>NC_089573.1:1347999-2695999 GCF_040115645.1 Euwallacea fornicatus
ATGCTTACAGCTTTCATTATTATTTTAATCTTTAGAAATCAAAAATATTTCGACGTTATTTCCGGACACCCTGTACGTTATCCTTTTGCTGAAAGTGAAAAATATACCACTTTTGTCTTTTAATTATCGTTTAACTTAATTAATTATTGCGCATGACCATTTTACCAACTACCTAAATTGAACAATTCCCCCAAAAACATAAAAAAATTTAATTGTTCCGTCAGCAACGACTTTATAAAAGGTGTTACACGGTGTTCGATTTTGCAATTAAAAACTTGAAACTTTTCCTGTATGAAAGACTTAACTTACTTCCGCATTTGAAAATTAAAAGATCCTTCCCAGGAAACCTCAGATTAAGCAGGCCTCTTGAAAACGATTCGGGAACCATCGAAGGTGCGAAATCCGCGAAAGCTCACGTCTCTGTTATGTATATTTGCGGTTCTACTAAAGCCATCTATATAGAACTGGTCTCGGATTTTAAGTCAGATGTCCCCGTCATTGTGTTGAGACGTTTTGTCGCGCATCGCGGTACCTGTCGCGAAATCTGGAGTGATTGAGGTACTAATCTTATTGGAGCTAATAATCACCTGCGAGAGCTTTCGAAATTCGTTGCAGAGCGCCTGCATATGAAATGGCATTTTAATCCTCATGGTATGCCGCTAATTAACAATTCTCTCACCTTGGAAAACCTAATTTCTTGCCCCAATTCAGACCTCTCACGTGATTAATTCCATCAAATCGAACTGTTAAGAGGGCGAATGCTACAGTGCTTGCGTGTGGATTTTCGAAAACGTAGGGGAAGCAAGTACCTGTATACTACAGTGATTAGAAAAAAAGGTGAATGTTCTATTTAAACTTCGCGGGTACCACGAAGTCATCAAACATCTTGAAGAAAGCCGCGAAGGGGTTCAAGACGAACAGCGGCCAGGACGACCATCGAATTTATCCATGAAAGCCACGTCAGGGAAATCAATCAAATATTTGGTACTCCAAAAGCGTCGATTGACAATTAAGAGACCTTGCTGATACCACGGGTATTTCAGTTAGATTGACCCTAAACATTTACAAAGATGTTTTGTCCTTCAAATGCACCAAATCTCGAAGGGTTTCAAAAACGCTCAATTTTTTGAAAAAAAAGTCGCGTTGAATTTTGTGAAACAACGATTTCTGACTACCGGGATGTGATGAAACGCACAATTACAGAAGATGAGACTTAGATCTATGCGTATGACTTGGAAACAACAGGCCGATTCGGCGGATATTGTGCAAAAAGTGGAAAAAAAACTGTGTCAAAGTCGTTCAAAAATCAAAATCATGTTGACGATTTTGTTCGAATATTCCAGTGACGTGCGTCATAAATTTCTTCCGGCAGGCCAAACTGCTAACAAGGAATACTATTTGAACGATGTGCGTCGACTGCGTAAAGCTATTCTTCTCAAAACATCAGAATTATGGGTAGACAATTCTCTTTTTTTTTCACGAAAATGCAACGTTCCACTCTGAACTGTTTCTTCAACAACAATTTGTCTAAAACTCGACGCATACCGTTTCCGATCCACCGTATTCGCCAGACTTAGCATCATTAGACTTCTAGTTGTTCAATAAGCTCCAGACCGCTTCCGTGGTACCGTTTCGACCCCCATGGTATAAGTGTACTGGGGAGTACTTTGAAGGCGATGAAGTTTATATGAAAGAATAATGATTTTTCATTTTATAAATGAATTCACCTCTTTTTTGTCAAAGTATAACCGTGCAGCAAATGGATGGACCTTTTAGGAAGCCATCGTAACCAGTACTTTGGTGCTCATAAAGGACCAAATCAAGCCATGCTTCCATTGGTGTCTTCGTCGGATCGAGAACATTCGTCTTGTTGCCATGACAAAGTAGTTACTGCAAGAACTCAACACAGCATGATTACACGATCAATCACCAACTTGTGTCCGGTTCCTATCTAAATCAACATTAAAGTACTGAATTAATTGTTTGTAGACGTCTTTTTGATATCGTATTATGGTTTTTTTCTTTCGTTGTTAAAACCTTCGTTTTGGTGGGCGGATAAAATGTAAAATAATTTGAGCACTTTCGCGAAGAGCGTGGATCGCATTGTCCCTCAATCAAATCGGATTTTTGAATCTGTATCATTAACGAGAGAGCAATTCGTTAATTAGAATAATACAAATAATGCAGTCCACTCTTGCACGTGCGGCTGTTGAACACAGTTTTGAGGTTTGCAGAAGTTCCAAAAATGTTTGGGCCGTCAATGCTATCCATTGCTTTCAGGGATTGCCAACTTTAAACCTATTTAGATATAGTTTTAGATTTTTGAAAATTGAAGAATTCGTGGCACATTTTTCCAAATTTTATTACGGTTTTGAGGGTGCTCCTGAAATTTGCAAGAAGTCAAAGGACTCCGGCGCTTTTATTGTATTGGTTCTTTGTAGGGAATTCCCACTACAAGCTTCCCATTATGAAAAAAACTCGAAAGCTCTTTACACGTTTTTTCAAAACCAGAGCAAATGACAGCAATTCGAATGGATTAGAAAAGCGAGACTTATTATTAAAAGCACTGAAAAACGCCATTGCGGACGGTACTGTTGTTATTGGCGATAATAATTAAAATGAACGTATAAGGTGTTGCACTGCCGGACCGACCATAGGAACACCCATGTGAATGTCAATACCATCTAATGTCACCTGCCCTGTTCGTTATGGGCAGAGTTTATTAGACTTCTTGGAAGGTCCTTTTATGGGGGACTCACATGTAAAATACAAAAAATGTCCTTCGTATCATTTGTGGGGGATTTTGAAAAAATCTTCTTTAAACTCTGCCAACTTACAGTGCTACCCCGATATTTTCCTCAATTAAACCACCAGCAACTGTCGCCTTATTATCTGCTGTGACATGCAAATGTGTTTTATGAAAACAATTCTATCTTTATTAAAGTTTTTAAAAAAATGTCCTACATAGTAGCAGAGAAAGTAAACATGATTAAATGGTACTACATTGAAAGCAGTCGGAACTATTTGAACATTTACTAATTTATAAATAGAATTAGGAACGTTTATTTATTGTTTACTAATACTATTAAAAACATTACTTTGTTGGTGGTGGCTTGATTGAGGAAGATGTTAGGACGGCATTGTGCTTGCAGGTTTTAGGCTTCTCAAAATGTCTCGCAAATGGCGCGAGCGGTATTTTTCAAATTTTGCACGCGAGTCCCTCACAGAGATAATTTCGAAAAAGTCTGATGCGATTTTCCCCTTTAAGAACGAACAAGGAAAATAACATTAGACGATATTGAAATTTATATGAGTTTTCCTATTATCGGTTCGGCCATACGACACCCCGCATGTGTGATATTACGTAAATGTCGTACGGAAAGTTAGTATATTCTATACTGCACATGCTCCCAGCCGCGCGAATATACATAAATTTTGGCGGTTCCAATCTAATCGGAAAAGCATTTGATTGAAACGAAAGCGACAATTTGAATATAATTTTTAGATATTTGATATCTTGAAAAGACTTACGTGGGTGTGCTACGTGCAGGGTTCCACATGCAATAGTCGCAAATGTTCATATTAATTTCGTAAGTCGTGCACAGAAAAATATTTACTTTTTGCCTTAAACTGTCGAGGAGAAAGGAAGGCCAGATTAACGGGATGACTGGGAAGATCTAGATATATATAATAATTACAGAGATGCCCCGGCAATGGGAATGTTTATCGGAAATTATGATTGATCAAATCTTTCAAACGGGCATCTTTAACACGGCCGATAAAATAGATGCCAGGGAGGAACCAGTTTATTAGAAAGCGTGTGAAATGGTTAACACTAGATAACTTATGATCTTTATTAAGTCATTTTTAACCTCCGATATATCGATATGCACACGGACATTAGCGTCCTGCTACGAGGAGCCGTTCGATTGTGGCATAAAGTGACGCATCCCGTTGCCTTTACATTACGTTATTTGCAAGCATTATATGCGTGACATAATAATTAATGAGGCGGATTAATAAAAAGGAAACAATTAAACGTATTTAAGCGGCCATTACCCCGAATTATTACGCAAAATTCGACCCGTGCCCAGCCTCAAGTGGAGTAGTGAAAAAAAATTCTTGACTGACGAGTGCTGGCTTGAAACTTTGCCAATATCGCATTTTCGCTTTATTTAGAATATAGTTGCCTCGCTGGCCGCTGGCTTTTTTTAAATTCGACATGGAAACTAACGTGTGACCGGCCACAAGGCGTACCTTCGCCATTTTGTCCAGAAATTTGGACGATTTTTAGGTCTATTGATAATTCTCAGAAAACACTGGATATCCCTTAATTGATCAATTAATTTCCAGTAAGCAGCACTGAAATAAAGATTAATTGTGGCTCGTCTTAATAACACGCGAGGCCTCACGTTTTGAAATTGGGTCATTATTTATAGGGGTGATTAGCCTACCGCTGACAGGGTTTCGTACAGGGCAGTAGTAAAACAAAGAATTTTATGGACGTACATTTCCGGAAGCTGTCCAGCGAAAACGTGGGTGATTCCCTGGAGGAGACTCAAGGGGCATTTAATTGGTCGATTTTCCGCGCTCCAGACACAACACAGACGACGCAAAGCATATGCACATATGTATATAACGACTAGGTACTATTTATAGCATAATCGACCGTTTCTGTGGCGTTATAGTATCGTCCCTGTTACCTAACTTGTTAACTGCGCACAAATCTCCAATTCGCTAATCTCAGGTAAGCTTTATTGTCGCCGCAATTTTTGACAGTTTGGTTATTCGCGCGCCGATCCCGCTTACCTTTTTAAGCCCAACGTCAGCCTCGTGTTGATAGTTATTCACGCGATTGGACGCATTAGCGATACCTGCCCGCATTTTCCATCCAGAAGGATAAATACTTCTCTAATGACTCAACGCTCGGCTTTTTCTCCGATTATCTCCGTGTTATCATGCTACCGATACCAGCTACTTCCACGTCACAGAAAATTGTTCGAGGCGACCCCCTTCGTACGTCACTGGCCATGCGTAGGTTTTAGCTTCGAAACAAATACGCGACTCGGCTCACGTATGCTTAGCAAAATTTTTTGCTTCATTATTACATTAATTGTATCAAATCATGAATAAACATGAGGGAGATCGCAACAATGAACAACTACTTTTACTTCTGTGACATTGAGCAGGTCGCTTACCATGGCGATTATCCGAATTGTTCCCTTAATGCTGTTACTAAAATTGACCTAAATTCGGCTATTGCGGTGTTTCGTAAAAACACGGTAGCGCACATTGTTGTCGAAAAATCACTGGAACCAAAGATCAACGTCTAATTTCGATTGTTTTGGTTCGTTGGTTTCATTCTAATTAATACTTGCTCAATCCACAAAAATCAATTGAACGTCGGATTAATTGTTTATCCGACCGCAAGCCCATGTTTTCGCCAGACATCAAGGGGAATTTAATTTTACTATGTAATAACATTTGCTTAATAGGGACTTACACTTAATCATCTAGAAGAGAAAAACGATTATTCGAATCCTTTAATAATCAACGGGTCAAGTCAGTATCATATCCCAAGGACGATTGGAGCAATAACTGTACTTTTTTTCTTTTTTTTTTTTTTGTTGTGCGGCAGTGCTTTTACTCAAATTAACTATATGATAAGTTTAAAAATAACGTTGGAAAGTCTTCTGTTGCCAAAAAAATATTATTATTAATGTACTGCGTGCCCGTGAAAAATTCAATTCGTTTCATAAGAAATGTCACCGTTCCAATAGAGCTCACACATTTGCCACGCCTCATTTATGTTTGTAAAATATGATATTTGTGGCATTCTTTTGCAATTAGGATAATTAACAATTAGTAATGCGGCAGTCTTCACGTGTTCATAGACGAAAAAGAGAACGAGGATTAGCGACATAACGAAGAGAGAAGAAGATTAGAACGAATGGCAATTGAAAACGGGCGAGTGACGAGGGGCAAAAGAAGGAGATGAGTGCCTGCACCGTTTCCGAATAGTGAATTTTCAAAATTAAACTTCACGTGATTTAACCATCAAAGAATTTCCGTATTCGGAACTTCACGCGGTGCTGAACAATGTGCATTTGTTTGTTTTTCATTTAATGGTTATCTAAATCTTGTGCTGTAATTCTACGTGCTTATAAAATGTGATAATACTGGAATTAATATAACGAATATCGGGTTACTTCAGGTTACAACGTGGGACATTTAGCTTTAGGTCGTGGAGTCATTTTAACAGTCCGCTGCAGAAAGCAAATTCTTGAACGACGTGCGCTAATACAAATCAAAGGGACTTTGAACAAGACATTTCTGACCCCTATGCTAATTTTCGTTAAGGTCTAAAAACGCCCGATCAGGAATCGATTATTTTAACCTGCGCCTTCATATAAGTTTAATTAAGTTAATTTCGATAAAGTATCGTCTAGGAAAAACAACGAACAAGTTTCGTCAGTAAAGATAACTTCTTATCTCCTCTTCTAGCTTAACCGCCAAAAAACATTTTGGACAGGGGAATGTGATTTGTCCCTTGTGCAAATGCAAACAAAATTAAAATAACAAAGGGAAAACGAAAATCTTGGAAATTAAATTTTTAATGTCTACGTTAACCTGAATCGAAGTTAAAAATTATATAATTAAAACACGACACCAGTGCCGATATTAATTTAGTTAAATTAGCCACGTTACGATGCCATTTAAAGAGGGAAATTTCTCAGATTGAACGTTTAGCTGCTGAATTGAACTGAAAATATGCGAAAAATGCGAAATAAATGGAATTAACTCGTTTACGTTTAAATTCTAAAATGACCGACTTGAATAATTACATTGCACGCCGCTGGTTAACGTAAGTTGATTTAAATCAACAACGTTAAAACGTCCCCTGCAAAAAGGATTTTTTATTTCAACAAAAGTCGAGGTGAATTAGGAAAAATGCGTTTGAAAAATTTTTAAAAAAGTTGAATGAAAAACATGAAAAAACTCGTCTCGATGGAGACATTAACGTTAAAAAGAAGAATTGCTCATTTTCGATTAGAGACGTGAATAAAAGTAGAACGGTAATAGCGCAGCATTCGACGAAGAGCTGCATGCATTTCAAGTTAGGCTTAAACGCGAGCTTGAGAAACCTCAATTTCTGAGTTACAGAGTTTTACCAAGATACCTGACACTGTTGGTGCATGACATTCACCGCGCAAAAACTCTATGCCATGTAGAAGTGGCCAATATGAATTTATTTATAGGAAAAGAAAAATAAATATCGGCACAGAATTTCGTTAGAACATGATAAAGAATTATACATCAGCACCACGTACGTTTTGAAGTGATCAGTTTTGTTAATTTATTCACATATTTGGACGCAGCACGACGTCGAATAAGCTGAGACCTCCAGTATACCACTAATGGAACGTATCGTCGTAAAGGTGTTCAGAGAATACTGTACAAATTTCTGGGAGCCGTCTCTGTTGTTGAACATAAAGCAAATTGAATGCTCAACATTTACAGACGCACAGAGATACAGTCGACATTAAGAGAAACTAACCTGCCTCTAGAACACATTTTTTTTTCTAATTGAATTAATATTTATTTTGAAAAGTGTCCACATTGTTGCAATTCAGAAGAAATAAAACACCGAATCTTCACTGCAGGTCTTTATTTCGCTTTTTCGCTAAATCGAATGATTTATCCAAAAGTGCTCGTTCGTAGAGATTACACATCGCCAGCCGCGTCATCGTCACAACCTGGCTGAATCGACCAGTGAATAACACTCGTAAATAAGCAACCACCACCAATAATTAATTAGCAGCAACGTTCATGTTTTGCCTCAACAAATGGAGATTAACATCAAATGCTCAACCAAAAATCAATTCCTACTCTCAAATCACCCAATCAAAGCCGGTTTACCAACGATAATAACAGATGGACACACCAATGAACCGAAGAACGACGTTAAGTACCGTTGAATAATAATCGACAAAAAAAAATGAAATTTACAAAACTTACGCAATAGCAGACTGGAAATTACTAAAAGGACAAAAAATTTCCGAATATTTACATGCAAGACAAAGGAGTTAGCACTAAAACTGTGGCAGATGTACACACATCCATTTGCCGATTGCTACTAGACTATGGACAAATACTACAGGCAAAAGCAACAGAAAAAGCTAAACGATACATCGAAACAACGGAACGGATTGCACTAAGACTAATTACAAACATAAGGCACCCCAAAAACTAGTTACACAATCCACCCTACCATGTAATTACCATACGAACGCACACACATGACGAAAATAACCGAAATACAAATACAACTGCAGAATAAATGGAACGATAATCCCTACAATTCCGTTATAATAAACCGCCATGCTTAACAAGGCAGACACGACAATTCCGCCTCTTTTTTCCGTCCACCATTTTGTCGGAACATTTCCAGATTTAAATCATAAGTTTGTTTAGCAGTAATGTTTAGCCGAAGTTAAGGATGTGTATGGCAAAGACCCAGCACCCAAGACCGTTTACGGTACTGTCCAAAATTGTCACTCGTCCTGTTAAGTTTAAAAATTTTCTTAAAACTCAAAAACAGCATTAAGTAGGGGAAAAAATGCCCCCTTTTGGGGTTATTTTTTAATATTTCTTAGGTCACTGGTAGCACAAAATGGCTGATTTTTTAAACATGGAGCAAGTGACACCTCAAGTTAAAAGCCTTTCGAACCTACATTCAATTACGTATTGCGATTCAAAATCTATCGATTAGATGATAAAAAAACAGGTGTAAATTTGGTAAAAAATGCAATGCAAACTCAGTTAAATAGTAAGTAAACAATAAAAAAACTTTTTTGTTCATAGGAACGTGATTTATTTCCAGTTTTGTGCTCATAAACAATCTCCGGTTAAGAAAAAAGATAAATAAAAATACCTAATTTACAATAACTATAAATAACAATAATATATAATGATAATAAAACTATGTGTACATAATACACATATATAGTTATATTATATGTAGTAGTAACTATGGTATATTGATTTAATTATGGGTCAACCGGTATACCCAAGTTTATTATGGAAAATTATTTAAAAATTGCAAAACGACGAGTCTGAGCGTTTTTCCAAAAAGACACAACGCTGAATTTACGCTTTGCTTTTGGGACTTTATGCACGTTTTGCCTCACGAATTTCGCACTTAAGAAACGAAAAATTCTTTGTGAAGTTATCACCAATTTTAATGTCACAACGTAAACAATGCAAAACGCAAAATTAAAAATTAACAAAACTAATAAACTCCCACAAATTAATATGACACTGCTCATACTTAATCGGTCCTCCTTTGGTACTATTCACTGCGCACAGGCGCCTAGGCACTCAACAAGCTTTCTTGCTTCTTCTGGGGTAATGGTGCTTCAGGCTTCGGTAATTTTGGCTTTTAATTCATTTTTATTAGATATTGGATCAGCACGCACTTAATTTTTCAATATCAACCACATTTAAATCTGGCGACGGCTGATATTTTAATGGCCCTTGGGCAGTAATGAGGCGAACCCGATATGACGTGTGCTTGGGGTCGATATTTACCAAGTTTTGAGCGTTTCGGGCAAGGTGTTTTAATATATCCAAACACGTGAATCGATTCACGTGAATTCTTCAATAAACTGTTAGCTACCGACTTTCCTGCAGATCACGTACACCCCCACAGCATCAATCCACCCCCGCCGGGTTGCACCGTAGCTTTAATTTTTTTTTTAATTTTGCTCTTCATTAGGGCTGTTTCACACCGACATTTTTCCATTCGACTCACACAAGTTGATTTTGGCTTCATCGGCAAATATCATCGAATTCCAAAAATTTGAATCTTCCTTAATGCACTCTCTGGCGCGCTGGGGTCGTGCCCTCCGATTTCTTCGGCCAATACAGGGTGTATTTCTGCTTGTTCAAG
This sequence comes from Euwallacea fornicatus, assembly GCF_040115645.1. Taxonomy (NCBI): domain Eukaryota; kingdom Metazoa; phylum Arthropoda; class Insecta; order Coleoptera; family Curculionidae; genus Euwallacea; species Euwallacea fornicatus. The sequence continues at coordinate 1,357,952 of NC_089573.1, forward strand.
CGTGCGTGTTATTTTTTCTCGAAACGTATCTTATTGTTTCTGAGTTGCGTCTTTTCAGAAATGAACTAATCGTGCCTATAATTATTAGATATTTCTCGTACAAATCAGCGTCCTTCGCATTCCGTAAATATTCTATTTGCCTCCGAGTCTTATTCGCGATTCTATTTTCATTGCTGCAACGCTCAATGATGTGCTGAACAGTTGATGAACATGTATTTACCATTTTGGCTGTGTCCATTTGGCTGCATCCATTTCTGTAATGGATTAGAATTAAGTTTCTTTCACCAGCCGTCGTTTGGCGACTCATTCTTACGTAGTTTCATTTAACTGGTTGAATGAAATGTCAAATTAAGTAAAAAACAATTGCTAAGTCATTGCTGACTATATAAGTTTAAATTGACATACTTTGCGTCGTATTGTCTTAACTGCATCATTCAAACTATGACATTTAGCTCGCACGTAAAATTCAATAAACGTTATTGTTACTTAAGAATGTCATATTTAAGTAAAATATTAACTTGCACGCTTTCAAAACAATCGCACTAATTGATTACATATTAGTTTCAGCATACGTATCGCATTTTCGGAATGAATGTTGTATCACAGAGGCAAGTTGGTTTCTTTCAGACGTGAACTGCATTGTTTAAGCTGCACGTGACGTTCCAGCTTCGCCAGGAACAACTGGACAAATACGGAATGGTTAGGGGAAACCAATGCCGATTTACGTATTTGGTTGATATTCGGTATAGGTACGAGGAGAAGTTTAAGCGGTACGGCCCCAGGTTAACGTTTACGATTTAGGGTCTGACCAGCTCATCTCCGCCTCTACAAACGGAGAGTGTATAGCTAATAAAAATTAAAAACTGGGGTCCGCAGTCGTGTCTTGTCAAAATGTTAAACGTTTTCAATTTAGAGCCTCTTAAGGAGGAAATTCATTAAACCTTGTTGGAGGTTCGAAAACATAAAAAAGGATATTAATTGCTTTAGTATTTATTTAGGTTAGGCCTCCGGCGCTATTTGCATTTGAATGGGTTAGACTATCATTTTTCGTCTGGGCTATGTCACTGTGGATGAATTAATTGAAGACTCAAATTAATACCTACTTGTTTTCGTTTTTATTGGTTTCAGGCACGGAACATGAATTTATTTAAAAACTATAAAAGTGTTCTCTGAACACAAATATTGAACACTTTACTACTTCATACACCGGCGCGTTTTACTTTGTTACCGTAGTTAGAATTTATCGTGCATAACCCTGACTAGTAAAATCGGATACGTTCCTTAGTAACGTTTGCTTAACTCTCTGCTAAATAAGCATTAGAACTTTATAGGCGATTTCACGTGGCATCCCATCGAGCTAATTTCAATATTTAGACACCTACATACGTATCAATCACAATATCAGCGAATATAAACGACGCTTAAAATAAATAGCGAAAGATCACCATGTCAAAACTCAAATTTCCGGCTTTTTAGACACTAAAAAAAAATCGTTAATGTTGTACCAAATCGTTATAAACAAGATTAAAGTTTGACATAATTCATGAATCGTGGCTTCGGAACAATGTCTTGCCCTCTATAGATAAAATATAACTATTTGTGGTCTTGGATATTTATTGTTAATAAACAAGACGACTTTGATTGCAGAAAGCGACCACACACATCACGGGAATAACGCCGGTTTTTTAAAAGTATCTTACGGAGAAATCGAGAATTTGTAAAAAAAAAATCTACGATGATCTTGATTTCACGGGGGCGCATTCGCCATTTTGTGCAAATCCTGCTCAAGCTCAGGCGTCGGGAGACGCTTTCTTCAAATATACCGCATATAACATTTTACAAGTCGTTGATCGACACGTTTCGCCAGATTTTTAAAGAGCGAATATGGAAATCTAGCTAGTCTCCGCGGCATTTCAATGGGATTGGGTCAAGCTGCAGCCAGAATTCGTGAGTTAATAACTAGATAAACGGGATGAGAAAGTAATCTGCCATCTGTTAGCAGTTGCTTTTAATGTTGAACATAATATGTAGTCACTCACGGCAGGCGTTAAATGAAGATCATTAGAACGTTTATCAAAGTGGTGTAGATATCAGGTCGTTTACCTTTGAATATTATTTACCACGTTCCTAGGTTAGGACTTTTTTCAGCGAATAATTTTGGACTTGGGTGATTATTTTTGTTTGGACGAAAATCTGGTCGGCTTAATTGAATTTGCTGGATGAGATGTGTTGGATAAAGCAAATATTTACTTCCTTCGGGTTTTTTCGTTCGGAATAGCTTCCATGTAAAGGTGTTGGAGCTAGGGTCGGAGAATCTTGTTTAAATGCAGATTTAGGCTAAATTAATGACCGAATTAACAGCTATTAAAATACCGGAGAACCGAAAATTTTAATTTAAATACCTCTTGCAGGAGCGATTATTATCTGAACTTATTAACGCCTAAGTTGATTTATCACTCGTGGATTAAAACGTTTCGGAACGCTCTCTCTCTCTCTCTCTCTCTCTCTCTCTCTCTCTCTCTCTCTCTCTTTTTCTCTCTCTCTCCGTATGACATAACCCCGAGTATTGCGGATAATAAAAATTGTAATCGGAGCCCCGACTTACATAGTATATATACGCACTTATCTTTAATACTCATGTTTCCGTCTACGATTGCAGTGTCCCAGTAAGATAAGGTCACTTAGTACGAAAAAAAATGTCCTACCTCTTCTGCAAAATTGCTTATCAGCATTCTGTACCTGTCAAAGTGAATCGCTAATAGGGTGCATGGAACAAGAGTAATCGGACTAACGCATGCCTGAACCCTGAGCAAGAATAAATCTACACTCTCATATCTGGGACATAGGTAATTTGTTTTCGGAGGGTCATTAGACTCGTGGATTGTTTTACTTTAGCTATATGGTTTATATATTTATTTAAAGGCCTCCTGCTTAGCCGCTGGTCGAAAAAACGGATACCGAGAATGTTATTTTCAAATTGTCCGAATTGCTGTCGCAGTTATGCAACTATCACTCAACGCTGATTCGTAACGTTACAGTGTGTGTTTTTGAGGAATTCATTATTTTCGTTTGCCAATTTAATTTGAGAGGATTCATGTCTTGAATGCAATCCACTCCCACCACTTCGCGTAGAAGATTCCCTTTGTTTATGATAAAATGTTTCGAAGTTAGAAAGAAAACGGAGCAACATCCAGTGCAGGTACAAACCGGAATCGTAAACAGACACGCAGAAGAGCTAATTGTTACTAGAAAAAAATATATTTCACTAACGAGATCACCGGTGTGGATCGTGTTTATTTTTTTTAGTCGGCATGTGTTGTTGAATGATTAAACCGAAAGTACGTCGAGCTAACAATACTATTTGGAACCTGCGAGTCATGCCGATAGGCACCTGATCTCGGATCACCTCCTTATCTCCGATCTCGTGTACTTAAGCTAGTTTTGGCTGAAATTCATTAGGCTGGTTACAGAACGAGCCTGTCTTGACGATAAACATTGAATATGAACCAGCAAATCTTGTTTCTTGGTGAAACAACAGAATATGCATTGACAGAAAAACCCTTGTCTGACATGTTATTTTGGTACCAACGTCGTGCGGACGTCATAACAAGTTATGTAAACGACATAGACTGCCAATATATCGAAAAGAAAACGTTGTCAGCAATGATACACGATAGTGGTACCTAGACGATATAGATACGAGATACGGAACTATATTTATTGCGGATAAAAACACTGAATTAATCTACGAAGTACGAGAATCTAGATTTATTTCCGTCATTATATCGAGTCAAAAATACTGATTGTTTTCATTCAAAGGAGATAAAGAGATGCGAAACAGTCTGTCACGAGCAAGTGTTAAGTTACCAAGTGACAATAAGATACAACATCACTTGATAGACCGACTGACTGATGACCCAGCAAGGTACTGCCGCAAGTACGTTCGACGTACGTTGTTGTCAAGTCGTTTTCACTTTTCTCCTTCGCCGCTAACGTTGCGCCAATGAAAAGAGTCAAAAGGACATCTACACCGCACATTTTCTGCTTGAATTGTGCTACTTAGAGGACGTACCAAGACTCAAAAATCACTCGAGAATTCAAACAAGGAAGCTATCGAATTCAGTTATAATCAGCCATTGTTTGCAATTATTATCGTCAATTCATCGTCGAAGATTAGATATTTCTGGAAAGTATATCTTGCGAGTTCTATCCAGAAGTAAATATTATTGCTACGGATGAAGGTTGTTTTATAACCTGAATTAGCTTCACTAAACTGAGTCAGGTAATTCTAGAATGAAATAGAAACCGTTCGGGCCTGTGCGTTACTTCAGATTTTTTGCACAGAATTTAATAATGGATCTCGTAATATACAGAGTAATTTAAAAATCAGAGGTCGGTCATTTCACTGAAACAAGTAGTTTGTGGAAGACATTCAATTCATGGCGCAAGTCTTGATCGCTGTTATTTTTTGCAAAATTTCACGGTTTTTTTTTCACATTCTAATGTCGTTATTTCGCAACGAATCGACTGAATTGGAATTTAAACGTTCGGTAAATGCAATAAGTTGTGAAATAATTAGGAACTTTACGGGGAAATAAAAGAAACTGTTGCTGGAAAGTTCAAAATTTTCACAAAAAGGACTTGGCAGGATGCTTGCTGTACGTGCATTAACTTTCCACACTCCTAGTTCGCATGCGCTCAATTTCATACCTACAGAGGGTATTCCGAAAACGACACAAACCCGCCATCCAGAGATCCAAAGGGCATAAAGAAATCTCAGGGTATCAAATTGGCTCCCTATATTTCAGAGCTTTACTTTTCCTCATAGCCTCCACAGTTCCTGAGATACTAAGTTGAAAATTGGAAAATATTGAACCCATCAAAATCTACATGTATAGATAGACGCTTCAATTGGTTGCACAAATCGACATGGTGAAATTTTTCCTGGGGCCTCCTCGTTCCATTCCATTTCTTGTGGCATTTGGAAGTTTGCATCATCTCAAGTGGCTTTTCTGTATCTGCCACCGTCATCGAATTATCTGCAAAAGCATCTAGGAATGCAGATCGTTTTTCCCGAAGACGTGACTATGCTTTAGGTGTTTCGAATTGGGGTAAAAATAAGGTAGTTTCCCTTACTCCACTAGATTATTTAGCTTAGTTTTCCCATGATTTGTTACGCATTTGGACGTGCAGGTAGAAACATACGAAGCACATGCACTTACATGTAATGGGAACATAATGCTCGTATCTAGAGAACTGTGCGGAAAACTGGAAAACGGTGACCAACACGGAAAACAGCAAAAGACATAAAATAGTTTCTCAACTAAATAGGAAATTTAAATGTTGCTAATCGAATAAATGGCCATTGACGTGCGGCGAAAAAGGGACGTAAATTGAAAATAGGCCTGCGGGCAGTAATAACAGAGGAAGTTGATCGCTGAATAATTGAGGTTGTTTGGAGTTGGTGAAGTTTGAATGGTAAGTTCCTATCTAGGTGCTGAAGTAAATCGCTATTGACAAACCAACACGAGCATAGAGCAAAATAAAATGAAATAACACCGCCCAGCCCCGTTGATGGTTAACAATATTGAGCTTAAGTGGAACAAAAAATAGAAACTTAACTAAATAAAATGAAAAAATTGAAATATAAAATAACGAATGGGGATTTCGGGTAATAATTTTGATTAGATTTGGCATCGTTGTATTTATTTGAAGTGGCAGTGTATCGGAATTGAACAAGAAATGAGAGTCCACGTGTTTAGCCTGTCAATTAGGCTTAAAAGACTTGGGCTAAAATTTGCTACAAAAAATTGAACTCTTCTTTTATACACTCTGCCTTTTTGGTCGTGTTTTGTGAAAGGAAGGTCGGAGAGTAAAAGAAATGGTTGGTGGCCGAACGACAAGCGTCAAAAATCGCTCGTAAAGGAGCGGGAGCTACTGTCGTTGGAGCTTTTAACTATAGAACAATGCTATCAACGTAAGGTAAAACGAAGATTAATCTACGTCGTGAGGTGTAAGTTATCTTTAAACCGTAAAAAGTCTGCCCACGTTTGAGCATTGCTGTGATAACCGGACGCTTTAGATTTATTGAGTCAAAAGGGCCCCGTTCGAGTCAAATACGTATTACACAGTGTTTTCCAGGGGCAACCACTTCAATTCATTTGCATGGACATTTAGATGTTTTGTTTCGTTTGACGCTTTACATAAATATCACTCAAAAACGATGATCTTTTGATTAATTATTACCGTTAATTGCTAACTGATGCCAAATTATGCAATTAGCGACTATAAATAAACCGATATGATACACTACCGGCCGCTGTGAAGGTATTAAAGGAAAATAAATAACTTTGCTAGCCAACGGGCAACTTGTGCAGTCAGAACTATTACATATGTATTTGAAATTGTTATTTACACTTTTACGCTAGGTAAAGAAATATTAGGGCAATAGCTGTCGAAGGGAACCTGGTCTTCGCCAAAATATAAATATTTAATCCTGATAACGTACGAGCTTGGGGAATCCCCTGGGGAAAGCCTAAATAAGCATTTTCACTTAAGGGATTAGGGAAGTAGCGATTTGCAGTTCTTTCTATACAAATATTTGGCTCGTCCTTTCCAGAGGGAGGATTTATGTTTTGACTTTTTCCCTGTTTAGGCCTAAGTAGCTAAGCAGGGGAAAGTGAGTTAGTCTCGAAGAAATCCCTTAAATTAGGAGAAAAAGAAAACATACCAATTAGTGTAATTTTTAGCATAACCCGGGGGAATTTACACCTATGCGAGTTGTTTCAACGAATGAAGCTCTACCTACCACAGTCAGACAAGACAAGAGAGCTCTCATCAAGTGGGTTCCTTTGTCGGATTATATGAATTAGCGGCTAAAATGCGGAGCCCTAAATTACCGTCCCACATTTTTGCTCTCTTTCGTTTGAAATCAATTTCAATCTTTTGTGATGGTAAATAACGAGGATTGCAACATTTTTACGGGACATTGTTGTCGAATACACTATGATGTGACGAAACCTTTCAATTACACACGGTGGCTCAGAGTGAAAATGATACACCTCATGAGTTGATAGGTTTTTATTCATAAATTTCATCTGCAACTTAACAAATAATTATAAATATTTCGACAGTATATTTTGACATCTGGTTTTTAAAATAATGTGTTAAATCAACAATTGAAGGATTTTTAATAAATAAATAAACATACGAACAAATTGATCGCGCAAATGAAGATCAAAGTTTATGTGATACATACAGATTTTAAGAGTTTATTCCACCTCAGAACAAGCACCAAATTTATAAACGGTATTTTTTATTTATTTATGGTGATTTTTTAATTTATTTATGGTGTTTTTTTAATTTATTTATGGTGTTTTTTTTTATTTAAACTTATTCGATTTAGCAGTTGTCATGAATTAATGAATGCGAAGATAAGTTTCAAAGGTGTATGAAGTCATAAATTAATTGTAAATGCTAATTACCTTTGGTTTTTTACATTTTAAAATTTAACTTTTTCTTGTAATAATTATTATAAAGAATTTATTCTAAATTAATAAAATTTAATTAATATTTTGTTACGGCCCTTTTTGGTTCAGAGAGGACGATTCATGCCTCGGCAATGTTCATAATGAAAATTGCGAAAACGATCACCAAAACTGGTTAAACCGTAATTTGCGGCAAATTAAGGTTTGAGAATTAGACTGCTGTGATTCCTGAGATTTTCGTGTGCGTTAAGGCGGACTTTTTATCACGTCTAACACAGTTACATGCGTGATGGATAGGCAAAACTTCACGAGAATGCTAGTTAATCATTCGCTAACATAAGGAAGGAAAATCGACGAAATAATTGAAAAAAGTGTAGCGGCAGTTCAACAAATCATAGACGCAGGAAGGGTCCCCCCCCTGAAGTAAGGCCTAGCGGCGGTTCCGGGGGGGGACTCAGGGTGAAGAGAGGAGAGTTTTAGTAGGTAGGCGTCCCGATTAGGGACAAATCTGGCATAACTCGGTCGCCAGAATATCAGACCGGGTACCTTTCGAAGGTTTCCCTCCCCTATAAAAAAAAAAAAAAAAAAAAAAAAAAAAAAAAAAAATGCAAGAAGGGTAGCGGATTCGCAAACGACGAAAAAAACACAAGAAAAATATTCAGTGGTGATGACGAAAAACGAATTGTAAGATAAGTAAAAAAAAAATCACAGATAAAGCGCCCCTAAGCTTTTTCTCGAAATTGAGAAATATTTAAATAAAAAAGTTCATCCGGAAACAATTAGAATAGTTTTGAGAAAACGCAATTTTGATGGTCAAATTGCTACGAAAAAATCGTTCGTTGGTAAGAAAAATCGAAAAATTAAAGAAGAGTTTGCAAAAAACAACTTGAATAATGATTTGGAATTTAAATTTAATTAGTTTGGGGTGGATGAGCGTAAATACGTTTGGAGGCAAAGAGCTTAAAGAACAAAATCTAAAGGTTACTACTAAACACGCCGGAGGGAGTGTAATGGTGTGGGCGCGAAGGTCCATTGCTGGCACAGGAAAGCCCCTCTTTACCAACCGAATAATGGACAAACACAAGTACATTAATATATTACGCCAAAATTTAAGATCTGGCGCGGGAATATGAAATATCGTAAATAGTTTTGCATTTTATCACGACAACGATGCTAAAGACAAAACCCTTGTAGTTAGAGAATGGGTTGTTAGATATAACTGTCCTCGTGTATTTGTGACTCCAATCACTAGACATTAACGTGATGGAAAGTCTTTGAGTCAAATTTGAAACAGAAATTGGAAAACGTAACATTTCGTGCGGGGAAGAACTAAGAGGAGCTGCGACGGAAGAATGGACCGGCATCAGCCGAAAATTGGTGGAATCAGTTCTAAATCGTCTACGAGGACCATGTCACCGTATGCCTCCATTAAATCCATTTCAGTAGTTATTTCATAAAGCTGCTAATTAGATATTCCTTGCTGGCACGTCCGTCATGTTCTAATTAATAGCTTTATCTTATCTTCGTGCGAAGCTCATGTCGAATTACCGCTCAGGTCGGTAATATGTCTAAGAACAATTTTCATTTGTTTAGAGCTTAAAAGTCATTTGTTTTGTCACGCAACGCGTGAACGCAGGGGCGTATCTACGAGGCGATTAAAAAGAAAAAAAATCCCCAAAATTATAAATTTAAAAGGGCCGTATCTTTCTCGTGGTATAATTAAAGCTTTCAGCGCGGATTTAAATTGATTATAAGCAGCTCGGGCGAGGAGAAATTTATATTTGCCCGTAATTAAGCACCTCAAAATTAACAGAAAGAACGAAAAAAATAAAAAATAATAATAAAACGTCCTCGAAACAGGTTGTCAACAAAGGATAACTCCGAGAAGCAAGAATGTGTTTTGGGCGTTATAAAGGTACACGTCGGAAAGTTGCGTAAACCAGCAATACCTGAAACGGTGAAGCGATTAAGATCGCGATTAAAGCTGTGAAGGAAATATTTTAGTATGGCTTGTCAACTTTGATAACTCCATTTTATGAGGTGATTTATTCACTGGCCGGGAAAGTTGCGACGAGAGAGGCGGTTATTGAAATTGGGACCATAACTTGATGCTGCACCTCGGGACACTGTCGCGTACATCGCTAGAAGATTAACTAAAGCAATAAGGAAGGACTCGATAGCCTCATTTAATGAGCTGATTTGAATTGAACTAGAATACCACTTTAACCGCGAAACGTCTCAATATCTCGAGAAAAAAGAAAAAAAAATCCTCAAGTCGCAGCCAGTAGATTTAATTACTGCAGATCTCGGAAGTCGAAGTCGGAGCCGCCCAAACGGCGTTTGCTTTTCAACGCTTTATTTATTTAATTGTAAAAAATTGCCTTTAAACTAGAGAAGTTTGCCGGCCAGTTTGACAACTAATGACATAAATAATTGTCTGTAAAATTTTATTGGAGCGCTCTGCACAAGAGACGCCTGTAATTGGCCTATTGAGCCTTAAATTGTAACTTAACCTATTTACAAATGGAAACTAATGAAAATGGAACGTAAATAATATTGTTTAATATTGGGAACGCACATATTTAAAAGGATAACAAATTCGGCCTGCACGGGCAACACCATTACGTTTATTTGTGGCAAAATTGGTACCTTGGAAGCGGCACAATTTTCATATACGGTCATTAGCTTATAATTATTTTGACGTCATTATCTTCAGGAAAGGTTTTAAATTAGCAGCCATCAGTCAATCATCTGACGAGAGGCTCCGTTTCCAATTTAAATCTTTGGAGGGAATTTTACTAAAGAAAAAAATCGCATTGGAACCCTCGACCCATGACTAAAGGATATAATAAGCATTCTAGAATCTAGGGATTTAGAGATGGAGCTTTTTCCGATTCCGGATTATACAGGGTGCTTCTGGGCCTAGCGGCGACGTCCGCGAAACAAAGTTCTTGTTAGAAGGCTGCGCTTATGCTTATAAATTGTTTTCTAAAAACTTACCCTTGCGAATATACCACCCTTCGAAATTTTATAGCGAGGATGGTATTCTCTAAATAACTTTCCATGCAGCTGATGACATCTAATGGATTTGGGATCGCTCACGTGTCACACCAAAGCTAATAAGAGGGGATTTACCACTTCTTCCTACATCTTTAGGCGGACGGAGGGGAGGCGACCCCAACACGTTTGTCCTAAACTTCTAAGGTCTTGGGCTTTTTGACCGCTACGTCGTTTATTGGGTTTCCGGTGCACTTAAGGAAAAACGGACACTCGTGGTTGATGTTGGCAAATCGAACCGTTTTCCAGAAGAACGCCAATTTGTCGACGTGCGCATGTCTCAAAAGTAACGAAATTTTTCGGGTATTTTTCATTTTACAGCTTAGATACCAAAATAAACCAAATTTTTGTACTAAAATAATCAAAATAAATTTTGTTACTTTGGAATGAATTCATTCAACGTCATCAACTGGAAAAAATTATTGAAGAAAACCACCGTTTTGCTGCCACATATTGAAGAAGTGTACATTCATAAGTATAAATTTTTGAAGCGCAATTTTGAGCACAAATACAATCGCTTAACAGGAACTTTATGTCTCCGGGATATTGTACAAATTTTTAGGGACATCCTGTACAATTTATAGCTGAAACTTGAGGGAAAATAAAGAATAAGGAACCGAGAAATGAACAGGTCAGACGCAAAGTGATTTTTTAGCATTTATTACTTCAAATTTTTACTGAATCAAGAATGCAAAACTTTAATCGGAAAAAACCGATTTATAGCACTTTCTCTTTGAACAGCTCAAATAGCTTCCTGATGCATAAAGAGCGTCCCAAAAATAATAATACCCCAGAGCGCAGCTTGCTGATATGGAATCCGAAGAATTCGAAAATAGAGCGATTAAGGTAAACATGTCTCAAGTTTGGAATTTGTAGTATTTTTGCAAAACCTTGTACAATGAGTACGCAGCAAATAATATGATTACAAAATGGACACTTGAACGCGAATTCCCTTTGCGGTTGTGCCATTGATTGCAATTCACTGTTCCAGGTGCATAAAATGAATGAATAAAAAGTCAAATTGCGATAAATAGCTCCAAAATAAAATAGATAAGTCGAAAAATGAAGTATAAAATTAATCTTGGCTTGAAGTCTGAGTTCAGACAAGAAAAATGGAGATGAAGATGAACGGTAAAAAAAAATGTGTTTTGCGCTAGATTTGCTTAAGTCAGTAAATCGAATTACCTAAAGAATATTATCTGAATAAGACCCAAAGTCTCGGTATTTATAGCAGATGCACATTTGCCATTTCCGAGTCGAGTCGACGTTTATTACTTCTGAAGATTTTAGTGTCTCTATTAGCGAATCACCAGAATATTAATCCATGTTAGCTATGTTTATCTTAACTGCCTCTAACTGCAACAACAGTAAGCGACACCCTCGTCAAAATTACATATCGAAGCCGTCACGGTGGCCAGCCAGCCTTACAGGGCACCTGGTCAAGTTTATCTCAAGGTTCCAGTGGATTTATAGTCCACTCGGACCATCTTTCAGAGTAGAGGTACTCCAGAGTTGATTCGGTGAGTGTGTCCGATCAGAAGTAGGCTTGTTAGTGATCTTTTTTTCACACGGAACTTTCACAACGAATTATCACGGACCAGTTTGCCTTATGTTTAACAAGTTGTTTGCAAAAATATCAAGGAACGCCAATGCAATTTTCTATTTAAATAATGTTTGGACTTTGCTGCAAAGACACCGAATTTTACAAAGTTGTATTGCGTTGTTCGATAATTGATGTCGTATTTTTTAATATTTTTTCAAAGTGAATATACTTACATTAATAATAAATATTAATCAATGATGTAGAGGCCATCTTGGCGGATGACCTTCTGCCATCTTTCGGCAAGTTGGAAAATTCCGCGTTCGAAAAAGCCTCGATTTTTAGAAGTAAAAAATTGATTTAACTCGTTTTTAACGGCTCGATCAGAATCGAAATTTTTACCATTCAAGTGATTTTGAAAAGAACGAAACGAATAATAATCTGATGGTGTCAAGTCAGGGCTATATGGTGGATGAGGTATCAGTTCCCAATTTAGTTCCAGAAATGTTTGACGCGTTATTAAAGACGTTTGGGGTCTAGGGTTATCATGATGGGACAGGACCCCTTTGCGATTGGCGAGTTCAGGACGTTTTCTTTTGATTTCTTCCTTCAATTTCGATAGCCGACGACAGTAAACATTCGAATCAATAGTTTGGTTCCTCGGAAGCAGTTCGAAATAAAGAATATCCTAGTAATCCCACCACACAGATAGCACAATCTTCTTTTGATGAATATCGGCTTTGGACGTCGATTGCGCAGGTTTATCTTGTTTGGTCCGCGATCGTTTTCGGACTACGTCATCGTAGACAATCCATTTTTCATCACCCGTTATGACTCTTTTCAGAAGTAAGTCGTTTTGGTTACGATTCAGCAAAGAATCGCATATGTTAGTGGGTGAGGTGAATTTTCTTCAATTCGTGAGGAATCCAAATATCCGATTGCTAACGTACCCGAGCTTTTTTAAATGCAGAGAAACGGTTGAATTCGATATGTTCAACTTTTCTCGAATTGTCATACAACTAGCGTGGATTAAGGCCTTTATTTTATCGTCACCAATGGCGATTGGGCGTCCAGCGTGTGGTGCATCTTGGATATTAAAATTTCCGGAACGGAAGCGAGAAGACCAACGCTGGCACTGGCGCTCGGTAAGGCAGTTCTCACCATAAGCTTCACGCGATTTCTTCTGAGCTTGTGCTGCGCTTTTGCCCTTTCGAAAGTGAAATAATAAAACGTGTCGATAATGCTCACTTCGATTGTCCATCTTCGACTTAAATTTTAAACAACTTCTCGTTTACTAATCGCGTTCAATTTCCGATCGAAAAAAGTCTGAAACATAACCTTTAAAATGGCATATGATGACATAAGCGACGAGATCACTGTCACTCGACGTGTATAAATTACGCCATCTATGAGAGTAAAACGACATTGATTATCGAACGACCCAATATTTCTTTTCTTTAGAAAGAACTTTAATAAAATAATAATGTATTTGAAGGGAAATTTACCCAACTAAGAAATCACATTAAAACTTGTCCGCAGCCTTAATATAAACCTCTAAGAGCAGATTAAGTTAGTCGATCTCGTGGAGAGTCACCGCAGAGAGTAATTTATTGTTTTTAACGATAATCTTGTTCTTTATAGAAGTAGCTAGTCAATTTTTAAATGCCCGTAAGCCTTCTCCATTGATAATACAGTAATTGCCGCCTTTGTAATGAGGAAAATTATAACCCTGGTGTTTTCTTAAAGATCCGGCATAGGAAAAATAAATATCACTGCTGACGAATTAAGGTATTTTAAACGATTTTAGTACGTATATTCAAACCGCATCTTAAACTAAAAAATGCTTAATTACCGTCAAATAGATGCATCAGATTTCCATTTAAATCTCCACAAGTTCTTTCATTAGCACATAAAAGTTAGATTAAAAAAAAAAATTTAATCGTCATGAGCATTTCGATATTTTTAAATTCAGTTATGCATTCAACTTGCCCACGCAGGTAAGCTCAGGTATCCTTGGATTATTATTTTAAAATGAGCTGAGTGATAAGATTAATTTTTACCAGAGGCTTCCTGGTGAATTGTCCCACTGTGTCGAGAGATACGAGTAAGTTGCCTTAATCTAAATAACCGGAAATTAACTCACGATTTTCAGCAGGAATTTCAGTGTGAATGAAAGTTTTCAGCAGAAATTTCAGTGTGAATGAAAGTTTTCAGCGGCGTTGAATGGTGCACGAGGAATGAACCGAAGTTCGATTGGAAACAATTCATGTTCGAAATTATTTTATTGATAATTCTTCGGAAATTATCTAGAGCTGCTTAATGATGATGTATGTTCGTGGATGACGAAATCGTTCAGGTAAATCAAACATTCATTTCAAGCCGGCTTAAGTACTCTAGTAAAGACTAAACCAAGAATCTCTACGTTCAAAGAACCGTTTTGCATCTTTAAAAATGTCAACAGCGTCAGATGTTCAAAAATGTGTGATATATTGTTTGCAGTTTTCATCAGCCCTCAGTAGATGAACGTGGAATTTCTTCTACTTCTCTCTTCGGTTTATGGACTTAAACGAGGTTGCTACCGGTCAGAACTAATTATACTCTTCGTACTTCCCTTATACAGGGCGTCAACTTGAAAACTTCCCACCCCTATTATCTCGAAACGGGGTAGATTTTTAAGAAGTCACCGGACCACGCCGATTTAGTTATAGAAGGGGAACAATTTTTATGTAGACCTCGCTGCGCCTCTCTCCACCCTTTACACCCCAGGGACTTGCTCTCAAACATCATAAATGGTAAAGAGGGTTAAGTGATATACCATTTTAAAGGACGGTTCATTCTCTACGTTTCGGCACCTCGTTTGTTACATCTGACCGTTGCGTTCTCAAATTAGGCGTTTTTGCTCATGTTAAATTAATGTTCCCCATTAGTTTTTTTTGACAGAGTTGAAACTAAGACATTTTTGTTCAATTATGTCTTACGATTACGAAATTTTTGTAATAAACCTATTCTCTAATCTATTAACTTGTTGGCTGTCGAGACAACCATCAAGAGAAAAAATTCATTAATCGCTGAAAAAAATGTTAATCGATCTAATAAATTTTTTCGGTTTTCGAAAAAAAACGTCTACATATATAGAATATAAATTTTTATTTTTGTTTGCAATGGCACGCTATTTCGGCAAATTTTGATATTATTTTACGCGGAAAACATTGTTTACTTTTCTGCAGTACTGGCCGATGTTACTGGGTGTCCAAATGTGTTAAAATTTATTGCGATAATTCGTGTGTTATTGTGAGTAATTTTGAAAATAGCATACACAATTCCGCAGAAAATTGAAATTATTTTAATTTATGGAGAACAAGGAACACGTGTCAGAAGAACGGCGGAAGTTTTTAATGCTGGAAATCCTAATTTACGTGTGAGTCACAGATACGCTTTAAACTTAGTAAAAAATTTTACTGAAACGGCTTCTATTGCAAGCGAAAAGGGGCTGTTCAGCGTGTTCTCTATGAAGCTGCTCAAATAGAGGCTCTGGGAACACTCGCTGCAGAACCCACCAATTCACTGCATAAGGTCGCAAGTCAAACTCGAATGTCACATAAAACTGTACGAAAAGCGCTGAAATTACATAAATTCTATACCTACAATATGTAAATTCTACAGGAACTTTATCGCCATGATTTCGATTGAAGGATCGAATTTCGCGAAACTATGTCCGATTCAAATAACAATAACTAGTGATTGTTAACAAACACTTGCTCCAGTAACGAGTGCACTTTTTTCTTAATGGTTGGGCCAATAAACAAAACTGTCTACATTGGAGTGACCAAAATGCCCACGTTGCTAGAGACGCAACTACACAGCGGCCAAGGAAAATCGATGCTTGGGATGGTATTCTCGGTAATGCTGTTATAAGACCTTCGTCTGTTGAAGAAAACTTAACGAGAAAGCTGTAATTAAATTCATTTGAAAGCACAATTGGTCCTTGAACAACAACTTGTTTGGAGGGTCAAGCTCATGGTAACATCTTGCAAGAAGACCAAACTCATTTTCAAAAAGAAGAATCGCAGAGGCAAGCAGGGCTATTTCAGAAATGTTATTTGAAAATATCAGGGAAGAGTTTTAAAGCAGGATTTGCTATTTGGAAAATAATAAGCAGCATATCGACCATCTAATAAATTAAAAGGAGTAAAAATAGGAAGTCAAATTTTGAACGTATTTTTTTTAAGACCATTCATAACAAAAATTATTTATTTTATAATTTAAAGCATTTTTCCTAATCGTAAGACATATTCGACAGTTTTAGCTTCGAAGCTCTCAAAACGGTAATACGAAAAATAAATTTAGAATAATCAAAGACATGGAACTTGGTAGTTCAACAGACAATGGAACAAATAAGGCCCCAACGTTCAGAGAATGAAAACTCAACTCCCTTTACCATTTAAGATATTTGAGATGGCGTCTCTGGGGGTTGGAAGATTGATAGAGACATAGTGAATTCTACGTACAAATTCCTTCCTTGTGGTAACAAAATCGACGTGTTCCGGCAATTTAAAAAAATCTATTTCCTTTCGAGATAATAGGGGTGGGAAGTTTTCAAATTGACACCTTGTATAAACTTCTTTAGTAATTTCAATTGCAGCTTTCCACATGATTTTCCGGACGTTCCGAAGTAAGAGCCAAATGTACGAATCATCTAGTTCTTCTAACGCGTCTTCACATAGGTTGCGGACGTAACACTCTAGGCTGCGCCAGTTTTTTTATCTTTCTTTATATCACCGGAACCTTCAACGTCCATATGCGTGCGTTTCAATAGCGAAAATGACCAGTTGACCATCAAATTCGGCGTATTCTACTATCCCCCGAAGAGAAGTGAAAGATCTTCCAGTGCGATTTAATTTAATTCTATATTTTCCATAGATGTGTGTGTCGTTATCAGATTTTCAACTGCTTTAACACTGGCTAGTTTCAATTGCACGTTGTCTTCTTCCTTTTGTACTCTCGCTTCGGCCTCCTTCATAAATTCAGATTTTTCCGATTTCCTTATCTCGCGTTCTCAGAAAATTCATATAATATATTATCAGAAAATTTATATAATATACTAAAAGAGAAAATATTCAGCATCCATCAATCAGATGTCTTCCTGTTTCTATTCCGACTCCAAAACGATTAAATCTCTGTGTTTAAACACTGCAGCTGTTCCAAACTCAAAGAAACGAATGTGTATCGTACAAAGTATAAGAGGTCTCTATGGGCTGATTCGGATACAATGTTGAATTTTACTTCAAAGTCTAACTTTGAAAAGAAATCCATGTTTCCTCGTCGTCATCAACAACTTCTCCCATATTCAGACAACAATTCAATCTAAACAGCACGTATACCTAAGTCACATGTATTGTGTCCTAAATACTCGTAAGTATACACAGCGTGAATCTAATTGGCTCAACGGCGTCAGATGTATGTTTTTATAGACTAATAGTGAATTTATGGAGTATAGATAAGTACATATTAACTTCGTCAAAATTCACAGTTCGCACCTCGTACACAGTGGCAAATGAAAGGATTGCTGTTAATAGTTGTATAAAGTGTGGGTTTATGACACTGGCCTCTTGCACGGCAAGTCGGCAAGAGTGCACTGAAATGCGTGAAACTATGGCCAAAGCTAAAAAAAAAACCATTAACGTATGTAAATTGTTTGATAATGCTAATCGACTTTTGGTTAACGGTACATGCTCATCAATGAACCTACACTTTTTAATTAGTAGGGAACTTTTCCTTCCTGGCCTTTTCGTCAAACATGATAATGTATTTTGAAGAAGATAAGTACACGATCAATTGGTAGTCTCAGGTAGTTCTATGTCCTCCCAATTGATGCCTTCTAAAGATTTAATTGACCGACTAATAGGTCCTAATCAATCAACAAGCCAAATGAGCGTGCCGCGAGACTCTTAATCAGCGATAATGGCGGCAGTGAACCTCTCCGAAGGGCCCAACCCTCCCATTCCTAATAATTTGTGCCGATGAAATGGGTTAAGTTCCTTAATTGGAACAATGTACCGATTTGTAAGCTACTTCTCAAATGTCACAATAAAGAAAAATCATTTCGATAAGGCTGGGGAAGGGCGGTAGAAAATATTTTACGCTTGTAAAAGAACACCCATGGATTGAAACAATCAGTCAAGGGATATCAAATCATCATTCAATAGTAAATGGTAATTCAATGTCAACCACTGCCCATGTTTTACTTCTTATCAATCTTTGTTACGGATAGAGTTGCGTAATACCTTACCTGTTTTACTTTTTAGCTTCCTGGTGCTTAATAAAACGCCTTCTAGCTGCGGGAGTTGGAGCTGGTTCAAGTTACATCAACCAACAAAAACTAAATGATTTGACATGTTCCTGCTTATATTACATGATTTCTTATCAAGTGGAGAGATGTTAAAGTCATAAAAACAACATCTGTCATATTTAATCGATCCTCTACTATGACGAGGGCTTAAACGCTGGTTTATGATATGTCATTCAGAGACCACATGGTTTGCTTTTCGGACAATGACATATATCGGAATAATGCATTATTTCATAGACTGGGGCTAACGTATCGTTTAGGGAAATTTCATTATCCGCTGAATAACGACGCAAATAATATGGGGAACTTTCGCTGTATCTCGCAAATTGTTTGTGACGACACGTGCTGACATGTGAATGTGACAATTGTGCTCTAGTGAATCGTGAGTCGATCAGCATCATTTGAATTTTTTAAATGGACAACCCGCGAACCGTGTCCGTCGCGAGGACGGCTGAAGGTCTTGCGAATGCGAGCAATATATCTGTTTAAATGGGGAAAATTGCGCAATTTGAAGACCAACAAAAAGACATCCAGAACTATGAGATGCGCACTTTAGTACATATTTGAGTACATATTTAATGTTCTAAATAGAGCAAAAAACAGAATATTTGAAACATTTTTAGGAAAGGACCAACGCCACTATCTCATAAATCAGAAGTCTCAGTTTCCTCGGAAATTCGCAAAAAATAAGTCCAAAAGTGTCTATGGAGTAGAGGAATCTTCTCTGCGCCTCAGAGATTCGCAAAAAGCCAAAACGAAATCTTGAGCTTGTTGGAAAAAAAACATCACAATTCTGTAAAATCGCTCCAGCATACGCGCCACGCCCTATAAAATAAGGGCAAAATTCAGTATCTCACGAAGCATATTACCAATTTAATTCTGTAAACGGTAATGTAACTTTCCCATAACGTGTGTAACTGGAGAATTTAAACTTTAAGTTTAATATTAAATCTATTGGAAGATTTCGTGCCCCTCTTAGTGGTTTTGGAGGCAAAATGGCGGAATCAAGCATAATACTTTTTTTTAACTTGTTTATCGATTCAAGAGCTAGTTATATAGAGTGTACCGAAAATGCATTTCAAAAACGTTATCATCAGATTATTTGAGGTTTGGTTCAAGAATTATTTGAAAAAATATCTCGTTCAGATGCTATTGACGATAAAATTTTTGAAAAAAAACATGATTTTTGATATATTTGAAAAATGCTTCAATGAGTTTCAATGGAGCTTAATATGTATTTATTCCTTGATACGGGGATTATTTTTGTTCATGTCTATTCGCAATATGCAAATGATAAATTCTTAGTCATCTTCGTACAACCATGATCGGAACTCTTCACTGCGTAGTTGTATCGTATTGATTTTTTTGTTATAGTAGATTAACCCTTTCTCCGACTTTCTCCTCTCTTAGAAATTTCTCGTGCGGATAACATTTTAGGCCGAAAAAATGTTTTTCTTTTCTCATGTGGAATGCCAATTTGCCATCAGTTTGATAACTGTGGATGCTTATTGATACCCACGTTGAGGTAACATATGGAAAGCATCGTAAAAATTTATTAAAATTTTTTGAAATTCCTTTTGAAATCAATAATAGCTTTCTCTAATAAAGAAATTACGGATATGGTTGAAATTATGGGGTTTTGTGAAGACAGTCCGACATCTTGTATCGCGGTTTATGCAACGCGCTTTCCCCACCGTTGGAAGCCTGATCCCCGAATGTTGGTCTGAGTGGTTACGTACTTGGCGGAGGCCCATATACCCACATGGAAAATATCCAGGATTTCAACCATATCGGTCATTTCTTCATTGGATACCGCCATTATTGATCTCGAAAGAAACTTCGAAATATTCCAATACATTTTTATAACATTTTCCACGAGTGACATTAGTCTTCACATCGGCAACTATCGATGTTTATCGAAATGATAGCGAATTGGCGTTCTGTGTGACAAAATGAAGCAATTTTTTCGGCGTGAAAGGTTAAGTGCACTAAAAAATTTCGAGAGAGGGAAAAATTGGAGAAAGAGCTAATGTATCATTATAATGGAAAATCGATACAATGCAGCTACCCAGTAAAAAATTTCGGTCATTTTCGTACGAAGGTGGCTAAAAACTTGTCGCTTGCATATTGCGAATAGATATGAATGTTCAATGAAAATAATCCCTGTCCTAATGAATAAATGCACAATGGGTTTCATTTGCAATCCATTGAACTATGCTCCATATATAGCGAAACACACGTTTTTCTTCGGGAACTGTAACCGCCAATAGGGTTTAAACGGGACACTTTTTTTAAAATACTTTTGGAACCCAATCTTGGTGTATCGGTCCAACTAATCTCATGGTACCATTTTTGGCGTGCGTTGCCGGAACACCCGTATAATCGTTCAGGATATGCATAGTTTTTATGCGACGAATGGGATTTTGATATAAATAACTATCGAAGTGTAAATATCACAATCGTTTTTCAGCTGTAATTCCTATTCCTATTTTTGTATTTTTTTTGTGTATTAAAGGTCTTAACACTGCTAAAAAGTGATTAAAACTGCATTTATCCGGTCTGCGATACGCATTTTACACGTCTGAGGCGAGTTTTCAGTTTTTTTTTCATTTTTAGGAATAACGCTTCACACACCAGTATGGGTTGTTATGGTCGGATTGCATACTATATACAGTTAAAATTAAGTAAGAATAATATTAAGTTTTTTATAAGGGCGCACGTAAGGGCATTCATCTGAGCCCGTGGTGAAGGTCGCCATTCTCAATTAGTTTTACCTGAAAATAGTGCGCAATTCCACTACAATAACTCCTATTGGTGCGCGAGGCGTGATTCCCCAAAATGTATTATCAAAAATTAAATTTATAATTAATTTTGCACATACTTTATCATATTGTGCGACAGTTCCCATATTAATTGATAAATATTTAAAAAGCCCCCCCTGCATTTTGCGAGATTCGTCACATTGAATACAGAGTCTTTTAGCTGAGTTTTACAACAAAAAACAGGGTGTTCCAACAGCAGCATTCCATTTACACGTAATGCGATTTTGGGATTAATGCTGTACAGTACTTTCCTCGATTTATTTTCCTTCGTTTTACTTTAGCTTTGGAGATACAAATGGGGGCATTTAGGTCCGAACAGAAATATCATCTAGATGAGTTTTAACGTTAAGTGACTATTAATTCCCGCTAGTTGAAGTTTGTTCGGTCGGAACTACTGAAATTCTAAATGGCTCGGTTGGTAATAGAAACGTCGAAACGGCCATAGACAAGCCTTTTGATGACCTTTTAAAATAATCCCAGAAACACCTAAAAATCATTTAGCTGGAAAATAAAGACACAATTCTGTCGCGGTCTTCTGGAACTGCTCCAGAAGCTATTAATCTACCTCTTGAATAACTCAGGCCTTTACTTCCGAAGCGAATTGCCTTTTTCGCAGATCTGTAAATAAAACTGTTGTCAAAGGTTATTTGTGATTTTGAATTTAAATCCCGAAAGGTTTTGCTCTCTCCCATGCAGCTGCCTAACCTAGATATCTGGAAGTTCTCAATAAGATTTACCTTTAGGCAAACACGAGGATATTGATTCACATATTTGAATAAGCCCGTTTGGAGGTCGTCAACGTAACGCCTCTATTATTTGCTTTCGATAGCTATTGTGTCCTAGTTAAGTCAACGTCATATCCTTTGCAAGATCTAGCAACAAGCACTTGTGCCACTCGTCTCGTATACGCCGATAACGTAATGATTTCATTAAATCCCATATACTTATGCAATGAAGCTGGAAAAGTGGAATAATAAATACGTTAGTTTTGTAAATCTCCGCATGATTTCACGTTAGGCACACAAAAGGCCTTCCACCATGTTATTTAAATCATAATAGTGCAACATCAAAAAAGTTAATAATAGGTTGGAGATCTTTATAGAGTTATCCGGTTTGGCTTTGTTTGTAATAACAGCTCTACGCATACAATATTTTTTCAGAAAATTATGGTTCCGATAAATTTAGCTCATTGGCAAACCATTGACCACCAAAGCGGACGAGCCCAAATGCAAATAAACCTCATCCAAAATGATACGTTACGTCAGGATATTTGGCCGGCACCAGGTTAATGCTGGTTTATAATATAAATTTTGTTAATCAAACTAGGAATTTTTAGACAAGAGCAGTTCAACAACCTGTGGAATTAAAATTAGCTAAAGGAGATATGTGAATAAGACGATGGAAATAAACTTGCAATACGGGATAGTCTTGGACATAGAGTTCATTGAACAATTCCGTCTTAATGTTGAAGGTAACCCTCTGGACCTCAGGTTTCACACGCGTTTTTCATCTACTTGTTCCTAGACTGCCTCCATAAAACCTGGAGGTATTGCGTCAGCTTCTTCACACTCTTAATATTCAGTAGTAAGTATGTACTCTTTCACGTTCGTTAATGGTCACTAACGTCTTCAACGAAGCAAACTTCTATTACGACTTCCCTCAGGAAATGACGTAAATGGATTCTTCCCTTTGAGCCTTAGCCTGGAATCTTGCCGTCGCCATCTCCTTACATTATTTTATTATCCAGGGTCAATTGGGACTCAGATCCGCCTTCAAATCGGGTATAAGCAATCGTCGCCTCAACATCACTTAAAGTATTTTCTCAAATTTAGATTTCTTTGATTGTTTCACTCCATATTGCTCGGTTTGTTTGTTTTTTTGCTTTTGCAAAAAAAATTAAAACAAGCAAGAATAAAATATAACATGCGCCGGTATTATAAGTTACTTTTCTTATAATATTGTTAAATAGTAGATTTGCACATATTTTTCATAAATTTTAACACCACTGCGAAAGACAAAACCAAACTAAGCCTATGTATACTTACTTCCCTGGCAATGTGGCGATGGATATTTCTTAATTAAAAAAAAAAGGATACAGGACATTTGTAAAAAAGTTGTTTCTGCCCAGAATTCCTGGAGGACCCTGTGGCTACAAAATTGATTATTTTAGGATCGTTTCCTTGAGATTTTAATGTAAAAAGTATTTTTGCCTCGGCTCGGTGCAGACGTATTTTCTACGCAAGAAATTTTTGAATGCTCTGCATTGCTATAGTTACAAAATCAGTGCTAAAGATTTGAATGGAGCATTCCATAATAATGAATATGGAAGGAAGTATATGTAAGTAAAAAACGAAAACTAGATGTTCAGAATTATTTCTTTCAGAAGTCCGCTAATGTAGGGCAACATCTCAGAATAACAATTCAGCGGCTGAGGATCAAAGCATCCCAGAAAGGACCTTGATTTAATCCCTTAAGAAGTATAAAATTCCCAAGTTCAGTTCCAATGCTGTTCCAAACTGAAGTTGTCAAACATTGTCACGAAATTGGCTCAAATTCAAAATTGGTCAAAAGTTGTTGTCAAATTTTAAAAAGCTAATAGTCACCGAAATTTTGGAAAAAAAACTGCTCGAAACTGCCTGGGAATCTACCAAACTCAAATTCGGATCGAAAACGACCCTTAGCTTCTAATTTTCGGCATTGGAAGAACGACGTCGAAAATCACAAGAACACCCGTCCTAAACTCACAATTGCACTCAAAACGCTTTAAAATTTCTATCAAAAAACTGTCCGTATACGTGCTCTACAATTACAAATTTGTCCTTCTAATTGCTCATGTAACCAGAATCATTCCCACAGATTCAAATGACAGATAGCGATACGTATTTGTTGAGAATTAAACGAGAGTCAACCCAAAACCCTGCAATAACGACGAATTCTGTTAACCTAGTTACGTGTACGTATGAAATTTATGACAGAAAGCCCAGATATGAACCATTAATGGATTCCTGAAACCATCCATCTCCATTTGATGGTGGAAACAGGAAAATCTGCGCTTTGCTCGCAAGTGATTTACGTGACGGGCATACGCACTTAGCTTGTTTGTACTAGGTCAGTAATGCATTGTTTTTCGATCCGTAGACGAGATATCAATGGCGTTTTATTATGTAGTTTGAGGCCGAATTAGCACCTGTTTGCATAATATTCCACTTAGTACATAATACCGGTGAAAATCGAAACGTAGCAGGAATTCTCGGCTGTTGATATGTAAATACTTATTAATGCCTCTTGTATAAGTTTATTGCAATACGAGTTCTGGCGGCGTAGGCTTTGTAGCTTAATGGCACATTAAATTGGACACGTATTATTCAAATTTCGGTAAAATATTTGTGTATAGCAGGCATTATTGAATACTCCTATGAAAGCATATTTTTTAATAAAGAAATCACTGATCGCAGTATTAAAGCCGCATAAAACTGTCTTCTCTAGAGAAAAATGTCCATTACTTTCAGAGTCACGATTAACGGTTCTGCAGTGGTCCAACCCAAGGAGGAGTCTTTTGGTTAATTATTATTTAAAACCAAAACCAGATCACGGATTATTTTCTTTTGTAATGCTACTGGTGGTTTGTACCTTGCAGTTTAATCACGATCTTGCCAATCATCTTTCATTCATTGTAAACATGATATATAAATTATTAGGTACACGTGATTTTACCACTATATAATTTCGGTGGCACAATCAAATAACTATTAACTGACTTTATTAGGAGCTGTTACTAGGGCAATCGTCACGCAATTGGCGTGCTCAATCACCTCATTCCTATAATTTGCACCGGCCGGACCAGGTCATTCGAACCTACACAAATCAACCGAATTAACTCATCAAAGGCTAGTCATAGTCAACAATTAATAACAATTAAAACCAAACGATTTTTTTTTTTAATATTTTCACTACCGTTGCTTTTCTGAGTGTACGAGACTGCCAACGTGCGAATTTTGCCTTATGTCTCTGAACTTTCGGATTGAAGTCGAACTTCCAAGAACAACTCGTGCTTTATGCTCTATTCTAATTTAAATTGTTTCCGTGGCGTTTGCCTCTGGCTTGGCACATCCTGCAAGTCAGTTCTTTCCCAATTCAAACCATTTGGAAGATGCAGCACTCCAACGCACAGACAAGCTCTGGCGATGGTAAAAATCTCGAAAATAACGTACAAAACCGGAAATGTTCTAAGAATTCCGAGATGAATCCGGAAGTGCGTCAATACAGGGTGTCCCAAATAAAGTGAGTTCCATGGGGATTATGGACGCGGTAAGAGATACAAGGTGACTCAAATTAGAAAAAAGACGCGCATTTTTGTGCCCATTCAGAAAATGTTCTAAATTAAAAAACATGCACAGGGGTTGTCAAAATGTGAGCAAAAAACTGAAAACTGCGATTTTCGAAAATCATAAATTATGAGTACACTGTTTGAGTAAATTGTACCAAATTTGGTAGTTCTTCATTATCGATAACTGCCAATTGAATGGCATTTTCAGAATTTTTCCAGACTTTCCAGATTTCGAGAAATTATATTCAACTTTGTTATTTCTCACGGCCGCCATATTGGACTTTGGTGCCATCGAATAGACAATAATAAAAAAAAGTTTTTTAACCATGTATCGCAAAGGTGCCCTTGGACCTACCAAAGTAAGAAAAATAAATAAAAACATTTTTCACCTAGGTAGGCTTAGAAACAAATACTTTAGTGTTGTTAATCAAAGAGCAGTAATGTACGACGTATTCTGTTTAATGGGACAATAAAAACTGAATACTTTTTTTTAATATTAATGCAATTACAATTCCATAGCTTTTATAAAAAATAACAAAGAAACACAACGAAGGAATTGGTACCTTTACTCACTACGAGTAGGAATTACTAATTCTAATAAAAAATCCTAATCCCTATAAAAACTGTTCAAATATTTCTCCTTTATGATTAGCACAAACTCTACAGCGCTTAACAACAGACCTACAAGCACTTTTTACCATATCTGGAGGTATTTCTTGAACGGTTCGCACAACTGCAGCCTCCAACTCTGCTACTGTATCGTAGGATCTGTAGTAAATCTTATTTTTTACATATCCCCAAACAAAAAAATCGAGAGGTGTTAAATCTGGGGAGCGAGCTGGCCAACTGATAGGGCCTCGATTTCCAATCCAATTATTTCCATGCGTATCATTTAGATATTGCCTAACACTAAAGTACTTGTTACTAAGCCTGCTAAGGTGAAAAATGTTTTTATTTATTTTTCTTACTTTGGTAGGTCCAAGGGCACCTTTGTGATACATGGTTAAAAAACTTGTTTTTATTATTGTCTATTCGATGGCACCAAAATCCAATATGGCGGCCATAAGAAATAACAAAGTTGAATATAATTTCTCGAAATTTAGAAAGTCTGGAAAAATTCTGAAAATGCTATTCAATTGGCAGTTGTCGATAATGAAGAACTGCCAAATTTGGTACAATTTACTTAAACAGTGTACTCATAATTTATTATTTTCGAAAATCGCAGTTTTCAATTTTTTGCTCACATTTTGACAACCGCTGTGCATATTTTTTAATTTAGAACATTTTCTGAATGGGCACAGAAATGCGCTTCTTTTGTCTAATTTGAGTCACCTTGTATCTCTTACCGCTTCCACAATCCCCCTGGAGCTCACTTTATTTGGGACACCCTATATATGGAGTGTTGCGTTTAGTTTTGACTTCGCCATTCTTGGAGAATTTTCAATGCTCCGCAATCCGTTAGAGGACCACAAATTGAAATTATTTCAATAAGAATTTTTTCGTCACTCGGTGGTTCGTCAGACCTTCCGGTTCTTTTGCTCGCGGCCGTATAGGTGATTAATACGACTGTTATTCCAGGACTACCTCATACACAAGACACTATTAATCTAGTTCTTACATCCTAGAGATTTCGGGATTTTGAACAAGGAGAACGCATTTGAACAATTAATAACCCGAAGACGAGACAAATGAACGGACACATGCAAGAGGTGTACAAATTATGAGGTGTGGCGTTTAGGGCTAATGTGTGTCAGGGGACACTTTTTATTTCCACCATTTCAAACGATAACGATCAACCGACATGTTATAAAGTCCGAGGCGCCGTCAACCGAAAAAAAAGGCAAATAAAAGCCCCGTTTAAGCCTACTTAATTTTGTCAGTGAGAGCAACACCTTACAGGTAAATTACAGTGGTAAAGTGAAAGATAATTTACTGTAAGCCCTTTAATC
This sequence comes from Euwallacea fornicatus, assembly GCF_040115645.1. Taxonomy (NCBI): domain Eukaryota; kingdom Metazoa; phylum Arthropoda; class Insecta; order Coleoptera; family Curculionidae; genus Euwallacea; species Euwallacea fornicatus. The sequence continues at coordinate 1,385,483 of NC_089573.1, forward strand.
ACATTCTAGTCCCAACTTAATAACGACCTCTCAAGCACCCACTTAACTTTGACTTAACCGCGCTTTTGATTCAATTTCGTTTTTCACGCAAATAAAACTGTTTAAGAAAAACAATTCTGTCAGACAGGCGCCTGCAGCTCCGTAATTAAGAAAATTTCAGGAAAAATCGAAATGATAAATTAAATAGTTTTTAAGTAAACAGGCCTCCAAAGAAGTCGCCTTGTTACCGGCGTCGTGATAGACATAACGATATTAAGCTTTAATTAAGTTTAAATTACACGTAAAAATGCTGTCTGGTTAGCCTAATAAGCATTCTACAGTGCAGAACTCGATGACGAATAGGATTTTTCTTCGGTGGACGCCCCAGCATTTCGCTTATGATAATGCCATTAAGCAGATGTGGAAAAAGCGAGATATATCACCTGGATTGATGAGCCGGCTTGAAGGTGGGCTCATAGGGCCTACGGCGCTACTCCGGAAAACGTTCGATTCTGAGCTTCGATATTTAAATTGATTAGCAGGTAAAAGTATAACTTTTCCGATCAGCAGCTTTTAGGTCGCGTTATTTAGAAACAGACACGTGTGGACGAAGAGACAGACATTAGGAGAAACCTTCTAATATTTTAAGGCCTTTCATTAGCAAAAAAGAACACAAAGGATGGCAGACTCCCATCGAGCCGAGACAGCTTTAATTTGATTACACAGATAATGAAAACATTTGTCTGTCATTCGTTCTATATGTGATTAGTTCATATTTCATCTTAATGACTGCAGTCTGAATAAACACGGACGTTTCTACAACTTTTGTTACATATACCAGTAGGAATTAATTTTGATTTTTTTTAATAAATAAATACATAAATCAAAAACCGGTCAAAGCCGCGCATGCATATTTATAACAATCGGAATAGAATATTTAATGTACCCCGGGATTGAACCATCAAAGGAGTATCGGTTTCCATGGGGGTTCATTTCTCTACGGGGCGTTAAGACCTCCTTCACGATTTGTTGAATATTCCAACGGTTAATTGAGCCTCCCTTCGAATGGTTCAATTGAATTATTTAGGGCGATGCGTCCCCACGACAAGAGGAAATCATTTAAAATCGGCTTTAAAATATTGTAAAATTTGACCATAAAAATGGAAACAATTTCGTAGAATTGCTTTTACGGATTTAGCTTTTCCCCACATTTCTGAAGCCTTCACCGAAATTTGGTCTGGAGCAAAGTAACGCGATTTTATTTCAGCTACATCTCTGAAAAGGGGCGGTAATTGAAATACCGCAGCTGTTCCTCCTGAAGAAAATTGTTTCGTAGTTGTGTTATCTCTCTTTCGAACAAACCAGTACTGCACAGAAAATCGTTTTGGAACTTGGACGGATGGCTAATTTTGGAACCTGCATGTCATTTGCAGACTTGTTCCTGTTTCCACGACAGGTAGACAACATTTTAAAATGAGAAAACTCGAGATGCTAGATAGCTTATCTTAATTTCTTTGGACCTGAAACGGACGGGCTCAAATATAATAAATAAGAGCTGATTCAGTGGTCCGTTCGGCTCTGTGCTCCTCTTAATTTCCGATTTAACGTTCCTGTATTCGCGTCTTTAAATTAAATTTTAATTGTTAAATATCACAATGGGGAGGCCGCATTTCTTTCATCCAATGCCACACCCTCTGATAACAACGTAAGGGGTGATTTCATTGCGTCATTTTAAGAGTGGTATGAAGATTTCCTTTGATTTCATTATTTTTAATTGAAATTTCGCAAAATTTCGATAATGTCGATTTCATGCTTCAACTGAGTCTTCAAAACAACCATCGGGGCAGATTCTTCGCCATCAGAAGACAAATGAAACGTCGCTCAATCCTTGTTCGCTTAACTGCGTCTGTGCAGAGATTCTCAATGAAAATTTAAAAAAATATCTCTAATTATTGCGAATGAGGAAACGGAGGCAATTTCAAGTTTCTTTGGAGAGTTGAGTGGTTTCCGAGTTTCAACTTAATTTTTTTTGTAAAGTTAGGAAATTCTCTTCGCAATCCTTTTAGGACTTTTCTCATGAAAATGCGAATGTTCTTATCGAAGATTTTTTTTTTTAATTAGTAAAAACAGAAAATCGCTTGGGTGACTTACTTGATTTGACTTCAAGTCGAAGTAGGTGCTTGAATTTGAAATGATCTCAGTGAGAGAAACTCTCACGAAGAATTTCACAGTGCATGAATTATTTCAACGGTTGCGGCTTTCAGTGGTTACGGCTCTGTAAAATTCAAAATTTCGATTTCCCAAGACCATTTCTTGAACGTAGCTATTTTCATGGGTAAACTTAATATGACATTCGGTAAATAAGACTTCATCCAAAAAACTCCTCAGATATAGTGACTGTCATTCAAAAAGTCCTATGAAGTCACTGTTTCAAGTAGAGGTACTGATAAAGCAGACGTGGTTTAAGTGGTTTTCTCGATCATTTTCTCAAACTAGGTTTTCGTCGCAAACTTCCATCATTTTCCGTTTCCACCATATGGCCATATCGCATGCTTAACGGGACACCCTGTAAGTATTAGGTTCGTGAAAAATACTTCCTTTATTAAATTATCTAAAGTTTGAAGATTGGAGTGTTTTTCGTTCGTTGCACTAGCTAACTTTAGAATTTTTTGGTAAATTTTTAATACAAACACCTCGACAATCCCGTCAATAAAGTGTTGTCCGGCGTCGCCGTTAAGTCAGCTGGACATTGGCCGATTCAATAGATACAAGAAAAGATAGAGTTGGCAGACAATGTCTCCATCGATTGTATTCGAGCTTGTACATGGCGTTAGTTTAAATTATATGATGATTGTTTATAATTCATGCTTAACGTACAATGTCGAAGATTTTAGGAAGAAGAATTCAGTGGCGTTACTAATTTTCCACTAAATCTTATGGTTTGGCCGCATTAAGTAAAGTCGTTTCCGTTGAAATTCTTAAAGGTAAAAAATGTTTTGCCTATACATACTTCACCGTTACCATTCAACGCAAAAGAACTTATCGGCGTGAGTTTGAACTATTTGGATGCGTTGCGAAATAACAAAACTACGAAGGGCCCGAAAATAGTTAAATTTAAAAAAGTCCCAAAATTAAGAAAAACTCTAAGAAAATTAGGAAAATTGGTTTGACGGCGTTTTTCGCTTCGCAAAAATGCCCAAGATAGCCCATAAAGACATCGCAACGGGACGTTACGTTCTTCAAAAACGAAAACATACATATATATTTCAATTTGCAACTCTAAAGAATGTCCCAATATGAGATTTTACTTAAATACGCATATTACTATTGCAAAAAAAATATTAACCAAAAAATCGGAAAACACGTATTTTTCTTTTGAAAACTTTTTATTTTCGACTAAGATAAGTTGGATTAAACTGTCGAAGACCGAATTAACACTCCATAGAGCTTCCTGTCCCATCAAAAGAAAGAACACCATCAAGATATATGAGGCTGGTAGACAAGGGGTGAAGGGGAAGAAAATGAAAAATTTAAATAAAAAAAAACGACGCTGAGAGGTTGTAGTTGCAAGAATCGAGCTAATTCCTCGTTTATCAGAATTGAAAAAAATTCAGAATTGGGTAAGAAATGAAATAAGAAACCAGTTTTGACTATATTTATTTCAAGGACAACTCTCATCCGGGGTATCAAAGAGAGAAACCAACACAAATGTAATATAGTAATATAAATTAATTTTTTAGTGACTTGATTTGGTCGATTTTGATCCTTAAAACGTAATGTGCACATGCCTTGGTAAGTCGTGTGAGCGACCCTTGAACAACGTAAGACATTTAAAATCACAGTGCTTATTGAAAACACGATCCTCTATCAAATACAACACCTGTAGTAGTGGCTATAGCAAATTAAAAAAAAAAAAAAATAGATCAACAAAAAGAATTCTAAGATGATTGGCGCTAACTGTTAAACGAGCTCTTAATCTCACTGAAGGTGATACACAATTTACCACACTCCCTTTGGCGAAAGTTCGCAAGGGTCAGCATTTAGATTACTCGAGAATGAAAAACAACTTTGTTATTATTATTTATTAAAATTTAGAGCACACTCGTTTCTGTTTAAGAAATTTTCGTATGGTAACTGTGGTGGGTACTTAGAAAAACAATTCCAAGACGCCAAGAACGGCCGTGATTCCAGGACGCAGTACTTCAAAGGAGTGAATAGCGGCGAGTGTAAAGTTCTGAAGAGACAGAACTCTCCTAGGTATTTACCGGCTACCATAGAAATAAATTAGGTATATTACGTCACGTCTGCACACAGCTTACTAGCGCGTTTCATTAAATCTGAATTGGTACTTACATAAAAAATTGAATTTTTCTCAAAATCATCCTCGTGGAACAGCCCGAATTTTTAAGAGACTTGAAACCTCAAGCAATTTCATAAAATAAGTTTTAAACGATGAGGAGCTTTTGTGCTCAGCCTTATGAAGAAATATGGACTTGATGCTGGTACTTTCTTTCTTAATCGATGGTCTTCTAAATGGCATCTTTTAATAGCGTTTGACACACATACTCATGTGAGTATTTATAGAAAGTGCATTGTGGCTGGAAGACATTTTTCATTCGCCGGTACGTGCGGTGTCGTACAATAATACACGAATGCCATTACTTAACCGCATGTACCTGCGTGTCAAAAATCCCAAACGTTGTGGATACCTATCCCAAAATATCCATTGGTTCAAATGAACTCGGTGCTTATGTATATTCGAGGCCATTAAGAATTTATTTGGGAATTGGATTCGATTTGGATTCTCTTTGGCCGATATTTACATAAACATTTCAGTTGTATTTGAGGCAATAGAACAAGATTTATTCTTGCCGTGAACACTTGTAGAGACATGCTAAAGATACTAATCTAGTATCCGCGTAGCTATGCCTTGCGGTTATTTTAGCACCTCAGTCCCAACGTCATGGTGTCTAAACAATTATTCTCTTGCTCCCCAGTGGCGTCTCTATTGCTTTTAGTTTTAGTTCCACATAAAGGAACTATCGAATCCAGTTTAGTCTTAATATTTCGTAGCACTGAGTTCACAACGTTGGACCAGGACTTTAGCTTCGAGAATAATACGGGATTCACCCTTTCTCGTTCTAAGAAAATTGCGTCTAAACGGCCTTAAAACGGAACTTGAATCGTTAAAATAATCAACATTCACTAACGGCGAAAATATGTTAAACGTGCCTATGGCATTCTGAATTGATGAAGGATCAAATGCAACTGATTTCCCCGCAGGGGCAGTTGCAACCCTTAAATTTTAAAATCGAATCCAGAATTTTTAAAATTTCTTGAGGAATTTTATAGTTTTAAAATTGTATTACGAAAATCGACGATGAAAAAAGTGAAATAAGACACTTTTTGTTCCCACAAATGGATTTTTAACTATATGCGAGAGCCATACAACATTCCACGGTCGACTTGGTGTTTTTTTGGCCGTTCATGCCACACTTTTTAACGTTTATAGTCATAACTTTACTAGTGTGATAAAGCCGATTCTATAGAGTCCCGCGTGAACCCGCGAAGATTGCCGGCATTGTTTTTAATGAGAACGCTCAAACACGTAAATCTGGGTTATATTTGTGCATTTCACGGGAGCGCTCCGAATTGCATAAGAACCCATAACGTAACCGAAGCTGTTGTGCGCATGCGGGATAATCAGATAGTAGTGTAGATACTTCCGTGGATCTCATCATGGATTCTACGAGAAAAGCTCAGAAACTACAGACATATTTCATGGCGTGTACAAAAAAAAAAACACGAAATTGCGTTTTCCGAAATATGCAAAAGGTTTTGGCACTTTTGACGTGTGTGCCCTATAGGCGTGCGTGAGAATGTTTCAACAACTATTCCCGAATGGTGTTGTATTGCGCAGCCGCATTAAATTGAAGTGACAACACACAGGGACCAACATATCACGCAAGTGCGTTATTAAGAGTAAAATTGGGTACCTGGCCCCATTTGCAAACACATCATCGGCATATAAAAGAACCAGACGGTGGTCGTCTGAAAGGAGGTAAATATTGGAAAACAATTAGAATAACGGCCTTTCGAGGAGCTTCGTTGTGGCCGAGATCAAACCTTTCGACGATCAGCCAGATTTACAAATTAAAAAAATATATTTTTAGGCTACGACGAACGTACATTATAATTTCCAATTAAACTGGATCGACCTTTTGATTATTCTGCTTATCTGACTGGCGAATTGAATTGCGGCAACTTGATTGTGATTTAACACTCGAGAATTAAATACAATAATGATCACGTTAAATTAACCATTGTGGTATCGAAATTTGCGGGGCCACCAGAAAGGTTTCGCCCGACACGTTCTTGAACCTCCAGAAGGAACTCGGACCCTCGGATCGTTACCACAACTACGCACGCCGATAAACGATCGCCTTTCGATTATCGCTTAAAATTACGCAATAAAATGCGTTAAAAGCGTATCCGTTAAAGCGCTTTTGCTTTATAGATAATTTAATCGCATTGCGTGCGCCAATCCGGGAAAAATTTTTCGAAGTGGGTTGCGCTACTGAGTAGAAATGAGAAATTCTATGCAGCTTTGAAAATATAGCCGCAAAATGGTTTAATATAGATTTCCGAGACATTGAGCCATATTTACTTTGCGAGGCAAATCGGTCTTAAATTTGTCTCATTCTAAAAGTTATAAAGAGCCTAATGGCCGATTTATAATCCAGCTGAATCGGGTAATTGAAAAGTTGATAGTGTAATAAAAGCGAGTGTTTGTTTTAAAAAACGCACTTAAATCTCCGTTAATGCGACAGACATTTTATTCCGGCAATGCAAAGAAAGGTAAATATTTTGGTCGCACGTACCGATTTTTTACCTAATTTTTTTCTCCTATTTTATATCGTGCGAAATGGTTCTGAGAATCGCCGATCGCCCATTATCCCATTATGTACAGCCTTGGGTCGCGTATTTAATTATTTGGGGTGCTTTCCGGAGCTTTGCAGCACAAAAGGTCCCTGTTAAAAAAAAAAAAAAAAAAAAAAAAAAAAAAACTCAAGAAACCGTTGACGTCTTAGGGGCACATGTCGGATAGTTCCATCCGTGATCGGTGAGATGTCTCATAGTTAACACCAAATGGCTCAATCAAAGTTCCACGTTTATCTTTCCCGGTTAACGCGAGCTTTCGCTGGTTAAGTGATTGCCGGTCATTATTTCGCCCAAATTGCTATTCTTCTGGGACCTGTGCGTCCCCTACACCATGAAACGGCGTTTAATCCGCAATGGTAACGAAAGGAACTTGTGTTACCTAATACATTTTTCAATATTGTCATCGGAACATTTTTCGCTTATTTTTTCCTTTAAGGTTAGTGATTAGGAATTGATTTTTTTTTTGTACTCACTGAAGGGGCTAGTGTCGTCGGTGGTACCGTTGACAGTGCCGCCCGGCAGAAGTTGTAGATGTCGATTTTTGATGAACATCTTAATTTTTCTTGCGGTGCCGGTAACGAGGGACAAATTAGCGGAGCGCTCGCTTCGGGCGGCGGGGTCCTCCTCCCCCTCCGGGGGCGGCTTGGTAGGGGGGGCGGCTCGTGCGACGGCGGCAAATAGCAGTAGGCCCAGCAGCAGCACCTTCACCATGACTGGGACATAGTGCTTCACTGTCACTGTCACTGTCGTACAGTCGGCTTTGGCGGCATGCCGACGACTACGGACGGCGCGCGAAATTATTTTATTCACAGTCACAGCACCGTGCTACGTGTGGCTGTGGCGGCGGACGCACTGCCACTGCCACCGCAGCAACAGCAGCTGATGATGGCAGCATCAGCCACGAAGAAGAAGAGGCGTCCGCCCGCCACCGACGGCGTCGACCAGCCACCCATCACGCGTCGCGACGCACCACTCTTAACTCTGCTCCTCCTCAGTCGCAACCCGGCTCTCGGTACCGACGAGTTCCTGAAACAGCTCCAGCTACATCTAAATCGTTTCACTCCCACCTTTAATTTGATACTATGCGACTTGGTACTCTCGATATATTTCATAGCCAACTCATGTCGCGAATACCACATTGAATTCGAGAGTAAAACTAATCAAGTAATTTTATCGTAACTTCACTGAGCATTGAAAGGTCGAAATTTACATAACAATGCCCAAAAGCACTTGAAAATATTTTCCAATACGAGTTCGCCATTCTGTCACCGCAATGCGCAGAACGTCGAACACGTCCGGAATTTTTATAGACCAAATACGTAAATTAGCCTGTAAATTGAAAACAAAGCAACAATCAAATTAATCACACTTACTAAATATTTTCGGTTCCCGAATGTAAACAAAGCAGTAACACTATAAGATGTTTCCTCCCACAATCTCGTTAATTCTGTTCAATAAAGCTAAGAAAATTATACAGGCCCCTAAACTAGCCTTCGTAAAGCTATCTACTGCCCACTATTTGTGCTACTAGAGGCCCAATCTAGCTCCTTCGGTTTTATACCCGTATTAATTACACCATTAAAGATTTCTTAAAAAGAAACCAGAAACCGCACTTTGTGTCAGAAACTGCGGATTATTTTGCGTCATAACTCTTTATAAATCACCCTCGAAGATTAACTCCATTTGACATGCACCATACACCTCGCCAATTTGATATTTTGCTTTGCGCTTCGAATTCGTAATATGCGCATAACTTAAGAGTACCAATGTATTTTGTATTATGGGAGGTGGGCACCACAATAGACAGGGTGTGTTGGTACCACTAGATCTGTCATCTGCTCAATTATCTCTCAAACATTCATCCTTCATTGGATGTCTTTATTGAATATGCAAGATTAAGTGAGTTAGTTAAGATATTATAATTGGATACGTTGAAGACGTTGAAGACGTCGAAGGAAGAAATGAACCCCTGTGAACCTGTAGTTTCCTCAAATTATATTCAACGAGACCAAGTTTAGAAGAGGAAGGGGGATGAGCGGTGTATTTAAATTTCGTTGAGTAAAAAATTTGAATGTGAAAATTTCAAATGAGCGGGGAGCACAGATTCGGTGACGTCAAAAACACGTGACATTTCAATTAAATTTCACAAAAAATCGTTTGAGACCCACCGTTTTTAGGCTTCTTATATGAGTGTGGACAAAGTGAATTGTAGACACCGCAAATATTTCCGCATTCTCAGATTGTTTGATATGCTCATAAGATTTATTCATTAAATTGAAAAAAAAATGGAAACATTTTAGGTACAAATCGCCATATGATGTTAAGTGACACTTTTACCACTTACCTTGCAAAGCCTTATTTAAAAAAATTAATGCCGTTATGGTTCCGAAATGTCGCATTACAATTTCAATTACTTGCACTATTACCTAGAGAATAAAAACATATTTACTTATGAAGTTAAATTTATTTTAAGAAATGTGTTTAAATAACTTCTGCATTGTTGACGTGAATGTCTTAATAACTGTTGAGTTGGGGGTTGGGGTTTATCATGGGAAACAGGTCTAGAATATCTTAAAAAATGAAGCAATTTCATTATATGCATGACGTTTCCTATGAAAAAAAATGACATTTATCTCTTTCATGGGTCACCCTATATAGTGCTCTCTGTCATAATGAAAAAATGTAAATAATAAATAATATTTTCATTAAAAAAAAATAGAATCCTTAGAATTTTTTTAAATTTAACAGAGATTTCTACTTGCTCCGTACTATACAAGGCACGAAGGAAAAGAGTTATGAAATTGTATTTTTTACTACAGTATCATTAGAATGTTATTTTATACAGGGCGTTTAAAAAAGACGCGCCAATATTTAAAGGGGTGATTTCTCAGGTTGTTTTACAAAAATAAGTTCTTATAAACATAGGTCCAACAATGTATTGTTTCCAAGATAGAGGATGTAATTTTTTTTAACGATTGCGACTTTTGAAAAGTAATTTAAATATGTTTTGACCGATTTTTTTTTTAATTTGGCAGCGTTGTTTGTAGTAATAAAGAGCTGATTTGGTCCTAACTAGATTAAAATTATTAACCTAATTTGCGTCAGGAGTGGACACTTGAACCAAATTTATTAACAAAAGAATGTAAGTCACCAACTTTAATTAAATTTAGATATTTTTTTTAGATTAAGCAATTGAAAATACAACTCTTTCATCTGTCGAATTTTCGTCGTATCTTGCTTCGTTTACGAGATAAAAAGCAAAAATCATTTTATTGCACGTTCATTTGTCATACAAAAACATTTTTTTTTATTCAAGGGTTTTTCCCTTATTCCCTAAGAATATCTTATGCTTTGATGATTTTTAAAAAGTTTTAAAAAATCTGTCAGAAGATACTTCAACTATTGTTCAAAAATCGTAAAAAAAAAAATTGTACACCCCATGTCTCAAAAAGTGTATTTCCGGATTTATGCTAAAAAGAATTTTTTTATAAAATGACCTTAGCAACGACCTCCTTGAATATTGCCAGGATTTTTTAGGCACCCTGTATTTAAAGTATTCGAAAAAAATTATGAATATTTTTCAAAGAAAATATGTAAACTTCACAACTATCGAGATGAATTGTCGTCAAAATGCAACCCGGAGAGGAAACAACTGTAGTTGCAAAGGTACTAACTTTGATAATGATAAACTGCGTGAAATAATGGTGATAATTGGGACACTTGACTTTTAACACACAAAACAAAATAGAAGAGTAATTTATCTTTTATCTTCAGAATTTAAAACTTGTCGGTAATTTACCGGACAAATATTCCATAAGGTGAAATATATTTTCCCGATTCGACATGTTACAGCCCTAATCATTGCTTAGTAATCCATGACCCTCTACAGAGCGTTCGGTTTGGATTATAAACTTTTATAAAGGGAGGAAAATAAATCTAAAACATCATTAATACCGTAGAAACTTTTCAGCATCACTTACTGAAATTTGGAGATTTGTCACAAGCACCAAATCTGATGGAATAAAATCTTTTCGCCTTGTTATACAGCGAAGAGCTTCAATTCTTCACAATGGATGGTACTTTAAACGTCTAGTTAGTTGACTTTCGGTTACTGCGAGTTGGTATTATTTTTATATCGCTCTTAGATATTTTTTGATAGTTAAGCAAAATGACCTGTGTCCATCTTTTCGACAAACAAGCCAATTAGGTCCGGTGTCACTGGAATCACCTTATTGAGTTTCGTTGATGCCAATAAATATAAACGGTACGTTTTATTTAAAATAACAAAGTTAACGTCGCTCATGCTCTTCCTTGCAAAAAATAAAAACGTTATTTTTTCAAAAGATTCGATATTTTTATTTATGATTTTGGGTCCTCCCAAGATTTACTGAATCACGTAAAACTGCATTTAAGTTATTAAAGATGTCTCAAACTTGTTTTCCACCCTGCACAGTGAGGAAAAAAGTGCACCCCACTTCCGCAAGTATTTTCATAGAAAATTTCAATTCTTCCTCTGGCACATTAACAACAGCTATAATCATGCAAATGGCTACTGCAGAGAAGAGTTTTTTTTTTTTTTTTTTTTTTTTTTTTTTTTTTTTTTTTAATATAGATAGGAGGGTTCAATAACATCTTGGTAGAGTGTAAAATGTTGCAAGAGAAAATTTTCGTACCTGGAACTGTCTCGCATAAAATATTGGTGGGTTAAACTTGTCCGTCACGATCCTGTGCAATACTTAACGGTTAAATTTAAATTTTTGATGACTATAGTGACTCCAGGTGTTTAGACTCTTAATTCGTGTAATAATTGCACCGATCGGAATTGTGATACATCCTAACTTTTAATACTTGTGATGACGTGCCAATCTAGCGGTAGACAAGTTTTCCGAAAATTACAGTAGCACTTCACGTCCTATTGCGGTTACCTTGCAGTTTTGATTTACGAAACACAATTCCATAATAAAATCAAATTGATGTTTATAGGCAGTGCATGGTTCGAGCCAATACATAGAACTTAAATGATGCCAACAATCCAACCTTGTGACTAGTTTCCAAGGATCACATGTTGTGTGCGTTTTTTTTTTAAATCGCTTTTAGGTCCGAAATCTCGTGTCCTGCAAATGATGTTTATCGAACATAATTCGTGAATCACGTTACGAAATTGCAAAATTGCATGCAAACTAACTAAAATTTTGCGAATGCGAGACATGGCACGTCGTCACTGTTAGATATACATATACATATACGTATGTACAGTGGTGGCCATAGAAATAGGACCGCTACTGGTTCAATTTTAAATATGGAAAAAAGTTTATTGGAAGTTATTTTATCTCTGTCGAAATAGGGCCCCAAATTTTCTACAAGGTTGGTAATTATGTGCGTCAATAGAAACCAGGGGAATTACCTTATACTAGAATTGCACTTCCCCCGTTTCGTTCGGACAGTCAAAACTAAGATGGTCATAATGATAGGACCAGTGTATTAAAAGCTCGTTATTTTTTTAATAACTTTCGTAATTCCTCATTCGTTGGAATAGCAATCGAAAGGTGGGTCTAATTAATTATTTCGAAGTATTTTGATGCGTTTTAATAATTAATATGGTTATAACAGATGGGGCGTAAAGACCACTGTTCTGTAACTGAAAGAATTAGAATGCAAACACTTGGAGATGAGGGCAATTCCCTTCGTCAAATTTCTCAAAAACTGGGAAGATCGAAAACGTTAATAATAAATGCCCTCAAACGCGAAGAACAACAAGAAAATCGCGGTCGTAAGAGGAAAACAGCCATTTTGGCCGACCGCCGAAGAAAGCGCGAATCCCAAAAATCCCAAAAAAGTTCCAAAGAACTTCAAAAGGACCTAAAATTGGAAATAAGTTCCAGAACTGTCCGAAGACGATTGCGGGAAGATCATTTACATCGCCGAGCGGCTCGAAAGGTACCGTTGTTATCAAAAAAGAATAAAACGTGCGAAAAATCATCTTCGTTTTGAAGACGAAGATGACAACATAAAATTGTGGAAAAAAGCTCTTTTTTCGGATGAAACAAAAATTAATTTGTTCGGTTCGGATGATTCACCAAAACTGGAATTGCTTCCAAAACATACTCTAAAAGCCCTTAAACATGGAGGTGGTAATATAAAATTGTGCTTCTCTTGGTTCGGTGTTGGTCCTATTTATTGGATGAAAGGAATTCTGAACCAAGAGGAATACCTTGAAATAATGAAAAATATTATGCTGCCACATGCTTCGGGAGAAATGCCATTAATTTGGAAATATCAACAAGATAACGATCCGAAACATACGGCTAGGCGAGTGAAACAATTTTTTCAAAGCGAAGCAATTTCTGTTGTGTCATGGCCCTCACGGTCGCCGGATCTGAATCCCATCGAAAATCTTTGGGTGCACCTTCAGGCTGCCGTGAGGAGTCATCAGGTCAAAAATAAAGAAGAACTGTGGTCTATAGTCCAACGGGAAGGGGAAGCTTTTCCTGTTGAGCTCTGCCAGAGTTTAATAGGATCAATGCCTAAAAGATTAAAGGCAGTGATTGCCCAAAAGGGAGAAGCAACCAAATACACTGGCGAGCATAAAATTCGAGTCACTTCGAAATTTTCAAATATAAATGTATTGAAAGAGAAGTGATATTTTTCGCTGGCATACCGGTATTGCTTCATGAAATTTCGGATCATTGGGAAAATGTTTACGGTTCTGCATGGTTCTACCATGGAAAAAAAAATGATAAAATACCTTCAATATCTATGCATCCTCTTTATCAGTTCCATTCAATTGTTGTTCACTTTAGGCGAATTGGTTAAAGGTGCTCTCTTTAACTTCAAGTTGCGCTAACAGTAGAAAGGCAAAAAGAGGGGGAAATACGCGATATTAATGTCATTATGAGTTTTTTTTCGGTAGCACAAAATTGTGATCAAAAATGTTATAGTGCTTGGGTAATGGACACCTGTACAATACATCGGTTATTTGGGTACAGGATCGTGTTTTTTTTACCATTTACCCTTAACAAGGTTAAAGAACCTCAGAATCGATAAAGGCTACCCTTTTTTATTTTTTTGGAAGTTAGGAAGGCAAAAATTTCGAAAATACTAAAGTGACCCGAATTTTATGCTCGCCAGTATATTAATCGTTAGGCCATATTCAATTGCTAATTTCGTTTTTTTTCCTTTTTTTTTTTTTTTTTTGATAATGTTTTACTGGTCCTATTTTTATGACCACATGTTTATTTTGTTTTTATTGTTTTATTGAAGACTTTTATTTATTTTTCGTTAAATTATATTTTTGTATATTGTTTTCTTTATTATTAAACGTATTCTAGTTTTTTTTGTTCTAATTTTTTATCTCTTTACTGATAAAAATAAAAAATTGAAATTTTTGAAGTGGTCCTGTTTCTATGGCCACCACTGTATATATATATATATATATATAATCGATTTTGTTTGAGCACTTTTAACTTAACCCACTATGGAACTGCTTTACAACTTGATTAACTCTTAATAGTTTTCGTGCGAAAATCACTCATCTTTTCTAATAGCTTTCCATACTCCCTCTAGTGAATCCTTTCTTGATCGGACTTTCGTGTGTGAGCCCATTAAAAGTACGAAGAAAAGTCCTGAAGTATGTACGTGATAGTCGGATTTGGTGCTTGTAAGGAATCGTGAAGAGCAGCGAGAAAAATGAGCGCAGTCGCGTGAAGTCCGTTAAAAAAAATTTGAAATGTGCCCGGTAACTGAGACATTTACCGCCTAAGGGTTATTAAACAAGGTGCATTAATAGCTTTTTTTGGCCCGAATTCAAATATTAGCTAACGTGTTGACATAAATACTGTTTAAAATATTTATGGTCAGTTTCGTAGGTCAATATCCTTTTAAGCAGAGCAGAATTTTATTTATTTACCAAAACTTGAATAACGTGGACACACAATTTTTCCAATAGATTTTAAAGCGATTCGTGCATTCGCGCATGCATACGTTATGTGAAATGTGCTTGGCGACCGATAGAAAAACCTAACAAAATAAGCGAATAAGGCTGTAACTTTGTATTAAAAGAGATTGTATATTTTTACTTCTATTAAGTAACCCTCATTACCCTATTACTAATACGCAAACAAATCGTTGGAGCAATGAATAAAACATATCTTTCCTGGCATATATAATCTAAAAGCATCTGGAAATCCAGTGTAATTTAGTAAAGAGTCTTTGGTGTGTTTTTGAGCGTTTCAATGAAAACAATTGCATTTTGTATACATACATTTTCCTGCGAAATTTTAGAACTCGAGTAATTTACTTTTTAGTACGCCCGAAATTATTTCCGCAAATTATCTCTGTAAGCTCTATTCCAAGATTTAGGTTAATTCGAAATAATAAACATCAGTAACTTTGCCGCCCTCTAAATACTGCCCCAAGTGTATGAAATTCCTTAACAAATGACGCCCTCCCTCTATTCGGATTGAGATAGACGTGCGTTAGTTAAAGATAAACTTGCAAACAAAGACTTTCTGACAAATTTAATAAAGACTTTGGGGATGTCGAATGCAATCGAATTTAAGTAACAGTTGATAAAATTAAGATAATGGGTGTTCCTTTCACCAGCTAGAAGGGCATTTTTCTTGCGTAAGGGATGTCCAACTGAGAAAATAAGGGACGCTGCTTTTGAAAGAGATTAGTCGGTTCCATTTCCTGTTACACACAAGGCGATGAAAGAAACAAATAGGTATTTGTATATTACTTATTTTTCTTATCTACCCGATTGGACCTTAGTGAACAAATTGGCCCCAATTAATCACCCTTCTTTTGTGCCTTTAGTTTAATAGATTTTCTTAGTAAACCAAAACTTAATGAAGGCAGAACTAGCATAATTATATAACATTTTGACTGTTTTTGTATCAATCATTTCTTCTAAATAAGTGTGCTACAACTGTCCAGGAAGTCTGTGGATTTTACACAATCAAAAGATATTTCAATTATAATTCATATTTACCGGTATTTTATGGGGCATAAATAGTGGGGCAGAACGCCATTTTCAAGCGTGATATGGATTTTGAAATAGGATCATTGATCACGTGTTATATTTCTTAAATTCTGCCTTTTATGTCTCTGAATTTTAGGATATTCGAATATATTATTGCTTTTTTAACCGAAACAGCATTTATGATAGCAGTGGCGTACCACGATTTTCTTCTCAAGTGATAATTATTTAAAAACGTTGTATTCGCAACGTTTCCTGAAAAAGTGAGTGAGTGAGTGAGTGAATTAGTTAGTGAGTTAATGAGTGAGAGAGAAAAAGAAAGAGAGAGAGAAAGAGACTAGAGTTTTTTTTTAAGCTCTTTTAGTTTTTGAGATATTTTGAAAATTGCTTTTTACGGTTGTTCTTAAATATCCTTAAACATGCAAAATTGCTATCAGAATCTACAACCATTTGACGCTCCAAATTTTCTTTTGCGAGGCTATGCTTGGTTACATTATTTCATTCAGTTGATGAGTTTAATTTTAAGCCTGTTTTGGTCAGAAGAACGGCATCAAAAGTTATAGTGATAATTCGAATACTTGAGAATTTTGGACCGAATCATCAGAATTCTCAAATATACTACAAGCTACATATTTTAGAATGGCAAATTTAAACAAATTATGTTAGCAACAATCCAGGTATTACAGACAAATAAGTTGATGACGACCTTGGAGGAATCAAACGTCCAATGTTAAAAAGCTCATTAGCTCGTTAAGGCCCACCCAAAAGTGTCGTAAGAATATTAACTGGGATTTTCTCCACTCTTGAAAATAACGTAAGGAAACAATGTAGGAAAAGAAATATAATAGGGGTTGAGTGCACGTGTTTTTACTTATTGGCCTAATTAGACCTCCGCACATGCAAAATAGGTACATACATATTCTGCATCACGTGATCAAATATCTGCACACATGCGGATGTAACTTGGAACAAATGGAGAGGGGGGAAAGGAAACCACAGGCAGTCTTTAGATTAGCCTCTTGAGGAAAAAAGAGATAGAGATGTCACCCAAAAACCCATTCATGGTATTGAACGTAAACGTATATATTTATGTTAAAATAATGTTGAAAGAGAAAAAATTCTAAATATTTTACATTATTTTTCTTGGCAATACGCGAATAGAAATTTGAAAATTTAAAAACCATCATCAGGCAACAAATAGAAAAAAAATGGTGCTGCAGAACAGATATGATTTAATTAATCTGCTTTTTTCCTTTCAAGAACTTTTAATATCTATTGTCTCCCAATCGGCTTCCAATTTACACAAAATCTTCAGACATGCGCTGCAAGATATTCATGTGTGTGTCCCTACTTTGTGCACACACATGCCAATATGAAATTTATAATTTTTTTTTATTTTATGTTTTAATTTTATATACGCTATAACTTGTAAACAAACGAAAATCGGATAACAAAATTTGAGTTTTTTTACATTTATTTTTCATGTACAACACGCTCCTGAAGTTTGGCACGATCCTCCCGACTCACCTTGTATATATATATAGAGAGAGAGAGTCCCAAAATGACGACTCTGGAAGTTGGTAAATAAATTAACCTGAACTAACCTTTAAGACTTCGACCACAATTACGTTACGCCTGCAACTTAACGAATGCCATCGACATCAATGAAACGTTATCAAAATTTTACTCAATACTGCCGTTTTCATTTACTTTTTGGCAATAAAATACAAAACACTTGAGCAACTATTGTGTTTGTAATTTTTTGTAATAAGAACCCTTTCTTTACAATTTCAGAAGTAAACTTATTTAACAATTACCACATTTTATAAAATTAAAACTAAGATTAAAATCAAGGAACTGAGAAAATCCAATTTTATGATTACTATGTTTTGTCACTGGAAGTATGTTTACAACTAGGATTACGCATTACGTAAGTGTTAAGACTACGTAACTGGCTAAATTCGTACCGGTTGAAGTGGCGTAACGCGACCTCTAAAAAGGCATATGACAATTATCAAAATAATATCGTCATGGAAACATAACACGAAATTATTATCTGTTACTGTAAATGAGTGAAATTTGAGGCGAATATTTAATGAAATTATACACTCTTTATCCACCTTCACATCAACAATTAATACGTTTATATCACCTCGAACAATTTAGACCAAGGATCAGAGTGGATAACAATCAAATTTGATACACATATATACATATATATATATATATATATATATATATATATATATATATATATATATGATTACACCATAATTTTGAAGGAAATTTTTAATCTAAGGCAAATCAAATTTGACTCAAAGTTTTTAATAGAAAATAGTTGATATCTGAAGCCGCATGTGAAATCTGACACGTGAATACTGAAGTATTTACACCTTAAAAAAAGATTATTGGATCCAGAGCATTTATTCCGAACCAAATTCAAGGATTCTAAAATTTGATGTTGACTGTTTAAGCCGAGACACTCGTGACAATGATACTAAATGACGTTACGCTTTATGGGTGACGTCATTTGGTCCTTGGACCAATATTTAATTCATGCAGGGCAAACATATTTTCTATCAGTTATAGATTTTTATATCACCGATTTATCTCGAGTCCAACTGCCACCCGTCATCGTTTGTCTTCAGCGATCCGGACATAACATTCGCAGAACTGTCAAATTAATCGCATTTTCAAAACGCACTTCTTACCTGTTTTCAACCGGCACGCAGGCCTGGGCGGCCGCTAATTAGGTGTTTTATTATAATTAACCTTTAATTATGGCGTATAATTTTTTTTTTTTTTTAATATTACTCAAAATCTCGTATTTTTCAAGAGCGAAGCTTATGAAGACGCGGAAGCGTTACTACTGGGACGTTATATTTTCATTTGTTAAATCTACTGTTATTCGAAATCCCGATAGGGGCGCTGTGGAATGTCAACAAAGATGGGATGACAAGCGCTGTCAAGGTCTTGTCAAAATGCTTAGTTCGAAAATACGGCGTTGCCCTTAATATTCTGCTGTGTGTGGTGGGAAAGGTTTTAGATTTTTTGCATTTTAATGAATTTTTCTAACTGAAGAATTGTTTTATTTAAAAAAAAGGGCCTGTGTTTAAAGTTCCGATCGCCAAGTCCGATTCTGTTTCAGTCCCGATACAATTGCACAGAAGCGCAAATCTATCGTGAATCTCATACCGGAAACACCAAATAAGTAAAGCAAAACCTGATAAGACCAGCTGCCACCAAAAAAATTTCGGTGCGTCTAAAAGCGACGAAAAAACGAAACGTGCGTCACTTCTTCGAGGCATTTACCTCGGACTATGACTCTACCCACGAAGTCCATTGAACAAAAATGTAAGTCAATGAGACTAGACGGATTATTGGCAATTCATTGGAAATTACTTACAGGTTAAGCCATGTGTAAGGAATTATGCTTCTTCGCCTTTTTTATTGGTCACGTAGCCATTCGGTGACCTTGTTTAATTTCCATTTATAAAATTTCTCTTGTGATGTGTTGCGCCATGGGAGATCGAACTGTAAATTTCGTGTATTCTATAGTAAGTAGAAGTGGATTTTGGTTCATTAATATGAGAAATATTAAGTTTTTGTTGGGGGGTTTTAAATGCTCTAGAGGACAGTGGCCGGACAGCGGAGCTCGCAGGCTGAAGAAAGATTAACAAGGAAAAAAAAAAAATCAATTTGGACCAGTGGGTTCGCGGTACAGGTTAGTTCAGGTCACTCGTTTACAGCCATTGTGCCATGGGCTTTATTAAAATTTCTGGCTTATTGCGTTAAAGTTTGTGACAAATCCAACTTAAATCCGCGAAGCAGCAGAATTTTCTAACTCCTGAAATTTTAACATCTTCCCTTTTTTAACCGACCTTTTGGGAGATTTATGTGCAAAGTAAGAACGTGCTTTTTGAAAATAAAGAAATTTCGCGCTGGACCTATTTAGAAAGATCCAAAAAGCTGCAAACTCGTTTGTATTTTTTCCAAGAACTTTTTTTAGATTTACTTAAAAGTCATTAGTAATAATCTTAATGAACGTGTGCTGCTAGCAAAAATACCTATTTTTAAGATTACAATCGAGTTTTGAGAGATGTTCTTCTCCGGCGTCCTCCACGATCCACGAAAAGCCAAAACTATTTAAATTTCTACGATTACATTCCCCCTACATCTAAGAAAATATATCGCTGGTTTTTTACAATTCTTCCGCGTATTGTTCGGATAACAAGAGATCTTTAAAATGAAACAAATAGTTTCAGACGATTCTTTTAAATTGTAAGAAAACGTTGTTCCCAAGAAGTCGGTGAGAATCGAGAAAAAATAATAAGTCATCAAAATGTCCCATGAAATTTCTTGAAACGCCAATGGGGGAATCAAACCGCAAATCTGTGGATATTATAAGAAGTTTCTGAGTACTATCAAAATCCAAACAAA
Organism: Euwallacea fornicatus; assembly: GCF_040115645.1. Classification (NCBI taxonomy): domain Eukaryota; kingdom Metazoa; phylum Arthropoda; class Insecta; order Coleoptera; family Curculionidae; genus Euwallacea; species Euwallacea fornicatus. Next base: position 1,405,821 of record NC_089573.1, read on the forward strand.
TCATATGAATTTTCCGCATCTTTCTGTATGCTATCGAACACATTTGTAAACAAGACGAAAAATTTTAATTTATTTCCAGGAAGAAATTTCTCACTAGTGGATAATACAGTTACTTGTAATTGCTTAACCGTAAGAAAAGTAAGACCTGATAGGAACATATACGATTTGTTCTTATATATCCAAAACCATTTGGAATTTTGACAGTAAAAAAAAATTAATTTTTCCGAATCACCAGTTGGTTAACTATCCTATAAACTTCTATCTTTTAGAGTTTTCTGGATCTGAGTGGTGTGCTTCGAATATGCCCTTAGCTCAAAATGCCTCGAACCCTGCAGGATTACTTTAACAAACGAATAAGTACTGTTTTAATCGCTATTATTGAGCATGCATAATTGCTACAACTACCGATAGCCTTGACCTGTACTAAACTAAAATCTGTCTCTTCTGTATCTTTGGAGTCCCACCCTGCTTTAATAATAATATTTACGTCTTCACAATTTTTTTTTTTTTTAATAAACTATGTTGAAGGTGTATGTTGCGATTGTCTCAGGGAGATAACTAGTAAAATTTTTAGTTTTATAATGATATATTACGGATATGAAAGAAGTGGGTAGTACTAGGACTTATGCACCAAGGTGGGACCGCCTCTGGCGAGTAACAAAATTATCATTACCATGTCCGACAATTTTACACAGTGAATAAAAGCACCTTTACGCATTCCTAGCGAACCACGCAGCATGAATTGACACGCGTATCGTTCCACATTTAACAAAATCACATTCGTTCTTTTTTTCGTGTAATTTTTTTGAAAATAATGCCTCACACTTGAGTAAGGAGTGATCGGATCAGTGGAATTTCGCACTCTGCCGTAGTGATTATTCTTAAAGAAAATCGAAAGGAAAATTTACAATCCGGAACATATGGAAAATATTTACATTCTTTCGGTGTAAGTGATATTCGAACGTAGTTTCAGAAGTGCCCGACCTAACAGTTGAAAAGAAATTGTAAAATATTGAATTATGTATTTCTCAACATAATCTCCTTTGAGATTGACGCACTTCTCCCAATGAAGTTCCATGATTTCCATACTTTGTTTATACTAAGAAACTTCGACTGTTTTAAAATTAGTTCCACCCTCGGACTATACTTTTTCATTATTGGCAAATCTCTTCCCACTGGGCTATTATTCAAAATTTTCAAATAAAAAATGGTCTAAAGAGGCTAAGTCTGGTAAATAAAGTGGGTAATGAAAAATTTGAAACCAAGTTGATGGATTTTGGCCATCGCGACAATGCTAGTGCGGATTGGTATGTTACCTTGGCAAAGAAAGACTTTCTTTTTTTGCCAAATGCGTTCGCTCTTTCCTAAATTTTGCGCTCCAACGCTCTAATAAATTTGTATAATATTCTCTGTTTATTGTTTTTTTTTGGGAGATATTCAACAAAAATTATCCTAAGTGTATCTCAAAAAACTAACGCCTTCCCTGCAGACGGAACGATTTCCGTTTTCTTTGGACCCGATTCTCCTGTTTCAGTGCATTTTGACTGTTCTTTGGTCTCAGGTTTCAAATGATGCACCTATGTTTCATCAATGGTTATGAATTGGCACAAAATCTCCGCTTTAATGCTGCGAAATTTTGTCAGACGCTCTCTTGAAACATCTCCATGAAGCCGATTTTATTCAAATATGAGTAATCGTTGCATCCAGCTTGCGCACAGCTTTCTCATATCCAATTGTGCGGTGAAAACGCGATTTCCAGTAATTTTGGAAATGTCCATCTTCTAGCACAGAAATGCGGATTGTCGTCAAAATTTCTGTGATGGTGAAATCTGGATGTGCCATCACTTCGTTCTTCTTCGTCTTCGCCATCTAGTTCGTTTTGGCAGCTCGTACGACCTCATTCAAACTCTGCCACCCAACATCTTACAGTTGTTAGCGGATGACCAGATTCCCCTAGAATAGAATCTAGCTCCGCTTTGATGTCGAATGGATAAAGCCCTTTCAAATGAAAATGTCGATTCACGTGTCGATGACCAATTTTGTTCGTGTTCACAAGATCTCGAAAGGCGTTCACTAGAAACGGCTGCAAAACGAACATAAATCAACCTAACACCCGCAAAATTTAAAAACAACTTTTTAAGGTCGGGTCTTTGTAATATTCGCAAGTTTTCAACAAAAATCATCATTTACATCAGCAGATCGGATACTTCTGGGACTCTCCTCGTGTCAAGATACACGTGAGAGAGAAATTGATGTCATTGATTCACACTATGCAATCCGATTTTATCGCTACAGTTTCATTTCACTGACGTGAAAAAATACATAAATCTGTGGTCATTTTGCCTCAATTATTTTGACATAACAGAGATATACTGCATGATGGTCGACGTTGTTGTGGTAGTTAAATTTTACGACCCAACCCCCACTGGGTCCTAACAAGTGTAAAATCGAGGTGAATAGTTAAGGGCGGGTCCTTACTTTTGCCACTAAAGATAAATAGGCGCGTCCGAAGTAATCGTTAAGGGAAGGGTTGAACGAGAAGGTTTTTAATTTAGTCCCATAAATTTCTTGACATATAAATTATCCCTTTAGAGGTGAGGAACAAACTGCTTTGACTTCGAGCGTTTCAGTCGGCCGTTTGTTTTATTTCCACTTTAAGGTATAAAATTTTGCGGCTTTGTTTAGATGACACTTCAGTTGTCCGGAATAATTTTCAATGCACGGTTAGATGGTAAAAACCAAGTGGATGGCCGGCAAAAAATCTAAGAAATAGTCTATTTGAATACAATAAGGAGATTTGTATCTGCACATTGTCTGAAAAATCTGTAAACGTCAAGCAATTCGACGCTCTGTTTTGAAGATCTCGCCGTGAATTTATTATCAGACCCACCGCAAAATGGTTTATTTTATACCCTTCTAACGTAGCTCTAAGTTTGGTATGCGGTTTTGGGACGATTTCAATCGTATTGTTCAACCATGATTTGCTTACCAAGCGGACGAAGGCTGAGTAACCCAATTCCTTTAACAGTCTTCAATCGCATTTTTCAAATAGCCATTAAACAAAAGTTTTAGGTTTCGCCCATAGGTTTAGGTGTTAATAAATCTCCCCTAACATGCATTTCTTACAAACAGCCGTTACAAAATGATTTGTAATTCTCTAAATGTTACCATAAATACTTTGCCTGTCACATTACATGTGCCGGGCATAACCTCTTATTATCAGATCGAATTTTAAATAAAATGGGGGCTATTCTAAAGTTCTCTAATAGCTCGTTTAGTAGACCAAGTCTGGATACTCGGCGTATAAATAAATATGCCATCGGCAATTAATATTTATTTGTTTACCAAATGAACCAATAAAGAACCTAGAAGGGTGGTATTTTTATTACTTTAATATGTAAATAATATATCTTCCTCATATCATAACTTAGGCGGCCGCCTTCTCGTGAAGTCTTCCTCCCAGAACGCTTAACGAATTTATTGCCTCAGCTACCAGTTCACATATGGGGTGCCCGTTTGAAAATCATATTCATTGGGTAGTTATGTGAATTTTAATGGTGCCAAAACATTCGTTGTGTGAAAGGCTATTTGTAGTTCATTATTAAAGAAAATATATCCTCCTTCGAGTGACGTTGGAGATTATGGTACATGTTGCTGCATATAATAGGTAAACGAACTTCATTTACGATGAATACTAAGATGTCGAATCGTCGTCTGTTTTGAACAGCTAAACAAAATTTCTGCTGCTTTATTTAATTTAAAGCTTCGTTTTATTTAATTAGTAGATTCATGTAGAGATTTGTACTGACTTTGTGGTTTTAGCGCAAAGTAACTGTGTTCAAACGTTTTTGTTCGTTTCAACACAATTTTTTATTGGCGAACTTACGTGAAGGTCGGTTCGATAGAATTGGCTGAATTACTTCAATTTAGCGCTCTCTTAAAGATTTTTCGCAAATCTTCAACATCTGGCAAGTTTGGAACGCATACGCAGAATTTTCACTGTTTTGAACTACTTACAGCTCAACTTGGTAAATATGACTGATTAATACACATTTTGAATTGTTTTTATTTATGCTATGCTATTTGTGTCATGCTCATAGAGCAAAGTTATCGTTACGGCCCATTTTAGTTCGTTTAAAGAAAATTTTGATGACATTCACCTGAAACCGAAGGATTAATGCCAAAAACACGCTAATCAATCAAATTCATCAAATTAAGCTTTGTCGAACTTGATGAGCTTGATGTTGAAACGACGAAAATTATGTCCAACTGTTGCAAAATCGTAAAACGTCGAAGGATTGCTAGAAATCGTGGAAAAATGCGAAATGCAACTCATTCAGGAAAATTTATCAAACTGAGCTTTGTATAAGCTCAAAGGCGGATATTGCATTTAAATGAGTTAAAACGGTCAAAAGTTATTATTTTTCTCCGAAACCAGTGTTCTTTCCACAACATCTTGATATGCAAAGTCACCTTATCGCTAAGAATAAATTTTATAGGAGATATGTTGGAATAGAACAACTAACAAATCCCTCACCTTCAAATGAAGGTTTTTATTTTTCACGGGATTAATTCAAATTAATCAATTACTTTCGGCATTATACGTTAATAACTTGGCCGTGAGCATCATCGTGTATCATTTTAGTGGGCGCCATCTAGTGGCCATTAGTTAAAAGTACTAGTAATCTTTCTATTAGTAAAGGAAGGTTTCTAATTGGCCTGCAACCCCATCTAACATCTGCACCATTAAGACTGAACTTTTAAAAATTTTAAGAGGCGATACTTCACATAAATCATCTCGTTGGGTTCTATAGATATGTAAAAACCGATATCCAATATCCGTTTTAGTTTCTGAGATATTTATGTAATATGTCACAATTTCGCGACGTTGGAAAGGGCCGCGATTTACTGGATTTCAAAGGTATTATGAAAGTGCAGAAGGGCGCTAACCGATTTCACAATTTCCTTTATTGACTGCAACTTCAGATCTACAATTGCAAGTTCGATTTCTAATTGTAGATTTGAGTTGGAATGTTTGTCGCATTTTTCGTTTTGTTAACTTATCTAAGAAGAGAATCATGAATTTTTATTATTTGCAAATGGATGAAGCCTTAATACGTCTCTCTATTTTGAATGATCACACTCACAATTCTCGACTCTCTAAAGTGCATTCTCGAATTTGCCTCGGTGGAAAATCAACTGCGTACCAAATATATTTCTCAGGTTTAAACATTTTTAAATTTTGGTATGACCTGAACGCTGCATTCGAATTGTTTACTCCCGTGCGTCAGCATGCCTTTAAATCTTATCTGTGTCTATGTTTTCTATCTATAGAAAATCATAGCAGAATCGGATATACTTCTGGGGTTACAATATGATTTAAAATCGTTGTGTCGATGTACTGTGTAACCGTCGAGATATATTTCAAATCGCATCTTTAAGGCTGAACGATTTCAATTGAAGTGTCCAGTTCATGTAAGCGAAATACACCTCAAAACTATTGAAATTTTCCAAAACAGTAAAAAAAGGAGGGAGGTATTTTTATATCTAGTTTTTGCGCTGCGCTGATAACGCAGGGACCAGTGAAGAAATTAAATATTATTCAAAAATTTCCATTTTTTTTTCTAATTTCCACTGGGGAAAGAATACCTTCTTTTACTACGCACTTTCGAAACTTTCCAAGTCTAAGAAATCTATATGTTAACAGCCACATGCAACTCAAATTGCCTGCTTGAACTGGCTGATAATACCTTTTTTACACGTTCAGGCTTGCGACGCACAAATCTGCCGATGATAATGACAGCGTCTAATTTTGGACAAAAATGCTTTATATTACAATAACTTTTACATTACAAAATATATCTATATTATGTTATATACTATTCATTTATTAAAACAATAATTAATCGGCTTTATGAAACTTAAAACGATTACATTACACAAATCGCATATTGAACTAGCCCGAATCGTCATCTCTAATCAAACTAATAATAATTACGAGATCGGAATACTTTTTTTAAACAAATACAATATGTATAAGTACACGCAGTATTTTGTGTTGAGTTTTACACGTTACAATAATGTTACATTGAATTTTCCATTCACTATACACTCTCTTACACGGGGGTCTCTGGGCGTTGGTACTGTTAACTCAACGGTCCGTAGACGTGAACTAAAAATGTTTCTGAAATCAATTCGTTATTGCTAAAAATGTTAAAAAGCTGTTTGTATTTACAGCGCTATTATGGAAAACCCTGTCAGTTTTACTACACCCTACAAAAAAATCGAAAATATCTATGTATTGACTATAAATTAGAAAGAAAATATTTTCCATAATGTACTATATATAAAAAAATTTATTTAATATCCTTAGTAAACAAAAATTCGTCGAGAACAGAAAACGATTTTTTAAATTAATTTTACGTAAACCTTGTCAACACCTTCGTTGAAAATTAGGCCGCTTTACTACTAAGAAAATTCTTATACAAATTTTCACAAATATTAAAGCAATTTATTGTTCACATTTTGTTCGTAAACACGTATGTATGTCTAGATCTTATGGCGTTACCACACACACACACCCAATACTCAAATTAGCGATTATCATTAATTTTTAAAGTAGGACAAACAGGAGCTTATGAGTTCCTGTAATCGCAGAAATTACCTATAAGCTTTATATATATAATATTAAGCAACAAGCGGTCTTGCTATAACTGACACAACATCTCAGCATAATGGCTTTTGTGTCATATACTACAAACATCATAAATACATGCTCAAAAATAGTTACGCGACAGTGAATGGTGAAATCTGTCGCTTAATTATCACAGAATAAGTTTTGAAAAAATCAAATCAGCTTTCGATTTAATGGAGAACAATGCGATGGAGTGTGGGGTTTTCTTTCGACTTCCGTCGCAGAATAGGCCTTCCAGTAGCATCGTTGAATCACTATTATAAAGCTACAATTTGTCAAAATTAACAAATTTTAAGAGAAAGAGTGTCTACAAATATTGTGTGTTCTTGATTATTTTGCTCAATTTTGAGATTGCTTTGTGCCTGCTACATGTATAGTTCGGTCGAAACTGTTCTTGTTCTAAAGAACAATAATTACTTTAGTCTATTACTTGTAACGAAACTTGACACTCTGTTAAGGTTATACAGGAATTTCTATAACAGTATAAGTATCGTTCACCCTGCATAACAAATTGACATTTTACAGAGCGTTGGTCAAAACTATCAATGATCAACAATTGTAGGAACAATAATTGGAAGCTATTTATGCACAAACGATATAGTAATTGTAAAAATAACAGCGACACTAACCTATTTTGTTGAATTCCGATATGACAACTGTACAATAGACATATCACACATTTTTCCAAATGCATTTTTTATCACTCCTACTTAATACTTGTATCTGCTAAAAATAATTATTGTTAGAGAATTACCACTGTAAATAAACGTGTAGTGTGATTAATTTTTTAAGACTTCTAAAGTTGGTTTACATTTTACGTTAACATAAACACAACTATGCCTTCCTAGCCGCGATTAACATAATAAACAACTCTCGGCCCGAGAAAAGTTTTTTCAAGGCGCAACGACGAGCTCCTTATACAACCACATTTTCCAAACGCTAATAATGAAAATGCAAATTCTTCATCTTTAGATTTTCAATTACCTGCATCCATTATTGCCCTCGTTTTGGCATTTCCACCAAATTGTTACACAAATACGACGACATTTTCAAAGACAGTTTTGCAAAGTTTCGATTTTTGCAAGGGGGAAGTCCCACTTGTACCTACTAGAACCTAGAAGAGGCATTTATATAATTCTGCCTGCAGCTTCGTCGAATAAAATCTAATCTTTGTATATAAAAATACATGTCATTTTCCACACGATCAGTGGCGTATTTGTACATGTGTACCTGACGATATCGACCGAGGTATGCAAAAATAGTTTTTCCGCTCTTACATATTACCCTGTTGTTGTTGTTGTTGATGTTGTTTAAATCAGAGCTTAAGGTTGTTGAAGATATGTTGTTTTGTCAAAATGTTTTCATAAAATATATCTGCTTAATTTTAAACGAGGACTATTACTTGCGGTTCAGCTCTGATTAAAGGATTAAGAGAAATAATCCTTTTCAGAGTATTCCTCTTAACATTGACACATTTATCGGCAGAGGCAGTGCATTATCAAAACTAATGAAAAATATACTTGGTATGACCGCTAAGAGTTACATATGTATTATGCGTATGTGGTATTAAACAGATGTGAAAAGTAATTATTTAGTTCCCACTATCTATTTCCAACTGCGAAAGATAAATTAATCAATTATTGTCATGTCTCATGAAAATTCCGGACAGCCTAAGACTTCTTTTTTTAAGTCTCCTCCATAGATCTAGCTACAAGGACTTCTGCCTTGGCTAAATCAATATCTCCTGAGACACCGTGGGTGGGTATTCTACCTTCTCCTCGTAGTTAAATCAAATGGTCCAAAGCAGCACATGATTGGTGGAGTCCTCCCGTCCTGCACCTTCAGACGTGGAATTCGAAATGCGGAAATCTTCGTATCCCTCTCCTCCGGAGACCACCAGGAACTTCGGAGGCTTCGATTGCGGAATGTCGGTCAACAATTTGTTTTTGGAGTTCTTCTTCGAAGGGGTTTCTTTCAAAGGCACCAACGGCATGAAGTACGGCATCTCGAGGGAGGCCAAAATTCGTACTTGTCCGGTGTTACCGTGGGGCACCCCACTAATTGTGGGGATCCGCGAAATTTTACCTGTTGTGGGGGTAACGTGGGGTAAGGCCATGGTCAACACCACCCCTGCAGAAGTTCCAATCCACAGAAGGTCTTTGCAGCTCAGGAGGGAAGTTACTCGAAGACAGGCAGCTTTGTGTTGGCGAATTATATGGTCATAGCCTAGGGAGAAAAGAAGAAAAATATCGTCAATCCTAGGTCAATAATAAAGAAGAAAAATCTTGGAATTTTGTACTTAGAATAGGCAAACAATGCGAGGATAATTCCTTTTTCGAGTAGATATAGCTTCTTTTAGCCGAAAGGCATAAATTCTGGAATTGTGATTGCAATCCAGGGTCTCTAGGTGGAGCATAGTGCCTCAGAAATTACAAAATTTGTGTAATGTTTTTCACTATGTCAAAAATTTTACGCTACAGGATGCGCTTCAAATGACATTTGCTATCCAATTTTGCCAAGCACATTTCCCGAGTGATCAGCCCTTAGAATCTAATCCCCTTTGTTTGGGTATGGGCTCTTCTGGATGCTAACACAAGGGTGCTAAAGCAACGCACTAGGAAGGCTAAGGGTCGTTCGTGAGCTTTCAGTTCATCTATAATGGCTGCTCGTTCTCCAATGATCCCTAACACGTAGTGGATGAATTGAGTGACTACCCTAGAGTATTTTTATCAACTGACCAGTGGCAGTTTCCATTTTTCATAAATGATGGGCAATATATAGTTGACGCCTCTAAAAGTTTAACAATTTGAAGGGGGTTGAATGTCTAAATGGATATGAAATTTTTCAGAATAATTTTTATCATTTCTTCATTTTTTCATTCTCTTTTTCATTTTTCTAGATTTTATGCCTTTCTCCTTAAATTTTAACTTGATTACCAACTGATAAGTGAGAATGTACTTTTCTCTTACTTTAATAAGAAGAATACGAAGCAGAAATTTTGAAATTTTACAAGCTACTGAGGTTTTTTCTGCTGTTGCCTTATTTGAAGAAATTTTCCTATACAGGGCCTTTGACAACTATTTTATTGATACTTGCATTAATTGACAAAAAACACATGTAACAGTTTGACAGATAATAATTATTTAAACTTTTGCATTAATAGATGTATATCGGGTAAAGTATAGGAAATATTGTCGGATTTTCTACATGAATTCGAAAGTGTCAAAATATACAGAGTGTTCCAATTTTTATCAGCATAATTTTTATAGCAAATTGAACGGCCAAAAATAATTATAGTTTGTCAAAAAAAAACAATGTCCAATAATGGTTTCTTTAGCAGGTATAGAGAGTTCAAATTTAATTAAAAAAATGGAAAATATTAAATTTTTTCAAAAAAAGTTAGTGTTTCTTTAACAAAATTTTGGAGGTTTTGACGACTACAAACGACGCATATGTTTTACTGGTAAAAAAGTTTTTTTAGCTTTTCCAGTGGCGTGTCTATCTCCATTTTAGAGGATATTTTTCAGAAAAAATTTCACGCTACTAATTTTCCTGAAAAAAATTAAAAATATTCAAGACTTATGTTTACTCGTAAAAAAATGTGGTGGATAGTTTTTTGAAAATGGTGGGTCAGACGAAAAAATTTCAAGTGAGATTAATTCTCCAGAATTGAACGAGGAATTCAAGATTAATTTTGATTTTCAGAAAGGTCAGTAGCGCCGCACGTTCTCTGAAAAAATATCCCCTAACATGGAGGTAGCCACGCCACTGAAAATTCTAAAATTTTTTTTTTCTTTCAGTAAAACGTTTCGGTCGTTTATGGTCGTCAGCACTTCCAAATTTTCATTAAAGAATCTCTAGTCATTTTTGAATAAATTGTATATTTTCTATTTTTTAAATTGAATTTGAATCCTCTGTGTCAGCTAAAAGAAGCATTATTGGACATTAGTTTATATATCAAACTGACATTATTTTTAGAGTTTCACTACGGTATTAAAGTTATGCGGGTTAAAACTGAAATATCTTCTATAGGGCGTTCTATATTTAAAATACATGAAATTTTATTATCTAAATTGAGAAATTCTGTAGATTCACAAAAATGCAACAACTTACGAGGGTAATGCCAAAAATAAAGTCTCCTGGTTTTTTAGAAATACAAAAATAAGTTTATTTTTGATAATGAATATATCACTTTACAGCTTGAAATTTTCTCTATCTTCTCACGTAATCGCTATTTTGGCAATGCGTTTTTGCAGGCGATGTGGCAGTTTTCGCATACCCACGTCACATCAGCTCGGCGTCTTCCTGCTAAGGAAGCTTCGAACTGCTTCTCTCACCTCATCATCATTGCTGAAGCACGTCCCGCCCAAACATTCTTTCAACTTAGAAAAAAAGTGGTAGTCACTAGGTGCCAAGTCCAGACAATAGGATGGGCGAATGATGATTTTTTAAACTTTTGCAGGAGAGTGGCGATCATACGAGCAACATGGGGGGCGAGCACTGTCATGGAGAAGGCACACTCCCTTGCTCAACATTCTTCTTTTTCTGTTTTGAATCTCCCGTTTAATTCTTTTAAAAGTCTTACAATATCTGTTTGCGTTTATTGCAATTCCATGATCTATAAAGTCGACCAACACTACGCCCTTTTCATCCCAAAATAGAGCTGTCATTACTTTGTCACCAAACTGACACCACCTGCGTACATTTTTTACACCCATACATGACTATCAACATACTTCCGTCAATTGGTGATCAGTTTTGATTGGTTTAACGCTTTTTGTGTTTAAAAATCAAATAACTGCTCGAACTTCCCACCTGAAGAGTCAATAACAAGCATGGTATTCCATAATAAAGGTCTGCCCCGCAAGTACTAAATAAAGAGGCAAAATAAACGATCGCTTGCTTAAAAGTGAGAGAAACAAGGAACGCCGTAGAATAATTAAGAGCCAGGCGAAATGTATTCTTGTGGCTCTAACGCATTGTAGACCTTATTTTGTGATTGCCCTCGTATTTAAACTTAGAAATTTTAACATTGAAAGTTTCACTTGAGCCACTCTGTAAATCCCTTCTTAACTATACTTAATCAATTGGTTTTAATGACTCTTTTAATTAAGACATTTTAATCATGCATTTTTTTGTTAATAGAAATTGGTGAAAGCGGATTAAAGATTGAATACAGATTTAATCTCTTTAACCATATTTGGCAACAGTCAAATCGAGTCGCACGAATCATGATCTCAAATACTCACATGACAACATCCTCTGCACAGCAGGAGCGACGCTGGTTTCATAAATGAGCTCGTAAGTGACGATATTGAAGCATTTAATGATGGCAGAATTCTGCATTGACATCCACACTGCGTTACCATGAACCACCAGACAGCATATGTGGTGGTTCTCCGGGTCCTTGGTTAAGTCGATATGAGTCGTAATCACGATTTCTCTCTCGTATGTGAAGGGGTTAAGTATGGCTATAGAATTTACGCAAGCGCAGACTATTTTTGTGTTCCACGCTGTCAATTTTGAGAGAGGACTGCTGCTGTTGCCTACGAGGATGGATTTTGGATTCGAGGTATTCCAGCTGCCCTCTAAAAGAGAAAAAGTGCAGGTGGTTCTTTTAAAAGAAATTACGCTCTGATATCGCCCTTTTTGGGACGCCCTGTAGGGCAGTCAACAATTTTGAAATTCGCTTCCATTAGCTCCACAGACATCCCTACAATTGATTTTTGAAATAGTTTATTGAGGAAAACACGAATAAACTAATAGAAGCCCGAGGCGCTGTTGAATGGGCATTGAAGTATACGTCCATACAACCTTTATTAACTAACCTGAGCATCACTACTAGCTTGAACTAACTGTAACTAACTGTAAAATATCGGCATGAAGATATTTTAGCAGGCGATGGTACTAAGCAAAACAATTTGAAAAATGCTAATGGACCCATGGGCAAGAACGCGCCATTTTTGATATACTTTTTCTTACGTACGGCTTGAATTTAGTTTTCGTTTAGATTGATATTTATTTCAAAATATTTAATTAAACGTTACAAACTGCTTCAAATACTTGATAACTCGCCCGGATGATTATCTATTTTCCTTACTTCCTTGAAATTCTTAATTTCCATCGCTGGATATTTTGTATATTTTACGGAAACGGTGAAAAATACGCAAACACTACAAGAGACCAAAAAGCCAAAGAATTTAAGAAGGAATTTAAATTTGGTGTCAGTATTCATACAGGGCGTTAAAAAAGGTGCAAAACATAATAAAAGCGCATACCCCAAAAAAAAACACCCTGTATATCGCTGCCGACGATTTTGAAGGTTTGTTGTAGGGGGTTTTAGAGGAAACAGGCGTACGAAATTCCAAAAATTGAACTTAAAGCATGCGTGAGCAAGGCGCAAAATATGAGAAAAGACGTGAACTTTACCACCCTGTATATCGAAAGTGATGCGCTTTTGCCCATGGATCCATTGGACTTGAAAATTATTTTATAGAGCGCTATCGCTCCCTGAAGTATCTCCATGATGATACGTTACGCCCAATCTAAGATGAAAATATTGAACAGTATTTACATGGGTATAGGTTTGGGTTAAACCAAATTTACACCTAATGCGAATTCCGCTTGTTTGATTAGATTTGAAGGTAGTTAAGATGGATTTTTAATAATCTCAGAATAGGAACACGAGAAGCCAATAACCCGCATGCGCTCATGATTCAAAATTGTCTTGAAACTGCTTCCGATTTAATGGTTATAATAAAAATAACGTTTTGTGATTTGAATGGCATATCAGAGCATGTCCTATGCAGGAATTACTTACTATCATCTCGTTCGAAAATAAGCACGTAACCATTCGCCTGAGAAGCGTAGACCCGATTTTCCATGTACCTGAAAATGATAACCCGATTACGACTCTCTACAAGTAGCAACGCAATCGACCTATATTAAGTCATTAAGTAAGCTGCCATTTACTATTAATATTAAATAATAGATTCTATTTAAAGGCTCTTTGTTAAATATTCCAGTGATGCTCGAAAGGTCATATCTTTGTTGTTCCTTTACTTGTACGCGTATTGATCAGAAGCGAAATGGGTGACATTAATTTCCACGAAAGTGGGAAATTCCTTTTTGCAAACTTTACCAAGTTATTCAATTATTATTTTGGAACCCCCTTGAAAACATTAATTTCAACTTTTCAAAATTTCGCATGTTCACGGATATCGGAATTGTTCGTAACAATTTTTTCCTTCGTTAAAAGTTAATTTCCTACTTACAAAAGAGATAAAACCGACGATCCAACTTGGAGTTTTACTTTATTCTTCTTGATCCTAATGTTATCGTTCGAATTGTAGATCAAGATGCAGCCTTCCTCAGTTCCGATCCACATGGTGCAGCGCTCGGCCTCCTCACTGTGGATGCTACTAGATTCGGCTTCCTTGTGATCGCTCTTGACTTCTTCGTCCTCTTTTCGATCGTCCTCGTCACTTGAGGAACTACTGTCGAGTTGAATCGCTTTCTGAGATTGCAACTTGTCTCGACTTTTTATGGATGTGTACGATGAGGCCCTTCAATAAAATAAATTTCAGATTTCCAGACGTTTTCGGTAATTTTTGAAGAACTATGAGGATTTTTCAAATTGTCAGAGAACTTGTTCGTGCTCATTGCTGCAAACTCCGCAAGTAGGGAGATAGGTGGGAACTCAAATACGAGCTGACAAGCACAAACAGTATTTCTGCTTTAGTAGAAATTAGCGTTTCCCGATGTGGCGGAGTCGTACCGCGACCTGAGATTTTTGATCCAGGCCGATCCTGGAAATTTTCCGGATCCGTTGAATCGGGCCGGCCCAATTGCGATAAAACCGATCAACAAAAGTTACGAATGGCGCGTAATCGGTTGTGAATTCAAAACAACTGTAGATGCTTGTATGTGTAAAGCAGTAAGGCAAAATTCACGAAATCTATTTTAAATTTTTAATGACAAATATAAAAGTTGCGGACGAAAAATCAGTACAAACAGAAGTATAATTACTGTTTCCCGTCAAGCATATTCCAGACTAATATGCTTTTATGTTGGACGATAAAATTTTTCTACTAAATAAGTTCGGTTGTTTTATCGTCTTCCCCAAAATAGAGGTTACACATCGACTTACCTACTCTGTAAGCCTGCTCCTGGAACGGCGGTAATGCACAATATTCTGGAATTGCAAATTCCATTGCAAGATGTTATAGCAGGTTCATATTTCTCGTTCAAATTCAGGATGCAAACTTGACCAACGTGTCCATCGCTGTTGCACAACCAGACGTCACGTCCATTATCCGAAAAAGTGTGAGCTGCCGTGGATAGAACCAATCCAGCCCTAGTTTTACGGATCGGCAGTATTGCGTAGATTTCTGGAGTGGGACGTCGATCACCTGGATGGAAATTTTGAAATTTTCAAAATTCTAGTTAAAAGTTACCCACCTAATTTAGCCTGACATTCTATAAGAGTTTCTTCCCAGGATGCTCGGATTTCTGCCTTGGGGAAATCAAGAGACACACTTTCAATTCCGTTTCTAAAATTAAAAAAAAAGGGAAAAATATGTATTAAAAAACTATAATTTTTGTAATTGGGTGTGGGTCTAGACTTTTGACTATCGCAGTCTTTGGTTTTGCCTTTATAGAAAAGAAGCATTTTTTAAGCCTCGTTTCACATATGGAAAAGGAGAAAATAAAACCAGTTAAAACTTTAAAATTTTGTTTGTTTTATTTTTTAACGCATCACATATCGTAGACGTTATTGGAACGATGGAATTGCACACTGTTCTGCGTAAGGCTAATTTATAACAATATTTATCTTTTACTAAAGGCGTGGACGGATACCTTTGTTAACGTTTCGCTGCGGTCGCCGTCTTCAGACCCTCGGAAAGAACAGTAGAAAAACGATGTCGTATAGTAACCTAAAGGGGTTACAAGGCCTTTCCCTAAAGGTCGTAATTTGGGTCTTCAAAAGAATGGAATGCATTTTGCACACATCCCTTCGATTTCTAAGACTTTCAAGACAATCGCAATTGCGAAATGAGTTCTATGGATAATTTTTTATTTATTTTAATTGCAATTGAAAAGGTTTTCGGCGAATAATTTTTGACGTGTTTGAAAATGCAACGGGCACGTAACTAGAAAAAAGTTCGTTTTTTAATTCTAGAACGAACTAGATTTAAACACGCGGCGGTCCCAGTTTAAGATTAAAAAAAAAAAATACTTCAAATCTTGGAAAATTTGACTCTAAATTTTGGACACTTCATCCATTTTCGATCACTGAATCTTTCTTTATAAACCTATGAAACCGTGCTTAATATGCACTTTGTATATGTAAATACTTATTACTTCCATATTTTATTAGTTTTCCAAACTAGAGGTGCAAATGCTATTTTTATTAGTTTTTAATCTTTTTCGCCGGTAGTGTCCAATCGATTTCAACGAAATTTTAGAAACGTGTGGACGATCATAGAAAGCACTTAAATATGAAGAAAATATAGGGTGTTCTATTAAAAAAATGCTCGGTAACGGCACGCTTTCTCGGGCTCCTTGTATAACTGCAAATATTTTTGTAAGGTATGTCCTAAAGCATACACAATATCAAAATCCTACTTTCAGTGGTAATCGAGCTATGCAAGACGAGACAAATATCTAAAAAAAATTTAATAAATTAGATTAGCGGATAAATTCAGTGTTAAAATGGCTTTCAGGCGATTTTCAGGGTGTTTCATGCATATTTTGACATCCTCATCTCGTTGATTTTAATTTACCGTTAATTTTCGATTTCTCGTTTTTTTCCCAGGTGCTGAGGACGGTGACAGCCGCCGAAACGTTAGCAGGGACCTCGTCGGAGCTCCGCCTAGCGGAAGGTAAATGCTGTTCTCAGTTAGTTCTACCCGAAAATAGTGCACAATTCCACAGCCTCAATAATCGCTCTTGGGGCGCGAGGCGCTACCCCCAAAAAAATACAAGAAAATTTTTTTCTACAGTGCCTGTAATTCGATTTGAGTCTAATTTCAACATTTGATTATCAGTCATTGTTTTTGACTTTTAAAGAAGAAGCTCAAGTCACATTCCGAATAATTTGTATATTTTCAATGTCACCTGTAATAAGATCGGTGAGAGGCTAATGAATATGTAAAAGAAGCTTCTTGAAATTCAAAGCGCGAAAACAAACACCTTGAAAGAATTATCGTCGTTAACTAAGTCGGAAGTATAAACCTACATAAACATATCTGAATAAAAGTAAATGCTAAATCAACTAACAACTTTCTTCACAATGCCTAATTACGCTGTTAAAGAAAATACCTGGGCCGTGGAAATAACTCGAAACAAAACAATGCTAAAGCCTTCAAGAATACAGCCTTACCAAAGATCGCGTTATTCGCATGTTAATTCGGAATAATTCGACATTTAGGAAAATTAAGAGTCATTGAAAAGAATTCTTCTGGAAACGCCTTTGAACTGAGCCGCAGTAAACGTAAACAAATATTTTGCGACGTGGTTTCAATTTCCAAATTTCGAATAATTTGCGGGAATTCGTGTGTATTTAAGAAGCTTAATTAT
Source organism: Euwallacea fornicatus (assembly GCF_040115645.1). Classification (NCBI taxonomy): domain Eukaryota; kingdom Metazoa; phylum Arthropoda; class Insecta; order Coleoptera; family Curculionidae; genus Euwallacea; species Euwallacea fornicatus. The sequence goes on from NC_089573.1 coordinate 1,423,096, forward strand.
TTAGATTTCGTCTAAAAGAAAAATTATTACTCACTGAGTTACGATGCTCAAGTCCACAACGCACAGCTGGGCTTCGTTGTTCTGGTGTAGCTGGATTTGTTTGTTCGAATTGCCTATCATTTCTTTAACTAAGTCGTCCAAGTTCGAGTGATTGCAATGCAAATTTAAACTCAAATCGGTTATTTTGTTCAAGATGGCAACGTCTCCCTGTAAATGGTCCAGTTCTTCTTGAATCCTCCTCCCTTTCTCATCCTTGGATTTCACAATCTCCACGTCCTCCAAGGGCACTTTCATGACCAACTTGTACTTGTTGGCATCGATGCTGGTGGTGCTTATGGTTAAACTGGTCTTTTTGGTGATGGTACCGCTCCTTCTCTTAATGCCGGTAATAAGCAGGAGATCAGACAACAGAAAGAGCACCCTCTCCTTTTTGGGGCCGCCGCCCGTGGATATGACCACCAGATCATGCCTGATCAGCTGTCGTTCCACGGCGACTAAATCCACGACCCCCTCAATCAGACTTTCTAGTTCTCTCAATTGCTCAATGTCTAGAGCTTCTTTCTCAGTGCAATTGATTAGTAATAATTGCTCATGAACGACCCTTTGCGCCTGAGTCAGAAGCTCGTAATCGGGATGGTCCTTCGGGGTATGTTTAATCAGTCTTTGTAAAAGAAGTTCGTATTTGGGGAACTTTTGGATCGGCTTGATTAAAAGCGAATCTAATGCTAGTTTCCTCGCGTTGCTTTTTGATGCGGACTGAAACGAAACGTGCCTTTTTAGCCCTGAGGGGGTTAATTAGTAAGCAGGTACCTCTAAAAATTTCGCAAACTGTGGCTTGGTGGTCTGAGCATTTTTGATAATATCCCTCGACCTCTTCCAGCTATTAATATAAATCACATAATTCTCAATTACGTCTGGGGCAGTCAGCTAGAATGTAATTTTCGAGAGCGTGAAAACGAGTGCCATACTTTTAAAACAACAAATTTCGTACGCTGACTTACCATTTCTAAGAATAAATCTCCTATGGTGGCTCGGCTCTCGCATGCCTCGAGACGAGCTTTGAGTTTCAGTAGGAAATTTCTGTGATGATTCAACAAAAAAGGAATCTAAAAGCCGCACAAACGTTAATATGCCTCTAGGCCTAGGCCAGATAAGCTGCGTTTACCTGATAAAATATTTCTTCTACCAAGTTCTGTTCTATCAACGAATTTTCAGTCTTCTTAAGAGGTTCCCAATAGTTCTGAAATTACACACGTACATGGTCATTTCCCAAAATTAAAATTCGAGCGTTTATTTCGAAAAAGAAAAATCAAAACACCTCAGAGATATTTTCTACAAGGCGAAAATCCATTTTCCAAATTTATTTGAATTTATTTCAAACCAGTGATGTACGACGTGTTTAGTCTCACAACAAACTAAAAATGTGAATGAAATTAAAAATAAAGACATGTGAATGAAAAATCTAGTCCTGATTTATTATTTTACAATTGGTGACTCACCACCAGAGCTCGGAAAATAATTTTTATTATGACGTCTCCTAATTTGTTTCCATATTGTTAATGTGCCGCACTGTCGTCTATATACAGGGTATTCGCAAAAGATTGGAAACACCCAAATTATATTTCCCCGAATAATGCGTTCTTCCCAAATTTTAGAAATACATCACATGACCCACTTTAATTTATGCTTTTTGGTGATATTGGCAGCAGGGTACATTTTTGTAAATACTAAAGTAGGTTGCGTCAGAATTAACACGGCCTGTGAAATTTCACTGAATCGGAATGAGTTCAAGACACATAGCAACATATTAAATATTTCGAATTCTTCGTGTTAAAATTATGTCAATTTTCGTGGACGGGAAAAAATCCGTGAAATTGTGTAGAAAACATTTACTACAACGGATTTTACGTTAATGGGAAAAAATGACTGAAATTCATTCAGTACAAAAGACCCTTCATTGAAGATGTGACACCGGATCTATAAATGTATATTACCAATTTAAAACGATCAACATGACATCACAACGTTGACATGTGTCAAAACTACTGTCAATATAATCAAAATATATCTTTGACAGTAAATCTGCTGACGTGTGTCTGACTTTTGACAAGGTGACTTTAGGGACTGTTGTGCGAGACCCCGTGTGTTATTCATACCAACATTCGGTACTCGAGTTTCCTAATGTCTGAAAAATTTTAAATGTTCGAATAAATATTTTTATGTTTCCGATTAAATCACCGTTCGGTCTATATCTATATAAATTCCCGTCTTATGGAGATTTTCAAAATGGTAAAAGATACGAATCAGGTTTCAAAAGATCGTTCAAAGATCTGCAAATGACTTAGTGTATCTCCAAAATTATCATATACAAATTCGAAAGAGGCGTACACGAGGATATCTAATTAAGTTAAATTTAATAATGATGCAAGCGATGTTGCCAAGGTTAAATTTTTCTCTCAGGTACAAGAACTATAGTTTCGAACGAGACACCCGGAATATTCAAACTGCAGGTTCGACGCAGTTTCATTCGGTACTTTTAAATTTTTTTTAAGATAAAAGTGAATAAAATTTTACACTTTCCACAATTTGCGGCTCCGTAACTCACCAAAGGTGTGAGATAGACCACTGGCAATCTTATATCTTTCTGCAAATTATAAAGTGATAGAAATTCTAAAATGTTCAAAAATTGAAAAATACTTAAGAATCCTTTTAAAATAATCTAGAATCATGTCTTTTTATATGGAGCATAGTGCGGCTCACCTCGTTGAAGATCCTAAAGGTATAAAGAGACTATAAAAATGCTATTATTGAAAAAGCTGTTCAAGGTAGGTATAGACTAGATTAGGAAATTCTTCAACTTCTCATTAAAAATTTAACAAATTGAACAGACTTGGAAGATCTTAACTGGTAATTTAAATTCATCAATCTGAAGCGACCTAAAATACCGGGATTTTCAGCTAAAAAATAAACAACTTGAAATGACTTAACACATTCAGCGCCAGACCCAATATTGAGAGTTCTATTAAAGGACCGCTTAGCAAAGTGGCTAACAGACATCGGTGTCTGTCTACAGTAAAATGTTCAACCAGGGAACCAGGACAGACACGTTTTACGTTTTGCGAATAGCAATAAAGGGTTGAACCAGACATTTTCAGTAGAGCAGACAGAACTTCGTAGGGTGTTCGTGGGAGCGAGACACTGGGGTGTTGGTGGTGAGGTGGGAGTGTGAAACTGCTATGACCCTGCAATGTGGAGCAGACAATTAACGTTAATTACAGATCCACAGCAGTCCCTATAGAGATAGAGCCCTTCGATCATTTTCTGTTCAATCCAGGTAAAGTGATACATTTGACTAGGTCACGGCAGACACTACGAAATTTATACTTAAATATAATTTGAACCCGTGCGGCCGGCGGAAGAGCGTATTAGCAGACACCAATGTCTGTTGTGGCCTTATGAATCAAGTTTAAAACCGACCTCGAAATCGGTCACGGCACTCAATGTGTTAAAAGTCCTGAATTTTTAACTGAAATTCGACAACTTAAAGGGACCTAATGTGCTTGAATTTCTTACTAAAATTAAAGACATAAAAGACCTGAACTTCCATATACTAACTTAAATGTACAAGCGTGAAGCAATCCAAAATATCGATGTTTCTGGCTAAAGATTAAGCAACTTCAGTTGACTTAAAACAAACCTGCACTGATGACTGATATTCAATGATCCAAAGTTATTTAATGGGAAACAGTTTCTAATTAAAAACCTAATAGGGTGAAGGGATATAAAAAATAAAAAACTAAAAGTGCTAATTTAAATTTATCGGCATGATGCGACATGAAGACTTAAAAGGGATCCTGAGACCTAAAAACCCGAATTTCTGACCATTCATTGGCCAATTCGAGGCGCCTGATGAAGTAAGAATTGGATGGTGTGCTACACATGCAAATTGCACGGAACTAATAAATGAGAAAATGTCTCATTTAATATAAGGAAGTATCTGGAGGAAAAACTGAAACCTCGGCAACTTTCCATAATCTACGGATACACGTAAATATAGACAAGGAACTCGCATTGAATCAAATTCGCATGTTCCACTGCCTCCAAAATTTTCATAGCTACATAGGTACAGATTTGCAGCCCTTCATGAACAGATTTTTTAAAAATTTTGAAATTTTAAACGATGAGATTTTTAACTCATTTCTAAAATATGGACTTTTGGAATGTAATAGTTACGGCTCTTTCGAAAATGGACCCATTGTTCGTGGCGGTCGCAATAGTGGTTCCAACAAATAATAATGCTATTCAAAGGTCACAATGAGAAAAGGTCATCCTTACACGAAATATCACTCACTTGATTTAATGATCTTTATTAGAATTTTACAGATGGTTTATAACCTATATTCAAACGCGCTACGAACGAATTCATGAAGGTGATTACCGGTGATATACGGACCTGGTAAATTTTTGAATAATTAAAATCTAAAACTAGGCAACTCTACATACAGCAGATGAAGAACGTAGTGGAAGCTATGCGGCCAGGATAATCCTGAGGATCTTCATGAAAATTACATCTTTAACAGTTTCAAATGATTTCAAAATAGATGCGATTTAAGAACCAAACAAGTTTAATTTCAGCGGATTTTGCCAGAATTTACCCCAATGCCAGTTAATTTTAATGAAGGAGCCTGTAAAAGGTGAACAACCATGAAACTCGATCATTTCGTTTCGCAGCAGCAAATCGCCAATATTTTGTGTAAATAATCTCATTTTCGGCATGGAAAATCTTTTCTTCGAAATATGAAAGATTTTCTCTCGGCTCGTTTAATTTCAAGAGAATATTAGCATGCTTCATAATCGAGAAAATTATTTTCGTTTGTGCTATAATAAATCGACAATTCAGTAATTTTTCTTACATAAAATTAAATGCAAATTGTTAAGAATTATTCGTCCGGCAAATCTCAGAAAAGGAAAAAGCCAAACCGCCTCTATGAAATAACTATCAGGACTACAATCATATATGAAAAGAGCCATTGCCGATGGCTCGATAATGCCAAAGGGGGTGGGCATATATAATATACCAATTTGAGCAGCTAACCTAAAGGGTTTTCTCAGGAAAAACGAAAAATATATTCTCGTTCTGTGACACTGCTTCAAACAGATGTTCTGGATCCTGATTCGGATACCTAACCTAATGACCAAATTCACTCGCGTATGGTGGAATGCTCTCGTGAATTTTATGATGTATAGTAGTACGCTCTACAATAAAACTACACTGTTGAACACCAATACTGGACGAAAATAATCGAACGAGGAAACTAAATATTAATGACGCTGAAAGTGAAATGGACATGGCGACACAGCCAAAGGACAATAATGAACTGATGCATAAAAAACATTTTAAGGGCTTTGCAATGGAACACAGTAATGATGAATCAAATTTTGCCACGTTCGTGATTTTGACTTGAAACCTTTGATTGTTCCTGAAGTATTGACATAATGATCAATATTCTTGGGAAGCAGAACCATTTCGGACTAGCCAGATAGAGAATATTCAAATTTAATAGATCATCGAGCCCACCACTCGAAAGAAGAATCCAGTATTATTAAAGTGTTTGATTGTCGAATTCCGGACCATCAGATATGATATCATCAGATGCATTTTGCGCATGTCGCAGACGAAGGGATTTTTATTTCTTTGTTGGAACAAGCACAATAAACATTTAATATCTTCTACTTATCCATCGATACGTTGAAATCAGTGCTACGGTGTCCCCAAGGTCCTAATTGTCCTTTTAATTTGAAAGGATTTAAATTTAAGCTGGAATGGGAAACAATGCAATAAACCCGGCTGCAGGCAGTGAAACTTCCAAAATTAGCAGTTTTGTTAATAAAAGAAGTGTCTCCCTCCTGTTCTCCACTCTGTAGGATTCAGTTGACACATTTATACATAAAGGACCAAAAGCAGAGCATAAATTCGTTAAAACTGAAGGAATTTTTTTTAATGGAAATACTGGAACTCGTCAACATCGTTCCAGTTGTGCATTTTTTGACGTAACAGACGTATACTAGGCATATAGCAGACGCATAGCACCCACGTAGGAGATAAATGCATTTTCTTTTCTTTTTTATGAAACCCCATGTATATTATGACGTTCTTGAGTTCTTTGAGAAATTTTGAACTGATTTCATGTAACATACCCATGTTTAAATTCAATATTTGCGCAATATTGCAATTAAAGAGGCCTGCCAGATCGCCCGATTTCACCCCTATAGACGTTTTATGGGGTTATTTGAGACATAGGATGTACTTAAATCAGCGCAACAACATAGGAAAGCCCAAAAACAAAATTACTCAAAAGCTTAACAAATACCCCCTTAAATGACAAGAAAATTCTTGAGGAATTTGAGTTACGGATTGCCCCCCATCACGTTGGTTCGGGTTTGGGTTGGGTCGGGTACAGTTCGAACACTTATACATTAGATTATCGAAGCTGATATTATTATTGTTTAAGTATTCATAGTTCTATCGATAATTTAATTTTTTTTTTCGAAAGGGTTGAATTTAGTCATGGGTCCGTCATATGAAATATGTTCAGAATTTCTCAAAGAACTCAAAAACGTCACAATATACATGAGGTTTCGTAAGAAAAAAATAAGGAGGTGCATGTACAGTCACTCAAAAAAGTATCCGTACTGCCGGAAAAAAATTCTGTAAACCGTAACTTTTGACTGATTTTGTTCAAATTTTGTATAATGAAAATTCAAACCGAAACTCGATTTGCGTAATTGAGCAACTTTTGAAAATTGAACTTTTAGAGTGCTTTCCAGCGTTTAAAAAAAACTCCGTTTTGAGAACTTCTTGTGCGGTGAAAACTTTTCAATGTGGTTTTAACATTCTTGTAGAGGGGATTTTTCTTCATATATCCTGAAAATTTGATCAAAATTTAATCGCAAATAAGGGAGTTGCAGCTTTTTAAAGTCGTAAAAAATGTCAAAGTTTTGTCATTTTGCGCGAAAATCGTCACTCTTTGGCGTTTTTGAAAGGCTGCAACTCCCTTATTTGTTGTTCGATTTTGATCAAATTTTCAGGATATATGAAGAAAAATCCCCTCTACAAGAATGTTAAAACCACATTGAAAAGTTTTCACCGCACAAGAAGTTTTCAAAACGGAGTTTTTTTTAAACGCTGGAAAGCACTCTAAAAGTTCAATTTTCAAAAGTTGCTCAATTACGCAAATCGAGTTTCGGTTTGAATTTTCATTATACAAAATTTGAACAAAATCAGTCAAAAGTTACGGTTTACACAATTTTTTCCCGGCTGTACGGATACTTTTTTGAGTCACTGTATATACTAGATGGGTGACCCTGTATACAAGTCTATTACATCAACAAATGCATAACTGTAACAATATTTGACGTGTTACAACACTTCCACGAAAATATTTCCTTTAATTTTTAATGAATGTTTGCGGAACTTTTGTCCCCTATGTATAGGTTTAGTTTACGATGCACTAGGTATACCGAATTAATGCAGTTATGGTAAAAAGAATGATATTAAAAATAAAAGATAAATGGAAGGAATTTCCCAATAACGAAGTATTCAAAGCCTTTAGGGAAAGTGGAAGTAAGTAAACAAACGCCGCAGGGAGTTGAATTTTAGAAAGGGTGAAAAATTAAAAAAGCCGAAAGCAAACAAGGGCTAAAGAGCGATAAAATAAAGAAATCGCCGAATTTAAAGGAAATCTTTTGAAACTGCCGCGCTTTGTAAATATTTTTCCACAGCAGCTCTCAGAATCGATGTGATGTTTAAAAGATTTTAATAATTTGACTTTCGATTACCAGTTCAAAGATTATGGATCCAGCATATTTTATAAGTACAAATGAGGGACTATATATTTTTCCATTGTTCGAAATCAGCTCGTTGGACTATAAAAAGGTTTATCTCGGTCGATAAAATAGTTACTTACCAAAATGATAATTTCTAATGATTCTACGTAGATCCGTTCATTGTCGAATAGCTCTATGAGCACATGCGTTCTCGTGTCCTGAAAACAATTATTCAAGTAAAAAAAGTAATAAAATATAAGTACTGAAAAACCGGACATGGCACAAATCTTGTTTTAGTAGGTCTTTCCAAGTTTTAAAAACATGATTAAGAAAACTCGAAACTTCCGCCTTCTCTGTGTTCTTAATTTTATAAGTTGAAATGTTAATTTTCAGTTTAAATAATTCAGTATTTACGGGTTTAAAAAATTCCCTGTTTTTCTGATCAAACCTTCGGTTATCTTTATTCGACGGTCCGAGGGTGTTTTTGTTGAGGAAAATGAGTTGCCATATCAAACTGCTTCAGTTGAGCTGGTCAACCATAAGGAATATTTCATCACCGTTGCAACAGAAAATGTATGTTCTATAAATATTAAAATATATCTCAGTTGGGCCAAGTTTGATCTCTAATCAATACGTCATAGGAAACCAAGCATATGTGTTAATCATGGAAAAATCATAAAATACTTCGATGCTGATTTTCTGTTTTTCACGTAATGGGTTTGAAAGATTCCGCTTTTCAGACTTGAAATTTTGCATTTTTCTCTTTTGTTAAAACCACAATCCTAGCAAGTATGAGATACATTTTATTAATATTAGCATACCGGGTTGTTAAAACGGGAAAAGTTGTGTTCCATAAAGTAGTTTTTGGGATACAGGATGGCCTAAATTCCACAGATCGAGGGTTGGATTCATAAGGCGAATATTTTGCCTTTCTCCAAATTTTAGATGTATTTAATTTTTATTTCTTTATCGATTGAGAAAACTTGCAGAAATTTACGGAAAACCATAAACATGACACCCCTTGTTGTTAATTAATTGTTAATAATTAATTCATTATTAATTGTTTATTTCGGCGTTATTAAATTATATACGTTTGTATTTATAGGGTGCCCACTTCTCCCATAAATGGTAAAATATGTAGCATGTACACGCCTTACGGGCAAGTTAGGTGTTTTTTCAGAAATTTTTGCCAATATGTTATAAACGGTGAACAGCGACATAGGAACAATATGAGACGGCAAGAAATGCTCTCCATTGGTCAAGCTTCGCCAAAAAGGGTGATAAAAAAATCACACTAATAGAGAGGATAGTCACCATCGAGAAATTACAACTCTGTAATCTTTGGAGAGCCCATTATGCATCGTTAGTGGTATCTATTCTTAAAAGTAGTATACGCACAAAATTTTAGCTTTATATTGTGTATTTATCATCCCATTGTCGTAAATTTGTGAATACTCCTAGAAACCAAATGCGCCACTAGTTTGCATGAATATTCAAACGTCAATGATATATTTAGCTGTGTAAAAGTTTCCTGTAATTTGAATAACGTGCATTTGAAGCCAGTAAAAGCAGCGGCGCATACATTATAATTAATTTTCTTCAGGTAAGAACTAGTCAACAAATCAAACAGAAGAAAAAAATAGGAAAATTGTTGTACCTTAACAAGATTCTCCGATTTCAAGATTTTGCAATTTCTAGAATTTTTAAAAAATTTTACAGTTTCCAGTGGCGTCCCACGACGGTCGGGATATTTCGGTTTCTTTCTATTTTATTACGTACGCAATTCGTACAGGTTTAAGCTTTGATATTATAAGGTACTGAAAAGTGTTTAGCTCTAAACTGAAGTCTCCAAATAACGTTCCAGGATTTCTGGAAAAACTCTAAAACTCAGTGCGTCAATTTAAAATGCTCCAATTCCGTGCCATTTTAAAAATCTGGCTGCGTAATGATTTTTACATTTCCTAAATTTGATCATTTTGAGGTCTTCATTGGTATCAGGCGTCAAATTGAAGTTTCATTATAGTCCATTAGAATTTGAATTACACGTGTTTTTAAGGATGTCCCTGTATATTGCCGGAATTTCTATTTTAAAGTCTGTAATCATTTTTGCTTCAAATTGAAGCGTCTCAAATCCCTTAGAATAAATAAAAAATAAAAATTGCATTACAAATTAATTAACACCCCCTTACCCTTTAGAACATACATATCTATTCCTTGAACGCGACATAAAATTTAAATTTCGAGCAATTTTTAATAAAAATTTGTTATTTAAGTACACTAAATACGTAGTCATGGTGGATGTACTTTAGCGGATTCCTTATAAGGGTCTTCTGCAAGCTGAAAAACGTGCATTTGATGCTAATAAAATAGGGGCGTACAAAAAAACAATTTTCAAGTAAGCATTAGCAACCAGAATGAAATCAGGAGCGTACCGAGAGGGGTTTTAAAAAATCTTATAAGCTTTGAAAAACGATATACACCAATGCCATTTATGATTATTAAAATATAATAATTATAAATTTTTTTACGAAAAAGGTGAGAGTCATATTAATACGGGTTAAGATGGCGAAAAAGTCTTTATTTCTTGCTGCTTACTTTTCATAGCGTCATGAATTGTTAGTATATTGCACAATATTCGCACACGCTTTGAAAATGGAGTACGTTAGTGATTCTGACAGATATTCACAGCTGATCAATCTTAACATGGGAATTATGTTGTAGACAAATCAATGCAGTGCCCAATGCGAGTGCAGCGAAGGTCCGCTATAACGTGGCAAGTTTAGCTTTTAATCATATTAAATGCAATAACAACTGAAAGAAGAGTAAAATGAACGAGAGAAAGCCTGTTAATAACATTGTGATATGCCAATGATGTACTGTACATTGAGTATTGTATGCAGGCCTATATGAATTTGCTTTGCATGAAAGGATACTAGTAGATCCGCCCCTGACCCTGAAACGTCCTGCACATACATTTGTTCTATACGTTTGAGGTTGATTGTTCATTTTTCTATTAGTTTGTTTGGAAATAATACTTTATACATATGTAAGGCTTGTTGGGGCGAATTCTGCAGCATTTTCAGTTAAAATTAACTTAAAATAAATAACTAAAAAATATCAGAAAAATGAAAAAATAACAAAACTAAGGTATATGGATAGTAGATATATAACGTGTGTGAAAAATAACATGAATGACAGCTTTTGGGTCATGTCGTTATTTCAAAAGGTTTATGGACGGTAAGGGAAGCGATTGGTGTTTACTCTTTGCTCCTAATTTAACCTGTTGAATAATTATTTCTCTTGGTGATTACTTTAAGTCGCATTTCTTAGTATTCGATATCTTATTATGTACGTAAGTTTGACCTTTGCTTAAAGTATAGGCAACCGTCCGCTACTTACTCAACAAGAGGCCACACATATGTAGGTTTTTATTAAGTAAACTTTACGCACTTTTATTCATTTTGCTCTTATTTTATAATGGTTTCTTTGTAACGATGTAAGTATCGTTCCATTTTCTGTTACATCTATCAAAAGTTTGGTAAGATATATAAAATTTCGAGCGAATTTGAGAAAGTTTATATTGGCCGCAATTGAAAATATCTCGACTTAAAAAAATCGAATTAAATAACACCGAAATTACATTAAAAATCGGGAATTTTATAGGTCGAATAAATACCAGCACGTGTTTGATAATGGGTACAGAATTAAATGGAACGATGCTTGCATCGTTACCAAGGAACCGTTATCAAAGAAACGTAAAATCGAAGAAAGTGCATATATTTTACTTAATAAAAATTGATGTGTAGCCACTTGTTCAGTAAGTATGGATAATACTTGGTTACTTATGCATGCTTGAACAAGGGGTCAACCTCAGACAGATGAAAAGAAACCAAACATTAACTACCAACACAGATAATAAAGTTTTAAGCAAAACAGGTTAATTTAGGTAAAACTCATTCTTCAGAAGAGGAACTTTCAGATTGTACATATTCAAATTCCAAACATTTTAGTCTGTTACTTTTCGTTTTTCGAATAATTTCTCTCTAGGTCCTAAGAACGGTGATAAATTTTTCACCGAAACGTTAAGAAAGATTGTCGTCCAAATTGTGAATAAAAGGTAAATATTATTCTCAGTAAGTTTCGTCTGAGAATAGCCCGAATTCTCCAGTCTATTTCTGTGTGAGGTACTATTCTTATATTCTAAGTGAAACAAGGTAACACCAAAAAACACTGCATATTTTGGTAACGATAGATTTTTGGAGTAAGTAGTATGATTTTCGATCAAAGATTTCGGTGTTAATTATAACCACCTTGTTCCAGAACACACTGTATGTGCGTAACCTGGCTTTAAAAATTTTGCCCACTCTCAGCTTGACGATTTACGATATCACTAATAAATAATAATCAAATTTGGAAAAGTATTTTTTTAAACACCTCTTGATTTTTATGAATACGTTTGATTAAAAAGCTTAAAATTACTATTTAAAACTTTTCCATTACGTTCTATGTTCTACTATTGAATCATCAAAAATTCATATTAAATTATCAAAAAGGTATAATACATGGCACTTTCTGGATGATTTACACCGGAAGAAAGAAATCTACATCAGTTTACAGGTCAGAAATAATTGAAACATCGTATCCTGTGTGATATTTTTATATCTCGTCGAGAATCTAGTTCGCAACACCCTGTGCTGAGGCCTACAACCCAAAGGGCCACGCCCCCTTTTATCTTTCTAAACCATTGTTGTGCGCCCCCCATCAATACGACTACATAAGCATCTCTAATCGGAAAATACAAAGGGGGAAACACAAGATTCCCCATGTAAAAGTGCAAAATCTCCCCTCGGCAATTTCCAGGCCTAGTAAAGTGGTTAAAACGCACTATCTAAGTGTGATAAAAACGTGAACACGTCACGCCAGCTTCTCAGATACAGTGCTGATTGAGTATTTTTTCAATAGCGAAAATATGATTTTTTTCCTGATAAAATGCATGATAGAAAAATAGTAATAACACGAAACAGCCCTTGGAGGATAATTTTGGAAAGACAGGAATTCCACAGGAGGAAACTAAATCAAAATCATGCATTTCTGGGTCGATCATACGTATGATTGCTGAATTTCACCATCCTGATGACAAGAATGACGTTACGTTTGAGGTTATGCTTGTATGCGAAATGCGGACCTTAGTGTACCTAGCAACAAACGATAAACCATGAAGATGAGTTGTATTAGAAATGTTCGAACTTAGATGGAAACTAACCCAATGAGACATGAGACCCTACAGCTAGACGATTAAAAGACACCGAGACATCAAACACAAGTTGCTTCAGTTACCAAGTTGGAGCTGGGAATAGCCAGATCACCGAAGAGACTAGCTATTGGCACTAATGGGAGGGTCAGATCACTTCTGCAACTCATCTGGAGAGGTACCGAATTACATCTTTGGTTCATGGGTACTGGTCACGGAACACATTGTCGAGTGGCGCGTGTTTTTCCTGGATGTTATTCGGCCACGCCTCGACTCGACCAGCAGGAAAATTCGACTACCGCGAAGACAACCGGCGACGGCGGCCATCGCGACGCGCTTTCCACACCGACGCACACTGTTGCCATTTCCAGAGATTTATCTGGACTGGAAAAACTAGTTCGAGTTTGTTTTCCAATAGATCCAGGCTTTTAACTTAAAAAATTCATAAAGGCCAAATCCGGGACACTTTGACCTTTTGTGCCAAACAATGTTATCCTCGATATGTTGTTCCTACTGGAAACTGAAATTATTACGAAAGCCTGTTTCTTGTTTGATTGGGTTAAATGCGATCGGGAAACGATGATTCGACAATGAAACGTTTGTTGATGATCTTTGTAAAAAAACAATTTACCGGTCGTTTGCCGTTTAGAAATCTAATTTAAATGCTGGAACATGAAACTTGATTTTTCATTTTTCTCATCTTAAATTTCATGCTTCTTAATAGTTTAAGCGTCCCAACTCCTCTTTAAATCAAAGCTCAACTACAAGTTTTAATTGGAACACACTAGACCTTTGTACCATTAATCGGCCATTCAAAACATCCTCAGTTGTCAACGAAGAAAACAAATAATTCACAAACATGGAACACTATAGGGTGGTGGAACTTTTGAGGCAACACTAAAGGTGGAGATTCGTAATTACCCCCAAAGACCCTTAATGATGTAACTGGGTCCGAAGTCTGATCAAACATTTTGAAACGATTAGGTATTTAATCTGGCATAAAAGCGGTGACTTGTAATACAAAGCTATTTCAGAGTAAGATCTTAACTATTTTTCAAGTATATTTTCTGGACACAATCAAAAAGTGAATCAAAGAAAATCGTTCGCGAGAAATATCTAAATATCGCTATTTAATGCAAAAATAATTACAATTTTATTTCACAACATCGAATGTGATTTTAATTTCCTGCTAACTACCATGCCTTCATGATAAGGTCGGGAAGACTCTGAAGTCTGGACAAAACAGCAAATCAAAACTCGAAGCTGCTGATGGTAGGAATGTGCATTCATCCTTACATTGAATAACAACAAGTTTAAACTAAAATCTATTATATCTCTAGATATGAGACTAAACTAACTTGAACTAAACGAAACTTGTTAATTGCCGGATTTAATCCTGAGGGAGTTTAACTCAACTTTACTGCTTGTTGTATATTTGGTTGCCTAACTAACGCTCCATTTCAAAGGGTGGAAGTTTTTTCATTTTAGTACTCAAAGTTAGAAACTGGTTTTATTCCATTTGGTGAATTTACGGCATTATAGAGGTTTAGTTACATATGTTAATTAGATCATCAGAGTTTTAAACAATGGAGAATGAAGTGGGGAAAAACCTTGCTGCAATATATATAATATATATATATATAGTGTGACTCATATGTATGGAATAATGTTTGTATCTTCTGAAATATTGAAGATAGAAGAAAAAACGTTTAAACAAAAGTTTTAGGACCAATTATTTCTCATACCATGATGACCTTGAAATGTCTCATAGTCTCACGTCTGGAATGTCTAACTTTTTTCTCCAAATGGCAACCTATTATTTTTTGTGCTTTGGGAATGGGCATCTCCTTTTACCTATCACAACATGAACATGTTAGGGATTGCATTGGGAACATTTTGAAATAAAATGCAATAATGGTTGTAATGGTAGTATCCATTATTTTACATCCGCGCCTATGGCGGTCGGTTTCATTTTTTGTTGGTTATTGTGAAATTCTTTATGTTTATTGATAAATGGAGTTAAAGTGGCACAAAACGGTACATTTAACCGAAAAGGAACGTGTCGATCTTGGTAATGGTTAGTTTTGGAGATAGAAAAAGAGCCCCGGAGGAAGTGTGTGTGTACTTTTAATGATGTTTATCCTAACTGAATCCCTATTATTCAATCTTGTGTGTCCGAAGTAATGGAAAAATACAGGGAGACAGAAAGTATTTGTGATGAATTTAAGACAGGTCGATCAAAATCAGCGACTGATGCTAACAAAGCCTTAGAATTACTATTGGAAGTTCAAGACAACCCAACAGTATCTACCAGAGAACTGAAAAGGGATTATAATGTATTTCAGACTTCAGTCTGTAGGCTCCTAAAACTGGAGAAGTTTCATTAGTACAAAGTACAGGTGTTGCAAGAACTTTCCCAAGATGATTTTGACAGGAGATTACAGTTTTGCGAAACTATAAATAATTTGTGTCAACAAAACCTATATTTTTTGCTCAAAAATTTTGTTATTTGATGAAGCAACTTTTATGTTGGACGGGTCAGTCAATGGACATAATTGTCGATGTTAGTCGCGAAGGAATCCTTACTGGACGATACAAAATCACAGGCAACGCAACGTCATCAAAAAGTAAACGTTTGTGCAAGCATTTTTGGTAATATCAAAATTGGACCATTTTTCTTAGCAGAGATTTCAACAGAGGAGCGACATTTAAATCTATTGATCCAGAATATTGTTCCTGCAGCAGAAGTCTCTTATCCAAATCAAAATGATGTTTGGTTCCAACAATATCGGGCCCCGCCTCGCTATGGATTAGAAGTGAGGAATTATTTAAATAATGTATTTCCTAATAGATTGATTGGAAACAGAGGAGTACTGGAATAGCCTGGTCGATCACCTGAGTTAACCCCTGCGATTTTTTTTATATGGCCACGTAAAGAACAAAGTCTATAAGGATAATTAAATAATTGACAACAAAAGATCGGATAAATAATGCATTTCAGCAAATAAGTTATGAAATGCTGGTAAATGTAAGGCAAAGTTTTATGCAAAGACTCAATTTACGTATTGCAAGTAATTTTCAACATTTTGAGCATTTACAGTAAATTTCCATAACCAGCCAAAAACGAAACCGCGTATGTAAAATAATTAATTTTAACATTACAACCATCATTGCATTTTATTTCAAAATGTTCCCAATGCAATCCCCGACATGTTCATGTTGTGATAGGTAAAAGGAGATGCCCATTCCCAAAGCACAAAAAATAATAGGTTGCCATTTGGAGAAAAAAGTTAGACATTCCAGACGTGAGACTATGAGACATTTCAAGGTCATCATGGTATGAGAAATAATTAGTCCTAAAATTTTTGTTTAAACGTTTTTTCTTCTATCTTCAATATTTCAGAAGATACAAACATTATTTCATACATATGGGTTCCTATGTATATAAATTTTGAGGGCTGGTTCAGAAGGACGTGCTAACACTTGGTGATAAGTCAGATTTCTGCAGAAGATAAGAGAACAGAAAACCTAGTAGTACTCGACGGAAATTGTCGCTATTTCTCTCAACTTCTGGCACTTAGAATGGAGTCACCTATTACGGACCTGACATAAGGTCCAGAAGAAAATAAAAATGACAAGAGACTCATAGGTACACGTAATGACAAGTCTTTGAGGTGCAGTGAATATTTCCACAATTACCTGCAGAAATCTTCAATGTTTCCTCTTCCTAATCTGAGAACTAAATGCAAGAATAGTCCCAGAAGTGCCGGAGCCAACGCTTAAAGAAAAAGAGCTTTTGGAAAATATTATTTTGTCTCCTTTGAGGTTGACACATTTTTCCCAGCGATTTTCTACGGCGTCTATACCCCGTATAGTAAAAAGCTTGGAATGTTTCAAAGTAGGCATCAACCTCGGCCTCCACCTCTTCATTAGTGTGCTTCATTAGTGGCAAATCTCCACCGAGCCATTTTTTCCAATTTGGAAATAGAAAATAATTTGAGTGGGCTAAATCTTGCGAATACGATGAGTGAAGAACCTCGAAACCAAGTTGAATGATTTTGGACGTTGCAATGGCGGTAGTGTGGACCGGTGCGTTGCCTCGATGAATCCAGACTTTCTTTTGCGCCAAATGCGGTCGCATTTTCCTGATTACTTCCCTCAATCACCGCAATAAATTTGTATAATATTCTCCGTTTATTGTTTTTTCCTTAGGGAGATATAATAAATAAATAAAATAAAGTCAATAAAAATGAGCATCCCAAAAACTGACACTATCACCTTTCCAGGAGATGGAACGGTTTTCGCCTTATCTGGAGCCGATTCCCCCTTTTGAATCCATTGCTTTGACAGTTCTTTCAGTCTGATGTGAAATAACAGACCCATGTTTTAATCCATGGTAATGAATCGATGCAAAAAGTCGGGTTTATCGCTGTAAGCTTTGCTAAGCACTGTCTTGAAACATCTTTACCGCATTGTTTTAATTCATTTTTCGCACAGTTTTCTCATATCCACTTGTTCGGTCAAAATGCGGAGTCCAGTACTTTTTGAAATGCCCATCTTCCAGTACAGTTTTGTGGATTTTCGCTACAACGTCCGAAGTGGTCAGATCGGGAGTGTCGTTGGGTAAACCATTGCGGAGTTTGGGTCTGCGGCTCGTACGAGTGCTTTCATACTTTGCCTCCCACTATCATACAGTTGTTAAGGAAGGACCAGATTCCTTCAGAATAGAACCTAAATCCGCTTTGATATTGAATGGATTAAGATTTTTCAAATGAACGTACTGAACAACGTATCGATGACTACTCTTTTCCATGTTGAGAAAATCTCTAAAAACGGTTACAAAACAAACACAAAACGACGTAGTACCTTCAAACTCTAGATATAGAGCCTCTTAAAGTTAGGTCTTTGTAATATAAGTAAATTTTTAACAAAAAAATTGCTATCTACATGTCAGCACGGGTACTTCTGAGACCATCCTCGTACTATTAGTACGATTCAGGTAGTTGTGCAGTATTTTCTCGAAAAATTGAGAATCTTATATATCTACTAAGTAGGACGTGTAGTTGTGGATCTAAGGTTATGCCAGGTCAGTTCAGGTTAGATACATGCCAGTATTTCCTAGAATGGACAACACGACATAAAATGGAAAAGCTGCGGAAAGCCTCAGAAAATTGGAAAAATAAGAGTAGGTCTTCTGGAAATTTCTAATGTGAATCATTAATTTCCGTAATAAACAATAAATATATGATATTTGCACTTATTTTGTTAATGTTAAAATTTGACGTAATTTTATACAACCTCGAATTTTGCAAGTTATTATTGTCAATTTTAAAGAAGCTTTCTTGAGGAAAAATTTCAAGCAGAAGGGCCTGAGGTTGCCGTAAGGAGAAGCTTAAGGTTTCGTCGATCTATGGGAAATTGAATTCCATGCTTGTGAATCAGGATTTGCAATACCCATTAATGTGCCTGACTCTTATAATGGAATCTGAGGTCTCTCAAATCTTACCCGAATTCCTTAATAAATTCTCAGCAGGTTTGGATGAAGTGCCTGCTGAAATTTTCAAATGCGACGGTCAGTCTATTTCAGCACTTCTGACTCACATTGTTAATGAGTCGCTTTTAACTGGGACATTTCTAGATAAGCTTAAGCTTTCAAAAGTGGTACCTGCGTGGAAAAGGACCCCTTCTTTTCATTTAATTACAGACGGATTTCCGTACTATCGTCGTCCTCATAAATATTTACAGAGTTACATATTTTATATACAATCGAATCATTGAATTTTTATCCTCGCATAATACATTAGCTGATCGCTTATATGGATTTGTGGAACGCAGATCGACGGAGCTGGATATTGTCAATTATATTTATGATAATGCTGACCATGGTAACGAGATGGCTGGACTGCATTTTGACCTCTGTAGGGCATTTTATGGAGGATGATTGAATTAGTAATAATGTTGTGAGCTGATTACATTATACTTATTGAATACACGTCAGGCCACTTATGTTTTACGTGGTGGCAGATTTGATTTGGCGCATATGAAAAATGTTGGTCAGAGGTCCTACAGGGCACCGTTATGGCTCTTTCGCTATGCGCCATATTCAGATTATAGGGTACTCCAGTTTATGGTAGCAGGACTTCAACAGTTGATAGAAGACCTTTTCTTAGGATGAAAATATTATATAGACACGTATCGATAGCAGTTCAATTTTTGAAATACGTAGAAGCAATCATGACAGTTTTTTTCTTTTTAGTTTTAAATAATACACGTAAATATTAAGAAAACGCGGTGAAGTTGGATATTCTTAAATTTTTCGCAGTGCCGGATTCATTTTGGTCCAAATTTGTGTCAAATTTAGAGAGGGCGCTATATGCAATTGTCCTATTGAATGTCCAAATTATGATAAATATCCTGTTGCTTCCCTATAGCAACTACTATTTTGTTTTCGCGAACAGTCTTTGATTGTTTTTATTTATTATTTTTTTTTAGCCAACATTAATCACACAATCGAAAACAAACGATTTTCCCATCAACAAACAGTTCTTTTCGTTATTTACCCACTATTTAATTGAGTTTGTATTGAACTTTCTACACTATATACAAGTTTTCCTTAAAAACTAATCCATAGATGCTGAATCGTATTATGCCATTGAATATGGATTCGAAAGACTTTCAATTTGAGGTATCACATAATCCATGTTTCAGTCTTGAAAAATGGGCCGTTTTGGGCCACCAATGACGCACGTAATATTTAAATAAATAAACCAACGTCAAAAGGTAGCATTTTCGTCCTATTCAATGCCGTACCTGAATTTAAAAAATTATTTGTGAAAAGGGATGGTGGGTGCAATTTAGAGCCGCCCGATATTGATGATTGGGTGCAGCTCTGGCACGAACTTCGATCTGAACGTGAACGCTGAGATCTGAAGATAATGACCACCAGGTCAATAATCATGTGATTACGAAGCAATATAATTTGTAGTAATGACTGTTTTGGAAAGGCAGGTTTTTGAAACCATACTTTCTCAAATATTTTTTTATTTGATCAACAGTAGCTTTCAAAAGAATAGGTCGATTTGAGAAGTGCTGCTGGGAGTGTGTTATCGACAAGAGTATCTAATTCTCTGTATTCTATCCAGAAGAATTATAATCGTTCTTGTTTTAAATCCAGCTAACGTAACTTTGAGATGAAATTTGGATTTTGTTTATTTTGGCAAACACTTCCTCTTCTTTCTTGATTTTTCTGTCCTTCCGGTTAATTCATTTTTACTATATGTGAATCGTGTGGGTGCCAGAGGGTGGGTGCTAACTTGTTGATGTCAACATGCGAACGACACATAAGTCGTTTTGGTGTATCCTGCCGCCGACGAGATTCTCACTATTGGTTAGAATCTCTGACGACGCAGCTCTTGCAAAGCAAGTTTTGCTTAAAAATCCGCCAAATATCTCATACAATTTCAGAAGTATATAAAGGAAACAAATTTAACAAATTAAAATTCTTGACACCTTGTGTCTCGGAAATGCAGTGTTTGCGGGCCCACAAGGACAGTCCCAGAAGTACCCAATCAGACATATGGAGGGCGGTTCCTTTGTAAAAGCTTTCCTATATTACAAAAACCCAACCCCGTAAAATTTATATCTAAGGTTTGAGGGTACCACATTGATTGGTGTTTGCTTTGAAGGCGTTTTTAGTAAACGCTTTTGGAGATTTTGTGAATATGGAAAAAATTAGTCATTGACACGTGATTCAAAAGTTCTAAGTCTATTCAACATCGAAGTGGAGCTAGATCCTAGTCAGGGAGAATCTGATATTTTGTTAACAACGGTAAAACATTGGGTCGCAAAGTATGAGCGGGCCCGTACGAGTTGCAGACACAAATTCCGCAGTGGTCGACCTAATGACACTCCCGATCTGACCACTCCAGACACCGTAATGAAAATTCCCAAAACTGTATTGCGGAAAATGGGCATTTTAAAATGTACCGGACATCGCATTTTGACCGAATAATTGGACATGAGAAAGACGTACGCAAGATGAACTAAAACGGTGCAGTAAAGATGTTTCAAGGGAGCGCTTGGCAAAGTCTTGCAGCAACAAACCTCACTTGTTGCGTTGATTCGTAACCGTGGATGAAACATGAGTCCGTCATTTCACATTTGAGGCGAAAGATCAACGAAAACAATGGACTCAATTGAGAGAATCGGTCCTAAAGAGGGCGAAAACCGTTTCGTTTGTAGGAAAGGTGATGACGTCAGTTTTTTAGGATGCACATGAGCCAATTTTCATTGACTATTTCCTTAAAGCAGACACAATAAACGGAGATTACACACATTCATTGTAGCGTTTGAGCGAAGAAATTAGGAAAAAGCGACCGCATTCAGCGAAAAAGAAAGTCTCGCTTCATCAAGGCAACGCACCAGTCCACACTACCGTCATCGTGATGGCCAAAATCAATCAATTTGGTTTCGAACTTTTTCCTCGCTCACCCTATTTGCCAGATTTAGCCTTCTCAGAACGTTATTTATTTCCAAATTTCAAAAAACGGCTTGATGCAAAGAGATTTGCCAGTAATTAAGAGATGGAGTCCCGGGTTGAAGCGTATTTTGAAACTTGTTACTGCAAACAGAACATCGCTCGGAAGAGTGTGTTAAAGTTGAAGAAGACTATGTCGAGAAATAACGTAATAATTTACCAACATTTTTTCTCGAAGTGCTAAGTCGGATACTTTTGGGGCTGTCCTCGTACATGCGTTCAAATTATGCCATTCAACTGCGAGACATCGTGCATAACTCTTAAGGTTTATAAGATATTGGACTGGTGCCAAACCGTCCAATAACGGAAAATCAACGACCCTGTATAAAATATTCATAGAATCCCGAGGTAACTTCAATATTTAATAATACAGGGTGTTAACTAAGCACGTGCACTTGTGTCGGAGGTGGCCATTTTCAGCAACTATTAAGATATTAAGTTAACCGTGATACTTGCAATAACTTTTATTAAATCATTTTCATCCAAGTCATGTTGATGGCAAACCCGTTTGCCTCCCAAACGATTACTTCTCCAGACATTTTCCGCGAGCACCTTTTTTCAACAGAAGTAAATGTGTAACAGGCCTATTGATGCAAAAGTGCCATGCAGTGCGGGGCAAAGGAACCAGGACCAATTGAGGTTCGACGGAACCCCGCGTGCGGTGTCCTCTGTCAGTAATCACAAAATTAAGGCGGTATTTGGATAAACGCCGATCCATTTGGAAAAGAGGTTTGAAATGTCTCGTTGTCTAGTAAAAAAGGAAAATGAGGTCGGAATCAGTTCGATAGACCTTAGCACGCCAAATACTCTCCATAAATTCCTCCTTTGGTTCGGTAACAATCCAGGGGTCACGTGTGGTGATTTAAAAGTGTTCGCTCTGAAATACCTGTGGCCGAGAACCTGCCGAACTTGCACCAAAGTAATGCATCAAGTCTCCATATTCCTTTGGCTTAAGATTAAAGTGCAGTAAGTGCAGTACGCGTAACAAATCCCCGTAATCACGAGAAGCTTAATAGAAGGTCGGTTTAGAAGAAAAAGTGAACAAGACAAGACAGAAATCAATTACGGGCTGATCGACGTTGAAAAAGTCTGCCTTATTTTAAATCGGCACGAAGACGATGATGTATTAATTCACTATTTAAGGTCCGGCCTTTCTAGGCAATTCCGAACGTTATTTAGTTGGTAAAGATTTGTTATAAACTGACAGACCGGCGGAGTTGATAAGTTAATTGAATTCTAATTGCTCAACTATAAATTAATGTTGATTTTTTCCAAAGGGTCGCTGGATGTTGGAAATTAATTAAAATCGCTATACAGGGTGGTCAGTCGCGCGAACCCCAGGTTCGTTTAAGGTTTCATTAAAGCACATCCTACAACGAAGAGCCTAACGCATTATGCATGTAAATTTTGTATATCTATGTAAACGAGGAACAGCTTTGGTTTCAGTATACAAAGGTGGAATCATTCCCAGAACTCGCGAACGAAGAAGTGATAATGAAAGTTATGTTTATTGCCTTTCTTTATGTCCTTTTCTTGCGTTCAAGGACGGATCGTTCATGTCTGTCAAAGCTGGGTCGCGATTTATTAAAAGCTGTATGATCGATTCGGGAGATAGTTTTCGAAAGCTCGAGGAGAACACGGCAACGATGTTAACTCGTTAAAGTTTTCTGATGGCTAAGCAAGGTATCACGTGTCCGTTGGAAAGCGTCGCTTTTCTAGCTTGCAATAACGAGAAATGTAACAAGTTCGTGTGCAGGAATCGTCCTGCAGGAGATCCGGCAGGATTTCTTCTCCAGAGTCGTACGTTGCGGTTCGATCAACCTTCGGGGAGCAAAGATGTCAATTGGTACTTGAACAAAATTGGAAAATACATTCCTTTTTCTAATGATACGTATTGTAACGGCCGACTTTAACGAGAGCCTATTGTTAATAAAAGTAATTGTAAAAGCGGTGTTTTCAAGTGAAAGTATGCGATTTTTAACAGTACCTAATTGTTACCTAAGTAGATCTCCACGAAAGCTCTTATATTTCCATTCATTAGGTGTATTATTCGTTTAACTAAGACATCTAATTTCCTTTTCGCCGTTAAGAATTAAACTTTTATTTGTTGTCTTCCGAATTCTCCCTGGTTCGATCTGTACATTCGGCACTTTCATCACGTTCCTTACTTTTCGCAGCCTCTATAAATAAAAATTTTAAATAGACCGCATTAATTCGCCCTATTGTTTTCCCCACATTTTAGGAGGGATGTTTATGGAAATTAGACTTCAAATTGCGAGGCTCTAGGGGAGCTGCGTTGAGGGATAGAGCAGCGGATCGTGAAAAAATAGGATTTCCGGATTCGGGTTCTTTAAATTAAATCCCTAATAAAAAGGCAAAATCTGTCATTGCCGATGAATCATTTACATCTCGAAACACGTGTAAGCGATGTTAAAAGTGGCTTTATTCGTCGGAACACGTAAAATGTTTTACTCTCATAGTTTTAAATTGGGTGATAGACATTTTAAAAATAGACAGCTTTACCGCCAGCTTGAGCCTGGTATTTTCGATCTTGGCTAAAGAAAATAAATATTTTTTATTTGAGCTGACTTTCAGAATTTTGTTTTATTTTATATTTGCGGCCAACCAGAAATAGAAATTTATATATAAATGGCGAAGAAGCCGAAAGAGGGGCCGGCGCTCGTGGTGAAAATCTATAATCGGTACGATTTTATTTAATATTTTGCTGCTTTCTATTTTATATTCATACAGTACCGATGCTCTAGATGCCCATGCACGAAGAATTATTATTAGTCATTCAACAGTATTACCGTTAGTTATCAGTTCTCCGATGCCCTATTGAAACCTGTAGGTCTCAGGACCAACGTGCACGGGCCTATCCCAATATTTTTGGACGGGAGCGACCGTTTCTTTCTTATATAGCCGTTTTTCGAAAATTGATGAATTTGGATTATACCTCCTAGCACTCTACACTTGGTGCCTCACTAAAGATAACTAACCTTGAATTGATTTAGAAAATTCACATTTCCTAGTTTTTGGCGACAAACCATACGATATATTTATGTATT
Organism: Euwallacea fornicatus; assembly: GCF_040115645.1. Lineage (NCBI taxonomy): Eukaryota > Metazoa > Arthropoda > Insecta > Coleoptera > Curculionidae > Euwallacea > Euwallacea fornicatus. The sequence continues at coordinate 1,447,778 of NC_089573.1, forward strand.
AAAAATAATTTAACATAATATGCTTATATATTTTTAAGGATTGCACAGGGTGTCCCGCCGAGGACGTAACGCCAAGGCGTAACTGGTTCAGGTTTGATAAATAAGTCCTCCACTGCATCTTGGAAATTCCTAGATTCAAGAATATACAGGGTGTCCAAGCGAACATTGAATATAGGAGATTAACATGGGAAATTGGTTTTTATTTTTTTGCGCCTGTACGGATTATCCAATTGCAAAATTTTTATATGGAGGTCATAGTATGCAAGACCGGCTATCTTTCAGTATTTTTTTCAGTCTTCTAGTTACAGCCGTTTTGGCTCAAAACGCCTCCAAAATTCAAAAATTTGAATGTCCCGCGTAACCGTTCGGTGCCATGATTGGTCAGAATTAATGTCAAAACACAATGTCGCCAACAACGTAAGCGTAAACACCCCATTTCAAATTAATTTTCCCTTTTTGCTGATTTCTAACTTATTTAAGAATTAATTCAGGGAAAAATCAATGGAAAACTTGAGGATAATTATTATGTGGTCTGCTTTGATGTCCCTACGGTAAATATGCAAGTTTCTTATTACCCCATAATGATAACACAAAGACATAACCTAACCTTTTATCTCACTTACTAGACAGAATCTTCGCGGGCAATTTTAAATTTAATTCAAAACAAAACTTGCGTATTTACCGTAGGGACATCAAAGCAGACCACATAATAATTATCCTCAGGTTTTCCATTGATTTTTCCCTGAATTAATTCTTAAATAAGTTAGAAATCAGCAAAAAGGGAAAATTAATTTGAAATGGGGTGTTTACGCTTACGTTGTTGGCGACATTGTGTTTTGACATTAATTCTGACCAATCATGGCGCCGAACGGTTACGCGGGACATTCAAATTTTTGAATTTTGGAGGCGTTTTGAGCCAAAACGGCTGTAACTAGAAGACTGAAAAAAATACTGAAAGATAGCCGGTCTTGCATACTATGACCTCCATATAAAAATTTTTCAATTGGATAATCCGTACAGGCGCAAAAAAATAAAAACCAATTTCCCATGTTAATCTCCTATATTCAATGTTCGCTTGGACACCCTGTATATTAATGTTTTGGTTAAATAACAAAACACGTTACGCCTTGGTTTTGAGTTCAGTTATTTTTCAAATCCCACTGTTTCATCCTTCGGGAAACAACATCTTCGTATTTAGGTCTCTGATGCGCCCTGTACCTACACCAAGTAACAAAATCCATATCCCAGGATTAGAAGTAAAGTTTTTCGCTCCCACAATCGTCCCAAGTGAGTTAATTTTAATACAAAGATTTTCTACCTTGTTGCGCTGAAGGAAAATTTGCTCATATAGGGTCAACACACGTAGCTTCCACATCAATCAATATACGCAACGAACAGCAACTCAAAAACTTTTTTATTTGAAAACGAAAATACTTTTTGGCATTATTTTCAACTTGAGCTGGTGTTTCGGAAATTTCTAGTTCCGTCGCTACAAAACATCCAGTAGGTTACAAGTGTAAGACTGGAGTAACAGGGCTCTAACGTCTTCAGTTGCGAAATAGGGGAACGTATTGATGTGTATTTTCATAATTTTAAAAGTAGTCTACGTGAAGGTGGCTAAAATGCATTTCTAACGTTCCATGACCTCAATTTAGTCATTCAAGGCTAATATAGAATCTAGGTCAGTCTATGTAAGCTAAAAATAGCACCTCAAAAATTTTTAAATTTTAACTAAAGATGTTCAAAGGAGGAGAGAATAACCTAGCTACTTTTGGAGCTTTTCAAATTTTGAGCACTGCTACCTTGAAGATTCGTCGATCAATTAGCACAAAAAGTACATCAATTGGCGCTTTTCATGAGTTTGCGCAAATTTATGCGAATTTATTTTTTCAGAAGTTGAGGACAACTTTGATAAGTATTTTTACGATTTTGAAGGTATTTTGAAATGAAAGTCCCAAGGCTGGATTAACTTTTTAATAAGATCGCTTTATCACATTTTGATGAGTCGGGAGAGGACAAGCCTCGATCGAGAACCGAGACTATGGATAAACGAGTGATTGTAAAATTAGGTTTAATCTTGGCCTTTCCATTGTTTCTGATGTGAAAAAGTTACTTTTTTCTTAAATTAATGATCAATATTTTTCTTTTCCAAAATGATGTCCGAAAATGAGAATGAGTGTCGGATAAGAAATTGCATTAGACTTGGACTAAAGAAGCGAGTTTTGCAAATTAACTTCGAGTTTGACCTTTCCCACACTCCTCTCGTAGAGCAAGGACTTTTTTCTCTAATTAATTATCAATATATTATATTAATAGAGTCTTCTGTTCATTCATGCTGTGATGCGATTGTGAAAGAAACATGAGCGCGGGTTAAGACTCTTAATCAAAAATGGTGAAACCCCAACTGTATTTTTGGTTTTTCCCATAATTCTTCTGGCACCGGCAGAATTCTGCTCTATCCTAAACCTCGGTTAAGATGCTGGACGAAGTGAATTCTGCACACAAATTCTGTGTAAAAATGTGTATAAACCTTCGCAATATCTCGCGAATAGCGTATCAAAATTTTATGGGATTTTGTACTCTTTAAGAAATGCACTCTAACTGCTTTAACTGTATCACTTTGGCGTACATTGAGACATTAGTGAAAAGGGCGTTGTATGAATAGCGTTAAGAATTTCACAAACGTGAGGTAAAAATTCAAACACAAAAAGTGCTGCGAATTTTAGAAGGGCCGGACTCATGCGATAACAAAAATTTGTTTTTGGATGTGGCCCAGTTTCCTAGTCGTAAAAAAATTCATTAAATTTTTATAAATGGTGCATGAAACATTGCGAGTGTTCCAGACGCTTGTTCCAAGCATGCAGCACTTGCAAGAAAATGCATCTCCGAGCCTCCAAACTCAGAGATACTCCCGTTTTCAAAGGGCGAAATATGATTAAAATTAAAACCGAACTTAGCTCTAACGTTTTCAAAGTTCACTGAAATTTTCCAAAAATGGAGACCTATCTAGGATCGATATAGGAACCAGGGTGTTTGGATCGCTAATTTTTTATGGGTGAATTGTTAAGGAGGAATTTTACTTACTTTCTGAATCGGCTGCCCTAGTTCTTTGCTTTCCACACGATCACATCCTCCCTTTCTCAATTGCTCTAAAAACTCCTTGGACACTTCAGGCTTAGCAACACCTTCTAGCTTCGACGGGCTAGACGTGGTTCGCTGATGATTGGGTACTAGAGTCTGCTTAGCAACCTGTTCCACAACCAAATTATCAGCGCTCACTTTTCGCTTAGCTACATGAATTATTTTGGCCTCTTTTAGGTAAGTTTCGTCGATGGAACTGTTGCCGGACCCCCGGGAACGGGGCTTGGGTTTACTAACCGTCTGCGCGGACAGATCTTCAAGGAACTTCAAATCACTGTTTAAATTCTTCCTGGACTCGGGCTTCTTCATTTCCGCTTCCAGCATTTGGCCGTAAGGTCCTCTTAGAGGCCTCTTTGAGTATCTCCTTGGAATGCTTGGACTTAAAAAGTCGCTGTTTATGCTTAATCTGCTCTCGCAATCCGAAGCATCCAGGGTGACATTGACTGCCGGTTCCTGCTCTCCTTCAGACTGCGAATCTGACCGTAGAATACTGCTGCTGCGTGAAATTGAGACTTTAGGGGTATTGTTGTTAATGCAGCAGTTTATGTTGTTGTTGTTGGTTGGAGTCGTTGACGGCCATTCCAAGGGAGAGTTGCAGTCCTCGGGACTCAGTGGCTCTTGCGGACTACCAGTAGTTTCTTTCGAGTCTGCTGGAGGAGACTCTTGCAAATCTTTCACAGTCTCTTCTTCGTATTTAGGAAGAATAGTTCCATCGCTAGGATATAAGTCTGTAGGCCACTGAGGCAGGTAAATACCTTTCCTTCTTCTCGATCTGTCTCTTCGGCGGTCTAAATTACTGCCACTGGTGAGGTTCTGAGGTCTGACCAAAGTTTTTTCTACCTGTAATTGTGGTGTGGTCTCTTCAACGGTCGAGGTGTTGGTCACTAACGATGAACCTAAATCATCCTGCTTAGACTTTGGAAGTTTCTGGGGTCTGGGTAAGGTATTGTGACACGTAATCTCAGATTCCTGGTTATAGTGACGTCTAACGTATTTATTGTCATCGGGGCAGTAGTCCACTTGCGAGAATGAGGCGCTGCGCAAGGGCGCAGCTTTCTGAGGCGACGGCGATGGTGCGACAACCTCCACCGGTGGAGGAGTGGCGCGCGTGTGCCTCCTCGGGGGTGGCACTGGAGTCGCGGCAGCGTTCCGCTTAAGCCGTTCCGTCAACTCGCGAAACTTGTCGCTTCCTCGCTTTTCCGCGCGGTTCCCGCCGAAGCGGAACCTAGGCAGCCGGTCCAGGGTTGCAAACTCGTCTTTGGGTTCGGCGTCAACCAGGCGCGAATACACAAGGGCGCACCGTTTGTTCAGCAAACACCCGCCCGGGTACGCAACATGGTCTCGCACTGTCTGCGTCTGCTCTGACGTTACAGCGTCCTCCGATCTGTTTGCGCAACTAATTATATCCAGACTATTAATAGGCGAAGGAACACTGGGAAGCAAGGGGATCCTTGTCGTGGTATCGTGAGGGACGGCCGGCCAGCAACAAGTTCGGGACCGGTACCGCGGACCGGCACCTGGGGGCGGCGGACTTACCGCCCCCACTCGCATTCCATAACGTACCGGCCCTATCGTCATGAACCTGCAAATTAAAACATTTACAATTCCACATACAGGGTGTCTCAAATCCTATGTTCTATCATTACTCTTAAACAATGAGAGTTACAGGGTCGATTAAATTAGAAAAAATGTGCCAAAGTTGACACTCTTCAAGAACCGAAAATAATGTTACCTAATAGTTTTTAGTTTGTCATTTATTATGGAATAAACTAAGATTTGGCCAAATATAGTTTTCTAAATAAATGGAAAACTAAAGCTTTTAATAATATTTTATAGTTTAATAATAAGCAAATATAATTATTGATACCTTTTCAGATATTCTTTTTTCCGCTTTCCATAATCTATTAGACTTTCAAATTTTCCAATGTTCTAAATTAAACGTCTATTATTATAATACTAATTTATTACTGATCACCTATGGTTTGATTGATAATTTATTTACTTACATAACATTTTTCAGTAACACAATAATGGTATTTTTTTATTTAGGACTCTAGGGCCGGTCTGATTTATTGAGAAAAAATGAAGTTTTTTTTTTTATTAAAACGTCAAAAAATTCAATCCTTTGATACGTCATTGTAAAGGGGCTACTTGGGTCTTTGAAAAATCTGCCAAAAAAGTATACAGGTGCGTATTTAAAAACCTCAAATTGTTGTTATCTTAAAAACTGAGCAGTATCTAAAACTTAAAAATTTACTGTTTTGCTGACATAAGAAAACCTCATACTTCTTGTATCAAACCTCTTACTCACAAACTTATAGTTTTCGATCTATTTAGAAAATTATATTTGACCAAATTTTAATCTTTCCATAACAATTTGGAAACAAAAATAGTTTGACAACATTGCTTTCAGTTGAGTATTAAACTTTATACCTTTGGTCTATTTTAACCGACGCTGTAACTAGTACCATTTAAGACATAGCAATGATGGCACATCGGATTTGGAATACCTTTAATATCAAAAATTTGAATTTTTAGAGAAGAAGTTTGTGAGCCAATTAGTTTGTCTGCTGTAATGGGAAATCACTTACATTTATGCAAAATAATGATTTATAAAATGAAAAGAAATGGAAAGAAAAAAATGTATTTATACGTATACAGTCTACTTTAGACGTGTGTTTTTTTTAATTTGCTCGAATTTGTTGCAACCTTTCAACTTTCATGTGTGTGAGTTTGCGCAGCAATTGGTGGGGTTCCTTTGCTTTGTAATCAGTCTTGATGCAATCTGTCCTATTTTGCTATGTTGTTCGTCTGTATTGTTTAGTTTTTTCTTTTGTATTTACCCTCAATATATGTCCGTAGTCTAACACTGCTCTATACATGGACTTACATTGTATATTTCTGTTGTGCTGATCCGTTTGCCTTCTAAATTTCAAAATATGTTGTCAGTTCAGTAAATTTTATTCTCATATTTTGAATATATTTAGTGAATTTCAGCCTTTTGTCGTTTGATACTTGCGAGTATTTTTTTGTTTTTTTTGTTTTTTTTTTTTTTTTAATTTAGTTGTTTAATCGTTGACTATCCATATTAGGGATTCTGCTTTAATTTGGCGATTTGAGACAAGAATTTGGTTTTTGACGGCCTTTGGTGTTAGTCTTCATTTATAGAAACATGCCATTGCGGGGTCCGTAGCATCTGATGTTTTTCTACCGCTTTCTTCGTTGGTCATGTACGATGTGATCAGTTTATCTTGACAACATTTAATTTTGCAATAACCTAAAATTTTTTTAATATACCGATACGGGACAAAGGCTGTTCTCTAGGACTTCAACACAATCTATGAGCGTTAGCTCAGTGTGTCGATTTAAAAATTGTTACTGTTTTTCACATAGAACCGTCTCTAACTTAAGCGGCATTGTTAGACCTAGTCATTTGCCTACCGTAAATAACTGTAATAGCATTAAAACACGGTATTAGAATGATTTTTATTCACAATGTAATCAACTTATTCTTATATTACACATTTGTTAGGTAACTAATGAAAATAATTATTAACAATTAAGTCTGCTATTGTATGTTAGACAAATTGCTAGACGTGACCACACTGTGTTCCAACGTATTTTTGATAAACTTTGCTAGAACATCTCAGACAATTAATAAGGATGTCTGGTTCCCGTCTTAATTCTTGCACAACGTTTGTTATTCCTAATTTTAATTCTTGAATGTCATTGCACGAGGTTTTGTAACTACTTTCCACATATACCCCCAAAAAAATCCAACATCTTAAAATTTTAATTTTAACTTAAAATCAAAATTTTGTTCTAATTTTAATTAAAAACCTTTTAAGTTAAAGGCTACCTGCGCAATAGGAAAACTATTTTCAATTTTTAAAGTGGCATACTGAACTAACGGTAAGAGAACGAGATAATTATTGTTATATAAAATGTGTCTAGAATTTTCTCTGGAATGCGAAAACGAGAAAATATACAGGATGTTCCATAAAAAAAAAATGTAAGTTACGTATGTCTATAAAAGTCAAAATTTTACAATTATAGGAATTAATTTTAAATTTACAAAAAACTTGTGAAGAAGTCCTAAAGTATAGCCTTTGTTGCGTACCAATGTCTTTAAAAGCAAAAAAGTTATTGCAAAATTAATTGTTATCAATATAAAACAATTACACCGTTCAATAACTGCAGTGTCGTCAATATATTGTAATATATTCGAGTGTAAATTCAGCTTTTCACATTTTTATTTTTACTTTGTTCTTTCCCGATTTTGTGTTTGTGACATTAACTTATACTTAATCGTAATCTGTGTCTGTAATTAGCTTAATTTGTGGTTTAACGGATTGTCAAAGTAGTAGTACCAGTCGTTCACTAAATTAGCATTATATTCAGCAAATTTATAGTTTGTCCAAGTGTTGAGACCCCTCTGAAAATGTCTGCCAAATTGGTCAGCGTTATCTTTATCTGTATAACGTTCTACTTCACATTCGTTGATTGTATTAATGGCATTTGTTTATTGGTACTATCACAGGTTTTTTAATTTTTTTACAATTCGATTTTCCTTTATCTTGCTCGATTTCTTGGCATGTTTCCAACCCTTTGTTCTGTCGATATTGGAGTGTCAACGTGTTTATATTTGCATTTATACGATACACAAAAATGCATTTTAATAATATCTAGAATACAGGGTGTCCCAGAAATATTGATGCGAATATTAGAATGCCGATTCACAAAGGTGGTGCAAGAAATGATGAGTAGGAGTGGAAATATGTATGTAGTCGGTAGTTATTTTCAGTAATATACGGTATATGGAGGAAGGGTCATTTCGCAAAAAGGAGGGAGCTCATGTTAATTGGAGAAAGGGTAGATTGGGACCAAAAGAGCCAATAATGGTAAAATTGCAAGACTTTGGTCCCTTGCTCTGCGACTACCATCACTACTACAACTACTAGTAGGGTGCTGAAAAATTGGGTCAAATATGGCTTATCCTCGCATAGTGTTGGGACGATTTCGGCGGACTGTTCATAATGAATCTCGAAACAACTCAATATCAAAAATGCACAACACGACAAGTAACAATTTAATAGAAAAAATAACTGTTTTCAATAAATATATACAAAATAATATAATATATATATGTATATATTAGAAAAAATAATATATATTTTTTTAATTCAATTGCGAAAAATACTCTTATAATCCAATTATTGAATATAAGGTAAATTTAGTCTATAGTTGTGTAAAGTACTTTTAACAGCGATCTAAAAACTCGGCTTTACCTCGGTTTCTTTATGGGGTATGCTGAACGTTGAGTAATGTAGTTTTGACCAGTTTCGACCATTTATGGCCGGTTTAAACCAGTTATAACCGCTGCTCTGCTTATACAGTGCGGCCCATCCAAATGAATGAAATTAATTAATTAAATTACATTTTTATTTAAAAATTCAAAAATAAGCGTAAGTTCGTATTACTTTATTTTGTGATTACTAATACTGTAATGAAATGTATTTCAGTTTACCACATTTTTTTTAATCTCTGGCAAAGTTGAATTAAGATGTGATTTCATGCATTTGACTGTATCTTAGGAAGAATCAATGAACATATGCCATCGGTTACCTTATGTGGATTTAGAAGCTGCTGAGTAGCATGGCTCGGTTTTCCATAGAAATCTAAATCGTAGGTTTCTGTAATTAAATGTTTTTTTTTTGTCTAGACTTACAGAAATTTTGGGTTGGACAACGTAAATGTACATAAAAATCTTATATCTTGGACGGGACATTGAATTCCCTTTAACATTTATGCTTTTATATCCTTTCAATTTACCCTATATCTTGCGATTTGGCAAGTCCCTTTTCCGTTTAAAGTGCGAACTCAGTGTTGATATGTAACCCAAATTATTCCCTTTAATCGAAAATAAAAAAAAAAATTGGTATTGTACTTTGCTAATATAATACAAAAATTTATAGACTTTTTGGTCCTTCAATAACCCGATAATTTGTGGACCAATTGAGGTATGTAGTTGTATTTTTTTTGAGTTTTCAAGGCATGAGGTTACGTTGATTATCATTTCAAAAAAAAAGTGTAGGGACAAAAATATAGAAAAAAAATTGAAACGTGTAGAAAAAAAGTGGGGGGAAAAGGTGTAGCAAAAGTTAAGTGTTGAAAAAAGAAAAACGTATGACAAAAACAGTGTGAGTAAAAATGTAGCAAGGAAAGAATAGAAGAGAAACAAAGGGTGAAAGAGTGGTTTGGAGTACCCGCTCCACGGTGAGAGGAATTTGCGATGAACTTCAATTGCTTAGAAGTAGAATTATCACCGACACTTTCTCATCCGAAAGGAACTACCCACTCTTGAAGGAGAGAGGATCGGGATGGGAAGAGAATAGGACCTTGACATCTATTTCAATGATTTTGAAATTACCTTCAAACGGAGGTTCTCAAACTTTTTTTCCAAAACTTTTCGCTTTTAACTCAGATCTCCAGGATTATACCCATAAAGTCCAAATATATCGGTTTAAACAAACCACAACTTTTTAAAAATTAAAAAGCAAATAAATTTTTAAAAATGGTTAAGGCTAAGTCACCTACTTCTTTCAAATTTTAATAGTCGATAACTCGAAAATTTACAAAAATTTAGGGTGCAGAACTATATATAATTTATTTGAACGGATTTGCGATGTATTTTTTAGTTGTAGAAATTTTCTTGCATCGCATTTGCTTCCGTTATACTGAGCGCTATATAAATTACATGGCGAGTCGCTTTCCAAAAGTTAGTTCTCAACTCCTTGTTGCAACTCTGCTTGTTTTCGAGATATTTCCGCACCTTCCGACTCTTTTACTGACCAATATATATTAACTCCTGAACGCAGGTGGCCTCAAAAAATGTGAATTGAAATTGATCGCATTGAGTAATGTTGTACCCTCAAAGTCTATTTATGTAATTTGAATACCTACTGCCGATATAAATATCATTAGTTAGAAAGGAAACAACTTAAGTGACCTCATTTTGTAACTATGGGAGCCAGTCTAACCACAACTGGAATTTTCATTCATAAAAAACTTAATTAAATCAATAACAGACGGAATCAAACAATTTCATCTCCTTTCAATAAACTGTACCTAGTTTTATATTAAATAGATAGAACTAAACTGTTCTATAAATTTTTATTTGGATTTGTAGATTAAGCTCGGACGAAGGTTAAATGTTCATAAATAAATATATGGAAAAGCTTTAAATTTAAACATGGCTACATATCTAAAAAACGGGTAGAGGATTGTTTTAATTAATGAAATCAAGGAGAAATTTTACGGAGTTTTGAGCTCGCTGCAAAGCCCCTATTAAGCTTTCAAATACCTTTCACATATGAAGATACGAAAAAGAACTTTGGCAATTTGGTTTATTGAATTTTTTTTGTCGAAAAATAAAAAAGCGCGTCCCGGTTTTACTGGAGCTTTAAGAAGTGAAGCTTAAAGAAGATTCAATGGGAACGGCGTGTTTAAACGTAAACATGCACTTTTGAGTATTTTGAATGCGATGTAAGGTATTTTTAGACAAATTTCTACATAAAAATTACAGTAGGCATTATTTTTTTGATCCCTGGAGTCACGAGACTGTGTAGAATGGGCAAAATAATGTTTGTTTTTTTTGGGAATCAATCGAGCTGAGAGAAACATGGCAACGGAGCATGTGAAGCATTGTTTGCCGGTACAGCGAGCGGTTCTATCCCCCTGGTACGGTACCTTTTGTACGGTTCCTCGTGCGAAAGCCCGGGAAAATGAGAACAAGCGCTGGTGGTGCAGTCCTGGCAGCGGGCTAGACAGCCCTCCTGCCATGGGGAGGACATGTCGTAAAGTGACCCCCTCGAGGGTCAACGGTCATCGTACCGAGCACCACCTGTAGTTAGAGCACGAAGCACCGGAACGCCTACGAAACTGACTGAATCGACTCGGCACAACATACGCGACGAGGTGACGGGCACCTTTTGCTTTGTGCCGCTGCTGCTGTCCGATCTAAACTTGTATCTTGGCGTCCTGGTCAGTTGGAGAGGGGCCTTTACACACCGAATCGCATCTTACAGGACGACCCACTTTACCTACTTAACTTAAGCTGGGTTAAAGCTGACCCATAAGGTATAAGGACACCGTTTATAGGGTGATTCTCATTTGCAAACCTCACTGACTCGCGAAGTCTCGCCGGTCTCAAATCCTAAGAGGACTGCAAATATTTACGGCAGAGATCGTCCTTTGGTGTTGCAGCACTTTCTTTAAGCTCAAATGCGTGGGATAGATATGCTTTTAAAAAACTGTGTCCCACCTTTCATTTTCCTGACCGCCCTGTATTCACGATTCGATTTGTATCTTCGACTACACATGCATACATCACTTATTATGACTGCCGCAAACGGATATAAATCACTTATTTTTAATCGGCAAAATGATCTACGCCAATTTATTAAAATTATTTGGCAGATTAAAGTACATTTCGTCCAAGGACAACTGGAGATGGCTACGTAATAAATTATGACAGGAGTATAATTTGAAAATCACTTCGTTTTGTTGCGTTTACCTTTTTGCGTATTTACACACCATTTTGTCAAAAAAATATGGAGAAAGTTGTGATGGAAGCTTCTTACGATTTTTAATGCTACTAAGGAGGAATTGGTATTTAGGCTGCTGCCTATATTTGATAGCAACCACAGAAGTACAAATTTACGTGTGCGGAATGAAAAGTTTGAGTGAATTATTCATGCAAAAGCTTCGCAAATAAGGCAGTATAAGTAAACTAAACTAAGCGAAAATTAAAACGTTATTAACGAAATTTAAGGTCAAATGCTCTCTATATGTGGAACATCCGGTATACATTAAATTTTTTCGCAGCTCTGCGAAGAAGGCTTAATACTTGCGAAACCGCCGAAAATTATGAAGCAAGATTAGATCAAATCAATGTACGCTGCTGAGCTTGCATGAAAGTAATTCCTATTTCTTCCAAATAACTGTATTTACTGAAACTATTAATTTTATTCGTTAAATGCCAGAGGCGTCCTGGGGGATGGTTAGACATTAAAAATAATAAGGAAAGTTTGATTTTGAAAACTGATCACTAAAAAAATGTAACTGGAATACTGCACTAGTCATCTTTGGTGCAACGTCAGTTCATTTCTCTCGAAATAACTTCAAAAATGCCAATTTAATCTGATAAAAATGGTCTGCTGATGGCTGATGCGGTGTTAAGGAATAACAGTAGAAAATTAGATTTTCTATTTGAAAAATTATTTGTAACTCATTAAAAAATCGGTGTACGTTACTGAGCTTTACCATAAACAAGTTCATTCCTTTGTAATAAATGCAAAATTTTCACCATTAATCTAATTGACGCCAAGAACTGCTTTAATCCTAATTAAATGTTTAAAATGAAAGAAAAAATTCAAAATTAGTTGATTTTAAAAATTTCGCCAATTTCACCCAGCGATCTATGTTACGAAGATTCGGCATAAAGTAAGTTCTATTCTTTTCAAATTACTACATATGTTGTGAACTTAATATGTTAAAATCCAGTGGTGCACTGAGAGGTGACTTAATGTTCAAAATATCTAAGGAAATTTGATTTTGAATTGTAAAAAATAGTTATTTTAAAAATATGCAACTCGAAACAAAATCAACTTACGCCACTCGACTGCCGTGAGGTAAGTCCTATTTTTTACAAATGGTTACAAAAATTATCAATTTAATTTGACAAAAACCAAAAACGTTCCAAGGGCTATTTCTATCTAAAATATAAGATGAAAAATTGAACTTTCAAAACTGATTATTTAAATAATTTTAAACTTCAAATTAAATAATTCTGCGACGCTGGGCTTGTTCCAAATAGCTTCAAAAATTATTGATTTAATCTTATAAAAGCTAAGAGCTTGCCGAGGGCTGATTTCATACTAACGATGTAAGGAAAATTCAAATTTCAAAATTAGTTATCAAAATAATTTGTAACTCTAGAGAAAACCAATATCCGCTACTGAGTTTTGGCGTGAAGTGAGCCTATTTTTTCAATATAACTAAACGAGTTGCTAATTTAATTTGACTAAAGCCAGAGGCGTGCTGCGAGCTAATACAAAATTAAAATTAACCGTAGATGTTTCATTTTGAAAAAGTATTAATTAAAGGGTCGAATCTTAACTTAAAAAACATTAATCAGTCCGAATGAGTCTTGGCACTAAGTAAGTTTCATTCCTTTCAAAAGCTATAAAAATTAATAATTTAATCTGATAAAAGCCAGGGAGGCACTGAAGGCTGATTGTATGTTCAAAATAAGTAGATAGAAATAATTTAATTATTTCTTAAATAAGTAACTAAGCAAGTTGATCTATGCCTCTGAGCATTGGCATTACGTAAATCCTATTTCTTACAACAAACTACAAAATTTATTTACATATTTAATGTGACAAAAACCAAGAGCGTGTCAAGAGCTAAATTTATATTAAGAATAACAATAATAACAAGAACAGATTTTCAAATATATCATTTAAATAATTCGCATTAAAGAAAAAACAATTTATGCCACTGATCTTCGACATGAAGTGGGTCTTATCCTTAGTGTAATAGACAGAAGAGATTTATTTTGAAAAATAATTTATTAAGTAGGAGTCCAACTTAAACCAATCTACGCCATTTAGACTAATATAGGTATGCAATTTAGTACAAATTACTACAGAATTTACCAAGGAAATTTAACAAAAAAACCGGGGGAGGACTGGTTCTATAATAAAAACAAGAAAAATTCTACACTGAAAATTAATTATTTAAAGAATTTGTAGCTCAACAGGAAAGCAATCCGCGTCAGTGAGCTTTGGCGCCAAGTAAGTTATATTCCTTTCAAATAATGCAAAAAAATATCAACTTAATCTGATTAAAGACAGAGATGTGGTGAGACCTGTTTTAACATAAAGACAATTTAATTTTAGAAATTAATTACATATTGAAAGAAATTTATAAATCGAAGGAAAAACAATCTACGCTACTGAGCTTTTATACGAAGTAAGTCCTATTTATTAGAAACAAATGCACGCCTCTGGCCTCGAGGATCGAGTACGTAAAATTAAACAAAAGTAATGCTATTTTTAAAATTATTTATTTAAAACATTTTTAATTCTAAAGGAAACCGATCCGTGCCACTACATATTGCATGAAATAAATCCTAGTTCTTCTTTATAAATTCAAGAACTTGCTCTCATAAAACTCAGAGGCGTACTAAGGGGTGATTCAGTATGAAAAATTCAATTTTCAAATTTAACTACGAATTTTGAAAATGTGTAAGTATGAAGAAAATGAACTGAACTCGTTAGAGGTGGTTCCAAATTGATCGTTGCCAGGGGCGCGACGAGGGCCGGAATTGAAGAAACGAATTGTTTTTAAAATTTATGGCTCAGAAACGAACCATTTTACACTGCTGAGTTTTAGCAGAACGTATCTAGCCTATTGTTTATAAATAATGAACATTGTCAACTTGAGTTGACAAAAGCTGAGGCGTGCATAAATAAAGGATTTAAAAGTAAAAACTGTTCCTTGTGAATTTTTCATATATTACCCCTATATGAGCAGTGTAAGTATCACAAATTAGTTTAAAAAGATTGTGTTTCTGAATCTATAACTAAACACTGTTTCGTACAGCTCTTGAAACTATAAAATCACGTTAAAACCGTCAGTTTAGTAGGCATACCAACCAATAGGGTGACGTCATACACAAAAAAATCCACAATAATTATTCTAGTTGTCATTAAGTTTACAAGCGAGTTCCTCGTCCAAATTACAATAAAGCCAAGACCTTAGTGCTCTGCCTATCTCCTTCATTATTGGTCCCCTTGGATTTAAACAACTCTCGAAATCAGCCTCGTAAACTTCGCGACAATATTTCATTAAAAAAAAGACTACAGTTAAACCAAAATAACAACAATTCGCGTGATAGTGTTAAATGATTTATCTAAATTATTGCTAGCTATACTCTAAAAGTCAGGCCTTAATAGTGGGTCGTTCTCAATAACCCTCAAAACAACCAGCTATAATAATACCAACAACTTAACCCTAGTTTATTTTGAGCATTAAAGCCCTAATGGCTTTAACTACAGGTATAACTTTATTACGAAGCTCCTTTTAGATACTTCAAGGATACGCCGCTGATCCTACGAGTTGTAGGTGGCAGCAAAATTTACATTTAAGAACTCTCGAGCACCAGTGATATGGATGGCATACAACAATAAAGGCATATAATAACTTTTGTACTTAATGATGATGAGTGTGCGCATGAGGGGTCTAAAAATGATGGGATTTATGAAGCAGTTTTGGAGATTCAGCCACTGTGTGAATAGCGAAAGGAAAGTAAAATATTGTGAAGAATCTCCATAGATTCATCATAATAAAATCTCTATGTAAGGTAATATCTGTGACGGATTTAACATTCAATGTTTCATTTCGATCTTCCCTCAGGTGGTTTCAACCATCCGTGGAGATTCTGCATAGAAGATATCTCTGTAGAGTTACGAAAACATCCCTAATTTTTTCTTGATTTGTCAAAGACCAAAGTGTCCAAATCATAATCTAAAGCTCCGATTAAGTTCTAGGAGTTCAGGTTAAGGTAAATTATCCCGAGCGATAATTAGAAATCCCCCAGTATACAGTGTATCTCGCATTAATGATGAATGTGTTGGAGTTTTGCACCGCATTTTTAGGGTAAGTACATGGAAAAGTAAGGGTGGTTCGAAATTTTCTGAAAAACCATCCAACTTCTTCGCATGGCCTACAAACTTGGTGACACAACGGTCTGAAAAATTAAACCATTTAACTTTCCTTATACATCTGATTCTGGCTAAAATCCCAATACATCCACCTCATTCAATTTAAACACTATATACAGGGCATCCCTGAAAAACACGAACGAAAGTATGCCACAAATTTCTCAGGTAAAAATACACTGATTTCTTGTGTCCTGATTCTTTTTCGCAATAGAGACATCCATATTTAATTTAAAAAGTGCCGTTTTTAGAAAACTTCTACTATTTTTGAAAACAGATTATGGCAGTGATTTTTTCTAAATTTCAAAATCAAAGATGATTTAATTATTCATTAAATTCTGAAGACCCTTTAGGAATCAAAGGTATTTGTGTCTGACAGTGATTTCTGAGGGTCGATCTTATTGAAAATAATACGGATTTAAAAAAATGTTACAATTATTAGAGATAAGTTAGAAGGATTTACCGTCAATGCTGTAATCTTAAGACTTGAATTTCTTAATTGAGCAATAAACGTTTAAGCCTGTTTGGAAAACAACAGAATCGTGGATGCCCCTTTTGGAGAGCTAATTCGTAGAAAGCAATACAAACTTTCAATCATTTGTTATAATCATTGGAAATAGGATATATCTCTGTTCCATTCCGAACCCTTTCCAAATAATAAAAAAAAACATTGATACAATTTTGAATCATACGTTACGTCTCTGATTCATCCTCACTTCCAAAGCATGAAGATT
The DNA here is from genome assembly GCF_040115645.1 of Euwallacea fornicatus. Lineage (NCBI taxonomy): Eukaryota > Metazoa > Arthropoda > Insecta > Coleoptera > Curculionidae > Euwallacea > Euwallacea fornicatus. The sequence continues at coordinate 1,464,441 of NC_089573.1, forward strand.
TTTTAATTAGCCATGAAGTCGTTTTGAAATTTGTGAACCAAACTGAGTTGAATATAATTTTGATTTTTAACAGTTTAAAAGTTTAAAAAAATGTGTTAACATCATTAGAGACCCAAAATCCGAAAATGTCTTATTGATTGGGAGGGTGATTGCCTCTCTCGCTTGCAGCTCGTGCTCAATATTTACGCTCGTGCGGTAAGAGCTGCTTTCTTAGCTTATTTACAGGGTGTCCTTAAATAGCCTGTACATACATAAGGAAGAGTGTAATTCGTTATGTTACTTCAAGACAAAAATTTTATATAAAAATAGATTTGCAACCGCTTTGTTACCTATTTATAAGGTGTTCAAATTTCGGAATGTTTTTTGTTTCTTTCAGAGCTCTTGTAGTTTCTGAGATATTGAGCTAAAATTTGGAGTATGGAATATGATGTAGAACTTACATCATTGGGCATGTCAAATGGCTTTGGTAATCCACAGGGTGTCACTTTTTCACGGGTCATGCCCCTGTTTCTTCCCTGGACCTTTTCGCAACGTGCCCCTGGTAGATTCTAAAATACAAAATTACTTTTTGTTTTGTTTAGAAGCTTTTCAATCTCTTGCAGTTTATTCGTACTTGCGTCGGTTAACGAAAAACAAATGTTTGAAAAAAATTAAGGTTAATTATGGGTAAGCAATTATTTTTTATATGCAATCCTCAATTTTTTAGAAATTTGTGAGCTTATTTGGGATTACCTGTTAAAAATTAAAACCGGGACGATCCTACATCATAAACTAAATAATAATAATAATAATAATAGTAATCTTAACAAGGAAACCAGGTTAGAGCAACTTTTGAAAATTACCTCCTCCAACCCTTTCACACGCGTCCGCCCTTCTCATTGATGCCCCTACTCTTTCGAATATCCCTGAAATATTTCTAACGGTTTTAAATGCATCTAATAGATGATTTCACAACTCATCAATGGCATTCACTTTTTTTTTATTTGAACACCCTGTATGTAGGCATCGAAGTGTTTGCGGAGGAATATTTACATAAACATTTAGACACGATATAAACTAAAGACTTACCTCCCCTTCCGTACGTATGTGACATTTGGAAACACCCTGTATAATATACTGCTGAATTACTTTGAAGCCCTCTAGTGGAAAACGAAGTTTTGACACACAAGTAAATCAGGTTCAATTTTTACCAGATGAACTGCTGGTATTCTTTTTTTCATGTTTTTCTGGTGAAATCTCTATTCTCTGAAACGACTTCGTCACGTGTACAATTTTCAGAATTCACACAAGAGCGGCCCCACTACGTGCAAATATTGCAACACATATTAGACCCTATAGCAACAAGTATTATTGCATTTGAAATAGGTTTAACTGTAGCCTTTGCCCTATTATTGTTTATATACAGGGTGCCTTGTTTTAATTATTTATATCTTCTTATTAAAATATTAGAAACGCCTATAATGTATTTAAGAGGAAAGGCAAAAAGTGGAGCAATGTCCAAATATTATTTAGTAAGTTAGGTATATTATAAGCTATATAGGCATACAAGTTATTCCAACTAGATTTTTACTTCTGCATGGTACGTCCATCCTTAATTGGACTTATGATGTGCGCTTCTCGGGTTAGAACAACTTGCATTGTACAGTCTGGTGTAACTTAATTTCGTCGTTTAATTATTAAACTTTTTAACAATTTAACCAATTATTTAACAATCTTTATAAAGACAATCTAGTATATACATATTAATATATATATATATTATGCTGAGAACTAAACTGAGACAAATCAAAGCTCCAGCCACAGACAATATTCATAGGAGTTATTAAAAATTATTTTAAATTTCGTAATGTGTTGTTATAAACACATTATTCCTCGATGCATTTATATTTATTGGTTTAAAGCATTGTGTCAGAATATGTACAAACTTTCTTTTCTCGAAACAATATTTTAAATATCCATACGCATTTTTTTTACATTAAATGTCTGCATCAGTCCTCTAAACATTTTGGATGGAAAAATATCTTTTTAATACTATTATTTATCTTATCTAACTTGTATGCGAAACTTGGACTGGAGCTACTAGGACTGTGGCGCGTCTTGCGCAGGTGCTGGAATAGGGCCAAGGACTTATCACATTTCAGAGGGGAATTTCAACGAAAACATTTCAAACAGTATAAAAATAGATTTCACTAACGATAAGGAAAATTGATTGACTCAATAATAAGGCATTTCTGCTTCCTGGTGTTTAGCTCAATCTGTTGGTCAATCAAAGGGCTGTTTCGGTATGAATTTTGAATCATAACATTATATCGCGTAACCATTATCTAGATTGTCTATTCAAGATGGAAGTTGCAATACGACAAAATGGTAGAAGACACGGACAGTTTACCTTCAGATATCACATCGCTCGATATCGGATTCAACTAACGAAAGACTTCTTCTGCAATAATCCAAGCCCTTTTGCTGTTGGATGGATAAGATTATAAACCAACTAAACTATTTTCACATTTATATGATCACAGGTAAAATATATATCAATACCGTTCTATACGTAAAACATCAAAATCGAAAGAGATTTTATTAAAGGAAACATTTATTTATGTCGCAGATAAAATTTTGAAATTTAGGGGAGGAAACAGAAGCCACAACTGTGATTATATGTACATAATTGAATGTGCAAAATACATAAATTCAGTTCAATTCAAACAGCTACAAAAATTATGTTTTCCTTAGGATGAGTAGTCTTTGTAGCTGTTGAAACCTAGTTACATAAGGAAATTTAGTTACCAACTTTAGAATAATATATGGTCGTTATTTACCTTTATAGTAGAGCAGTCCAAGGTAGGTGTAATATAAAAATGTAATATATTCGCATTTGCCAAGCCAAAATAGCACAAGCCTTAGGAAATTTTATCGAAAACGTTTTAAATGTCGGCTACAGGACCTCCAGTCGTTGAGATACTCGTAGTCATTGTCTTTACAATGCTCCTAAAAGAGATGAAAATGCAAAATAAAAACAACCATTAAAGTGAACAACAGCAGCTCAAAAAGTTACAAAAAAAACTCAGTTGAGTCACCCCGATAGGCTCTATAAGTTTACGTGTTGAAGTATCTACTTCTTTTAATTTCTGAAATACAGGGTCGCTTTTATATCTATTTTCGTTAATTCTAAATCGACCTTAACCTAGATATCCAGGACTTTTTTTAAATTAAGAAATTGAGACATACAGGATACATGCTAATGAATTATACCGGACAATAATGCCGTCAAAATTTTAGAATATTCCTGAAAATTTCCAAAGAGTACCTAAGCAATTTTCGAACTTTGAGTATGGACATCTTCGAAGCAAATTGATCAATTTCCTCAAGAAACTAGTTCAAAATACCCGTCTCAATCAGTCTTGCAAGCCAGTGCAGGGCCCTAATACCTTTACTACTCTCTGAGATATATAATCGTTTCTTCAGCCTGTTTTAATATTTAATCCATCCATGTCGTTAAAGACGTCAGCTGCGCCAATTAAATTTGTGAGTTTCACTCTTCAAACCTCTCGCAACGAATTCTCAAAATTGTAAGGTGAGCTGACTCACAACAGGGTGTACCGGAAGGAGGCAGTAAAATGCATAAGGTGAAGCCCCGTAAATGCATCAGTTTTCGAAAATTCTGCACTATGGTTAAGAATATTCTACACCTACACATTTTATTCTCTAAATATCCCTTAAGAAATGCTATAACGTATAACCTCATCTGGATCAAAATATTGGTGTCTTGACTGGGAACAATAAAGTGTGAAATAATATCTTATTTTTTGCGGAGTTTTATCGCTATAAACTCACTGAAGTTCCTCTGAACTGAAGAATGGGAGCATTGTTTTTCATATCCCTCATTTTAAGGAAAAGTAGCATTGTACCCCGCAGAACTATTGATTTTGAAACACCCATGTAGGGGATATTGTTCTGTGGTTCATTCCTGACATTGCATATTAACGAGGTTTCATGCATATCAAAAGGAAATTGATCATTTTTATTAACTTTTACTGACGTAGGACCGAAGGCGAATGGGTAATAGGACAAACATACCTAGGAAAACTAAAACTGCCAAGATGAGAAAAAGAGTATATAATATTATAAAAGCATAGAAATTATGGCTGAAAATGTTTTCAGAGAATCGTATAGTAACAACCTGCTATGATGGACCTAGTTCACCACTAACATGAGCTATCAGGCTACAGTGGTAAAGAGTAAAGAATTTCAAGTTAAGACCCTCAGTCACTCAAGAACTGTAGATCCTCAGTCCAATTGGAAAATGTCTGCATATTCCTTAGAAAGAATTTTTGACTTCTCTCGGATATTTGCGACTTCATCGTAGAAAGCTTTGAAGGTTTCTCGTGATTCGAGGCTTCGCATAGTGGTTTTACGGGTTTCAACTGAACTACATTCTCCGTGATTTTCCATAAATTCAATGACTAAATATCTTACCCGCCAATTGATACAGACGTAACAATGCCATCCACCAAACTATCCCTGCTCATATCATCAACCATAGCTACCTTAAAATGGTGCCCGAAACTAGCCAGATCTTCTCGAAACGCTTCGCTGGCAGGAGTAATACCGCCACTCGCGGGTGGTACCGGAGTTTGATTTATTTCATTTTCACCTAAAAAAGCATTAAGGCAGTTGAACTACGGCTTCCTGCATATGTTAGCTATACATAGACGTTTTCGTAATTAATTCAAAGAGCATGACCTCGATATATCTTGACGTGAAAAGTCATCAGTCAAGCAAGCAATTTGAATCAATTATGCAGTAAGTTCGAGGGAGAGACCATTCTCCAAAAGTATCTACCTAGATGTATGGTAAAGCGCATATAAAAGTCACGTGATGTGCTATATTGTGAACATAATATACAGGGTGACAATTTGAAAACAGACAGCGTTTAATATTTTTCTAACTGTTGACAATATAAAAATTTGGTGAAATTTGGCGAAATTTGGCAAAATCAAAACGGGTTGACCTCTACTTTTCAGACGTTTGTTGTTGCGTTACATTCAACCCCCTGAGGCCCAGTTTGCCTGCCCCTCAAATTTTAAACAGCAACCCCAAAAATTTCTTTGGAATTCTAGATGATCCTTTTTTTAGAACATTTTTGGCACTATTTTAGTAATTCGTTTTACAATTCGATGAAACCCTTTAAATCGATTTGAATATAACTAACGTAAACGAGCTCTACATTCTGAAGTAATCCTTCATTGAAATTATTCCATTGGGTTCAGTTGGGTTTTAAACATCACCGGTTTCAGTTAGGCCCATAGGAAAAAATCAAGTGATGTCAGGTTTGGAGATCTAGGTGGCCAGTCGGTAGGTTTTTTTTTCATAAATGGAAATTTAAGTGGTAATGTTTATGCTGAAGTGGTAAATACCACTAAAAAGCCTAGTATAATTCGTGAAGTAAACAACCAAAGGAACGTTAATGTAAATCTCACGTTAAATGAACATTCCTCGCACTTCCAACGATAACGAGTACGTCATGATGTACGTCCAGTGAAAGGATGGTTGGATAATTATTATCCGGGGAATAGATTGTTAAGGAAGGACCTATTGAATGGCCACCTAGGTCTTCAGATTTGACACCACTTGATATCGTTCTATGGGTTCATTTAAAATCGGTAGTGCTTAAAACCCAACCAGATTCATTAGGCCAGCTCGACCAAAACATTATGCTAGAATGTGGGACTATTTTACCTCAGACATTTCAAAACATTCGCAAAGGGTTTGAATATCACTTGTACCGTCAGCAGTTAGAGAAATATGAAATTCTGTTCTTTTTCCTATTGTCGCCCTATACATGTTTCTAATGCACAGAGTTTTAGAGAGTTCCATGCCTATTTCAAGTATCGTTTCAAAATTATATTAGTGCCGTTATTTTGTAAAATACTAATTTTTCAAGGTGTCGAACATCATTAACAACTTTGGAATTTGAAAATTATTCTCAGTCCTGTCAAGGTCTACACTATCTTAAATTTTCTTAAATGGCATTTTGCATTGACCTTGCTCTATTGTAAAAGGGGGGGGGGGGGGGCGTTAAGTGATTGATTTCGAAATCTTAGATTCCCACAGTTTTTCAGATTCCTCTCGTGATTTTCTATAATGTAAAAATATGCGCAACATTTCTTTTTACTATTCTCGGATTTAGTTATTTGCTCCAATTCTAATGCTAAAGACGTAGCGGCCTTTCAATCTTGTAGCATTATATTTTTCCGAAAATACCTTAACTAGCTCTATCGATTAGTGATAAAATAGATAAAAGTGCCAAGAAATTTCAAGACTGCACCGTTGTTGTTAGATTTCTAACGGTGGATTTGAAGTCGCTGCGAAATTTTACCAGAGAACACCTAGTTCACACGAAGGCGACATAGTGGCAAAATCTCGTAGGGACACGAAGCCCTAAATTAACGCAAAATACTCTTAATGGTGCCAACACTTAAACACCAATTAAAAACTTCTTTTATCGTAAGATTTTTAGAACATCGGACCATAATCCGCAGAAAAAATCAACCCTTGGAGGGAACCGGTGACATTTTGGAGGAGATTTCGACTTACGATATCATTTATGTCGTTTTTGAATATCGCACTTTGGAGTCTTACTATAGGGAGAATGAATTATCAACTTCACGTGATTTACAAATAAAAAAGTTGCAAATCAAGTGAGGGACCTAATAAGAGTTTTCCGTATATGTGAATGGTGTCTGCCTCGAAAAAGTTGCGTAATCTAAATTATGTACCTTCAATATCGATGTCTTCAGCATTTTTCTCCAACGGAGCTGCCTCCTCGTCGTCAGTATAAATTTTGAAATAAGCAACGGCCAGATATATGACGGAAAGTATGAATGAAGGGATTGGAATACACATGGCATAAACGAGGTTCATGTATACTTGCCACATGTCCAGGTCGCTGATCACTAAGCCTGGATCTATTTTGCTATAATAACAGGAAAAATTTGATCCTACCGTTATGTATTTTTTCAACCACACTGAACAGTTCAACATAGGAGGATAACCGCAGCCTTTGACGTTGGGCATAAATCTCGCTTCTTTGTAATGCCATTCCGAGGTATTGGGCTGCAGACCTGTGCCAGGTTCCCCTTCATAATCGTAATCGTCTAATGTTGGTTTCTCTGGTCCGACAAAAGGAGTTTCTACCGTAGTCATAGTGGCCGGCAGCAAAGTACTGTTCCAGTAAGTACCGTTCGAAACAATTTTATACGTGACAAAAATTTGGGTGCAGTCGTAGATGTCTTTGGTACAGCCTTCCCTGCATGATGTCCAGCTGCAATTAGATGCCCCTAAGAGTCTCTGGGTTTTTACGGTAATGCAGAAGGCCGGATTTTCATCGAATTCCATAAATATCGTGGTGAAGGCTGGGTCTATGACGAAAGGCACAAGAAACAGGAAGGAAAACAGGCTGAATGTTCCGAGCAACACGAAGAACGCGGTGGTGTAGAAGAGTAACTTTTGCTGCCAGGTCTCCTCGTCGTTTTCCTCCCCCATGGTCGTGTCACTAGGTCGGAGAGACTTCGAGGCTGAGACCCCCACATCTGCAGGCCCCTAATGAGCGCGAGCGGCTCTGGCCAACTCACACCTGGCGCTCCTCAGGTCACCCCAATTTGTTATGTTTTCCCTTTCGACCCACACATCCTTATTATTTTTAGTGATTTATGAATTCTTCTTTCACCCCCGCACTTTTTACATTATATGAATTCCCCTCGACCGGATATTTTAGTGACAGAGACGTTTTCTCGTTTTAAAAGGGTGATCCCGAAGGGCGCACACTATGTGACGGCGACGGCCATGGCGAGGCCTCTGGCGGACATGGTGTTTTGTGCACTGCGGTTTGAAACTGTGGCAACCTTTACGCTATCGATTCAGGCCCCTGGTCCTGGCAAACCGTCTGGAAGACGTCGCCGACAGTTTTCCACATCCAGAGCCACATAACCTCACAGATATTCCGATTAATTTCGACATCACATCATAAAGTAAGTAACCGAATTATTCCTTATCAAATATTAGTCGATAAGTTTTCACTAGTGGAGATAGTGCGAACAAGGGATGATTTAGCAATTTTATCTGGAAGTGCGCGGAGGACCTATCGATCGGTTTTTCCGCAGTGAATTATCGATTGGAAAAGATGCGAAGGGCCTATTTGCCAGCCTGCATAGCTGTGTTGTCACTTTGTGGATTTTTCCCAATTTTGGCCTCCTGGAAAAATAGCATTATATACGAACCAATCGGTGAACGGGAGGTAAATCCGTAATTACCACCCCTGCGGTAAAATCAAACTTCGCAATACCACCTTGAAGTGAATATCACTTTAAAGTGGAAACAGTTTCGCTAACATCTCATGGACATTAAAAGTGGAGTACTGGCCCCAAGAAGTGATCTTGAAGGGTGTTTAAAACGTTTTGAAATGATTTTGAAATTTTTGGATTTTCTGTTGCGTCGCAATGAAAGACACTAAACATCATGAAGAAAATTTGAATTGAAAGTTGCAATGATAGGGTTTACTAGCAAATGCTCATCTTACACTTGGTCTTCCAAGTAACAATTCGGTTGAAATTAATATATAGATTTAAACTGCTTTTATGCGATATTTAGCAACTTTTAAGATGGATTCTGAAACGATCAGTTCAAATTTGATATGTTGCGTTTTTTTTTAATTAATTTTGTGGCCAAAATTTTTTCAAAATTAATTTCCATATTGAATTTGTTCTTGTACAAATCACTCCACTCAAAATTGTTAATACAATTTTTGGTCGTCCTGAAGAACATAATTTTATTTGATATTTTTTTGTGAGCAAGTCACATTTCCTAAACATGAAAGGAGACACGAACTCGTGATATATTTTTTTTTCAGATGTTTAAATCATGAAAAATTTCTGAATACATTGAAGTACTCACAAAATCTTGAACTCAAAATTGAGACATTCACGTCATAATGACTATAGCAGAAAATGCAGTTATTTTATTAAAATAATGCTAAAAAGAAGTAATCTAATTGGAATTAACTAACAAAACATAATTAGGAGCCTCTAGACCAATATATTGGCAACTTTACTCAAATGATAATCTCTATGCAAACAACGAAATTGACCAATACATTGTTATCATTTCGATTTTTTTCCTCTAGATAATTAATTACGTTACATGTGATAACGACACATATGTAACATATGCGTATCATAGGAAAATTTTTCATTATTCTCGCATTAATTTTACGGCAAATTTTCAATAGGCTTTGGGCAGAAATTTTCTAACTTTTCTTGATGGTAGGAACCTTATTTGTGATTTCCCAAAGTGGGAAAATGGTTCTACAATGTTAACTGGGACTTTAGAGCGCATTTCCGTTTAACTTTTTTGTTATTAACTAAGTCCGACATTCTGCCCTGGTGTCCAAAATTGGAGACTTTCTTGTGATTTTGATTTAATATTAAGGGAAGTACCGGTATCACATATTTCACATTATTTCCTGTTATTGAAGCATTTTTTACTAACTAATCTTGACTTTAATGTAAGGTATTTCAGATATATATATATATTAATAAAAACCACGTGAGGCGATCTGAAATAGAGGGTTTTTCTGGAAGATGGCGGAAGCCAATAGGGGCAATTGGCGCATAACCTTGCAGAATCTAATTTATTTTTCCGTCTTTTTTAGAAGAGATGTAGGAACATCTAAACAACCATTATAAAACCAAATTATTTGACAGGAACTAAGATGTCGCGACAAAATGCTATTATAAAACATTTTCATAACGGCGTTAACGACTATTGATATTAAAATTCCGAGTAATGCTATACTAAACAGAAACAAAATTGTTTTATATTCTCAAAGTCTTTAAGCTACGTAGATGTTCTTACATGTTTTAAAAGAATTTCTGAAACATACACACGAATGGAAATCACCAAACCACCACTTTAAAATGTCGAAATTCAAAATGAGTGATTTTGAAATAACCATGCAATATCACCACTATGAGGCTTCTTTTGATTGGATCATCATTGTCTTATCCTTAATTTTCTTGATATTGATTAAAAAGAAAAACAGTTGGTGGTGATTTCCTTCAACAAATTTGAATTTTTGACTTAGTTCTTACGTGAAAGAACTAAGCAAGCAAGCTTAAAACGGGCTTAGTAAAGGGTGCCCCTTCGCTGTTCTGTCATTAAAATTGACACTTCACCGCCTAGGTATTAAAACCGGCGCTTCGCAGCCCATTTTGTACGATTAAACATCCCCTGTCAGTATGCGAAAAGTAATTTTATTGTTTATAGAAGCGTTGAGGAAATCTGTGGCAGAGAGTTTGGCCTCAATGTAGGACTAATAGTGGTCAAGCTCAATGTACGAATCGCGGCCAAAAAACAAAATGTAACCAATGTCAACCGAAACGTATGAAATATTTTTCGCTTTTCAGTTGAAATATGCCTCTTTTGAACACCATTTTTGAGGTTTTGAGGGTGCGTTTGGCAACATAGCTATGGGGAAGCGGTGGCGCGCCGCTGGCTAGCGTCGACATTGTCCCATTTAGCCCAATTCGTGAAAGTCCGCAAGATCGGTCCCTCAAGAATGGTTTACTGACTGAAAAAAGTGCCCCGCTATGCCGAAGAAGAAGCCCACTCCCGTGGAGGAGCTCATAATCCCTCCTCAAGACACCCGAATCTGTGGGACAATATGCCTTTGTCAAATGACGTTAGTGTTAAGCAGTGTAGCCATAGTGTATTTAACGGTGGCTATTTACGTGCCCTCAACTCGAGCTATGCAATCGGGAATATCGGAGCACCCGATTATGTGTACCACTGTGCGAGCTGTGACCGTGGAGACTTGCGACTGGGGTTCCTGCGGTGAGTGGTGCCTTAGCAAAACATCGGGTTCTTGCATACAGATCTACGTAAATCTCAGACGCAACGGGTCTAATCTCCTTCTTGCGAACTGCACGAACATCGCACAGAAATTTTGTTACGGGAAAGATCAGGAGGTGGCCAAGAAGAATAGATGCATCGCGGATGAATGCAAGAATCTTACGGGTACGTTCAATTGCACCACTGGGACTTGCATCGATATTACAGACTCGTTCGAGTGCGTGTACAAGGACACTGATCCTGCTCTAAAATGTTCAGGGCGACGTGGCAAGATCACGTGCATAGATTTACACGGTCTTTACAAATGTCACAGGGGGACATGCGAGAGAATTAGGTCACCCTATAATTGCGATAGACAGTGCGGCGACATTCCAACTCGGAACAAAAACGTGATAATGATGAGTGGTGATGAGGTTTATTTGTCTCAATGTCAGAGCTGCATCGACCTGGATTCCGGAAAAGAGGTTTGGAATGAGTCTGAGGAAAACATCGTAATGGCTTCCTGTTTGAGCGTAGTCAATACGAGCAGAGGATTAGAGGCTAGTGATTGCATCAATGGGAGCTTGCTGGCCACCAACGTTTTGGCCGACATGGCAAACTTCACCTACCTCAGCTACCTGAGTGTCTTCAACACCATGATTTTAGACAAGGACCGCAAGGTAGCGCCCCCGGAACCAGATTTACTCATTGCCAATGACAGCAAGTTGCTTATCAACCTGGAAGGCTGCGTGAACACTCTCAGAGATGAATGCAAAGAATTCCTGAAAGTCTACGGCAAAGACGGAACCGATCATAATGCCAGGGCGAGGTTCCCCTGTTTCTACTCCACCGACAATACGGAGACAGTGGTAGCTAGATTCAATCTAGCTACCACGACTAAGCAATTTTTGATTGCCTCAGTTCTACCATCGACCTTGTTCGTAGTATCTTGCCTTACGTTAATTTTTTGCCAGCGAACTGTAGTGGTGGGAGATGATGCTAAAATGCGGTTTCAGGGCTGCGTCAAAGGAGAGATTGAAGCGACAGTGGACAAATCAGCTTCAAGCAATAACATAAATGATAGAGGGGGAGGGAATTCAGTTATGGCGCTTTGAGATCAGCAACGTAAGTAATCGTTATTTTTGAGTAAATAGTGTTAGGTCTGTCGTTAGACGTGTAGGTGAATGCCTTTGAAAATTTGAAATATTCAGTTTTTAGACATCTGTAAATTGCTCAACATTCACATTAGAACAAAATAACATGCACGTTGGTTTATAGTTTTTGGAAACTTATTCACTGGTGAGATTACTAAAATTTTTAAAAACTCATAAATTTTGAATTTTTACACTTTTTGAAACATCACCATTAGATAATTGAAAACAAATGTGCCGAATAACACGAGTGAAGTCAAATTTGTTGTCCATTTTTTTTCCAAAGTCATTTGCCGAAGAATAGCCATTAAAAAACGTAATAGGCAAAAGATTTCTCAGATAATTTCAAATAGATGATAGTAAAGAAAAGAGTCATGCACCTAGCCAGGTGCTCTTGTACATAAATAAAATTCAATCAAAGTTTTTCTAAATTCATAGTTTTTTAAAACCTTCTTGTGGGTTAAATCTATTAGCATTCTTACCCCAAACTATGTACAATCGTTGCTTATAGGGTGTCTCGAAAAAAAAAATTTGTGGCGTAACTGAAATTGAGCTTTGAGGGAATGAGGAGGTGGGGTCATTTTTCAGAAGTGTTGCATCACATGAAGTGAAATGTAAGCTTACAATTTACATGAATTTTCAGATTTGCCCGTTGACTTAATAAATGTTTAACAACGTTGAAGTTGTACATAAGGTTTTTCGGGTTAGTTCGATTTATAGAGTTTAACCTTTTTAAGATTTTCCTGATCAGTAGAATTTATCTATTTCTTCAAAAGAGAAAAATGGGTCAAATAGTATTTTTCCAATTCTTTTCGGAATATTTAGACCATTTTTAGAAAAAAAGAAAAATCTTTCTTTAACGTTTTGGATAAATTTTGTGTTATTATTTTTTAGACCGATTTTGACTAATTAACCTAACTTGAGAAGATTTCTGACAACTAAGGCTTCCTTTCTCTAAGTGATTTTCAATTTTCTGAAATTTTTACATATATACATATTTTATTACATATTATTTATTACATATATACATATTTTACAATATTTTCGTTTCGGTTTTTATGCGATCGAAGTAATTTTTGTTGAACTTTCGAAGTAATATAAAATTTTTTCTATCGAGTTTTATGATTCCGTGTGACATTTAAGACGATTTTATAAAAGGAAATTCCTGTCTGTATTTTATACCAAAAGTACTACTTTAACTCAGGATTCAAACATATATGTTTCTGACTGAGGGTCATATCTATTACCACTTTCAACATCCCCGTAATTAGACTCGAAAAAAGCGATGAAAATTATCGGTTCCTGGTAAATTTACGAATATATTCAAATTTCAACTTTAACTTTTATTTACTTATTCAAATTTATTATTCTTCTTCGTTGATTAGCTATAAAGTTGTTACATGATATAGATTTAATGATCACAGCTCATTAAAAATAAAACACGTGCGCAATTTAGAATTCAATCATTCATCTTGATCCCCTTTATTAGGATCCCAATTACCAGAATGGGACAAAATGTTTCCGGCCGAGAAAATAAAACAATACAAAATTGGCGGTATTATCATTTTACGGTCCCACGTGGTTTCCTTGAAACTCCATGCACTTAGCCCAATGATGCTCTAAAACCTTTATGCCATTGCTACAAGAAAATTTGTCCAACTCTTCAAAACACATTTGTTCCGGATGTTACTTCAGCATCTAACACAAATTTCTCACCAACAAGACTTTTTTTCAAATTTAAGAAAAAACTGGAATCGGAAGGTGTCAAATCTGGTCAATACGGTGCATGTGGCATTAATTAAAATCCAACTGTACAATTTTATCCATCCAGTCATGAAACTTGTGATATGGTATGTTGTCCGGATGAAACAAGGTGTTCTTTTTTGCCAAACCAGGGCATTTCTCCAGAACTTTTCTAAGAGATTTGAATAATATGCTCCGTTGATGGTTTTTCGCTTTGAAAGATAGTCAATAAGAAGAAAACCTTTGCGATACCAAAATATACTCGCCATCATTTTTCCGACTGATGGAACAGTTGTGACTTTTTTTTTGACACGGGTTCATGCTTTGCTGTCCGCTATCGTGACTGCTCCTTAGTTTCCGACGAATAATGACGAATTAATATTTCATCCATCAAAATGAAACAACCCAGAAAATCATTCTGGTTCTTTTCGAACATGTTGAATCATCAACATAAAATGTTTATGCGGGTCAGTTTTCGTTCGGGTGTCAACAGACCCGGCACCCGCCTTGCAGACAGCTTTCCCTTATCTAACAATTAGGTCAGTATACTACTGTAATCACAAAATAGGGTGAATTTTTCATTTTAACTTCGCTGGTACTGTAAAATCATGAAATTATCATTTTTCTGTAGGGTGCTAACACTGTTTGTGACATCTATGTAAAGTTTCATATCAACATATTCAGTTGCCGCAGAAATACATTTGTTTTTGTACCCATGCAAAAATGAGTTTTACGATTTTTACTATGCCTGATTTTGTTGAGGAAAGAATTTGCATTCAATTTTGTTTGGGAATAAATATTTTGCTCGGAAACGTTGAACATGTTACAGGAAGCCTTTGGTAATGCGGCTACGTGGCAAAAATTTTTTCGTAAGTGGTGCAAAGACTTTAAAGGAGGCCGAAAACGAGTTGAAGTGGAACAGCGTCTCGGATAACCATCAATATCAACCAAAGAGAGCCACGTAAAGAAAATCAAAGATCGATAATCCAAAATTGTCGGTTGATAATTAGAGAACTCATTGAAGCTACGGGCATTTCATTTCCATCAGCCTTAACCATTTCAAAAGATAGTTTGTGCCTCAAACGCGTCAAATCCCGCTTGTTTCCAAAAACATTCAATTTTTTGAAAATAAATCGTCGCGTTGAAATCTGTCAAATAATGATGTCTGACTACTGGGATATCATAAAACGCATCTTTTTGAGGGATGGGATTTGAATCTATACATACCACCCGGAAACAACACACCAATTGAGCGAATGCTATGCAAATGGTGAACCAAAACCGAAAAAACTACGTCACAGACGCTCAAAAATCATAGTGATGTTGACAGGCTTCTTCGATCATCGCAGCTTTGTTATGAGTTTCTTCCCCCTGGACAAACTGTCAACAAAATATATTATTTGAGTGTCACACATCGTTCACGTGAAGCTGATATTTTTTTAAGTTTTTGCACCACGATAATGCACCGTCCCACATTGCTTCGACTCCTTCAGAACATTTTGCTAACAACTCGTGTGTCGTTCCAAAACCACCGTGTTCGCCTGATTTAGCACCGTTGGATTTTTGGCTTCCATCCAAGAAGCTCGAAAGACCGTTCCCGGTCCACCGTTTCGACTCGATTGGGGAGATTAGAGCCGAGTCGAAGAATGCATTGAAGACAATCGTGGAAAAAGATTTCTCTGACTTTTTCGAGGATTGGAAAAAACGATGGCATAAGGGCAGTAAGGCAGATGCTTCAACGGCGATAAAATTTATTTGAAAAAACAAATAAAAATTGTTTATTTTAGAAATAAATTCGCCTAATTTTCTTATCACAGTAGAACGATGCGTTTGCTCTTTAGAGAACTCCAAAATGTCAGCAATTTCGACCAATCTTACGTTCTCGTAAGGTAAGAGAGTTTAGTGCACTTTTCGGATGATTTCTTCTGTGGTAGTTGACTGGTGCCTTTCGGAAAGTTTGGCATCTTTTGTACGGGTTCTGTCACATTTGCGGTCCGCAACCAATGACTCAACGGTGGAAAATGATGGTGATGAATTTCCCAATGTAAGATCCAACACAGCTTCGACCTCTTTTGGCGTTAAACCTTTGATAAAGTATTTTAGGACTGTACACACTGCGTTTTTCTCCATTTCTGGCACCTGCCAAACTTAAGCACGGGTATAAAGTGAAAACGTCAAAATAATTTGACATTTTATCATGAAATGACAGAGTTGAATTAAAGAAATATGTCACTCGATTACAGACTGAATTGTTAAGGAAATCGTAAGTCGGTCATTGTGAAGCCGGAAACTTTTCATCTCGCCCTCCTATTTCGAAGGGAGATAATAGAGAAATAGAGAAGGTTCTAAGGCGTACCGCTTAGCCGATAAAAGTAGATGAGATATTTATTTGTTTATATATATTTTTTTCTATAATAAATATGTCTCGGCGATAAGTCAGTGCCTGTAGTACCGGTATTCTGAAAACGAGTTGATCAGTAAATACGCGTTTTACAGAAACATTTTACGGTTATTTTACGATTGTTTCAAGCTGGTGCTTGTAGTGAACATTACAGTGACTTAAATTTGTCTGAGTGACTCCGCACTTAGCAACATCTCAGACCATTATGGCCACAATCTACGACAAATTAAAAGAAAAATCTGAATTATACATGACCAATTTCACAAATGAGGAGGAGAAACTGCCCACCTACTTGGAATGTTTCCTTTTCAATCCAAACAAGTTTTATTTCCTGGTCTATGGTACCCCTCCGTTCCAAGTGATAGGAAGAATTAAAAACTGTATTAATACCTTAAGTACGAAACTGAGAGATCGGTACGAGACAAATCTGATGTGTTTTTCCTGGGAACAATGTAATGAAGTAATAAAAGCAACCGACACTATATATAAGTTACCTAATTTAATAATCTTGGATTTCGATAGGCCGCGAGTTGACCCTAGAGATATAGACCTATTGAGGAACTTATGCAATTATGCATCAGCTTCCTCCAACACTAAAATTATTGTTGTTCTTGCACTTGAATCAAAGAACGTGGGACTCGTGTTTGAAACTTACATACATAAAACTCGTTACATGAAGCTGGATTATTTTGACACGAAACTGGACATAAGACGTAAAAGTATGGAAAATAAACCGGAATCGTTGTTTCAAGCTGCACTTTCGGGAAAACTCTACCACGTGGCACGATTAATAATCGTTGGTACAGACATCAACATGAGAGATGAGCGATCTAACACTGCACTGCATTTGGCTGCTAGGAATGGACACAAAGAAATTGTATTATTTTTGCTTGACCACGGAGCTAAGCATTTATTTAATGAAGACGGTTTTGCACCATTGCACTTGGCCTGTTCTGCAGGGCAGGTTGAAATTGTGCACTGCTTATTGATACGCAATGCCGATGCAAACATTTCAGACGAGTATAGATTAACTCCACTTCATCTGGCCTGTGCTAGTGGACGCAACGAAATCGTAATACTTTTAATTGAATATGGAGCAAATGTGGAGGTACACACGAAAATATTTAGGACCCCGCTCTACGCTGCTGCTTATCGAAATCACGATAAAGTTATAGAAACGTTACTGAACTACCGGGCACAAGTTGATTATCTACTTCCCGATCATTTGACTGCTCTACATGGAGCCGCGCGCAGCGGCGCCTTTGAGGCGGTCAAAGTGCTAATCGAATACGGAGCAAACCGCAATACTTTATATGAGGGCAAAACAGCATTGGAGATAGCACAGAGTAGAGGATTTACAGAAATCGTTGAGTATCTAGAAGTAGATGAATATAGCGAATAATTTAAATACACAATTTAGTCGTTATGAAATGGGCGCATGGCCGCCCGCGCAAGGTGACCGCGGTCTGCGCAAGATCTACCTCGAAAACCAAGTGCTCCTAACAGTGTCAAAAACAGTGTGTTAGTGGTGTGTATATCTCACTTTTCACTTATGTGCTAGTACAGAGATTAATTGAGTTAAGTCGTCTCCATCAGCATTCATGAATCTAGAAGCAACTTAAGCATTGTGTGCTATAGCTTGTTATAGGACAAAACATACAGGGTGGTTTTTAAGTACGTGACCCAATTTCAAGAGGTGATTCTTTAAGTGGTTTAAGCCAAAAAGTTGATATAAACCTAGGTGCGCTAATGTCTCGTTTTCAAGATACGAGGTGCAAAATTCCTTTTTCGTTACACATAAAAAAAATCCTAAAGACACAAACTAATATGCCGTTGAGACTGGGTGACGGTTTTTAATGTAGCACAAAAGAATTTTTTTATTTAAAAATTGTTGGGTTTCTTTCACTAGAAGCGTGCGCAGGGGTAACGCGGGAAATTTAAGGAAAGTCAAACTCAAGAAATGCTATATTAAAATTACACTTAAACATATGGTGCGCTACATTTTTTAGAAAAAAAAACGCAGTTAATAGTAAATAAAATCCAAATTTCAACAAAATCGACGAAACTATTACGAGTATTGTTACGAAAAGTGATTTTTTTAAAAAGTTTGACAACCTGTATCTTGAAAACGAAACATTACCGGACCCATATCTGTGTAAACTTTTCATCTCAAAATTAATCAAAGAATCACTCCTTGAAATTTGACCCCGCACTAAAATAACACTGCGTATATTTTTTATAATAATATTGATTTTGATTGGGTCCCCTGCTGCTAGAGCTGCCGCAAGAATTACAGAATTATTTTAAATATAAAATCGTGAAGTTTGTAAAAATAATTTTAAAATATATCTACAAATATATATTAACATCAAATTTCATTAATATGAGATATTAAAAATTATACATTAAATAATTTTCTGGAAAAGATCGAAATCATGCAACACGGCAATTGTTGCCAAAGGCGATATTGTCTCAGTCATAGATGCGCGTAATCAAGGCATATAGGCACTTTGCTCAATATTCGGGATTCGGAAACAGATTATTTTAGGATGTTTCGGTTGTTCGGTTCATATTTGCGATTCATTTTTGAAAAAATTTATTTTGTAAAATATATTTTAAAAAATGTATAAAAATAAGCGCCATATAATTTGTTCTTACAAAAAGCTACAGATGCAAGATGAATACTGTTCAATGTTGTTGTATTTTTGATCGATAAATAAATATTTATATATACCAAATCCAGGTTCGCGTTTCATTTTACAATGTTTTATAGAATATTACACAACTAGCTCCGAAAATGTCACTTCTCACCCGAATAAAATTATTTGATTACAGAAGCATAAGGCAAGCAGCAAAATGAGCAAATTCGTGCCTTCAATGTGCATGATAGAGAGCTAGACGAAGAGCTTTCAACGAGTTGTTAAAGTGCTTTCCATTTATCTCAATGGTACCATGATACGCTAGGTCAAGCCGCATTGTCACTAGTCAGTATCGCTATATCATTTTTACTGATTCAGCGAGATTGAAAAGGAAAATATCCTCTTTGTTCTCATGTGTCAATACTTGTTGATTATTTGTATAAAGTTAGAATTATTTTTAAATGTAATAAGGTAATTATCTAGAAAAATATCTGTTTGCTCATCACACCGCTTAAAAATTACCTTAAAACAAAATAAATTGTACGTTTCACTTTAAAAACACAGTTACGATTTTACTTAATTTTTTTCCTATGCTGATCAGTCAAATTAAACAAAACTATGTCTACTTTTCTGATTAACCTAAAGCATAGATTGACCATAACTTGCACGAACTAGCAGATCTCGAAAATGATTTAGATACTAAATATATCCTAGCATTAAATGTTATACATTACTTATCTGCAATTGTCCAAAAAGGACAGAGAATTTTCTGGATTTTAATATGATATTAAGAATAATTTCAAGTTGATCTTTTGGGCATATTTTTCGTGGTATTTAGAATATTATCTATAATTTGATGAAGTTTTTTGGGAATTTTAATCCAACATTTTGGGAATCTCTGTAGGCTAATTTTTCAGATTTTTTTCCTGTCGACTTTTCACATTAGAAAGCTTTTTACTATAAGAAAATATGGGTTGCACTATTTTGTTACAATACGTTTTTTTTTTGGAATATTTAGACTTTTTCAATAAAAATCAGAATATTCAGTTTTTCCTAGAGTTTCCCCGGAATATTCGCAATTTTGCAACTTAAAAGATCCTCTAACTCCGCATCCGTACAAGTACATTTGTCCCAATTTGACTGGGTTTACGTGAGGGACATGCATCTCCCGTGAATATTTTATGTTCCTGGTAAAGTTGTCCACACATCATGTGGCAGCCCTAACCGGTATTTATTTTTTCAAATTAATGGTTTTCCTACGGTCTGCCAACTTTTGCTATGTGAACTACTTTTGTTATATCGACCTAATGATCCAATTTCATTTGTGAGAAAAGTTTATGATTTCGTGGATAATACGGGGAGTGCCTCAGAAGTACTTGACCTAACACTTAAAAAAAATTGGAAAATATTCCATTATTTCTTAAGGAAGTCTTTTTTGAAATTAATATACCTTTTTCTAACGATGTTCTATAGTTTCTATACCCTGTTTATAGTAAGTCGAATTGAATGTTAAAAGAAAAGCATGATCCTCGGACCCCACCTCTCAATTATTAATAATATAGAATGCTAGAAAAAATAAAAATAGAAAATAATCTGAGAGGGCCAAATCTGGTGAGTAAGGGAAAAGTTTGAAACCACGCTTCGGCCATCGCGATGACGTACGTGGTCTTGACGCAACAATACTCTCTTTTCCCTCAAATACGGTCGCGTTTTCCTGATTTCTTCGCTAAAACACTGCATTAAATTTGTATATTATTCTCCGTTTATAGTTTTGCCTTTGGGAAGATAGTCGATGAAAATTATCCCACGTTTCCTGCAGATGTAACGATTTTAGCCTTTTTTAGAATCGATTCTCCTCTTGAAATCCATTGTTTTGACTGCTCTTTCGTCTGGAATATGAAATGACGGGCCCATTTTTCATCCGTGGTTATTAATTCACGGAAAAACTTAGATTTATTGCAGCGAAACTTTGACAAATACCCCGTTTAAACGTTCTCATAGCGCCGTTTTTGTTCATTTTGATCAATTGTTCGGTCAAAATGCGATATAAAATACTTTTTGAAATGCGCGTCATGTGTGCTAACTCTGGGGTGGTCAGATCTGGAGTGTCGTTGGGTCGACCACTGCGGATTTCGTCTTCGCAGCTCTTACGATTGCATTTAAACTCTATGACTCAATATTTTACTGTTGTTAGCGAAGCACGAAATCCCCCAGAGCGGAGTCGTACTCCGCTTTGATGTTGGATGGAATAAGATCGTTTAAATTAAAGTACTAAATGACGTATCGATGACCAATTTTTTCCATGTTCAAAAATACCTACAAGCATTCTAAAAACGGATTTAAAACCAACACAAATCATCCTCAAGCTTTAGACTTAACTTCTTTAATGTTAAATCTTTGTAATATAAGCAAATTTTTAATGAAAGAATTCCCATCTATATGCCAGGTCGGGTACTTCTGGGACTATCCTTGTAATTACATTTCTTGGTATCACCAAAATTATCTAAAAAGGAGATGAATAAGGAAAAAATGAAAATTCCGAGGCCTACAGCGTTGCAAATAAAAAGTAAAGGAAACATATACTTTTTTAAGGTGAATATACCTTGGCAATAAGATAGTGCCTCTAGTACAACATCCTAAAAACCAGCCCTTCAGTAAATACACGTTTTAAAATATTTTATTGCTGTTTCAAGATTGTTCCAAACTTGTGTGTATAGTGAATGTTACAGTGAAATAAATTCGTTTCAAGTGCCCCCGCAGTTACCAAAAACTTCTAAACATCATGACCACGATCTACGACGAACTAAAAGCAAAATCTGGATTATACTTGAATAGTTTCACACATCAAGAAAGGAAACTGCAAACCTGCTTAGAGTGTTTTCTTTTTGATGAAGAAAAATGTTTTTTCTTGGTGCAAGTTAGTGCTCCTTACCATGTGGTAAGAAGTATTAGCAGATGCGTTGAGACCTTAGGCACAAAATTCAAAGATCACTACCGAGATCTAATGTGTCTATCCTGGAGACAGTGTGCTGAAGTAATAACATCAACAGAAACTATATATAAGTTACCCAGTTTAATGATCTTGGATTACGACAAGGTAGAATTTCGCGTTACAGACGGAAAAATACTGACCAAATTATTCAATCATGTAACAATTTCCTTTAGCAGTAAAATTATTATGCTCATTTCATTTCCAATAGAGGACGTATTGAATTTATTTGAGCAACACCTGGATCCTGCTTATTATATCATTCTAGATTATTCTGCAAGGAATTTGGACCTGAACAACAAGGAGTTGACCGATAAACCGCAGTCGTTGATTGAGGCTGCAACTTTGGGAAACCTGAACGATGTTATGCGGTTCATTACTGATGGTGCGGAGATCAACATGAGAGATGCTGCCTCCAATACTGCATTACATGAAGCTTCTAAGCGCGGACACAAATCAGTTGTATTATTTTTGCTCAGGCATGGAGCTCAGCATTTACCTGATCATAGAGGTCAAACACCATTGCATATTGCAACTGCTGAAGGACATATTGAGACCGTGAAAACTTTGGTGCTACGCAATGCTGATGTTAACATGTCAGATGGGTATGGATTAACTCCTCTACATCTTGCTTGTACTTATGGATACAAAGATATTGCAATTATGTTAATTGAATGTGGAGCCGATTTGGAGGTAGACACGAAAAACTTCAGGACACCGCTCTACATTGCTTGTTGTCGAAATCATTCGGAGGTTGTAGAGACATTATTACATTATGGTGCAAAAGTAGATCCTTTGCCTCCTAATTTTTTAACGGCTCTGCATGGAGCTGCTGATAATGGTGCCCTTAACGCAGTCCAACTGTTAATTAAATTCGGAGTAAATCGGGAAGTTCGGCACGATGGAAGAACAGCCTTGGAAATAGCAGAAAGTAAAGGATATATGGAGATTGTGGAGTATCTTCGAATAGAGAAACATCCTGAACTACCTGAAGAGTATTGACTTCACAGGTACTTACCTCGAAAACCACGTTTTGCAAACAGTGTGGAAAATAGTTTATTAGTTATGTGTATAACGTATTTCTCACTTGTAAACTATCTATCACTTAAGAAGAGTTTGAGTCTTTCTCCTCAACACATATTAATCGTTCCTTCCTCATATGTTGTACATAGCTATTCCAGAAATTAGAGTGAGTTAACTATTTTCTTGCAAAGGTATCTATATTAATATAATGGAGAATTTTTGGAGAGCACACAAAATCGTGTGATATAACAACTGTTACAAAATAGGGTCTTTTCTTATAAGTGCGTAGAATTAAGTGAGCAGAGCCTTTACAAAAAGACCTTGCTCAATGGTTGAGATTCAAGAAAATAATTGTTTGTAAATTGTTATTTATGTATATTGTATTTTCGATTTATTTTCTTAAGCATACACCTATGTAAAAATATATATATATATAAAACGGAGCGATATGTTATTTATTTCTACAATAACATAGATATAAATATGCAATAGATACTACTCCAAATTGTTACATTTGTCGTCGGTAAATAAATATTTATAAATACGAAATTCTACTTCACGTTTCATTTCAAAGTCGGTAATAATAGTATTATGTATATTTCATATCGAAAATATCAGACGAGCCGAAAGAGACTCACATAATGTCCTACAGGTGTAATATGTGACTTTAGCCGCGACTGCCGAAACTGTTAAAAACCTTTTTGATTCCGATTTATTTTATTCCAAATTATTAATTAATTTTCTCTCTTCGCCAATTTTGAAAATTTCTTAAGACCTACAGGGTGTGAAAATTTCAGATTTGCAGAAAAATTTATTTACTTATTTTAGAGCCTCTTCTATTTTTGTCATATTGTTGTAAGTTAAAATTTTGATTATTGCATTAGTATCTGCATCAAGTTGAGTCTCTTGAGTTACGGGTGTTTATCAGACTGCATCACTAAACGTTAAGGAACCCAAAATACTTTCAGAAATACTCGCACGAACAAGAATTCAGGTTTCCGTATCAATTTTTCCCAACCTTCACTATTGACAATAGAAAACTGCCGAGTTTGCTTTTGGGGAAATTTTTGAGTGAGCCTTAGCATTAATCTAACGTTTCGCTTGTTCAGGACTCCATCGACTTCAATGCAATTTTGAATTTTAAGTTCAAAATTCTGCATCACACGATGAAGTAAATTTCAATTTACCTTGCGGTTTAATTTCTAATCCGCTTTTTTAGCTCCAAAATTGTTGCTACACTACACCAAACAACGACTTTTGGACTACGAAGTTTTTAACAAACAATTCGCAAGAAATTTCACACCAATGACGGAGAAGCAGGGCTAAAAATTTCAAAAATAATTGTTACGGAACTACTCATTTTGACGATTAATTTGAATCTTAACAAAATCAATGAATTTTTTTCAGCAGATCATCAAGATGGAGATTTGCTTCGCCGGGTTGCAAAATTTTGAATTTAGAATTCAAAATTGCATTGAAGTTGATGAAGGGCATTTAGAAGGCACGATTTTTTAAAATTGAATTGTAATCTAAATTAATGATAATTCCCATAGAATTAACTATATATTAGGCCAATGAAAGATTTTTTACTTTGATTCGAAAGTTTTAATTTGCCTTTTAAAGCCTATAGGTTAATGTGGGAAACCCTGCGTATATAGTTTTTATCAATAAAAATCATCCTCAAGGAAAATTGTTCCTACGAAAAAATAACTACGAACATCGCCGTTTTCAGTTTTTCCTGGATATTTCCAGAAGTAAGAATTCGAAATTCCCAAATCTGTAAAATTAAAATTTAACTCCTTTCTTAGATGACATTCCGACTGTCCGTGTTACGAGTCCCACCCTTGGTGGAAGTACCTCCTAATCACTTTCTATCTGTAAGTTTTTTTAAATCAACAAATAAATTTTTATTTAATTTCAGGCGTTCCCCTCTTGTTGGATCGAGACTGATGAGGTCGAGTCCTAGACCAAAAAATTGCCTCCATCTGGAAGGGGAAGGCGTTAGTATTGAACTTGTGCAGCACGCTCCTCACGTCCCGTCAAAATGACCAATTCTAGCGTGTCCAAGAAATCTTTCACGCTCATCAGCGTAGCGGAAACCGCAAAGTTTTACACGTCGCTATGTCTGGGTACCACCGCATTCGTCTCGGTATTCGCATTTCTCTTTTTAATACCGTTTGTGGTGGACCCGGCCATAACTAGCCTCATGGCGAATTACGATCCAGAGCCTGTCACTTGTATAGCGACCAATCACGTGTACGCTGAAGGAATATCTAACTGCTCCTGGGCCTCCTGCAGGGAGGGTTGTACAAAGGAAGCCACCAGGTGCCACCAGATATACGTCAATTACACCAAGATGCCCTTCAGCAGGTAC
Organism: Euwallacea fornicatus; assembly: GCF_040115645.1. Taxonomy (NCBI): domain Eukaryota; kingdom Metazoa; phylum Arthropoda; class Insecta; order Coleoptera; family Curculionidae; genus Euwallacea; species Euwallacea fornicatus. The sequence goes on from NC_089573.1 coordinate 1,489,648, forward strand.
AAGAACCGGAAAATAGCGGTTTGGGACGTCGCAGACTCACGCTTCTTGATTAACACGGAAGGCTGTGGTTATCCGCCCTCCGTCAACTGCTCGCAATTCGCTAAGCAGTACGGCTACGGTACTGCAGGTACCCCGTTTCCTTGCTATTACAGCAGGGTTTATCCTGAGAGAGTAGTGGCTAGGTACTCCTGGGATGATACCCTACGCCATCTAATTCTGTCTCTAGCTATTCCAAATTTACTCTTCATCTCATCTGTGGGATTACTTAGCTATTGGTACTGCCCCGGATGCGGACGATCGTGTCAAAAGTATATGCACCACTTTCCTGATGAATAATCATTTGCCTTGGTGATGTAAGAGCTATTTACGTACTATTCAATAATTAGATAATACCTTAGGGAATCCTAAAATTTTGGTAGTAGTTATTACCATCATGTAAGCTATTTTTTATACATTATTTCATTTTTCTGAGTTTATTTGGAATGCTCAAACATACAACAAAACTCATATCATTGGCAACTAATCATGTATACTCGTAATCTTCTGCTAGTCAACATAATTGCAAAAATTGGCCTAGCAGCTTGCAGTAAACTTTACTTGCGATGGGGGTTTTTTGGGCCCCTCTAAAACTGAACACGCTCGTGCCTTTACCATGCGATTAACCTTTTGCCGATCAGAGATCGCAATATATTTAGACAGCAATATTTCGTGTATATATATCTATGTACTCGTGTATGTACCATCAGATAAAGCTCAATGTGATCTGTCGTAAATTCCGTTGTAATAGAGCAATCTTTGTGACCAATATTTGCAATTTTGTTGCTTATTAAATTTAGGGAGATTACTTGCTAGTAATCTTATAAAGTTGTTACTAAAGTAGGTTTGAAAAGTTTACAGATAATGTTGGGAAAAATAGGCTAATCGATCACTGCATTTGTAATAACTGAACAATGTTGGTGGGAATTAGTATAAGATGAGCATATATCGGAGGCTGTCATCCCTTGTGAAGGAGATTTGCTAAGAGGATGATGCTCATTATATGAGAGTAGAATACTAAAATTTGTTAACGGCTAAATAACCGTATTTCGAGTAAATTTATTTAAATTTTTCTTAAAATAGATTTATATTATAAGCGTCCATTGTTGTTTATCTTAATCACAACACTTTCGGTAAAATATCTACAAATTAAATACTGCTGACCCACACTAAATATGTGTACTCCAATGATGCAGAAGACGTGAACACAGCAGATATTGCCACAAGTGCATTAAAACTAGCCACATTTTTTGACCGGAAGGCCACCATGTATTAGTGTTCTTGTGACGTAATTTTCTCGTCAAAAATAAAGGTTTATAATGTTATTATCATGTTATTTAACAAAAACAACGATATTATAAAAATCAATGCTGCATACAGCCCTCCTAGATCATTGGGGTATACACATTCTTTTACTAGAAGTAGAATGGACTTTTGATATCGACAATGACCGCATTCAGCAGAACTTTCAATTTTTCAACTGTTGGGCAATTGTTTGTCTGAAGCATATAGCATGCACTACGTCATTCAACAGAAACCCTTACTCTAGCATCTGCTGCATAGATCTAATAGCATTTTTTCATTTAGAATAAGTAGGCTTTTTTGGCAAGGTGCTGGGATCAACTCGATTATCATGAGAATTCTAGACGCTTCTTTAGAACCTTAGAATGCTCGTTTACTTCGCATTTAATTTATAGATCTGAGCAACCTGAGGTTGCTAACAATTATATCACTCAAGTAAATGTCTAATTTTCCGAAAAAGCTCGTATTGCTGTACAATGTGGCCCAATTCAATTTACATATATGACTACCTGGTGAACTACAAGAGCTGGAAAAATAGTGGAATGGAAAAGCGGAAATGATTATAATGGCCAGTTAGATATAATTTTAAAAGTTAACTTACTTTTTTTTTCATTTTTTAGCTACATTAAAAATTCGATAATGAAAGTTTTCGAAAAAAATCGGTAAATTTCTACATCCAAAATGTGTTTCAAATCTGTAAGAGTATTGTTACGGAATCTTATTGTAAGCAATTCAATTTTCAGTAACAACGTTTTAGTTATGATATATATTATCATCAATGTTCCATTTTCATATGGCCGCCATATTGTTTTAACGTAATTGGAAAACAATTTTCCTTTTCTAATAGTGTCTTATATGTTATAAAAAATTTTAGGTTTTAGGTAAAACAAGATTTTTTCTATGTTAACCGGGGTCTTTACATCCTCAGTAAAAAAACAATTGCTATCATCGAAATAACTAACAATCTACAAAAATTAATTAGATAATTAATTAACTATTGAATAAAACAAAAAAATAACTTAATAGTTATTGCAAAATAAATATTAACTTGATTTATAATTTTTAAATGAGATGCATTTGCATGCATGCCCTTTTGACGTTTTTCGAAGATTTTTATAGTATTAATTACTCTACCTATAGGGTATCTATTTATACGTTAGAAAATCTTTCGAAATCACTTGTAGTATCGTATGGAAGTCAGTGGTGAACATTTTGAGCAACACATTCGTTAAAGTGAATTGATTTTGTACAACCTCTTTTGTTTTTTTTTCGCACTCATCTAGGTCAGCGGTTCTCAAACCGTGGAGGGAGCCCCCAACAAGTGGGCGTTTCTGCCATAATTATGTCACAGATTGAACAAAATTGTTTATTGCTATTTTACTTAACAGACAAAGAAACTTATTCTGTGGTTCTAAGGACTGCGCCTGTTTCAAAGCGTAAAACCTCTCTAAATTTCATTCTATTTAGGGATGGCCACTCTATGCTCATTTTCTAGTTGAAGTTTATTTCGGTATTCATATTTCAAATGTAGCAAGTGTAGGAAATACAGTTTCATAAAAAGGTTGTAAAAGACAACAGAATCTTAAGCGTTTTGAGTTTTATAAAGGTGTAATCACTCAGAAGTTCAGTCGAGAAATGTGTTAAAACTTTGTTAACACAATTTTATTTGTATGACGAGCTTCTCGAGACGTGTATCAGTTTTTCTTCTTGTAGTGATAGCCCGGTAGATGTATTATCGAGTAAGTTTCAAACTCTGCTCTAGACGGACTATTTATCATCAATCTTTGCAAAGAAGTATCGTCTGAACTTGCGGCACATGCATAGATTAAATCCAAACTTTTCTTCTAGCCCACACCTTACTTGGTGAGGACGTGGGCAATGGCCAAAAATCAGTAGTTAAGCGTGTTAAACGCTTCGCAATTGCTGAAATGCTTTTTACCTCTCCCGATAACATTCCTGTTACTAACTGTAACAAACTTGAACTAATTTTCAAATCCGAATTGCTCTGGATAAAGTCTCTGGACAATAGTTGGATTACACGAACGATATTTATTTTCTTTGAGAAGTATAACTGTTGTCTTTGATATCACTAATCTCTTCTAACGACTTTTGTCAGTATCCTGGAATTAGGATTAAAATTTGTCCTTTTTTGTTTTAACAACTCCTTGCCATACATTGTTACGTTTTATATTTCTGGAAATTTTTAAGATTATTTCCTCTCAGAAACTAGTCCAATTTTCAACTATTTTACGTGATGACTATGAAATATGATATTTTTATATTATCGACAGTGTTAGCTTTCGAATGGTTTCAGTTAGGACGTAACTACTTTTACGTGTGTATCTTAGTTTTTTTAAATAAATGTAAATATGGTATCGGTCAAAAGCTTAACAATCGAGGGTAAAAACCATTTTCGGCGTTATTTTCAAATCAGTTGGAAATCGAAATAGGATTCGTTAAACAAAAGTGAATCTTAAAAACAGGCGAGAAATTCAAAAAACATATAATGTTTCATCTAAAATAAAAATGTCGAATCCTACTGCACTTTTTTGAGTCACCCAGTACGCTCAGTTATGTTAAGCCTATAACTATACTTCCATCTAATTTTTGTTTCAAGATGTTCGTTCAACAAAGATTTTACATTATTATTATATACATATATCATCCATCGAGATTGGAAACATATTTTGATTTTGGAAATTTACAGTTGTTTTTTGAAAACGTTTGTTTTAAGATATTTTTAAATTACCTTAAAATCGAAGATTTAAAATTGTTTCGAAAACTGAATCGCACTGGCAATTATATTAACGTTACCGAAAAGTTTTATCCGATAATTTTATTGCAAATTTGGACAAGTATGCGCATGCTCTTTTGAACCATATATGACTGTATTAATACAGATGGGTCCTTCGATGTTCACTAGAGTAAAGATATATCATATCAACATTAAGCTAGAAGCGATGGTGAAACTATGGGTTCAAATAATGTTCAATTATGGCACTGCATGTTGTATGACTTTCAGCAAGGTGGAAATGCTACCGAAGCACGTGGAAATTTGTTAAAAGTGTTTGGTGGAGACGCTGTTTTGAATGGAACGTATAGGGGATGATTCGAAAAATTTGAAACAACCTCTTCTGTTCACCAAATTTTTCGCCGAGGAAACAGTTCAAAAATGAAGATGTTAAAGCAACACTTGAGTTCTTCGCTTCCAAAAACAAGACGTTCTTCAAAAATGGGATATACAAATTGCCATCACACTGGCTAGAAGTCAGAAGCAATGACGAAAATTATATTGATTGTTAATAAAAATATTGTTACATGTATTTTCTTTCTCTTCATGAAGGGACAGAACTTTCCGGGAGACTTAATATTTTCTGAAACTTCCTCTTTAATTATTTTTTTAGTACCATATATATATATATATATATATGTTATAGGCTTTGATTATTTTTATTTCTTTTTTTTTAATAAAGATTGTGAGCACATGATCGAAAACACACTAATCTCCTATCAATAAACAAATTTTTTCATTGTTTACGTTCTATTTATCTGAATTTGTATTGCAATTTTACCAAATGCTTACCTGTTTTTCTCAAAAACCAATCAATAGATTTTTAATCGCGATACATTATTGAATGTAGTTTTAAAATACCTTTTATTTCAGGTGTCACTTAATCCATGTTTCAATTTTTTAAAATTGGCCATTTTGTGCTATCAGGGAAGTAAGCAACATAAAAAAAAATGTTATAATGTTAACAGGGTGGGACAATTTAGAGCCGCACAGTATACATTCGTAGGTCTAATTTAGGCCGCACTGCATACCCGTGGACTAAGACATTTTTCAGTATCATAAATAGAGGGTCAGTTGGTCCAAATGATAATGAATTCATTTTGGGGTTCTCAGTGATAATGAATTGGGGCACACAAATCGACACCAGTTAAGCGATTAAAAATTTAAATAAACGACGAGAAGGCTCTAGTATTCGCAGCATAGTTCACACTTAAGGCTTAAGTAGAAGAAAATATTAGCAGACATGAAAATGTCACATTTGCCAACATTTTTCATTATGTATTAGACACAGATAACAAACAACACTTCAATTCAGTGCTGAGAGATTAAATTAGTTGCAGGGCAGCATGTTAACATTGTTAGGACAGACTTTTAGTAATTTCCCAGTTTTGAAAACTATTATCTTCTTAGCCTGAAGTACTGTTAATTACAAATACTTGAATCACAATATGCTGTTACATCAGCATGCTTTAACTTTATATTATGCTATTAAATCGTCATCTTCGTCATGTTCCTACACTTTTTTATTCCCCAACCTGAATAATTTTTACATCAAAAAGGTATTAAGTTCAAACTTAATATGTTGCAAATTTGATAATAAGAACGTATTAATAATAAGTAGATTACTCATATTTGTAAATAATATAAAATATTGTTAAAATTTTGAAACTTTGGCCCTTATAATAAAAATGCTTTTTCTCTATATAAAGCTCTGCTTTTGTCGTGTTTGTTTCCATCCTCTAGTGATTAGAATGGAGCATCATGTGAAATGCTCTTTTATGTGATACTTTCATGCAATCGAACTGAGCATTGGCAGGGTAACAAGGACATTAAACGACAAAAGTTATATCTTTCGGCGCGGACTGACTGGCGCCATCAGTTCTTTGCCTCTATAGAAGAACGCGAACAGAGTGGACAATTCGCCTAGAGCCATAAACGGAAAATAAATTTTTTGACGAGTATTGAAACCATTTTAAAGAAAATTTATTGAATTTTTGTAGTTATAAACCTTCCGATATTTGGCCAATAACAAAATGGTAGGGCTAAGAAATATTAGTGCTCGGTTGAGGATGCGGCTGGTTGTTGCGGCAATCCTGTATAGACAGTCTTAATAGCCGCTGTTATAGGTTTTCCATATTTTCCGCTGCTTCTGGATGAAGCGCTTGCGTTAAAGAGCGTTTTCCGTCGATTTCCCTCAGTCAGTCGGCGCAAAGCGAACAATTGATCCAAAATGTGAAAACACAACAAAATTCTAATTTTCGTGCCTTTTACTAGTTTTTATTGTGAAAATGAGTAAAAGAAATAAATGCAAGCCTCGGATGATTCCTCAGCAAGACAAGAGGATATGCGGATGTATTTGTTTTTGCCAGTTGGTGGTAGTTTTAAGCAGCGTTTCGCTAATTTATTTAACTGTTGCTATTTATATGCCAGCCTACAGAGCGTTCAGAAGCGGCTTTGAGGAGAAACCAGTTATGTGCCAAACAATTAACACGAGTATGATTAACAATTGCAGCTGGGCCTCTTGTGGGGAATGGTGTCTAACCAGAACTTCAGGATTTTGTCCCCAAATCCACGCTACCGCTAGACAAAACGGTACCAGCGTCATGTTAACCAAATGCGAAAGTTTCAACACTTCGGTATGTCCGCCGATTAATTTCGGATCTCTTAAAAGGTACAACTGCAACAACGGTACTGAATGTGCAGTGCTGAAAGGTGTCTTCAACTGCTCCCTGGGTCACTGCTTAAACCTCTCTCAAATATTTGATTTTGATGGTTGCCATTATAAAGCTGATGGCTTCACTGTAGACAGCGATAAAGACAACGCCAAACTTAACGGTTACTTCGAATGTAAGGGCTCGAAGTGCACTAAAATCAAAAGGGTATTTAGCTGCCATAGAATCTGCAAAGATAACATTACCAGCGAATTTAAAAACGTGTTTATCACCATGGATAACGGAGTGCATCAAGCTAATTGCCAATCGGCTTACGCCACAACCAAGGCTAATGGGAATTTAGAGGGTGAAGACATTGAGCCCACTCAATTTTGGGAGAAACACGAAGGGGAAGTTTTGATGATGTCTTGTCATCAGGTTCATTATAATCGCAGCAACGAGACTATTTGGTAAGTTTCTCTACATGGGCTTCCGGGTAGTAGAAAAATAGTCATTTGCAAGGAAAATTATTTAAGAAAAGGTATTTACTAAAAATATATTTGATTTTTGTTCTTTTTTTGATTGTACTGATTCTTACTTGAAAATTGCGCCCTTCCGTAGCGTAGCTCGTTCTACGTTACGCACACTACGTGCGTACGCGTAGCTACCACAATGTTTTTACACACAGCAATTTTGAGAAATAATTTCATCGATTAACCATTTCCACTTTTTTCGCTTCTTTTTTCACTTTTTTACTGTTTCATATTTCATTACACACTCTTTCTTCTACTATACGTATAAATAATTTTTTAAATTACCGACAAAATTTTCAGCAGTATACTCTAAATCAGTGGAGTAACAATCTTTCAAGGTCCAGCTATTTCAAAAACTTCCTTCAGTTTTATTTTTCTGTTAGGCTTAGTTCAGATTAATTTTCCTTTGATATTTTCGAATTTCCTGTAGGTACGCCACTGATTTTTATGTCGATTTACGAAACTGAAAATTATAATTTTTCGGTATTTGTCGCAACACTCACACCTGATTTCTCACAACTTTTACATATTTTTCAAATTCACTAAGATATATTCCAGTTTCTTGCCAAGTAATTTCCCTTCTCGGTATGATCCTGATTTCACAAATCAATGCAGACCAAAAAGTATTTATGTACTATATCCTAGACAAATCGGCGATATTAGCGAGTATTTATGAGAAAACGTGCAGCATATCTTTTATGGTTCTACTGATTTTGATTGATCATAAACGACTGTTTCTTTGGAGTGTGACTTGGTTAACCGCTTCGTGATACGACCTTAAATTTTTATACGAATTAATGAAAAATCAATGAAGAAAGAACAATTTTATTATAATATTCGTGAAATTGCAAAAGCTCTAATGTTGATGAATATAGCGTTTCTTAAAGTTTCTAGGAAGTTTACAAATTTTCATTATTTACTTATTAAATTTGCTACTTCTTTCTATATGATACTGATTTCCCAATAGTTTTCCAAATGGTTTCAATTTTCCTCAAGCTTGAGTAATAAATGATTTTCACAATTTTGACTTTTTAAACCTGTTCAAACTATTTTTTTTTATTTGCTAGGTTTTATTGCTTGGCAATCGCATATTGCACGTTCTTGGTTGGATTAGTTTTAAATTGTAAATTTTTATTAGAAATCCCCTCAACGAACACAAAATTTTAGCTGAATACTTCAAAAATTGTAAGTTATACATAAGAAAATTAAAAAATTATCCGCAACAACCTGCTTTAAAAGTAATATTTTCTTACCAAGTTGTCTTACGAGGGTAGGCCTAGAAGTGACCGACCTGACATATAGATGGCGATTTTTTGTTACGAATTTGCCTATATTACAAAGACCTAACATTAAAAAAGTTATATCTAAAGTTTGAGTATACTATATCGATTTGTATTTATTTTGGAACAATTTTTAATTAATTCTTCTGGATATTTTGTAAATATGAAAAAACTTGGTCATCAATCCTTGATTAAGAGGACGTAGTCCGGTCAACATCAAAGCGGAGTTCGAGTCTGCTCTAGGAGAATTTCGTTCTTCGTTAACAACTGTCAAATATTGGGTGGCAGAGATTAAATGAAATCATACGAACTACCAAAACGAACTCCGCAGTGATAGACATAATGTAACTCCAGATTTGACCACCACAGATTATGGTAGACAGCTAAAAAACTGTATTGAAAGAACATTGCGCGAATAATCAGACATAATAAGCATTTCAAAAAGTACTGGACATCGCATTTTGACTGAATCATTAAATATGAGACAGGTATGCGCAAAATCAGCAAGAACAGCGCTGCGAATATGTTTCAAGGGAGCGTTTGGCAAAGTCTCCATGGATGAAACATGGGTCGATCATTTCACACTTAAGATAAAACAGCAGTCCAAACAATGAACTCCGAGAGAAGAATCGGCTCTAAAGAAAGCAAAAACCGTTCCATCTGCAAGAAAGGTGATAGTTTTTTGGGATGCACGTGGGATGATTTTTATGCATTATCTCCCTAAAGGAAAAACAATAAACAAAAAAATTATATACATTTATTGCTGCATTTGAGCAAAGGAATTGAAATCAAACGACCGTATTTGACGAAAACATTTTTTTATTTCATTAAGACAACACACCAGTCCACACTTCGGTCATCGCGATGTCCGAAATCAATGAACCTTATATTTCCAATTTTTTCCTCGTCCATCTCAATCTATCATTTTGTCCCCTTGAATTTTTTTCCCAAGCTTGAAAAAATGGTTCGTTGGAAAGAGACTTACCAATAATGAAGGGGTGGAGTCCGAGGTTGATACTTATTTTGAAACACTCAAAGTTTCTCAGTATAAACAGAGTATAGAAGCCATAGAACATCGCTGGAAAAAGTGTGTCGATCTTCATGGAGACTATGTAATCTTTTTAAAAAAATTTTCTTTAAATGTTAGGTCGAGTACTTCAGGGGTTATACTAGTATTTCGTATTTTTTTCCTCTCTTTAATCTAAGTTAAAACTCAATCAGCTACACACTGATATTCTTCCCGTAGGTCCACCGACTGTGTCAACGGTACCATACTTCCAACCAACGTCATTCCCAGGCCCTATGCCACTTTCAGACAGTTTTGGAATTTAACAGGGAAATATGGACATGTAGTTGACCCATCCAATCAATTTGTCCCGCCTCAACGTTCATTAACGATTTATAATCACTCAAGACTCTATATCAATTTAGAGGGCTGTGTAAACACTTTAAGAGGGGAATGCTACAATTTCTTGTTCTCTCACGGGAGAGATGGGAAAAATCAAACAGCTCAAAGCAGATACGTCTGCTATTACAATAAGGTTGTATGCGCATCATTGATTGTATAGATAAAATTAAAAAAATAAACCATATTTTAGAACAATAGTTTCGTGGTGATAGCCCGCCACGATTTAAACAAAACATGGAGAGACCTCATAATTGCTATAAGCATCCCCTCAGTACTTTTTGTAATATCATTCATCACCCTGTGCGCAATTATGCAATCAGTGAGAGTAGATGATGACACAAAAATGAGATGCAAATACTGTTTTGGAAGTTCTGCGGTGGACAACAATACTGATCTCACAGAGATGATAAGCAGGTATGAATTGTCTTCCCCAGAATCGGACGGTCCCAGCTTTCACCGCAGGAACCAGGAAAGAACTTAATGACGAGGTAAAGATTTGAGCACTATTGAGTTGTAATTCGCCACATGAGAAAGCAGATTTTCTCTGATGTGTGTGGCAGTAATCTATGGCTTTATTGTAAATGATACTAGAAGAGTATAAAACTTCCATCATAGAATGATTTCAAGTGGAGGAACATGCCTAAATTCAGCAGTACGTACGTACCAAAGAGCTTCATTTGATCTCGTATTTTGAGGCCTATGTAGCAAAGTTTGAAGAAATATGCTTATTCTTTAAATTACTAAAACCGTGAGTGTCAAAATTGCCATTATAATAATATATGAAGACACGATAGTCTCTAATAAAAGTTTTTTCAAACTTTTGATACCTATACCAAATATTTTAGGAGTGATAATAAAATATGTTACCAACATAACTGAAACAATATTCTAAAATTTATATACATACATACATGTTGAATGTACTGGATAGTCACACTAAGATGAGGCTGAGAAAAAATAAAAAACATAACTAGTCTTTCTCATCATGGATGGATTATACCATATACAGTGTATCCCACTGCAGATGGATGCAGTCTTGTATATTTTTTATTTTTAGAGGTAAAAAGATAATTTTTGATACATTTATAGAGTCCCATAAACTGCATATTTTACGGTATTTAGAATATGCAAAATATCGGAGCGTCCCCTACTGTGATTGATAAACAAAGCGGATTCTCTAATATTTAGTTTCGCGTTAGAGATATTGAATTTTTTTTTTAAGTTGTTTAGAATATTATTTTAAACTTATGTATCGATTTTCATCGAAACATTCACATTTTTAGTTCTTTAATTATCTCGTGTAAATAATTAATGATCCTGCCTACAAAATTTAATAAACTGAAACGAAAACACTCTTTACAATTTATCAAATGTAAGATTGTCGAATGGGAACTGCTTCAATTAGTCCCCCTTCCGGCTTAATGCATTTTTCAATACACTTACGATTATTGATGCCAACTCTTTTAAGTTCTGTTTCTGGTATTTCATGACAGACCTCAATACTTCTTGCACGTAATTCACCGCGATTTCTGGGCAGCATTTTGTATACCTTATTCTTGATGAGGCCTTAAAAATAAAAATCTAGACGCGTAATATCTGGCGAAAGAGGAGGCCACATTTGAAAAGGGCTACTTCTACCAATTCACATCAGTGGAATATATTGATTTAGCCATCGAATCAATCTAGAGTTGTGAATAGACGCACTATCTGATGGAAACTACATTTCTTATAGCTCATTGCGAAGCAAATGTTCGGTGGTACCCCACGATTCATTGTTAAAAACGTTAAGTGCGCGGTTTGCGTTTAACCTGATGTTAAAAAAAAAACAAATATTCTATTGCCTAAAACACCTTACCAAATATGAATCTTTTCTGAATATTGTCTTTCCAATTCATAATCCAGTAAGGATTTTCTACAGCCCAATATCTGCAATTTTGCGAAGACACCGTTTCGTTCGTAGGGAATGTAGCTTCCAAAATAAACATAATATTCCTTAAAAATTGGAGATCATTTAAAAAGTTTCTTTAGGCTCCGTAACAGTAACTTAGGTGTTTATTTTTGCCATCTTCCATCAAAGTATTCATCTTAAGTGGGGCACACTGTAGTTAATGATTTGTTTTTCAAACTTCGTAAAATTAAACTGTACCTTTATGGCTATCGCAGTAATAATTTACATCTTTCAATATGAAAATATCTTTGAATGTTTAAAATCTTTTTATCAGTAATTTAATATATATATAACAATTAAATAAAAGAGAATCTCAATGGTTAAACACTTTTAAATTGATACTCTTTAAGGAAAATTACGAATATTCTAAATCGAATACTTATGACTAACCCCTACAAGTGAATGTTGGTTATTTAAATGTGCCTTTGAAGTCATTCAAGCCTTACTGATAGGAAACATTTCAGGTGTTTATAATAACTTACATGTAACAAAAAAATTATCTCTGTATAGAATTTTACAATTCTTTGTGTCATTCCTTCAACAACTAATACTGTCCTAAATATATTAGACTCAACTGCATTTTTAAAGCAGCGATTAAAATGCCTCATAAGGTGTTTTTCCTCATGTAATCTTGACTGTGTCTTAACGAAGCTCCAAAGTATTTTCTATTATAATCAAATCAAACTTCATTAAACTCATTTTAGAATAAAAGAACCACTAAAATCTTAAGAGCGCAAAAACTTTATATACTTTGACCATACGTAGGTATAAAACAAATGTATTTATTTCCAATTAAATTTATTAATCTATCATATTTTCTTACAAATACTACTGGAATTCCTCGGGGAGAACAGAGTTTTAAATGCACTCAAAACTTTATGAATTTAAAATGATTTTAAGACTGGGACCAATATATGGTTCAATAAATTTTACGAATCAATTTTTATGACCCTCCTGATTTAGAACTGTCTGGCAAAGAACGAATAAACGAATTTTTGCCACAAATAGCTATACCAGCCTTAAGAAAATTTATTTAGAAAGAAGAAAATTTAGCCTTTAAGTCAATACTCCTCTCTATACCGATTACAAATTATAAACGTGAAATGCATATTGAAATTACCTATTATCATACTCGATGTACTACTTATGATCAAATATAATATTATATATTGATGTAAACCTGGTGTTTTTTTTTCCTGTATTGACACTCAATTTCCCACAACACTTTCGATTTATTATTAAATTATATAACCTAAATAAATATTTTAAGCGTAATAACTCAATTACCGAAAATATTCACAGTAGGTATCAAATACAAAAATTAATTATTTGTCATACAAGACTATATTCAAACGACGTTTCAAGATCAATCATTCCAGGCGAGGGTAAAAATTTATTCTCTAAAAATTCTCACATGTAATAAGATAATGCCTTTTCACACCCCTCTCATTCCGATCATGCATTTTATTCCCATATATGCAAGGGACGTCTAACCAATGAAAAGCTTAGAATACGACATATGAACGTTCCGAGAAATCCTAATGTCATAGAAATGAACATCACAATTTCTTTGTAGGCAAGGAAACTCTAACACAATCCATTCCACCCGTGGTCAATCTTACTTAGGCAATATCGTCCAGAGCACCAGTGCCAAGGAATCCCCTCCTCAAGCTATAATTTCATCTAGATGAAGCATGCCACGCAGCACCTAAAGTTTCCATTCTCATTTCTACCTTCGTTTATTATTTTCCATAACTTCTGAGACAACATGTAGCATAAAGAAGTGATAATTGTTAAATTTCTGTTTACATTTAGGAAAAAGTACTATTCATTGCTTTCAGATTTCTGCATTCCTGAATATCTAATGTAGATAGTTTGTAGAGTTTTTTAAGAGTTCGCATTTCTCGTCCTATCCATGCCACGCTTATTTAAGAACATTATACTCCTTTATGGCTCCTTTTCACCGCCTCTTTCTTATAGTGAAGGAAACTTCATAGGTCTGCTGATCTATCGACCGAGTTATATGGGATTCGTTCTGTTGGAAACACCTACCCATTAAAACTTCCGTTTTTCTTCGTCTTGTCACCACCTGGACCTGCTGTTTAGCATTACTACAACATATTCAAAGGATGATGGATGTTTCTATTGTTCTTAGTTTTCAGTCCTTCTGATACTTTCGTTTCATTCCTTTTCATTCGTGGTATCCCTTACGTAATTACTAACCTTCACCCATGTATTTTCATTTTTTCCTATAAATGTGTGCCTATATATTTGCCATCATTGACAATGAACCATAATATGCTTTGCTACATCTTCCGCCGTCCCACACTGCCACCATTTTGGCCTCTCTTCTTTACTTATTCTATATAAATTCTGGCCATAGCTTCGATGTCCAGTCAATAGCCGTGTGAAAGGTAATAAACCTCGCTATGGTTCGCATTGCATCCTATTTAAACCTCATTACCGCCATAACTAATGAAAAACTCACGTTAAATATATGTGCATAGCTGATGCATATAATCTGTTACACGAGAAACTTTCATGTGGATTCACCAGGCACATGGACATATATCATTATTCATGTATTTCATTTTTGATCGTAAAAAACAACAAATACTAATAAACTACTAAATAATGATAACAATAATAAACCTTGTAAATGTGCCGAAAATAGGGCTAATTTGTGTAATAATTAACTACGAGTAATAATACTAAAATCCATCCCAAAGAGTGAAACTGTAATTAATATACCAGGGATGGGTTTGCGCCTTTAAACAAGCAAAGAAGTGATTTTCAGAAAGCCGTTTAAAAGGTCTACAACTTAGTTTTCACCCTGTGATCGTATTGACACATCTGCTGAACATAGCTGGTTCTACAAATATTTTTTAATATTAACAATTTCTTGGTTTTACCTTATGCTTAATAATTTTCAGTCAGCAATAATAGAAGTCAAATGCAATATCTGGCCCGCAGTACGCACAGATAGCGGTATTAGTAACTTTAATATAGTGGAATCGTATCCAGAACTACTTACTTCAGAATCTAAGAGAAATTGAAACATATTGTGAAAAACAAAGCCCTGCTAGTGTCAATACTGGCTATATACTGATCTTTACAGAGCCGCTGTATTATAACTTCCCCATCTTTAGATGTTTGTTTATTTCTCTAAATGTTGTTTGCACAACTCGTAGTGCAACAGTGCCCTAGGAGTAATTTGTATTACCACATTTCTTAAACCGAAGCATGAGTCAAGTAACACCTCAAATTAAAGATGTGTTAAACTATATTTTATGATGCAATGCGATTTCAAATCGACAGATTCATTATTAAAAAAAAGAGCTATAAATAGAAAAAAATATATAAAACATGCAATACAAATTTAGTTTCATAGAAGTTTTGAAACATTTAAAGATAATTTAGAGTCATGATTTCGCTGGATCACCTCTGTAAGTGCGAAAAGTAAAACTGCTCTTGCATTATAGGGACAGTAACAGGAATGAGTTTCCACAAAGTGGAAACAAGGACAGGCATGAGTATGATCACGCTCAACATAATTTTTGTTTTCATAAAGATTTACAAAAAGCCTTTTTGAATAACTTAAATTGTTCAATTTAATCTTTATACGACTTTCATACGTATCTTGAGTGACATTGGATGCCAAATGGTTTTTCACCTGTCTAACTTATGTAGTATCCAATGGACATCCAATGACTGACGTGTGGAGCTTCTGTAGATCTCCGGTGAATATCCCATTCACCATCAAAATAGTGGGTTAATGAAGTCAACCTGAAAAGGCATACCTTCGTTGCGATATACTTTCAATTAAAACTACGTTAGACATTGTGGTAATTAAAAGTAATATTAGAAAAACGATTACCGACACTAATCCACACAAGTACTGGAGCATTCGGCAAGTTTTGTGTGTTCTCGCCATTTTTGATTCGATCGTGCTGAGTCAAAACGTTCCGTATCGAATCAGCGTGACACCGCATTTTCTTACATGCATAGTAAAACATGCCAATTGTTCCGAACCGATTCAGTGCGTGTGTTCCTTTAGCTCATTTTATATTGGAGGAGGGGTCATTTAATGCCTAGATGCGTGGTCCTCACTTTAGTGTGAAAATACTAATTACCTTCCAAAGTATTAAATTTTGAGCCTTGTTTGAGTGGAGTAAGTGTTGCTATAGTACGCAATGGCCTTTAGACTCACCTCATTTAAATCCTCATATCAGCATCAATGTCCCACAATGCGGCACCAAGTCCACTTGCTGCGTTCATAGACTAATCTACAAAGAATGGCACCTATCAATTCTGCAATATTCATCACTCGGAATTTCAGCCTCAAAGTTCTAGCAAGGTGTTCTATATTTTTCATTGATTTTACCGGGATGTTGAGATGGTGCTCGTTGCTGTTGAATCCTACGGGTGTTTCAATAGCGCAATTGGTGCACAAATCTTAAGTTTAAGGAAGTTGACCAGATCTCAGGATTCTAGATAGCAACATCTTCACTTTGTTGAATGATGACTTTGACAACAAATATTTACTTAGATAAAGTGTGAATATCTATTAAAACAAGACATTCTAACTAAAATGTTATATTATTCAAAGTAAAAATATTTTGATATAAATAACGGATGATCAATAAAAAAAAGAACTCACAGTAGGCGGTGAACCGTAAATATAAGGCGGTGATTAAGCAATTGGCTATTTAGCATGAAATATCCGATATGAGTTTATTCACGACGTGCTCGCAATCTCACAATGCCTACTCAAGTTTTCTTTTTAATTATCACTCTTTATGTACGGCTTAATAAAATACATGGAAATGTTTTCCGGAATAAGATCTACTAAAACTAATACTTGCAAAATTAGGAACTTAACATGGTATGTTTAGTACGTTAGGCTAATATGGCAATTTAAGAAATTAAAGCTTTAAGCTGGGAAATTTCAAATAAAATAACAAATACAGCAGTGAAACATATAAGTAATTACTTATAACTACTTTGGTTATATTGTCTATAATGGATTCCACATTACGCAACTTATGTGAGAATCATTGAAACAACAGAACACATAAGAGCAATAAACATTTTAGACTAATTAACTCAAATATATTAAATTTATCATTTCATTATAAAATACGTGACTAGCAAAGTACAAATAACTTTTAAAAACACATTCAGATGTTCTTGATCAATAAAGACATTACCCTATAATGCCATCAAAATCAGTCAACACTTAAGTACTAAACAAAGCATAAAAATATGGGTCTTGTGATGAGATTCTAGCTATTATCATTCAAAGCTTTGACTAATCTAACTTAATATCAAAGGAATTTTGTAAATCAAAAATATGATTTGGTGAACTTAGAGTTGATACAAATACTTTCAAAAAGTACCATAACTATTGTTCTAGCCATGAAGGAAAAGTTGAATTAGGGGTTTTTACCTTAATATTAAATTGTTTCAAAGTGGCCTCTAATGCTTGTTGGTTCCCAGAAAAATAGGCTGATATAGCATTGTGGAACAGAAGCAACTGTTTGTGCATCACTTTAATCTGAATTATAACACAATCTAAACTGTGAAAACTTTAAAATCATAAAATACTTACCCTGTTTTCATCAAGAAATTTCATTTTAATAGCAACTTCAGCTCGAAGTTTCATGAAATTTTGCCTATGCAGTTCATAACCTTGTTGAGCTTCCTCTAATCCTATGGTTCCCTCAGGCTTAGTTGAGAGAGATTCCAAATCTGTACGATAAGCATCATACTCAATTCTTGCAGCCTCATACAGTCGAATACTCTGAACAGTATCTTCAATTGTTTTGTGACACAAAGTGTTGACTGAAGAAATAAAGAAATTCAATGCCCCTAGCAGAGTTTCCCCATTTTTTGTTAGACTTCGTTGCGTTTCAGAGTTGTACAGAAACTCTTCCTGCAGCTCTGGTGATTTTTGAGCTAGATCAGAAAATGCTTCCCCTAAGGCATGCTGGGTTTGTACCACATGATAAAAATGACTTGTTAATGCCCTGGCTAAGCGCAAAATGTTTATATACTTCTTTTGCGTTTCTCTAAGTTGGTCTATTTGAGTTTCAAGTTCTAAAACAAAAACCAACAGAACATTTAATACCAACTACAATACTCTATACAACCTGCATCATGAGTTCTTGCAGTTTTTCCTAATTTTTCAAACATAAGTTGCTTAGTACATTTGTACGTGGATATCGACCAATTCTTAAGATTCTCAATCCTCGAGGAAGTTTTAAGTATTGTTGAGTCACTATCTTGAGTTGGAGAAGAAGGTGTTAGAATTGCTGGGGAACTAGTACTATTGGACAGAGCATTTGTCGCTGAGCGCGAATATGCAGGGGCTCCGGAATTTGTAGGAAGGTTGTTTTTGCTTTCGTGGGCCGGAGTATCTTTCAACATGTCATGAATACTTGTCTTCTCACCACCAACAGAGTTTGAATGCTTCAGCTGCGACATGGTCTAGAAAATGCGTTTGATATTTGTGAGATGGCCAATTAATACTAATTTTACTTACATATAATTATTTATTTAGTTTAGTTAATTATTTTTATTTCATTCAATATTAAAACACCAAACAAAATTGCTAATTATTACAAAAAAAAGCAAAAGCAAAACTAGCTGTCACTGTCATTAGTGTCGTAAGAAAAGAAATGAAAAAAATGGCAACGTTGGGGAGATTGGGTGCCATTTTTTGTATATTACCAGTAGCTTTATTAATTTTCAGGGATTTGGGCTTTTATTGAGTGATAATTGTTCCAACTTAGGTATATTCTTACTTATTATTATTATTAGATATACTCAAACCTGATGCTCTTAGCTTTGATGTTTCAATTTCATGTAATACATGTCTTTAATCCCTATGTGGATGTAACCAATGATGTATTAGAGGAATATGTTAGGTTATGTTTTTAAAATTTTTAGAAACGACAATAGTATATAAATAAATAAAAGGACTACTCTATTTAAATATAAAACAACCCCTCAGAACCATGGAACCAGATCCTGGAGCAGTAAGAAACGTTAGTTCATATTAAAGAATATACTTCTAACAACACATATATCTATTTATATTACATCTTTAGTTTAAGGATTTTCTACAACTGTATAATAAAATGACTGAAATGTGCTTCCAAAGATGTGTAGTTAATGTGCATGTAAGGAAACTTGATCCTGAAGAAACGAAATGCGTTGATGATTGTTCCCAGAAATTCATCACTTATAATAATAGGCTGATGCAGAGTTTTGTAAAAGCACAAGGGGAAATAGTAAATAAAAGGGTGAAAGAAGCTGAGGAGCAGCAACAGATTTTAGAAAATCAACAGAAATCAGTGGAAACTCAAAGGCAAATAGAATTGGAAACTCAAAAGAAAGACGTTCTGGAGACTGCTACAGGTAGAGAGGTATCTGTTACTAGTTAATAAGAAACTAGTGATGTTGGTGTTTTAGTATAATATATGGAATTATTATGAAGTCTCTGTATTAGCTATATTCTAAAGTCCACAAATAAAATTTTGTAATATTCACAAAGCCGCCAATATAGGTAAAAATTCAAAATTGTTGCCCAAATAAACGCATTCAAAAACTTTCAAATACGGCAGCTGGGCCCACACATACTTCATAATATGCTGCTCATAAGAAATGGTTTACATTGGAGCCCCTGGTTTGCAAAAAAGACAGATAACATCGATGTTGACATTACTTGAACTATTAGCATACATACATAAAATTTTCAAGTCACGCCAACTTAAATATAGGATTTAAAACAAAACTCCGTATATTCGAGCAATTTTCACATATGTACAAGATTTGGCAACAATACACTCGTATGTCCGGGCTGAACCTAGTACTGCTAATGCCATTTATCCCCTCTTTTCCCCAAGGTTATCAAAGAGTGATTACTAAACAAGGAATCGTCTGATCTAGCCGTTAGAATTTTGTGTTTGCGCAGTTTGCACCTTGCGCCATCCAAGATCCAAGCTGACACCAGGGTTGCCAATATCAGCGATTCATCGCAAATTGGGCGATACAAAAATGGGGATTGACTATTAAATTTACTGATTTTCGTGGCGAAAAATTGAATATTAGGAGCATTTTCTGCGATAGGTTGGCTTCGAACGATTCTGCTATCTAATACGTTATAAATTATGGACGACCATCCAAATCTAGCACCGCATTTCATAAGCACATATGAAAGTTTTGCGAGAATTACAGAATAGATAATTGGCTCTAAGTCAGGAAATCTCAATTTCTGTGTATTAGTTATGATTTAAAAAAATAAAACACAATGAAAAAGATAGTGTTAAATTTTTGATCAGAAAATAATTGGTGGTGGTTGGTCTTACTGAAATTTTGTAATTTCACCTACTTTAGGTGGCCAATACCTCAAATCTCCTGAGTTTCATGGGCACATGTGCTAGCTCAAAGGGAGTTCTTAAAATTTTTAGGTATAAATTAAGTTTTTCTACAACGGTCACCCTAAGTAGAACTTTCTTCCTTATTTGAGTAGCAAAAACAAGTTTTTTTCTCCCCAAAAATTAAATAGATGTACACCACTTGAAAAAAGTGCCTTTTACTTCTTCGAATGTTTATGCCTACTTCTTCGAGTGTGGTCTCAAATTATTTACAAAAGTAAAAGATGCTCTTTCATCTCTTGATGTGTTAATAACTATTTTTGAATACCATACACCCTTATAAACTGAGATTCAACACGTGCGCAATCGAAATTCACTCCCGAGTGACTTTGTTGAACGCTGTCATATTAGGCGATTTTTTTGATCATATGGATTTTGAAAATACTGGCAACACTGGTGGAAACGAAGAAATAGTATGACAAGTTCTCCCGACTTCCGTTGTTTCGCCGGTGTGTTGCATTTTCGTGTTTGATTGCTAAGTTTTTTGAATTTACGTTTGTATCTAGTAACGCAACGATTATCGAGAAATCTCAATAACTGTGTGAAGATGGCAGAGCAGCCTGAAATAAAGAACGTGGTGAAACAAGAAGGATCTGAGGAGAATAGGGAGCCAAGCGGTAACAGTAATTTTGGGGGTCCGCAAAGGCGTGGACGCGGTGGGAGCCGCTTTAGTGGAGGCCGTGGCGGTGGAAATCAAAATGTGAGTATTCCATAAATAATTTAAATTTACTTGTATGTTGTCATTTGGGGAACTTTAACAATAAAAATGTTAATCACGGGTGTTTTCATTAAGTTTGATGGTCAACATGGCCGCCATCATGGAATATGATATATCGGTTCATTGGCCTATTCTCAGCAACGTAACATTGTCGCCATTCGTTTAGTTCAAAATTTGAGAAGGTAAACGTCAAAACACGACAACCTCGCAGTCTTCCGTTCTAATATAATTTTCTGGGTGGAAGTAATGTTGGTTTTCCATATATTTTCCCTCAATTTTAGTGCATAATTTGCGTTAACTAAGAAAAATAACATCAGTTTTCAGGCGAAATGTCCGAACAACCTTTAGAAATTGAGCCCCCTGCGGGTTTGAAACAAGAAAACGTGGATCAAATTGGGAACGATGGCGGCCCTAATTTTGGTGGCATGAGGCGAGGACGGGGTGGAGGATCACGTTTTAGCAACGGCCCCGGACATCAAAGAGGTGGATTTAGAAATGTAAGTACCATTGAACTAAAAAATTATCAATGTTAAATAAAATATATGAAATACACGAAGTATCAGCGAAAGCTTGTGAATAAATATGGTATGTAATACGTCTGAAAATGTGGTTAGGTTACATCTTTAGTTTATATAGCTTGCGCTGCAAAACGCTACTTGCACTCCTTGTGAGGCAAAAAAATAAGAACATTCTAAGAGAGGTTCAGAATCTTTAGAAAAGTTCTGATTTTTCTAGAAAGAAACCAATTTTCTTATTTAGAAATAAGCTTTATAATAAATATTTCCACCAACTCCTGCAATCTGTTAACTAAAAGTTATTTACCTATTTTTTAAACTATGCTCAAATCAAACGCTTTATTTATACTTCGTAAATATTTAACTAATATTAAA
Source organism: Euwallacea fornicatus (assembly GCF_040115645.1). Lineage (NCBI taxonomy): Eukaryota > Metazoa > Arthropoda > Insecta > Coleoptera > Curculionidae > Euwallacea > Euwallacea fornicatus. The sequence goes on from NC_089573.1 coordinate 1,511,646, forward strand.
AATATAAATGGTGATGAAAAATCATACAATTAAGAGTTAATTGTCTACTGTATCTCAGTATGCACAACACAACCAGCTTAATACAAAGACTTGAAAGACAGGTACACTTCGTTATTATAGATGATCACTTGTATCAGGTCTATTGCATTTCTAATACATTTGATGGGCCTTCATAAATTTGATGTTATAAGTGTGATCCTATAATAAAGGATTTCTACCGTACATAGAACTTTACCTGTGGTGAGGTGAAATTTCATCCACATATTTTTTCTGTAAAAATATTATTATTTAGCAATATTTTCTAAAAACAGTCTAAAAGTTTTTTCTAATTTGTGCTGCCTATAGCTCTGACCAGTTTTGATAGATTTAATTCAAATTTTGAGATAAGAATATTAATTTGGGTTGATTCTGTTATACAAATTACTTTATTAGTTGAATCTACAGGGTGATACTTTTTATAGAATGAGATATCCTTAACCTTATACGAAGTTTAGCAGATTAGAAATTAACTTTCAAATATTTCATCATTTGGCTTTAAAGCTACAAATGGCAGTTTATAACATTCCAGAGGGGTCCTGGTGGTGACAGAAATGATCTAAATTCTAATCATCAAGAGTTTAGAGGAAGAGGACGTGGCAGAGGTGGATTCCGAGGGGGACGTGGAGGTGGTGAAGGTGGTCGTGGGGGAAATCAAGATGATTTAGGTGATGGAGAAGGTGGTGGTTTTCGTAGAGGTCCTATTGACAAGGTAGCAGATAGAATATCGTCATTCCAAGGACCCACTTTTGACTTGCCTCCAATTGATGTGCATGAAAAAAAATTTAATGGTAGAAACCGCTTGTACCTGGGAAACATTTCTAATGAAGTTAATGATGAGGATCTGGCGGAGCTTTTCAAACCTTACGGAGAAACTGCTGAAATTTTTCTTAACAAGGAGAAGAACTTTGGGTTCATTAAGTTAGATTATCATGCAAATGCTGAAAAAGCAAAGAGAGAATTGGATGGAACAATGTTGAAGGGTAGAACTTTAAAAATCAGATTTGCTCCCAACAGCGCCACTATCAAAGTGAAGAATTTAACTCCATATGTTACAAATGAGCTTCTATATTTCGCCTTCAGTCCATTTGGAGAGATTGAAAAAGCTCACGTAGGTGTTGATGAAAGGGGAAAGCCTACAGGTGAAGGTTATATTCATTTTGCGAGAAAGTTTTCGGCCACTACAGCTATTAAGAAATGTAGTGAAGGATGCTATTTCTTGTCTACATCTCTTCAACCTGTAATAGTTGAAGCATTTGAAGTTGTTGATGACATTGATGGGTACTCTGACAAGAACATAAACAGGAAACATCCGGAGTTTTTAAAAGAGCGTGAGCATCCTCCTAGACTCGCCCATCTCAACAGTTTTGAATTTGAATATGGTCAAAGATGGAAGGCTCTTTTTGAACTTCATCAGCAAAAAGAAGAGGCTTTAAAGAAAGAGCTGCAGCTTGAGAAAGAAAAGCTGATTGCTCAGATGGAGTATGCTAAATATGAGCATGAAACTGAGTTGCTGAGGAATCAATTGAGAGCGCGTGAGTTGGATAAGGAACGTCAGAAGCGGGAATGGGAAATGAAGGAACGCATGGCCGAAGAAGAACGTGTCCGACAAGAAGATGTGATGCGAAGGCAGCAAGAGGAGCTTGAAGCTAGAATGATGGCTTCCCAGGAAGATATGAGACGCAGGCAGCAAGAGAACAACTTGTTTTTGCAGGCTCACAACTTGGACAGTCTTCTTGACCAGCAGGAACAAGCATTTGATCAACCTAGCTATGGAGGAGTGAATGATAATAGTAAGTTTATTATTATCGATGTTTTAAGGATATAGTTATAATGCCGTGCTTCTTAATTTCAGTGGGCGGAGGAGTTGATATGGTAAGTGTTTCCTTCATAAAAGCGAATCCATGGATAAATAAATATAATAGAAAAGTCACTGAAAGTAGAAAATATTTGGACCAAATGTTGAAAAAGCTGAGCTTAATAAGCTTCATATTAGACGAAATTGCAATTCCACTATTAAATGCCTTATCGGTATTTAGCTGTTAGTTTTGAAACTTTCAGCACATTTTCGTGCAAAACTGTATTGAATACGTGAAAATACGACCATCAATATTTGAGAATACATATACTGTGCTATTTTCATTATTCTGAAAAATCAGACTTTACTTTATGATGTTATCACTTTCAACAAATTAGGTGAAAATAGGATAGTTACAAAATGACATGTTTGGGGTGGGATATTTTATTATCTATTGCGGCAAACCTTATTGTTTGGGGAGCTCCACTGCAGACACACAATATTTGAATAATTTCTTATTACATTTATGTCGTTTTTGCATTGAAACTTGTTGAAATTTTAAAACCCATACTGCTTTTTATTGGTAAGGCTCCTTTTGTGTTTACATACCGATTGTCTCTTTAAAGTTGCCTTTCTGCTTGTTGTTGATCTAGTGTTTTAAAAAGCTATTTGATTGACAATCTGATTTACAATGATCTGATCAATTATTCATCTTAGATTCCGTCATGTGGGTTTAGCCCTCGGTTTAGTCCAAACGGTTGGTCTCAACAGCAATATATATTATTCCCATGAATTACAACTAACAGTAGCTGGTTTGAGCTAACTAGTGTATATATTAACTTGCGTTCAAAACTGGAAATGCATATTGAATATATGAACTAATGTTTGTGATACAAGTTTAAATATATGAATTATATTTTAATGCTCTATTGTAAATGAATAAACGACATTTTCGAGACCACCATAGTTCTTCTATAAGTGGTCCAAATTTGATAGTTTAAGGTCGAGTTAGAATTATGGGGAAGATGTTCTGGATGAATCTGGAACATTTCTTCCTTAACATTTAAACAATTTATAAGGACAAACTTAATAAAAATTGTCCTCAACTTAAAGATTGAGCATTGGTCAGAATTTACTGCAAATGGCGCAGTTTGCAGCCATAATTATTTTTAATGAATTGAGCGGTGTTTTGTTGCTATTTTAAGACTTAAGTTCCTTGAAATATGAATTATGTTGAAAAACTTGGGAATCCTTTTCATACAACGAGGATCGGCTGTGCTTGCTTGGTTAGACAGACAAGTCTCCTTGAAACTACTAAAACTTCTGAATCCCTTGGTTTTGTTATTTCGTTTCCTTGGTTTTCTTATCAATTCGATATGTGTCCTAGGTCTACATGTCTGGTAGTTTTACGCCTTCATATATGAGGAATTATTTACCAATTGAACAAAACTATTACTTATTGTGTGTATCTTAAAAACTATACGTGATATACAATTACAAAAATGAGAACTAAATATATTGCAAAGGTTTTGAAAATTCTTCGATATAACTACTTATAACCACTATTAACAAGATCAACAACGTAGATGCATCTTTTTTAAGAGACAATTCGGATATGCTTTGCTGTAAATATTCATATTGCTGTGGGCAACCAGGTCTTGACATTGTGGTGCTCATTCATCGGCATCCTGAATTTAGCTTTAGGTTTTTAGGTCATATTTGTCACACCTTCGGTTTATTGATCTGGGTTGGTCCACATTTGATTAATTTGGCCCGAACGAAGACAATGAGCCGAGCGCTCAGGGATAAATAAAATGAACAACTTAAACAACAATTCGGTACCTTCAATGCGTTTGCTGTGTTCAGTCAGTTCCCATTTCCCTCTATTTTTTATTTGGAATTTCAACATAATTTTTTAAAGGTATTGTTCAGGTTTAGCAAAGTAAATATGTACCAACAAATTCAGTACGTATAAGTATAATGATTTCTGCTGAATGATACATTACCCTTTAAATAGAGTGGAGTGAAAGCTGATGCTCAGAGTTTCCACCTGTTACATAACTGTTACTTGTGTTGGATAAGCCAATTGTGATATGCCGGCTTTGCAAACCATGCAACCTTCCCACACCTGGGGTCCCCATAACTCTCCCTAGTTCCTTAGCCAATTTTTGCACTTGTCATAATACTCAAGTTACACAACATAGAATACACCTCGCAGTTTACTACAAACATCGCTCCATGCTTCAAATATAAGTTTCATTATAGATGCGTCCAGTGGTACCAAACTTCGATATATTTTTGTAACGAATTCACGACTGAACAAGCTGCCTATTCTGCGTTAATGGTTCTGATGTTCTCTCTTTTTTGGATCTCTTGATCTGTACTGTATTTTTTTTATATTCTCCGTTACATTTATTACGATCTTCCAAAGAAGTTTCGTCCCCATATTGCATGTCTTCTAACATCTCCCCCAGTGTCTGAAAAAAGGATTTTTGTATCTTCGAGTTAGTCCTCTTATGTCAAGGCAATTATCCGGAGATCACTGTCACGGTCTCTTGTAGTGTTATTCCAAAACGCTGAAACATGCAAACAATATATTATAAATAATTTGTGTCGAACGTTTTCTTTAATTTAGTGCTTCATGCCATGATGTACAGTTGGTTTCTGTAGCAACAGATTCTAGAAAATTTCTATTACATCTTCTTTTTACCCTACTACTTAAGGTTCAGTTGGTTATTGAGCCATCTTCGTGCTTCTCCACAAATTTAACTATAAATCTAACACAATGAGTTTGGTTAATCATCCTTGCAAGTGTCAATCCCTCTTTGACACTGTCAGAGATATTTGACGTACCGATCAGGGTTTTTGATAACTGCAATCAACTCTGCGTGGAGGTCTGTTTGCGCAAGCTACCATTTTGGCCTTTGTAAGAGGTGTAGACATTTTCGTGCTTATACCGTCTCAAGAAGTAACAGTTACTGTTGTCGCCACCTGTGTATAAATGATGGTGTTTGCCGCCGGACGGCCTTTTTAAAATCGGTCGCTGAGTGAAAATAATGTTTCTTAATTCAACCTCTGTAGGGCTCAATGCAAGCTCTTCAGAACAACTCTGTGTTTTCAGGCCTACATCCGACTTGTGGTCATCGCATTTTCACGCTTATTGAACGCTCCAGCGAGATCAGTAACATCCTTTAGGGTTTCACAGAAAGTGTAAGGTAAATGAAAATATTTTTCGTGGTTCTCATCTATTTCCCTGGAAAAATTGAACACAAAAAACAAATATACGGATTTGTTTTTTGCCGCAATTGTGCTACATGAAGCTTGCGCCGAAGAGTCAAATTTTATGTTTGACATCAACAATAATAATTCGCCGAACACTTGAAACCTTTATAGAGCAAGATAGTTTTACCGTCATTGCTCGGAAAAAAGTCGGGCGCGCTTTGTCCGGCTCGATGAAACGAATACACCATATGAATTTCAGTTGTTTAGCTCGTTTGTTCGGGTCAAAATGTTTAGATGTGGACCCCTTTATATTAGAACTAGTTTTTCTGGAAACGTTTTAGTTGAATTCCACAGCGACAGTCTCATTAAGTTTTTTCATGGAGTTTCATTAATAATTTTTCATTTCTCATGTGCTAGTCGTGATCCTGCACAATTAATTAAATTTAAGCTATAGTTTTCTAAGCAATGTTCATTTCTCTCCCTCCTATGAATATTACCAATAATACCCTACGATATGTATGCCTAAAAATCGAAGGGAAATTCGAGATACGATTGACTTAATATGTTTAACATAATGTGTGACGGAGGGTCGAATGGAATATAGTGAACTATAACAACCTTTATTATAATGTCACAACAGGAACCGAAACAATTCATGAGCTCTTATGAGCGTCACAACCGTTACGAAGGACGTGAAGGCCAGGGTAGGGCCTCGAACGCTGGAAGAGGCCACTGGGTCAGCGATAACAGACGCGCCGGCAATCAAGATGATTATCAGAGCAAACGTCGTAGGTTTTAAGGGATTCCTTCAATTTCAACATTGCCCCTTAATTTGGTTTTAAGGCAGGGCGCCCCATCAGTATGTAGCAATCATAAACCGATTCCTTGCTTCTATGTAGTCGAGTCTTGCGATTAATCTTTCGAGATTTCGGCTTGCCATTCCCTCTTTTTGACTAAATGATACTCAAAATTGGTTAAATGATGCGGATAATCTACTCCCTGCTCATAAAGGAGAATTTGGGGCGATTATTCAAAGAAAAAAGACTCAACATTCCATAGCAACCTTAAATGCATGCAAAAGGTTATGGGCGCCCTGATTAACTATTGGTACTCAGTCATGGACTGAACATTAGAATTAACAAGTTTTCTTCGGAAAAACAATCCCCCACGCGTTTCCTAGTTACTAGCAGAAAAAGAAATTAATTTATCCCAAATAGTCGGATTCTAATGCATTGTCTTGGAAAAACAGTTTTATAATTATGTAGAAGTCCAGATAATTTTTTTAGTAGTTTTGTGTGGCTATAATGTAATCAATATATGACCTAGAATGTGGACGTTTAAGTGTTATTTAGTATGAACCCTATTTCAACCCGTTTGAGCTACAATTGCTTTGCATTGAGCATTGTAAACACTGAGGATTTTCAAGCTTGTTTTTCTTTATTACAATTGATTTTTTATCTAGTTCAAGGTTCAGTTAGTCCTAGTGTCATGATGATTTTTCATCTGTTACCTTCCTGGTTTGCGTAAATGCCGAAATTTCGTTCGGAACGAATATCAGGTTCTGGTGTTGTCATTGAACAAAATTCGTAAGAAAAATGTTTTACTATGTCTTTAATGTTTTTTCTCCCTTTTGGCCCCCAGAATATATATATTTTATCGAGTTCTAATTTCGATCTCCTCATTCACGGTGAGTGAAAACTGTTTGATATTGAGATAGTCGACGGTTTAGGACCAATGTATCTTCGGCAATCTTCACTCTTCTTTTATTATAATTTTGGCGATGTTACCATAGCGTTTCGGAAGATATATATATATATATATATATATATATATAGGGCTCTGTTTGGATAATGATGTCTTGATTTTACCCCCTAAGATGGACTTCCAAAAATGAGGGTCAAGAGCCAGTATCTAGGCTAAGAGTATATAATGAAGAATAGTATTTCGAGTATGGTGCTGCTTTGTTGCAACATCAACATTGATTGAATATTTCCTTAAAACTGACCAGATGAGTGATTAGCTTTTTCTACAGCACTATTTTTTACTATTTACTTTTGGATTTTTAATGGTTTCCGTGGAATTGAATAGAAAACTAAATGAATTAGGATTCCTTAATTTTCATTAATTAAATTTTGGCCTAAAAATATCTCCACGCGTTGAAACAATGGGTAACTACAATTTTGAGCGTTTCCTGAAGTATTTCTATTGGAGTAGATGCCTATTAATATTCGAATCTTTGCTGATGGCATTTCTGATTGTTTCTATCGATATTTTGCAAATTCATGAAGATAAGAACGTGGGGAAAGTGTGGCGCCTACATTCTGTAGCCAATTAAAATCTGGACCTTTGGTTTCCATATCAACTGTAAAAAAAATCAGGTTTTGGACTATTTTTCCAGTAAAATGAAATGGAAATGGAAATTAGTCCAGTTTGTCATATATTAAATTTTTTGTATACTTTTCATTTATATCAAAAAATTTCGAAGTTTGCTTGATATGAAAAATCAGCTAAATTTCCTTTATATTAAAATTAATTGAAGTTTTCAGCTTTACTTGTGTAAAGTTGTTAATATTCGAAAATATAAGATATATTTAAATGATTTACGTTGGGTTTGTGTAACTAATGAGTTGGAAAATTGCATTTTATATTAGAATGCGCGGAGTCATTAGGATTCTCTACTTCATGTCAAATTTAAATTGTTTCTTTCAATTTTAGTTGATTAGAGCTGTTAGAAAATGGAAATATAAGATATTTTTCCATTATTTATATTGGGTTTTTGTAACTAGATTTAAAAACGTGATATTTTATTTTACTGAAAAACGTTTACATACAAGTATATGTAAGATATAAATTTCATGCCACCAAATAAAGGTGAGGTGACATTTTCTAACCCAATACACCTGGTGCTTTTTGGGAACTTTTCTTTCGCATTCGAATTTTTTAGAAAAAATTATATCCTTGGAATATTGCAAGTAAAGATGGACAACTTTTAACTTCCAAAAATCTATTAGTTAAGTTCATTATTTTATATATTAACGGGTGCGATAAACTTATCTCGATAAACAATTGACTCAATGCTTTCCTATTGGACGGTCAACAAAGGTTTGCGAATTTCATTGTGTAATTCTAAATAAGTTGTAAAGTAATTAAAATTTTTATCGTATAATACAGGAGTAAGGTGTCAAATTTCCAAAGAAGACAAAAGCCATATAATATGTGGGAAAGCTTTATATTTACAATAGATTGAAGCTTCGAAGCTGTTTCTGGAGAACAATCAAGCTATGTTGCTACTAATAACAAAAGAAACTGCAAGTACGAATAACAATAGGAAATTTGTGAGATAAAAATAATTTAATACATCACTGAGAGCAGATCCTGGCCGCTTCCAGAGGACGGAGGACTAGTTGCCGAACAAAAATATATTTTCATGTAAAAAAATGAAATTAACATTTAAGCTATTCTTACATTAAAAAATCAAGCAAATATTTTCTACGACAGTCATTATCAGATGATAAGTTTGTATAGGTAAGTATCTAAATTATCTACCAGTCTAAAGCATCCAAATACAAAAAATCTAGTCATTGGCATAGTCGAAAATATATTAAAATATGTATTTTTGCTTTATATATTCTTTGGTACGGTTCTACAACATTAAATTTACGGGTTGTTGTAGGACTTGATTACACATTGTACTTCAGATGAGTTTAAATTTGATAATGTGCATTTGCTGATGAACCAGTCTTGCCTTATTCTTTTATTGAAACATCCTTTGCTTTATTTCGTTTTGAATGAATGTGATCTGATTGTTTGCGGCTGAATTGCAATGAGTAAACGCTTAACGAATTTCAAATTGTGTAGTACGGAAAAAAATGAAAATTAGAAACCAACATCTTAAGACAAGCTTTGAGCAAAAGTTGCGATTAATATGTTGCCTGCAGCTGAAAAATTGAAGCCCTTCCAGCCATAAACACATTATGATAAGCAGGACACAACCATCCTCTCAAGTAGATACTTAACACATCTTCTTGAATTCCATTGATTTTGTCATAATACGACGGATTACCATGACTTTGATTTTGCCGAAACTATTCTGATTGCAGTATAGGATTGAAGAACAAACCTACTTCGTGTACTAGGTATCTACCTAATATTCTCAGGTATACTGTTATTATATTTGTTGTTTATAAATAGCGAAGTACACTAATTCACTGTTTTGTTCGATCGACGAAATTTGTATTGATTAAGATACAAAGGGTAAAACTGAAAAAATATATATCGTGCCACGTGATTAAAAAATAATAGCTAATTTAAATTATTGGCTTCAATGGAAATTATTTATTTTTCCAATTATTCATATATCACCAACTATAAGCAACTGATCATAGTCGAGAATTTTCTAGACTAAGATAACGTATAGTTCTGAACGAAAATCTTAAAATTCGCCGTTTTTTGATAGTCGCGAACATCATTAAAAATGTGATATAAGTAGTTACTATAGTACTTATGGTAAAACTAAAGAATTGAGTTTCATGGGATACCTACCAACAATTCCTTATTGTTCCAAAATAACTAAAACAAAAGGGCTTAAATGACATCCAGAATTTATTTTCATTTATCATCTAGAATTACTATTTGTAAATATTTAATGTTGTTTGTGCCCTATGTAACTAGCATTATTAAGATTGGATGATTACTAAAAACATTGAACATACCTATAATCATCGATCGAATTCAGCATAAATAAGATTCAATACATTGATAAAATAACAATTTATTTAAAAAAAAATATTGTTATTCATAACTCTGTGCGGCTACATCTATTTTTATTTCACCTGGGCTTTGTTTCCTATTTGATTTCATAGGAAATAGACTTAGTGGGAACAGAGTTTCAGTGTTTGACAAAATTCATTGGACTAACTTACCCTTTGGCTTCACAGGGTTGGACAAAGGTGACGCACTTACTGCTGAATCTTAAGTATTACCTGCTTCGGTAAGGCTTGAAGTATGCATTTTTATCCAGATTTCAGGTGGTTTGTTATAGGTGTAGTTTGGTTGCTACTTGAGTGAGTAAACCTGTGGAGTTTTCTAAGCATATTGAAAACAAGGGAAAAAATCGGGTGTGAGAAATTGCAGCAGGAAAAACAAAACCCATCGGTAGATGGCTCAGTGGTAACGTAAATAGCAATTAATATGTGACTGGAAGTAGTTTTAAGGTCTCTTTTGTGATGTAGGTCATTGTGGCTGTGATAATGGAAGACACCATCAGCCTTTGAAACGTCTCGAGGAGTTAACAAGAATAAATATTGTAGTACTAATTTTGGTTTTATTTTAACTTGAACGGTGCAGAACTTAGTATGTACTAAGTATTCACGCCCATTTATATAGGTACTTCAATTTCAAGTTCGTCAACATCAGGACAATAAAAAAATTGACATATCTGGGGAAATTCAGTTATGTTTGAATTTAGAATATAACCGAACGTGTATAGATATCTGAATTGGAGTTGCCTAGTTCTGGTTCATATAGTAAAAAAAAATTGAATGGTAGAAAAGTACGTTAAGTCAAAAATTAATAGGTAATTTTGGAAAGCAGTGATTTTAGGACGTGCCCTTACGTGAGTCTTATAATTAAGTATTTTAAAGCTGACGAGTAGAGGGTCTCTTCCTGGAAATAAGCAAGTGCGTTTACGTTTTAGGTACAGATTTGAATGAAAATTCCGCATATGCTATGCATAAACAGGCTTTCACTGACTAGGATTAATAGAGATTGTCTAGATGTTCTGCAGGTTTTTTTGTGTAAAATAGTAATACATCTAGCTCCAACGATGGAAATTCTCTGGAGTTATCCATATCAATTTGAAGTGTTAATAATTTTGAGGTCATTGTTAATAGTATAAGTTAACTAAGTAATTTTGATTTAACTCTAAACTAAGTTTCAGTATAGGTAACAAAGGATCATTAAAAGTAAGTTTTAAGTATAATACCATAAATTTTTAAACATTTTACACAGTGTTTAATTCCAGCACAAAAAGCTCCGCGCGTTTGCCTTTCACTAATTTAAAACTGTTTTTGACTAAGAGCGATAATTATTACTCAACTAAACGAAAATGGAAATGTGGAAGAAAATTAACATGGAGGTCTTCAGTATTTTAATGAAAACCGCCCATGTAGCATTTGATTATGAATAAGTATGTAATCGGTCTAGCTCTTTTTTTGCTGAATATCTTTGGTTAATATGATTTGCATAGTATTTCATCCTAAATTAGTCAATTTGACCTTAATAAAAGTTCAAAATATTTTATAATACAGTTCTTTCCTTCGATGTCTTGCTATAGACAAGTCGAGTATGCCACACTCTATCTTACTTAAATCCTAGGTATTTTTAGTACATGAAGGCAAATTTATTATAAACGAAAGGAGTTTTATAGCGCATGTATTTGTTAACTATTTTCGAACTGATGCTGTAAGCCTTGCACTGAATTCTAATATTTTTAAACATGTTATTTGGATGCGATTAACGGAACAAAAATTTCGGAACTGTTCTGAGGGATTACTCTCAAAGTGTTATTAAATTAAAACCGTATTCTAATTGGCTTTAGAAAATACTTTAAAAGAATTTTTAATGTGCAATAAATGAAGTTATCATGTTTTTGATGTTCAAGTATGAAAGTAATCTCAATCAAATTCAAGGATACCGGGCTGATTGGAAATTTAGAAGAAATTCGACCAACCATGAATTTTAGCCGTGAGTATTGTGGTTAGGTTAATCAGAACTAATCTGATCAAAATTTGGAAGACGGCTTAATTAGTTGAACACGAATATTTGTTTAGTTTATAACAGGTATAACCTAACCAAACCATGAGTTATGAACTCTGGTATGTTTAAAAGATGATTTTTTGAGTTTGTAAGTAGTACTATCTAATGCAGAGTTTTCAAACATTTCCCACGTTTATTGAGCAAATTTGTTGACTTTTTGGCCTTAAATTTCATTAAACCCTTATGTCTCCAAAATTGCGATTTCATGACACCGTTATTTTTCCAGCCATTTTTGACTTACACTTAAGTCATTTACAACGGCGCAAGTCACAACTTGGCAACAAGACACCAGCTGATAAGTTTAAGAATTAATAAACATTCTGACGCGCATGCACATAGAAGAGAGGAAAAATTTAATGTGACCTCACCTCAAGTAACCAAAACAACAAGTAAATGAGACCTCCAGTTTTAACAATTTCTGCTTCCGCGGTTTACAGATAGCCTTCTATAGATATTAATGAAATATCGCCAGCATAGTGTAATTGTGATTTTCCTGAATGTTTGTGGCAGCCAGTTGCCAGGCATTTTTTCCACAAATCTGGAGCTAAAATGACATTGATAAAGAATAATTACTATTTCTCTCAATTAGGACATATTTCCCCTGGTTTCTGCGATAAGGCGCATTATCAGTGACCCTTAAGAGATAAATGACCCTCAGTAGTAGTGCGCATTATAAAACCATGGGTTTCAAAGTAGCATGGCCAATTGTACAGTTCTAAGCTTCTGCTTAACAGCGACAGTGTTTAAAAATTTCAATAAAATTTAATTTGCTCACTTATCGCCGACCTAACAGTGCTCTAACAGTGTTTTAGTTACCAATTAACCCAAACTTGTGTTGTGGTACTTTATTTTCTCAACCTGGCTGCTGAGGGAGGAATGCTGAGGTCGCCTAAGGACTGTCTGGGACTGCGTGTTCGTCTTAACTCCTTACATCAGACCTGGAAGTGGTTGCACCAGACAATCAGCCTTCACGATTATCTCATCTCCTTAACATCAGGATCTAAAAACGCCTGTTCGAAGTATAGTCTGGGGACACATTGAGTTGCTTAAAAAGGTCATAACATTTGCCAAACAATATTGACAAGTATTCGCTGTATTCAGTAACTTAGAGACTTCGTTTGCATACTATACCAAAATGGCTCTTCTTAAAAGCTCCTGCGGTAGAATGGGCACTGCCTTAAGATACCTCAACTCCCGCTCTTATGCCATGCAGGCAAAACTTGAATCTAACATTAAAAAATCTGTGTATATATCCCAGTCGACTGACATCTACACCAATTTAGCTTTGGAAGAATGGCTTTATAAGAATTTTGACTTCCATAATAACCATATTTTGTTGCTGTGGCAAAACAGTCCCAGTGTAGTCATTGGTCGGCAGCAAAACCCATGGTTGGAGACCAACTTTTCAGACTTGCGCAATCTTCTTGAGACTGGGGTTACTCTGGCACGTCGAAGTAGTAAAGGTTCCGCCTCGTACAACGACAAGGGAAGTTTGAGCTTGAGTTTCTTTGCTCCGAGTGAAACACTCAATGCAAAGCACAATTCTGAGGTGGTTGCAAGAAGCATTTTTAGGGAGTTTGGAAGCCTTGTCAGTGTCGGATCCGAAGACGAGCTTTATCTCAGGCAAAATAAAGTATCCTTTTTTATGTTAGTATATCCGATGCGTATGCCGCAAAAGATGGTGAAATTCCTTAATTAATTGTTAGCAAATGTCGAATAAATCAGCTAGAGTGGGTAAAGAAAATTCTTATCACAATATGTCGCTGATGGTCAGGACTGATAAGGTTAGCCGTGATATGGTGTTTCAGGAGAATAATGTAAGTCGTAAAACGTGTATTCAAAAAACCCCCCTTCCTCATGAGGAGAGTTCAATTTTGGAATCTACTTAGAGATTTTTTTCGGTAGGTCAACCAAAAAGAATGCTTCCAAGTATCTGCAAATGTAAAAAACCCTGAAGTGCCAACTTCGACTCCAAAAATGATGAATCTGTGTGAAGAAAATCCAGAAGTAACAGTATCGTCTTTAATAAGAGCTATAGGTTGGGAATTTTTGAGAACTAAAGCCTTAACTTTCAAGGATGGAGGAATGGAGTTTGCTAATCACCAAAAGGGCTTTCATCTCATCAATCCGACAGAAAACTGGTTCCCTGGTAAGTTTTATACTCATAACCTGTATTGGCACCAAATAGACCCTTAACTTAGGCTTTTTTTCGAATAAAAATTCCCAAGTTATTTTGATTTCTGAATTGTGGTATCTCGAACGTTGTGACAATGTCAGACAGTATTGTCCACATGTCCAATATAAAAGGTCAATTCTGGTTGTTTGAACTCATCTTTATCTCCTATTTGTCTATTGTTTGTAACGTGATCAAGTCTATTTAAACCAACATAACATCACAATGAAATTATTTCATACAGGTTTGAAAGAAATCAGAGATGCCTACAAGAGTTGGGACTGGTGCTACGGAAAAACTCCAAAATTCGACATCACTAGATCGTTCACAGTTCCAGGGGTACTTCTGCATAATAATAGTGGGGCGTCGGGTTCTCTAAATGTCACCATGTCGGTTGAAAACGGGATGATTTCCGATATAACTATTTACGTGCCTTATGAGTTTAATTCATTTGGTTTTACCGGGGAGGCTAAAGTTATTCATAGTTTAAAAGGCATGCAATTTTCAGTGCAAGCTATCAGGGATTTAGAGGAATCCTTTTATTCCCTCTTGGACGACAAAGACCGCTTTGTTACCGAGTGTGTCCGACAGGTGATGACTTGCGCTTGAGGATAAAAGTCCTGGTTAATAGTAATTTTTAGATCTATAAATACTATTTTTGTCGAGTCACTGCGTCGTATTTTATGGATTTATGTTAATTAACTAGTATATGTTAATTAAGTATCTTTCGTATCTACGATTCAAAAACTCAAATTTTGTGTCGGTTTTAGCAGGTTTGAACGATTTATATTTTTTTAAGATTTGAAATTTAACTTTTAAGTTACAGCCGTTTTTTCTAACGGTTATCAAGAATTTATCATATCACTATTAAATACTTAGCAAATTTCCGTTAATTCGTATTTGAATAATTTTAGTTCCTTTACGTTGTAGATATAGGTATATTTTTCAATATTGTTTTGCATTTGTTGTGCCTCATCTAGACGTTACTCCCTAGGATTAGGATTTATTATACGTTTTTGTTATTAGATATTCTATTTTCTGTTCGAATTAGTTTTACGGAATATACGTTTTATACTTTATTGCTACTATGCGTTTTAATTTTCTGCAGTCATAACACGTTAGGTCGTCAGAAGAATTCTGCCTCCTTGGACTTTGTCTCTTCTATTATTAGACACTTATTTTTTGATTTATTATCAAAATGAAGCTTTAAAACGTTTAACGTGTAATTTGAAAACATTTTTAACTTACTGGAGCAGAAGCGGTTATCAATACAAAGGCTACGAGACTTTCGTCTCATGACCTTTGTTCGTTTATGCGTGTCTCGTCTAAAAAAACGTTTTTACGCCTCAAATATGTATGAATAAACCTTTCATTTTGAAGCATTTGCTATTGAAGATCTCATTGTGAAGAATTCATAAAGAGCGTATAGTGTTGCTGAATAATTTCGTGCGCGATTCTCCAGCTTAGACTACTCGTCAATAGATGGCATTAGCAGTTTTGGATGATTATTAGTAATAATTCCAAACCTGGTGCCAATATTATAATTTCTGGATTTTCCTTCCTAATTAATGACCAAACACCTAATTATAATTTTGGAAGTTGCCTCCCTCATTCTTCGATTTGGTTTCTGGTTTATTCACATTTTTCGTTCTGTTCTCTGAGATAGCGCTAATACCATACCTTGAAAGGTCATAATTCGCGACAAAATGGTGAATTATAATTAGAGTTTTGGAAGAGTTAATGTGATAAATTAAAAACATTATATTTTAAAAGAAATGATGGAAAATGAAAGTGCATTTATTTTTTGCAAAACTCAGTTTTATAGTTCATTTCTCGGAACGGGTAATTAGGTCGTTTGTACCGATTCTATACGCGCAAGTTCCCACGTCACTCGCAGAAGGCGTCTATGTTTTGCTTAATGGCTTGAGTAATTACGCAATTAAGCGCACTGGTTCACCGAAGTTTAAGGACTAAATCTGAATAACCCTAAAAGGGCTTAACCCTTCATAAGTCTCGAAGGCTTCTTTAGTCCCTGACATTTTTCTAATTTTGCATTACAACTCCTATACATATTTCAATCCTTCGTTATAGGCCCAATGCGCATACAGAAGAAGGGAGTAAAGTCAAATTTAATGGGAGAATACAATTTACACCGATGCCTTATTTAAGTTTGTGCAGATTTCACTTCAGATTTAACGAATATTAAACTAGAACTTAGTAGGGATAAATCATTTTTAGCTGGGGACGTTGCTGAAGACAAAACGAATACAGGGCAGACTTAACCATGCGGTTGAAATGGGAGAAAAATCAAAATGGATGAAAAGTTGAAGAGGGCAAAGCTACAAGAAGGCTTGACTATTTTTTTGAATTAAAAATAAATTGGTAGGAGAAACCGGGAGGGGGCGAAATGGTTTGGATTTCTGAGGGCAAAATAAGTCTTAATCCGTCCCTGAAGGGATAGACAAGACAAATAACAGAACTTGCTTACGATGGGGAGTGCAGAGTTTGAATTATTGTTGAATGCAGGTAAGACGAAAACATGAAATGTCTGAATTTACTTGGTCGCAAGATACGCTACTGGTACTGCCGGTATAGAAAATATCAAGGGCTGTTAATCCAATGTCAACACAAGGCAATCTAGTACATATCAGACATTATATAAACTTTTTGTATAACGTCCCGTATCTCATTTGTTTATTCTGTAGCTACTTTAAGTAATCCAATTTAAAACCGCAATAAAAGGACATCACATTGAACAGTTTCCTTAGCGCAGTCTGAAAACCGATTACAAAGTTCCGCTTATTGAAGAGAGGAATTTTATGGCAAATCGAAGCTTTTGCCATGGATGTTTCGATGTTATAATTCCACGACTTTCGTCAATAAATTACACTTAATTAAAGATTTCTCAAACCCGGTGAGGTTATTTTTCAATTCACCTACATAGCCGTGATGGCGCTAAAAAATCCGCCAGTTTAACATTCGGTTACCCAATAGAGACTTTGACCTAAAATAGAAGACGCAATATTGCTGGAAATAGAAATAAACTAGCAAAGCGAAGGACAAATACCGGAACATAATTACTGTTATTGATGCATTGCATTGATCTTAAGTTCTTTTACTGGATTTAACTTCCTCTGTTATTGAATCTACAGGGTGTCTCCAAAAGGTCTATACAAAATTCGACCATAGAATCGTGAAGTGGAAACCTGACGATTTATCCCAATTTACATTAGTGTAAAAGTGGACGGTTTCCAAAATACAGAGCATCGAGGTGAATAGTGAAAAAAAGAAAACAATTAATCACTTCGTTTGTAATTCTACTATCTGAATAAAACATCGCATGGTGTTTTTAGAAGCGAAAAATCAGAATCTTTTTGTAATTCCCATGCACATTGTAGAGGACGCTCTCAGCGCGAGGTGATTTTTTTTTTAAAGAAACTTCGTTGTTTTATCACTCGATAAAAAATTTTTTTATGACTAAATTTCTGTTTGTCTAAGTGTTTTATGAAAAAAGGCATTTTGGTACGAGTTTCTACAGGCACTCCTTTTTGAGATGCTTAAAGTGTAAAGTTTGTTGCATGTCTTGAAAAATAACATTATGTTATATTTATTTGTACAGTTGAAACGATAAGAATAAAAATGTTAAATTAATCTTCAATTGGTATCCTTTTTCTTAAATTTTCATGTTTTTATGTAACTATATCCGTTTTTTATCATGTATTTTGCCGTACTGTAGGAATAAGTGTGAATTGTAAAGTTGTTTTTCAAGAGCAGTAGCGAACTTGAAATTTCAAATATCTCAACAAAGAATGTCCGTAGGGATATGTACAGAAATAGCTCTTTTTCGTAAAATATGTATGGAAACACAATTTTAGTCATAAATAAATTTTATACCGGGTATTAAAAGAAGTTACGCCGATTTAAAAAGAGTTCATTTAACACTGACAGTACCTTCTACAATGCGAATCGAATATGTAAACGGATCCTGATTTCTTGTACTTAAAACTCCCCAATGTAACATTTTGTTGAAATAGTAACATTACAAATGACGTAACAATTTTTTTTTCCTTTTTTTAATCTTGACTTTAACGTCCTCTATTTGAAAACCGTCCACTTTTGGACTAAGGCAAATTTGATTAATCGTCAAGTTTTCATTTCAGAAATCTGTAGTAGAATTGTGTAACGACCTTCTAGAGACATCCTATATATTAAGATGAAATACCTGTCGACTCGGAGTGTCTTGTGTGTCCAGACATCTGGAGTTTCCCAACTAGTGCTAAATCGCCCTGTATACCTACATAAATTTCACTGACACCTGCTCAAAAGTTTAATTTCGTTTCTTGACCCCAAAACAATCCTGGATGATGGGCATCAACTGCTTTTACCATCACTTATTTAGATTAAATCGGGAGGCACGTCAAGTCATAAATATTTAAGACTAAAAACTGGTTAAGATGGGTCGCGGCCGTAGGCTGCAAACTCCTATTTGCCTTAGTAACCTAAAAAATCTCGATTTTTATTTTTGAAAAGCAGACTACGTGCTGATTAATGAGAGAATCTTGTCGAGAAGAAGTTGCATGTCGAGGGACCAAACAATAGAGTTGGATGGCAGGATGGGACTGGCAGGAAAAATGCCCTAAAAATTAATAAGTTCGCGACAACAACGGCGTGATTAAATTTCCATGGAAAGCGATGACCTATTTATTTCTAGAATATGAAATTAAAGCTAATGAAGGAGAAAGAGATGTTTTCAGACAAAACATATTCCAAATAAGCAAACTTCGTCAGAAAACTGGCCATTAGGTCACCGAGTGAAAAAAGAATGCTGAATTTTTTTAACATAACATAAGCAAAATTTTCAAGTCATAACATACAGGTACTCCTCTTTCATCTTTGAAATATTTATAAAATCGCGTGGATTACTAAGGATTGCAAGAAAATACTTTCTTTTTGATTTCTACGAAATTCTGATAGCAGACATAATCCTATGCAGGACTTTTCGCTTACAATTTATTGCGAAATGTAAGACAAAAATGTTTTGCTTTCTGTTATGCAACTGCGACCTTTGATATCATCTGTTAGGTACCGTTTTGCACAATTAGCTAAAACTGAGAACGCATAAGCTTTATAAGGGCAAATCGCTGATTTAAACAGGAGACGCCCTAATAAGTAAAACCTGATCACTGCAACTCTCGAAATTATACAGATCAATCATCAACGTTAAAGCCTTTAAGTGCGCCTTTAAAAAACTCAGCCCCCGTTTAATTGCTAGGGCCAATTTGAATATCAGCCCAATTTTCTGGTAGCTGCATTCGGGCCTTAATAACCCTTATTAATTTTTTCGAGAAGTCACTGCGGCCCAAGCTGGTTGAAGTTAAATAGTCTCACATGAATATCAATTTACTACAGGATGTTTCAACTAAATCGAGAGGATAGACAAGAAGATTCTACACTCTGAAGTCAACAAATAATTTGAAATTTGAAGTTTTTGTACTCTCGATGGAATTGTTGATCACCTCCTAGAAGGCTGCAACGAAATTTACCTGTATCGATAAGACTTTGGATGGGAACCTTTTCGAAAATTCTGAAAAATTCGATCGAAAGTAATTTCTGATTACTTAACCAAGCGACTGAATGGGAAGTTTTTAGGAATTATCATGAAGAACGTTTTGCGATTTGCCTCAGTCAGATCAGGAAATAATTTATTGAAGTTTCTGATTAACCTCGAGCAGGCTGAAGCGAGATTTTTGTCTAACCTGGCATTGGGTGCGATTTTCGAATTTCTGAATGACATCGAGCGGTTTGAAGAGAAATTTTATACGTTTCTGAAAAATCCAGCGTGGCAGGAAATTCATTACTGAATGATGGAAATGTTCAAGAGGAAATGGCAAGAAGATATTGGGCAATTCGGTGATAGATTTTTCTAATTGTTGACTTCGTCAGCTATACGTGTGTACAAAGCAAATATACATACATTATGCTGCGAATGTCCCAAAACATGTGCACATACGGATGTAGCTTGAAAAAAACTGAAAAAACGACATTACAAGCAGGCATTTGCTCAAGTTTATGTGGAAAAATCCATGGGTTTCCCCATTAGTTAAGGATATTCACAGTAGCGTTGCCATGATTTGACTGAGCCAGGGATATTAAAGAATGAAAAGATTTTGAGTCAGATACAAATGTAGGAAAAGTTCGTACTGTATCTGCAAAGGGTTCAAGTAGAAATACAAGGTGTCTCTGAATATAGTGCCATGAATTCAACCACATATTCCAGGACCTAAAATATGACGAACACTTCATATAAATATATATCGACAGGTGCTCCGTTTTCGATGTATAAGATGTGAAAGTTTGTTTCTGAGGAGGCTTTTTTTATCGATATTTTCGAAATTTTTGGCGATAAATGAATAAAATTTTTACTTTATTATAAATTTTATGTTCTTTCTGACTCTCTATAAAGATACTGCCACACTTCTCCAGGGGTGGTTAATACAGGAGGGTAGTATTTAAAAGGTACTCACACTTTTTTATATTAATTTTATTGATGATTTTGCGGGAAAACTATTAAATTTCTAGATTTTTATGTGAAAAAGGTACTATTATTGAAACTGAAAATCGCCAAGAGTTTGCTAGAAAATGGAGATTTGACAAATCGGAAGATACTGCGTTGTATTAAATAACTATCAGATTTGCAACCCGTTTTTATTCATTTTCTTTGCTAATAATTTAATCCTATTATGGTGATAACGAAAAATCACCAGACTTTATTAAACGAATGGTGTCAGGTGGGTTAATAAAACATAGCAGCTATGAATTTGTTAAATCTCAATTTTCTCGAAAACTTTTATAAATTTTGACTTCTAATAAGAGTATCTTTTTTTAAATAAAAAAACGTTTAATTTTAACATTTTTACCATGAAATCGTCAAACAGTTAAGTACAAAAAAGTTTACGTGCTTTTTAAGCACTACCCCATGTATTACCTGCCCCTAAAAAAATGTGGCAAATTTTTCAGAGGTTCAGAAAAAGCGCAAAAGTTAAAATAAAGTACAAAGTACATTTATCTCGAAATATTTTGAAAATATTAATAAAGAAACATTCTCAGCAGCCAACATTTCACACCCCCAATATTCAATATGCAATTATATGAAGTTTTCGTTATACTTTTCGACCTAGAATACGTGTTTGCACTATGTTCAGAGACACCTTGTATAGTGGTGGTGTCGTGCAACTCGGCAACATGTTTCTGTACTAATTGGCTTCGTCAGGCATGTGTATGCACACACACCCACACACGTACACACACAATGCTGTGCATGTCCGAAAACATGAGCATATGCGGGTGTAACCAGGCAAAACTGGAAGAAAAAAATGGGAATCACAAGCGGGAACATTTAGTGGAGACCTTTAAAGTTTCCCTAACTTCCGGGACAAATTCGTGATATCGACGGGAGCTTTACTATGGACACCTGCTGTGATTCACTCAGCTGGGAATATTAAAAGATGGAAACGTTTTGTGGGGAACATAAATGTAGAAGAGGTTGATGGCAGATCCGCGAAACGGATCCGGGTTTAAGTAGATATAGAAAGAGATTGTTGGAAAATTCGGCGGCATGGTTTCTTACTTGCTGGCTTCATCGGGCACGTGTATGGCCAAAAGAGGTACATTCCTTGAAAGTGGGAAAACTTTGGGGCGTTCATGAATAAATATTCAGCTGATACCGGCTTGTTCTCATATTTTATTCCATAATTTCTAAACTAGCGCGGCATGAGGTATCAGTGGTGTGACTATTAGGCTTAGAGAATGTGTAGCACATACTTGAAATTGTTTAGATTAAAAATGAGAAATCCGTGGTGATATAAAAAGGAATTTCTTTTGGAATATGTCTCAAATATATGTTGAAGTGATCCTTTATGACTCTGAATGAAAAAGACGCTGCAGAGAGGGTTCTGAAATATAATTTACTTTTTTGGGCAGGACTGAATTTTCATATTTGAGACTCGGTTATTGGCTGATTCTACGACACGTGATACCTAGAATTTGTTCACATTCTTACGTGAAAATAACAGATTTAACAACTTAAACTGCTTATTATACCATTATTACACTTGAACTCATGTATTCGTGTTTCTTTGTCAAAACATTCAGAAGTTTGTAATATAATTATGTGTAAATTTGGTAATATGTATTTGAAAAAATAATTTTGACTTTACGTGTAGCTTGGAGTTTCGAATTCCATCGACAGCAACTTTAAAGTGCTGCTTAAGAATGCAGTTTTAAACTCTTTTATGTTAATCCGCAGGTTAAAACATTGTGAAACCAGTTTAAGGATTAGTTTTCTTTATATGTATTATTACCCCATGGCCCCGTCTTCCTTGTTTATAATATGTAACGCATACATCGTTAAACCGATACATTATTATTCTTTTTTATCGATTTTAAAGCGTACGTCGAGTAAAAACAAATTAATTTTTTGAACAACCTTGCGTCGATCTTGGTATTACCTTGCTGTATTAAAGAATCACGTATTAAGCGGTTAAACCTTTAAAATAATGGAGGATATAGCAAATACCAGACCAATGTTATAAAAATATGCGGCTAAAGGAAAAACGAGTATTAAATAAAAAGGCAAATCGGGATTATGTTAAGTTTTATTCAGTCTCATTCGAAAAACCTGTTAAAATAAAATTGTATATGATAATATAACTAATATATTTAACAAACAAATATTTGCAAAACAGGAAGGCAAAAATACAAAACATAAAAAGGAGTGACAAATTAGGTGTAATTTTCACAAGTCAATTTTCAGTAATAAAGTAATTTGTACTTCACAGGGAAAACGAATACAATAACAAGCTGTAGAAGTAACTTTTCGTGGACAACACTAGGGTTGATAAAATGTGCAGTTGCTTCGATTACTATAAATCTACAATATATAAATCATATCTACAAACAATAGGTACTTTACAAACACAGGTGTTCTCTGCATGGTTAAAATTACTTAGACCCTAGATATTTATAAACACTAAAATAATCCATGATTTAACTCTTTATTTCTGCCAACTTCGATAACAAAAATCTCCTAAGTAGTCAATTTCTATCCTACATAAAAATACCTACATCGGTTTACTAAGGCACCATAAACAGGGCGCTCCAAAAACATGCGATATATACACAGTAATAATGAAAATAAATAATTAATGCAGAAAGAGATCTCATGTACCACCCCCTTCAGATGTCATGAAATAGTGATGCTTAATACTTTATTAGATACGTCACGATTCTTAAATATATATTAAAATGATGTGGCTCAGCAACTCCAGTCTTAAAAAGTTTTAAATTAGTCTTCAGACGTAATAGTATAAAGTTAGACAACTCGAGGCGTCAGGATGAGTTTAAAACAATCTGGAGGTACTGCCACACATCCAGGCTTGATTTTAATTTCCGACCCAGCAGAGATGTTGTAGTTTTGAAGTAAAGTCGACACGATAATGAAACTAAAACATTGGACTAGCCGTTGACCGATACAAGTCCTTTTGCCAGTACTAAATGGTATGAAATATGCAGGTTTCACGACGTTCCCTGCCGGAGAAAGAAATCTCTCTGGCTTGAACTTCTCGGGCTCGTCCCAGTATTGAGGGCTCGAATTCAGCTCGTAATTGTTCAGGAAAATCATGGTGCCCTTTTTAATTGGAAAGCCTTCAATTTCCGTGTCTGTAGAAGCCACATGGGGCACTATCGGTGAGGAACCTTTACGTAAAGTTTCCCAAAGCACTGCCTCAGTATACGGCATTGCTGCCTTGTCGAATAGGTTCACGTAGCGCTGACCCCCAGTGACATCATCAACTTCCTCCTGGATCTTCTTGGCTACTTCTGGGTAGGTAACCACAGCAGCCAGGACCATCATTACTAAATTGCCTATGGCCGAATGTCCCCCGATGAAATCTTCGAGTTCAAAAATAATATGATTCCATCCCATATTGGGGTCTTCCTGGAGATGAATCAGCAACGCGTCGGTAAAATCTCTGGGAGGCGCGTGGTAGTCCAGTGTGTTAATATGGTCCAGGACTATTCTGGCTAAGATGAACTCTCTAATGTCCGCAGCCCATTGGGATAGCTTGTTCATGTGTTTACTGTACATTGGCAGCAGCCAAGGTAAGAAATCCACTGCGTATCCCTGGTTGATCTCCCAGAAGATTTCGTCGAAATCCCGTACAACTTCCTGGAATTGCTTGTCTTCGTAGGGGAAACTAGTAGAGCACATGTACTGCAGGAACATATTGGCGCAAGCAGCCAGTACTACAGGTTTGACATCTACAGGTTTGTTAAGGGGAAATTTGCGCATCTCTGACATGAAAACCTCTAACTCATTGGCCCCCACTGTGTTCACAGTGGCGTATTGGAGCGACGTGAATCTGGGAGTGCAGTACATTCTGGCGATGCTTCTTCTAGTCTTTTGGAGAACCGACCAATCGCACAGAGCCAAAGCTGAAACAAGATAACAATTATTCGTCAAAGAAAATTAAACGAGTCACGTGGAATTTTAATCCGCACTGACTAATGAATACCAAACGATTAAATTAAACTACAAATCTGATTTCATAATACGAATCGTAATAGAGGTCAGCGAAATGATCTAAAGTAGGCGCTTTTTATCGATCAGAGTAAAAGTGCTCTTCAAAGTGAAATTAGTCAGTGAAATGATCCCGTAAAAACACAAAAATACCCACTGATCGGTTGGGCATCAGATTCAGTTTCACTGGAAGTTTCAAGTTCAAGTTCATGGGTAGCCAGTGTGAGTATACGCAATGTTATGAATGAACAGGTGTTGCGTTGTTGTTAAGACAGAAAGTTGACAGAGAGATTTGCTGCTTTTATCTCTTTTCGCATCATGCGGATACCGCATAGGCGTGCGTAGATACGGGAATCTACCACGGTAATGTAGTTTGATGATTTCATCAATATTTGCCCAAAATGGCAACCAAGTTGAAAAAGTAAGTAGGGGAGCTCAAAAATCGCGAAGGATAGCTTGATCAAGGAATCACAAATCTAGTAAATGGAGCAGCTAAACGACATTACGTAGTAAATACCAGAGAAAATTTTGATATAACAAAAAATTATTAGGTCAAAATTGACTTAACCGGAAAGACTCACGAACAAGTGTCTTAAAAAAAATCATTGGTCCGCCATGACAGAGTAACTGACATAAACCTTAGCGACAGTTGACAGTTTTGACATATAAAATGACGAAATTGAAATTGCTCAACTTCGACCGTTGATTTATCGAAAAGGATTTTTAACTTTTTTGTTTCGCACAAGACACTTTACGCAATTGTCATTTTTAAAAATTTTAAACGTCAAATTTCCATTCTACGTAGCAGCCGTATTATCCTGCTGATAAGTTGCAATCATTTTCGTGTGCTTCAACTAATTCCGAACTAATTTTTAAATAATTCATCGGTAAATTTGGGCTTTTGAGGTTGTTCTGATTAGTTTTTGATTAGTTATTGATATAAACTTTCGAACTGTCACACTGTTAGTTGACAATTTTGAGTAATCCTCGGCTGCCATAGAGGTTTTTTGACGACTTCACCAACAGGAAAAATAGCTGTTATCTGTTATGTTTCTCATTTAAAGTTGAAAGAAAATACTTATTATCGTGTTAATGCATTTTTAAGTTGAAATCGAGAGGGTATTGTCCGAAGAGTGATTCGTGAGAAAACCTGAGGTGTAAAAATTACAAGGATTATTGGAAATTATCGGCGATTTTCGAGAATTTTCCGAACTTGAACGGCAACATTCCAAATTATTTCAAATTATCAAAGTTACCGAGCGTAGCATAAATTATTTTCAAAATAATACTAATAAACGGAAATAATTATCGCTACATATAGAAAAAAATATATATTGGTTTCTTGTGCTACGCAACTTTGTAATGCTCACCATTTACACAATCAACAAATATGCAAATTATTGCAATAAGTAACATTAACAAACACGGCTTTTCGGAAAATCTACTGATTCTTTTGAGGAATAAAGCAAGAATTTAGAAGGACAAATTACCAACTACTACGGCTATGTCTTACCAGAAGCTACAACTTTTTTCCTCAGATTTGCCGTATTGTAACGGTATTAGACTCATCTGTACTAGAAGAGTTATGGGGTCAAGGAAAGATATTTTGAAAGAGTTATGACTCAGCCAGGCTAAATGGGAATAGGAATTGCTTTTATGGAAATTCGATGGTAATTAAAAATGCCCTTAATTAGTTAATAACGCGGAAAAGGGCACAATGCAAATATGCGAAACTTAATGAATTTTTATTCAGTAGCTGAAAATGAATAGTAAAAGCCAGATTTAAATACTTACAATTGTTTCTGTCACCCCCGAAGAGCTTGTGAAACCTCATGAAATCTGGTCGTCCTCCAAAATCTCCCCCTTTAGCGATGAGCACTTCCTTGATCAGATCGAAATTATTAACGACAACACAGGGTGTACTTCCCAAAGTGATACTGAAAATGTCCCCGTAAATTTTGCTCAGGACTGTGAAGGCCTCAAAAGGTGTTTCGTATTTGCCCAGCAGATGAAGGCTGCCGATGACAGGCCACGGGTCCGGGCCTGGAATGGGCTTGGCGATTTTAGGCTTCCGCCTGTTGGTGACCCATAACGTGACCAAGAGCACCAACACAATTACGCATAGTACTGAAACCACGATCATGTCTATATGTCTATATGCGTTCTTTTGCGTGTGAGCACTGGTGTGCGTTCGAGGTGGTACTGATGGAACCGCGCGAACCGCTACCCTCTTTATGACCGCAGATCGCGAGAGGACCGTAGTCTACCGTGGGGGGCTTGACTTTGGTAAACTGGCTCAATCATAAGCCATGGTGCCAACCCTACCAGACTGGATGACGCGATTCAAAGGGGTACCAATTTGCTTCTTGTGTGCACTTCGCTCGGACTCGGACTACTTTAGCGCGACTTTGACTAAATGGGTACCGACACCTGATGTGCACTCACACTTTGCACTAGAAGCACTCTCTCTTCATGACACTGACACATTCTTTATATACCTTGTTTTGTTATTTCTCCTATTACGTCACCTCAAACTCCAATATTGTCAAACGAATAAACATTTTATGGAATTTAAGCACGATTTTTTTTGCTCTCAATCACACAGTCTAATCGCAATGCTTCTGTTTATGTGATAAATTTAACTATGAGCGCCTTGCTGAGTGTGATATTGCCATATTTAATGTTTATAGGTACTTATTAAACAATTCATTAACTATCAGGTATCGAGTTACTGAGCAGCAAGTACAGGACGTACTCTAATTGTCCTGGCATTGGGCAGCATCCCCTGTACAGAACAGGCCGAAGTAATTTTATTTAAACACATGAGATTTCATCATACGCCCATGCAATAAATTAGTAAGGAAGGAATGTGTAAAAGATTTTTGGGCGTAGTGTCCCAATTTTTCCGTCACGAAGTATTATGATGAGCAACTTTGTTTACTGTTTTATGTAAATGAAAGCCATTGGTTGACCTGAAAACTGAAAGACCTCATAGACAGTCTAGAAAATTCGTATTACACTAGACTTCGCCTCTCTGAAACGTTCATTGCATGTTAACCAATTGAATTGCCACTAAATAGGTTTGTTATCCAACGAAATTTCATCAGATTTTTCAGGGGAGCATCGGATTGCTCATCAGGCTAGTTTCCGCGTAACCCACAAACCTAGATTCAACAATGAAGTACCCTATCTTCCCCTGGTCGCAACCCCATGCTTCAGACAACACCTAAAACTGAATGTGTGTCGTTCAATTCATTCATATATTTTGTTATTTGTATTTGTTTACATTTACCGTCATGATGAATATGTTGTAATATGAGGTAGCTTTTTAGGCTGATTAGGCATTCAACAATTTTCAATAACACGATGGCCTGATTTTTAGGCCTGGTGCTAGTGGGACGATGAAATAAATGGTTTTCATTATTATTTTGACACAAATAGAGAAGTTATATAATATCGAATAGAACATTAGTATCGGAAATTGGTAAATACCACCCCGAACTTTGTTTTTTAATGGAGCACCCTGTATATCAGAGTCACAGGTCTCCATTTTGTGATTTCAAAAATGTGCACTTTTTCGCGTTACTTACCTCAGCAGTTTTTGAAATCAAATGTGCAACATGAATTTCACATCAAGATCGCTCGATGATGGCCACAAAATAAGAAATTACATTACAGTTACTCAAAGTGCTTGTGCACGGTGGTGGCAAAGCGATCGAAAAATAAGTCCACTTTGATTAATCAACGAACGCTCCCAAATCTGTAGTTTCTGAGAAACACGACGGTTAAGGTTCAACACCTTGACATGTTGAAATATTTTGGCACTAGTGCGTTAAGCGAATCGCATCGCGTTTGATTAACTGCTACCCACATCTTTAACACCACGGTTTCAGACCCTCCTTAGGTGGCTATTGCATTGTTTTAGGGGCGATTGATTTGTCACGTACTAAAATCAGTTAACTTTTTCCTGAAAAATTGAGGGTCATGCTAGGAAAAGTGAAGGGAGCCCTTTTATTTCGATTTCATCGGAAGTTGCAGGAAATTTTTTTGTTTTGGGAAGATAAGCACTCATAAAATTTAGATTGAAAAAACCGCAATTCACAAACACCCTGTATAGTTACATAAAGTCGTAGTAGTTTCACCGACATCAAAACCTTTATTAGCCAAGCCACTCCTCGTGTGCGATTCAACCAAACTTAAGACTTCTTCGTTTTGAAGACGGCCGACGCAGAACCAATCAATTACGTATTTATGAAAGAGGAAACTGTGTATATTTTTTATTCTAAAAAAGATTTAATAATACATAATTTAGTAACTCAAGAAATTGTAGAAATCTTAATGAACTACTCTCAAATATTTCGCTGAACAGATTCTAAGCTATATGTCATAAAACCAGCATCTCCGTTTAAAACTCAGCAAGCTACCTGAAGCTTTATAATAATTAAATTAAATGAATCTTAAAAAAACGCTGTAGTCTCTCAGAAAAGTTATTGACAAACCAGTTTTAAACATACGATTAAATTTAAATGTTATTTCTCCTCCACAAAATCGATTAATTGTTTTGAGACTCAGGAACCTACTTAAAATGTGTCTGCTTCTTGATGTGGGAGTCTGAATAACATACGTTCAAGTTATTAAAAAAGTTGCGCAAAATACGAAAAATTACTCTAACATTTAGAGCTCACAAAAAAATCAAACAGCTTCACGTGACATCCAGTTAGGCTCCTGGGCCTAACTGACGCATCTCTGGGTGCTCTTTAAGAGGCTCTAAAACACAATTACTTTAAAACACTCGGTCCAAGCAGATATTGAGCAAAATGTTATAAAACCAACAGCTTCACGTGAAATTCCGAACTATATCCAACGCTTTACCTTCATCTATGAATCATAAATACATACGGCATTTGACCAGTTTGTAGTCAGTCAAATCGAAAAATCAAACTAAAAATGTCTCTTTTACCATTAAAACACTCTCGTGATTATTGTACAGAGAAAACATTATTTGTAAATTTCATTTTCCCCCTCGTGATGTGTTTAGTTGTGTAATTTATTCTATCCCAATGCTTTTGGATCCAATGGAACCCAATAAGTGGTACGCCAAACCCATTATAGGTGTGACTGAACTAAAAAAAGAGAACCGTAGAAGCAAGCTAAAGGGCCATGCGTGAAATTGAAACTTACCAGCAATATCGACCAGAACAAAGAGAAGTGTGAAGTGAGAAGGAGGGGGTTCTATTGAATTGAAATTTGAGACCGTGGTTAGGGGCGTGGGCGATATGCTTAGCATATCCTCTAAAGCATATATGCAACCCTCCGATTGTTTTCGCGCTAATAGCACTGGTAACTATAATATAAACTTTATCTTCGTTCTATAATTTTCATGCAATGTAACATTCAATTACGTAATAGATAATTGATTTGGGGATAAAAAGGTACATATTTCCAAAATGCGAAAAGAAAATTAGGTCAGAATTGAAAGAAGTCACGTTAGGGTCAATATCTCAGCTACTGAAAAGGGAAACAAAATTTATTAAGATCAGTGCGTCGTTTTCAAAAAACTAATAATACTTCCCGTTGATTTTTTTTGCAAATCCCTCACTTTCGAGTTTTTCTTCATTTTTTGTAAACCGAACGAAAGCTGGCAACACCGATTTCGAATTTTAATTTGCTGTTATATTACGCAAGTGTGTTGTTTCATTTAAATCACTTTCTAATTAACGAATTAGAAGATGGCAATTGGGCTACCCTGCACAGTGTCTTCCATACGATCCAAATGCTTAGACTGACGAATCCACTGCGATTTAATATATTATAAAACTAAAAATAAAATGAAAAAATAACTCAAAAACAATGTTTCTTCTAGAGCCCGTTAATAGTAATACCCCTGCTCTTAATTTGTTGAGTCCCCTAACATAGAGAGTTGAAATCTGATATGGAGAGCTACTGTGGAACTGTCACGTTTTGACGTAAATACTCCTGTCAAAAAATGACAAATGGCAGCTTAGCGCCACCTAGAAAACATTTTCAAACTGGACACCTCAATTATTATTGGATTTTTAGATTCGCCTCAAAGTTCTAGCAATATTTCCTATCCCATACTCTAGTCTGATCTTCAACGGTTTCCGAAATATTAGCGTTCGGAATATGATCATTTTTCCAATTTCAACGGTCTTATATTAACACGAATGTATGTTTAACCTGACAGTTAAATGTATTTCTCGTCGGTATTTTCTCAGTTTCCAACGGTCATTCCTCAACTGTTTATTATGCACCGATAATTTTTACATTATTCGTTTGCTTGAATGGACCAAATTGATTTTTAATAAGTTGGAAAACTAGCTTGAACTATAATTAGCCGAAAACCATCTGCAACGATTCGGTAAAATAATGTAGAAGTCACATGGTCACGATGTAAAATGACCCACATAAACCCCATATAATAATAATTTTCAATCTAGTTTTAACCACCTAAACAATTAAAGTAGGCAATAATTTTAATTTGACCAGAACCCTCATTCCTTATACCTCACGATTGTACCTTGTATAATGACGAAATTAAAGTCTTTTCCTCTGTATTTAGACACAGACAGATGTAATTGTCCACAAGGACGGACACTGAATGGAATAAATATACTACCTGGGCGACCACAAACCAAAGTTATTTATAGTACTACAAACTTCTGATGGTCAATGTTAAATTCATTAATAAAACAATCTTAAACCAGGGTCATTCAATTTTGCATCAACTGTCGTGCATTATGTACCTACGCACTTTTTAATTACATAAGGCACATTAGGATAGAATAAATTATTTAAATTTACTCTGACCAGCCCAATGTTTCAACCATTAACTTATAATGTGTTGTATCGGTTTTTTGTTGCGTGTTTATGGTATTTGTTACATAACTTATTTCATTCATAAATAAACAACTATTTGGTCCATTAATGGTACTCATTTCGAAAGCTCTTAACGTCTCCCAGATTTGCTCTTCGGAAGTGGTCCAGATCGCACTAGGAGGACATCCAGGTCTTTGTTGAATCGTGGAAAAAACTAAAAATAAAGCAGCAATGCTTTGGCAAAATCTTTTTAGTTCCTCACTAAACTGGAGATAAAAGCTGATCGCTTCAGTCGAATGGCCACGAGAAATTTTCCAGGTTCGTCCAGAGTCATAAAAGGCACTAAGAAAATTCCTGTATGTGAAAGCGAAATGATGAGAAAAATAATTTACTCAAAACACGTATTTCTCAACGAGTCACAATTTTCATGAAATTTGTCACCAAAAATTACTCTTTCTTACCTAAAATTCGTTAGACAAAATCACTATCGTAACAAAGAATTACGTTCAAGTACCGATATTTGCATAATACATCAGACCAGACAAAATTATAACCACAATACTTGACCTACCCTAAATATCAATATTTTGGAACTGGCCTTGATTTAAAAATTTAAGACCATGACCTAGTCTACTCAATGAGTCTTTGGGTTTATTACCGAAAGAACTGATTTAGTCTGATCGAAATGTGGACTTCCTCAAATGAAGATTTCAGGTACTAATTTCATTACCCGATCAGGGGTATATGCCATGAAGTTAATTAGCTTTTGTTTGACATTCTCAGAGAAGCTTGGATGCGCGAGAGTATACAAGGTGAGTCAACTAAAATTACAAGAAATATGCGTACATCGTACTTGATTATATTAACGTTGTGGTGCCTACTTAGTTTGCGGTAGAGCAAAATCGATTATCTTCTTTAGGAGGGCCCTTCCCAAGACCGGAACCTGTAAGCACCAAAAAATGACGACGAGACGGTTCGTTCAATTTCATTGATTCGGGCAAATTTGATTTAAAAATTTAATTTGCGGAATGATTTATACTTTGAGAATCTCAAAAAGACCAATGTTAATCGAGCTTTTCCGAATCCAGATCAGAAGAAATGAAAACTCATTGACCATCTCGAGTTCATCGAAAAGAGAGATTAATCCACTTTTTTTTCTATTCTAATTTTCTAAAGTAGATTGCGTGTTCTGTTAAAAAATTTAAATTTTAGTTTCTGAGGATCCGAAAAATTCAAAATAAATTCAAAATTTAATGATGATTTATAATCGTAAAGAAAGGTATCAACGTGATCTCATACCACGAAAAATAAAGGCGCCATTATACGTTTCGACTTAGACAACTCCTACAAATGATTAATTTCTGAGGCTCAATCTATTTTGATGAGTTTTTAAGATATTTTGAACCTTCTGGAAAACGTAAAGAAACATTACGACTCCACCGTGTTCACTGAAGTCCTCTCAACAACCGAAGCTCGTTCGATATCTGTAGATTTCGAGACTCATTTATCCCCAAGTTGTTCAGACATGGACCTCAAACTGATGTTTCGGCAAAACAAAAATTATCAAAGTGTCTATGTAGGTACCCAGCGATCTCGAAGGGGTGCGCTATCTCGCTTGCTACCATCATCGCACCCTGTACATAATTTGTATGCTCCATCCAACATGGACGCTCTGCTACTACTAAGTTTTAGTTTAGAATGTGTAGAAATACGTAAATTTTACCGAGAATTAACGAATAATATGAAGAAAATTACTTTGAAATTATTCTAGTGGATTAATGAATTATTTGATTGTTGTCACAAGCGCTTGGCTCAATCAAGTGCGAGTGCGTCTGAGCTTTATTAACAATCATGTATGAAAGATTTTTTCATGAACGAAATTGACGGTGTTGATTTAGAAAATCAAACAATGCAAACTCGGTTTCATGACACTGATTTTAACTTGTTACGTTCTTTTTTCGAGACAGCCGAGTAACAGTAACAATTAACTATTATATCATCGCAAAAAACAAATTAAATATTTAAAAATTATGGAGAAAAAACTAATTTGGTATGCCATAGTCGTCCCATTTAAAATTTTCCCATCGGAGAACCTGACTTGACTACCTTATGCTAATTTTTAAAACACTTTTACCGCTTGCAAGACA
This sequence comes from Euwallacea fornicatus, assembly GCF_040115645.1. Taxonomy (NCBI): domain Eukaryota; kingdom Metazoa; phylum Arthropoda; class Insecta; order Coleoptera; family Curculionidae; genus Euwallacea; species Euwallacea fornicatus. The sequence goes on from NC_089573.1 coordinate 1,545,251, forward strand.
ATCAGGTCAACTATATATTCGCTGGGATATTTTAACCTATTATAACGGTACCTTGTAGTATTCCTTGTATGTTTATATGTATACAAGGCGTTCAGAACGAACGATTTTCATTTTACACTGTGAGCTACTTTCGACGCCAATCAGGCCCAGAAGTATGATAAGGCGAATTTCTTTTTCAACACTGGAAATCAAAATGGTTCTTAAAACGAGTCGTACCTAGAAAGAAAAATCTTGCTGCGCAGCTTATAGAGGAGGATTTCATAGATTATTATGTGTCTACCATGCTCCTTTTTTTTCTAACAATCAAGCTGGATATTCAAATGAACAGGCTTTAATTACGAAAAACTTGAGAGGGGTGAGGTGGTACCCTGTAATGTAGTCAAGGACGTTACGAATTAGACAGTAGCGCATCATCAGTGATTCTTCTCAGACTCAATTCAGTGAACCACTTTGGTCTCACCACTATGCGTGTTTGTCCTACCTTGCGGTACTCCTGCGTCGGTAATGCGATAATTGTTGCTAATTGACCGAATTGTTTGAGCCAACATTCAGGAAAATTATACAGTAGCGCCTATGAGCAACTGAGGAAATAGGAAAAAGCGCATAATTTATGGTTGAATAGTTGAAGAACCACAAATAAAAAGACCAACTGTATACGGCAAAAAGTAGACGTTAGAAGATTATTATTGGGTTAGGTTATATCAGCTGCTAAGGAAACTCCTGCAGTAATGTAGAGTCCAATTAATTTTTTAAAGTACAATCCTGTATTGAAGCTCGGTAAACACATAAATCCTCAGTGACACAATAATATCTGACTGACTGGAGATAACACTCATTCGTATGATCTAAGCAAATAATCCAGAACTTAAATAATACCTAAAGGTGATATAGGTCAGGTAGGCACATTTCACCTTAATTTATGCCCTAATAAGGGAAATAAGTCCCTTAAAGGTGTTCTTTTCATATTTGCTTTTTTTTTGGGCGAAAATCGCTGATAAGAACTTTGGTTCCCGAAGCTCGTTTCCTCGAGATCAAGGTCATTTTTCCATTTCAGGGTGCTTATCGAAACGCGGTTGTGCTTGGAGAAAAAGACCAGAAGTGATGATGTTCTAATCATTCAGTAACTAGGCCGGCAAGTTCAGCAAGAACGAATTAATTTGCTATTTTTGCTGCTATTCAATTTTATTTATAACAAAATATGTAATACGATCTGAGGGAAAAACACTGGCGTCTTCAATTTTTGTTACCAGACGTCACAGTTCTTGCAATTCAACCTATAAGCTATGAATCGGCTTTTTCCAGGAAATCCGTGCGAAATTCCTTGAATATTCGTTGATGAGGAGTTATTTTATAGGAAGTTAAAGGACCCTGAAAAGTCGAGTGCAGGCCGGTTTTAAATGCAAAATTAAACGCAAGTCAATTGCTAACATAACTGAAGTTAAACCCGAACTCTTATACCAAACCAGCGTAATCACCAAACCAGACTCTAATACCTCTTTCATGAGGCATACGGACGTATCGATCCCTATTTTTCCGACGTGAAAAGTGCTCTGAAGTAAAGCTCCCTCAAACTACGATTCGAAATCTCAATTGAAGTATTGAACCTTAACGTAGGGCCCATACCAATCGAGCGAACTGAAAAACTAGTAGTTCGAAAATTTGGAATTTTTTTTGTAGATTTTAGATGAAGAAAAGATTAGATTAAGGCTTTAACCCTTTTCCGATATCTCGGCAACCTCTTGGAAAGTTGCTGTAAGTTGCAGCTCAAGCCAGTCACCTAGATGAGTTCTATTGTATGAACTTGCATACGGAACGGCGTAATATCTCTTTTGGAGATTGAAATATGACGTCATTTGTACTCCTATTTTCGCGATTTTGAAAATTCCCCAACGGGTGTTTCATCAGCCCTCGGAAATGCATACGGAGTTAATGTAGGACTCATATCAATCGATTGGGTGAAAAAGCAAGATCTCAATACTTTCGAAGAAAAAAAACGCATCTACTTTTCGCCATATTATTAATTTTGAACGTCGATATCTTGGAAACCGGTAAAAGAATTGTCTAAAAAATTTCACAAGTTAGTCATGTTACTGAAATCTGCAGAGTATGTCTGCTTGCACGAACCGGGATGTAATAGGTATCACTTTATCTGTTACGAGACTGTTACCAGTTTACTCAATTCAACACAATAAAATATCACATTTCTTGTAGTTTCTGAGACACAGGGTTATTTTCATATCTAGTTTCAGGATTGTGAAAGTGCCTTTTACAAACGCGCTTGAAATTATATTTTCACGTTTCCCGTATCAGTTGAATACATTGAAAATTCCAAGTGAAACGTTTGGCATTTTTCAAACATTAAATATGGATTAACTGGAATTAAATTGATAATTTTCTTAAACATAAATATATGAAACCATCCAGTTATGTATTAAGGATTAAACCTTTTTAAAATTAAATAAATCGCAAGTGCTGACTGAGTGATACAGACACAGTACGACCCTAAGCCACGCAAATTTCATTAATTTTTTTTTTAGATCGGGCATGTACAATAAGAATAATTTCACAGAGCGTTGGTAATTACACTTTCAATTATTGCCTTCCTTATTAGGGGCCAATCTAAATTACGTGAAAATTGATCTGAAAAATTGCTACGTTGGGATGATATACTTAAATGCTAGCGCTCCCTTTCAGAAGAGAAGTTCGGCTTCTATCAGATAGGTACTAATACTAATACATGTCATGAAAACATAAATGTATATTATGTAAATTAACCTAGATTAAAAACAGAACATGAACTCCTCGGGATTAGAAATATTCACACACAACCAGTTCTGTTTTATCTCGTCTAATTTATTGAAATTTCTCATTAAAATGCGCTTTCCGTCCTATAAGAAAATTGAGAGACCTAGTCTTAGATCGACTTGTTTACTCTTACATAGATTCTAATTCCAAGGATGCTGTATACTACAAGAGCGAAACCAACCAGAAGGCCTTAAGCGCACAAACAATAACATCAATTATCGACGACTTAATTACCTCAAAAAGTGCGTAATTTAGAAAAAACTTGATATGAAGTTAGAGGCAGGTGTTTGATAAAAATGAACTTTTGCAAGTTAATCAGTGAAAAAAACCAGACATGTTTTTGCCGGGTCTTGAAGAGCACTCGATTTATTCAGTACCATCTTTTGACCAAGCAACTCTTGCGGCACCTTATCATTATCATATTAATAGTCCGGACGTTGCTGACTCAACCACTCTTAATACTGACAATCGAGTCATATTCCTAAACTTCCGAGTTCTGCAGTTTTTCTCTATTTAACCCAAGTAATTATAGACGAAAATTGGGAAAGAACATAAAATTTGACTAAAATATAGTGAAAGGGAGTCTGGGCTCCCGTACTAAAACCACTTTCCGGTTAAAGCAGGGATTTAAATTTTAAGTGCGTTCATTTTTGGTATGACCAAGTACTACTGATGAGTACTCGACATTCCGTCTGCCAATTTTTATCCAAAAAGAAACTGGTCAAAATTTAACGTTTGTGTAAACCTGGGTTTCCCAAATTGTGTTTTGTAGCGGAAAATAAATCCGGCCAATGAAATATGAGAAAAATAAAAATGCGGCAACTTACATCATTATGCACATGGTACTTCTTAGTCTTTAGCATCGACGTGTTAAAGCAGATGGAATTCAAAATTGTTCTTAATAAATTGCTGTCAGAAGGTTTGGTGCGGAAGAAATACGTATTCAACGACTCCAAAGAAGGTTTTAGAATGGAATTTTCAATTTAGATTTTCGGTTAGTTGTATTAGGTTTTTGATATTTCAAATACGCTAATTGGATATTAACTTAACATTGTTTTGCGTTCAATAGTTCTCCTACAGGATATGCAACGCAACAAGTTTCATAAACATAGAAGTTAGATCGAGTAATGTTTTTCAATATTGATGGTCTATCCAAACGCTTCTTTTCTTTTAAAAATAAATAAATTCACATATTTGTAGTTTTTATCTTTCGAATGACCCAAATATGTGTACATAGTAGGATATCATTTAATATTTGACACGGATAGAGATTTGATGTTTCGAACGTCAGTATGACATAATGAAACTAAGATGTCGCTAATGTCAAATGCCATATGTCATTTTATGACTTGGGGCAATTAGTAGCAACTTTAGTTCTTTAAATCGCAAGCTATAATTCTTAAATCAAATTCGAAACTACTTTCTCAATGACCTACTAAACTAACCTTTTTGATGAGACAGTTATCCTTACATTCACCTTATATGGTTTTTAAAGTTTTGAGTTGCCCTCGGTATATAAAACAAATTTCGAAAAGCGGACGACGATTCTTTGCTAAGTGTTCAGCTAGATAAAAATAATTTCTAGTGAACGAGAAGTGAACTTGCATATCTCACTGATTTGTCATTATATCTTGAGTGTACGTCGACGAAGAGGAAATAATTAAGAAATGCGTGATCTACATCTTTTTAATGCGACATTAATTTGTTTTTGTTGGTCATAGCTATATCAAAGTTTACTGAATTTATGTGCCAGCAGCCAAAGTTGTTCGCGGGGAAAAAACGAATTTTTGTTTATTTTAAATAGAAAAATTCGTAAATAGGTAATTTGTGACTGTCCAAAACAGACCTCTTGTGGTGAAACCGATGTTGTTTTACTGCAAATACAACAGAAATACAGCAACTGAGGTAAACTTTTCGAAAATTGATTCATATATTGGAAACAAACAATAAGTTTAATTACTATAAAATATGAGGTAATTGATTTCTCAAAGGGACAAATGTAACAAGTTGTTCAAACTGCAAGCTCAACAGATTTTCATTCTTAAAAAATATAACTAGCCATTTAAAAAAGTGAAAGTTCCTGCTACTTACTGTCAATAATAAAATGACATATGACCTTTGACATTAGTCAAATGTTGATGTCATTTTTTTGACATATTGAAATTGCAAATTTCAAATATCTTTCTGCAACAATAACGGCCATTGGACTATGTATTTATGTATGCTTGATTTGGGCCACTCGCTATACGGCGTAGAATAGGAAATATATGAAATACGGTATAGGTAACGTTTCAGATAAAAAATCATGGCAACATTTGAGCTGCAATACTTTGAAAACGACTCTAAAATATTTATTAGCTTTATGCTCAGGAATAAACGGATCAGAAACATGCAAAAAACGTATTCATACCAGGTCTTTTCATTGACGTTCGAACGATGTTTTTATACTGTAGAAAAACAAACGTGTCTTTGGTTACTGGATATTGACAGATTTCCGACGTTTCAAAATAAACGTTTTTACTACACAGTCCTCAGTTATCTTTTAATTACATTCCTGAATTCTTATTAAAGTACCTGAACGATGATACCCCCACAAAGTGGCTATGATTGCGCATACATATATCATTTTTTATACTACTAGCTTCAGAAGACATCATTATTGGGTGTGTTGAATAACTATAAAGTAGGATTTCTCGTCTTTTTCAAAAAAATAGTTGAATAACAACTTAATAACGACACGCATATGGCTCATTACTTACCTTGCGAGCTAATCGACCGATGTGTCTTTTTGTGTTTCAGATTTAATTCATGCTTAATTTAGGTAAGTTTATTATAATTTTTTAAAATTATGTTAAATTTAGTAGATGAAAATAATTTTACATACACTACAGTTGTGAAATATTTATTACCCTCACACGAATCTGATTTAAACTTGGCATTAGAGCTATTATAATATATTTCAGAACCTTAGTGTATAATATAATATACATCACATACAGGGTGTTAATTTCAAAATGAATCACCCGAAATATCTCTTGATCGGAATGAAAATTAGAATTAATAAAATACGTCTATTTAAATGTCTACGGGGAAATTTAATTCGAGAGAATTTTATCAGTTACCCCCTCACCCTCCGCTACCCTCACTTTGATATTTCAAATGACACTCCTCGTCGAGTAGCACATCATTGCAAACGGAATTCAATTTGCTACGTAACTTCACTTACAAAACTGAAATCGATTATTGAAGTCGGGAATTAGATGGTAATGTGTAGTAATGTAAATAGCTTAAAATTAATAAAGTCCCTTTCGAGAATGGCTGAATGAACGATTTCCTAGAAAATGGATTAGCGAAATAGGTGATGTAGAATCGCCAGCGCGATCTCCAGATTTCAGGCCATTAGACTTTGTCCTACGGGGTTATTTATAAAACAACGTGTTTAGACTACGCTTAAAAATATTCAAAAATTAAAAAATGGAATTTTCCTGGAATGTCGAGGTATTACCGAACGAACTTTGGTTAATATTCGCGAAGAATTTGAAAACCGACTTTATTATTGATTCGCTAACAACGGCTCACATCTTGAGCACTTAATAAAATGAGCTATTTGATTTCAATGAACCATTTGTACCAGTACACATTTTTCCCAACTCCCTCCATTAACCGATTTCAGATTTCTTGGTACAGTAATATCGCAAATTGAATTCCGCTTGCAACGATGTACTACTACTCGAGGGGGGTGTCATTTGAAATATCAAAGTGAGGGTAGTTGGGGGTGAGGGGGTGACCGATACAATTTTCTCTAATATCAAATTCAATTTCCCTCCAGATATCTAAATAGAAGGTTTTTTTATTGTTTAAAATTTTCATCCTAATCAAGATTTTCCGGGTGGTTCGTTTTAACATAAACACTCTATATAATGCCCTGCAGTGTACGGTACATTGTCGATCTATTATCGCTCAGGAATATTTTTAAAAACTATTTACGTATTTATTATTAATGCGTCAAAAATGTTCTATTGAAAATTTCATAAATAATAATGTGATCGTTACTTTTTCTAGATACTTCGTTTTTTTTTCTGTTTGTCATGGGGTTTACATTATGCTTTAAATTATGTGGAGGTTGTAGGTTCGAAATTGGACAGCGATCATGACTTTTATATATAGTTCATTGTGGAAACGTTTGAAAAATGAATGTCCGTTTATGGAGACGTCTAGAGAAAAAAAGGAATGATAAAATGGTACGTTTATGGATGAGATGATTTCCAGAAGTTCCCATAACGTTCATTTTATAAACAATTCAAAGCAAAACCTGGTATTATGTGGAAAATTTGTTTATTTACATGTTTGGAACAAAGCTCTGCCTTCTTTTCCGATAGTTCAAATAACTGCGAATACAAGGGAATTTTTTCTATTTTTTTTATTTAGTGAGGAACGGGGATCGCCGGAAGACACCCCAAACCTAGTCATAGCTACAACTTTACTTTTTTCAATTTTTTTGACAAAATCACACTTGGACGTCTTGAAATCTTAGAGATATACTTTTTTGAATTCGATTCTCCTGTGGATCGTAGGAAGTATAGTGTTTTAATTTTTTTAGTGGAATTAAATTTTTTTCGGTTTAAAAAGTTTAGCATGACTGTTACAAATTTAATAAAATTTTCAAACCATTACCATTTTTGTCAATTATATTGGAAAAATCTTCGTTGTACGGTAGCTGACATATTCCCACATTTCTCCTACATACCTCCACTGCTCAAATTTATGCAGTAACTTTTTTTAACTTGTTGATTTATACAATTCTAGTAACAAAGTAGGTACATAGGGGAGCTCCTTGAATAAACTGACTTGAATTTTACACAATTTTTAGTCATAGTTGAAGGCAGGCTTCAGCTCATGTCTGCTACGTTGTAATCCCTCGAAATATCTTTGCATTTTTCAAATAAGACATACGACAAAGAAGTAACAATATACAATTGTTCTTCGAGTTCTCAAAGGATCAGCTCTTGAAATATTAAAATTGTTAAAAAAACTGGGTACGTACGATACCTCCCGCCTCCTTACCAATTTCCAAACGGAATCCTATCTTGACATGCTACATCTATTAAGGCTCTGGAACCTTAAAAATGCAATATACAGGGTGTTCCAGTTTATAGTAGCAGGACTTTAGCAGTTGTTAGAAAATGTAGTATATATATATATATATATATATATATATATATACTACATACATATATATATATTGAAAAAGGCTCAGTTTTTGAGATACGGGATGGCAAACTTGACTTTTTTTAAAATAATTCACGCAATTATTAAGATACAACCATGAAATTTATTATTTTGGAATTTTTCCAGTGCCGAATTTATATTTGTTAAAATTTTCGTCAAATTTACAGAGGGCGCCACATGAAACATTCAAGTGAATGCTCAAATTGCGATAACTTTTTTGAACCTCTTTGCAGCAACTTTTTTTTAAATCATAACGATTTCCCGTTCATTTTTCTCCGAAAAATGGTACTCCTGTTATAAATTGCTAAAAGTCACTGCTTTCGAAATATTTTGAATTTCCTCAAGTTCGGCTAGGTAGTTCGTGGACACCCTGTATATACATATAAGCACTAAAATTCTTCAGAACAGTTGGCGATTCATCATGGACAACTGTGGCGTTACTTTTGATACTATTAAGGATTTTTTAGGCTTTAGGGATAGTGGCAGACCCAAGAGCAAAATTATTATCCTCATTAAATCTTCTACGTTGATAAAAACATACGCAGCCGGTGTGAGCACCAGGTTGCTGGAAGTATTGTGCATAGCAATTACTAATTTCTACAGCATCAGACAATGTTTAAGAGTCGGGAAATTATTTAATATACCTATGTATATTTAAATTATTAATGGCCGACTAAGGTTTTCGGGCTAACCTGAACTAACTTGAACTAACCTGAACTAACCTGAACTAAGCTGAACTAATTTTTTGAAAATATGATTTTTTTCCTTCCAATAGACGACAGTTCTGTTCGCTTTATAAATGTCCTTATGTTTCAAGTCTTCCGAGGTACTTCAGGTTCAGTAATACGTAACTCCTTGAACGGTGTATGAATATTAAATAGTCATAATCATCGTTCGTACAGCATAAACAGTCCTTTCTCAATAGTATTTTCATAAAATATGTATATCATTCAATGGGACAATTTTTCAAATCATTCTTAAACGTATTAAAATTGTAATCACTGAACTGGATAAAGTATCGTTGTAGGAATGTAATAAGTTTATGAAATCTATACGTTGGATGCAGACTGTTCATTTTCTTGTTTTACCGTAGTTGGAAATAACGCTTCACACATAAGTAGAGGTTGTTGGAGCCCTGGAATTGCATATTATTCTCAATTGAAACTAACTGAGAATAACATTCTCCTTTTACTAATAGCTGGGACGGAAACCTTGGTTACAACCCTTGTGACGATTCGTACGTTTCATAGCAGTGATAAGGAGGGAAGGTGGGGAGCTGCGTATGTAGAAAACGAATGTACTTCCTATTTCAATTCTGATATTAATATTCACAGTTTTGAGCATATGATATTTAAACTCAAAGTTGGGAATAAAGCTTTTTTGCCGTTTGTAATAAACCTCCTCAAATCAACTTGATAGCAGATTTCCAAGTCAAGTATCAGCTTTACACGAGGTGTTTTGTGTTGCAGACCTCAATACAAATCTGCTTGGTGTTAACCACACGTTAACATGACTTTTCGAAAATAATTATATATTTTTTCGTAAATTGTTGAATTTCCTGCGTTTACGAACAAATTTACAGGGATTTGTCTCTAATATTACGAACTGTTGCAAAGGTTGTAACGAGGGGTTTCGTACGAGCTCTTAGCAAAGGGCGAATGTTATTTCCAGTTAATTTTAACCCAAAATAGTTTGCAATTCCACAGCTGCTACAGCTCCTGCTTATGTGTGAGACATTACGGCCGAATAAGGTTAACAGAAGAAACATAATTGTACGACTGACATTATATCGACTTTATTGCATTAGAGAAAACATTGCATGAAGTAAGGTACCTGCAGATTTGTTCGTAGGTGTGAGAGAATCAGTAATTTGAATCAAATTTTAATTTTTATACAGAACGTTTTGCTTACTGCGGGCACCAGCCTTGCGGATATCCCATCAAAATCAGATATCAATGACTTAAAGGTCATTCTGAGGAAGTTTACTGAAAATGACAAAAATGAAGTTTAACTTCCCACGTTAAGTTTGCACATGACATATTTAAAAATTTGAGTAATATAAGTATTAACATTAAAATTACGAGTATATCGGTTTTTTATATTATATAATTAACTTGCCCTCTTTCTTCCCTATCGGGGTCATGCAAAGTATAATTTGGAATGGAAGAATGTGACGATCGCTTAGCGAAAGCCATGTTTTAGCCGACAGAATAAACAAAAATATATCAAAGTCGCTATTAAGAATAATTCTATTTAACTCAACAAAACATATAAATATTGATCTAACATTGAAGTGAGATAAAAAGAAATTGGTGTCAAAATCCGTGTCACCACCCGCACATTTTCCTCGCATGTTACTGACTGTCTGTTTTCCAAAGCTTGAAGTAGTCATTCAATTTATCAATTTAGAAAGTTTTTGGCCCTCTTGCATTGTTTTCGTATCTGTGAATGTTTTCCAGTTATTTGGAAAAGTATCCAGGAGAGCATAAGATTTTATCACAAAAAGTGCAAATACTTTATGTGTTTTCGTTTATATTCTCAGATACATAACATATTATAAGCAAAATGGGGTTAATCATTTAATGGTTTGGAGAAACTACTCTATTTTTACCATAATTTCTTATGTGTGGAAATCCAAGAAAGTAGTAAAATCGGGGAGAGGCGCAGCTCTGTGGTTCGGAGCTTTAAGGAGGCAAAATTGGACTTCAACCGTCGCGCTAATTCGTAGAGTTCCCATATCAATATTATTGTCGTATTGCACGGTTTTTCCACATGGCATTTCCAGATTTTATTGCCGTCAATGGTCGCTCCTGAGCCCTTTTACTTTTACATGTTATAAATTGGAGATACTGCAAAATAAGACTTGATCAATTCCCGTTTGCGTAAAATTTTCTTAAAAGGAGATTGGGAGGTTGGAGTAAATTCTATATAATACTATGATCATTACCATGCACACATGTTTCCACTGAGGAGTCTTAAGAAACTCTTAATCTTCAGTAATGCCAATTCCTTTTAATTTTTTAAGTATACTGATTTTATCAATTTCTTCTTCGATATTTGTTGTTCAATAAAGAACAAAAATCACAGTAACTGATAGATATCTTGATGAAATTACGGTGATATGAAGTGAATGATGAAATGAAATGGAAAATTTTAGATAAAATTATGTGGCATGAAAGATATTTGGTTTGGTTTTCATGGCTTAGTGCAAAATTAGGTTGTCAATTGCTTTCGCTTGTTAAAAGAAAAAAATTGGCAAAAAGAAAAAAAAAATGCTTTAAAAAAACTTGAAGGTCTCAATAAATTAGTAGATAAGGGATGTTAATTTAAAAAAAAAAACTCAAGAAAGATTATTTTGAACCTTTGGGTTGCGGGAATTTTAAAATGGGATAGGGAAGAGTTTTAGAAGAATTCAAAGATGTAACAAAACACATGAGATTTCATTAAAACATCAATTAACATTTCCCTCACTTATGTAATACTCTATATCTTGTACACTGAGAAGTTTCATGTGAAAACTCTTTTTAAGTTATATAAAAAAAATCACATGGTAATTTGTCACACTAATAAGTCCCCTTAGTATAGCCATTATGCAACTAGGTACGTAAATGGGACTACAAATTAATGTACAACTTATGTTACACCTACCAATCAAAAACAATCTACATTTGTGCGAGAAAATTTTCTACAGTTTTCCATCGATATCACCTTCTTCATGATGAAAAAAGAATCCATTAGCGTACCTGATGGTTTCCGTTACACTATTGATCACAAAATATGTGTGTGTGAGCACATAAATTACTCTTTATCAGGAAAACTCAGTAAGTTGCAATCAAAACGTATGAGTCCCATGAAAGAGCAGGTCGAGCTGATTCATTTGAGTCTTTGCTGACGAAATTTGAACATCATTTGCCGAAGTTATTAAGGTTCAAAGTTTGAAAAGTCACAAAATATGTGTGCTTGAGCACATAAATTACTCTTTATCAGGAACACTCGGTAAGTTGCAATCAAAACGTATGAGTCCCATAAAAGAGCAGGTTGAGCAGATTCCTTTGAGTCTTTGTTGTCGAAATTTGCGTGAATTCTGTGAATTTTTTTTGCAACTTTTCATGTGATTTCAGTTATTGCCCACAGGTCACTTTTTTTCACTTCGCAATAAAAACGAGCTCAACGATTCCGACATAAGATTTTCGTCACATTTGCAGGCAGTGCTTCACGGGAAACGAAGAAAGAAAAAATTACTTAATTTTAGTATCGCAAAATATATGATTTTGTGCAATTAAATTAAATATTAACGAAAAATTTTGTTTAAAATCATTGGCAAACGTTGCCCGAAGAGCATTCGAGATAATATTATTCTGTTTTTGAATTCCGAAAATCAGGCGCTAAATAACGATTCTACATTCCCCAACTTCGATTACCTTTCACGCTGCTGTATATTTACCAGGCCATTGTATCGCTTTTGATCATTCTCATAAACTAACATCATTATTAATGCATCAGTTCGATAATTTTACCACACGAACGAATGGAAATATACTAATGCCCAAACCGTTTTTGGATCAACCACTGATGAATATAAATTAAAATAACAGTGTTGAGGCAAAACGGTCTACATATTTGCAACTGTGGTAATCGTCCCATAATGCGGTGCTCCCAGGAATTGAATTTCGTTATTGTGATTCACTTTAATCGATGTGAAAACACTTGTAAACAAGGCACATCTAACGGTACTTCGAAATTTGGAGCAGATTTTTTTTGTAACATAACCGACTTTTTTTTCTTTATTTTTCACTTCTGAGACTGACACAAAAAATTTGGGTTCATCAAACTTCTATATAGTTCTCTAATCCGGGTCAGTTCTCTCAGACGATCTTAATTAATTAATTAGCGCGTAACCACCTGGTGCCACTTGCATAATCCAACTTGTAAGCTCAATTCGAAACGATAAAAAAGCCGGAATAAACTTTTCTCCGTTATCAATGATCCCGAACAATATCCATACATGGAATGGCACCACCTAGTCTGGAGCCCCTTTTGATAAACGTTAAATAAGATAAACGTGTACCCGGAGAATCCAGGCGCTAGAGTTTCACTCAAACTTTCTGCCACGCTATTTTTAGAGACAATTTAAGGGAAACTTTCTCTGGTAGTTTTATAGGAGAATTCGATTAATGAAATCATGGAAAAACTGGATTATGACGTCAAATGTTCGTGATTTATTTAAAGTACGCATCCGCTCATAGATGTTACTTGAATTATTAGATTTTTTGAGGGGTAAAATTCGCTCTCATTAGGCTCAAGCTCTTAAAGGATTTTTGTCGATAATTTGGTTCGAATCGCAACAGAATTTAGTTTAATTTGCGATTTGATTGAGTACTCTCATATAGTAATCATTTCTGCGATTCTGCAGTTTCATTTGTAAAATTTAAAGAAAATCACTGAAATTTAGGGAAATTTTGAGATTCCATTTCTTGGCAATGACCTAAGCAATCAAGAACAATTTTGATGTTTTTAAAATTAATTTCAAATTATTTCACGCGATATTATATTGCAAACCGTAGTTCATATTTCGTTGAAACTCGAAATTCATTCAAAGTAGAAATATACAGGGCGTCCGAGTTTTTTGTGGTAGGATTTTAACCACATCTACGCATAAATATAATATTCGTTTGCTATATAAACTATATTCGAGAAGTGTTTTGTTAAAGAAATGCAGGATGTTAAAGTTTCAATTTTTTTCCATTTACCCTTCACAGCTTTTAAAGTTTGTACTATATATATATTTACCTCACATTTTGGGTATAAATTAATAGCATAATTAGACGGATATCGTTTACATTGTTCCCGGATGGGGAGGAACTAGCCAAAGGCAAACTACCCAAAAAGAGAATTAAGATGTGGAGGACTCATTGCTTGGCCTCTCCCATCGCCCGAGCTAACATCTCTAGATTTTTATGTTTGGAAGTTTATGAAGAAGAATATGTATTGTACTCCTATAAACCCTCAAGAGGAATCTTTAAGGCGACTATGAAATTCTGCTCTTAGAATAGCTGCTCAAAATTTGAAAAGTATTTGACGGTCTTTATGGCGACATCTCAATTTATGTGTTGAACGCAATAATTTCGAACAATTTCTGTAATAATAATTATTTAATATGGATTTAAATTATTTTGTCATTGAATAAATTATGGCTGTTCAATTTATTCTGAATTTAAAGTTCCTGTTGTTCTCTTGTCTACTATTATGTTTCATATCCCATCTGTTAAAAATTCGCTTTACTCTCGTAGATCCTCAATAAATAAATTGTTACTCCTGTTTACACCGCAGCAGTTTGTAAAAAATGATCAAAATACACTGAAGTTTCTAAACTGAACAGGCAATTTAAATTCCTAAAGTTAAATTCTATGTGGTGCACGACAAAAAAATTTTGTTTATTATAGTCCCAAAAAATATCGCCCTGTAGATTTTCACGTTCATCTAGTATTATCTTATCATGTAGATCTTAAAAGTTCATTTATACTTAACGTTTGAGCCAAATATTTCAAAAACTTTTGGAGCTACAAAGCTACAAAACGTAAATTAACAACAATATAAATTTCAGTATTTCGTTAAAAAAGCATTTTTCGAATATAGTTCATATAGCAAACTAATATTTTTCTGCCGCGAATACGTGGTTAAACGTCTGCTACAAAAAACCCTAACACCCTGTATTTGAATCTCAATATCGTATACTGCATTGCCATCTTACCATTAAAAACATGTCAATTATATCTACTTTTATCATACTTCGAGTTTTCTTTCAATAGACAGAATTTTGCAAATTTTGAGGTATTTTAGAGTGACTAATTTCATTAGATATTCGTAGATGGTCTCTTCTCCTGTTACTATCGTGATTTTTTCTGAAGGAAATAATTTGATGAATCGTGAAAACGGATCTCGAGAATAATTAATATATTTTGAGGAAAACCTAAAAGTATCCATTTCATATGTTTTTTTCCACGTTATGGTAGCAAACTGAATCTTTTCCCAAAATTGGCGTTCATAGCAATTTTTGATCATCTTGAACTTGATTTTGTTAATTGTGTTCTATGGTATTTCACTTTTCTAAAGCCGACATCACATTTTTTGTTGAATAAAAAATCCTCGAACTCAGTTGGAAATCTTAACTGTTAAAATTCCATAGATTAATTAACTATCATAATTAGAAACTCTCTTGAAACCAGTAAAACACTACAGATGATGAAAAACGAAACATTATGGAATAGAATGGGCGTTGTGATACTAACGCTGATAAAATTTTCTCTTGAAATATGGAAATTTCAGTAAATTCAAAAACGCACTATTTTTTTCGGTCTTTTCAAAATTTTGCAGCTTTTTCTGGCTTTAAACACATCAACATCTATTACGGTTTGCTAGAACATGCCGAACAACCTCGTTTTGGACACTCAGTAGATATCTTCAAAAATTATACTTAATTACTTCCTCTTTTGAAAAAAAAATTATTTGTTTTTATTGAAGTTTTCAGGCTTCAGAGAATCATGATGAGGTTTTTTTTAATTTTTGAGGAACAATCAATAGGTAGCGGCAGCTGTTTTTTGTAATCTCTTAAAAGCTTTTGACCGTGTTAACCATAAAATTCTTTTAATCTTATTGAAGCTTTATGGATTCATGGATAATTCGAACGGGTGGTTTTAATTTTATTTGTCTCATAGATTGTATAGTGTAAATTTTAGAATTAAAGTGGAGGTGAAGTTGAAATTCAATATGCAGGAGGTAAGTTTTGGGAGTCCTCACGGGGACGTTGCTGGATCCATAATTGTTTTATCGTATGGCAATAGTTTGGTTTTCTTTCACATTTTCTTGTGGGCGATGAAGTAATTTTCTGAAATTCTTTGATGGGGACGAGATGAATGGCTCTGCCATACGTACTACGAATCAATGTTACGAATATGTTTAGGCACTAATTTTAATAAAATGTTTACAGACGTCTCCAGAAATTTTCCTACCATTTCAAAGATGTGTCTGAAGTTCCTGGATCATCTTAGGGCATTTCCGAGTTTTCAGAAGTTATTGCCTAAATTTCGAAACTTACAGGAACTTCTAGGAATCGCGCTTTCATGAAAACTATGCCTCAGCAGTCTTAGTTCTCTTGAGGAATTCCCAAATGTATTTATTAATTAATGTGGAATAAACATTAAAAGAATAAAGACCCTATAAATAGAAAATAAAGTAATTCCCAAAATTCACTAGAAACCTCTGCGAATTTCTTTGTCTTTTTAAACATATCTCTTAAGGTTCTCTCGGAATTTTCAATTTTATTTCTCAGTTAACCAGTTTTAGAGATTTAGAGAAATTAGTCGAATAATTCAAAAAAATTGGAAAATTCCCTAAAAATATACAAAAATTTCTCGATAATTCTTAAAGTGTATCTGAACATCCTAAAATACTGAGGAGAGTTACCAAACTTGAAAAGTTACTGATCGATTCGTGGGACTTGAAATACAAGTTAGAGATGTCTTAAAGGTGAATAAAGCTCTCTAAAATTTAGTATTTTTTAGTACTTATTAACAAAATTACTTTATATACATAAATCGTGTGAACTTTAAATAATCATATTCGTATTTCACTTACAAATTATATTTGTATTTGACTAACAAAATCGAGAAATGTCCCAGCCTTAATCTTGATCAACTAAACCTGAACTAACATGATTTAATGTGTACGCACTAAGGTCCAAATTTTTACTGTGTGGTCAACTTTAACTACCAGCACTAACTAATTTCTTTTGAAGCCTTGAAATATTGCCTGAGCATTGATCGGATTCTTGGTTTCCGTGAAACCTAGCTTGACATAACTAAACACTAAAAACTTAATTATCTCGAGTGTTTTTCTGTAGCTCACGCAAGTAAAATATGGAAGAAATTCTCAGTTCTGGTCCCCTCCCTGTATCTCCGAATGAATATTGACTCACTTAATGCGTGCATTTGACCATGAAATAAGTCAAGAACACAACAAATACCAATAAAGCTAAAAAACAGGAAGGAAGAAGCTTAAAAGAACTAACAGTAAAGTAAATAATGTAATTTTCTCGTGGTGTAAATATTATACCAGACATTTTAAGTCAATGTCTCGGCCAGATTTAAAGTTCAAGTTCTTTTGCGACTTGAATTCGTTAGTTCTGTGCTGTGCCCATTATAGACTATCATAACATCATAAATGTTGAAATAGTAAGATTCGCGTGGGTTAGTTATGAAACTGATTTTATTAAGTAGAACTTTCACCTTCCTGAGAATTGGAGCTCTTAGACCGTGTTAGTTAACCATAAAGGCGGATTGACGTCAAAGCCGATCCGCTTTCTTAAATTGCCAAAAAGTTATTGCATTCTGGACATGTATAAACAAACGTGTTTCTCATCTTCAAAAACCCAACAATTTTGCCATACTACTTCCCTAACAATTATTAATAAGTAAGGTTTCTAGAAGCCTCACTGTACGGTACTGATGTCTCAGGTGTACTGCGTCCCGGTTTTTCAAACTCCCGGTATCTCTCCTAGCCAAATAATTTTCGACGAAGTAGAGAAATTTAGCAGTGCTTTGCTCGAATTTCGCAATTTATACGGAAACGAACTTAGCGGCAAAGTTGCCCGGAGGTTGAAAAACCGGGCCTTAAAACGGCTAGTACGGGTACAGCACTTTTTAGGGATGAACCGCACATGGGCCTTGACCTGATATGTCCACTGTCGCGTATTTTTGACATACTTCCTGATATGCCAAATAGATTGAAGGTATAATGACGAACGAAAAAGAATGGCCTGTGGCTGCAATGTGGAGTCTCGTTGACCTAAAATAATTAAACTTTATATACAGCCACTTCTAACGAATCCGTTATAAGAGGTTCACTGGCTGGCCATCGGAATATTTACATCCATTTCTCTCTTTCGTTTTAATAGTAATGATGTAACCGTGACACCTGTTTTCTCTTTCTATTTTGCATTTCGTCTTGTGCTCCGGGCTACGGCACCAAACAATTTTAATGAGCGTTTTGATACATGGTGATTCATGATTCACCAGGGAAATTACGTTGAATGAATATGCTGTTTTTATATCATAATCTCGATGTAACCTTATTTAAGACGCTCATATTAGCAAACGCAGATTTCTGATGAAAGCATTAAATCCAAGGGCAAGCTTTTCATTCACAGGATTTTTCTATTTTGCGACAATTTACGTACGTAGAGACGCATGACTTTCTGCAAAACACATCTTGGGTTTCATTCCTTACCAGAGACGAGGCAAAATCGCTGAAGATACATTTTCATTGCCATGTGCATGATTTTTCAACTTAATTGCAACCTCTAAACCGAACGACATAATTCTTATCTCATCACTGGACAAATTGATCGGAATGCACTCGATTGCGTCAGTTATGTAAAAGAGATCAACAAAATTTCGTATTGATCCTTTCACTTGACCGCGACCTGCAGCGGCCACATCCGGCTTCAGTAGAGATCAGGTTCACTTCGGGTGACAGTAAAAAGGAATAGTACCATCACCAATGGCGGAAAATCCGTGCTGGTGCGGATGTAGGTTGATCATAGACTCTTGCATTTTGTTGCGCCATTATTGTTGTTACGGTCTGGTGTCCTGGAGGTATTTCGTTTTTGGTTTAACACCTGCATTATGTCACAAAAAGAATTTAATTGAAAATTTTAAATGCATAAAAGATGTTCTGCTATTAAAAGTGCTCACGAGGGAGTCGATAATTACATAGGGGCACTCACATACCTACTAACCTTTAGCAGGAAATTGAGGTAACTGTTTCGCTTTTAGTATGGGAAGACGGAAATTCATGGGGAGCATAAAAAGGAAAATGTCTTCACTTTCATACGAGATCGATTGACGCAGGCAATAACATTGACAGCAATAAATTGCATTGCAAAATTAAATTCTAGGTGAACTTTTGGTATTAAATTCTTCGCAAAAATGTAGATCATGGGTTAAGCAAAGCATTGCAATCTTGAAGTGCACATTTTCTATATGTATCGACATCGATTTAAGTAGGTTTGCAATAATTATTTTTAAACTAGGTATGTATGTAACCTGAAATGTTATAAATGGAACACTCTTGTAATCTTTGAGGTCCGCGCGTTACACTTTATACTAACATTATGTAATTTTTCGACTGAGTTTATTCATTTACCTTTACCATGCTAATGAAAGTTGTCTCCGCTAATTTTTCTACATACACTGCCCCAAAGCCTCTAATGCTGTCAAAAATAGGTTTTCAGGTAAACGCCAAAAAATTCCTTCTTAGGAGACAAAATCTCGTGATATATTGTATGTATTTGAAATTTGTGTTTGTAAGTAGAAAAACGCAGTTTCTCAATTAACCACAAGGGAAAGTTCGTTAAGGCAGTGTAAACAATATTATGGAATCTAGTTTAATAATATCAAAAGCGAATTATCTCATAACTTTCTAATCAATGACGGTGCTTCGTTGAATTGACATCAATACCTTAAAAATGAAATTGATCTCGCAGACTAGATAACACACTTTACAAAATTAATTTTTCTAATCCTTTTTCGGGCTCTGGTCGACTGAAATTCTCTTCGTTATTGTACGCTCTTCATCGCTCCATAAAATTTTCGGCCCTATTTAAATCTTCACACTGCTTCGAACTCGAAATTATCTTCTTTACCAAGAAATTCTCTGTTGTAAATTCCTGTTTGATCTATATCTCCCCGTGGTTCCCAAAATGCTTTGGTTCCCATATTGGTTCCTACACAGAGGATCGAAGCTCCCACACAAATTCGTAAAAAATCGAAGGACACATTTTTCTTGGACGTCAAATATTGTTTTCAGTTGTGCATTTTTTTGACGCAAGACACATCTATACAGGTTTATCCTTGTAGTAAATAAATGTTCTTTTTCATTATTTTCTTTTAGAATCCCATGTATATTGTGACATTTTTGAGTTGTTTGAGAAATCTCAACATATTTCACGTAACATACCCATATCTAAGTTCGACAGTTATTGAAATATTTGCACAATATGGCAACTAGAGTGGCCTGCTGAAACGCCCGACCTCACCCCTATGGACTTTTTTTTATGAAGTCATCTGGAACATAGGGTGCACCTAAATACGTTCAGCAATATGGATGAGTTGAAAAATGGTATGGCTTGAGAAGCTGAACGAATGCCTCTTGAAATGATAAAACAGAGTTGTTGAGGAATTTGAATTACGGCTTGCCCCTTGTCAGATTCGGGTCAAGTCAACGAAGCACAGTTCAAATATTTAACACATTAGATTATGATACTTTATATTGCAATTTTTCAAGTATTACTAGTTCTATCGTTATATCTATTTTTTGTAATTTTTTGTAAAACTATGGAATTCAGACTTAGGTGTATTACATTAAATATATCCAGAATTTTCGATAGAGCTCAAAAATGTCTTAATATAGGCGGGATTCTATAAGAGAAAAAAATACATTTATCTATTACATGGCTAATTCTGTAAACAAGTCTGTTACGTCAAAAGATGCATAACAAAAAACAACATTTTTCGTGTTTTAGCATATTCATGAAAAATATTTTTTTTAATTTTTTATGAATTTTTGCCAGGCTTTTGCTTTTCTATTCATGTATGAATACGAGAATGTGACTTGTCATTTTTTAAAAGTTCATTCATTAATTTGGGACAAGTAATGGGATAATTTCTCAATCGTTTGCCGAGATATCGGCCCGCGAAATTTGAAAGTAGAATGAAGTAACTAGCACCACTTCTTTACCCTGTTGGAAATCGATTTTTTTTGCGTTTAGTTTTTGGATCTACTTGACTGATGTGGATGCTATTTTGAAGCTGAATATCCTAAATGTGGATCCGCAGACTTGAATGTATATATTCAGGCATTTTCATGGTGAAACACTTTCCAAATCGCGAAGATAGTCATCAAAGGATCTCCTGCATCTCAGAAATTGAAAGAGATCTTACAACTGAAGTCGTATACCGAATTTTAAAAAATTGTAAAAAGTAATTTTGACGAAAACTCCAAAATTGTCAAAGGGCTATTTTCCGACCTATTTGACTAATATAGATTGCATATTGAACCGTACGACATGAACTAAGCTCTTTGTTTAGATTTAGATCCCATAATTTCAAAGCACTATCGAAATCTTAAAAACGGATATAATAGTAGCTCCGTATTTCATAAACTAAAAAAAATCTTATATATAAGTCTCTGTAGCATTGTAGTTCTTATCAAAATGATTAATTTGTGGAATCTCTTGAAGCAACTGATCCACAAATTGCTGAGATATTAGCAATTGAATGTGGAAATGTTGAGGAAAATTTCAAAATCATTGAGATGCTTCTTCTAGGTTTGATTAGACCGATAAAGAGGCTATAGGATATGGATAATTTACTTAAGATCCTGGAAGTGTTCAAATTTATTTTTAATTTTCTTCACTCTATAGCAGTTGTAAAATGACGAAATAATCATAAAATTGATTCCGTATTTCATAAACTAAAGATATTATAATTCAATTTATGGCATTCAACGTATATCCATCTTTAGTATGTTTTCGAGAAATTTCTAAACATTTTTGCAAAATTTCGAAACCTTTAAGTTACAATTTTCAAATTTAATTCGACTAATACAGTCAGTTATTTGCGGCATTGTCAAGTAAGAAATTGGTAAACGAGGAAACTCTCTCTCAGATATAACTTTAAACTTTAAAAATTAAATATCTTGAGAAAGAGTGTTTGTAGGGACTAGGAGACCTTTTTTTCCTAAAACATTTAGGAAACACAAATTTAGTCATAAACAAATTTTATACCGGATGATAACAAAGTTATGCCC
This sequence comes from Euwallacea fornicatus, assembly GCF_040115645.1. Taxonomy (NCBI): domain Eukaryota; kingdom Metazoa; phylum Arthropoda; class Insecta; order Coleoptera; family Curculionidae; genus Euwallacea; species Euwallacea fornicatus. The sequence continues at coordinate 1,567,151 of NC_089573.1, forward strand.
TTTTAAAGAGGGTTCATCGACCGCTGACAATGCCCTCTACATTGTACATCGAAAATAGAAACGGATTCTGATTTCTCACCCCTAAAAACCCCCCGATACGACATTTAGTGTAGATAGCAGCATTACCAACGAAATAATTTTTTTCGATTTTTTTATCTTAACTTTGACACCCTGTATTTCGAAAACCGTCCGCTTTTGGATTAGACAAATCAGGTTAAATCATCATAATCTCACCCCGGGAATATGTGGTAGGATTTTGTACAGACCTTTTACAGACACCCTGTATATCGTATGTATCATAAAAATCTAGCAGCACTTCGTTTGGTGTATCTTGGCCTCAATCCAAGATCTTTAAATTTTATTCTCATTTGAGGTTCTGAGGACAGTCAAAGTTAAAATTATGTTACAAGTTAAATTACGTTAAGATGGAGTGACTATTCGCTTTCTAGAAGATATAACCTGTGCATCTCGATTTGTATGTTAAATTACTTTCTTTTCCTAGATTATTTCGAGAAAATGTTTTCCGAGTTGGAATCTACGAGTATTCTTGGATTCTAGATCGTCAATGTTTTTACCTCACTGGCCGCTTTTAGCTTCATTTTAACTCACCGTTGATAGAATTGATTTCTGGGTCCAAATCCTTCTGTCTAATCAACAGGTTGGAAATTCCCTCAAAATAACGTTAATGGGATTAAACATATTTTTTAATACTGTGAATGGTGCAAGACGAGATCTACTGGATACTTTTGATACTAATTTTGAAACCGTGTTTCCTCCATGAAATCTGAATCAGAAAGGAGGAAACAAAACTGCTTCTCCTCGTTATCTCTTTCTAAACCTTACCCCGCATGATATTTCCTCACCATTTGGTATTTACATTTATTTTTACATGTCCAGAACGTCTAGAAATATTTTTTTCACACATTCCATGAGCTAGATTTCAAAGAGGTCGGTTTTTTCATGATGTGTCCGTTCAAGGTTAACGTAAGCCAAACAGGCTTTGATTGGAAAAAGCTCATTAGCATAATACAATGTGCCTTTCTCTATAACTGTGCTGACTGGGTACCTAACGTCTCTTGCCGTATACTCTTACGCGGGAAAAGTTAAAAATAAAAGTATTTTGACCTTGACCTTAAAGACGTTCACAGCGAAATGAAGGATGTTATTCGGCTTGAAGAATCAAAAACGTCCAAAAACCGTTAGATCTTAAATTGCGAGTATTCCATTGACCTCTCTATTTCGTTTTGTGTGCTCTTCTAGGTTAGATTATGTCTGAAATTATTACAATGTTGTATAAGCATTAGATGTTATTATTCGCGAGAAAGTTAATAAATTATTACCTGTTTGTTTACGGTTCTTTTTGAATTAGTTGAAAGCCCTCGGTTTTGACTGGTCACTCGTCTACTTTTTGACCGATTAGGTTTCGGTTTGCCCGCAGTCTGAATTCTTCTTTAAAAAGTGTTTCGTTTTTGTTGTGACTTTTCGGAAATGGAAAATTGTGTTTTTTTCGCTTCGATGCATCAAAATGGAGAATTTCCCCGTCGAATGGCTGATAATTATTCTCCTTGGTAGGAATATCAAAGAAGAAAATAATACCTCCATTATAGCTGAGTCGCATATCTATCGGATTGTACGATAATTAATGTCTTATTTTTTATGTTTTTTCAAAGTGAATATACTTACATTAATAATAAATATTAATCAATGGTGTAGTGGCCATCTTGGTGGATGACCTTCTGCCATCTTTCGGCAACTCGGAAAATTCCGCGTTCGAAAAAGCCTTGATTTTTAGAAGCAAAAAATTGATTTAAGTCATTCTTAACGGCTCGATCAGAATCGAAATTTTTACCATTCAAATGATTTTGAAGAGAACGAAACGAGTAATAATCTGATGGCGCCAAGTCAGGGCTATACGGTGGATGAGGCATCAGTTCCCAATTTAGTTCCAGTAATTTTTGACGCGTTATTAAAGACGTTTGGGGTCTAGCCTTATCATGATGGAAAAGCACCCCTTTGCGATTGGCGAGTTCAGGACGTTTTCTTTTCATTTCTTCCTTCAATTTCGATAGCCGACGACAGTAAACATTCGAATCAATAGTTTGGTTTCTCAGAAGCAGCTCGAAATAAAGAATACCCTTGTAGTCCCACCACACAAACAGCAAAATCTTCTTTTGATGAATATCGGCTTTGGACGTCGATTGCGCAGGTTTACCTCGTTTGGTCCATGATCGTTTTCAGACTACGTCATCGTAGACAATCCATTTTTCATCACCCGCTATGACTCTTTTTAGAAATGGGTCGTTTTGGTTACGATTCAGCAAAGAATCGCATATGTTAGTGCGTTGGGTGAGGTGAATCTCCTTCAATTCGTGAGGAACTCAAACATCAAATTCGCTAACGTTCCCAAGCTTTTTTAAATGCACTGAAACGGTTGAATTCGATATGTTCAACTTTTCTCGAGTTGTCATACAACTAGCGTGGATTAAGGCCTTTATTTTATCGTCACCAATGGCGATTGGGCGTCCAGCGTGTGGTGCATCTTGGACATTAAAATATCCGGGACGAAAGCGAGAAAACCAACGCTGGCACCGGCGCTCGGTAAGGCAGTTCTCACCATAAGCTTCACGCAATTTCTTCTGAGCTCGTACATCATTTTTGCCCTTTCGAAAGTAAAATAATAGAATGTGTAGATAATGCTCACTTCGATTGTCCATCTTCAACTTAAATTTTAAACAATTTCTCGTTTACTAATCGCGTTCAATTTCCGATCGAAAAAAGTCTGAAACATAACCTTTAAAATGGCATATATTATAATAATATAAGCGACGAGATCACTATTACTCGATATGTATAAATTGAGCTATCTATGAGAATAAAACGACATTAATTAGCGAACAACCCAATAATTAGCTTATAGCAAACATTTTTAAGTAACTTTGATGCAGTTATATCTGTCTATGTACTACAGCTCAATTTGGGCCTACACGTATGGACGTATTGGCAGCTACAAATTCGGTCATGAATATGGAATAATGGCGATAACTTATTACATAATTTTTCTCAAAAAAAATGTGTCAAGTAAAAGCTCGAGGGTACTTTCTTGACACTTTTTGATGACCTTGAATTTTTCGTTTTCTTACTCCACAACATCTCAATGAGGCCCAATTTTAGCTTTTCAACCGTCACCCTTTATTTCTGAATCAGCTTGTGGGAACTACACTTATTTACGCATACATACACATATAATTTTTTATCTGAGTTAGATAAGAAAAAAAATTATAAAAAAAAAAATTATCAGAAAAGCACAATAACAATTTACCGCTTATAAGAATTAATCGTTATTTACTGTTCAAAGCATTTGTTCTAAATGTCTTCCATCGTTATCCAAACATAGCGCTTTTCTTTGCACGAATGATCTTCTCACCTGAACATAAGTGTCTTGCCCGATTGATTGCAGTACACCGACGATACGAGTCCTGAAGTGATTTACGTTATTTGGTCGATCCTCATAAACTTGATCTTCTAAATGGCCCCAAAGGAAAAAGTCGCAAGATTTTAAATCAGGCGATTGGGCTGGATAATCTATTCTACCTAACAGAAAAGTTGGTAGTGCTTTTTTTTACAAAAACTATGAATTTTCGGGGTGCTATTAGCTTGACATTTAAAAAATAAAGGGGGTGATTTTGTTATGTATTATAATTATATGTAATATACAGCAATTTTTTTCAATAATTTTTTTCTATCTTGAATTTTTTGTTACCTAACCCCAATAAAATGTTATATGTGCATACACGTATATCAATGTAGATTCCATAAAACAGTTAGGAAATAGAGATTTACATTTGAAAAACGGAAGTTAAATTTCGTTGAAATGTTATGGGTTAAGAAAAAAGTCAAAGTTAATAAAAAATTAACAACAAATTAGTAACTTTTGCATGAAACATTTTCTGATAGAAAGTTATTTAAAAAACTTATTTCCATTATTCCATATATATGACGGAGTCTGTATAAGCGATGGAAAAATGGCTAAATGGAAAATTTTGAACATAACTTTCCATTTCGATGATGTTTTGAAAACGATTTTAAGTGGTTTAGCTCATGGATTAATTTATAAAAACCAAAAGCATGCATTTTCGCAGTATTACTGCCATTTCTCGAATTCAAATAATTTTTCCGATCTATAGAAACTTTATTGGGGCAATTTTTTGCGAATTACTCGCATGCGAGTTCAATTCGCAGTTATGATAATTCGGTACAGATATCAAAACTAAGTCTTTCCATGTTACAGCATTTTTCTCGGAAATATAACTTTGTACCACTATGAATTCTTTAATAGGACTCTATACTGGGAACTCACAGTTAACCACGAAGTTGATCGAAGAGATTATAATGAGCATCAAAATTTATGGAGCCTGACAAAGACCACTGTCCAAGTATAAGGAAATCAGCTAACGAAAAAAAAGTTGATACTTGTGCGTCAGAATCGAAATATCGTAGCTAAAAATTGAATATATAGGTAGACATCTCGTGTAAACTTGTCCTAAAGGACAGATTTGGTGACTACTTTGAAGTTGAAACACAACAGTACTGTTTTGAAACGGTTTTTGTTTTGTGGAAAGTAACTAAAAATCTAGAACACCTAAAATCGTTGAAAATATAATGTTAGACGGGCCATTAAACTCCCTCTAACTTTTCTCATCTAACCTTTTTTCTAGCCCTTATAGTTTTTAAGAAAGCTTCAATTTAGGCCACATAGTAGCTTTTAAAAAATATGCAAGGTTTCCTGGCGTCACTCTGTATAAATAAATCATATTTAGTCAAGGAAAGGATTTTTTTTAAGTTGCTAAAAATGTTATATAGTAAAAAAGCGTATTCAGATAAATATTTGATTGATATTGAAGTATTCGCCTTTTTTTGAAAAAATTTTCTATTTTCAACTTCAGTGTGAGGAGTACAAATGTGGGGCCGTCCAATAACTCAGGGTTGGTTCGTATTAGTGGAAAAGCTCAGGTTAGGGAAAAGAAGTTTGAGCGAATTTTCAGATTGTAAACCAAATTATTGTGAGTAATTTCAATCAATAATGGAGATATACGCAACTTCAGTAACCATTACCAATGTTTGGTTTCTTTAATCCAGCTCTTCGGTCTTCGCACATCCGTATGGCATTTCCTCTGCCATTTGGTAGACTTAAGCCTGCTCCTTGCTGAATTAGTACATTTTATCGTTTCATCCCAAAGAGACTTATTTAATCTTTAGAAAAAAAGTTCACCTCTATTTTTTTCCATTACGTTGTGCATAGCTTGAAACAACGAATTTGTAATGGATTAATTTTTCTAACCATAAAGTCTTCACTCGGAGGCAAAACTTTTCAAAATTTGTAAGAACTTCACTTTTGCGTATAAACAAAAATGTTGATAGTGTTGAATGAAAATAACATAATATTTATATCGTTTAATGGTATTATCAAATAGTAAATCAAGCGTGTACGTTCTAAAGGTAACGTAGACACTTTCTCTAACATTGTATCTATTTAAGGCAATTTAAATTGAGAGCAAACAAGTAATAACTAGACCAGAATTAAAACAAACTGTAAATTGTTAAAAATAGATAATAAAAGTAAGATTGGCCAAATGCACTTTCTATTAATAATTGCAATTTTAGTCTGCCTCCAGGGAATGGGAGTAGAAGAAATTGTTATTTAATTCCGTTGGCAAAAACAGAAACCTAGTTTGATGCAGTTTGCCAATACGCCCTTGTCGACTTTTTTAGTAAAACTGGCTGTTTTTCAAATACTTATGTCACTCATTCGCTTGATGCACTATTTGGAATTTCAGGCATTCATAATTTGGCATTGTATAATCCAAATTAGACTTGTCATGAGCTTCGAAGAAGCTTCTAATTGCGAAACGTAATTAGACTGTCTGAGATGAAAAATAAGCAATTCTTACAGACATTATGTAAATCGGCCAAAAATGAGGATACATCTCGTATAATTTCCTTGAGGTTAGTTAACTTTCTAAAACTGAACCCTCCAAATCCCTTAATGAAATATTCTTGCCTTGAATTACGATGGAGCCGATTATATGCCTTGTCAGCATTAGGGCGAAAATGTTAATATAATGTGATAAAAAAAATTCGAAAGAAGCATTGATAATTCAGAATTTTAATAAAAAGTTTATTATACAAAAATTCCCAACTTCATGTATTCAATAGTAGATGCTCCAAACCATTAACATTCCTCGACACCATATTGTCAGGAACTGCAGCTGACAATCATATTCGTACACACATTTTCTCAAGTATAGAAATTTACTTAAGTTCATCATATTATTTATGTAGTTAGCTACATTGAACTTGAAGCTGTACGATGTTGCCATTTTAAGGATAGTTTCTCGTCATAACATTGTAAAATTGACATCCTTGTATATATTTTTTTCATGTGCAAGACATTATATGTGGACAGAGTGTCTCGAAATGAGGGGGTCAACGTTTAATTACATATTCTTTGACTATAAACATATTGATTCGTGATGATATACTTATAGGTATACGATACATACGAAATTCTCTCCTTCTGGAGGTACAGCCTCTCGAAGTCTTACTTTTTTCGTGAAGTTCTGCAGATAGATTGGAAATGCCTATTTTGTTGATTTTAACAAAAATTTAGTGTATAACCTTTCTGCTTCTCTGGGCACATTCCACGGAGGTTATCATGCTAAAGCCTTCAAGGGCAGCGGTCAATTGCTTAAAGGTCGAATGTTAAATATACCAGAGCTTTTTTATTCGCTCATAAAGACGGTTAGTTTTGTTATGAAATTTCTGGTCTTTTTTTTTATCTTTCAATGAATTTTAATTTGGGGCCGCAATTAAATTTTAAAAATTAATTTTTTTATTTCGATTTCTGGAAAACAAGCTACAATAAATGTGATATTATTGTAGTGCAAATGACAAAAACGCTGTCACCAGCTCAATTCAATTTTGACCATGTCACTAGACGCATGGCCGTCTGATTTGATTAGATTTGACAGGTTTTAACTGAATTTTGAAAAATGTATACTTTTGGAGAAAAGTAAGTTCGTTGGTCCAGAGAATAATCTTAAAAAAGCTGTTGTTGTCATTGTACCGATTTAAAAATATAACAGACAAATCATGTCTTCAACGGCATTGATTTTCGGTGAGTTTTTGTACTTGCTGATATTTGTTTCATTTCAGAACTTTGTCTTAGTGAAAGTAGTTGAATAATCTTCAAACTATCCTAACAGGTTAGTTTTGCTAGCTTCATTTAAATTGAGAACTTATTCGAGAGTTTTTTTGGAACATTTGGGAGATCCGGTTTCAACGAACTTTTTAGTAACTTTATGAAAAATTTGTTTTGAGGGAACTTGTCGACGCGAAAACTGCCTAATATAACTTCGACGAGGTGTGGTTGCACTTTTATTATTTATTAAAAAAAAATTAAGAATACTTTATTTTTCTTTTGTTAAAAATTGAGGGCATACCATTATAAAAAATATATATAAACCACAAAACAATTAAAACTAGAACCAGAACGATTTGTGCTTACAGCACTTGTAAAAAATATTGCAACACGTTTATGACTTTCATAAACCTGATTTTTTTTTAAATGCTTAAACACGTATAATTTTATTTAAAAAATGCATTTTTTTCAATGTTCGAAGTTTTTGAGTCTTATCCAGCTGCCCCTACTCACTTTTTATTTTCAAATGGAAAAGTGCCATTAGGGCGCGTCAAATGAGAGGTAATTGAATAAGGGATACAACAATATAGTCAGAACTAAGATTTGATCTAGAGTTCCCTTAAAAAATAAAATTATTCGATATAAAATAAAGCAATTTACTATTACATCAGGGAAAATTGAAATTCCTACAATAAATGCTCGAATTGGGCTCCAGTAACAATTTGGCAATAACCCAGTCGTCTCTCGAACCCTTTTATGCAATTATCCTGTGTTGCTTCTGTTATTAATTCTTATTCTGTTCGAATTCTAAGACGCCAGTCACCTAAATTTCGTGGTCTATTTTTGTAAACTGAGTTTTTTAAGTGACCTCACAAAAAAAATAGAGGCATAAGATCTGGAGCTGGTAACCTTCATTATACTGTGCCTCTTCTTCCGATCCATGTCCTAAGGAAAACCTCATCAAGATACTTTCCTACAGCTATAGCATAATGTGGTGGTGGGTCATCTTATTAGAATCAAATACTATTGGCCAGTTGTTCCCCTTATTTCTTCAGAAAAAATTGCGGCGATTAAGGGAACTCTTTCGGTTTGCAATAGGTGCAGGAATTATTTGAAAAATGGATCGATAAATTAATGTCCGATTATACCCATCCATATATTGGGTTTTTGCGAATTTTGTGTATAGAGGGTCACCATCCAATGAAGATGGTCTGTAGACCGGGAACGACAATTCTGTCGATCAATAGATCCATTTAAGCAAAACGTTGCTTTCTTCGAAAATAATGTTCTAGAATAGAAACCTTTATCTTCAATGACTTCTTCTTGCATGGATTCACAAAATTCTAGTCGGAAATCAAAATTTTGAGGCGTCAACTATTGGGGGAGGAACCTTTTGCATAGATCAAATTTTTGTCCCTTTTTACAAGATTGCTTACTATTTTGCAGAAGCATTAAAATTTTATTGATAGATGAAAGAATAGTAGTGCGTTATTACAACCACTTGTTGTTCGAGGTCTTTCACATTTTGAAGCAGCTTTCACATTTAGAGTTTAGTGAAATTTTTTATTAATTCGACATATTACTCTTCTATCAAGAGGTCAGTGTAGATATTTCTCATTAAATATGAAACATATCTCTTTGTTAGTTTTTTTGCCATCTCAATATCTCAAAAAGATTATAATTTCAACTTTTTGCTTCTCAGAAAAAAATCTATATTTTTTTATAATCTAACTGCAGTAAGTTTCTAATAACTGAAGTCAACTACTAACGATTTCTGTCAAAATTAAAATATTTTTATTGTACCTAAAAACTATCTACATTGGAGACCATTTGGAATTTGTACGTCTTATTGTAATTTTTTACTCTTCTTCAAAGTGAAATCACAACGGTTGTCTATCTGTAGAGTAAAGATTAAAAGTTTTAATATTTTTAGGATATTGACTTTGTTGTATGTTTTTAAAGAAACTGTAGATTCAGTTTTAGTTATGATTATACCGTTGTATCCCTTTTTGATTTGCCTTTCATTTGACGTGCTACAGTGGGTATCTTTCCACTTAAAAGTAAAAAGTTAGTAGGGGTAGTTGAATAGGGGTGAAAATTTAAAAATGGAAAATAATGCATTAAATGCCTTTCTTTAAATGAATTTATACGTGTTTAACCTTTTTTTTAAATAAGGGATTTATGAAAGTTATTAGCATATGGTAGTACTTTTTGCAAGCGCAGTATATTTTTTTCTTTCACAGTTGTGCTTACGATCTTTCGTTTAGATATGAGTTTAATACCAAGCAGCTTTTGATTATGTTGTTTTGACTTTTGGCTTTGCATATAACTAGACCATTAAAGTTAGGGGGAACCCCCATAAAACGAAAATTATTTAAAATTTTTAAATTGGCACGCTAACCTAACGGCAAGAGATACTAACCATTATATAAAATATGTTTATAATTTTCCTTAGAATATGAAAATAGGAGAATAGACAAAATGTTTTATTTAAAAAGAAATGTGAGTTACGTTAGTAAATGTCAAAGTTTGACAGGCATGTGTAATTATTTTAACATTAAAAAAGCTTGCGGAAAAGGTCTAGAAAACGGCTTTTGTCGCGGACTGACATTTTTAAAAACGAAAAAGTTATTTGGAAAATGAAATGTTACCAAGATAAAATGTTCACACCGTATATCCGAATAATCAAATAACAAGCCGACAAGGATCACATACAAACATCAAATGGCAAATGCCTCCATGTTAAATCTTGAGTGCATACCTATTACGTACACAAACAGCAAATATTGAGTAAATAAATGATAGGAAGGTATGTGCGAAAGGAATAGAACCACGGTTTGCTCAATATTTTCCAATCTCGGTGATTATACGATATACGTGAAGGTGATAGAGCAGGAACATTCTCCATATGAAGAGATATGGATTAACATAGAGAGATATTGTCGTGATAATTGCATTATATTGAAAAATATTGCTCAATTCATAGAGCGAAGCGTAATTAGTGCTTGTTAATTAGTGCTCTAAAAGTTGCTCATGTACAGCACTTTGAAAAATACATATTTCACTGAGACTTAATCCTATTACGATCATGACCGTGATCTCAGCCTTTCAACTTTCATCATCGCAACAAAAATTTTTCTCTTGGAATTTGAATGAATTTTCAATATATTTTCTGTCCAATTAGTAATTAATATGATAAGAGCAAAATTCGTTGCTTTCAGCCATTATATGATTTGTAAAACTCAAAATGCTACCCGAAGTACCGAATTTAATTTGAATGATTGCTCATATTTACCAAACCTAGAGCTGGAAGATGACAGGTTTGAGGTGAAGAAGTGTGGTTTGCCTCCTTTGTTGTTGTAATGTCCGAAACGTTACATAAGAGCTTGCAAGAGATAAAGAATATGCTGGAAGAGATTCAGAAGCGAGTTAACGGGAGATGAAGTTGAAGTTTTTGGTTGCGATGTAAAATAACAAATTGTTTTATTTACAAATTCTACATGGTGATTTATGTTTCTAATAAGGGTAGCGAATAACAATTAACAAAAAAAAAATTAAATTTAGGCTCTTCTGGTGCTTGCATAAAAGTAGCAATTTCGTATCTCCATCCATATCTCTCATTTATACAGAGCCACAAATCACGCATACCGCAGTCATTTGGGAAGATATTCAATCAAAAATTGCAGAAAACAAGGCGAATAACAGGAAAATATTGGCCGGATATGTTTCATTACTGGCGAGCGTTAATCTCTGGAAAATCCAGAATTGCAAACTATTTAAAAAATAATTTTTTACCCTTTTCCCAACGCTGGCTTTGATTTTTGGAAAATTCGATAGAGGATGTCACATTTCCCTGAATAATAATCTGAGTTCTAAACTGTTCCTGAATCAGTGACTGACCTTATTCCATTGATTCGAAATGGTAGTTATGTCGGACTTTCATCTAAAGTTCTCCGCAATGTAATAAAGAAACCATCTAAAATGGACTGCAGGAAACTTTTACATGACATTTTCTAACAATGTATCGTAATTTTCCGTTATACGAGGCTAGACGAAAGTCCGGAATGTAACTTATATCTTTTTAAAAAGCGACTTAAAACAACCAGGTAAACATTTGAATTGTTCTTATTTTTTAACAATAAAATGAAATATTGTTCTTCAACTCTTTAGCTGCAGCCCAACTCGTTTTTAACAATTTCGCAACAACTTTTTTAAAATTTATGGAAAGATATGTCGTGTGTGGGCTCGTCGAAAAGCTTATGAAAAATGGAATCTTACCTTGCGCCTTTTTTTTCTTTAAGTTATGGAGTTATTAGGAAGTAAAAGACTCTTTTAAAAAGAAAAAAATACGAATACCTTCTTAGACCCATCTACAGGTTATTTAACGTAGCATATGCCGAAAATGTCCCCTGTCCTCTGCTTGGTAAGCTCCCAGGCGATGGTAAGACCCAATAAACTCTAATATCGATGTGCTGTCTTTAATTCTGAATCAGTTTCTATTTTGTATCAATAATGCAAATATACTAGTAAACTGGCGTTCAATATATCGAGATGTACTTGAAAAGTAAAAAAAAATTGCTGCATTTTTAGTCAAGTTTATCGCCTCGATAAACGACCCATTTTTTTTCGTTTAATTTAAAAATTGTAGAGTTTTTGTGTAAAATTCAATTGAAATGTCCTTTTTTATTAATTTGTGTACTCTCGAGGTGTTTTCTTTGAATTTGCAAAAAAAATCGTATCATTGGAAAAGCTGAGTCTTGATATCACTCAGACGTAGTGTTGGAATGCACAATCAAACTGAAGTGCGCGGCATTTAATGTAAAAAAGCTGAAAAACAAATTTTCCAGGTTAGTTCAGGTTAGTTCAGTATTGTTCGTAAGACATTCAACAATTTTGAGGAACATGGTGCAACGAAGGAATTTTTCAGGAGTCACCCGCCAGGTTTTTAAATTATGATCAAAAATTGGACATTGCCTTGTCTCTGCGTGAAGATCTGCCTGTGTAAACGATTTTATTACATCAAAGCCATGCTGCATTAGGAAGTTTTCGAAGCAGGAAACAACCACCCATGTAAGGTGTAACTTGTCCAATAACTTTTGGAAAATGACTATGGCACGCATTTGCAAGTTCGTGAGGAAATGATGAGATGCTGAGACGAAAATAATAGGTTTGCTCTGAGCATACTCTTTTCGGATGAAGCTACGTTTTATCTAAATGGAGGCGCAATTATCGTTATTGGAGCTAGGAAAATCCATACTGGATATGATGTGTACCTCATACGTACCGTCTTCAGAAAGTAAACGTAGTATGGGCAGATATCGAATTTTTGGGGCTATTCGTTTTTTAAACCTTATAGCTGAACGCTACTTAGACTATTTAAGTTTTGAATTTGTTGCGTTCTCCAGCTATTATGTTTCCCAACGAAGCAGATCCAGATATACCTACTAAAACGATTTGGTGTTAACAGGACGAGCCCTCCCATATTTTGGTGTCGATGTCGAAAGATATCTTGATGAAATACGTGCGAATCGCTGGATCGGGCGAAGTGCAACAATTGAATGGCCCCCCAGAAGTCCAGACCTAGCGCAATTGGATTACTTAGGGGATATCTGAAAGATAAGGTTTATCAAATTAGACCGCCTAATATTGAAGATCTGACAACCAAAATTAGAGTGGCGGCAAATAACACACCAGCCGAGGCTATTGGGTACTCCATCCACGGATTTGACCATCGTCTGAAGGCATCCAAGCAGAGGGGCGGAGAACATTTTCGGCATCTGCCACGTTGAGCTACCTGTAGTTAGAAGTAAGGAGGTATTCGTAATTTTTTGTTCTGAAACAATAATTTTTGTTATTTTCTAATGACTGAAAAAAAAAATGTTACTTTTCACAAGCTTTTCACCGAGCCCGCATGCGCGTGTTTTTTTCATTTAAAAATAGCTGGGTTGGATTGCATCTAAGAGGTTGAAGGAAAATAATTTATTTTCGTACCAAAAAAAGAGGTATGTCAGTTACTATTAAGCAGTAAGTAGGTGTCAGTCGAGAATCCCTGAAAGAGGTGATCGACCACCAATGGAGAACAGAACTTCCCAAGAATGGAAGTTTAATGTGCCCTCAATCTGAGTTACTAAAGTAGTAAATGTTTCGAAATTTAATGACGCGTCTGCTCTAATTCGCTTAAGTTGGGAGAATTTGGATGTTACCTTATCAACAAACTGGAAAATTTGTTAATCTGGCTTTACAAGATCCACGCTATCTAGCGAGTGTCTGAATTTTCGTCGTTTACATTTGCTTTTTCTGACAGTAATGCCGATAGAACAATACCAAGCATTTAGTTTCTATTTCACTATTTTAACCACAGGTTTTGCCACTATTTCCTAGGAATAAGGATTAAGGTATTACATAGACCGGATTATACGGGGTGTCTCTGAAGGGTCTCTACGAAATTCTGCCACAGATTTTTGAGGCGAAAATATGGCGATTTAATTCAATTTACTTTAATTTAAAAATGGAGAGCTTTAAAAGCACTGGACGACAGAGCGAAAATTAAAAAAGGAAAAAAATTTATTACTCCAAATTGAAATGGTACTATCTAAACAAATTGCGGATCGGGGGTATTTAGGGGGTGAGAAATCAGAATCCATTATGTTGTCGACGCACGTTGTAGAGGGCGTTCTCAGCGTTAGTTGAATTCTCTTCTAAAAGGCCATAACGTTTTATCACTGGGTATTAAATTTGTTTATGACTAAACTTGTGTTCTCCTACATGTTTTATGAAAAAAAATCTTGGTAAAAGTCCCTACGGACATGCTATTCTTGAGATATTTAAACTTTAAAGTTCGCTACATGTCATAAAACATAATTTTAAAGTGCATTCGTATAAGACAGCAAAATAAATAATAAAACAGTGGCATGGTCAAATAAAAACATGAATATTTAAAAATAATAATAATAATTGAAAATGAATTGAATATATTTTTTTTTGTTTGGACTTTTTTTTATAGAGGAGGGAGATAAGATATCTTTTTTTAATAGAACATGTAGAAAAATACAAATTTAGACATAAATAAATTTATACCGGGTGGTGAAAAAGTTATGCCCCATTAAAAAGGGTTCATCTAGAGTTGACAGTGCTCTTTACAATGTGTATCGAAAACGTAAACGGGTTCTAATTTATCGTTCCTAAAACCCTCCTGATACGACATTTTGCTTAAATAATACCATTAGAAAGTAATTAATTTTTTTTATTTTTTATTTTGTCGCCTCGTATTTTGAAAACTCTTAATTTTTGAACTAATGTGAATTGGATTAAATCGTCACGATTTAACCTCAGAAATCACTGGCAGAACTTTGTACACACCTTTTAGAGATACCCTGTATACCCGTTTACATGATGAATCACTTTCCGAAGTTTTACGTGAATTGTTCGATGCGTCTCTGATTTGCAGAATATCAGTGGCTCAAGCTGACCGACCATTTTAAGCCTTGAAGTTTTCCATCCATAAATGTGGCGAAATGTAATTATTTTTCATTTTAAATTGTATAAAAAGTAAAAGGAAATGGCAATAGGTACGTTTTTTGAATTCCATGAGCCTTTTTTTATAATTTAATTTTTTTCTCTCGCTCCTTTCTTTCCTTAAATTTGGATTAAGTTCGCAATTAGAATTTATAAGTGTAAACCGATTAAATAGCTTAAATACCTGGAGATAAAGGTCAGTTATTTGATGGAAAAGCCTCGTACTTGCTTCCATTATATGAGTGAGTAAATATGGATAAAGTATCAAAAGGCTCTTCATTCTGACTATAGGATCCCATGTGAGCATTATTTTGATTAACATGAATATTACATGTATGCGTGAAAACATTTTGCCTTATTCCATCGATTAGGTTTTCGGGTCTTTTATTCTTGGGACGTCAGTGGAAAGCTTCGACGAAACAAACATGGACGTTGCCAAAATCGTAACTTTTAACGTCCATCAGTCTGCCTAATAAAATGATAAACATATCCATTGATTTCTTTTTCTCTCTCCCATCCGCTCTGAAGGATTTGGCTAGAATGTGTGACCTAAAAATTCTTAGGGGTACTATAATATCCCGAAGGGGCAGAATGATTTTTTTCCTAAATTAGGTTCGAATAGGGCATAAAAAGAGTAGCCAAATTGTGCTTCAGTCCTTGACACACACAGACGTTGTTTTGCTATTTATGGTGCGGAAAATCTTGTTTTTTGCCGAGATAAAGATTTTGTTCTCTGAAAGCTCGATGTAACCGAAGGGCTTTATAAAATATATGGCATACTTGCAAAGAAAAACCTAAAAGGCATAATCTTCAGTCAGCTTAAAATTGCATCCCATCGTTATCCCAACCCATTCAATATTAATCCTCAAATTACGGTTAAACTTCAAGTATTTCCTTTTAGGAGTTGTGCGACCTCCGGACTTTTAGAAATGAAAAATTAATGCCCATTTGCCCCACGCTTATTTGCTAACTTGAAAAGAAGGTGAGGAAGTTCTTTTAACTGGGAAAATTAGACCTTCATAATTCAGTTGAATAGAAGATTTATTTTCTGCAATAAATAGTTTTAGTTTTGCATTTATAACGTCTACTCAGAAGTGGCCAAAATGAATATGAAGTAAATGATGAAATTGCGAAACGGAATTCTGCAAGCAGATCTACTTTGAGGCTCTTCCATTGGCCACGATTAATTATCGTAAACAGATAGAGGGTGAAATTTACCGTCGATAGTTTCAAAATAGAGCAGGCATTTGAAGAAATTAAGCACAAAATTTAATTTTGTTCTTAAATCGAAGTCGATGTGGAATCAACGGATAAAAACTTGACCACTTTTTTTGGACAGAGTGGCTGTAATCACCTTTTACAGGGCAGAAAGGGTGTCTGCCTCGCTAGAGCCTTTTTTCTGCCTAAACCTGAAATGAAAAAAAAACTGTATTTGGATCATCGTTCAGAACCGCCAGAGTTGTTACAGAAAAAAGGTGAGAAAAGAAGTGAATCAATATGGAGGGGGCAAAAATGATAAACTAGAAATTTGCAAGCAAATCTGGTCGCTTCAGTAGTAACTAAATTGACGGTTTATTTCCTGCGAGAAATAGTTTAAATTTGGAAATTTTTGCGTTTACGCCGAAGCAGGTACAATGAATATGAAGTAAGCAATCAAATTACTAAACGGAAATTTCGAAGCAAATTTATTTGCTTTGCGATCGCTCCACCAGATGCAATTTGAATTAGAGTCAAAGGGTGTACTTCGTTGTTTGCAAAGACATTAGCCCTCAAGGTTCTTTCCATTTGTCTCGTTCTCAAATTTTCAAATCAAAATTCATGGTTCACAATTAACACCACAACACGTTCTGCTTTTTGTTGGTAACGAAACTCACACGCAAAATGCGGAGTTAAATGAAAGATACTAGTTAGTTCCAAAATGGGCTTTAAAATGGTAAATGCAAAGACAGAAGACAATGCCGATTTTATTTCCGGTTTCCACAGCAGATAAAACAATATTTATATTAAGCCAAGTACTTCCCAGTTTGGCTTATTTCCGTTTTGAATTTTCGTTTAGATGAACTAATCGAAATTCGGTTTTAAATATATTTCGCAATTCAAAATCACCCCAAGGGTGCACATATATCACAGCGATTGCATGCAGAGATAACGAGCTGAAACTCTATACAACCACGGCAGAGACAGAAATTTGTATCTTTTCAATTGGTAATCTAACTATGTGGAATCCTATTCCATGCGCAGCTAAAATTAATTTTATTAGATAATCTCCATCAGGGCGAGGGCCGTAATTGAATATTATCATAGCTAAATATATAATACAGGCACTTGCAGTGTAATCAGCAACAAAAGCTTAATTGATGATTGTTTAGCAAGCTTCGATCCAACTTCATCCAAAATTAACTTCCGGTGATGCTGGGGCGCTCATTCATTTATAGAACTTATGGGTAAGTTATAAGCAAGATAATTGTAGAACGTTAAATTGTTAAAGCAAAGTTTCGTTGTTGTTCAAACGCGTACAGGGTAATTCATTGGGAATGGGACATGGCAAAACCCGAAATACGGTACGCCAAAATCTGACGATTGGGCCCAATATGCGTTACACCGATACTGCGTAGTTCAGAATTACAGGATTTACGAATCAAATTTTAAAATTCCTAATTTTTTTGTGTTTTCGTGGCACCAACACCAAAATTGGTACATTTAAATTTTGAAAAACGCCAAGCAAGGAATTTGATTAAATTTTTACACGGTTCTTAGGGGCACCAGTTACAGCCCTCCGCTCGGGGGGATTTGATTATAACTTTTTATGCGTGCAACTAACGTCAAATTCTATTCGATGCCATGAAAGAGCGTCTATTTTCAATTAAAGAAAAATTCTCGTTTATTTCCGATATTTCTCTTCGATTACGAAATTTTATCCATAAGCTAATTCGTGCCGTACAATTTCAAACGCTCGAAAACGATGGTGGCCGCGAGTGCGCCAACAATTGAACAACGTTTCTCCACACCAATGGATCGGTCGTAGAGGGGAATTTCCATGGCCTGCGAGAAGTCCATGCCTTAAGCCATCGGACTTCTCGATGTGGTCAAATATGAAGGCAATTGTGTACAAAGGGATAATCGATACTGGCAAAGAATTGTGGGAAAAAATACAACACGCGACTGATGAAATTAGAAATGACGTCGATATGCGATTGAAAATAGAAAGATCTCTGAAAAAAAGGATAGTAAAGTGCACCGTGGTGGAACGTGGGCATTTTGAACAGCCGCTTAAATTAGACTTATTTTTCATTTCTTAACGGTTTTTAATTTTTTTGTTGCGGTAAAACATCGATTTGAAAATGAATAACATCAAGATACACATTTTTTTATACGTTTATTTTTGAAATTAGATCGAAATTCTTGCTTCGCGTCTTGCAAAACCTGAGTATACTTATTTTGGTGTTGATGCTATTAAAACACAAAAAGTTGAGGGGCTAAAATAAGATTCCAACATTTAACACCCGGTACGTTGGTATGAGCTATGTTGGGTTTAATCGTCATATTTTGGCCATCTCAGGTTTTGCTATGTTCCCCACTCAATGAATCACCCTGTATACACAGTCAAGTTTTCGTCAGTCTCATCGAGAGTACGTTAATCTTTTTGTTTTGCACTTTATCCGTGACTCATGAGTGGAAATAGGTGTAACTCTACAGGTAGCATATAGACAAGACTTATTGAAGAAATGAGTTGGGAATTCCGGGTTTAATGTAGGTCTAACCTTTTTTAAGGAGGTGGAAATCTTCAAAAGGTATCAGGCCGATTGGCGTCCTTCACATATGATCTGATGATAAAAGTTAGACGGCGCGGGATCGAAATAACTCCACCTACCCACTGAAACCACCCCTTGTCTTCTTTCCCTAGCTTCGGTATTTCTTTGTCGGCATTACTTCGAGGTATAACTCACGAGTAATATTTCCTTCTCCTCCCTTTTCACTTTTGTCTCTACCAACGCTTCGAAAGTGTCAAAATTTTCTTTAAACGACCTGAGAATTGATCTTTAATTGTCGAAATTCAGGAAACGTAGGACAGACTTCGATTGGTCAGAAATTCAGAATTTTTTTTTTCGGTTAGAAAACGAACGATATTTGCATAGAAATTGACATGGGGCAGATCAGGTTAGTAAAAAATTATGAAAATATTTTCTAAATTCCAGTTGGATTTGGTTTAGTCAAAAATTGAACAGTACTTGAGGCTCTTTGAGGCAAACAGAATTCCTAAATGTTTCTCGAAAATTCAACGTGGGCTTCTTAAGATATAAATTTTTTTAATAGTTTTAATTAGTCATAAGTTCTGGATTTTTATTCGCTTTCTACGGTGGATCGAGATTAGTCAAAAAATGAAATTTTTCATTTAGAATTCAATGGTCAGTGGGGATGAGTTTGAGTTAAAAGTTCTGAAATATCCTTTAAATTCGACTCGGGCTTGTCAGGAACCTAGTTTCCCCTCGGGGCAGTATGCGTTTTCAATTTTCTCCAAATTCCACTTAAATGTTTTTATAACTTGTTTGGATATAAACAAAAATCTCATCTTGATATCGATGAATTCGTTGTGTTCGGCCATTCGTGAAAGTGCAACACACTTAATTTATTGCACTGATAAAAGAAATTGTTCGATAGTGTAGTTATGACTAATTTACGGGGCTAATAAAATTACTTTAACGCTTTACAGCAGAGAAACAAGCAATTCTTGTAAAAAGCCAAGTTAGGTGAATCGCTGCATTTTTTTTACCTTCTCTCAACGAATAATCGTTTGTACCATTGTGTGTGGAACACTTCGTACACATTTCTCGGGGTTCTTTTCAAAATCCTAAAAAGTTAATATACAGGGTGAGTCGGGAGGATCGTGCCAAACTTCAGGAGCGTGTTTTACATGAAAAATAAATATAAAAAACTCAAATGTTCTTATCCGATTTTGGTTTGTTTACAAGTTATAGCGTAAATAAAATTAAAACATAAAATTTAAAAAAATTATAAATTTCATAAGAAATTCCATAAATGAACGTTTGGATATCATAGTAAATGTTCAAAAATATTGCCATTAACTTCTAAACATTTTCGGTTTCCTCTACGAAGAGCATTCGTTGTGCTCCTGATTGTTTCATGTCTTTCTTTAATGGCAGCTGCAGCATTTCTAATGCGTTGAATTAGTACATCTTGAGTGTCCACTTTTACTCTGTACACTTCAGTTTTAAACCAACCCCACAAACAATAGTCTAGTGGTGTGAGGTCTGGAGACCTTGGAGGCCAACTAATAGGGCCAACACGACCAATCCAACGTATTAATTTATGGAATTTCTCATGAAATTTATAAATTTTTAAAATTTTATGTTTTAATTTTATTTACGCTATAACTTGTAAACAAACGAAAATCGGATAACAACATTTGAGTTTTTTTACATTTATTTTTCATGTACAACACGCTCCTGAAGTTTGACGCGATCCTCCCGACTCACCCTGTATAAGTATTGGTGAAAATTTGTTTTTGCTTATGCGGTCTGAACAGGACTTGCGGTTAATTTTAACATTAAACTTCCGATGAAATCATTCAATTTCAAGCTAAAACTATTAATTAAATGTTCTTGTTTATTTTTCTGCACAATTTTCTGGTCGTATAATAGCAATCAATCACGGGAAATGGTCCGCTCCTCAGAAAATGGAGAAATGGCTCCATTCAAACGGGATATTTGTATCCATCAATCACCAACTAGAACAAATTATTACTGACCCTGCACTTTATTCCAGTTTTTTTTTAGGCGATCAGTGTATATTTAAACTAACATTCAAATACGTTTAATTTTTTGTCGGATGTCACAAGATTTTTTTCAATTTCATGTTTGTAAAGTCAATAATAACAGTTTAATCCGGGCCGTGTTCTATCACTATTCCGGGAAATTGAAAATTGGAAAACTCTTCGATTTGTTATATTTTACGTCAGCTCAAGGGCGAGAATAATTGCCGCTTCGATGGAAATTCAGACTTAAAAAATGGAACATTTTTTCCCAAGGTATTTTTCTCAATCGATTTCCATGCCTTTGAGACATGTATATTATATTATTTCTGAGTTCTTCTGGATCATTTTTGGCAAAGCAGCAGCATCAACAACAGAAAAAACAGTCTTCGATCGGCCGATTAGTACGTCGTCAAAACAAGTTGGTTGCGCTGCGTTTCGCTCAACTTGGGAAAGCCAGGCAGGGTTAATTTCAGTCTTCCAGTTGCCTGAAACGCGCGGAACTGACCGGATTTTCCATCCAGTTTCTGGATACCGCCGATCGCTGATTTTACCGTCTCAACTGCAAGAACAGACGATAATCGCTGGACACGTCTTCATGCAAAATGGGTTCGTAGTCACTGTTTTTGCATGCATTTTTTGGACAAGGAGATTCCCGGCTATTTTTGAATCTAAATTTGTAATTAATCGAATCGATCAAAGGTTATTTATAATAATGGCTAAAATCCCAGGATACTCCATTGGCACGTCAGACATGCCGCAATTATTTGCACCATCGGAATTGCGGGTATTCACGTGACGGGAATAGCTGAAGACGGCGGGTTTAATCTCTTCGATTTTTGAAAAACCTGAAAATCTCATAACGATAAAGTTAATTAAGCAATAAACGCTTTCACGGGCTGGATCTTGCGATGAGTTAATCTAATGCAGTAATTTCGTTGGTGTTCCAAGTTTTACAGAAATTGAAGCATAATTTCCGGAACAATTGGCGTTAAACTTTCCACCATTCCTTGAAAAATTCCAACAATGCCTTCGGGATCCGACGAAGTTGCTTACATGACTCTCCATTATGGTTATAATTTTAGACCTCTAAAGTTGGAGCCCTTTTGCCCCATATTTAATAAACTTCAAGGGTGCCTGTTTCTTAATTTTCTTGACCTTTTTACGTTTGAGTTATGTCTCTTAAAACGGGGTGGACTTTTTAATTAACCGGACGGTCGGAATATGTGGCAAAGACAACTCAGAGGACAAGTTTTGGAAGACTAAAAAAAATACGTATGTGCCCTTTGTTCTTTCGTGATGATAAATTATACCCGCTTTTAACATCTTTTCTCGGGGGACAAAAACACTTTCCACAAATAATCGTCTGGCTATAAGTTTGAATAATGTACCGAAAAGGATTCATTCCGCATATATGTAGCCGTCCCCCACGAATTGTATTTTCTGTAATAATAAATGATTTCCAGAACTCAAGTAGTTAAATCAACTAAAAAAAGTTAAATGTTTTTTTTTTACCAATTAAATTTAACATAATCCAGAAAATTTCAATGGCGTTAAAACGAGATTTCAATTTGCTGAAAGTAGAAACTTGCGTGATTATTTCAAAAAGATTAACGGTAATTTTTGTCCTGAACGTGAAAAGTACAGTGTCTCGGATCCAGGGCAGTGGCGGAGACAATAACTTAAGTTCTACGACAATATGGTAAAATAAGTGTGTTATGCCACATCGTCATGCAACGATCTATTTTCTTAATCTACTTCGAAATAGGAGAATACACGACTAGAAGAGCAGTCGTACATTTTTATGAATGTTATCGTATATTTTGTGAATGTTCGAATTAACTGAAAACAAAATTCATCCTGTAGGAACGCCCTAGACAAACGTTAAATGATAATTGTAATAATAATGTAGTTGCCAACATAGTAACGAGTTTATGCATTAAAAACCTCTTTGAGACTGAAACTCTTGTTATTTCTAAACGTTTAAGTTGCTCTCGCCTCCAAATATATTTGTAAACTTAACAGAATTTCAGTAGTAAAAAAGTTTAAACCTTTCCAGAGGAAGACTAAAGAGAGTTTAGAATGAGGTCAAAATTAGCTTTAGATAAACTTTTTAAAATTAGACATGAAATGAAAATAAATGCATTTAAAAAAAATAAATAAAAAAATTACTAATTAAATAAAATTACAATACATTTCTGTAGTGAGTAAGTCAAAGTAAGTGCCGTTAATTGCCAACTAGAGAGCTCAAGTGTTTTCACAAATTTGCAAAATTTCATATACCGGAGGAGGCATGGGACTTCTAGAAAAAAGTTAATTTTATCAAAGAATTTGGATTTGCAAACAAAAAGTGAAAGATGCGGAAAGTTTGCGGCATTCAGGTAAAAAGACCTCTCGAATAAACAAAACATGTAAAATTGAATAGGTCTTGAATGGGGAATAATGAGATACTCAAGACCGCTGAAGATACCTGAAAATTTCAATTTTGTAATTCTTTTACTGATTTCATTGCACCTATTTTGGCCTAAACGTTAAAAGTTTTAGAGCTAAACTCTTTTTTCCCTAACTCCCCTTACAACCGTGATATTTATCACGATATTCATTGGCGTAGGTGTTGAATTTCTCGAATTCGGAAATTTTACGCAACAAATTTGGTTGTCCAACGACATGTGGGAAATGGAAAGTTTGAGCCCACCAATGAAAGCTGCTAAACAATTGAATGTTTTTTTATTAATTATATCCAACACGAGCCATATATTCCATTGGCGTAGGTCCCATATACCTCGAGCAAACAAAACGTTTTAATTTGATTTTCCGTATAGTCGGAAAGTGATTTAAAATGAAAATTTGGCTTATTATTGCAACTGAATTACTAAAGCGCCATTAAAACGAAATGCGCTATCTGCTGACAGGGTTAAATCTAAACAATAATTAGCCTCTAATTAGTAATTATTGGTTTTTCGAGGACAATAGCTGTGGTTCGCACATATTAAAGTCGAATTTACTTCAATTCTATTTTTTTTAGTAGCTTGTTTTCATTTCAATTTCTATAGAGATCTCAGTATGAATTGTCGTTTAGGAATTTTCATTTAGATACTCACCCTTTTGTAAAGGAACTGGACCTAATCCAGCGAATTCAATTCGGAACTTAATCCAACTCTTGACCTTTGTAAGAAAGTCAATAAAAAGCCAACTAGAGATAGATATAATTCGAAATAAGAATTGGTGCGATCTGTAAAATAATTTCCGGATTCTCAAAATAACGATTCGAGGAAATAAATTTGTTTTTTGTCATTCGATGCGAGCAAGGAAAGATCCCATTTTTCCATTAAATATGATCCCGTGGACAAATACCGTGAAAGCACACGTTCGTTACATCAAAGATGTCTTAGAACTGTACATCCACGAGACCCCAACTGTTCCAGACCTCCTATTTTCGTCTTGCATCCTCGTACATATTTCGCTCATTTATTCTTAATTCAATTTGGTTTATTTGTAGACCGATTAGTATCCCAGCTACGAGTCTAATTAAAATAAAGAATATTTTCTAAAAATCATAATATTAAAGAAGTGGAACGTGGAGTAAATTTTATCTAAGTAAACATAATGGCCGAAAATAGATTTTTTTCAAGAGGACATATCGAAAGCAAAAACCAGCTCTTTAATGCAGGCTATTCAGGTTAATCCTGCTGTACACAAGTCGAACCCGCTCGACTTCAGGGTTTTTATGGTTGTTTGATTCTGCTGGTTCTGATTACGATAAACTTCTGCGCGGAGTCTACAGTGTGCTCCACTTAAGATGAATATAGTCTTATATATTTTTTTATTTTTAGAATTAAAGTAATAATTTGTGGTATACTTATAGAGGTCCATGAACTGTGTATTTTGCGGTATTTATGATCGCAAAGTGTCCGGGCGTCTTCTAGTGCGATTAATGAATGAAGCGACATTCCTAACATTTAGCTTCGCGTTAGAGGACTCGAAAAATTTATTCGAAAAAGTTGTTTAGAGTATTATTTCGAGGATATGTATCGATTGTCATCGAAAAATTCGCATTTTTAGTTTTCAATTAACAAATAATTATTTAGGAAACAAAGTTTGATAAATTAAAATGAAAAATCTCTTTTCAATTCATCAAATATAAGGTTTCCGGATGGGAACTGCTTCAACTAGTTCACCTTTCGGCTTAATGTATTTTTCAATCTCCTTACGATTATTGTTAACAACCCTTTTAAGGTTTGCTCATATTATTTCATGGCAGACTTCAATACTGTTTTCGCGCGATTCATCGTGATTTCTAGGATGTACTTCGTATACTTTATTTTTGATGAGACCTCAGAAATAAAAATCCAGACGCGCAATATCTGGCAAACGGGGAGGCCAGATTACAAAAGGGTTATTCCTCCCAATTCATATTAGCGAAAATGTCGATTTGACCAATGTCGAATCAATCGAGAGTTGTGAATGGACGCGCTACTTAGCTAAAAATACATTTCTTATTGCGCTTTACGAAGCAACAATATACCATAATTCACTGTTCAAAAAATAAAGCGGAAGGTGTGCGTTTAATGTGATGTTAAAGAAAAAAAGGTCCAACTCCTCTATCGCCTAAAATACTGCACCTTACACGATTTTTTCTGAATATTGGTCTTTGGAATTAATAATTCAATAAGGATTTTCTACAGCCCAATATACAGAGTGGTCCATGTAAAATAGTGTACCTGAAATATCTTGAATCAATTTTTTTTTTGAACACCCCGAAACACGGCAATTTTGCTTTTAAAGGGGGTATTTCTAGATCATAAATTCGTAGGTATAAATTCATCCCCCTAAACGGGGTGGCAACCTCTTCAAGAACCTTAAACGGCTCGGAGGGGTCAAGAGGCACATCAAATCAAAGCTATTGTAATTCTCTTTTCAAGTATGCTAAATTGTTTCGCTCCACCTTTAAATATCGTAAAAAAAACATGTTAAAACATTTGTGAAATAAATCGAAAAAAACAAATTTTTAATTAATGTTTAATAATAATTAAGTGATTAAACGGCGACTCATTTACTTCCATACAATAATCAAGCCTTTGTTCAACCTTTTCCCGAACATTTTGTAGGATTTCGTGTGTTATTTCATCACATGCCATCACTATTCAGTGGCGAAGATTTTCGAAAGAGGCATTTCGTTTTATAAACAACAATTTTTAAATGACTTCATAAGAAAAAGTCCAATGGTTTAAATCAGGCGATTTTGGGGGCCATTCAATGAAATCTCTTCTTCCAATACAGTGTTCGGGAAAATGTTGAGCAAAAAAGTTGTGTGCAGGTACTGCATAGTGTGCGAAACGGAGGGTCACCTTGTTGGAAAAATTCATCATTCTCTGAGATCTGATCGTCGCTTTCAGGGATATTCACAATTTGAGGGTTGATGAAGTCTTGAAGCAGAATAAGGTAAAGTTCACCCGTCAGGTTATTAGGTAGAAAAAAAGGAATTAAATGGCCCCCGAGATCGGTTGATTTAACACCATTGGAATTTTTCTTAAGGGGTCAATTAAAAACTGTTGTTTGTAAAACGAAATCTACCTGTTTAGAAGACCTTCGCCACCGAATGTTGATAGCATGTGATAAAATAGTTCCCGAAATGCAACAAAATGTTCAGGAAGAGGCTGAACAAAGACTTTATTATTGCACGGAAGTAAATGGGTCGCAATTTGAATAGTTATTTAAATAAAATATTGTTTAAAATTTTATTTGATTTGTTTTATTTCACGTATATTTCAAAACATTTTTTTATGATATTTAAAGGCGAAGCAAAAAATTTTTGGATTCTGGCAAAGAGAATTGAAATACCTTTGATTTGATGTGCCACTTGACCCCCGTGCCATATAAGATTCTTGAAGGATTTGCCACGTTTAGGGAAATGACTATAGATCTACGAATTTATGGCTTGAATATGTCCCCTTTAAAAGTAAAATTGGCATGTTGGGCTTTTCCGCATAAAAAATTCCATTCAAAACATTTCAGGTGGACTGTTTTAAGTGAGCCACCCTCCATGCAATTTGTGTGAAAATACTGTCCCGTCCGTAATGAAGGTAACTTCGTCGGTGAATATCATTTTTATTAAAAATTGGAGGTCGGTTAAAAAGTTTCCTTGGACCCAATAACAATAGTCCAACCTTTAATTTTTCTTTCCTTCTGTTAGTGTATAAGTGTTTGGGTTTAAATGGCTTCATTTTGTAACGAAGGAAACATCTTTTTACTTGATTTTTTGAAAAATTTAATCTATATGACAAATTTCTTAAATTGGCTCAGTAATTTTCTTAGTTTATGGCCAAAATAATTGCATCTTGATGATTTTGTCGATGTCTACGAAATGGGTTGCTCGGCATTTTCTTGCTAAACAACCAGTAGTATTGAACAACCAGTTTATCGTAGCTACTGGTGCATGTTGAACAGCGGGCCGAAGTGGATGGTGTCTGCAAAATTCACCATCAACTTCTTTACTAATTCGAAGACTGTCTTCGAATAATTTTATTATTTCCATTGTTTCATGTGATATGAGATGTTCGACGGGCATTTCGAATTTTACTTCCTAAACTGGGAACGATGTAACCAACTATCATGTTTAAATAAACGAATATCTGTTAATTAAACTGTCAATTCAATTGTTTTTGCTGCCATAGTTTTTGTATTTGTGGTCTAATATTTAAAAAAAAATGATAAACATGAGAATCGTGGCATGGAATTTACACAAAATATTAAAAAATGTAAAAATGCGAATTTTTCGATGAAATCGATACGTAAGCTTAAAATAAAATTGTAAACGACTTTTTCAAATAACTTTTTTCGATGTCTCCAACGAAAAACTAAATATTAGAAAAGTCGCTTTGTTCATCAATCACAGTAGGAGACGCCCCGACATCTTGCCTATGCTAAATATCGTAAAATATACAGTTCATGGAGCTCCATAAGAATATCGAAAATTATTTCTACACCTCAAAAAAAAAAGAAGATATATGAGACTTTAATCATCGTAAATGGGACACATTGTAGATCCAGATGCAATATCGGAATAGACCTAAAGCGATTTTGTATTTAGCAGGTTTCCATTTCAGTGAAGCTTAATTTTAAAAATTCGCCAAGAAACTACAAAATACAATCTATCCGAAATAAATGAAGCAAATTTTGGTAGTGTGAATGATTAATGTTGTTTACGCTAACATGAATTTATCATAATATTTAAATTAATGGAGAATATGAAATATGAGCGAAATTAATGGCAGATAATTTTTAGTGATAGAAGTGGGAGCGAGGCTGTTTCAGTGGGCAAAAACTGGATGGTTTTGCAAATAGCATAGCCAAGATTTTGGCACTTAGGCCGTAAGTAACGATTTTGTGTCGACTTTTGAATAAAGGCACTTTATAGGCTATTATAACCTAAATAGCACACTGAAAACCGTGGAAATATCCACGTCATACCGAGCTTTTAGCTAATATATTTTTTACGCTAAAGTTTAAACTGTGCGGAGAAGCTCTCAATGCAAATGACAGACAAGTTTAGAGGAACTTGCAAATTGGAAAGTGGAAGCTAATATCATTCATGAAAGTTTATTTACCTAGAAATTCTTGATTCCCAAGTCAGAGGAAACACTCTTTATAAGAAGAAATTATTTGCATTAAAACTTTGCATTTAATTTTTGAATAACCGAAATTTATTTTAAAAAACAGGGAAATTATCGTAGAAACGGAAATGTCCAAAGAGTAACTTACGAGAAATTTTCTTGCATTATCATTTTTGGATTAACCGAGACCGAGTTTAGAGCCAAATGATTATTGCACTGTATACTATTAACGTCTTCTAGCATGCGGATCTCCTCAAAAACATTGAAATAAAGCCCTTCTGGATATATTTTTTGCAAGTAGCTAAACTATCTTTGTGTTAGAGCTAACAGCATATAGAGCAATTAGATCCAGAAAGATGTGAATAATTGGGAGTCTCTACAGGTAAATGACCAAATATAACTTAAAGTAAGAATTTGCTAAGTTTTTTTTCTGGATTTGTCGATATTCAGAACTGACTTGAATATGCTATATTCTGGATGCTTAAAACTACAGAAATAACCTTTTGCACGCATTTCTGCTTCTAAGTTAAATAGTCCGGGAAAGTTAGTAATACACAACTTTAACGCACTATACTGAATTAAACAAATATCGAGAATAGGAGTTTGGGTTTGGATTTTTAAATTATCAGCTAATATTTAGTCTTTTTCTTTTGGTTGTATTGGAAGCAATCTTAATGCATTATTACTGTAAAATCGCACTGAACTATCTCTCCTGACCGTACTCAATTGATTAGATTTGTTAGTAACCTAAGAACGATCTTGAAACCACAATATCAATGTGATTAGTAATCTGGATTGATCTTTGTATGTGACCTTTCAGTAGTTATTATAGGGATTTCCGAATATTTAGAACCGTCGTAAAATGCGGTTTTCTGGATCTTTAAATTCAGTGTATTGATTTTATTTTCAGGTCTTCGGGTATGTAAGTTCGCCGAATGTTTTTAATTGCTTTCGAGTTCTCCGCCTGCAATATTATACAGGGTGAGCAATTGAAAGTTATATCTGAGAAGCCATTCTTCGTAGAACCTGTAAACAATTGGAAACAAGAATAATAACAAATTATTCATAATAAATAATTGATTGGAAATATTTCCGAGCTTTTATAATAATGCTTAAATAAAAAACTAAAATTCGTTTTCTGCCGCTACGTACAGTGTGGCCCAAATTTGTTTTCTATGTCTTCTTCAGGAATCCCTGGAAAAGGACAAAATCTAGAGAATCTTGAGGAAATTAAATTGATGCGTTTTTCAAAAACTACAAAAAATTTCTCATTTTCTATAATTTTAATCAAAACTGTAGAAACATTTCCAAAGCGACTTTGAGTAGAATTCATTTATCAAGTTGAAATTTTAAGCCAACATACTGACCTTCTTTAAAACGTCATCAATTACATTTTTTTATGGCAGCCATGTTGTATTTTATATATTTTTTTAATGGGGATTAGCAGTATTCTTGCAACGGCAGGTGCGTGCGGGTTAGTTTAATTAGTAAAATTGTAGAAAAGACCAATTTCTAGCTCTCTGCGCAGATGTAGAAATTACGCTGTGCAGATCACACTCTGAGACCCATCGCAGGCAAGAGCAGTGTCGTGGGCGAGCAAGGCAGTGTAAATAGGCTCCACAAATTCAGACAAATCATTGACACAGTATATGTGAGCGATCGCCCTGTACACAAAAAAAACCGCCCCTAGAGACATCGAAACATGTGCGTCCTGCGTCTCCTTTGCATCCCTCTTTTAATCGAACCACTTGAAGTGGAACCTGATACGGAACCGTCGATAGCGGTAATGGACGCCGTCAGCACCATAATAATTCAGGTTGGCTAAGTTAAGGGGCGTGAAACAATGACGAATCTGGGGAGAGGGCGGATTTAAACCAACAAAGGGCAGATTGGTTCCATGCTTGGTACTAAAAACATGGAGTTTAATCGGTTGCGATCTTGTACTATTATTGTTTTTTAATTGTGTTATTGTAAATTTGAAGAAAACCGAGATTTTGTGTTAAAAAGTATGTCTTATAGACAAAGAATTGCGTGACAACGGACAAAGCTGTGAAATCCCTATTCGTCAACCGATTTTCAAAAATTAAAAAACGAAATAAAATTATTAAGAGTTTTGTGCATTCTATATGGCTTCATATCAATGAATTTGAAGTCAGTACGTTAATGTGACGTTTAACAATGATTAAACAATTAAGTGTCGTACTCAGCGTCAGATAGACTCAGCAGTGAATCATCAAGAGTTCAGTGAAATATTGCAAGTTTATTTCGGCAATTCAAAAAATTTTCATGAAACAGTTCGAGAATACAGAAAAGAATTTCCCTATAGAGAATTTCTAACACTTCATAAATTTTGCAGATCGAAAGAGAACTTACAACTGTATGGCGCCTTCAAAAAATCAGTGACTAAAGATCGTCGACTTAATGCTGATGAGGAAATGAATGTGTTATTGCACTGTCAAAAAACACTTCGAACTTCTTCAAGGGAGATTGCTGGAAATTGTGGAACTTCACAGAAGACAGTACTTGCAATATTAAAGAAACATAAGTACATTCCATAAGTTTTGCACAAAAAGCAGATGCTAGAAAATGACAGTAGAGTACGGAGAATGGTGTTTTGTGAATGGTTTTTGGTTGAATGTGTCGTGTGAGATAATCTGAAGTAGGTTGATTGGTTCGTTTTTTGCAAATTGATCGTTTAAGCCAGGACCGGTATTTTAGTTTATTCTTTGTTAGGCTACATAACTTCTTAACCAAACTACCTCTAAAGCACTTAAATAGACTTTAATTCAAATAAGAGGGAATCCCGCCCTTGATTACTAATTCAAATATCAATTATTTGAATGATCACTTTAACCAAAACTGAATAGGAACAATTGGTCTATTAGGTGAACAGCGCGTACTCCGGATTTAACACCGATGGATTTTTTATGGGGGAATTTTAACGCTAAAGTCTACGCCATTTCAACTGAAAATGCACGCGTCTTACGGCAACGAATTGTTCGAGCTTTCATCGAAGTACCTCCCAATTTTCTTAGTAATGCAATTCTCCGCGTTTCCGAAAGATGTCGCTTATTTGTTTAACAAAATGGTGGATATTTTGAACAAACCTTATAAAAATAAAGTATTAAAATTAAAAATTTTTCTTGATGAATTATTGAAGGAAATCACAAAAAATGTTCATCAATGTGTTAAGAAAAATACAAGCAATTATAAAAAATTATCAAAAACATAATTGGTGCGTGGAAAAAAAGTGGCATCCGCCTTTTTGACAAAAAAATGAACAGAAATTTAAACAAAATTGTTTCCTGTCAGAATCCAAAGGACTTTTAATGATTTTATTTAATTTTTTAATTTTGAAAATCGGTTTGATAAATAACGATTTGACAACATTGTCTCGTTTTCATGGAACTCTTCGTATAAAAGAACGAGGAGGGAAAAGAATTGGCGCCTAAAGTGGGTCATGTCGTATAGTGGAAATGAAAATATACTAAGTGACATAGAAACCCCAACACTCAATAAAAACGTTCTGTTTTCGATAATATTTGGTGAAAATATTTATGATGCCACAGAAAGGATGTGATTAGATTTTCAGTCTCATCGGCCTGCGTGTTTTGGATATATTTTTTTGTAAAGGATTTTTATGAAAAATAGAAAGGCTGACTTTTGATGCCACAGCGAATTTATTCTTCACAGAGAGGACTTTCTATCAACTTTAGACAGTGTTTACAGTGCCAAAAGTTCGAAGAAATGCAAGTCATCGACACTTTAGTAAGTTTGATGGGGGGATAGGGGGATAGAGCGAAGGATTATTGACTTACCGGAGGTCAGGCATTCATTTCAGGATATCGCGGTTGCAGCCAAAAAAAGTGAAGATGCTATGGTCAGATGTTGTCAGGCATGGACTGAGGAACGTTCCCCGCAAAGAGCCAGGGGTGTCGGAGGAGTTCGCAGGATGACATCACTTCAGGGCCGTCAACCAAGATTCCTGGCCGTACGGAATCGATCCTCTACCACCAGAGCAATTGCCAATCAGTGGTTTGCAGAACATGGCAGAGTTACTGAAATGCGAACCGTTTACCAACCACTCTGAAGTTTTGATCTACTTCCACACCGACTAAAATGTGTTTTACCTTCAACTCGGGAGCACAAATGAAATTTATTTCGTTAGACAAGAAGATGATTAGCCTGGAATAAGGAGTGGAACGTAATAGCCTTCAGCGATGAATTGGGGTTCTATTTGTGCATGCATGGTGATCGAACAAGGATTAGAAGGAGCCGTGGGGAACGATGAACTCTACAATTTTCTGTCGAATGGTCATCGTGTTGTTGGTATTACGGTATGGGCACCATTGTCCATCACTCTAGGTCACCCCTAGCCTTTGTTAGAGGTAATATGACCGCACAGCGGTACATCCAAGATATAGTAGCCTTATTTGGTTTCTCATTTAAGAACCCTCCAAAATCTTATCTTTCAACGGGATCCTTTCCAATTACACGCGGCAAGATTGGCGTTGGGATAAGCTCAGACTGAACTGTTGCCTTGGCCTCCGAGATCTCCAGACTTTTCTCGAATTGAACACATGTAAGACATCAGCGGTAGGAGATTGTGAAACTTGCGGTGACCCCCTCAAACTTGCACAGCGCTTCGACATAAGATAAAAGTTACCTGGAATGAAATGCTTCAGAAGGATATTAACCGCCTCATCAGGAGTATGCTTGCACGCATTAATGAATGTGTAAATTATCGTAGCGTATCAACATATTGTTAATTATAAACAATTATATTTAAAAATATATATTATGAATTGTACATACAATATGTCATTAAAAATGCAATTAATGAATTGAAATTATCCAATTCACTTGGTGTTCTAGTCATTTACTTAATTTGACACCTCTGGCGTTTATACAACGTAGACACCGCAAATCTCTTGATATTTTGTGTGTTTAAAAAAATATATAATTAAAAATTACGAAACTCACTATTTCTAACACATTAATAAAGCATGTTTATTTCTTTATTGGTTACAATAAGAAAAGTTAAAGTTATAAGTGCTCCAAAGAAATACGGGGTGAAACAAAAGATAAGTTTATTTGATTTAAAAATAAACGAAGCAATAAATTTTTGAAACATTGTAGAAAATATTAGGAAATTAAAATTCATGTTTTGTGTATGCCCCTCTGGCATTCCCTGCTGCCTGACACCTACTGGGCATGCTCAAAATTAAATTATCCAATAAATCCTGCCTTATCGCCAATTTGAAATTCACCAATATGCGTATCAACCACAAAATATATAAATACTGTGGTTTGTAGATATTTGTTCATAAAAAATTGTGGTTTTGAGTTGAAAGCATTTCATTTCATAGTTAGAGCCACAATTCATTATTTTTAACTCTAAGAAAATCTGTAACGCCCTAGACATTTGCGATGTGCGTATCGTCGAAGACGGAATATTTTTATTGAGCCTTAGGGATTTTATGCAACTTAGCATATTATTATATATTATATATTATCTACTTATATACATTGATAACGTTTCACTAAATAGACTGAAAAAATACGGAGAAGACTGCGATGAACCAATCCATGCTAACGTACTAACCAGCGAGTTACAGTCATCACAATCGAAAGCCTCGGACATAGCGAAAAGAAATAAAGAAACGTATCGACCAGCATTCGCGGATCCTCCAACCTTCCCCGTTTATTCATCAAATAGAACTCTGAACTGCTGACATGGAATAAAGAATGAAATTTCCAACAAATTATCCAACAAAACATCCTTCAAAATCACCGCGAACATTTCCAATTGGGGATCACAGAAATTGTCAGGAAATTATTTACATCTGTCTTTTTGCCTCCCTTACATGTATGCAGGTACTACTTTAGTCCTCCTCTAGTCCTTCCAACATCTCCAGTAGCGCAGTCGAATCCCTCTCCAAAAATTACTAGATCAATATAGCCACCGTAAAAAATATGATTAAATTTTTTTTTTTTAATATCTCAAAAACCTGACCGTTAATGTCCCGGGTTTTCAGTATTACCTTAGGAACATAATTGCCTAGACCTTGTTTGACCTGCTGTGTAAATGTTTTTCGGGATTCCAACACATGTTATATACCAGTTTGGAACACACTGTACCTTGTCTACGTAGACGTATTCTACGTAATTTGGAATTCTTTATACACTTCCACAATTGCTCCAAAACTATGTAAAAAGTGAGTAGCAATTACTCCCAAATCCGAGAAAGAAAGAAAACCTTCTAAATTTTTTGCTGACCTTAGGTAGGGCCTTCATTGCGTTTTTGAGTGAGTAAAAAGCATTAAATGAGGGGAAATCCTTACAAATTTGTGACAAAGAAGGCAAGAATCTAAGCATGAGAACCTAAATTGGGTTTATGCATTTATCGAAGATTAATGAAGGTCTTAAAAACTCTTCTTCCTTAAACAACGTTCTTGAAATCCATCATTGTACGTCTTTAAAATCGTTTAGATATCTTCATCCGGTGCCCTTAAGGGGTTTTAACTGAGACAGTCCCATACAACAGAAACGTATTATTATTGCCTTTGTTATGCAAATTCCCTTATCGAACTCTAACGTGTTTATTGGCCTATTCTATGGCTAACATTGCTATAGCAACCTTATTTAAAGACATCACTTAATCAATACCTATTTTATTATCACCCTTAAATCGTTCAGAGTTTATTTCATTCTTTGTATTCTGTTGTTGCACAAATGTGCTTAGGTGTGCACAAACACAAGGTGCAATTAAATTCAGAAAGAACGAAGTACGAGGGTGGTCCCAAAAGTACCCGACCTAACGTATAAATGGCGATTTTTTTTTTTTTTTAATTGCTTATATTACAAAGCTTTAATCTCGAAAAGCTTATGCCTGAAATTTGAGGGTGCTGCTTTGAGTCGTGTTGGTTTTGGAGCCGTTTTTAATGGATGCCTTTAAAGATTTCTTTGAACATGGAAAAAATTGGTCACCGATGCGGAATTCGATGGTTCCATTTGAAAGATCTTAGTTCATCCAACATCAAGGCGGGGCTAGACCCTACTGCGGTGAAGTCTGGTCCTTCATTAACAATTATAAAATATTCGGTGGCTAAAAGCGGTCATACGCTTTGCCAAGACCAACTCCGCGGTGATCGACCGAATGACACGCCAGATCTGACCACTCCAGAAAAATTCAATCGAAAATAATTTTGGTGAAAATTCGCAAAATTGTACTGGATGATCGTCGGCCAAAATTGCACAAGTTAGTGGACATAAAAGGCATTTCAAAAACTACTGGATATCGCATTTTGAACGAACTGTTGGATAGAAGAGAGTTGTACGCAAGCTGGGTGTCACGATTTCTCACAATTGAACAAACACAGCGCCGTAATGATTTTTCAAGATAGTTTTTGGCAAAGATTCGTAGCAATAAAACCGAGTTTTGGTTTCATTCATAATCATTGATGAAACATGGGTCCGTCATTTCACTTCTGAGACGACAAAGCAGTAAAAAATAGACTCCAAAAGGAGAATTGGCTCCAAAGAAGACGGAAACTGTTCAATTTGCAGGAAAATATCATCTTTTGTCGTCGGGTCCAAAAAAAAACTGGCACTTCACGGTTAGCTAACCTGAACTAACCCGACATGAAATTTTCTCTTATTCTAGTAAAATAAACGTCTGAGCTGTAAAATATATTTTTAGATGTTCAAAATGTTTATTAGAAAAGCTTTTTAGCTGCCCATACAATTGTGCTGATGGTAATTACCGTTGTTTACGTTTTGATCACATCGCATAAGGTGCTTATCACATGTGTTTCCGAAATTTTTCTCATCGTTAAATTAGTAGTTTCTTAACTGGGTTATTTACCGGGAAGGGTGGTTTATCGAATACGTGCAGATAGGTTGCCAGTGGAACACGTAAAATTTGACTATTCAGGTGTAAAGGACCGCATAAGCTGGTGCATGAAAAAACAAATAATTAATTCCCAAGGGTTTTTATGCTTTTTATGCTCCTCGTTTTAAATTTTGCCTGATGCAGAGTGAAGTGGTATGCACTTGGGTATATGAAAACTTGAAAAATTGTTGATTTAGGTCGAGTTATTTTAAGGAAACAAAAGAAAATACGGATACGTGGCACGGTAATGTTAGTTCTTATTCTACAGTTCCAAATTGTGTAGAGCTATACGTTATCGAGACGTTTACGTACATTTATTTATCTCGGAATTCGTTAGAGAACGGGCCTTCAGACATTTAACCGAAAATGGCACTGTTCACTTTTTGTGACAATCAACAGAAGCGAAATTATTTTGTTTGGTCTCTTGAGCTTCCTAAAAAAGAACGATGATTTATTTGAAACATAATAGATTGACTTTTTCTGGTAGTTGTGAATGAAATGGGTCTCTGTTTTGGCAAGTATACCCTTCTCGGGCCTAAATTAAGGTTACAACTTTTCCAGCTCCGTTTTATAAATTTATCCTCGTGAAAAGTACAGGGTCCTGTTTATATCCTGGAACAAATAGAAGCCTAAAACAACAAAGATGATTTCTCATCCTTAAACTT
Organism: Euwallacea fornicatus; assembly: GCF_040115645.1. Classification (NCBI taxonomy): domain Eukaryota; kingdom Metazoa; phylum Arthropoda; class Insecta; order Coleoptera; family Curculionidae; genus Euwallacea; species Euwallacea fornicatus. Next base: position 1,603,806 of record NC_089573.1, read on the forward strand.
GAAGGGGTAATTTTAAATTAAATACATGCGGGCCTCCGATGTTGCCAACAATTTTAAATGCATTTGCGAAATATAAAATATAATACCTCGGCTTGGCTCGGGAGAAATCTCCGATATAATTTGGTCTCGTTTTTCCCAGTTGCAGTTTTGAAACACGACTTAGAGTTCGAGGAATTCTTTAAGGGACCAATATAAGGATAAAAAAGAGGAAATTTTCCACTCAAATTATACGGAGTTCGTTATACATGTGGAATGAGAACAATAACTTTTTAAATAACTTTTCTATCAAAAAATGTTTTAAGTAAAAATTGCAAGACCAATTTGTTGTGACTTTTTGACGTTGAACTTTTTTCTTCCCCATAACAATCCAAAAAAGTTCACTTTTGGTTTTTCAATTGTAATCCTCTATTTCTACTTTGTTTTCTGAAATTTACACTTATTTGCCCATACAGACATATAAAGTTTTATTGAGGTCGGAGAAGAAAAATTTCGAGAAAAAAATTATTTTCCTTATTTTATTCAAAACAAAATGAAATTTGATGGGAAAAGCAAAATAAAAAATTTCTGCTTAAAAGAATTAATTGTTGGTTAACGTTCAAAAAATTTGCTCAAAATGTCTTTCGTCGCGATCTCAACGTAGTGCTTTTCTTCCCATGAATGACCTCACTTAAACATAAATATCCTGCCTGACCGCTTGCATTTCACCGACAATACGAGTCTTCAAGTCATCAACATTTTTTGACCGATCCTCGTAAACTTGATCTTTCAAACGACTCCAAAGGGAAAATCGCAGGGATTTAACTCAGGTGGCCGGGCTGGCCACCTTATTTCACCGAGCAAAAAATTGGAACTTTCTTCTTTAAATGAAAAATTGCAATTTCCGGAATACTATTTAGACGATGTTTAAAACAAACACAGAGTGTTTTTCTTACTTTGTTTTTCCGATTGAATTAATTTTTTTTAATAAAATACAGAAAAAGTTTTTTTTAGAAATTTTTCTTAGAATTTTTTTTATCTCACCTCAATAAAATTTGATATGTCTGTAAGCTCAAATAAGTGTAGATTCCATTAAAAAAACATCAGAAATAGAGTCAAATTCGAAAAATAAAAGTTGGACTTCGTTGGGCTATGCGACATATAAGAAAAAGAAGTTCCAGGTCATCAAAAAGTAACAACAAATCAACTTTGTAAGTTTTAGTTGAAACATTTTCTGGCAGAAAAATCATTTCAAAAGTTCTTACCGTTATCCTACACACGAGACGGACCCTGTCTATCCAGATCCATCTATAAGCCTAAAAACAGACGGAAAAACAAGAAATGCATACCTGCCTTTTTATTGTTATTTATTTTTTTTAGATGCATGAATTGTACGTTCAATAACATTTTTCTTGAAAATGAATTTTTATGGTCAACGTTTGGAATAAAAATGTGCGAATGAATTAAAGGAGCATCCTGAACCACATTTGGCACCCTCTATGATTCATGTGAAAATTATTGGAAGATGTAAATTCCTCATTCTGAAAGCACCCCTGGAACTCATTTCCGCGAAGTCGAACGGTCTGGTATCGGGTGAGTTTGCAATCGTTATTATTTTCTCCCAGAAAATTGTGGTAAAGCATTTTAGAGATTTTTTTTAAAGGCACGCCATACACATTGTATAAGGTGTCCCAGAAACAATAGTACAAGTGCGCATTCCGTGCTAGGGGGTAAAAAATTAAGCAATTGACATACCCACAAAAACTGTCTATTTTCATCCTACTGAGTGTTAAAGTAATTTTTTATCCTGAATATACAGATTTAACATTGCTTTTAAGAAGGCGAAGAATACCCTCTTAATGTAAAAGAACTTAGAATATCAAAAATGGTGAAAACACCGTGGTGATCGGCACCAATGCAACATTAGATCGCAGGCAAGTTGAACCGAGTCCCTCCCTTTTCTTATCCTCTACCTTTTTATTCTTAGCTACATAGCATAGGATCCTGTATTGCTAACCGTAGCTAGTTCGAAAATTGTATACTATGGCATCGTACATAAAGAAACATAATTTAGGAATACCGCCCTACTTGTTTGAGATCAAGTATATTTGGAGAGAAATAGCATATATTTTATGATTGAGCACAGACCTTAATCGTTCAAATGCAATCACACTCCTTCATACTAATGGGCTATACTGTACGTTAGGAATGCATTATTGCATGATGAATATGACATTCGGTGTCGCTGGAAAATGACATATAAGATCACTTTAGAGTTACAGTAACTCTTGGAAATTATTATTAGAAAAGTCGTTGAGTCCGAGGGAGCGAAACTTTCGGAAAAGTGGTGTTACCCTACCCTAGCTCTATGCTCTATTTCCGGCTCTAACATGTAACTGCACTTACACTTTGAGATTCAAGTATTTATTTCTTGAAGCCTATTGCCTTCTACCGGTGCATGACTGTTAAAGCCGGGAAATTAGATATTAAGCCGAATTGGCTCCATACTTGTCCACTGTTTTACGGCTGTCCAAACACGTGTCGTTGGTTTAACGGGCAGTATAAATGTTTCATTTCCCGTAAAATTCGTAAATTTCTCCGATGAAGAGAAATTTATTATATCTACTCTATTAAGGTGGAGAGAATACAGATAATCAACAGGCCATCCTCCTGCACACGATCTGCTCCCTGCCAGCTTAAAAATTTTGATTGATGGTTTGCTCAGGTCAGTTTGGGAATATGAAACCCCAAAGCGATTTTTCAAAATTTGAATAATGCAGTGTTTACACTTCTCCCAGGGAAAATTAATTGAAATTATTATTGTTGCACGCATCTGCTGTTTTCGAGATATTACGTCACTGAAAATTATTAATAACACTCTTGTTTTACGAGTTTCTCATTCCACAACATGGTGAATTTATTTTCAATTTCCGATGTAGTCCAGTGCACATGCCCGACAACAATTCACCTCTTTGATCCTTCGCCCTTTTCTTTACCTTAATTGAAAATGGAAACACGTTTCAAAGCTCAAGGTGAGTTTTTGGAACAGTTTCCTTAATAATCTTGGAGTTATTTCAAAAATTCACGTCGCTTCCGATAAAATTAGAAATACTGCAGAGGCCTCTTCATTATGTAGCGTTTATGAGCGAAAAAATAATTTCCTAGTCGAATAACCAGAAGGGCTTCCGGCGGCGCCGTTGTCGGAAATGTTTCAACATTTCACAAGCTGGAAATCCTCTTGAAATGTTTTCCAGTAACTTCATAATATCTCGCCGTGGCTTTATAAATGGCGTTTGAAGACTGAAGCTGCATCCTAAACAAAAAAGAGGATTTCCAAAGCTCGCGATTTTAATGCTCCATTCTCTGAGCTATAGACTTTCAAATTACTATGCCAAATACGTGCTAGACAGGATTTTTACGACGTTTCCTCCTCGAAACACGTCAGGCAGAAGATTCACGGTTAATTTGAGGAGACTGAACAGGTTAAAACCCAATGATTGTTACGTTAACGCTAAAACAGTCTTGGCTCCGAAATGTTAAATAAGAGGTTCATTCAGGGAATTCTCCAATTTCAGCCCGTCCTCCATTCTAAGCTCTTGTAGGTCAACTCGAATTATCAACAAATATTTTTAGGGACTTGGGCCACTAATATTTCATTTTATATAGGGCGTCTTTAGACAGTCTATGTAAAATGCTGCCACAGATTTTTGAAAAGAAAACATGACTGTTTAATCCAATTCACCCTAGTCCAAAAGTGAAGGGTTTTCAAAATGCAGGACGTCAAAGTGAAAATTAAAAGAAGGAAAAAAATATTAAAAACTTCGTTTATAATGCCACTATCTGGGCGAAACGTCACATCGGGGGTATTTAAGGGGCGAGAAATCAGAATTCGTTTACATTTTCGATGAACGTTGTGAAGGGCCCTCTCAGCGCTAGTTAAATTCTCTTTAAAAGTGCCAAACTTTTTCATCGCCAGATTAAAAATTTAGTTTTCGACTAATTTGTATTTTTTTACGTGATTCACGAAAATGGTCTCTTGGGATAAGTCCCAAATTTTGTGCGATTTCAATTTTTAAGGTGACCGAAGCTTACAAAAATGTAAAATTTATTAGTTCATGGAATTTGTCAAAGAAACGGTCGTGACGGTGCTCGGGTGTATAGAAAAAGGCTTCTAAATTGACCCATACGAAACCACATAACAAACAAACATTTGTTACTATCGAGAGGCGAGTTCGCGAAACTGATAGCTTTCCAAAAAGTGCAAGACCTTTTACATCTGGATCTTGATCCACGACTGGGCTTTTGTCGATTTTTCCATGAGTGGAGAAAGCACGACATAAATTTTATTACAAACATTTAACTTACCGATGAAGCTTCTGGTACATCACCAACATGAATTTAAGATTAATATGAGGGTAGGAATAATTAGTAATTTTATTATTGGTCTTTGGTATTTTGCCCACGCGATTAAATGGTAAAGGTCATTTGGAGCATATTCAAAATACACTGCCAGGTTTATTGGAAGATCTGCCTTTACAACTTTCGCAATATATGTGGTTTATGCCCGACAGTGTTCGACCATATTTTACTATAAATGTTCACAACCATTTACATCAACAGCACCCACACAGATAGATCGGTAATATAAATAATGCTTTTGGCGACTGGCCACCGTGCTTGCCGAATTTGACTCCAATTAATTATTTTTATGGGAATCTTTAAAAACCGTAGTGTACTCCATGATAGTACATGAAGAGAAATTGTGGAGAAGAATTCAAAATGCAGTAAACATTTTTTGAGGGGTTGATGGGTACACTACATTTTAGCTTTTTACGTCGATTTAATCTTTGTAGGTAGATCAAGGGAGGTCACTTCAAAAACTTACTAAAAATTTAAATTTTTTGAAATTTACATTTTTCAATAGTTTGTAACGTATTTTAAATTTTTAATATTTTTTATTTCACCTGTACAATTTTCGGCTTTGGAGTGTTTTGTCAGGAAAATCCCATTTCGCGGCTGGATAGGGAAGAACTAGTATACATGTCAACAGGTCAATTTTTGAGGCAATATTAATGGCAAAAACCGCATTTCGATATTTTTGTAGTTGATGGCGCTAGAGGGCCTTTTTCAAATTTCGGCCATTTTCAAAATTCCTCGTAACTTTTTTGTTTTGGACGATATTGAATTAAAACAAAAGCATTCTTAAAGCGCTTTTTCGATTTAATTCCAGTGGTGTGCTTAGTTTTTTGCTACAGCGTACCGTTTTATCAAAAACTGCATAAAACGTTTTTATTTTATAAGAAAATCACAGTCGGTTTTGACTTTAAAAAAATCTCAGTTTTAAATCATTTTCAATTATGAAAGTAATTTTCAAAAGTAAGCGATTTGGCTGGATCTACTAAAATTTCTCCAACTACATTTAGTTCTTCAAATTCGTTATCTTCATTTAAATTGTAGTGTTATGGTCTACACTTTTTGAAACTTTCAATTCTGTAAATTATTTTTCAATTGCTTAAACCGTCCTCTATCTGGTTGATGTCGCTCGGAATAGGAATGGAAGTATAACTCACAAGCTGCTTGTGAGTTTACGTTTAACAGTATGCAATGCAGCACTTTATCATGTTAAATTTTTCATGATTATGTATCATTTTTCCTTGATTCACATTAACACTAAAAATGAAAAACTTTGACGCAAAAGTTAAAATTTGCAATAAATAATATTACTCGGGCAGTTGATGCCGAAGCAACTTGAATATAAACAAAAAAAAATCAAGTACTTCGGTTATTTTTGAAAATAACTATAAACATACTAACATACTTGAACACGGTTTAAAATCGAGATTTTTTCGAAGTTATAGCTGAATGTGATTTTCATACAAAATAAATAATTTACGTCGGTTTTTGACACAGCGATACGCTGCAGCAAAACACTAAGCACGCCACTAGAATCACAACGAAAAAGTGCCTTAAGGATTTTTTTGGTTTATTTCAATATTGTTCTAAAAAAGTTATGAGGAATTTCGAAAATAGCCGAAATTTGAAAAACGCCCTCTAGCGCCATCAACTACAAAAATATCGAAATGCGGTTTTTGCCATTAATATTGTCTTAAAAAGCGATTTCTTGATGTGTATGCTAGTTTTCCGGTATCTAGTGGGGAAGTGGGATCTACAATCCCAACACTCTGTACGAATAAATATATACTTTCAAGGTATTTTTTAAGACGTGCACAAAACTTTAAACTTCAAATATCTCAAGAAGAAATGCCAGTAGAGACTTGTACCAAGAGACCTTTTCTTCATAAAATATGTAGGAAAACACAAGTACAGTCATAAATAAATTTTATATTGAGTGATAAAAAGTGATGCTTTTTTAAAGAGAGTTCAACTAGCACTGAAAACACCCTATACAATAGCAGTCGAAATTGTAAACGAATTCTGATTTCCCTCCCCTAAAAATCAATCAATGCTACTTTTGGTCAAATAGTACAACGAAATTTGACATTTTTTTCTTGTTTTAATAATCACTTTAACGTCCTGTATTTCGAAAGCTATCCACTTTTGAACTAAGGTAAATTGGGTGAAATTGGAATGTTTTCACTTTAGAAATCCGTGGCAGAATTTTGTACAGACCTTTTATGTGCATCCTGTATATAAAATTCATTGGGATCAATTTACTTCAAAATTTTAAAATTATAATGCGAGTTAAGGAGGAACTCCAGTTTATAATTTTGAACGATAGCAACAGTATACTCTTTAAGTAGTGTTGGAAACAGCAATTTGTACTATCTACTTTTTCTATGACTCATTTGAAAATTAAGTAACACACTAATAACACAACCAGAACATTACATGTTGCGAATAGTAAGCAATAACAGCTCATGTAAAGTAAAGTTTTCAAGTGCTACTCAAAGAACGACAATATTGCCCCTTTCCAGACCAAAATATTCAATAAAGCAAAGTACAATGTCCTTGCAGTCTTCGCTTGGGAGTTTTTCCATGAAGATTAAAACATACTGGCTGGCTCAAAAAAGAGCAAATAATTCAATTTTTGTTATTTTAAATGGACCCGCCCCCCTCCCCCCCACCCTCATATGTCCTATTCGCAATTTTTGAGATATTGATAAATTCTAACAACTTTAATGAACCATACCCTATTCCCAATTTTACTGTTTTTGCAACATTTTTTGAATTTTTAACAGTCGTTATTTTGGAACGTTATGATAATATCCATTGAGCTTAGATAAGAAGTACATTCTGATCTTAGTCTTCAAGGACACATTATAATTCCAAACTTTACGTGTATCCTTACAAACTTTTCGACACATGCCGAATTATATGTTCCGATTCGTTTTGAAAATCGTTTTTTATAGACTTAAGTTCAGTGGCGGTCGATTGCAGATAATCAAATTTTTTCAAACAATTTTTTTTTAGATGAACAGTGGCGTCTGATTACTTGGGGTATAACTTTCATCCAAAAGAAAATTGACGTGTACGTTATAGTTCCGTAACGCAACTGTCTCCAACTATTTCCTTACAGGTATAGTTTAGTGGCGTTCGTTGAAAGAAAATAAAAATTTTCAATACAAAATTCTCTTCTACGATTATCCAATGGCGTCCGTTTAATGAAGGTATAAATTTAACTGAAGGATTTTTTTTTAAGTAGAAACTAACGGCGATCGTTCATTCAATGTATAAATTTCGTTAAAAAACTTTTTGCTATAGGTATAGTTTGGCGAATTTAAAATCTTTAAGCTAAATTAGTTTAGCCTAAAGAACTTATTTGATGAAATTTACATCGTCAAGAGAAACACCACTGGACCATAGCTGTACGATAATGTTGGCTAGTCCAATTGAGATCTTCGGCAAGAAGATATCAATAGACTGGAGCTGAGCTGAAATTTTGTTCCATGAAATTGATATCCTCCTGTAAAGGACGTTGCCGCACTAAAATTGCACAAAATTTGTTGTACACCAATCAGAACCGACAAGAATAAAACTCCATGTATGTAATAGCCAATTATCTAGCAGAAGTGGATCTTGCAAAAAATTGCCGGCATTCCACTAAATAGGAGGTAATATTTTTTGGCTGGAAGACCGCCATGTGTTAGTGTCCTTATAACGTCATTTGGTCGTCAGAAATAAACCATCCGTCAGCGCAATCGGCCCATACAAAACGTAAAAGGGTCACGATAACGTCACTTCCCGCGATGTCGCCATCATGGATCAGTATCTCGTTTGCCAAAAAAGGTCCTCAGAACTTCAAAAACGATGCTAAATGCAGTTTTTCTAGATTATGGATAATAAAACTGAAAAGTACTTTATTGATCTCTTGGATTATTAAAGTTTTTTAAATGCAACACTGAGAACAACGCCTCCATCGTCACGTGTCATATAAGAATCTTCCGGAGAGAATCATACGTGGAAGAAAAAAACAAAAATTTAGTGAGATTTCATCTTGAGTAGTTCGGTCGTAGTGAAATTAATCTCCCTGAAGTAAGAATGAAGAGCAGACGACTTGTAAGATGCTCCTATGACGCTTGAGAGTAGGGGCCCAAATAAACTTACCACGATTTCTGAGCACCCACAGTATAATTCGTAATCACAAATTTGAAAACGTCAGCAGTGTCATATCTGAACCTTTAAGGATGTCAATTACACTTTCTCCTACATAGCAAACAAAAATCGATAAAAAGATTTAATTCTTCTGTTAATTTATCCCCTCCCCCTCTTTTTTTGTTGATTTACCCTTAATAAATAGATAAATACACTGCTCCACAAAAGTTAGGGTTAGCAGTGTAGTTGGGACATTTCTTAAAGGGAACAAGGGACATTTTCTTAAATTCTTGTCAAATAATTAGTAAAAAATTATTATTGATGATATTTTTTAATTCATTCAAGAAAACCAAAACAATAGTAAAGAATTTTTGCAAAATCGAAAATAATATACAAACTGCATCTTGAAAATTCGGTCCGTCGTACGTCCTCCCCTAACGTGTTCGAATGCCTCACATTGTCTTGGCATACTTCCAATAAGATGGTTTATGCTGTCTTGTAGTAAATTTTCCAATAATTGTGGAAAAAGTTCTCGAAGTTGTGACATTGTTTGGGGGCGTGGTCGATGTTCTTTAGCATTACATTGCGACATGTCTCAGACATGTTCTATGGAATTAAGGTCAGGAGATCTTGACGGAAATCGTAAACGTTCGATAGCCACATTTTCCATCGCATCTATAACGTTTGTTGCACGATGTGGTCGGATATTATTCTCCAAAAATCGGAAACTTTCTCTTGCAGAGAGTTGAAAATTCGACAGAATGTTGTTGATGATATCTTCTTCGTATATGTTCTTCATTTATGTTTTCACGTTTCCATCCCATACGTACAATTTACTTTTCACACCATAGTAAATTCCACTCCAGGCTATTAATGTGTCCCCCTTAAAGGGCTGCACTTCTTGTGCAGGTCTTAAGTTTCAGCGTACTCCAGGGTTTATCCAGACACGAACACGCCGACTATCAGAGTAACGGGCAAATCTGGACTCGTCCGTGAAAAATACAGAACGCCACTTTTCACCCCAAATGATGTGCTCTCCTACCCACTCTAGTGTTCCAAGTTTATTTTCTTAGATAAGGGTAGATTTTCTTAAAACGCATTTCGAGAATATGCTTACTGCTTTAAGTCTCTTACAAATAGTTTCAACTTGAACCGCTGGCCAAATGCCTGTATGTCGACGGGACGCAATTTCTTCCCTCGGACACTGTAATAAGTCGGTCTTGCGCAGCCGTAGTCTTCTTCGGTCGGCCTCTGCGCTGTCTGTCTGCGAAGTTTCCAGTTTGTTAAAACCTTGCGGACTTGCTGGATGTCACACTTTGAGAAATGTAAAACAATAGGGAAATCTGTTGGTTTGATCCAGCCTGCAGCACACCTACGGCCTTGTTTTGTTCTTTTGAACTTAACTTTTCCGACAAATTATAAAAATGTTCGAACATCTTTATACAATTAAGTAAAGTGGCAAGTACCGCCCGAATGGTGTGGCATCCGATGTTAGTGTTTTGATTAGATTTAAAAGAAAAATGTGAAATAATAATTAATTTAATTTTTTAATCCATGTAATTTGTCATGGCTCTCAGAGCGATTCGAAAAAAATATATTGACCTGTCTGCTGTTTGTTATTTATTAGGATTATATCCCTAACTATTGTGGAGCAGTTTATTTCGTATCCAAAGATATACAGGGTGTTAACTACGTACGTGCAGATGTTTCAAGGAATGAATCTCTGACCGATTCCAGTACAAAAAGTTCCTATTAACATATGGTCGCAACGGCTCCGTTTCAGAAATACAGAGTGTTTAAATTAAAATTTGGTTTTCTGTGAATATTTTTGGACGCAGATGAGTCAATCGGACAAAATTTAATATTCGCGGGTTTTTTTATGACGCAAAACCCAAACGTCATCTTAGTTTTTTTATTGCTGATAGAGGGCGCCACGTAGAGGTTTTCGTCACATTTAAATTGGCCCCAACTTTTTTGCCCCACACTGTAGGTCACTTTTGTGTTGAGGACATTATTGTACATTTATTTTGATTCAAAAAAGTACTCCTGGAGAATATCTATTGAATTTCATCCGATTGACTCATCTGCGTCCAAAAGTATTCGCAGAAAATCAAATTAAAATTAAAACTTAAACACTCTGCATCACTTAAACGGGGCCGTTGCGACCATATGTTAACAGGAACTTTTTGTATTGGAATCGGTCAGAGATTCATTCCTGGATGTATCTGCACGCACTTAATTTTACACCCTGTATAGAAAATATATAGCAGTTCGAGGAAAACAACTATTGCTGAAATTTAGAGGAAATCGAATATAACATTGTCATTAGAATACGGGCTTCAAACCCAAATTTTGAAACGAAAAGTAGCCTCTATCGTTCCGAATGAAATCCAAAAATCAATTCTGATTTGTCGGTTCCTGATTTTGAAGCTTCGATTAGTTTGAAGAGAGAAGAGGTGACGAGATATTGTGAGAGAAACTGGTGCTGCGGCCTTTCTGTAGCTGCTCTACAACGTTTAAAATACAAAGCAAATATTTACATCTTTTCAACTGTGGCAAGTGAGTTATTCCTAATTTTATCAGGAGCCCTTATCTTTATTCCTTGTACGTAGGCACTACATGATATGTGTATTCAGTCTGTCTAGAAATAATGTTAGTACGCATTGCCGCAGTTTAATTGGGATGTTACGAGGTTTTAGATAAGCTTACTGCAGTGTATCTTCTGAACGTAGCATAAACAAATAAAACATCTGAAAAAAAGTACTTATGTGAGTTCTTGCTAAATTAGGAAACTTTCACTCTCCTAATGTAATAAAAGACCTCTATTTGTCTATTTCCTTGTTCCCGTCTCTCTGATCAAATGGGGACAATTCAAGGCAAAGGGAGACACATTCCCTATCACCCCCCCTCATGAATTATGACAAGAAAAAACTATACAAAAGCAAAAATATTTTGCAGATATCAGAGTCGATGTTGCTTCGAGTGGAGGAGCCTTTTGAAATATTTATCTGCCTGTATTGGTCGGTTTAGTAGATCATGTGTCAGTTCTGAATAATTTATCTGATAGGTGAAATATCTTGGGGCTTTCACTTAATTCGCGTGCTAAGTTTTGTTAACTGTCTGTCAAGCTCATTCGACTTGATGTAGCTCCGAGGAAAACATTCACTTAATTCTGCTGTAATTTCGGCTTATTCTAGAAATGGCGAGATGACTGGGGAGCCCACTTATATAACATCAATTACCTAATGAAACCACCATTCCGTGACGTATAAATTTTGAAAACGACGCGTGTTTTTTTAAATCATCGCTGCAGCATAAAAGAGTGTAATTTCCACTTTTACGATGTGTCGCTAAGATAACGTCCCCAAAGAATTGTCCACGTTCCGCAAAATTCGTTCTTTTCAATTGGTTTTATTACAAGGGATTTGTGTTTTAATCCGGAATTTCACAATAGGATTTCGAGCGACGCCCTGATTTCCTTTTAGTATTAAAACGCTTTCAAAAATGTAAATTTCAATTTACCGATGGGAAAAAACCATGCTATGGCTAACACATAGTGGTAGAATTCATTACCGTTAGCTCCCCATTAATATTTCAGCAAAAAGGAGATCAAAATGAGAGTTTACCGTGGGAATTACACGAGGGATTAATTCTTTTGCAATTCCAAACGGCGTTCTGAAAATACCATTGACAATGGAATTTCGAAACAAGTCGATTCATTAAGAGTATTTTGGTGATCTCTGATATTGCACTTCGGTTATTGGTTCGTGCTGAAACTTAAATCGATAATCACGAATGATGGAATTACGTGCGACTCAAAAGTCCCTTTTTCCCTTGCACATTGTGCCTCAAATTCGGGGGTCCTCGGAGAGATACTAGATACAGTAGTGGTCATGATTATAGCAACTTTTAAAAATTTTAAATAAAATGTATCTATTCGGCTAAACCCAACATACGTTTTTATATTATTTATCTTCCACAACCGTTGATGTTTAAAATGCATCCAAATAAAATATCAACAATTCCTACGAGAAACTATCGAAACATATTTTTTCAATACCGGACAAAAATATAGCAACTCTTGGAATTTTAAAATTTCACTTGATTTACTGACTTGTGTGTTTAAAGACGTTTTATATTATGGTTTCATTATGGGTCGAGGTAAAACAATCTGATTAGAGATCAGGAGAATTATTATTGAGCGGTATAAGTGCATAAGTCAATTGTATCTCGAATTATTTACAAATTCAGGCAAACAGGAAGTGAAGCAGCTGTAAAAAATTCAGGAAAATTACAAAAAGAACTGATAAATGGATAATTCGAATGTGTCAAAAAAATCCATTTCTATCATCCACTCATGTAAAATCACATTTAGAGGCTCGTATCAGTTCCAAGACCATAAGAAGAAGATTAGTGCAAAATGGATTATTTGGTAGGCGCCCAGCGAAAAAACCATTGCTGTCTAAGAAGAACGTGAAAGCTCGACTTCAGTTTGCGCAGAAGCACCAACACTGGACATCTGAACAGTGGAAATTGGTAGTTTTCAGCGATGAGTCCAAATTTAACTCATTCAAAGGCGATGGCCCATCATACGTCAGACGACCCAAAGGCGCAAGGTTGCAAAAAAAGTTTGTTTTACCAACCGTAAAACATTGAGGAGGTTCGATTATGGTTTGGGGTCGTTTCTCTGGTTTTGGTACGGGTCCGCTTCACAAAATACAAGGTCGCATGGATCGGTTCATGTACCGAGATACCCTCAGGAATCATTTACAACCATATCTTGAAGAAACCATGCCACTAAGAAGCATTTTCCAACAAGATAATGACCCCAAACATAAATCGAAACTCGTTTCATAATGGTTTAGAGAGGAAAGGATTGAAGTTCTTGCTTGGCCGTCGCAATCTCCAGATCTCAATCCCATGGAAAATTTGCGGAAATATGTGGATAATAAAATTCGGAATAGTACATATTTCAATTTACAGGATTTATTTCAGGCACTTCAAGAAGCCTGGAAGAGTATTGATAACAATTACAACAATTTAATAAATTCAATGGCACAAAGTCGTGCAGAAGTTTTCAGCAGCGAGGGCATTATACAAAATATTAATTATTGAACAATCCTTTTGTAATTTGTCGAATTTTTATTACTTTTTATAGTTATTTTGGAAAAGTTGCTATATTTTTGTCCAGGTCGAAATGAATATATTTTTTTATTTTTGTATACAAATTATTTATTGTTATATACTTCTATCATCAACAATCATTGTAGAATCGTATTTTCAAAACCGATTTTGAATTTAGGCCGTTAAGTCTAAATTATTTGAAATTTTAAAAAGTTGCTGTAATTTTGACCACTGCTGTAGGTTAAATTGGCGAATTTTCGGCTTAGGCGTATTTTCCCTTAAAATATTTCAAAAATAACAAAAAATGCTTTATCCTTCTGAGTATTTCTGGTTTAAGGTATATAGTGTGTCCCACTCAAAATGAATACATTCTACTATTTTTTTTATTTTTAAAAGTAGAGGAATAATTTTTCGCACCCTTGTAAAGTTTCATATACCACATATCTTACGCTGTTTAGCTTGAGGAAAATGTCGGGCCGCCCTCTGCTGCGATTGATGAACAAAGCGAATTTTCTAATATTTAATTTTGTATTAAAGATACCGCTAACAAGTATTTGTAAAAGTTGTTTAGAATCCTATTTTAAGTCTATGCAGCGATTTTCATCGAAAAATTAGCGTCCCCTCGCTAGCCAGCAGCTCACATCAACCGTTCATTTTGAGTGCAATATTGAGATAAGAAATATTATTCAACTAAGTTTCAGCCTAAAAACGCTATTTTCACACATTTTCTATTGTTTCAACTTTCTATGGTCTCTCATTAACGTTCAAACTGTGAAATATAAATTTTAGTAATAAAATTAAATTATGATGAATCTTTATGTTTAATAAACAATATTAAGTTTAGTTTTACCAAGAGAACGAATATTTTAAAAACTGTTGCATGTTACGTATCGTTTTAAAGTACTTTGTGTTTCGTTACAGGCAGTTTCTGCAATTAAAATTGAAACTTTATTACAGTTATTCAAATAAATAAAAATGTTTTTCATGCAGATATATAAAAATTAATGACGTTGCTACGTAAAGTGTTTTACGACCGAACTGTGCAACCGACTCTGCGGGCGGCCATGATTTAGTGCCGCTCTGCAAGTACGTCATTGTGAGCAAATTTAACGTCAATTTCTTTTTTGTCAGTTGCCACCGGTACTGACATTTGATATAGATGATTTTGTTAAGGTGCAACTAAGTCCGCCATTTTAAGCAAGTTTAATGTCAATCGCTCTTCTGTCAGATGCTATTGACACTGACATTTAATATAGATCACTTTTTTTAAGTTGGGATATTTACCACTGTCTTAGATTTCTTTAGAATAAAATCATGCTTAAAATAGATCGGATATATCAACTAGGAAAAATTGATTTTTAACGTTGCTACGTTAATGCCAGTAGAACCGACCACGTTAGTCTTCACAATTGTGAACAAGCACGCAATTTTGGAATTTCTCCAAAAAGAACTTGTTTCGACGCGTGTTGGCGCAATTTAAATGCATATGGCGGTTTTGAAAAATATTACGAAGAGATTAAAGACTTATGGCAGTAAAGATTGTGAAATTAAAGCATCGGTGCGAAACGATCCATTTAAATCTGTTTGGCTTACGCTAAATGAAATGCGTGTTCCCAGATTAGCTTTACGTAGAGTAATAACCAGGGAAAAGTTCTACATGCGAGGTGTTGAACAGGAACATCGCCTTAGACGAAAGGCATTTTCATCAAGATGGTTCGTGGAAAAATATGGCGCTGCACCTGATTTTCAATGAAAAGTTGTTTCGACTGATGAATTATTTATCTCAAAGTGCAGTGTTTTAATAGACGCACCTATCTGCCTTGGAAGTTCACGGAATCCCCAAAAAGCTCGGCCGTGCAGGCTGCAAAACAGGTTCGGTTTTAATATTTGGAGTGGTATACTTGACAAGTTTTGAGTAAGTTCGTTAATTTATCGGCTTTTTTCATTAAAAAAAAATATAATTTATTTGTAATTGTTGTGTGAAATGCCTACCTCGTTCCCATGTTCTAATTTAGTTTGGTGGTTGTTCATTTTAGAAACAATTAAAATATTATCTATATACAACCACTTAATTGGTCCATACATCTTCTACGGTACACTAAATGGGAATGGTCTCTGGAAATGTTCCAAACACCAAATTCTTCCTGAAATATAATGCCTTATTGCGGAAGACAATTGTAAATTTAATATAAATGAAATTCGCCTTCAACAATATAGCTCTATTGTTCAGAACACGTCTTTAGAGGCAAATTTTAATAATAGCTATAGCTCCAACAATGAATTCACGTTAACAACACATGTTTGTTTAATTACCAATTGTCTCTTCTTAGTTGAAAAAACTAACCATTATTTATTAAAACTCTAGATTGCTCGTAAATCAATCCTATTAGGACAAATTACAGTTTGAATCTTCAATAATAGAAAATATCTAAATGTGGCGTTCTCGGATCGAAACTCCGTGGAATAGCAACTCTTAAGAATAACATAATAAATTGAAATTGTCATAAAAATCCAAAGGCTATATTTTAAGTAATGAACCTGAAGATGATTCCATGAATTCAAAACGTCGCATAAATATTATTGCTACAGAATATCGTAGAGTACAAAAATTGGTTGTGAAGAAGTGTTTTTGGTTTTTTAATAACTTGCCGAGGAATCCGACAATCTGCAAAAAAATCTTAAGAATTTCGAAGTTGTACATTTTTTCTTAAATATCTCAAAAACCAAGTTTTCATTTTAACGAAAAATTGAAACGCACATGTCATTATCTAAAAATTTTCCCATTTAACCTAGAGTACATATCCAATAATGAGCAAAATGCCTATAGACAGTGTTCGCACGAGAATGGGACTTACCCCATACGAAAAATCATTTTCATAAAAGTCATCTTATATATTTCCTATTTAAATCACTTTTCACGGGTTATATTATTGTGAAAAAAAATCGTGTCATGGCGATAAAATGGACAAAATATAAATCCAAATAAAAATTGAAGGAAGATGTTAGACAACACGGTGACACGTGTTTCCATTTATTGGCTTCATCAGGCATGTGTGTGTACAAAGCAGGTGCGTCATACGCACATGCAGGGATAGTTTGGAATGTACCAAAGGAAAAGCAAGGAAATTAGAAACAGACATCTCCCTCTTGAATTATGTGAAGACTTAAAAATGTTCCTAAAAATGTCCCTAAAAATATCCCTAAAAATGTCCCTAAAAATGGGGGGGGGGGCTGCGTTCGTATAAATTGAAGATATTATTATCTACGGTAGCTGTGTCATAGATACAAACTGTAATTTTTGTGACTAGTAATAGCTTATCGGGGTCAATCCATAACATTAAATTTGCAAAACTCAAAATACCATACCATCAAAGACTTATTTTTATTTCTATCTTGCCATTCAATGGAGTAATGCATAATACATTTGCCTTCTTGTTAAATAATAAGTTGCAGCGTAAATTGAAGTAAAGGTAATTATTATCGTCTTGAAGATTAGCTTATTATTATTGCAATATTGTAAACTCGAATGTGTACAGGGTCCGCCACTGGCCCATGGATGAGTGGTTGTTTCTAAATGTAACTCTAAATGCGGCGTCCCAATGCAAGAAAGTTATCAAAGAGGATTTTATGAAGGAGCGAAGGCCTGCCTTCTTCATCACTCTATAGCTACTTTAAATCCCTTAAAAAGAACCTTTGGTAGAATTTATTAAAGACCCTAACAGAATCTTTGACTCCATGTAGGTGGGTATAAGGTTGAGATACTCTATGTGTCTATATAATGTAAAGTGTCGTGGAGGGAGTAGGATCATAAGCAGACATCAGATCAACATTTTGTGGAAACATCCAAAGTTTTCTTAACTTTGATCGATAAAGGTCATTCACGAAATCATTGCTATGGACGCCTGCCGTGAGTAACCCAATCAAGAATATCAAAACGTGAAGAAGTTTTGTACGATACAAATGTATAAAAGAAAGTGTTTCTAGGGAAAATGCAAAAATTCTTTATCATCAGTAGATCAGTAAGTATTTAATAAAATATATGATATATTATGAAAAAAATATTTCTAGACAAGAAACAAAAAAGTAACCTTCACTCGCGTTTAGGTCAACATTAACAGCATATGGTGACACAATTAACCTAATAAATGGTGTAAAATATTTGAGAGTAATAAAAACACTGAGTCACTAAACAGGTTTGAAATACGAAGAGAGAAAACAGTAAACGGGAAAACATTTTTAATTACTGCCGTACGAAGATAAAGAGATCAGTACAAAAACGGCAATAAAAACATACAAGTGCATCTGCAAAGCATTGTTAGACTGCGGACACATACTGAGGACAAATACAACGAAAAAACTAGAAAATATACAGGGTCCGTTATATATGTGTATAAAATAACGTTTGAAATAATTTTCTATTAAAAAATGTTGCTATTAAAAGTTTCAAGGTCAATTTGTTGCCATTTGTTAATAATGTTGAACCTTTTTCATTAGCCATAATATTCTAACGAAGTTCAACTATGTTGTTTTTAATATGACCCTCTATTGCCGAATGTTTTTATTTTGGAATTGGAATATTAAATGAAACATTATGGAATCCATACTTATTTGCGCGTACACACATATAAAATTTTATTAAAATTGAAAATAAAAAATTTTGGAAAGAAAATTATATTCTTTATTTTAATCAAAACAGTTATGTTCGATTAAAAAAGCAAAATAACAACACCCTCCTTATTTTTTGAACGTCAAGTAAATAGCATCCCAAAAATACTAAATTTCAATTTAAAAAAAACAACACCAATTTGTTTGCTTGGTGAAACAGAGTATCCGGCCCCGTCGCCTGATTTAAATCCATGCGACTTTTTCCCGTGGGAGCATTTAAAAGATCAAGTTTATAATGATCGGCCAAATATTATGAATGACTTGAAAGCTCGTTTTGTCGGTGTAATGCAAGCGATCAGGCATATACGTTTAGGTGAGAAGATCATTCATGCAGAGAACAGCAGTGTGTCTGGATAACGACGGAAGACATTCCGAGCAAATGCTGTGAACATTAATTAACAATTAATTCTTGTAAGTAGTAATTTGTTATTTTGCCTTTCTGATCAAATTTTATTTTGTTTTGAATAATATAAGGAAAATCATTTTTTTTCGAATTTTTTCTTCTCCGACCTCAATAATACTTTACATGTCTGTATGGGCAAATAAGTGTAAATTTCAGAAAACAATGTGGAGATAGAGGATCACATTTGAAAAACTAAAAGTGGACCTTCGCCGGAATATTTTGAGGTAAAAAAATTTAAAATCATCAAAAAATGACAACAAACTAGCGTTGAAACGTATTTTGATAAAAAAATTATTTCAAAAGTTGTTGGTATTATTCCATATCTTTATATGAAAGATTGTAAGAAATTCAGGTAAAAAAAATGAAATCGAATCGCACAATATGTGGACTAGTTATTAATCACGCCTCAGTGTCCTTAGAGGCATCGCTCTGCAGGGAATATGTGCCAGCTAATTTCACGGACCATAAGTAAAGGTTTTGTGAAGGGTGCAATTTTCAATTTTGTTGAACGTCTTCGAGAATCGAACATAAAGCTAAGGTTCCTTAGGAAAAGAGTTCCGTACTATAGTGGACGCTATAAAGCGTTGATCGTTTTCCATTCATGAGGTTCCTTAAGTAGCGAAAAGACCACGAGCGACGTGGGATTAAATTATTGACGTCATATTACGGCCGATATGTCGTGGCACTGCTATCCTAGGAAACCGTAGCATCAGAAGAAATGTGCCTTTTCTAGGGTGTTGAAATCACCCGGAGTTCAGATATTTGAGATGTGAGAATGTGAGCTAAGGTCTGTTGCAATCATCGAGAAACCTAAATTTAAAAAAGTCCTGAAAAATTCAGGGTGACCGTTTCTGGAGATCTACCGTGAGGATCTCGCTAACCACCCTTCTAGCGTTCTGGGCTCCGCACGTAACGCTAGGAGAGCGGCTGGATTATTTCTCTGAAATATTTCCCGGTAGAGTAATTTCAAATAATGGAGACATACGTTGGCCGGCACGTTTACCACATCTTTCCCCATTATTTATGAGGAATTATGAAAGACCGCATTTATCAATTTGTAATCACCAATATCAATGAGGAGCGAAGACAAATGCTGTATTTGGAAATGGAGGGCGAACCTTTCGTATATCTTTTATACAAGGTGAATCGTTTAAAACGGCCCACCTAAAATATCTTGAACAAAACTCTTTTTTCGGAAAAGCCCGAGGCGTGCCAATTATATTTTTAAATGCGAAATTTTTAAACCATAATTTCGTAGATGTAAAGTCATTTCCTTAAACGAGGCAAATCCCTCAAGAATTTTAAATGGCACGGGGGGTCGAGTGGCACTCAAATTAAAGGTGTTTCAATTCTCTTCACAAATATGCTGGAACTTTTTTACTGCGCTTTCAAATATTGTGAAAAAAAAACGTTTTAGAACATCGGTGAAATAAATCGAAAAAAAGAAATTTGTAAATAATGTTTTATTTAATTATGTATTAAAATTGCGGCTTAATTACTTCCATATAATGAAGAAGTCTTTATTCAACCTCTTCCCGAACATTTTGTACCACTTCAGGAGCTATTTCATCACATGCTATTAATATTCGGTAGAGAAGATGTTCTAAAGAGGTAGATTTCGTTTTATAAACAACAATGTTTAAATGGCCCCATAAGAAAAAGTCCCATGGCGTCAAATCAGGCAATCTTGGGGGCCATTCAATGGAACCTCTTTTACCAATACAGTGTTCGGTAAAATATTGATCGAAGGAGTTACGTACCGGAACTGCAAAGTGTGGCTAAAAGTCATCCTGTTGAAAAAATACAACATTCTCTGCGATCTGATCGTCGTTTTCAAGAGTAATCAGAATTTGGGGGTAGATGAAATCTTAAAGCAGATTGAGGTAATAATCACCCGTCAGGTTATCAGAGAGAAAAAAAGGTCCAACGATACGATTTCCCAAAATCCCCGCTCATACATTCAATTTTTCTGGATACTGTGAATGTTGTTCTCTCATAATTCTTGGATTCACATCACTGAAATATCTGCAATCATGTCTGTTCAATAAACCATTCGGAAAGAATTTGCATTCGTGAGAAAAGCATGTAGAATATAAAAATTTGAGATTGATCAACACGTTTTTACTTATCACCTCTCAAAATTACATACGGCGATATGGATCATCTTCCTTGAGCTCATGAATGAGATGCGTCTTAAGAGATGGAAATTATGTTTTTTCAAGATCTTCTGAACGCTACCACGTGGGAAACCTGATGTTGCTTCTAATTCTCGGGGTGTTTGAAATAAACTTTTCTTAATTTACATGATTCAGTTCAGTATGTCCCAAATTAGCAATCTGTGCAGCCTCGTTGGTAACGGTGTGTCGCTTTTCATGTATTCTGTTAGCAACGAATCCAGTTTCCATGAATTTAGATATTAAATTCGTCATAGAGGTGACTCAAATTCTTACCAGAATGTCTTCCATTAAAAATTCTCGCAGTTTTTCAGGCTATTTCATTATTTTCGAAACAGATGGTGACAATTTCGATTCTCTCTGCAGTGGTGTAAATCATGATGCTTTGAATAGTCGAATGAATCGATAAGTTTCCCAGTATAATTCGGACCAGTGTAAAATCGGAACAAAACCCATTACCTTCTTTTAAGATTTCGATGATAAACATAATTTTTTGCAGTATTTTTGTATTATTAAGTTTAGATCATTTTTTTCGAATAAATTTACCAATATCCTAAAACGGTGTTTTTACAATATTTAAAGGAGGAGCAAAAACATTTCAGCCCACTTTTAAAGATAATTGAAATATCTTTAATTTGATATGCCAGTTGATCATCCGTGCCATTTAAGATTCTTGAAGGGATTGTCATCCCGTTTGGGGGGATGACTCTACACCTACGAAATTATGATTCAAAAATGTCCCCCTTGAAAGTAAAATTGACATGTCTGGCGGTTTTCCGAAGAACAAAAATTCCATTCAAGGTATTCAATTTTAAATGGGCCACCTTGTATATTTCATCATTTACTCGTTTCTCATTTTGTTAGTTCCAAGTCGGTCTTTGCAATAAGAGAACTATCAACGTTTCTGCCAAACTGCCAGGCTGAACTTTAACATGTGATACATCATCGCAGTGAGGAAAAAGAAGCTGAGTTCGAAAGTGGAAAAATCGAAAGTGATGTTGACACCAAAAAACGAAATTGATGAGCTTTGTCGAAACGTCGGATTTTAAATGTGACGTCGCTGCTTTTGTATAAGAAGAAAAATTACAACGACGAAGTGTCAATCATTTTGCATTATCTTTTCCAAATAAACTGAGGAAAAATTATAACGTTTTTCTAAAATTCCAGTGCTTTTGCGACTACCTCTGAAACACGGCGGATTTTTTCAAATTTTCAAACGACAAAATTTTGAACTTTAAATTTCGAAAGTTTCCCCTTTTTAATCGAAATCGTGTCTGTTTTTGTTTTCCAAAATTCCTGTGAATCGGTTCCAGAAAGAGACATCTTACGACATAACCTTATACAACTTAAAAAGTATTCAGCATGGGTGGTACAAACACTTGTTGTGATAAGTAGATTTTGAATATCCAATAAAAAACGTGAGGTATTATGCTAAAAATTAATTTTCAGGCAGGAGAGTGATTTTCAGCTTTTTGGCCCTAACGACATGGAACGCTACACGATTTCGATATGGTACAGTGGTTATTGGAAACACTTCATATAATCAATAATTTATGGCAGTTGGTAAAATAAAATACGACTATAGCGCTTTGTGTAAAATAAATTTCCAGGGAAAATTCTGAGATAGCATAAAACAACTTGCAGAATTACAGAGTGAAGGAAGCGTCTCGAAAACTGTTAGACATATTCATAGGGACCAATAGGTTTAAACCCAATTTGAAGTTTAAATTCCAGATTCAACATCCATGCTACCAGCTATCTATTAAAATCTTGAGTGTAACTTCGGATGGAGTTCAAACCGAAGGTATAGAGCAGGGCCCTATTCAATTTCGTATCTCTAATGATTTTCTACATCCCAATATTGATTGTGGAATTTAGGACATCCCGTGTGTTGACGTTGATGATCAAATTTCATTCCTAAATCCCTGTCCAGCGGTAATATTTATTTCATACTTTGATTAAGACATACCAATTAAATACAGAGAGTTCTCAAAACAGATCCCTTAAGGCAGATCCTCCGAAAAGAACTAATCCCGACGACATAATGTGGAATCGATCAAAACCGGCTCGTTTCAAGCGTCTAAAGAGATGGGTTCGCTACAACATCCAGCCTTCCATTAAGCCATCGTGTTTTGAATTTTTGTCGTCCATCAATATTTTCCCTTTTAATGAAACTTCTGTGGGTGTCACAAGTAAAGTTTTATTCATACGTGAGACAGAAACGAAATAAGAAAAAGTTTTCCATGGTAGAACTCCCGGTGTTCGCTGTGGCGTCGATTCCTCAGGGACTGGAAGTTTTATACCGTGCAACTTCAATACTTTCCCTCGTAAATGTAATCACTTTCCCTGTTAAATAAAGTCAGACTGAGAAATCTTGAACGTCCAGAGTTTCATTTCTCAGGACTCGTTTCTCTTCGATCCTGGAGGAGACTTGAGTGTGAAAGTTATTTAAATCTTGGAATTAACGCATCTCAAGTAATTTCACGAAATACGAAGTAGAGGCTACTTTCGTTAGTGCCACGGCGCCCTAAAGTTGCAATTCATGAGTGTCGCATTACCTTCCATCAAAGATAATGAACATTTAGAGTCAGGCTTGCTAAAAACAATACCGCCTCATTAAGTCATCCATCATTCCATAATCAATCACCTTAATTTTGTTTTTGTTTAAATATCAAATGTCAGTGGAAAAAATGACCATTAGTCCCTTTTGTACGATTGGAAATGGCTAAATAAGTACGTCAGAGGGGGCGCATTTGGATGCGATGAGGCTCAACTTATATGTGGGGGGAATCGAGGGACTTCTACCTTATAGTGCTTTGCTTAAAGTGCAGGAGCAAAAGGTAAATAAAATTCGAAAATCGACATGTAATTTGAAACGAACCCCATTATTTTCAATGCACATCTTCCAATTCGTAAACTCATTCTGACTGGTTTCCATTTCAGGGGATTTGAATTGATATGTTTCCCGTTTGGTTACCCTTTCGAAGCTCTAGTGAAAATCAGAATGCTGTTAAAAGCAGAAACCGATAACGATTGAAACTCGACGAAATTCAAAACCGTAAATCCATAAAAACAACTTTCTATCCAGAATCAATAAGAAACCAATTAAGAAAAGCAGCCTAATGGTAGAGGCTGAGGACAATTAAGTAGCTTATCGTCGAAGAAATTGCAAGACTCTTTTCAGCCGTTTTAAAGATGTTGCCTTTAAGTGGCGTTTAGTTTGTGCCTGAGGCCCTTCGGGGGTCGCCTCTTCAAAATTTAAATTAAAAACTTTATGAATTATCTTTCCAACAAATTGCGTGAAAATTTTAACGCTGAACTTGAGGGAAATTTCGCTGTAAGGAGATTCATCGCGACCTTAATGACCTGCCAAGGCAAATGGGAATTGGGGAGAAAACATGTACTTATATTAGCAATAATAATAAACAGCCTCTCAGTCTTTATCTCCATTTTTCCTTTGCGGGTTGTAAAAGTAGAGAAAGAAATGTACATTTTTGTTGAAAATTTCCTGATTTCCGAGAAAATACGAGATCGATATAAGTTCCGAATCAATCGATTATTGCGAAAACAGTAACTGCTCGAATGTGGCATGAAACTTTTCAAGAGGGGTAGGGGCGTATCCATATTTCGCCGCTTTTCAAGCTTTAAGCGTTGATATCTCAGGGACCTGTAACATGCTCCGAGATCTCGATGAGTTCCATGAGAAAACCGAGCTATAATACCTGATTTAGTTTGTGAGGAATGGGATATACCTTGATTCTTATTTGAGCGATTTGCAAAAGCAGAGTATCATGAAAAATATACAAGTTTTCCTGTGTTAAACTATGTACTTTGGAAGGCAAATGGGAAGTTCCTAATCAGAGTAGAAAAATCTTGCTTTGGATTTTATTATAAACTGGACTAACATATGGGGCTTTATTAAGTACTTGTAGAATCTCTACAGAGTGCATCTTTGCCTAATTTTAAGATAAAATCTTCTTATGAACATGGGTCCCTATCGGTTTGATTTTTGATATGCGGAGCTTCAAAAAAAATTTTTTGCTTGGTATTTTGGTTTCATTTTCATTCAGTAACATGTGATTTTGACGAAATTTTGAGCACTGGGAGTATGGCCTGTGAGAAACTCAAATATTTACTTTTTTACGTTGGATAACACCACATCCAGCGTTGTACATAGACTAAAATAGTCATAACTCATAATATTTGTCGCTGAACGCAGCCGTTTTGACAAAAACGGGTTTAAACTTGGAGCTGTTTTCGGAAGATCGTTAGTTGAATTACACAGAATTTTTGAAAAATAAAAAAAAAACATGTGTCCACCTTTGTTAATTGTATTATGATGTGACAAACTTAGATTGCTCACAAGACTAAGACTAAACTACATTTGCAAATAAGTTGATAATGTTTTTAGAACAATTGGCGAAAA
Organism: Euwallacea fornicatus; assembly: GCF_040115645.1. Taxonomy (NCBI): domain Eukaryota; kingdom Metazoa; phylum Arthropoda; class Insecta; order Coleoptera; family Curculionidae; genus Euwallacea; species Euwallacea fornicatus. Next base: position 1,629,127 of record NC_089573.1, read on the forward strand.
CGACTGCGCCTACAGCGATGCATGCATCGATCAATTCGTCTTACCATTGAGGAACTCTTTCGAATATACCTGGTGTCTGATTAATAATTGCCCACGATTCAAATATCCTGTTCCTTAGATCTTGTTCATTTTAGACTAGAGTTTTCTAAATAGTGACTTCAAATTACCTCACAGGACATGATTCAAAGGATTCAAGTTTGGTGACTTAAGAGGCTTTTTTTGACGCCCTGTATATCGAGCCGACGCGGACCCGTGTTCATACACGTATAACGTTTTCACCTTAAAATTAGTCATCGATTCACTCTTTTAATTTTGTACAAGTACTTAATAAACACCCTGTGCACCCAATACTATGGAATTTATTGTTACTTTAGATAACTATTCAATTTTAAAAAATCATATGTTCTAAATGCCCTCTATCAACCTCAACGTAATTTTGAATTCTACGTTCAAAACTTACCATTACTCGGCAAAACAAATCTCCATCTTGATCTGGATCCACGAAAGAAAAGTTCATAATTTTTTACGATTTAAAATAATTGTCAAAATGAGTTTAAAAAATTTTTATTCCTGCTCATTCGTTATTGGTCTAAAAATCCTCGCGAATTGCTTATCAAAAAGCTCCATAATTCAAAAGTTGTTGTTTGATGCAGTGGAGCGGTAATTCTGGAGCTAAAAGAGGAGAATTCGAAATGGAACTGCAACAATAGATTGAGATTTTCTCCAAGTGTTTCATGCAGTTCAAAATTGTGTTGCAGTTGACGGAGGGCATTTAAACCACATGATTTCTAAAAATTGAATGGTTATCTAACTTGGTAATAAATCCGATAGAGTTAGCTATACAGTAGCCCAACAAAAGATTTTTTACTTTGATTAGAAAACTTTTATTTGACTTTTAAAGCGCATAATCTAACATGAGGAACTCTGTATTCCCGAGGCTACAGGAACTCAATTGAGTTCACGATGATGAGACAGTCAATCAGCTGAAGAAACTAATGGCAATTCAAAAAAAGCCAAAGGGCCGGAAGGGTCCGTGATCTTTTACTACTCTAATCGTCGATACCTTACAGCGGCAAACTCTTTTGTGAATTTTCCATAAGTTGAAAAAAAAAAAGAAACGATGCTGATTTTCTTCTTCTTATAGAGAACAGTCCGGTCTTTTGAACAGGAATCTAGTAAAATTTTCGATTCTGAAAAAATTCCCAAATTTTGCTGCCGACAGCCGCAAGGCTCTGAAGTTACTGCTTTAGTAACATGAAGTAAATAGGGCGATATCGCGCATCGTTATCGAAACACCTATACGTAAAGACGTAAAAAGACGGGGAGAAAAATTTATTGGTGCAAAAACAAGCTCCATTTCCTTTTAATGTTGCGGCCTCGGATAGAACAAGAAAAATACCTTTTTGCATTTAATTGGATAGGTTCTCTTCAACTCGGATATTGATGCCGCCGTTGCAACCCACCTTGAAGAGAATCCATTAATTAAACCGTTTCGGGAAAAAACTGCGCCATAGAATTTCGCAGGAGGTGTTTACTAATTGCCACTTTAATATTCATTTTGTGTATTCACAATTTAGACTTATACGAAAATAATTGGAAAACTACGCAAACGACCTACAGGGGCGCTTTATTCTACCCCCTTACGTTTTAGGTAATATTTCATTTCATTTCCAGCAATTTTCGACTTCGTCCAACTAAAAACGACGGAAGTCCTGTACCCTAGACGAGGGAGTGAATTTTTTATGAAGCTGAAAGCGCCAGCAGTGAAATAGAAAATTATCGTTAATCCGAGCGCAGTTCTTTCGCCTTAAATTTTATAAAGCTCAAGTGACCAAATTGTTTCAGATGACGAGTCAGATGAGTTTACGATTCACATAGCGAGGTACCGGCCTGAGGAACTCCATAAATTGGCATCGAAGACGAAATTCACCAAAAAGGAGATTCAACTGATGTACAGGGGATTCAAACAAGTAAGTTGAATGCTTACCTAAACTAATGGTGATGGTTTGGAAGTAACGTTTCCAAATAAGAAATGCAATCCATTAGGCAAATCCGGGGCATTTAATCAAAATTTCGCAGGCTGCCCACCCTTACGTGGGACGATTTATCTCAAGGTTTAATGGAGAAGAGAATTAATTTAAGCTAAAATTTAAGGTTACGAGGAAGCAAACGGGTACATTAAAATATTCTCCTCGAAGATACTAATATCTGTGGCTAGAGTAAAATTGATGTATCATTGGACGATCCTTACTTGTCGCACTTTGATGATTTATCGAGAGGAATCTTTCGCCACTTGAGCCCGTTTCTCGGTTTCTCCACCGTTATTTCCATAAAGGGACTGCATTTCTTTACATTTTGTCAGTTATTTTTTAGTTGAGCCTCTGGGGGCAAAAATCCCTCGTTACATTATTTAGTCGTCTCTCTTCTGTAGTTACTGCAAAATAAATTTATAAAGGCACTAAGGAGAATGATAAATATACCGGATTTGGGGATTTTTCTGGGAACCGCAATATGCCTCGGAAATCTTTCGGGCTTGTATCAAGTGAATTTCAATTTGAAAACGAAAGAATAGGGCTTCGGAAAATGTTTTTCCAAGCAAATGTGCCATTTTTATCTTTTGAATATTTATGTAGTTCTAAAAAATGAAATTATTTGGGTTATATTCGCATATTAGCCACACTTGATCCAATTTTACGTATTCACAATAACTAATTAGAAATATCATACCTTATGCCCAATGGAATATAGACTTACATTTACTTTACCACTTTTACGTGTATTAAGTGCTTTCCTTACAGCCATTAATGCTTACTATAACTAACTAACTTACGGTACATCGTTACTTCATATGTATAGATGTACGTTATCCGGAACTACTACATTGACAGGATAGTTCGAGAATCATGTTGAATCATTTTGAATGCGGTAGTTATCCGTGAATTCCCGGGAATATCCCCTCAAGCTTATACCGGGGCGATCGTAAGTGCACTACCGTCCATAAGTATTTGCCCACCTTGAAATTTTCATTTAATCACATTATATCTTAAAATTTATTACAGATATTATTTAGAACTTATTTTAAATACAAATTCCCTTTATTTCCAAACTTCGTCTTAAACATTAGCCTCGTCAATATGACCACCTTCATTTTTTATAACTGTTGCACATACCCGTGGCATTCTTTCAAGTAACTTTGTTAGCGTTTTACTGATATTAAACGCCATGCTTCTTGCAACATCCTCCACAAGGATTCCTCAGATGATGGGCACTTGCTTCTTATCCTCCTGTCGAGCTCATCCCACAATAATTCGATGGGACTGAGGTCAGGCGACTGCGGTGGCCACTCCATCACCTCAAGTTTATTTTCAGTTTTTAATTGATTCAAATAAGATTTGCAGAGTTGGGATTTGTGTTTCGGATCGTTATCCTGTTGAAAAATCAATTTCTGCCCGAAAATACGACGTCCAGAGGGTAACATTTGTTTCTTTAAAATTTCCAAATATTGTTCTTTCTTCATTATTCCGTTAAATTCTGGGGTGGGCAAATACTTATGGACGGTAGTGTAGTTAGATACACTGCCCCTACCTAACATGTAAAATAAACGAGGTTATATGAGCATTTTGGTTTTTTGCAGGGTTAATCCTTGTTAATAAGGGGGTTACTTGGAGTTATTTCAAGTGTGGTTTTGTAAAATGGTGCCACTTTCCTCTAGATTTACAGAAACTGCATAGTCTATCCCTGATTTTTCGCCAGACTGACAATGTAACCTTCATAACAGTACTTTCATAGTAATTGATCGTACAACAGAAGTTGAATTTAGACTGTCAAGGTCGTACTTTCAACACAACCAATTAGTTACTTTTACTGGCATGGAATCTACATTAAATGGTAACTTAGAGGTCTACATATTTATATAAAGTTCCATGTGTCAATTTCAAAACACAAATTTAAATATGAAATATTTGATAGTTCAGTAGACTTTCGGCCAACTCCATTAGCTTCCTTTAACATCATTAAAAACTTTCAGCAATTGCCCGCCTCCGAGGCAAATTAAACAATTTTATGCAGTGTCTCACATTTTGCCTGGAATGTCGAAATATCTCAGATTCTAGGAATTCTATAAAGAAATTTGTAGAACGAGACTTTAATTTGAGGAGAAAGTGTCTTGGTGTTAAATTTGATTTAACCCCCCCCCCTCTTGTGGACGTGGCGAGGGCTAATTTTTTAATTTTGGAATGGAAACCCTAATTTTTTACAAATTCGAATGATACTGCTAAAAATGAGAAAAAAATATCCGAAATGTTTTTTTCGATTAATGGTAGAAAACATTGTAATTATCTAAATTCAATTCATATTCTAAATGGCAACTTCTTTTAAAAAAATTCTATAGTAATAAAATATGACAAATAAACAACAATTTAAACATATAAAACACCAACTTTTAGACATTCTGTTATATTAATATTGGTTCACGATGGAGCATTTGATAATAAAAGAGAAAATCAAAATGGTTTTGTGTATGGAGAAGTTGGTAGGAATTTAGATCATGCCGGAAATCTCTACGATTAACCTTTCTCTGAAAGACCACGATCCCGGACTTCTTTCTTTTATGTGATTAAAATATTTATTAATGAAGGGACTGCAGATCAAAAGAAAAAAAACTCACCCAGCTACTCTTTGCGGAGGAAACAATCAAAAGTGCGATACTGGGTGTTCTTTAATCTCTAAGTAAGAACAAGTGAAATATTAGAATTATCACGAGTTTCAAATATAAGTATCTGGAGGACGCTGAGAATACTCAAGTTTCATCTTTATCATATTTCTTTACGCTCAGTGCTCCATGAGGTAGATTTCCAAAATTGTTTAGATTTTTGTGAGCGGGTATCTGGATAGATATAACAAAATCCCAACTTTTTCTGTTGCGTATTATTCTTCGACAAATCATCTTTTACAATTCATGGTCAGTCAGTAGACATAACATGCATTGTTGCAATGTTGAAACTCCTCATTGACTTCGACAAGTTTATTACTAGAGTCCTTGTACTTTCAGCGTGGAATCATAGGCAGTAAACATATCGACCTTCACATAATTGAACTCAACTTGAATGGTGAAATGTACCTGATATTTCGTAAAATAAATTGTCCATATTATTCTAGGACATGAACTTAGAGATGCGTCAGAACATGTGGTTTCAACGTGACCGTTGTCCAGCTCGCTATTCTGCGGTGACGCGGAAAATTTTTGATCGTAATTTTAACAGTCGATGAACTGAGAGATCTGGTCCGGTGAATTGGACTGTGTGATATCTAGATCCCATTAGATTACATGTGGGAAAAAATATATATAAATGTGTGTATATGGGGGGGGGAAAGAGGGTAAGAAAAAGGGTAAGAAAGAGGCGAGAGAGAGAGAGAGAGACGAGCAAAAGAGAATATTAGGTTAATGGGAAAAAGTTTGAGAGTTGTACGACAGGTGGGTCAAAGTGCTCATCCCGAACATGAGATGGTGGTACGAAGCGGGATGGAAAAAATCCAGTTAAGTGCTGACAGGTGTTTACCGAACACGGAGTGTTCGAGAAATACCTGCGGAGGATAGGTATGGAACAGCACGATCACTGCTAGTTCTGCGGGGACGAAACAGAAGACTTCCCTGCGCATACCCTCTGAGAGTGTTCAGAATGGGAGGAGAAACAAGAGGAAGTGAGAGGAAAAAGACTGAATCTGGATAGGAATGCGAGTGGGAGAGAGCTGACGGAGAGTTACGAGAAGAAGAAGGAATTCGAGTGGATGGTTGGAAGAATAATGCGCGAAAATTGTGCTGAGGAGGCGAGGAGAAGTAGCTCGAGCAACTGAGCGCCCTAAAGGAAAGCTGAGGAGGCGGTTTCAGGGTCAGGGTGGTTTTAACGGATACGTGGGTGAAAACTCAAATCTCACACTACTCGAATGTCACCAACAGGCCATCAAAGATGCCCAGCTGGGTGTCTTTGGGAAGAGTTTCACCTCCTCGTAACGCAAAAAAAACATCTCCGAATTTTACTTCATTGGATATCTTTTTGTGAAATATCTGAATGATTAGGTTTATAGAGAAATAGTAACGACACTTGAGGATATCATGCTGCGAATTATAAATTCCTGGACCAATATTCCAGAAGACACACTTCGTACATGTGAAGGCTGTTTTAAAACACGGATAAATCAGTGTGTTGAAGTTCAGGGCCACCATTTTTAACGTTTATTTTACAAACAAAAATTTACTTTGCATAAATTTATGTTTTCACTGATTCTAATGTAGACGTCATCAAACCTATCGGTAAATCAAAATCGAAAGAGAAATTGAAGTTAATTAAAGGGTTTTCTAGCATGAACCGAAAAAATGTCTCGGACAATTTTTAAAAACTTTTAGCAGTATTATCCGAAACTTAAAAAAACGGGGGCTGCTAGTTTAAATTAAAAAGTTGAGCCCCACCCCGCCTATATGGGAGTTGGAGGGGAAGCAATACACACCAATACATTTCCCCCTCAGAGTAATTAAAGCTTAATAGCATAGACATTTATTTATGGGATGACTAATATTCCAGACATTTCAATAGTTCAGGTTAAATGATATACACTTTATGTACGTATATGCAGTTATATTATATTGTTCTGCTGCTAATTTTAATAACTTTGATTCTATCTAAATAAAATATTAGGTAGATACACGGTCGGCTATCATGTTTGACCATTTTACATAAATTGTTAAAATATTAGACATATTCGTGAAATGTATTTGATAATTCTGTATTACGTATTTAGGATTGATTATTCCATCATTTATTTTTTTGCGGAAAGCTGGACGGGAATAACCCATCAAGGTGGTAGAAAACCCACATTTCCTACAACGACGTGTAGGAAATCTCTCGTATCATTATTTTTTTATATCTTTTTTAATTCCTGCTTTTTCACTATTTTATTAGTAAAACATCTTTATTGTTTCAAAACTAATGGGAAGTTGAAGCTAATATCGGATTGTAAATTCTTTCCAAAATCAAGCAAAATTTGCCTTTTTCCTATTGTTAGAGCTGTTTATTTTTTGTTGTTTTTAAACCAAAATAAATATAGCGTTTCATTGAAATACATTAGAATTAACGATTTTGCATCCCAATCATTAGCAATGTAAAACTTACTTTTAACTCCTTTAATAAGTTTTTTGTTTCGCTACGTAAAATAAAAACAAATTTACTGCCGAACCGATATTCATAGCTGAATTGAAGACAATGAGACAAAATAGCCTAGGGCAGTAAATTATCATTTCCGCCTTTTAAAACACATAATTTTTTCTTCGATTCGTACGAATTAATGCGTTTTTTGCTAATTTGCAAAAAAGTGCTTATGAAATAAAATCGAATTAAAATTCTCTTTGATAGATTCTTGTGCAAACCCAATTCAAATATATCGCGATTTTACCTAAAAACAAAGGTAGTATTTCAGTTTTCCATATTTTGGGTTTATTGGAACAGGCCTACCAATTTCTAAACAGAAAACGCTTGGGACTCAAAGCCGAATATCTTTGATGAACTGGACTGAATTTGATAAAAATGTTAAAATAAAATCATAAAAATTTCATTATGCCAAATATCTCGTCAAAATGTGACGCAAACACCCGGCCTCGCTGTAGACATCTCTCAAGACTTTAAATTTTATGCATCCATCATGTTTTTCCGCTTCTGGGCCGCATTTTCTTGACGGCACGGTAAGTCGAGTAAATTACAAAAATAAAATCGAACTGTCACCCAATGATAAGCAAAATATCCATTTTTAATTTCAAATTTCTGGTGTATTTGCGGACGTTTTCCAGCAACCGCAGGAAATAAACTATACAAAATTTCACTCTAAAGGCAACGATGGGTATAACGACCAGAAATGCATCATGCCTTACCTAACAAACAGACGTAAACAATAATTTCCATTATTATCCTGGAGATCGAAACACTTATAGAAACTCTTGCGTGGGTAAACATGACCCACCCGATTTCTTGAAATTTATTTAGATGAGGCAAATAACAAATTTTACGACTTCGTTTTCTTCGAACAATATTACGAGCGACAGAAAAAATTGTTCTAAGCGTAATTGCAAACATAAGAAACCCAACAATTTACTATACGAACGCATATACAATAACTAAAAGACTACAACAAATTCAGGTAACAAAGAAAGATGACCCTACTAGCTTGACCATTCTGAACCCTCTTTTCCTTACAAGAGAAACCGTCCTTTTCTTTTCAACCATTCTATAAAAGCATTTTCAAATGGAAGTTTTCGTTAGCAGACGCGAAAAATCAAACGATTATTAATAATTTTTTCTGCAAGTAAAAATTAAAAATATATATAGCTGAAATAATTCAAATTTCATCATTCCAGCTTTCATTCGAGCTTTTGAAGTCACTTAAAAGTTTAGCTTTAAACATCACGAGACGTTATTTATGCTTAGCAAATTATGGATACATATTTGAAAAATTTTGTAATTTAATAACGTACGTGTCAGTGCAATACATTAATGAATTCGTAATTAAAACTTACCTTAAAATCGAAAAAAAGTTATCAGGGCCGCATATACAAAGAAAATGTTTTGATGATCTTTCTTGATAGACAAAATATTATACTAACTAACACATTCATATTGAAGCTTATAAAGAAACTCAAAGGAAAAAGTAATTTTGGTTTTCATATGTTTTTCATTATAACTCAGGCAATATCTTTTTGGAAATAACTAAAAAAAAAACAAAAATAACTTTGTATATTCGCTTGCGATATGAAACTACTCCCTTGAAGACTCGGACCACTATCATCACCTGACTGATTCCAATCAATTTTTTTCCAAACATATTCCGCTACAACTTCTGGCGATTTTAACGCGTGATGTTGATGGAAACTGTTTCTTTTCACTTTCGAGCCATAATTTTTTGTCCACTATATAGGGTGGCCCCTTTAAAACAGTCCTCCTGAAATAACTTGAATAGAATTATTTTCTTCAGAAAGCCCCGAGACACGTCAATTTTACTTTTAAGAGGGACGTTTTTAAATAATACTTTCGTAGATGTAGAGTCATCCCCGTAAACGGGGTGGCAAACTCTTCAAGAATCTTAAATGGCACGGGGGGTCAGGTGGCACATCAAACTAAAGGTATTGAGATTTTTTTTGCAAGTATGCTGATTTTTTTTTGCTTCGCTTTTAAATATTGTAAAAAACCGCTTTAACACATCTGTGAAATAAATCGAACAAAAAGAGCCACACTTAATAACAATAAACTCGCCAATAGTGCAAAAAATTATGTTTATCATTGAATTCCTAAAAGAAGGTAATGGGTTTTGTTCCGATTTTACACTTGTCCGAATTATACTGCGAAACTTATCGATTCATTCGACTATTCAAAGCATCATGATTTACACCACTGCAGAGAGAATCGAAATTGTCACCATCTGTTTCGAAAATAATGAAATAGCCTGAAAAACTGCGAGAATTTTTAATGGAAGACATTCTGGTAAGAATTTGAGTCACCTCTATGACGAATTTAATATCTAAATTCATGGAAACTGGATTCGTTGCTAACAGAATACATGAAAAGCGACACACCGTTACCAACGAGGCTGCACAGATTGCTATTTTGGGACATACTGAACTGAATCATGTAAATTAAGAAAAGTTTATTTCAAACACCCCGAGAATTAGAAGCAACATCAGGTTTCCCACGTGGTAGCGTTCAGAAGATCTTGAAAAAACATAATTTCCATCTCTTAAGATGCATCTCATTCATGAGCTCAAGGAAGATGATCCATATCGCCGTATGTAATTTTGAGAGGTGATAAGTAAAAACGTGTTGATCAATCTCAAATTTTTATATTCTACATGCTTTTCTCACGAATGCAAATTCTTTCCGAATGGTTTATTGAACAGACATGATTGCAGATATTGCAGTGATGTGAATCCAAGAATTATGAAAGAACAACATTCACAGTATCCAGAAAAATTGAATGTATGAGCGGGGATTTTGGGAAATCGTATCGTTGGACCTTTTTTTCTCTCTGATAACCTGACGGGTGAATATTGCCCCAATCTGCTTTAAGATTTCATCTACCCCCAAATTCTGATTACCCTTGAAAACGACGATCAGATCCCAGAGAATGTTGTATTTTTTCAACAGGATGGCTTTTAGCCACACTTTGCAGTTCCGGTACGTAACTCCTTCGATCAATATTTTACCAAACACTGTATTGGTAAAAGAGGTTCTATTGAATGGCCCCCAAGATTGCCTGATTTGACGCCATTGGACTTTTTCTTATGGGGCCATTTAAACATTGTTGTTTATAAAACGAAATCTACCTCATTAGAACATCTTCTCTACCGAATATTGATAGCATGTAATGAAATAGCTCCTGAAGTGGTACAAAATGTTCGGGAAGAGGTTGAATAAAGACTTCTTTATTATATGGAAGTAATTAAGCCGCAATTTTAATACATAATTAAATAAAACATTATTTACAAATTTTTTTTTTTTCGATTTATTTCACCGATGTTCTAAAACGTTTTTTTTTCACAATATTTGAAAGCGCAGTAAAAAAGTTTCAGCATACTTGCAAAGAGAACTGAAACACCTTTGATTTGAGTGCCACTCGACCCCCCGTGCCATTTAAAATTCTTGAAGGATTTGCCTCATTTAGGGAAATCATTCTAGATCTATGTATTTATGATTTAAAAATGTCCCCTTTAAAGGTAAAATTGGCATGTCTCGTGCTTTTTCGAAGAAAAAATTCCATTAAAGATGTTTCAGGTGGATTGTTTTAAATGGATGTGATCATATTGCAATCTTGGTTGTGAGAATCTGTGAACCATCTTTGCAGGTACCTCGCCTCGCTGGAATTTACTATCATTTTGCTCAAATTGTCTGATATAATAATTTTTATAAAATTTTCTTTTATTTTTCAAACTTTTCGTTTCGCATTATAATCAAAATCACTCGGCGTGAATATCTCGATTTTTGTAGGTGACTTTGTCTGAAATCTCCGACCAAAAAGAGATTCCACAAAAGATTTGTCCAATCCTGCAATTGGTGTAGCTTTGTATTTTAACAAAGCGAACTGAGCTTTAATAGAATTATCGCAGTTTGCATTGCGGCTTCTACCACACCATTCTATCTAATAGGATATCATGCACTAGATGTAATTTTGGATCCCTAATCCCGTGGAAAATTTTAACACTTCAAAAATTGAACGGCTTATTAACACCGTCCACTTCCAACGGAATGTCATAAACTTCCAATTCATGGTTACAGGCTCTAATGACACATTTTGCAGCCTTTGTACCAAATGGAATGAATTCCGGTTATTATTACTAGATTTGGCTTGCCCCGAATCTCCCAAATCTCACTTGCTAAGATAATAACTATCGATTCGAGACAGAAGGTCCGGCAAGGCCCTTAAAATCAATGATTCTTCGATATTTTTCTTTTAAAATTTTCGCTGATTCTTCATTTTGTTATCATTTCTTATGTTGCCATTTATGCCTGGCCACGATAATACACACCCGAGCTTAAAATTAGATAAACTAGGAAAGGTCCTCAAAGTTTGTTCTAATAAATTCAGGGGGGTGCTTTTCCAGGTCAGAACGGTTTCTCTTCCAAATCTAAAACGCACTTAAACAATGATCAAATGTTTCGATAAGTGTTGGACGACAACAAAGGACTTCGTACCAAAATTCCTAAAATGCATTACCAGCATCATTTTGTTCTGTCTTTGTTTGAATACTGGAAATTTTACGACTGGTGTCATAATCATTGTTACGTTGTCGTTTCGTTAAAATGCTCATGAATCATGTAGTTGTGACGCGAATTGTGGTGGCTACAGCAAATGGTCGCGAACATCGCGAAACTGTGGAGTAACTCTATCGAGTACGAACCGAGTGCTTCAGGGGTATGAAGAGACTGAGATGCTCAATCGAAAACCCGGATCAGGACGAAGAAGGGCTACAAAGCTCGAGAAAATCGCTTTCTCGGTTCCATCATTTTGAGGAACCGAACAGCTACAGCAGGAGCCCTTCCAACTCATCTGCAAGAAGTAAGAAATGTGAACGTAAGTGAGTGGACCATTAGTAGGCGTTATCATGCTGCTGAATTACCCTCTCGAGAGAGAGTTGCAAAGCCTCCGTTTCCTCGTGAACATAGGAAATTCCTGAAGTCCATTCTCTATCGTGCACGGTAATTCTTGCAAAGAACACAAACTTTATGCGTGATAATGCTCGGCCCCGCACTGCTCTCATGGTTACCGCCATTCTTCATCAGGTTCCCATCACCCGATTTGTCTGGCCCCCTTGAAGTCCGGATTTGAGTCCGAGAGAGCATGTTTGGGATGGGATGAAGGGATGCTTGTGAAGACGTGCGCCGGCTCCTAGAAATCTCGGAGAACTTCACAAAGCGCTTGACAACCTTCCGGAGAGTGCGATCCAAAACCTAATTCGAAGCATGCCCGGTCGTCCATACACTCTTATCGCTGTTACAAGAAGAAATACTCAGAACTGAAGTCCGCAAAAGCTTTTTGTTAGGGATAAATGCATGTTGCAACAAAAATTCCTTTTCATTGCAGCAATCACGATAAAATCACCGCATGAAGTTTATAAATAATGTTGCAGGTGAATGAAATTCGAATAAACTATAACGTGTTGACTTGAATGAAAATCACGAGGTGACCCTAATCTTATGGTCTGGAGTGTATTTGCTTCGCCGTTTACCAGGTATACCGGTATGAAGTGAGCGTCGGGATATAAATGTCTCGATTTAGGGCATTTGTTGTAAACAAACCTTTTTTCTTGTTTGCTTGGTTGGTGTGCAAACTGACAAACATATTCAGTGCAAATCAAGTCCTTGGACAAATAACAATATATTATTTCATTGGGCCAAAAATGTCGAATTTTGTACCAGAAAATGATGATTTGCGGAAAGCATTAATGTTTTGTTTTCATTTGAAGAAAAGTGCTGCAGAGTCGCATCGAATGCTTGCCGAGGCATATGGTGATTATGCTTCATCAGAAGCAACATGCAAAAGATGGTTTCAACGATTCAGAAATAACAATTTTTATGTGCAAAATGAAGAACGTGGCAGACCACCAAAAAAGAGCGAAGACGCTGAACTGCAATCAATGTTGGATGAAGATGACACTTTAAGTGAAAAGCAAATGGCAGAAATGTTAAATGTTGCACAACGAACAATTTCTGATCGTTTAAAAGCTACGGGAAAGATCCAAAAGTGTGGAAAACGGGTGCCGCATGAATTGAATGAAAGACAGATGGAGAACCGAAAAAACACCTGTGAAATTTTGCTTCAAAGGCACGAAAGAAAATCAGTTTTGCATGGAATTGTTACTGGAGATGAAAAATGGATTTATTTTCAAAATCCTAAACGGAAAAAATCACGGGTTGATTCGGGACAACCATCAACATCCACTGCAAAACCTGATCGATTCGACAAGAAGGCAATGCTGTGTGTTTGGTGGGATCGGAAAGTTGTGGTGCACCACGAGCTTTTAAAACCTGGTGAAACCGTTAATACTGTTCCCTACCGATAACAATTGATTAATTTAAACAATGCATTGATCGAAAAACGATCAGAACGGGCCTGAAGACATGGGAAGGTAATTTTGCTCCATGACAACGCACCTGCACACAAAGCTACACCGGTTCAGGATACCATCAAAACACTTGGCTGGGAGTTGCTACCCCATCCGCCGTATTCACCAGACTTGGCTCCTTCGGACTACCATTTGTTTTCATCGATGGGACGCGCATTGGCTGAGCAGCACTTCGATTCCTAGAAAACTGGGTGTCTAATTGGTTTGATGCCATAGAGGCACATTTCTATTGGCGAGGTATCCATAAATTGCCAGAAAGGTGGTCAAAATGTGGAGATAGCAATGGTCAATATTTTGAATAATTTCTTTTTTCTTTCCTTGTTAAAATTGGTGTTTTATTTTCATACACCGGTAGACCTGGTATTGTGTCTTGATAACGCCAAACTGATTAGAATAAAGCCGGTTCAGCAAGTTTTGCCGGATAGAATGATTGAGTCCTCATGAAATAAGACATCGTTCACAGAAAAAAATGTATGTCGTGGGAATATTTATAAAGCTTCGTTGCCATTTTAGGTACCTTCGAAATGTTAGGTACCACCCACTCGATAAAACCTCCTTTGATACTATCTCTGTTAATATGTGTGCAAAATCGTATCAGCGACACAAACATTATTCCTCCGGTTGAAATGAGCTATGGACATGCCTTTACTTGGCAAATGCTCTACAACAAGATCATATTTAAGCAGTTTTATCTTCATTCTTCGTAACCTAAGAGAACTAATACTCCTCACTGTCCTCGTCGTTATTAACGTTATGGATTTATGATTGGTATAAATCTTAACCTGTTTGCTATATACATATGTGGCTGTAAAACATTTCCCAGGAGTATAAAATGGCATTTATTTCCTTTTCTATTTGACCGAATTGACTTTCACAATCCATCAAAACACGCGAAATAAAAGCAACAGGTCCGTCTTCCTGAAGCAACACAGAGTTGACTCTGCACTTTAACTAGAATAAGTTGAAATTATTATAGGTTTCTTTTATTCAAAAGGCGAATTCGACACTAGTAATGAACTGATAATATTCTCTCCTAAGCGGCCATAAAGCGTATCATTAATAACCCCAAGTTCAACCCTAAACCATTATCACATTGCAGGGACGAGTAGTCAAACAATTACAGAATATCCATCTTCCTTATCCTAATGTTTTTAACTTGAAATGTAATTAAAAATCTGATTGTAATAATTGCATTTGCAATGGGTACAAATCATTCAAAATGAGATTCAAATCATTCCCTTGGCACTAGTCTGATCCTCTGGGATCTCGCGCTGTTCAAGTGTGGCCGGGGTTCCCCGTTTATATCTGGATGGGCGGAGTTTCCCGATTGGAACTAAACGGCCAGACTCTCCCTGTCATGGAAAATCGAATAACATGAAATACACGATATATAAATATAAAAAATTTTGCAGTCTGACAATGAGAAAAGTATTCAGTAACACGTACATGGAGGAATTTAGCATAGAAACCTGCTCCAAACTCCTGTTGAAAACCAAAAGATACTAGGATGCAATTGAAGATAGTGATAAATATAAAGATAGGGGAAGAGTGGATTGCCAAACAGCAGCAAAGATCCCGGGAAATAACGAATGTATAAATATAGGGTGTCCCATTTAAAGCTGTGATTGACGATTACTCAAAACCGGTAAGTTCTATGAAAAAGAGCTTCAAATAAAAGTTGTCCGGTAAAGAGGAGGACATGTCATTGAACAATGACTTTTAGCTAAAATGTCATTTTAAGGTCATTTCAAGGGTAACTTTTATTTCTAAATAGCAACCCCGTATTTTTTTACAGATCCTTGTAGACCTTCAAAATTAAACATCTTTTATTTGAACGATTTTTTTATTAGATGTTTTGCTGCAGAGTTATCCTTGATTTTTGTCCAATTTTTGAGCTAGTTGAATTTATTGGATTTTTTTTTTAGAAAAGTTTTGCAATACATATTATGTTTAAAACTTATAACAATCCCCTATTTAATAATAAAATTACATTTCTATAATATATATTTTTTAATTTAGCAAATTAATTTAAAATCCTGGTTTGAAAAATTTATGGAAGCAAATGTTCAAAACGATGTCCTTGCTGCTCCAAGTATGTCTCAAGTCTTATTCCAAAAGAACTGTTTACTTTGCGCAAAACCTTCCCATTTATCAATTGACAGACATTTTCAATTCACCTTATCATATCGTTTGCAGCTGTTGGTGCTTCTGCATAAACTTTGTTCTTAAAAAAAAACCCCAGAAGAAAAAATCTGGTAAGGTCAAATCAGGCGACCTAGAAGACCAGTTCACAGAACCGCCCCGTCCAATCCATCGATCTGGATATATTTCATCCAGAACCTCACGAGACATGCTAGAAAAATGGGCTGGACAGCCGTCATGCTGATACCACATCATCCGTCTAATCGCAAGTGGAACGTTTTTCTAACAATTCCGGAAGATTATTGCGCAAGATATTGCGATACATTACTCCATTCAAGTTTCCTTCAATGAAGAAAGGTCCAATTAAGTATTCCCCAGTAATACTGCACCTTACATACACTGACCACGGTCTTTGATGTTCAATTTCTATACGTCAGGTGCGTTTACAGCGCTCCAAAAATGCAGATTATGACGATGGTGCAATGAACGTGGATTTGTTCCGAAAACAAAACGTCGAAGAGGAAATTTGCATTTTGATTTAATTGCTGCCTTGCCCAATTTCAAAAATTGACTCTATTTTCAAAATCGGCCATGCGGGGCCATGGAATTTCTGATGAGAAAAAATGTGATAAGGATGGTATTTATTTACCTTCAAAATTCCTTGAATACACGCTTTTGATGTTCCTGAGTCAGCAGTAATTCGACGACAACTTACATGGGGATCGAATGCAACAGTTGCAGGAACTGCTATTTGATTGCCTTCATGTGTTGCACTTCGGGAGCGATTGCGTTTGTCTGTTTCCAATATTTTCGTTTCTTTGGAATTTTTAATGACACTGTTGAAAGTCGTCCAACAGGGAATTCTTTCACCCGGAAATCTTTCAGTATGAAGCTCTACTGCCCGACTAACATTTATTTCAGCCTCTCCATAAATAAAAACCATTTCTGATTTTTTATTCAAATTGCAGCGATTCATTTCAATTATTGAATTTTGAAGTGAAAAGATTAATTTTTGAATAATTTCGCACAAAACAATTGGATCGTTTATCGAAAAAAGAATATCGATTGCCTGTAGACCGTGTTATAAGGTCGCAGGTCACGGTCCAACAACTGAGAAGTTAAGAATTTTTTTTTCGTAGCAATAATTTTTTGTTGATTAGATGGAAGGATTATTATGACTTTTGAACAGAATGTGCGTTGCAAAATTTTTTTGGGAAAAAAGCGCAACAATTTCGACTATTTCAAAAAATTGACAAAAACCAAGGATAACTCTGCAGCAAAACGCTTATTAAAACAATCGTTCAAATAAAAGATATTCATTTTTGCGAGGGTCTTCAAGGGTCTGTAAAAAAATGAAAAATTTACCCTCGACGTGCTCTTAAAACGACCTTTTTGCTAAAAGTCGCTAACTTCATCACACGTCCTCTTCTTCACCGGACAACTTTTATTTGAAACCTTTCTTCACGCAACGTACCGTTTTTGAGTAATCTCCAATCTCAGCTTTAAATGGGACACCCTGCATAACCACCCAAATTTGACGTAATGCCTGACTACGGTCCTGGAATGGAAACGAGGTAAAGAGAGGGAAGGGTGATTAGTGGGTATTCCCTGTGTTCCCTCAGGGCGAATCCTACACTTGGGAGTCGAGCAACGGCAACAACATCAAAGGGCCTCGGTTAATGCTTAACACGTTCACCAATCCGCTACAAAAAAAAAAGAGTGTTCCTGTTGGGCCTTATAGACGGCCAGACCCTTTTTCGGCCCGAAGGGCCAGGGTCCCTTTAGCATTAGGTCGATGTCCAGAGGTGTGCAAAAGTGTTTGCGAAATCGTGGAGGGCGGACCCAGGATTTTCTTTTTGAGGTTGCAACATTGGAATTTCTATATTTTTTTTAAATAACGTGTTTATCTTCTATAAAGTAGAGTCGTACCAAAAATTATTTAAATAAAACCATTATTCTTGCGTATTCTTTTTCTCTGTACGTTGTCCTGCGTATCTCGTTTTTATACAAGTTGACATGAATTTATGACGTCATTTATGTCCAGCCTTTAGCAAAACGCTTTTATGTGTTTTTTGATTTCTCACTTAACTAATCACCGTGATTTTTTTAGGAATGTCCTACTGGTATGGTGGATGAAGAATCGTTTAAGCACATATTCGCCCAGTTCTTTCCCTTAGGAGGTAAGTCGGCCTGCAGACCTATTAAATTCCTGTCAAGTTCCATATTTCCTAGATCAACGTACTAAAACTCTGCATTTGTTGTGGTTATTTTCTCGTTTCGCCGTAAAGACTGTCGGTTATATCCCGTTTCAAAATCTCCTTTTTGGTTTTTATGTCTATTTTATGATTGATTGGATCCACTGCCGCTGTATTTCACTTGCAAGTGAAAAATAAGGCCATAAACGGGGAACACTGTTAAAAAAATCTCTTATAAAGTCAAATGGAAGGCTCACGGAACAGTGTCGGGGGGATAAAGCGGATGAATGGTAGAGTATTTTCAGTTTAAGCAGCATAAAGTCGCCTTCATTAAGCAATTTTTGATTCGCCGAAGTCTTTTGGACGTTATTGAATTTTCCAGTGAAAAGATCCTGTTCCTCTTTTTGTGTTACCGGTTCGCGTGTTCGAAACTGCTAAAAGAGGCCTTCATAATTCCGCTTGTATTTCGTGTTTTCGTGATTACCCCAACTGTTGCTCTCAATGTTTCTACGAGGATAATCCCAGAAGTACCCGACTAATACTTAGACAAAGAAATTGAAAAATATTACATTATTTCTCGACATAGTCTCCTTTAAAATTGCCACAGTTTTCCCAGCGATATTCCATGGCTTCTATACCCTGTATAGGGAGAAGCTTCGGATGTTTCAAAATAGGTATCGGCCTCGAACTCCACCTTTTCATTATTGGTAGATCTATTTCCACGTTTTCCAAGTTTGGAAATAGGAAATGGTATGAGTAAATATGGTGGATACAGTGAGTGGCGAAAAAATTCGAAACCGAGTTGGTTGGTTTTGTCCATCGCGGGGATGGAAGCGTGAACTGGTATGTGGTCTTCATGACACAAGTTTTTCAACACAATATTATGGTTTTCCATCACAATTTCTGGAGTGTGTTTGAGGCAACCTCTGCGGAGTCCATCTGGTAGCTCGTACGACCACATTAAACTCTGCCACCCAATATTTGACAGTTGTTAACGAAGGACCGGATTCCATCAGAGTAAAATCTAGCTCCGCCTTGATGTTGGATGGACCAAGGCTTTTCAAATAAAAACAGTGAATTATATGTAGATGACCAATTTTTTCTATGTTCACAAATCTCCAAAAGCGCTCACTAAAAACAAATTCAAAACAAGCAGAAATCAACGTAGCACCCTCAAAACTTCGGGGTTAAGATTTCTAAGGTTAGGTCTTTGTAAAATACGCATATTTTTGACAAAAAAATCACTACCTATATAGGGTCATTCACGGCGAGTGTCCTATTAAAAGTTTACGGGATTCTAATATAGCTAGAGATCTGAAATATCTGGATACTGATGTAATGGAGTTTGATCTGTTGAATTAAAATATTGGTATCGGCGCGACGTTGACAGATCTACGTGCAACTGACGACGACTTTGTCATTTTAAATGGCACACCCTGTATTTTATTACAGTTTCGAATTTCCCGGGAGATTTGATCCCCAGTTTATCCATCATATGC
This sequence comes from Euwallacea fornicatus, assembly GCF_040115645.1. Lineage (NCBI taxonomy): Eukaryota > Metazoa > Arthropoda > Insecta > Coleoptera > Curculionidae > Euwallacea > Euwallacea fornicatus. The sequence continues at coordinate 1,648,620 of NC_089573.1, forward strand.
CATAGCCATGATGAACCGTTTTCGAAATATTTTTTTTCTTTTGACTGATTTGGCAACTAACAGCTCTAAATTGAAGAGCGCATATCTCTTCGGCTATCGCAGCTAGAGAGTTGAAATTCGAGCTACAGATTCTTATTGGTTATCTGTATCTTTTAATATTAAACATTTTTCGGATTTACATACAGGGCGTGGAAAAATTAGTGCGATATCAGAGGGATATAAATATGAGCATTAAATGAGAAACTTAAATAGAATGTCCTATGTTTTTGGATGGCATCTGAAAGATCAATAAATTCTCTATCGAAAAGTGTTATACATTAATATAATTGTTTTCAGTTGTTTTTGAGATATTGGCAAATATTTTTTTGTAAATTTTTTATAAAAATCTTCAGCAAAATCTCTAATTTTATTTATATTACGTAGATCTAGTTTAATTATAAAGGGTGTTACAATTTCGTTTATTTTACGTTGTTAATCTATAGCCTCCTCCTAACCGAATCAACTACTAAGTGGTGCCTTTTACTCTCAAAGATTTTAATATTTGTTTCGAAAACGGTTCATCATAGCTATGGCATACGATAGATAAACTGGGGTTTAAATCTTCCGGGAAATTCGAAAATATAATAAAGTACAGGGTGTGCCATTTAAAATAACAAAGTCGTCGTCAGTTGTACGTAGATCTGCCAACGTCGCGACGATACCAATATTTTAATTCGACAGATCAAACTCCACTACGTCAGTATCCAAAATTTCAGATCTCTAGCTATATTGGAACCCCGTAAACTTTTCATTGGACACTCACCGTGAATGACCCTGTATATTCGGTCGGGGACTTACGGGGCTATTCTGGTAATATACTACGTGACAAAGAAAGGTAAACACTCATTTAAAACAACTTTATTTTGATAATTTTTTGCATGTTGACTTATCTTAAAAAAAGAAAGAAATGATCAAAATTTCAAGTTTATCTGTTAATTTTTTTTAGTTCCTTAAAAAAATAAAATTTTGTTTAAACATTTTTGTTCACATTTGTATCGCAATTTTTGTGCAGTGTGTTCCAATCGGTCATAATTTTTACTCATTATGCCTAGAGTGCGTAGAATTGAACAGATCCGTCAGCTTAGTGACTTCGAGAGGGGGCGGATTGATGGGTTGCGCGAAGCAGGTCTGTCGGTCAGAGAAGTGTCTAGAAGAACTAACACATCCTTAGGAACCATAGTGCGGTGTTACCAGGCGTGGACTCAGGAAGGCCGCGGGCACAGAGCCGGAGGCACTGGGCGACTCAGAGGAACCACAGAGCGCGAACATCGTCGATTGCGACTTTTGACTCTTAGAGACCGATTTAACAGCAGTCGAGCTTTTGCAAATCAGTGGTTTGAAGAACATGGGAATAGGGTTGGTATGCGTGCAGTATATCGCTGAACACGAAGTTTTGGCCTTTTGCCCTATCGTCCGCATTGGGTGCTGCCTCTCACTCGCGAACATCGATCTAACCGCTTACAATGGTGTGGAGAGAGGATTCAGTGGGACCAAGAATGGACTCAGGTGATCTTTGGTGATGAATCCCGCTTCTGTCTGAGGATGAACGACGATCGGGCAAGGGTGAGAAGGCGACGGGGTGAAAGGCGCAATTCACAATTTGACAGAGAGCGTCACGTCCACCGTACTGTAGGCGTTATGGTATGGGGTGCTATCGCATATGGTAGCACGTCACCCCTAGTTTTCATTAGAGGCAACATGACTGCCCAACGCTATATCCAAGAAGTGTATATATTTTCGAACTATCCCGAACGCTATTTTCCAGCAAGACAATGCTAGACTTCATGTTGCTAGGCAAACAATAACGTTCGTGGATCAACATCAAATCAACCGTTTACCCTGGCCACCTCGATCGCCGGATCTGTCTCCTATTGAACATGTCTGGGACGTGATTGGCCGCAGACTGTTGAATTTACAGCACCCTCCACAGACTTTAGCAGCCCTTACTCATGAAGTTCAGATTGCCTGGAATGAGATACCTCAAGAAGACATTGACAATCTTATTAGATTCGAGCCCAGGCGTATCAATGGGTGTATAAGGAACCGCGGATGCTCAAGACACTATTGAAAAAAAAATGAAGTTCTTCCTCTGATCTTGCTGAAAATGTAATCATTGGGTAAGTATGTGGTACTGAACACGTACAAAAAAAATTATCAAAATAAAATTATCTTTAATGGGTGTTTAGCATTCTTTGTCACGCAGTGTATGTCACCTCTGAATATTCACAGCATGACATAACCTTTGGTCTGTTTTACCGGCAAAGGATCGAATAAATTAAGAGAACGTGTGCTAAAACAACAAAAGATCCTCCCTTATTTAAATTGGCACCTTCGTTTTGTTCTTCCTCAGCCTGTAACGTAACGCCGTTATTTTTCTTCTTGTTGTAGATGCCACGAATTATGCCCATTATGTTTTCAACACCATGAAACAGAAACAAACAGGCAAAATTAGCTTTGAGGTAAGTTCAAACTTGATAGTTAGAATTCCGGTCTTTTGTTTACGGAAATATTTACCGCAAAGCCGTTTTAACATTTTCATTCTTATTGTCGGAGAGGTGGAGCCGAAGTTATCGGTGATATCTCCGAACCATTAGGGAAACCGTTCACGGGGCATACATGTTTATGTTTTATTTTCGTTGTTTCAACCTACATAGCTGAAAACTCTCTTAACTATTTTCCGGAACTTCTATAAATCACATTACTTAATTCTAATAATGGCCTCCCAGCGGGTTTCCAAAACCATCCTAAAATGTCCCCTTTGTACGACCTGATAAACTTTCCCAACTATTGAAACAATTCATGGAGGCACCGAATTGAATATTTCTTTCTCCATTCGAGTCGTAAACTTCGCATTGGGATTTCGAATAATTTCCGAAATTGATCATTGCAAGCGTTAATGAGCCAATGAAGCGCGTTTTTCCAGTCACGTCTTTCAACTCGGAAAATCAACTTTTTGTATACCAAGTTAGTTAATAGAAAAGTTCTTGGTTAGTTCGCACATCGCCTGAAAAATGTAACAAAGTGCCGGATGTGGAATTATTCCATCCAGATCCAATTTGAAAAGCTTTTGATATGTAACCTCAATAAACTTGCATTCGGAGTTGCAGTCACCGACGCCAAAACACCATTTATCAATTGGGGAATTGATAAGGGCTGGAGCGATATAAAGGCCTTCTTGGGAGGAATATATCTAAATCAAAGCTGTCAAAACCGGGGATATATTGGACAAAATCATAATTTCTCTTGTCAACCTCAGCGACATAAAATACGCCGGAGCGAAATTATGTAGACGTCCTCTGATATAAGAGAAACAAATATTCTTTGGATGTGAATTCCCATTTAATGGATGATCTGAACGTGGCACGCAATGGGAGCAGTATAGAGCTCTGGCCACCGTAGATCAGTGTATAAAGGTAAATTATTACCACATCATGCCAAATCCTTTTTCCGCTACTTGAGAGATGCCCTTTACGACTAACTATCAAATCTTTGACGACACAGTTTTTGCTATTTAAAATTATTTTTCAAATTAACCCTTCAATTTTTTTAACGCCTTTTTGTTATTCTTTGTTTCATTCTCTATGGGATTGACGCCTTGCAAACAACCAGAAGGTGTTGGGCAGTACCGCTGCGCTCCTTCCCAGATATTTGAATGAATTAATTGCAAACAAAATTATTACCGTTATTTTGTATTGGGGCAACCTATGAACTTTTAAACAAGAGAACTAGAGGGCCCCAAAATTACATTAATTATCATACAGGGTTGCTCCCCAAGCCCGTCCGTCAAAAGTTTATTAGGATCTAAAAGCGATACGAATTCAAAAATTTTGAGTTAAATTGACTTCCATATGTACTATTTATTTAAAATATTTTCAACTTCCTGTCACTTCCGGTTTAACTGGAAATAGCTGTCAGCTCATTTCAAATGGGACGCCCAGTATATTATTCAGTTTTCTAATTCTACATAATATTTGAGGCACACACTCTATATATTAACCATTACTTAGTCCTTATCGTTTTGAGACATTCGACCTTACGTTAAAAATGCACCTCCGTAGTGACCAATTTTAATATGGGATACAGCCACAGTCATTAAGGCAACAATCTTCGTTTTTGCAAAATGTCAAAACTTAATCTTAAGTTTACACTTTTCCTATTTATGTGGCTTAATATTGTACGGGGTGTCCAAAATTCAGCTCTTAGAATTCACGTTTTTAAAGTTGCAAAAGTATTTTTCCAATAGGCCACGCTATAACTTTAAGCAGTATCGAGTACAGAATGGAATTCTCTATTGAACTGTGTTAAGGTCACCTATACCTATTCCAAACCAGTTTGGAAATAATTAAATTTTTGTGAAACTAGAAGTACATATTCATTTTAGTAAATTTTTCCTCTTCGCGTAGTTAATAAAGACTTTGGCGTATTTCCCCGCATCCCCGGAAAGTTTAACAACATCTGCAAAAAAGGATTAGGGAGTTTCAGTTTCGTCTACTCAACGAATTTCCAGAAGAGAAGGGCTAAATATAGGGCATTTACAGAACGTGGGTTTCAAATATTATATCCAATCTAAAAATAGAATAATATACTAGGTAAGTAGACAGCTATTTCCGATTAAGTTGGACGTGACTGGAAATTGAAAATATATATTTTTTAATAGTACACGTCGAAGTTAACTTAATTCCAAATTTTAAAATTCTTATCACTTTTAGATCCTAGTAAGGTTTTAAGGAACGGGTAGAGTGAATAACCCTGTGCAGAGAACTTTATAAGCAAAATATATACAGGGTGAGTCGGGAGGATCGTGCCAAACTTCAGGAGCGTTTTGTACATGAAAAATAAATGTAAAAAAACCCAAATGTTGTTATCCGATTTTCGTTTGTTTACAAGTTATAGCGTAAATAAAATTAAAACATAAAATTTAAAAAATTTTTAAATTTCATAAGAAATTCCATATATACAATGATCAAACGCCAAAACTTGTATCAAATCAACTTTAGGGAATGATGAAATGACTTATATCAAAAAGTTCTCATTCCTCATCGAATAAGATGAAGAATTTTGAGAGTTTTTGATTTTTCACTTTTTTTTCTACTTTTTATAATGGTTTTTTTTAGGTTTTGAAGACGGCGACAAATTTAGTATCGAAATATTGACAAAGGTTTTCTTGCGAGCTCTTAGCAAAGGTTGAACGCTAGTCTCAGTATTGTGTGAGAAAAGTGCGCAACTCAATCCCTATTTGTATGTGAGACATTGTGCCCCAACAGAATAAAAGAAAAAATGAACACTCCGCCTCAAAATTCAATAGAACACATTTATCCAATTATTCCATATCCAAATAATTTGAAACCCATCTGAAAACGTTTTGACTTTTGAATTTGATCACGTAATCCCGTTTTCGATTCGTTACAATCTCGTTTTAGCTTCTAGATCTATTCATCAATTTTCGGGCTCCCATCGGGATTGAAATAGCGTAAAGACTTTCAAATTAAAGCGGTAGAAAAGTCAGGAAAAATGTGAAAATTAAAATTTTTATTAAGTTAAAGTTTCTATACTTATTAAGTATCTGTATACCCCAGAATAAGCTTTACGAGTGCATCTCTCCATGGTCTCGAGCTAAATAATACACGAAAGTTGACATTTTTACACAATTAGTAAATTTTATTCATAAATTTGATATTCCCGAGCTTCTTTAGTCTACCACAATTTTTAAATGTAGTAATAATACCGAGTGCTTCAAAACTATGGGATCAAACTTCTGGGGATTGTTCAAAGCGACAATACAACACATCTGACTATAAGAACCCGTGTCGGCAAATGTCTCCCTGAGGTGTTGAGGCTTTATGATGCTTTAAGACACTTACAAGTAAAAATGTTTTTATCGAATTTTAGTATGCTTCATTTTAATTTATTTGTACAAAAAAACACTACAGTAATTTTTCAAAATGTCATCGTCAATCTTCATTTCACCTGTTTATACGACGTACATGGTTTCTACGAACTTGGCTAAAAATTTTATAGTCGTTTTAAACGACTTCAAATGTCACAGCGATTCGTGCATTCAGATTTTGCTCTGTTTCTACTAATGCTTCATAAACCAGAGACTTCATATGTCTCCGCAGAAAAAAATCTGAAGGTGTTAGATCGGGTGAATTGAAGGGCCACGGTACTAAAGCACTTCTGCCGATCCAACCTTATCCGAATTGACGATTCGAATGCTGACGGGTTTAAACAGAAAACTGTGCAGACACACCATCATGTTGCAGCTACATTTGATGCCGGACGGTGCAGGTCGTCTTGTGGAAAACGCCGGACAAAGTCGAACTATTGGCTGGAAATTGATTGGAGTCAAACCTTGAAAGTTTTGTAAATGGTACAGATGAAGTTGTTGTTAATGTAAAATCCGCCAAATGGAAACGTGAATCGCATCCATACCTCGCGCTACTTGAGGGGTGCTAGTCGAAGGTCCATCTGCAACTCTGTAAAGAATCATTTCATCAAAATGAATCTTTCTTACTGTTCTTTTTAAATCAGTATCGTGCATATTAAGTTTCAGAGTGCCAGTTTTGGTAAGTGGTTGAAGAATTACAATTAACTTTTTATACCCAGGGTATTGCCTGATGGGACAGTGTTCTTGATGAAGCGGTGCAGTAGCTTTTGCGTTGCAATTCACTTCTCTATATGTTAGATGCATATCTACCAGTTCTTGATTGGAGTAGTTCTCCATAAAGATCAATAACTTTTCAAAATTAACGAGTGAATGTGTCAAATTAACGATCAAGAATTTCTGTTATCAGTTTTGGCTAAAATAAACATTTAACGAAAAGTACTTAACAGGTACATTCAAATTCTAGAACGACATTTTGAACAATTTCTGTAGGGTTATTTTTTATAAACAAATTAAAATAAAATGCACTAAAACTCGATAAAACACATTTTTGCACATAACTATCTTAAAGCATCACAAATTTGTAGCGACTTAGGGGGACCATTGCGGTCATCAGTTCCTATACTCAGATACCTTGTATTGTCGCACTAAGCATTCCTCAGAAGTTTCGTCTCACAGTTCTGAAACACCCTGCATTCAAGGAATCCATAAAAACACGTCTTATCAACGATCTAGAAGAACTGGATGTAGCAAGCAGATGGAGATCATTCGTAGTCCAAAGCATGTCATACGTAGCATTGAGGTGCATGATAAGACATGCGTCATGATACCATTACTTCCTCCGATTTCGCAACCATGGATTAGTGTCTCATTTCTCGAAACGGTAAAAAGTCACTACATCCAGTTCTTTTAGTTCATTGATCCGCATTTGAGCGAATTCCAAATCTTTTTCAACTTCCGCATTAGTCCTCATTTAGATTACTTCTAGAGCTCATTGCACCATAATTATCGTATTCATAAATAATAATTTGCTATTTAAAGCATTTTCTTTCGATTAATAAACTTGAACCGATTTTTTTTTTTTTTATTTAAAATAAGTTTTAAATGGTTATAAAATCCTTTACAAATCTTATCAAATTCGCCAAACATATTTTGATCCATATCGTAAAAATAATCCATTGTTCTCAGAGAAACTCTCGTCTTGAATAGAATTAACCTAAAATTCCAACATTAAGTCACTTTTGGAATTTCGCCCCTTGGGGCACAATCGCGCGTAAAATACTAATGCACTACCCCACATCTTAAAACTCTTGGAGTATAATGCTCAGATGATGTTTTGGGAGTGTTATTCTCCAAGAATTTTAATATGTAGTTTAGCACGTTTAAATTTTAACTATCTATTTTCTGAACGATGTCTTTCGGGGCAAACCTCTAATAACTCAACCAATAAAAAGATTTTAAGACTCAGACTTAGAATTTTAACTTCATTTAGTTTTATCATTGCTCTAAGGCTTTAAAAAAAAACATTATTAAGGTTATGAGGTCCTAAAACTAGTTTAAAAAGGGCGTTGAAAATTTTTAAAGTGCTTGAAGGGATATAAAAATAAGTGGTCGGAATAGTTACTTTTATATTTCATTCCTGAAAGCTCTTTATTTATGGCCTATTATAAAGCTCAAGTTGTTACTTATGAGTTTAATTTATGATTAATCAATTCGGTATCGTGGCGATATATTTTTTAGAAAATTGTCAATTTCTAGGTTTGAATTTCAAAGGGCGATTCACCCTATTTGAGGAATTTTTACGTTCCAATAATCTTATTTTCAATGCCACGTGTAGAAAGGCATGTGACCACGCTGCGTCTTTTACCCACGCGTCAAATTTTCTTAAAAATAAAATCATTTCATTTCCCAAATAACCAGATGAAAAAAAAATGCTGCAGACCAAAGTTCTCGGACGGTTTTTTAATTTTGTGTGGGAAATAAACCTAAATAATTTTTTGTAGCGTGTGCCTCAGGTGATATGAGAAATAGAGAGGTAATTGATTTTCAACTAAAATTACATTAAAAATTAGTCTTTTATCAAGCAAGAAATAAAAACATATATTAATTAAAACATTTCTTTTCCAACTATAAGGCAGGTAATGAAAATGGGAAAAAGAAACCGTTTTTTCATGGAATTAAATCGAAAACGCGCATCCACCATTTCGTCAGGTTTAACGGCAAGATTTTTCGTCCACGAAGCTGAAGGACGAATTTAGGCTTCATAAAATTGACTATCTCACTGGCTGGACGCACATGAAAACGCTGTAAGCATAAAATTGATTTAAACTAATTCCGGCCGTTGTAAAGAAGGTACAACCTAACGACTGTGTAACGTAGCGGCCTACAATATTAAAGAAATTCTAGGGGATTTCCCCATTGTAATATCTTAATTTTTTTATGCTACGCGTAAAAAGTGAGCAGACGTTAAATTGCGGCCTACCGAGTTTTTTCGCTGGAGGTTGTGTAAAATTTACTCCTTTGCCGATTCTACTGGACTAATAAGCTCGCCCTACAACGCCCCAAAAGGAAACGTATTCCCAATTACCTGGGATTTAAGACCTGAAATAATAAATGTATTCATTAGAGTCTAACTGGAATCTATTCGAACATAATTTATTCAATTTAATAATTGCACCTTGAAGTGTAGCTCGTGCTTGGGATTTGGTGGGTGTATTGAATGCTCTTAAACGTATTGTGATTTAATTGCTCCCTGGTACTCCAGCGATAACCGGTTACACGACATCTGTTACATTGTTTCGAACATAATTCCTGGTTGTATGATACACCCAGGTTCATATTTTTGATATATGTCCCAACAATAGCTCAAGTCTGCATAAGAACGAGGGGAAAATTTGGACAGGTTTAAAGAAAACCGAATAAGCTTTACTATTCGGGGCTTAAACGTGATGGAGGCTTAAGAAAAAGCGGAGATTGTCATATGTGACCTATTTTCGACTTGACAGTTTCGTCTAAGTGAAATCAAATAATATCCTTAAAGCGTTGTTTGAAAAGTTTACACCGCAAAGTACAGATTAATAGCAAAACTTTGCCGAAGCTGGACGAGAAATAAACTCTCTCTTGGGTAAATCTCATTTTTCTCTCTTTCAAGCTGTGTTTCAGCAACAGAGGCAAATTAATTATTCTAGCACTCGACAGTGCCGTATCAAAGCTTACCTAATAAAACTCCATAGCGTAAATAAATTTGAACATGCAATGAAAGGTTCGTTAATTGCTATTAAATTAATGAGTCCCTAAGCAGGCATAAATGTATGAACTGAGTCTCATTATGGGTTCCAATCGGTGCACGGCAAGGAAGAACTTAACATTGATGTTTCTTTACTTTATCGATGTTTCAAGCGTAATTAAAGAGAAATTCAACGATGCATATATACATAGACTAAATCTCCGGATTTTAATTTAAATCCATGCTGGAAATTCACCAAAGCTTATTCGTTATTAGCCCATACTCCCTGCGGCGTATATATTATGATAATCTAATCCAGGCCTAACATAAAATAGTGCCGTTTTTAATTAAAACAGCATCAAGTAGGTTTTTCCCCTTTTTCTAGGTTGGAAATAAACCTCCGGTTAAATCACGACTTATTTCACTGCCTCTTTCACTATAAATAAAAGTCAGCCTTTGTAATTCAGCGCATTATGAGGGCTTTCTAACTGTGCACATGGTTAATACAGATTATGAACTTAATGGGTCTCATGTTCTTTTAATTTATGGGTCGCCAAGGAAATGACCGTCCAATACTGCTTTCTTCATAGCATGGCTTCAAATGATAAGTGCCAAAAAGTGTTCTGTAACTTATTACGTTTCCTCTCTGACCCCATATTACGTTTTTGGCACCCCATTTGGCGCCCCTTTCATTATAGACCTACTTTGAGAAGTTCTAACCACAGGTTGCTCCATTATTTAAGGATTGACTAAACTTGAAAAACTTTTTCCATATATTGGAGCAAGGAAATTAATTTTATTCCTAATTGAAAATGCGATTTTTGTTGATTCATACATTTGTTTTGCCAAAAGTGGGGGCGCAGTGCAGAGTCCATTTTAGAGTGGCATTTACACCTTTCTTGGATGCTTTCAAATTTTGTAACACGGGCATAATTTTTGCATTAGCTTGGGAACCATTTAAGACCTACTGGAGAGATGTGCGGTATGTTCATTGGAAAACTTGCCACCCCCAAATATCGTAAGAACGGAAGTACATACGAAGGTACTGAACTGGTTATCCAGGTTGCGGGGAAAACACTTTTAACATTGTCTGCGTAAACCTAATTGCCACGCCTTGTCAACCCGCTACCCCTATTTGAAAATTTTAAACGGCACCCCCCACTGAGTCGATCTTCATGTTAAAGGTAATCAAAAGAAGAAAATCTCAGTGCGTTAATATGCTCGATTTGTCAAAGCGTTTTCAAAAAATTCAGTAAAAACTGACACCAAGATTTCGCATACATGCAATAGATTTTCGAATTTTTAATTTTTTTTTGTGACATTTTTGTAAGTCTTGCAGGAAGCAACTACATATTTAGAGTAATTTGAGGATTTTTCTGAACTGGCCTGAGAAACGTTTTCGAAATTGTGTTACTTTTTCAATATGTTTCGGTTATGCGTAAAGCTGATTGTTATCCTCAATGAAATCTGGAAGTGTTCGCGCATTCCGTCTCTGCACTTGATAAAGCCACAATTTCATGACTATTGCACCCTTCTAGGTGTTTCGCATTAGAAATCTAAATGACAAGTATCCTAGAATTCCATTCTTAGCTCAGAATAAATACAATAAATAGTTTTCTGGCCTTCGCTAGCAATGTTCTGTTGAACCTTTCCGCCGATGTGAGCAGGTCCCCTTCTAATCTCCATCATGTATGAACCATGCTTCTGACATAATGGCATTAGCACGTGTAAAATTTTTGCTGAAGTGCGGAACATACAGGACATTGTTCAAAACACATTTGCCATCAATTTTTCCGTTTCTTGGACTTTCATTATTCTACATCGTTATGTCACAGTTACATTCCATATCGATATGTCACTTCTTTGTCCAGATACAGACCCGTTGGGTTTTCGAAAATAACCCTCTTCTTCTTTATAATTTGATTCATTACGAATTTTACAGCCGACATTATCTTAGCAGTTCTTAACAGTTTGCAGCATTATTCTCTGCAGTTTTCCACAGTTAGAAAACATTGCTGATTTTTAAAAAGATTGCTGATTATAATTAGTTCCCGAAGTATTTCGTAACTTTCCCGGCCACTTTACGCAAGCTTTTAGAATTGTTTATCCACTTTTCTGGACAATTATGTATTTTCAGATTAAGATTTTTTCAAAGTGTCAGAAATTCTTTCACCTTCTTCATCTCTGAGCACTGCAATATGTACGAGGTAAACTCCCTTAGTTTCAGATGCATTGGAATTTGTTGTTTCTAACTTCAGAGTAAACAAACATTCGGAGCGATGGGTGCGCGTTTGAGTAAATTAATTAAATTTCGATGATGATGTTTTTCATATAGAACTTAGCCCCCCGGCTACCGGTAACTGGAAAAGTCATTAAATAAACTTCCCGACAATGCCAGACTTTCACGGATAAGACTTCAAGAGAAGTTTACGATATTAACATTCCATTTGAGGTGCCCTAGTCATTTACTGTCTTATGCAATTCACGTAGAATCTTCGTTTTAAGTGTCTATTAAGAACTGCCCTAATAATGCATAAAAGTATTACCGTGGTTCCTTCGAACAAATCTGGTCAAGTCCTGCCGATAATGTTTTTAACTCTGGACGTTATTTATTCCCACATCAGTCAGAACAAAAATAGACCGATGTGAGGGTTAAAAATAAATTTGAATAATCGATTTAACCGAGGTAAAGTAATGCAATTTCAAACAACCCGCCTGTGATTAAATCAAACGGACAAGCATGACCAATAAAAAGGAAAGAGTGTTGTTAATCATGCCGTAATCCGGCACCTGAAAAATATGAATGATTTCATTAAATATCCAATTTAAGCCGTTTCCCGCCAGAATTGAAAGTAAAATCAAGAGCATTTTAACTAAAAAAAGAAAAATGTTTTCCCATCATTTTACTTTGTGCCTTTTTTAGTAAACACCCTTTAGCTATGTGAATATTTTTGTGGCTCTTAAAGCAAAAGAACAATATCACAAGTGTTTTCCGCGGCGAACACTTTCCTATTCGTAGTACACGTACAAAGTAAACGTGCGATGCTTTGAAACATGTCGGTGGGAAAAAGTATCCCAGCCTATATGTTGTGTATCTATTTATACAGGGTGGTCCAACGAAAACTTTGCACCTCGATTTTTAGTACTGAAAAAGCGTAAGAACGCCCACAGGCAATTTCCATTGTATTTTAAACGATTCAACTCCAACCCCATACACGAGGGCGGCAGTTACCCCTAAAATTTCTAATAAAAAAAAGGTAATATCTCGTTTTTATGGTAGTTGCACTTTGATTATAACCTCAAAGTTTAAAGTCCACTGTTACTGTCATTATCCCTGTTGACATGACAGCTTGTCAAAGTCTGTAGAGAAAAAAGTCTTTAGATTGACGATTAATTTTCCATAACGAAAGCTGCAGACTTCAAAATGAAGGTGGATAGACCTTTCAAGGTGAGGTATGAGGGAATGGTTTTGATGGAGGTAAATTTTATCCCTACTCGTGTAATTCATGAATGCCAACCAGTTACATCTCAAACGTCACGTAACGTATGACGACGCTTTGAACAAAATTTACTTTATCGCACGGAAGTAAATGGCGGTCGTCTCCAATATTCAATAAATTGTTCATAAAAGTAATGTAAATAATTTTTTTTTATTTACTCGCCTTTTTAAAGAAAAAAATTACCAATAAAGAAACGTACCCTTTTAAATTTCCGAGGTGAAACTCACCTCCGTCAAAACGATTCAGCAATAACTCACTTTTAAAGGTCTTTCGACCCTCATTTTTAAGTCCGCAGCTCTTACTGTGATAAATTAATTAAAAACTAAAAGCTTTTTTCCCCACAGAATTTGACAAGCTGTTATATCAACAGGAATAATGGCAGTGACTTCAAACTTGGAGGTTACAATCAAGGTACAACTACCTTTAAAATGAGGTATCACTCAATACCCCTTCCTCTTGGAAATTTTTGACTGTAACTGTCACTCCCGTTCACGTGTTGAAGTTGAAGGGCTGAAAATACAATAAAAAATCTCCGGGTCAGAGCGTGTTTACACCTTTCCATTTAAAATACTGAAAATCCAGATGCAAAGTTTTCGTTGGGCCACCCTGTATGTTTAAGCATCTTCTCGATAAATGTGTAAACAAGCCGAAATTAAATTTCCACCTTAAAGTTATTTGCTGAAAGGAAGATATTAGTAGAAGCGCAAGTCTAGCTCCTTGCACCCAATATGTCTGTATACAGCGTGTCCCAGAAATATTGGTACAAAGGAGTATAGTGTGATAACGGAGAAAAAGTTTGAGTAAAAAAATTTCTTGTTTTCATTCTACGGGATGTCAACGTATAAGTCTCACAGTTTCTGATTTACATATTTGAAATTGCTCGTATATGGGTTTTATGATAAATTCGTTTAAAATATCTGTTTCAAGCCTAATCTAGACTAATCAGAATTTTTCTACATCAAAAAGGTATTCTACAAAATAACTCTTTTCTCTAAGCAATTGAAGTTTCAAATTTGAGAGATTTGAGAAAATCGAATTCATTGCGTGTTAGGACACAATTTAGACATCTGTAGCTAATGTGTCCTTTATTTAACGAAATGAATAATATCTTTGGTTGAATTAATGGCCTTACTTACATCTTCTCATATTTCCAAGTGTCAAAAAAACAATTTTGTCCACGCCTTGAAAAGGGTTTGGTTATTGTTTCTGATTGTATTTGCATCTTCTTGACTATTATCCCATAACTCTTTCTGCTGTTAGGTACGGATTTGTATACCAATGGCTTCAAAAAAATCCAAAAAACGAAATCTAATGGGTATAACTCGGGACTTCCTGGTGGCCACAGATTTTCCCTACTCCGACCAATCCATCGATGTGGAAAATTCATTATCGAGCACTCCTTTGCATGTATAAGGTGACGAGCCGGAGCGCCTTCTTACATAAACCTAAAACATTGTGTTAAGGCTAGAAGAACTAGAGGAATCCTTCAAAACTAGAGGTAAGTCGTTTCTCAAGAAGGTCAAGTATCGCTCCCCGTGCAGTTTGAAATCTATAACTGTAAATCAAGCACTGTTATACTTATTTCCAATTTACAAAATTGAAAAAATTACATTCAAACCCTATAGAATGAAAACAAGTAACTTTTGCACGAGGCAAGTTTATCTCAATCGCTGCATCTTTTTACCCTCTAGCAGCAAATACTTATTTGTACAATTGTTTCTGGGACACCTTTTATAAGTAAGCTTGCGCCTCAGGCGATACATCATATTTAAGGTCCAGTCTCGGGTTTAGGGTGTAACGTCCAATCACGTGTCTGACATGATTGCCATTTAAGGTAGAAAAATACTTTACATAACAAACATTTGCCCTATACCCTTTTCCAATCATAGGGGATTATAAGCAGGCCTTATCTAGGAAGCGTGAAGTCCGTTGGGGCTTTTATACTGATTAGACCTATACTATACTCCATTAATTATAAACGAAGAACAGATTAAACGCTATAACCGCGTCTATAAAAGTCACTACTGTAGCATAAGGCAATTTCCTAAATGTAGAGGCTATTCTTGCCAAACGTGTAAAATTACCATCAACAAAGGACTTTCATACTTTTTATTTCTCAACAGTCGAAACATCGCTCAAATGCGTTAGAGTATTCGAATTATCTCTGCTGAATTGTGGACAATTCAGATAACAGCTCGAAGCAAATATGCAAACTATTTAATAACCCCAAAGGGGAACGATTTGTAATACTTATCATTTGGTTGCTTTAGGTCTTATGCTAACCGCGGTTAAACGGGGCATAAGCTCGAGCCAAAAAATGACTCGTCAAATCTGTTAAAAAGTGATTTAAAGGCATATTTCGCCCGGAAAACTGAATGAAAAGAGGAACTGATTTAGTAAAACATACGCGAAATGATGATACTGTCAGCACATGGGAGGTATATTATTTTTTACGTCGTGCCTGGAGCCAGTTTTCATACAGGGAGATCCCATTTCGACAGTATACATATATTTACACGCTGACTGTTTTTCCAGTTTACGTTCATGGTGATTCTATTTGAAGTAGGTAAACAGATCCACACTGGGATTTATGTGACACTGTCTTGAATTAATTTCCATTATAATTCCGAGGAAAATCCCCACGCTTCTGTCTTAAGAAACCTGCGCAATCCCAAAATTTCAATTTTTCAGAAAATTTCAAAATCGTCATTATAATTACAAAATCGTTTAAAAATTCACCAATTACTGTAAAATTTCTCTCCCAAATTTAACCATCCTGGCAGCGATGTGACGTAAACAATACGTTTTTTTGTAACTTTTATTCAGATGCCCCAATACCAAATAGGAATTTTTTAACTATGGAATCTAATATCATGTAAATATAGGATCCTGCAATACTGCGTCAAACTTCCTTGGCTTCTATACCAGTAAAGGTGACAATTTTTCTCTTCCGCAGGATTACACGACACAGAAAGGATTGTTCCGGAATGATTTTCTAATGTACAATGTAACCCCAAAAAGAGCGACAATATACAGTTTCGTTACTTTAAATGTAATCCGCCATTTTGTTCTTCAGAATTTTAGTTAATTTTTTAGCTCAGTTTATGTAAGGTGTTTTATCTTTCAAACTTATCGTTTCTGAGTTGTTTGAAAAATTTTGAAAATTTTGACAGCTGCAAGGTTCTACGAAATTCGATATTGTGCGCTAACGGCTGTGAAGTTCAGAATCAGTCTGCTGAAGCTCAAAGAGGACGTAGTGAGTTAAGATATGACATATTTTAACTTTTTAAAAGTTCTCCACAACCGCCGGACCAAGCTTCTGAAGTTGTGCAACTTCAAACCTCATTTACTTATTTCAAATGGAATGCCCCAATTTTCTTGACGGCATCGTATTCAGAATTTAAAAATCTAGAATTTTTTTTAACATTGCCCTATCACTAATCCCAGCCATTTCTGAGTTCCCGAAAATTGCCCCGTTTTGGCTTCTAATTTTTCGGTAGTCATATCGTCTCGCTTCTGACAGTTTGTTTTCTTTCCTATTTTTCGCAACTAACACTTCGAGTTTGCTGAAATTTTCCTCACTTTCTCCCAAAACAAAATCATATTAATCAATTCTTCTTTTGAAAAATTCATTATTTTAAATAATAATATTCACTAATTTTGAAGGTAAATACAAATAAAAATCTGAAAACTCGGAAACTATTTATTGTCTTATATCCATGACAATCATAAACTGCAAATTGTGATAAGCGTACTTCATAAGATAGAGAAAACATTAGAAAGTGATGAAAAAGTTCGAAAAGATATTAGTTAAAATGACATTTTTCATGACTATCGAAAAGAGACTATTTTCGAGAATTTAAAAATGGTTAGGTTTACGGATAGACTAATGTTAACAAAAGTTCTAGGTTTTTGAATTCTGAATACGATGTCACCGTAAGGAATTTTATATGAAATAAGCAAACCATAATAGTTATTTATATTATATGTATTATAAAGCCACGCAACATCGGTGGCTTATTTCGGCGCTTGTGGAAGACTTTTTTTTTATTAAAACACGTCAAAACGTAGCTTTTGAGGTACTCTTTAGACCTCAGAAGACTGTTTCGAAATTCACAGCGATTAGCGCATAATAATTACATATTAGAATTCGGTGGAAACTTGCTGCTGTCAAATTGTTAACATTTTTTCGAATAATTCGGAAATGGAAAATTTTAAAGATAAGATACGTTACATAAGCGGATTTTAAAAGTTAATGAAAACTCAGAAAATAACAAAAAACATTAAAGGATTCCATTTAAAAATCCGAAATTGTACATCGTCACACTTTTTGGGGTTACCCTGTACATTAGAAATAATTTCTGGAACTACGCCTTCATGTATTGTGCAATAATGGAGAATAAAAAAAATTAACTTTATTGGTATAGAAGCTAAAGAATTCTGATGCACTATTGCAGAACACCGTAAAATATCATATAAGATAAAAATTATATATATATATATATATCATATAAAGAAATATTGATCTAAAGTTAATTTTAGACAACTCGATACGAAACCTTTTCTTCGAATTTTTTCTGTTTTCGACGAGACATTCGATTGGATAGCTCAACATTCACAGGCTCTACCTGTTTATGGATGCAAGAAATCCAATCTCACGTTCTGACATCCCCATAATGGTATTCGAGCCAGGATCTTGTTAACAAAACCTTACAAACATAATGCCAATTCAAATTCCTCCCCTTTTAGAAGGCGATTCTTAGAACACCGGCTTATTGTCTCCAGGATAAATGTTAGGTTGGTCCCTATGTATTGTCCTGTCAAAAGCGAAGAGAGCTCGTTTACCTAGAACATTCCACCCGAAAAGGAAATTATTGGAAAATTCCTAACACAATAAAATGTCTTGTTCCTGGAATATATCGCATCCCGTTGGTTAAACTTCTTTCCCCCACTACCCTCTCGAAACTCGGGCTGAGGATAATAAATTTCCACCCCGAGGCATGAGGCGTTTACAGGTGTAATTTAAATTGGAAAAACATGAAACGACAATTTATCTTTTGAAATAACCCCCTATCAGATGGCTCAAGAGCCCTCTCGTCTTTGGAATGAACCCCCTATCATAGTCTCAAGAGTTTCCAATACTAATAAATACTGAGGGCTGCCATAAATATCAACAACTTATTATTGTAAAACTGCTTTAACTTCTCCAATTTGATGAAAGGCACATTTCATGAAATATTTAACGTCGGCGTAAATTAGGATATTGGCTGGGGATCATTCAGCGTGATGTCTTAAACTTGTGAAAACTTCAGTAAAACGACAATATTAAGAAAATAACAAAAGCTTCATCGAATTATTTTCGTAAATTTGACGCCAAATTAACTATCGATTAATCTATTTTTAACTCAGCGCATTAAATAATAAACAACAAGTTTCGGTCATGACAATAGTGCTAGACCGACGTCTTTTCAAACAAATCGCTTTGCAGGACTTCCTGAACATTCTTTCCAAAGTCTCAAGAGGAACTATTCAAGAGAAACTCCAATGGGTTTTCGGATTGTATGACTTGAATGGGGATGGCTTGATAAGCAAATCTGAAATGGTGGATGTTGTTAGCAGTATCTATGAAATGCTGGGTAAGAAAATGATGTGGAAAAATATTTTCATGTTGATAAAACAATCTCTAGGTCGTGCCACTCAACCAGCAGTAGAAGACAATTCTGCAAAAGAACATGTTGAAAGAATTTTTCATGTAAGTTTATAATGCTTTTGTTAAAAATATCCTTCTACTTAGTAAACTTTTTTAAGCTGATAGATACAAATAAAGACGGAGTCATCACCATCGAAGAACTCATCAACTGGGTGTCCAGGGATGAAAGATTTCTCAAATCTTTGGAAACTTTAGATACCGTATTGTGATCATTTTCGTACCTAACCGAAATCTATTTGAATCGTACCAATTTACCTGTGACCATTTCTAGCTTTAGACTTTAGGTATGTTGCAGCCATTGATATAACTATAGTGTTCTTATATATTTCACTAGTGTACAGTGTTGCTAAAAGTACAATTTCATTTATTTATTAATTAGATAAGTAATTATTTCTAATTTCAATGTAAATGTACCGTTATCTTATTTGTACCCTCTAAATGGTTAACTGTTAGACTCCTGTTATTATTCTAAAATAATATTTAAGCGTAAGCGAACATTGTGCAGGGTGACCATAGATGTAAATTTCAAATTTAAGTGTTATAGGTAACTTAATAGACACACCTAATTATAAACTTTGAGTGTTAATGATAGCTGTTCTAGGCTACTAAATTCTAAATTATTTTATGCACCATAATGAACAGAAGATTCCTCGATAAACTGATACAGGTGTTGATACACAAATATTGCTTACAAACTCCTTAGATTAATCTAATGTTGCCAATTTGTCAGGAAATGTTTCAAAATGCATTTGAAATAATATTAGACATACTCTTTACTGTTACATAAACTTTTTTAATATAAATTTTGAGAAAGTTAAGAATCTTTTTTTAAGTATTAATACATTCAAGTATTGCTGATTTACATACTTAATTAAGAATTATGAATTTACTAACACTTACACCATGCTACAGAGTTGTTGTAAAATTTAAATGCTATAGTTTATATACTATGGCTATGCAATTTAAGTTCTACAGCTTTGATTCCTCACTCTGTATATAAACTATATTTCTTCAATAAAATTCCTGTTATTTAATCTTAGATTATTACTTCACATTCCAAAGGTACCAGGGTGATCTAAAAGTTGGAATTCCATCTATCAGCAAATACATATGGCAAACACAAGTACTTTTTTCTTTTGACACATTAAGCATTGTGGAATACTGATAATAATTGAAATGGAGAGTATTAAAGTTTTACCTAAAAAATTAAAATTTAGTAACTCCTGTAAAATCTCGGTAGATCTTTGAAAAAAATTTATAGGTGTGGATAACTAATGGATACATCTAATAGAAAAATAGTCTTGTATATTATACATTTAAATTATTTATTGCTAAGAGCTTAACAATAAAATTGTTACTTTGTTAGGCAAATCATTTTTACTTCATGATTAAATTAATTTACAAAAAACAAATAAATACTAAATGACAATGATTCTAACAATCAAAGCAAGAGCAAATTCAAACTACAGCTATCTACATATACAATAAATCCTTAGTAAACAAAGAATTGACACCACCCCCATATATAGCATTTCAATATTTAAGACACAATTTTTGCCTTTGTGGAAATTGCAAAATAAGACACAAGCAAAGAAATAATAACTGCAACAAATTCACTCCTTAACCAGGGACCATTATAGGCTCCTGAATGATTAATTGTAACAGTGAAGAACTCAGGCACTGAAGAA
Source organism: Euwallacea fornicatus (assembly GCF_040115645.1). NCBI lineage: Eukaryota > Metazoa > Arthropoda > Insecta > Coleoptera > Curculionidae > Euwallacea > Euwallacea fornicatus. The sequence goes on from NC_089573.1 coordinate 1,669,168, forward strand.
ATTGGTTCACTTGCTCTAAGAGCTTTGCGAATAGCTGCATAACCTTCTTCATCAAATATGCGGATATTATATTGCCCTTTTTTGGCTGTTTTGCTATCTTCCGTCCAGCTCACCTACAAAAGATGTTGATGATGAATAGGAAAACACAATACAACATATGGCAAAAGGGTTATACTATACTACTTTTGAAGTTTACCTGGAAGATATTATCTCCAACAACTGCTACAGGCACTATGGAATGATCCTGCAACTCAGCATATAAACTGGAAACTGCTCCGGAACTGCATGTTACTTGAAATTCGGAAATAAACCCAATATGGGCAACAATTGTGGCATCCTGCGTTGTGAAAGATTTTGAGGTTACTTGGGGGTTTATGCAGGCTGTACTGCGCCCAGTAAGCACACCTATCAGCAGCGTTGCTAAAATTATTTGTTGGGTCATCCTGAGAGTGTTGCACAGAAACTAAAGCAGGATTAAAACAATTTTCAGTCAACAATTTAATTTTTAGTGCGCCACGTAAAAGTTAAGTGTTGGAAGTGAAATTTTGTTGACACCATAGAAAACAATGTTGCCACATGTACTATAACCTAAAGAATACATTACATATTTTCAATTAAATGGCTAAAGAAGAAACTATGTGAGTAATTTTGTGTTTTATCTGATTGGCTAAAGGTATCATTTAGGGTATATATTTAAAATTAAATTATATTAAATTAAATAATTTGCAAAAGCTGGTATACGAATATTTGGCATATGGCAACGCCGCAAGCCAACTCATCGTTTGGAGCTACATCATATGTCAGTCCGACACGTGTTTACTGGTAATGGAGCATATATCGAAAAATTTAGATTGTCGATTAACAATATTACCATGTCGATATATTATCGTTCATGCAAGGCAAGAAATATACTTTCCTAAATTTCCTTATCAGGATTCTTAATTTAATATAGTCACTTAGAGATGTTTTATGTTTCTTATCGTCATAAATGAGTTAAATACAGAGTATCTATGGAACTTCTAATATTCTAAGAAGGGCTGATGTCGACAATGTAGAAATTATTTGATTTTTGGTATTAAAATAATATATAAGAGTATATCTACTTAAAGATAAAAATATTTGTTCTAATGAACACGTCTACATCCATTAAGATCATGAAAGTAAATTTCGAAACTTTAGTTTTACACATTAATGTCGTTCAATCAAGACAGATTAAGTAATTTTATAGATACAGAGTATTAATATTGATGAATACCTACTTAAGGATCGCGAAGGGAAGTCTGCTGACTTAAAAAAAACATTGGAAATATGTAAATCAACCATTTCAAATGAAATGAGATTTTCTGTAACCAACTACATAAATTTGGTGAATTAAGCGAATGTGTAACTACTTATACATAATGTCTTCTGCTTTCCAGAGTGATGAGTATCAAGTCACTTTACTTAAAACTTTTTTATTTTGACAATAGTTGTTAATGTAATGCGCTTAATATTCTCCCTTGGAAAATTTCTTAAGGAGTGGCTTATTTTTGTAACTACGAATGTCCGGTGCGAAAAGTACAATGAAAGGAATTATTAATTTTTATTAAATTGATAATTTAATTAAAAATTATAAACATATTTACGTATGTAAAAAAAAATGAAACACGAAGCATATATTTTATACTGAATCTCTGATATTAGCAAGTTAAAAATAATATATTATATAGAAAAAAAATGCAAAAAAGTTTTTGCTGTGTGAAAAGGTTTTAATTTTACTTTTCAGTAGAACTTATTTATCAATAAATTAAAGTCAATATTTGAACACACATATAATGTGACTCACTTGAAAGTAAAACACCTTCATAAAGTTTGTATTTATTATTAAATGTCAAATACATTTTTTTGAATCGGATAGTCACATTTTTTACCAAAAACTAAGACTCACGAAGTAACTTTTTAGGGAGCGAAAATTCAAGAAATCGAATTAGCATTTTTTTAAATAACAAATATGAGTGTACTACTGGATTTTAAATGCTGTTAAATGAACAATTTCAGTAACACATAATGGAAATTAATATTTCCGTGTAAATATTTTATTCCTCTCATTTGGTACATATCAATTTTTAGAGTATGTTTATGAGAACTCTTTTCGTCTCTTAAAATATTTCGACGCTATTTCGGGCAATCCCGTTTTAAAGAAACGTCAAAATAAACTAAAAGCACGAGAAAAAATCCTGTGGCACGAAAAATGTAGATTACGGGTACCAGACAAATGATCTCGAGGCACTAAAAAATTAAATAGGACACATAAAAAATAAACTACGGGTGTGTATTATATAAAAAGTATGGGTATCTAGGAACAAGTTATGGGTACTTAGAAAGAAACTTCGGGCAGATAATAAATACACTACGAGTACGCAGGTATAAACCATGCGCACGTGAAAAATAATCTGAGAAAATCAGAACTGATCAAATATTTTGAAAATTTTAGATTTTTTTTTTGGTGAAATAACTTAGTTACTCATTACCAAAAATTCCTTTTGGCTGTGGCTGATTCTTAAACAGTCCGAAAATATCTGATTACCTGCGTCACATTTATAAGAAATATCTTCAGCTACTAGACAATTATAGTACATAGCATCCACATACTTTGCGTCACGTATTAATTGTCTTTTTTAAAAAGTACCTTAAACAGACTCAACATAAAATTTAGCTTAAAATAAATAAATACGCATGTTTCCTGAACACCTACGAAACTTATTTTGATGTGTTTAATTGAAGTTATTTTAAAGACTAACTTGTTCTTAAATTTTGTAGCACACCTAGGGCTTTTCTCACTCTTCACCCTACTAAAATCCCTATGAAAATGTTAATATACCATTGAATTGGAATTGGCTGCGCAGAATAACCGCCACAGATTAAATATTCCTTCACACTAGTCCTACTGCAAATAGGCAAAATTCTATGGCACACAAATATAAAAGCAATCACGTATATCTATTTGAACAATATGAGGCAAAACGTGATGCTCTCGTTAGCCCCTTTTGTTGCCAAATTTGGTCTTTAATGCACCTCGTTTTAGCTGAAAAAACGGAGCTAAAAACGTGACATATTGCTATAATGTACATAAGCTTTACTAATTGATTACAAAACTGCATTATTGAATAATTTTATTTTTTCTCAGTCTTACACCTAATTCCTTAAAGAAAAAAGTAAGAAGGCGCGTGTACCGATAATAGTGAATATCCTGCAGTAGTTACACATATGATGTATCAGGATAAGCACTTATGTCTGATCCAGCGCAACAAGGTGTCTATAACATTTCCTGCCATCGCCCCTCTTGGAGTCCGCTCTTTTCAGTTGAGAGTTGGTGCTCAGTTGCGCTCTCTCCAAAATGTCCAACTGGCGAGAGATCCTTCTTAACGGGTGCATTATTACCGGAGTTGTGCTTATTTCAGTTTTTGTTTATTATTATAGCAAAGGTAAGAACAATCGCAAAATCATTATTACTAATTGGATTAGTGTCGAAGAAAACTTTTACAAAACCAAAAACTTCTGGAAAATAAGATAAAAGCAATGTCATATAAAAATAGAGCGATATTCTTCAACGAACTTAGACTTAAACTTAAGTAGGTAGCTTGAAGAGATCAGGAAGTTATCCAGGGACTTTGCCGCACGTGTTTGTTGGTTCATCAACTTAGATATTACAGATGCAAGAAAATCCCTGTGGTTTTTATCAAACAATAACTGATCCGCCATAAATCGCATAGCTAATTAACACTTTTTGGGCTTAGATTCGCACCGACAATGTTAAATAAAGCTCTGCTTGTTAATCTTATCTTATTGCTTCGTTGTTTTTGCTATTTTGTGGTTTTTATAGAAATGTCCTATGGATGTATAATTGAGTTCACCAGTAATGTATTAAAAAAATAATGCACCTAGGAGCTTGTTTGAATAATTAAATAAATATATATAGTCATGGTAGATGCAAATTCCTTTGGGACTTTAAAGCTGAAAAATTGCAAAAAGTTCAGTAAATGAAGAGTTTTTTGAACTTAATCTAACTTTTAAATCGGGTTTCGTTGGATAATACGGGTATAACATTTTTTGCTTTAGAAAACAAGAAAGGGGCACTACTTAATGGCCTGCATATGGTAGATAGACACGTGTCCTGTGGCACTGCAAAGGGCATTAATCAGTTTTTCAACCCATTCCAGGTTTTCAGCACATTTTGAATCAAATCAAACGCAAAAATTTATATAGTATTTAGACTGGTTAATGGGAACTCTATGATAGGTATAACGCAGACTAGAAATATTGATCAGGTTAATTGTAGTGGGTCAATTGAGTTTAAGATGGGCTCTAGGTAATATTTGCCAATCAGGAATACAATTCTTAACTTCTAGGCCTTAGCTTCTAGATTCAGCTAATATTATTCGAAACACATCAGTCATACTGATATTGTTGTTTTCTGTTTTCTTTTTGACCAAACTAACCAATTACATTAATTTAGAAGAATTTTGAAGACTCTACAATTCTCGAGAAATGCCCAGTTATCTACCTCCGTTTCTAATCGATTAAAAGCAAAAAATGCAAATTCTATTCCGATATAACTCAATCTGCTAAAGTAATTTAATCGCAACACTTAATTAAAATGAAAGAGAAAATATATGAGATATACCGGGTGATAATTAATGACATCTCCTTACGTCACAGGGTAATTCCTTGTTTCGTTTTAATGTAGATTCTCCCTATGAGCATGTTTCGTGAATGAGATACAGAGTTTCAAAGTTTGAAAATGGCTTCCAATCTTTTCTTTGCATTTCTTATTAAAATATGTGATGATTACCAACCTTAAGTGTGTATACGACGTCACGATTAATGTGGAAAATATACAGGATGAGAGAGTGACTCTAAAATAATTTTAACTGAAAATTGTAACTAAATATACATATGTATCACAAATTCTAGTAAGTAGAAAGGAAAGACTGAATGCTATTTTCAAACTTCGTTACCCGGTATCCCCTAACGCAAATTCTTATTTTAAGGCCCTTTTCTTATGAAAATCTGTCTTAAAATCATCACTAGTATAACTATCTGTGTATCGAAAACAACCACATATCCTTTTATATACAGTGCGTAATATTTATCGTAATATTAAATCGAAACACCTCGAATACTAGGTATTCTATACAGAAATGTTTAGTAGAAAGGTTTATTTACTCTGAGGAGGAAATGTATTGGTGCTCAAGGTGATTCACCGTGACATCACCCCCCATGTGGGCGGAATGAAGGTTAACTTTTTAATTTCAAATGGCAACTCCCTTTTTTTACAGATATGGATAAAAACAATAAAAATTGCAGAACGCTCAGTACTGCAATTTTGAACATATTTCGATACTTTAGGTTAATGTTATATACTGTATTTTGTATATTTTATCTCGATACTTAATCAGGAGAATGTCCGAAGGACACTATGGCTTGTGCTTCTGGAGGGTTCTGCATTTCCAGCAAAAGCGTGTGCAATCAAGAGTACGACTGTCCCGATAAAGAGGACGAGGATCCAGTTTTGTGCGGTAAACTAAAAAAAAATCCACTCCAATTTTTTTATACACAAAAATTTCTAGCGGACCTACATGGTAGTTCAGGACTGATAGAAAATATATTGAACATCAGCTTATTAAGTGAAGATAATCAAATGGAAGAACTATGCGGTAAATGGTTACTCGTTAATAAAAAGTCAGAGATATTACTGTATAAGGCTACTTGCAGGCATTGAAAATTACCCTAAAGAGAGCTGCCAGTGCGGTTTTAGTACGAGAATCTATTGTAACGAGGCAGGGTTTGTAGAGATTCCTCAGGGGATTTCTGTGGGAGTATCTTACTTGTAAGTCTGAGTAAATTTTCTCCATAATCAATACAATGAGTTTAATTTCAGAATATTGTCTAACAATGGTATCAAAACTTTGGGAAGAAACTCTTTAAGAACCTTCAATTTGACATTACTGTAAGTTTTTACTATATTAATGTTCAATAATCTTAACATACATTTACTTAAGACACATGGAGAATAATGAGCTTGACCATATAGAACCCCAAGCATTTGCGCAGCAACAGTTTTTGCAAAAATTGTAAGTTTACAGTTGACAAATACAAAATACAAGACGTCACTAAAATCCTTTTGTTAGATTTCTAATGAACAACAAATTAAGAACACTGCCCTTTGGCACCTTCACCGGTCTGACTAACTTAGAATGGTTGCATATAGACAATAACATGATTCAAAAAATTGATTTTGATAATTTTGGAATTATGAAGAAGCTCAAATGGCTGTAAGACAGGTAAAAAGCTTCTACATCAGTCCTTTTTGCAGTTAATAACTTTCCAGGGATATGTCGCACAATTTCTTAAGCTTTGAAGAAAATGAAGCGTTTCCACTTATGTCTGAACTTGTTGAATTGTACGTATTAGAGAACTTTCAAAAATCGATTATAAAGTTTCTTTTAAATTAAAATTCCAGGTTTTTGAACCATAATCAAATAAAATATATTACAAATGATACATTCAACAATCTGGTCTATTTGGACTTACTGTGAGTAGGTATAAGTTTCACTACAGGCTTTTTTGGAATCTTTCGAATTTTTGTAGGTGTTTGAGTTCGAACACTATAACAGCCATTGAGATCGGAGCCTTCATCAATTTGAAACGGCTTAAAGAATTGTAAATGTGCGAATTTTATTTTTTTTCCTCAAAATTCGTTTATTGTGCTTATTACAGGAATCTAGATGGAAATCACCTTAAAACCATTACACCAGAGTTGTTCAAATCACAAAAATACCTTATCAAGCTGTATGTATTTTTTGAGTATTCATTTTTGTATTCCATACAAATTTTAAAGATATATTTATATGTTACCATTTCAGCTCCCTGGGAAACAACCCCTTAACTTATCTTAACAACGAACTTTTCACTCCTCTTCGTAATTTGCGTTCGCTGTAAGTGCCTTAACTAAACACCTCAACCGAAAACCTTTAAAATATTTTTTTGAGTAGCCATTTAGAGGACTTGGAAATTGCAAATATCAACACAGAAATGCTAAAATGTACCAGGGCCTTGCAATGGGTTTATTTCCAATCTTATACTTACTGCACTTACGCGCCATCAGTGCCCAGGTGCCGACCATTATCTGATGGTATATCATCACGAGATCGACTACTGTCGAAGCCAATATTCAGATATTCTAACTGGATTATGTGCCTGATTACACTTAGCGGAAACAGCCTCGTTTTGTTTGGGAGGTTTTTATTCAGAGATGAGAACAAAAACCTTAGTATTGTTATCAAGAATTTAGCTAGTGAGTTGTAATTTATATACACCTATAGTCTCCCTAGCTGGTATTTTAGTAGGAGATAGTCTTATGGGGGTGTATCTACTCATAATAGCCTATCATGACTTGAAATATCGTGACAACTATAATGAATTTGCAAGGAAGTGGATGTCCTCATGGGATTGCGTCATTACTGGGATGATTGGTATGACGTCTCTGGAGGTATCAGTCATGTTTCTAGTATTCCTGTCACTTGACCGCTATTTCGCCATAACGATGCCGTACAAAAAACACGGATCTTTAAACTTTAAGGAGACTTGGAGGGTGGTGTTTTGCATTTGGTGCTTTGGAATTAGCGTTTCTGTAATTCCTAGTAAGAAGGGAATGCTACCTTAAAAACAGCTGAGATGAAACTCTTATTATAGTTGTAGGATTTCTATCAAGCACAAAGTTTTATGGTATTAACGGCCTTTGCCTTCCTTTATACATTGACGATCCTTATCTAATAGGCTGGCAATATTCCGCTATAATATTCTTCGGGATTAACGCCCCAAGGTACACATAGAAAAACAAAATTTTATTAATATAGACATATTTTTTCAGCCTTCTGGTAATAATCTACACGTATGCAGGAATGTTTATAAGTATCAAAAACACCAGAAACGCAACTTCAATACCAGAAACCGATTGTGAGTTCGCCATCAGATTTTTGTTCATAGTTTTGGCCAATATTGCTTGTTGGCTCCCCATCATCATCGCCAAAATGGTAGTTTACTTCAAAGTCGATGTAACAGGTAAGAATTTCACGATTTCCAACAGGACATTAACATCAAAGTTAAATTGCAGCTGATGTTTATGGCTGGTTAGTGGTTTTTATCCTGCCAATCAACTCCTCATTAAACCCAATTCTTTATACGTTTACAACCAGGAAATACAGAAGCAGAATTGTGAACGTGCCTAATTGTTTTATGAAAATTACTAAATTCGGCGGAGCCCATTTAGCAGGAGATATTTTTAAAATCTCTCAGAAAGATATTAGCAAGTCTGAAGACAATTCTTAAATTTAAAAAAATTTAAAAAGGGACGTCCTTACAAGATCGTTTGGTATCCAGAAAATGTTTTAGGCTACATAGATTTATGTGAGTGGTGTACTATTGTATCTTATGTAACAATACTTTGGAATGTTTTATAAGTCAATGTTAAGTAGGTATATAAAGGCCTTTAAAACTTACCAAGGGAGTCTTTTTCTATCTGAAAATCTTGTGTTATCATTTAATCTTGATAGATGCCATTATGGATACGAGAATGATGTCTGAACTTCCTTTACTTCGTCTTCATATTTTCAAACTTCATTATGAATTGAGGAAACAAAAAAAAATAATAACTCATGAGAACGACCGTCTTCGACTTCGCTTCTTGCATGTCTTGGAATACCACTGCAAATAAGAAAAAGACCAGAACGTGACTTCCTAATTATTTTATTACATTTCGAATACATTTATATACTCCACAATCACATACGTTTATAACTATTTACATAGCAGAACATTTATGAAGGATATTGCCACCTCGTCAAAGGTCTTGTCAGTTCAGCATAAAAATATTGTGTATTTTTTAATCAGCTTGGATCAGGAAAATGTTTGATTAATGAAGCTTTTGAACACAAAAAGATCGTCTCAAGCAACGTCACAGTTACTATTATGGGCTTGGACGGATTGTGTTTTAAAAAAATTTAAATCGTTATCGCGTATACTTTGCACGTATCCTCTCACGACCTCATGACACAATTCCTATTTCAAATGCTAAGTAGATTTAAATCCCTTTAAAACGATTGATAATTAAAAAAGGGTGAAAAAATTCCTGCTGAGATCTTCTCCCCTATCGAGTTTGAGGTGTGAGCAAGCAACAGACCGATTGGACTTAATTTTTGGTCCGATTATTTACATACAATGTAAATCATCCTAGTTTCTTAAATGTCACGTAAATTAATACTTTTGGCTTAAAAAGCCCTGTATATACACATACCTTATAATATACACGTACCTACTTTTTAACTACAGTGAAAGTCGCGAACAACGACGTCGGTTATAACAAGTCGCATATACACCTCCGGCAAAAACTTTGCTTTGGGTACAGTTTGGTTAATCATAAATAATCATTTATTAATTGTGTTTACCAATTACTATATATGGATATTCATTTATTTTATGTTTAAAGTTAAAAATAGACAAAAAATCCACTCAATACTTCGTGCCTACTGGAATCGGTACATCAAGAATAAAAACAGTTCTTGGCTATTCAGAAATAGGGGATTACCGCTCACCTGCTATTTTTATGATCCACGTTCAAATTAATTATGGTTGTTCACATCTAAAATAGATCTGGAAAAACATTTGAAGTTATTACAACGTGTGGTCAAGTGCAGGGCACGTGGAAACCTTTCTATAAAATTCGTAGACACATTTTTCAACAATTCACTTGTTTAAAAAATTTTAAATGGCAAAAAGGATCGAAATTAGTATTGAAAAACGAAGTGCGTTAATCACTTTACACGGCGAAGGATTTTCATATCGCCAAATTGCTAAAACAGTAAAAGTTTCCTTCAAAGGTGTACAATCAACAATTGACCGATTCAATCATACGCGAAGTTTTCGCGATCGCTCGCGTAGTGGATGGCCACAAGTGACCACCCCACAAGAAGATACTCATATTATTGCCACCACCAAAAGAAATAGGCGATTAACATTACCAGAAGTCCGAGCTACTTTGAACAGTAGCCGGCTAAACTCCGCATCCTCAACAACAGTAAAAAGGAGCCCGAGACAAGGCAATTAACGGGGTGCATTGCTGCGAAGAAACTATTGTTGAGATTGGCAAACAAAAAAATGCCTTCAATAGGCCCTTGGGCAGCGAAAGTGGACTATTGAACAATAGAGAAATGTACTGTAGACGCACGGATCAAAATTCGAAATTTTTTGGAAATCGTCCGCCTATTCTCGTCGGAGGAAGTCCTTCGGAGAAAATGGCCTGCAGTGTTTGGTGCTAACCGTAAAGCATGGGGGTGGTTCCATCATGGCATGGAGATATTTCCCTCGCCACGATATCGCCGATTTCGGCAAAATTGATAGTATTATGAAGAAGGAATATAAGAACACCCCTCTCGAAAATGCCATTTCATCAGGGTGCCGACTTATTGGGTGTGGAATCGTCTTTCAGCACGATAATGATCTCAGCACAGCTGTCGCCTCTGTCAGACCTATTTGGAAGAGGAAGAGAATGCTGGAACATAAGAGAAGATGATTTGGCCCTCACAGTCGCTTCACCTCAACCCAAACGAGTAATTTTGAGAAAGATTAGATAATTTCTTTTGAATATACAGTATTGGCCATAATTATTGCAATATTTAAAATTGATTTATATTTTTGTTTAAATTGAAGGAACCAACGTGTCATCCTGTACATGCATCCTTTATTGAAGTGCTTTTATTTATCCGGGAAAAGGAATATATTAATTGTTCTTATGGTATATTCACTGGTGTAAACAAATTGTGTTTCTATTGTGGCCAAAATTTTTGCAACTATTTATTTTTTTGTGTTTTTTTTTGAGAAAATTTCGCTTCTCAGTTTTTTTATTCAATTCGACTATTATTTAATAAATTTTCCGTCATGGCTCGAAGTAAAACCTATAGTGGTGACATTAGAACCGGAGTTATTAATTTTTATAAGAATGGTCTAAGGCAAGTCGAAATAGCCAGAAATTTACAACGTCACAAATCGTCAGCTGAGAATTATGAAACAATTTGTTCGTACTGGTAGTATAATACAATTAAAAAACACTGGTGAACTAGGAAAGTCTTTCTAGGAATTGAACCGAAAGATTTTAAATATTGCTAAAAAGAAGTTTTTTCCTATCTTTAACGAAAATCCTGAGTGAAGTCGATAAACCAGGACAATCTGTCCTTTCAAGTTGAACAATAAGGCAAAAACTTTGTAAAAATTGATTGAATAGTTACAGATCTGCCAAAAGGCCTTTGCTCAAACCACATTTACTGGAAGTCAAGTGACTGGAAAAGAGTCGTATTCAGTGACTGGTCTAAGTTTAATTTATTTTGAAGTATTGATGTGGTTCACGTAAGGCGACTTAAAGGCCAGAGATTGGATCCAAAATTAACTCGTTTCACTGTGAAACACAGTGGAGGATCTGTAATGGTATGGGGGTGCTTTTCGTCATTTGATATGGGTCCTCTGCACAAAATTGAGAAAAGGATAGATAAGGTTATATACAGAGACATTTTGGAACCCTATACAGATGAGGTCATGCAGCTTAAATTCACCTGTTAACACGACAACGATCCAAAGCGTGCTTCCAAATTTCTCAAAGAGTGATTAGAATGGCAAAAAATATCTGTTATGAAGTGGCCGTCCCAAAGTCCTAATCTCAATTCAATTGAGAACTTATGGAAAATTTTGGAACAGAAAAATCAGAAGCGAAAAGTTAAAAATGCGACTCTTCGAACTATTATCAAAAGCTTGGTCAGAGACGAATCCAGTTACAGTCGCTGAAAAAAGTATTCATACATCATAGAAAATTACTTTATAATACAGTTAATGCATGAACCTCTTGAATATATTTCTATTAGTTTATGTCTGTATAAAGTACATGATCTAAGCTTTTTAATACCAACTTAATACGTATTTACGTTATCACTTAATAAAAGAAGCATTACATATTTCGAAAAATGTTCAATTAACATAGGAAAAAAAGCATTCATGTGGTTTTAAATCACGGCAAGTACCGAACAGCCGAACACTAGAAATGGAATGATTTTATAAACATGTTTATGCAAGTATTTGAATCGTGTACTTAGAATCTTGTGGGTGTTAGATATTTTTAGTTAGATTGTTTTTCTTTGTATAAAATGAGTTTAAAACGTAGAGAAACTACAATCGAAGAGAAAGAATTAAAGATAAAACTTTTTAAGAAAAGTAATTAATTAAGAAAAATTGACGAGATTGTAGTAAAAGGTCACGCTACAATTCAATATATTGTAAAAAAATGTAAGGTGTCTGGAAACATTGAGAATAGCCATCGCACTGGAAGACCATCGAAACTAGATAATCGAGAGGAGAGTTTCATATCAAGAAATATTAAAAAAAAATCATCTAATATAGCTGCGGTCTTCCAAGAAAGATCTGGAAAGAGTGTTACGCCAAGAACCATTAGAAATTCCCTGAAAAAAAGCACGATTCACTGCTCACGTAGCTAGAAGAAAGCCTTACATTAATAAAGTAAATAGAAACAAAAGGCTCCAGTTTGCAAATGAATGTGGTAATAAGCCTTTAGACTTCTGGAAAAACGTTATCTTTTCTGATTAAAGTAAATATAGCGTTTAGGGTTCCGATGGAAGGAAAGTAATGTGGCGGAAACTAGGAAGAGCGTTAAATAAAGAAAATCTAAGGCTCACTGTCAAACACGGTGGAGGTCGTGTAATGGTATGGGGGTATATGGCAGCATATGGAGTGGAAAATTCGGTTTCCATAGACGGCATTATGGACAAACACGTCTATTTGAATATTTTAAAAGAAAATTTAACAACTAGTGCCGAAAGATTGCACGTTGAGGGTCGTTCTCATTTTCAACGCGATAACGATCCGAAATATACAGTACAGATAGTTCATCTGTGGCTGCCCTATAGCACTCCCCACAGGTTACATACACCTCCACAATCTCCAGACATTAACACGATTGAAAATATATGAGGAGAACTAGACAGATGCATTCGAAAACTTCCAATTGCAAACAAAGAGGAACTGAAAGTTGCTTTATTGCATTCCGCAACAAAACGATAGGACACTTATAAATTTTTAAAGTTTTTTGAAAATAGCTTGCTTGACAGAAACTCTGTACTCATCCCTACAGGTGGTACTCGTTTATATTCAGATGAAAGAACGCCAAGCAACATTTACCATTTTTTCAGGAGTTTTAACCGTTTAAATGAAAAACGAGTGTAAAATTATAGAACAGTATCAAAATATCGGTCTACAGATAGGTTTGGTTAAGATGAAAAGTGTTCGTGATTTAATATAAGTAAATATAAAAGACTCAGGGAGTGCAAAACTTAAATTTCAACCTCAGAATGGGCACTCAATTAAATGAGATAGAGCGTAAAATTATCTTAAATTCAAAAAAAGATGATTTCAGTGTCATCGAAATATCGAAACTAATACAGAGAAGTAGAAATGTTAACAAAAACATTTTTTAGACAATCCCAAATAATATAAGTAAGGAAAAAATGTAAAGGCCGACCCCGTGCTACAAGTGAACGTGAGAGACGTACAATTATTACAATGGCATCTAATTCAACTCATACAGTACGTTGAATTGGACAAGAGCCAGGTGTTTTAAAAAATATACAGAATGTGGACCGTGTTTTACAGCACACTGACCATTTGAAATGAAGGAAACTTAAAAGTAAGCCGCCGTTAACAAAGAAACATATCAATGACCGGATGAACTTTGTCCAAAAACATATTAGGTTGTGTTAAAAATAGCGAAAAGTATTATTTACAGATGAAAACAGGGTTATTCTTGATGGGTCAGATGGGTGGGTGCTCTATTTTCATGATCTGGGGAAAGACACTATATACAGGAAGAAACGACAAATGGGAGTTGGAGGACTTGTGATTTGGGGAGAAATTGGTTACCGAGAAAAAAACAAATATACGTTTCATTAATAGTAAACTGAAGAGTAGAAACTACATTGAATTAATTGATTAAGAATTATCGGATCATGCGATGCGAATCAGTGGATGGATGTACCTTTCAGCAGGATAACGCGGCAGTGCATACGGCTTTAAGTGGTAAAGGACCATTTTCAAAGAAATAACATTCAAGTTTTACCCTGGTCAGCATAATCTCTAGACCTGAATATTATAGAAAATTTTTGGGGGAAGTTAGCCTGAGATGCATATGGAAGTGGCAGACAGTTTAACTCGGCAGATGAACTCAAAAGGGCACTTGTTCATAGTTTAAATACAATCTCCCGTAAGTTTATAAAAAAAACTATATAAATCTTTACCTAAACGAATGTTAGAAGTTCCATTGAAGAAAGGGGGATCTGAACATTACTAATGCTAAGAAAAATTTGTAAAATATGTTTGTGTTCATTATAAAATCAATGTTTATTTGTATGTGTTCTATCATTTTGTCGCGGAGTGTACAAGAATGGAACAAAATCAACCCGAATGTGCCAGATAATTTAATAGCTTCGATTCTACGACATTTAGTTGCCATTATAAAAGCAAAAGAATATTCTACCGAGTACTAATTACCATAGTGTAAATAATTTTTAGAAATATGCAACGTTTACCTTATTAAGTAATAACATAAATACATTTTAAATTGGCATCAAAAAGCTTAGATCATGTACTTTGTACAGACATAAATTAATAGAAATATATTCAAGAGGTTTTTGCATAAACACTATTATAAAGTAATTTTCTATAATGTATGAATACTTTTTTCCGCGACTGTATGTATAATTTAGAAACTAATTAATTCTGTGCCAAATAGAGTGGCAGATATAGTGAAGGCTGAAAGATATTACACTAAATATTAAAAAAATTGTTTTATTTTTCATAGTTGTAGTTAATTATTTAAGTAAAACAATTTAGTTGCAAAAATTCTGGCCAGTATAGAAACACAATTTGTTTGCACCGGTGAATATAAGGAGAGATAAAACATTCTTTTTTTCTGATAAGTAACTGTAGTTCAATAAAGGACGTACATATGCGCAGGGTGACGCATTTGCCCCTTCGAATTAAACAAACATATAAATAATTTTTAAAACGTGCAATAATTATGGCCGAGACTGTACACATAGTAATTTCCACTTGTAACAAATCTATTTATAACGAACTTTTGTTTGATGCGAATCACCCCCATAGATGGTAAGAAATAACTTCCATAAAGTCAACTTATTTCTTCCCACGTATAATGCACCCGGCTATCACGAACTTCCGCTAATAACAAACCAATTTGGGCATAATAAAGGTGCAAACTTATCGCTCATAATTAGGGCAAGGAATTACTGAGTGATAAGGATTTGGCAGGCAAATAACTCAGCCAAACTGCAGGGTACACACACGCACATACAAAGGGCATATGTTCACTTATAATTTTTAAGTGATTAAAAATTTTGGCCCTCTACCGTTTGGCTTGTGAATCAAAAATAAATTTATATTGTTTACGCTATAAAAATTAAATTTTCTTGTTAAAATTAGTTCTGCACAGGAAAATTTAGTGTCAACTTGGATGAACCAATATTTAAATATATTTACTTTAATCAGTTGAAACCAGTGAGGTGTTCTGTGTAATATGTAAAAAATCAATTTGGTGTCGTCAAAAATTTTCATTAAAGCAACATCTCGAATCAAAGAACCATTAAAACAAATAGATATCGACAACTCCAATTTTAATGACGGTTTATGCGAAGCGTTCTTAGCTGCAAACATTTTTTTATATAAATTAAAAAATCGTATTCTAAAAAAAAATATCTGGAAAAGTACACAAATACAACAGTTCTCCGCGAATCAACTTTGCAAAAAAAACATCGATAAGACTTTAAGTAAAATCAAAACTGCAGTTGCTGACATATATGTATATGGGTGAGTGCTGATGATCAACAGACAGGAAAGGCCGCTGTACTATAAATGCTATGATGGACATTTTATATCCAAATGATCATGTTGCTCCCAGCTCTAGTTACCTAATTGCCAGTAGATTTTGGGAAAATGTCAACTCGGAAATTATAGCGTCGGTTGTAGAAGATGCAGAAAATAATGTGTTTTCTGGACCCCAGCACAGACCTAGAGTACTGCTCTATAAATCGGATACTGTGGCATATATGCTTAGATCTGGGAAAATCTTAAAAATACATCATGCTACATATAATTTGTTTGGCGCATGAATTACAAGGTATATGCGAGTTTGCTAGAGAGCATTTTAATAAAGGTAAACAACTTGTAAGTTTGGTAAAAAAAATATTTTTAAAAGCTCCCAGCAGAGTGTCTCTATGTAGGCAAATGTTTCCGAATTTGGCTTTACCCCCAAAACCAGTTATCACACGATGGGGCACGTAGACCGAAGCTGCCTTACTTTAAGCGGAAAATTTCGATCCTGTGAAAAGTATCATCTTAGACCTAGATGAAAATACTTAAAGGGTCAAGACATATCGTACCCCTTTAAACACTTGCAATTTGCGAAAATCAACTGTGTGTACAATTTGGAAGAAGATAAACAAAATACTGGAAAGCTACGAGCGGTTCAATTCGGCAGCCAAAAGACCCTCGTAAGTCAAATCGTTATCAATTGGACAGAGGATTGTTCAAATGGTTTTTCAAACATAAGCAAAGAACGTCACACAATAACAGGTGATTTGCTTCAAACTAAGGCTAATGTAATGAAAAATTCAATGAGAGGCAGAGAATTTCATTTCAGTCGCAGTTGGATCGAACTGTTCAAAAAACGGCATGGAATCACGAGTGGAAAAATTGTGGATGAAGCGGTCACAGTAGACATCGACTTAGTGGATAATTGGCTGCAAGAAGAATGGCCACAAAGGCAAGAAAGTTATGAAGACAGTAACGTTTTCAACGTCGATGAAACAGGTCTGTTCTATAAATTGACCCCAGATCGAACGTTGGATTTAAAGGAGAAAAATGCACAGGCGGAAAACTGTCCGAAGAGAGAATCACTGCCCTGGTAACAGCCAATTTTGCGGGCACAGAGAAAGATAATCCATTAGTTATCGGTAAATCTCGAAATCCTTGTTGCTTCTGGAATAGAAAAATTCCTCTCAAGTATATATCAAATGCAAGAGCTTGGATGATATCTGAGATTTTTTTGTTCCGAACCTGAACTGCGAGAGTGGGATGCCCAATTAAGAAGGTAAAAACGGAAAATTATTTTATTGATAGACAATTGTCTAGAACATAATGACGTAAAGGATCTGAATTCTACCAAACTAGTATTCATGCCACCGAATACTAGTCCAAGACTGCAGCCATTGGACCAAGGAATAACTCATACTTTGAAAAGAAACTATCGACGTATTATTTTTGCAAAAATAGTTTTGCATATCGATAATGGTAATCAAATTTTTTGTGTAAAGCTTTAGAATGCGTTAAAGATTATTCACATGTCATGGCAAATTGTGTCCCAAAAAACAATACAACACTGTTTTTCTTATGCTGGGTTTTCTAAAAACCACCAAGAGGATTTCGATGCCGAAGACGAACTTTCATTAAACGATTGGTTAAGAAAAATCGCAAATAGGAATAATAACCCTGATGACGACAGAGCTCAAGTTTGATTCAACTGATCCAATGTTGAACACTAACTTTGAAGACTTTGTACGCATGGATGATCACGTAATTTGTAGGGAGCTCTTAACAGGCAACGAAATTATTAGTTCAGTGCAAGATACAGACAATAACGATAACAGTGATTATGAAGGTTATCCTAGCAGTATTGAGAATGAAGATATAACTAGAACTAATCTACCAGAACCATAAATAATCAGTTTCGGAAAAAACATTTGCACCATTCACAATTTCTTACAAAAACGTAATGCTCCATAATATATTCTTAATGGTTTTGCCAATGTAGAAACGTTCTTCAACGAATCATCATCCATTCACTGTAAAATTAAATCAAACAAAAATATTTGATGGTTTGAAATAACCATTTATACCAAATATTGTATGTTTAATTGTAATGAACTATGTAGTGTAAGTTTTGTGACTTTTTTTCAATGAATCGTGCCTACAGCACAGTGCTACAGCTTTTGCTTGTTCTTTCTCAACTTTAGATACAGGAGCGGATACAGTAAACTTCGATTATAATAAACCCTTTTGTGTAGATGGAGGGTTCGTTATAAGCGAACATTACTGTATTTGACGTACCTATATACAGTGACGACCAACATATTCTAAGAACCAAGATTTCGTTTTTAATTTATTTGAATGTAATATCAAATATCTTTAAAGCATGGATCAGGGTTTCACCCCCAAAAAAATGTATATCTAAAACAATAGACATGCAAGTTTACAACTAGTACCAGAAGCGGACGACTTTGAAGAAGAGGAAGATCTTCCTTTAACTGAAGCGATAAGAACAATAAATTATGATTTCTAAAAAGAAGATGTTGCTATGATAAAAGAAAACCGTACATTGTCAGATGAATTATGGACTGATTTTTGAAACGTTGACCGTCACTTGGAAACAACCGGTGCTTTATTTGACGAACAAATTGCCAACGAAGTTCTCACCATTGAAGAAATCCAAGATGGAAATGATAAAGAATCTGAGAGTGGTGAAGATTTTAAATCATCATCAATCGTAGAAGAACTACAAGCTGTAAAAAGCCTGAACGGTTTTGCGGTTATTCCAGCGACAAAAAGCTTCTGAATGAAATTAGCTTCGTAGAGATTTTTTTAAAATTTACTTTAACTTACGTTGCAAATAGCAAAAAAAAATTAGGGAATATTTGAATAAAAAATGCTTTTACCACGCATACGTAAATATAAATAAATCAGCAATTAAATTAAAATATTTAATTTTTTTTTTCATGTTTTTTCTAATCAAAAAAACATTTTTGATGCAACGACGATCAGATACAACGACCCTTTTTACTCGGTCCTTTCGCCGTCGTTATATTCGACGTTCACTGTATATTGAAACTGCGTCTAAATGTACGCTTATGCAGTTGAGATTTTTTTGCCGTAAGGGCAAATGGCTTTAAACTGATATTACACAGATTGAATCTGGTCTAAAAAGGTTTAACATTACAAGTAAAAATATGTAATTGTTCGGTCTTTTGATTAGGCCTTCCAAGGTTTGAAATAATATTTATTTCTGATGTATGTATGTGCAGATTACCATATGAAAATTACCCATTCTCTTACGGTTACGACTTAGCAAACAAGGGGGTTTCTTGGCACTAAACGATACTGAAAGCAAACATTTTTTTGTGCGGCTTATTTGTTCGGAATTAGCTCAATGTTTCTATCCGTTAAAATGAATAATCCTAGACTTATTACACATATGTACTTAAAATTTTTAGGTATCACTTATTTCTTGGCTGAAATAAAGGTCTGTGAAGAGAAGGGAGGGAGCGCCTCCCCATCAGTCTATGATAGCGTTTATGGCTTTTCTCTTAAATTTTTTTAGATTATAGTAAAAAATCTACAAGAATAAATAAAAGTCTTCTGTGGGGGGTATCTACACATAAATGTTTAATTATTAACTCTGTTGAAATAACCAACAGAAGAATGGCTGCTTAATGTGATGCATGGTATAAAACAGATTGGTTGACTAGCATTGGGCTACAGATGTCTAGTGAACACTAAAAAGTTCCCTACAATAATATTAGTTTATATACATAATACTTCATTTAACGTCAAATTATGTCTTTGTGGCTTCTGTTGATACAACAGAAATTTAAAATTATTTGCAATAAAAAAAAACTTTGACACGTCTTAAAATTGTAGATACGTAAATGCACTTAAACGGAATTGATTGTACGATTTTTTTGTTGCACCTTAAAAACTATGCAGGAATGCTATTGAGATGTAACAGTGGCATTCAAAATGTTAAAATATGCACTCATCATCCCAACGGAAACCATGGATATCATTTTGAAATCAGGGAATTTCAAAACAAATGACCTGATTTATGTACGACTTACGATACTTCGAATCTTATTTAATTAAGTTCTAAAAATACTGAACTTCAGATGTGTTTTTTCTAGTTTTGTTATACAACATATCTGCTAGTGGGGCCCCATGATCAGTAATATCATACAGGGCGTAAATGTATTGCAAAATTTAAAATAAATTGTGTCTTGTGTCGATCAGCTTAAGTCAGAACTTTTGATTATATTACCTTCATGTATCTAAATTAGTGACGGATATTTATAAACCTGTTTAACTACTTTTCAACTTATTTTCTGTGCTCGGAGTCTGATTAAGTATGAGACCATGAATCTACGATAAACTTAGAAAGCTGCGTGTTAGGAACAAAAAAAACATTGATAACTTATTTTTCTGTATATTTAAATATAGTACAGACATTTACTGTTTAGCACTTCACGTTTTGTGATTAAGTTCTAATAAAGCTTTCTGGAATAACGAGGCGAATTTCCTAATTACAGTTTCAATGACCATGAAGAAATCTAAGGGTCACGAATTAGATTCCTATTTCTGAAAGTTCTAAGATGTCCAAGATATTTATTGTCACCGTTTTCGAGTTATTTCCAAAAGTACCTGCGAATGCAGATGATTTTCCCATAAGGAATGCATCGAAGTCAGATGTTTCAATCTAGATTTTCAATTACATAACGTATCATGGAAAAAAAATGGTTCGTATAATTTTAATAAAATTATTAATCTTAATTTTACTACAATTTATTATATATTCGGAAGCGCAAGGGGAAAGACATGAAGCAAATATGTACATTTATTACGAAAAAAAAAAATTGTGCATTTCTAGATACTTTAGCAACCAACTGCAAAACGGTGACGGAAAGTTATTAAATTGAACAGGGGATTGAAATATTGACAAATAAATGACCATTGTCATACCCCGAAAAAATATTGCTAAAGAAAAAGTGAGTCTGACCTATATATCTTGTATATTGATAACTGTTACCTTCGTATAAGATCAACTTAGCCAATTCCTAATATCGTTGCAGAAGGAATATGTAGGACAAATTTGACCTATTAAGTGTTGATCACTTTGAAATAATTAATCGCAAAGCATACAAGCAGGAACCTAGGAGTGTTAAAAAATGGCTTAAATTGGATGAAGCTATTGTCTTAGATGATAATAATAAAAAATCTACAAACGGTTGATTTAGTTTTAGGGAACATCTGTTTCCACCAATGGTAAAACGATTGGTAGCTATCGAATCATGCAACGATGAAATACTTTTTAGGACATTGACTGAATCATAATACTAGAAGATAAAAATTGTTTTAAAATTTTTAACATATGTATTAAAGTTAACTATAACTATACTTATTCAGTTTTTCCATTTTTGTAAAGACCGTGTAGTTATTCGCAGTGTTATTAAACGATGTAATGTAATAACAACTCTTAGTCCACTACGTTTTACAAAGAGCAGAGTTAAAGGAAACATTTAACAATTTTTGTAACCTATTTGAAGGGTTCACTGGACGGGAGCAATAAAATATCGTCGTTTAAAATTTAATAGCTTGCAATCCCCAATTTTTGCAAAAATGCGATTTCTAGGCCATTTAGTTATGGGACATCAGATTGTCGTCTATGTAACTATTTTTGGCCACAATTTTACAATAATTTCAGGATTTTAGAAATTAAAAATATCCTATTCTACACGTGGTGAGTGCAAAAACGCGTAAGCTACATTTCCGCGTATACTGCGAATTACGAGAAATTGGCGTTTAATGCATGCCGTTGTAAACCACTATAAGCTTATGTGCGTATGGCTTTCAGGGTTAGTTCGGGCTAAAATATAAAAAAAAAAACGTAAAACAATAATAGAGGAGGGAAAAAAATTCAACGCGAGAAAGAACTAACATATTGGATTTAAGAAAGACATTGAAATCAAAAACGTAAAACCAAATTGCCCCTAAACCCGAAAAAAACGTGAACTCACTCTGTGGTTACAATTTTGGCAAAAAAATAACTGAGTTCGTGTTAAGTTATTTCAAAAGAAAACAAGAAACAGCTATTTGTGAAGTTATGTAATATGACGAGAGCAACACAAATGCTACCTGGTTCTTCTATTTAACACATTTTTCGATATTTTACAACTTAACAACAGACCGTCAAAATACAAATGGTTGCAAAAAACTTTTAGTATATAGATTCTGCTGAGAATTTTAAACAAAAATAGTATGAACCTAATAGGTTAAAAAAGGTAAACATTATATGCGCAAATCCTGAAATTTCAATAAAAGAGACACTGGAAAACAGATATCTCAGAAATTAAAATAGATGATATCATAAACAATAAAATATTCAAGAATAATAATGGATTGCAAGCTTGGCTGAAGCAAGTCCACCGAGCTACTAATATGAAAAGCCTAAAATATATGGGAATAAAGGAAAAAACGTAATGGAAAACGTTTTATGGTAGGAGGGCGTAACCTATCACACATTTTACAATATGAAATGAAGTAGTTAAATTGTATATGGAGTTTGGTGATTTATATTCAAACCTACAAGTAAAAGCAATATAGGAACGTTAGAGAGGATCTAACCACAGGTACTTCGAATAGCCATGGGCTGTATGTGCTTTAAACCAATAAATTTACCGAGAACAAAGCGAACAAAGTCGAATTTAAGCCATTGACGATAATCGCTTCTAGTGTAGTGTATTACGCAAATAAACATCGAAGATCACCTACTATTCTCTCCATTAACGGAAGTTAAAAAAACCCAAATGTATTTCCTTATTATAATTTTATTCATAGCTGAATGGAAATTATAATAAGGGAATTATAGGCTTGCACCTACCGAGTACAAGCTTATAACTATTTTTATTAATTTCTTGTCTAGATACATAAGAGTATAATCGTCGACTCCATGGCACTGACCCTCAATACTAAGGAAGAAAGATAAAGATAGTCAAACGAAATATTTAAAAAAATTATTCCATCGGCAAGCATAAATTCAGGGTAGGATTTGGAATATTCCGGAAAGAGTACACCTTCGTTTGTAGTAATGATTCAATTGGGCAATATCAGTCAGGTTACGCCAACTTTTGCTCAAAACATACACATTACTACACTTTTGCAATAATATTAACAGAATCCAAAACTGCTATTGATAAGGTTAACAAAAAAAAATCCAATAATCAATATGAAAGAATAAAAAGAGAACAACTTTTGCGTGATGTAGTAAATTCCTGGACATAGTGGTATTCAGGGCGTATCTTAAATGACGGTTTTCCTTTTAACACATCCCGGACCTCAAAAAACTAAGCAAAATATTCATACAACATTTTTCCGGCATCTCGAAAATAAACAAACTATGCGCGTATGAGTTTTAAACACATTTCTGTAAAAAATCTAAATCCATTCCTACATGAAATAGTAAGTAAAAAAATCCTATAAAAAATTATCTTTTATTGTAAAAACGCAAACATTTAGTATTTACAGTTTTTATACAGTTTACTGTTTGTTACTTATGATTCGGCAAATTTAAAAATAATTCGTGAAGCTTGGTTTCTGGTGTTATTTTCATAAAGATAAACACTATTAAATTGAGAAAGGCCCATAATTACTCTAATAATGGACTGGTTCACATGCTGTTGATATGCAAGGAGTGTCGCCAGAACACAGCCGAAGCTTCGCTGTCGTACTCCGAGTGTTTTCCACTAAAGCTTCATCATACAGCCCGTAAATTTATTTATTTTGTTAGAAGAGTTCATGAGACCGGAAATCTAAAAGCAAAACATGACGAATATGGTGGAAGACCTAAACTATCTAGAATAGCGAGATCAACAAGCATGCTTCCTTCAAGAAAATTCACTATTGACGACAATTTCAAATACTCTTTGTAGCCAGTCCCGGTGTGAGTAATAATTAAAGATTTGGTATTTCCTAAAAATTTCTTACGGGCATGTTTCAGTTGCTTTTGAAATTTCTAAAAAAATTTAGTTTTTTACAGCCTGTCATGTTAAAAGGAAAACTCTTAAAATATACCATGTATGTATAGTATAGAAAGCAATGAAAAGATTGATGAATCAATAAAATTTGGGACATTCCTTAAAGTTCTCCAAGACCTAGTATTAACAAAAAATCATGTAATAACTTTGATAAAAAAAAACTGCAAAAGTATTTATATCAGATTCGGAGAAAAAGTTGCAGAATTGCGGAAGTGTTCCATCCGAGTATGCCAAAGGAAAACGCAAGATAAGTTATAAGAATCAGAACAAAACGATTTCATTCTTCAGTAAATATGCAGTAAGTAATGCCGACATATCTTGGTCATTTTTATATGGTGAAGCGTTTAACTCGATTAGACCGATTTCAAGTTAGAATGAGCCACAATAATGTATTATTTTGAAAAAAATCAAAATAATAAATTTTGATTTTTTTGCACATGTTTAGTTTTTGTACTGTATAACAAAACTAGAAAACATTGAATTTAGTCCTATAGCAAAGAATTAATTAAACGGGTTTTAAAAATAGGGCAAGTCGCAGTTAAATCATTTTATCGATTTTAAAATGACGACAATTTGGAAAATGACCCAAAAATGTCTTCATCTATATGGGATGAGGAGTAGTATACTTTTGAAAGGTGCTGCAAAGCGAAAAGTAAAGAAATAAATGCGTGAATAATAATAATAAATTACTAAAATGCGTATTATCAAAGGATAACGTTCGTACAATGAAGTAATAGCACCAAATTAAAGATTTATATTGTTACATTCTGGTTTTTGCGCATTTAAATGTGCAATCTTATTATTGGTATTGGCTTGGATGATCAAAAAATATTAAACATCTCCAATATTTCGGAAAAGATAAAAATACTATTTACTAAAAGTCATGTGTGTCCTCAAAATATTGCTGAAGTTCATAATTTTTTGACTCTCAGGACTGCTTCCACCATTTTGGCGAATCAAGCCCTTGAAAATTGAGCAAAAAATAAAAAAAAAGCAATAAATTACCCACTCAAAGCTCATCAGCGTCCAGATTCCTTAAGAGTGGTTTAGCTGAAACCAAAAAATCAAAAAATTTAAAAACCAAACTGAAAAAAAATAAAACGATAACACATCAGAGCTGAAAAGATTAAAACACAGATCAAGCCAAGACCGTCTGGCGTGTTAAATGCCGGGATTTACCACATTCTTATAGGAAAGTACGTAATTAATACAGCATATTAATGTTACTAATCATACAATTTCATGTAGGAACTCTTGTAAACGCAGCTAGGAACTTCCATGATTCATTTCGATGTCATTTGACGAACATGAAATCATATATTCAGTAAAGCCCCAAAATGAAGACGAACATAACACTTAATTGACGCTGTTAATGCACATATAGCATAACAAATTAGGTTATTCAGACTCAAACATGGCAAGGCTTATTGAGTCGTGACTGAAGCGAATTTCAAATCACGGCTCCCTCAGATTCCATACCTTCTGGAGGTACCCGTTCCAAGTCACTATTCTTATCGTCAAAGATGTCTTTAGAGGTGGAAGGTTGTTCTCCGTCTTTTTCTATCGTGATTGCAATACTGGCAGGGAATCCATCAGGAGACCTTGAATAACTGGTCTGCGGATCTGAGCAGTTGGAAAGCTTTCCGGAACAATTGGAAGTAGATGACCGATTCTTCGTAACTCCATTCGCAAGTGTGTACATATCTAAAGATACATCTTCAAGATTCTTTTCAGTTTCAGCGCAAATGGTTTCAACACATAAATGGAGCTTCATGAAATCGTCTATGGATTGCCACACGCCCGGTCGCTTATTATGATAGAGCTTGGAATACATATAAATGTCGACTTTTTGTTCGTAGACCAGGTGTTTTTTTAATGTGACTAGTGCGCAGAATGAAGCTGCCTCAGTACCACCAAATCTGGAAAAAAAATTCATGTTGTTATGAAATCATAGATGAATTTTGATTGCAGGTCAAAGGAAAAATCGTAAGGTATGAAGGGCGGAAAAATTTAATTGTATTTTTACCACGTTTTAAGAACAGAATTAGCAAAATTTTTACTGACTGATGTTTTCCTGCTCAATGTTAAAACATTAAACTTACCTATCCACAACACAAATCGGTCCCTGATCTTCTTTCTGCAATCCAATAACACAATTAGGCAGATCGTACATATTCTTAATGCTGAGAACTCCCTGATTAGGCCAGTTCAAACTCTGTACAAATTTAGTTCGAATCTCAAAGTCATCTTGCACGGATTTGAGCAGAAATTCTCTAATTACGAAGGGCGTGGTTTTGACGACGTTGATTTGGGTGCAAGTAAACACCTCAGTCTGGATAACTTCCTCATTTTCTGGCCAGAAAGCTAAGAATTCTTCACCATCCACGATGCTCAGCATGACAACCAGTTGGCAGCTGTGATCGTAGCACATTTTCCAGAAATCTTCTTTGGTTGTTGGATGCTGGGTGATAATGAATTCTCTGAGACTGTGGAAACCTGGAAGCCAGCTGGCGTTGATGTAGTCAGACCCGTCTTCGCCTGGTCGGGGAGTGAGATGAACCCTGGCGCTTTCGATGGGTACTAAAACTGCAGATCTATTTTTCTTCTGGTTTACGGGTTTATTTGCGGAAACCAGGTTGAAATCACGGGGCTTGAATTTTATTACTTGCTGCAAATTATTAAAAATTATTCCTGATAAATCCAAAAAGAAATCTTACGAACTTGAAAGAGATGGTCGAGAGGCTTCCAAGAACTCTCTTCTTCAGTTCTACTAGCTGGGTTCTGTAGAACCTCAATGTATCTAGCGAACTGGTCTCGAGTTATATCCGTATCCCCAGAATCTATGGCTTCAATGAGAGCATCATGCACAAATATGTACTGCTCCTCAGTCTGCACCAAGAAATTCCTTTGGGCCCTTATATGTTTGAGGAAACCGTAAACATTGACCTCTCCCCTGGACTTAATTTGCTTCAGCATGGCATCTAGGACTATGTAAGTCCCAGTTCTACCGACTCCCGCACTAAAATAATTAGTTAATTATCTTATTTTTATAATTAAACTCGAATCTACCTGCAATGCACAACTATAGGTCCACTATCGGGAGGGTTGGCTGCTGAAGAAGTTTTAACAAAACTGAGGACTGGTAAGGGATGGTCTGGTGTCCCATGATCTGGCCAATTGGTGTAATGGTATTGATATACTGTCTTCTCAATCATTGAAGCATCTTTTGCTCTTTTAATCTGTAAAATTATTGAGTGAAAACACAATCCTCCAGTAATCCCAAATCAATTATATTTACATTTCCAGGGATGCTTACCCTGGTATGTCGTATGACCAAGGTTCTCACAGTGTAAGTGGCCATAATATCCTCTTTGACCAACCTCACTTGAATAAAACCATACAATTCCGAACCTTCCTTAGGCCAGTACATATCACATTTTCGCTGCAATAGGTATGATAAATATATCGATAGAAAATAATGACATTATTTATTACCCGACCGCGCTCTACTAAATTTGTAATCATTACAATAATGGTAACCCTCTGTTCCCAGATCATTCTCCAAAAGCAGTCGAAAGTTGACGGCAGAGGCCCTTGAGTTCCGATGTATCGTTTACTCACAAGAAAACCGTCTATGTAGTTGGCATTTATGTAGGTTGATACTTTTTGTCCCGGCATAGGAAGCAGTTGCACTCGAGAATGATCATCTAAAAATGTGTTTCAATGGTTTTTAATTAAATGTAATAACCCTGAAGGTTTTTTGTGTAAAAATGATTGCATTGCCTTAAAAAAAGGGAAAGTCATTTAGCTTTAACGACGTAGAATTTAAAAGCAATAGTTCTTGACAATAAGGAAAAGATTATGCAATTCTTGATTGGTCCTAGCTTTCGTTATTTAAACTAAAAAATAATATCAGATATTGATTCTCGTTCAACTAAGGAGTTGTTATTTCATAGTAAGAAAAATATTATCGTGATAAACCAATTTTTATAAACAGTAATCACAATATTAAAGAATATGATAAACGTGAGAAACAGTTTAATTTTTCATTAAGTATATGTACAAATTCTGAAAGTATTAAAAATATGTACGGAAATACAAGAAATTGTAGCAAATAAAGAGATGTTAAATATAAAAAATGTGAAGAACTGTATGCGATTTTCAGAAAATAATGGATACGTATAGATATAATTCATGTTACAGATTATATTTGGGTCAATCAATAACTTTCTTACTTGAATAATAATTTTTTTTCAAATAATCGAATCTACTGTCGATTTTGTAAAAAGTTAAAAAAATGTGAGATAAAAAAAAAAAATTTTTAAGATTGTATAAATATTGAAAATTAAATAATATATGAGATTGTGTGGGACATTGTGCAATATTGTCACGTTAATTTTTCGTAATACATATATTTCAATATTTATAAGTTAAATATTCACAGTAAACTGCCAAATTCTATAAACCAAAACTGCGCGTTTTGTTTTTGTTAGGATATGAAAAATGGATCTATAAGAACAATGCAGTGGATGCAAGCGGGATTGGTGTATTAAATCGACTAAGATGATTTAAATTCGTTAATATCTTTGCTAGGAAATTTCAGGTTTAAACATTGAAATAAACTGATATAAGAATCCAAACCAAATACTCACAAGCAATAATATTTAAATATCTATTTTTCGGTTTATTATCGGGATGCTGGGAGTTCTCAGAACTATTTCCTTCGTTCGTGGGATCATTCTGAATAGAATCGTATTCTTTACTAAATCCGATATCTCCGTCTGCATGCAATTTTGCAACGTGTTCATGGAACCTTCCCACTTCAATGGGCCCACTGTAATCTCTCCGTCTTCCCTCGTCGTTTTCCACGTTTTCGGCATTTTCGGGTTCGTTTCTGGGAGATGGGCGATGATTCCAGTCCAAAGCCGCAGGTGCACAGTGCGTATTATCCAGGTAATAGTACGGTGGTTGGAGGTATCGCCTACAAAAATTATTTTTGTTTAATAGTCTTTGGTTTTTACGCACAGAGGTGTTTTATGGTGCACATCAATTTTTAAATGCCTTTTTGATCTCATATGTAAAAAAATAGTTCAGAAGGCATTTGAAAATTGACTGGGTGTTTGTTGATTGGAAGACACATATTTTACAAAAAGTGTACAAGGCGGAATGGTTGACTTAACCACTGTGAAATGAAATTTTGTCGCAGCTCACCTTGTACATTTTTAGATATATACAATGAAAACGAAAAGACTATAGTGAAGCCCTAAAAATTTGTCCAAAAGAATGTCTGGGGCTTCACTACAGCGACACATAAAAACTGACAAAAAGTGATGCATGATGTATCTATTGCGTAAGAAATGAATTTGTGTTCTAGTACTAGTTTTAGTGTGATCCAATGACCCTATCCTAGTATAACAAACATCGTAAACTAAAAACAGCTAAGTAGACTTAGTTCAACAAAAATGTAACTGTTGTTTGTTATGTGCAGTACCTACCCGTAAATTTAAACAGGGTGTTTTCCTTACCCGACCTATAGCCTAAATAATATGCAGGATATTCTTTCTTATCTTTACATAAATTAATATGTACATAACATGTAAATAAATAAATTCATATTTGTCAGTCTTTTCGTTTCCATTTAAAATATGTGTAGTTATATTTCTCTCTCCCACTGCAAATTACGCACACCCATTTATTTTACACGTACAAATCTCTTTTAAATTCTAAACAAAGCCCAGAAGAAAAATATGGCCCTTAGGCAGATCTTGTTTTCAAGAAACGTTCTTATATACAATTATAACAAGTGAATGAAAAATCGAATTTTAAACCACAATCGGTATGTCTGTTACATGATCGTGATTGACATGAATATTATTGATATCGTTAAAGTGAGTCTGCGTATCATTTGCCATAGTTTGAACGGTATTATGGCTATTCTCATCTGCCGAACACCCTGTATATTGTCTAGCTCTATGGTGGGATTTGCAGAAAGCCCTGCTGTGTGAAAAAAACCTGAGTTAGGTCCGAACCAAATATACACCACTGTTACATCTAAATATTAAGATATCCTTTAATATTGTCCATTACAAATAGCTCTAGTCAATATTAAAGGAAGCTCAAACAAACGCTCATGAAATTCGCACGTAATTGATGAAATAAATGCCTGAATTTGGAATTAATAATTATTATGAATAACGCAACTAGAGTTTCAGGCAATTTTTTCAACTAAAAACGAGAACAGACCACAAAATCTATTGGATTACCTACCTGAACATTGTTGTTCTCCACAAACACATTACAAATTAAAAAGGTATTAGGCAGATGTTTGTTGGATTCCAGTTAAGATATTAGTCATAAAAATATTATACCTACTTGTTATTTACAACAGTTCATACGAAACATCATAGTAATAATTCAAAACGTCCTGAAGCCATTTTGAATTGTAATGATTGTGCTTAGTAGATACACCAGATTAATAATTCACGTGAAAACCTTTAAAAATTGTTTCAACCTGAGTGTGTCAACAATGAATGATGATGAAAGGTTATTATCATTCGTTGCAATGATTGAATCTTTTGCTTCAAACTAAAACCACCAGCTCATTACTTACAAATGTTTAATTTGTGACCTTCCAAATAAAATCAAAAGAGTTTTTACTCTTTAATTCATGCGCAAATTATATAAAGAAGGCCATTGCAAGATTTAAATAACAAAACATAATAATCCAATGCAAGTATGCACGGGAAACCATACGTAATTGGCTAATGAATAACTTAATAGTTATATCTCGCATATTTGACACTATACAACACAAGGTCAGCTGCTTACTAAATCTTTCTTACGTTTCAATTTAAGAAAATATTTTTCTGGGGCATACACAGTTTACAGAAGGTAAAGGTCTGATGGCCACCAAGCCGATTTTAATATAAGAAAACCCCATTGTTTTCTGACCTATGACTGACTTCATCTTGGGGCAAACAAAGAACCCTTCAGTCTGTGCTTATGTGGCATGAAGTGGGTTCAATTGTAAAATAGCATGAAAAGCAATTATGCAGCCATTAGTCGAAACTTGTGTTTCGATAAAATGCATTCTTTGAGGGACTTTAATTATTGCAACGTATTTTTTAAGGCCAGTTGGTAATATTTTTGACCTTACTACTATTAATGCACCTAATTTTTACGTCTGTACCGTTAGCAGAATGTAAGAATCTTCAAAATTGTCTACACTTTCCACCAATAACATAAAAATAGTAGATTTATAACAATTCAGAGAAATGGTAATTTTTTTGCGTTTTTCATAAAATATTTCCATTTTTGGTCTCACTTGAAATAATAGCCTTAATGATTTATAATCGCAATTACAAGAAACAATTGGCAATTTGGGAGTGTTGCTGCTTTTCGGTAATATTGGCTTTCAAAGTCTATACATATTTCAATTCTAAGCCGTAACCATTTCAATTATTGCAAGGAAAATATAAATATACAGAGAGTCCTGAAATTAGATTGAAAGACTTCAACTGTGTATAAAAGTATGGCTAAAAAGTCATCAACCTAAACATAAGTCTTCAAAAGTTTAGGGAAAGACAGTGATCAAGTTGAATAATTACGGCAATCGAGAGATGGCTTGCAGCCTAATCGAGCCGTACATTACCGACAGAACAGTCTGTTGAGTCATACTGGGAAGTCGAGGTGACTTTTCGAATATTGTTGATTTCAGATAGGAGGTACCTCCAGGAAATATATATATGCCAATCTCCTGTTTGTTATATATGCAAATGGTCAGACGCTTTGGTGATGATGTCCTCTGAACTATTCTATTTTAGAGCGATGATTTCAACGATAAATTAGAGTGAGTAATTCCCTGAAACTTAAATCTGAGAAGACTGTGCTGGATTCAATGGAATCCCCGAACATTTATCTTGACGATGAGTTGGATTAGAAGTTCAGTGAGTATTGTTAAAATTGAAAAGTGTGTTACATTGTGCATTGGTTCAAAAACATTATTTAATTATTTAATTTAATTTCTCAAAAGAGAATGATATAGTGTATGCTGGGTTTTCATACGGGGATGTCAAGTAGAGATTGTTTCAATAACCGTAAGTGATGGCTTCCTCCCGCTGTATTTTTGTATTTGATAGTATTGGTTACCAGACATCCTGTTCTTTTTACCAGGAACAGAGATGTATACGAAGAAGGTATCCACTTAAGGAGTAGCGGGTGCAATGATCTCACCAATATTTATTAATGTTTGCAATAGCATACCATATCATATAAGAAATATCCAAACTTTAAAAACTTTATTTTCATTTGTTTTCACATTAATCTGGTATCCGTAAGCACAGTCAAAGCTTGGTACATTACCTAAATTAAATGTGTTACTAACTGTTGAGTTTTATTTTTTTGTTAAACAAGACTTAGAACTCTTCAAAATTGCATAATTATTTTCAAACACTTGAATATATTTAATGATTCATTTCTTTTTACAACATTTTCCAATTTTAGTTTAGTGGCCAATAAAAAAGAATGCTTGTTTATTTTTATTATTATTAAAAAATAATAACTTCTGTTGTTGAAAGTAATGTGACACTAAAAGCGTCCGATATTTCCGAATGTTTAATATTCAAACCTTTCTTAAAAAGCAAAAAATGTGAAATTTAGACCTAAAATATCATATATTTTGATTACAAACAACATTACATCAACTACAACATACAATCAATTTTTGATTACAGCTTTAAACGAAATTGTTTTTATTCATTGGTAGATCATTAGCCATTCATTTGATGTACTTTGTAGGTTATAATATTTTGGTTTTTTATATCAGCAGACTGTAGACAAGCTAAACTGAGACTTGCTTTATAACATGTAAATAAGTGATATTAGAAAGGAAAGAAATTATATTGTTGTGAAAATTCCATACTTAAACAACAATATTCAAAGAACATTTATTGCAACTAACAAAAAAAAAATGCAACTGAATTATTTCCCGGTTTATTAGCCTCAACTACCAAAAAATTGTCCTTCTAATCTTGAAAACAAGGGTGTGAATTACTCCAAAATAGACGCGTAATACAAAAGGAATGCAAAGGCGATTGAACTTTTTAAGATGCAAACGCCTGGGGGAAAACCAACACAAATATTGAAGGATAATTGAAAAAATAACGGAAAAATATCTAGTACAACATCTAATAGTGATAGTATTGGTATTAATGGCATTGATCTATAAGTACAATTTACACAGTCGTAAGCATTATATTATATTTGAGGTAACTATAAGCATATAGTTTTAGGAAGATGGAAGAAAGTTGGAAACTAGAAAATGGAGAACGTAATGTATTTTTGAGAATCTGGTTTCTTTATCGAAGTCGCAACCTCTCTTCTAGTCTTGGACAAAAGGACGGAATAGACTGTTGATAAGGCCGATAAAAATTCTCTTCTTAAAAGACTGCAGCAATGAAAGCTCGTTCGATTGACAAAATACATTTTATATTTGTTTGGGTTTATGAATTATGCTATTATAGGTCATATGTTGAATACGATATATTTTATTACTTGTTTTAGAATTATCAATTTAATGAATGTAATCTTTTATAGGCAAATAGTTTGTTTTCAGACATTGTACAAGGTGTTTTATAAACATACCGACAAATTTTCCAGAAATGTAGTGCTCATAAAAACAAGTATTTACAACGAATAAAATTAGGTCCAAAATCGCTTCGTATCGAAGATACAGGGTGTCTAATTTTTCATTACTATTTTTTTTTATATTTCAAAAACGGTTTGGAAAACGGACATAAAATTCTAGACACGATACGGCGGGATAAATGTGCACATTCCTGAGTAGGCAGAATATGTCTATTTACACCAATAGTGTCTGTCCAGCCATTCAATTGAATGTTTTTAATGAAAAAAAAAAGATACGCCACTGACTGTTTTTAATATGAATATATTTTTTTGATAATATGTATTCCATTAATTCTTAATAAAAAATGCCTCCTACTATATTTTTCATCAAGTAGTCTTTTTCGAGAAAAAAAACTATTTCTCATTCCTGTATCTACCAAAAAATTGGTATAGATCATCAAATGCGATTTTTTAGAATTTTTTAAGAAAAATTAATTTAATTGTATTTTAGTGGAAGTGGAGGATATAAAGATAAACAATTTTATGGCTATATCCCAAACCGTTTTTGAAATAAAATTTTTTTGTAATAAAAAGTCAAACATCCTGTCTCTTAGAGACGAAGCAATTTCGGACCTAATTTTAATCGTTATGAATACTTGTTTTAATGATCTTTACGTTCCCTGAAAGTTTGTCAGTATGTTTATGAAACAACCTGTATATTCAGTGGCCTAAAGTGTTAACCTGCAAAGTCCATTTTAACTGAATTTAGAGAAAAAACTATATTTTTATACTTTACAAATAAGATTAAAATACATTTTTTTAAATCATTTCAATATTTTTATAAAAAATTGCTGAATCTGCATTTTTAGATGTTTCCAAGCTTTAGTTTTCTGGAGGCCCCTAGTATAAATAAACTTTTTGCAATATTTATATATGGGAAAATACACAGTTAAAATATAAAATTTGTTCACCCTGTATATTACTGTAGTCTGTCTCTCTCCAAACCAAGTTGAACATGCCCACTTTGCAATGAAAACATGCCAAACTTGGAATAGGTCATGTAAATGATTTTGTAAATAATAAGTAAATTCTACACTGTTAGAAACGATTTGACTCACTTCCACACCAAGTATCCACCTCCTCCTAAAAGCAGCACCCCAATAGCACATAGAAATCCGGCTAAAACCCCAGCCCATAATTCAGTGAAAGGCTCAGAAGGTACATAACAACCTTCTGTGATGTACACTGATACAAGCCTGGATTTCTCTCCTAATACTAGATGTCCTGTGCGATTGCTTCTTGATGCAGCAGAAACTTGGATTTCATAATGCAAATGAGGGGTTACGTTGCGAAAAATATACTGAAATTAAGGAGATTGGTTTAGTGCATGTTTAATAAAGCAAAATAGCAGCTTACCGCCATTGAAAGGAACCCCCTCTCAGTGGATATGTCAATATCATCATAGAGTAATCCATTTTCATAAACATGAATGTAGTACTTGTCTACACTGCCAGGAAATCTTTCAGGCCGAGTTATGTTGACCATTATAGAGTTGTTGTATTCACATGAAACATTAGATAGAATTGGGGCACTAGGACCCAAAATATCTGTGCGACTTGTTATTGGAGATGACTCATTTCCTTCATATTTCCTGGAAAAGGCCTTTACTCTGATTGAATATTGGGTGTCTGGTTCTTTAAATAAGAAAAATCATTAGTAACACAGTTGTTTTGAGACAGAAATGAACTTACTCAGTTCAGTTAAAACATAAGTCTTGACAACATCCTCAGGATTTGCTCTATCAGCCTGAATATCAGTAATATTGTCATGGGTGTAGAAAATCCTGTAGCCCTTGAGCTCTCCATTTGGTTTTTCTGGAATAAGCCACTGTAGGGTCAGAGATGTGTCTGTAGCATTTATAACAGTCAAGTTCCTTGGACTGCTGGGAGCTGTAATATCAACATTGGAGGTGTCAATGGCCTGCGTATTTATATAGGTAAAAACGTCGGTAAGCCCTTCAAGGGTTGTGGATTCAAATACAGTGGATGCTTCAAGAAAATCTCCACTGCAAAGTATAACTGCAATATAAACAAAAGCATGGCCCATCCTAGACAAGTCGGTTTCCCACGCCTTATATCTAGTTTAAAGAGGATTTCTCTTTGTCGTATGCAGCGGCATGATATCTATTTAATTCCACGCACTGTTTACTACAAATTAACCTGGTGCTATGTTAAAAGCACCAAATTAATAGGAACGTGTTTACTGGTCTATTTTGCGAGCCGCACATCGAACACCACCCAACATCGACTATTAGGTGAAGTGGGGGAAACAACCATTTAGCTTGTCAATCCACCTCCTGCGCTGCCAGATTTAGTCATATATCATAAAATTTCGGATAATCTGAACTTGCCAAATGCGAAAACTAATTAAAAAAATGTTATAGTTTTGTCGCTCGTGATGCATCAACAAATAATATTCAAATTTAATAACTTCTTGTTTTTATAACACCAACAATGCATATTTCATAATTTTTCTTTAACTATAGTTCAAATGGTCATTGACCACATCAAAACCGCCCGTGTCAGACGGCGTTACTTAAATGTAACAAAATAACTGTCGTGACATCGCTACGGCCGTTTTTAAATCCAGGGCTCAAAGAGGTCAATATTCTTAGATACCCATTAAAGAAATTGCAACGCTGCCAAATTCGGCACGAGCGGCGCATACTCCTGCCGGTTTTCATCTGATGGATCAGTTAATTTCCTTGCTTGAATGCCAAGTTTTCCATTCATTTATCCTGACTATTTATGATTTTAGTTTTTTCGATAAAACATCACACCGTCACATTAAGATCCTGTAGTATGAAATTACAGGATGTGTAAGTTGGAAGTGAAGGGATTTTAACCATTCACTGTTTCAAGTAGGAAAATGCACAGGAAAGTCATGGAATTGATGTGGTAATTTAAAAGTGGCAACGACGCAGAGGGGAAGTCGTCTTGATTGTTTTTTGAGGAGGGCGACAGGACCGGACTGTGGAGGAATTATTGTTTTTGATATGTGCAAAGAGATTTATAAGTAAGTTTGCAATTTCAAACATTTTTGTTTGTAATTGCATAGATAAATCTAAAGATTTTCAAATAAAAGAGGTAATTTCGTTGAAACTCGACATTTGCAGTGATATACAGAAAAAAATATTTTAATCTATCGATATGTGGTACTCTTTGATTAATAATATACACAGGGGTTTTCGAAACTAATGGTAGAAGTTTAAGGGTGTTTCTTTGGGCAAAATAAGAAAAAAACTCCTATAAGCGGATAAAATCGCTTAATTTTGAAATACAGTTGAACTCATAAAAAACATGTTTAGCAAACTTTGTGTTTTTTTTCCGGAAATTCAGTGACAGCGATTATATATTACAGCGTTGAAAACTTTGAAGATATTGGCCTCAGGAACTAGCCTTTCATATTCAGTTTAATCAGGACCAGACGGTTCTTGGTGCATTTTTATATGAAGTTTTCGTCCTATTTTGGAAGTCTAAAATATGTGATTAAATTGATAATATTTCCAGAGTCTCCTTATAGGACAATTTAAAATTTATGCAGCTTTATGTAAACACTGGAAAGAGACCAAATAATGTCATTTTTTTATATAAACGGAATAGGGAGTATATATGTAGATATGGGGTCACTTCAATTTAACATTTTGAAAATACTTTAAAATGAAGATGCTAATATATATTTTGAAGGCTTCGTTGCTACATTTTAATTATTTAGAGGCGACATATAGGGTCGAAATCAAGTAATACATAATAAGTTAAAACAGTCATTTGGAAATTTTCATAAGGGGAAGGTTCTTACTTTTTGCCAGTTTTCGAACTTTGTCGATACCTTGAAAAACTGTGTGCCTCATACGGTAAAATATATGTATCCAATTAATCATCTTGATGGCTCTTTAAGTCTGAGTAAACAAAAAAAGGGCGCGCCCAAAATCGTATTTCCAAGGCTCCAGGATCCCATTGGGTTATTCGGGGTCAATATAAGAATAAGCGAGAAATAGCGATTAATAAGGACGCATTAATCTTGAGATGTTTTAAAGTAAGTATTTAATAAGCATTTTATGGACTTTAAATTCAAAAATTACGTTCCCATAAACCTTCAACTTCGTGGTTGCTTAAGCACAGATACGAATTTATTTTAAATTTTTAAAGGGTAAACACACAAGGTAGATTTCTCGTTCGCATTCCTTTATTCATATTAAACCGAAATTACGCAGAGTTCCTCTTGTTTGGATAGAATTAAAATATAGGACTGATGTTCCCATATTGTATTAATAAGTCCACAGAAGAAAACTTCGGAGAAGCCCACGTGGATTTATATTCGTGGAACTTATATGTGAGGGTATATTCTTTGCTATAGCGGGCGTTCCTCGTAAACCTAATTATTTCCCCAAAAACTTTTAATAACCTTTCTTTTGTTTTCCAACTTCTCTTCCAGAGGAGCTGATTTCAAGTTGTCACCACCGCCAAAACTTAAATTATCGATCTTCTGGTGCTTTGTTTCCCCATTCCGATTTCCCGTTGCTTTACTAGTAAAACTTCCCCGCTTTTTCACTGCATAGCTTACGAGGGGTATATAATATATATATTGATGTATAATGCACGACGCACGAAACGATTTCCTGCAGTTTCTGCGAACAAAATCAATTTAAAAGTTTCAAAAAGAAGTAAAAAAATATTAGGAACCTAACATGCCGGCTTTTGTATTGATTCTAGGGCCCCATACCTTTGCATGCCGGCCCTAGAGGGACCTACGACTTCGTAAAATTTTCTTATGAATTTCTTCAAACACTAAGTTTAATAAGACCGCGGAATGCTTCTTTGCTATGGCAAATAAGAAATTTTGATCGAGTTTTTGCATCAGCGAAGTTCCTGATTGGATATGAAAATATTTAGAAGTTTGAAAAATAATGAGAAAGAGCAAGGTTCTTCATAGGCTTTGCAAAAGTTTTTTTAATTAAAAGTTCTTTTTGGAATGAGTTAAGTCTGATTGTAGCAAATCTGTGAGCCATAATATTCCGAGTAGCTTCCTACGACGAAGTTGCCTCTATTCTGAAACGAGTTTAAAACGCGAAATTCCATCTATTTAACTTAAATTTCACCCCTGCAGGCTATCTACGAGGAAAGCTCATTCATGCAACAGGTCGATTGATTTTACCTCCTATCTCCAAAGCAAAGTAAAGTTCCTGGTTTAGGTATCTGTTTTATTTGAAAGGCGAATTTCCGCAAATTGTTTCCCAGTTATCACACGAAAAGTTAAAGCAATGCTATTTTCCTTGGTAACGATTCTTGAGGCAACGAAATGTATCGGGAATACCTGCATTCACCATGTTTGCTGTATTGAAATTTATGGTAATTCGATTATGTCTAAGACATAATTATCACAAACACTTCTCTTCATTGAGATCCGCCTTCGCAAATTTGGTACAACGATTAGAGAAAGTGGATTTTGGGTCTCGCCAAGTTTATGTACAGCTAAAACTTATTTAATTAATTACAAGTTTTACTAACCTCTGTTGGAAGTTCACAAAGCGGACGCTTTCAAGCTCAAAAGAACTTCGATCGTGGTTAAACTCCTCCATACTTAAGATTTAGGCAATTCTGCGCAAAAACTATTTATTTGTCCCGAAGCTTTGGGGAGCTATTTCAAAAGCTATTCACTACCCCTTAGAAGACGGATTATTTTCTCCCTGGTCGCTTCTGGTTTCGCATTTTATAAACCCCAGACGTATATTGATTTGGGGATTTATTTCCATGTTTTAAAGGCCATTAGTCATAATTAACTAGTAGAACTAAGGTGCCTGCCCTCTGGAATAATATCATTTATTCATATTTTAGCCTGTAATTACATTAACATTTATTATAAAGCTATTTCATAAAATTAACCGTTTAAGAACCATTTTCTATATCTAAATTTATGAAAATGAATAATTGACACAGTCTCCATCTATCAAGAATATTGTCTTCATTATCAATTTTTTGGTGAAGGACATGATCATAAATGCCAAAGCTCCTTTGGTGGTGACTGCCTGGTGTTAAAACTTTGTGTCTAAATACCGAAAAGCCTATGAACAATTCCCTGAAGGTCCGGATGCGAATGTGTCGGAGACACGATTATTCAGTTCAAGTCCTTAATCCAGTCCCAGCGGAATGTGGTCCAAGTCTGTCGTTTCCAGGATTGTTGTTATTTGGCCCTACTTCATCTCAGTTCATATGTGGCACTGGTGTGCAGTCGAGGATTCAACTGTCTGGGACATTTGGCCTTTTAGAATGTTATTCGTTGAAATTGCAATATGCCCTTCAACTGTCAAATATCAACGTTTCTCTCCCATTGTACTGATGCTAATACGAGCGTTTTTCGTTAATTAAGACTAGGCCCTACGGGAGAAAGGGACATAATTTTTTTAATAGACAGACGTGCTCGAATTTATAAAATCATTTACTCAGCCAATTTAGACAGAAGAGTTGTCTAGAATCTTAATTAAATGGCCCAGGAACAAGCTTTCCACTCGACACAAAAAATATTTGAATAACTACTGACTCGACCATAAAAAGAAATAAGGAACAGGGTTAATTTCTTTTTGATCTTGGGGTGTAAGCGGTAGATAATATAGACTTCACAGGAACTATAAATCCCTTATTTTGTCAGTAGATAATCTATTGTACGGTGTAAGCATGGTCATAATTTCCGGGAGATTTAGTAGTGTTATTAAGAAATTTTATTAAGGAGTTATTAGTCCCAATTTGTCTTGTCGAATGTCGATTCAGTTATAAATTACTTTTACCACACTGGTTAGTTTTTATGGAATTTGCGATATTAATATTTTTTGCTCTAAGGAAAGACATTGGCATTAATTAATTTCGTAGAGAGAACACTGTAGAAACTAATAGCAATCTCTTATGAACAATATCGTGTACATGTATTATGGTCCTTTTGTACATATTTTGAGGAAAGTTTCAATAGGTGCTCTATTGACAAAATGTCGGCACAATTAATTTGAAGGTGCATATTTAGTTTAGCTACTATTTCAGCTATTTTGGCTTTATATATGCCATCATATCGTCATTTGTTGGAGAATTTTGCAGCACACTGCTTTTGAAGATGAATATTCAATTGTTCATATCAACTGGAATAAGGATATATCAAATCGGTGAGATTCATACGGTACACAAAGAGGTGTTGCGTTAAGGTTCTTATTCACCCAAGCAACAATGAAAAAACTAAAAATTGAGTTAAAAATGTTTTTGAAATTGGAGCATTTCGCAGTTCCGATTTAAATGGGGAGTTCAGGGGGGTGGAAGTAGTTGCCTTACAGTTTTTAAAAATTATAAATGCTGATAGCTCAGGAATTCATTAAGCAACTACTTCAAAAATTAGCTTACATTTAAACAAACGAGTACCTCAATACTTCTTGAAACTTTTGAGAGGCAGACTCACTTCAATATATAAAGTACGGAAAAATCGAATGTTTCCATTGAGCTATCTGGAATCAATCTTAGATCCAGATGAATCGATATAAGCGAAAAAGATCTAAAAAGTTTCCAAATTTTTCCAAAAATTTTCATAGGGAAAGAGGGTTGGTATTTATAATTTTACATTAACCATTCACCAATCTTAAATTTGACTTGTGTTTTCGTTGATATTTAGCGAATTTGTGGATTTTGGTATTTTCCATTTTGTATTTGAATTTAAAGAATAATACCTAAGAATATTGAATTGAGCGTATGTCGGCTCAATATTCTTTAAAATTTCCAAATTATCCACTTTTCTCTAATGCTTTACAGCTCGCTAATAATTTTTACACTTTTTAACATTACATGGCCCCTTTCTCTAAAGAAATGAATATAAAATCTAGTAGCCTCCATTTTTAAGCCAGACCCTAATAGAAATTTCCATATAGGTAGCTTTTTGTCAGTAGCATTATATTTAGCATAAATAAATTGTATTTTTTTTAATATACAGCAAGAGCAGGACGAATGAAACATAAAACTCCTTTACAGTATAATGACCTAATCCTGAAAGGATTTCGTTCAAGATTTAGCGGTGAAAATGTGCCCGCTTCAAGAAACCGCAAACCGAAGCGGGCTTTAATTACAGCGCTATAAGGCAAAAACCCTAAATACAAGGGTCTCTGTTTAATTCTATTCTCTAGGTCTTAAAAAGTTTTGGATACTTTAAATACTTTTTATTATGAAAAGAATAAAAGTTGTTCTAATACGCATTTTGCGAAACAGGCAAAAATGCAACTCTTTTTGGCGAATACTGCCCTTCGGCCCACTATGAATTTCTAAAAAAGAAAGTTTTTCAGTTCCGAAAGATCATTTATACGACTGTCCCGTCAATAACAATACATCTTTTCAGCATACTCAATCAAACTTGGACTTTTCTGAACATAGTGAAGTAATAAATGGTTGCAAAATTGACACCATTACGTCCTTAAGGCTCTTACTCTATTCTACATCTGATTAATGATGGTAATGTTTTAGTCTACCAAACTGAGCAGTAAATTTTATTGTTAGGGGAAATAAAACAATCCGAATCGTCATGATTTAGTTTGCTTAAAGTAAAGCCTCATTTAGCCGTTGCTAGATTTAGACTTTTATAACAAACCTACTTATACATGTCCTAAAATCTCTGAGATTCTATTTGCCTGATAATCACCTATTTAAATTCTCGTCTACGAAAGTCCTAATTTGATTTCACCAAGAAGTTCAGTTATAAATGTCACCGTAGAGCTGTCCGTAAGTATGAACTTTTAGCCTTTCAAGTGAAATGAGCTGTTACAGCAACCATTTATTTTAAGAGTTCTTTTCAAGACAGAATTTAATTCCAATTCTAATCAGCACGTCCTAAATGCGATTTCCTCCTAGACTCTCACAAAAA
Source organism: Euwallacea fornicatus (assembly GCF_040115645.1). NCBI lineage: Eukaryota > Metazoa > Arthropoda > Insecta > Coleoptera > Curculionidae > Euwallacea > Euwallacea fornicatus. The sequence goes on from NC_089573.1 coordinate 1,711,755, forward strand.
TAAATAGTGAGGAGGTCTATTGCCCGAATTCGATTCTTTAATATGACTCTACTATTTAAATAGTGCCTTAGAAAATTATTTTTAAAGGGCACAAAATGTAACAAAGAAATGTAAAAATAACCAATCTAATAGATTGAAAAGGGGGAAGAGTTTTCAAATTCTAATCCGCCTAGCGCCTTCAATAATAATAATAGAAATCTTTCGAATTTACAGTTTGAACGTCGCTCGCTATATTTCAGAATTTTCCTTTTGTATCGCTTCTAAGAGCCATAAACGTAATGGTTCTGTTAATGCCGTATAAGCTCATAACAATAAAAAGAATAAAATAAAGAAATAATCATAAAACTAAGATGGAGACGGTGTAAACATTCGAAAGGTTGTGATTTATAAAGCTTGAAGTGTTGTGTTTGTATACTCAGTTTCCATTTCGTGCAAACTCCTATGCTTCTAGTTTCTATACATTTTATATGATAAATAAATGCTTTAAAATTAGAAGTCTCGAAAAATTTATTTTTAAGCCAGAGATTTAGTTAACGTCACCAGTGAATGGGTAAGTGATTTTTGGTGTCGGTCTATCTTAGTGTCAAGAAAGTTATATTAAATTATTTAGCGTTACTTTTAAACTTGGAAATCTCTTTATTTCAAACAGCCCATTTGTCACCTCATATATGTATGCTATTTTTATACAAGATGATTCTTTTTTCTCCATAAAAGAAAGCAATTTCACACACTGAAAGTATTCTACGACCCCAATAAGGTTTCTAAATTGTAGTACCCTAGTGATTATTTTTTTGCCATTTTGTCGCAATATTTAAGTGGCGATATCTTAGGAATCCGTCAAGTAATTGTCATAAATAATAATTCAAACAAATCTCTTGCTGATGCATGAAAATTTAAGTTCGACAAAGTGGTTTTTTTGAATTCTACGGCCTCCGGTCAGCTATTTAGATATACCATAGATTCGATATCGGTCCAATATAGAATCGAAAAGCTGACCAAACCGAAAAAAAAAACATACCAATCATTTTTCTTGAAAACGTCCAGTCAGGGAGGTATGGCACCTATTTTTAATCACTTTTTACATTTTGAGTAGATATCTCGAGAACCTATCGAGCAATTGTCTTTGAGCTCAAATTAATTTTCTCGATGAATCTTGGGTAGAAGCAGTTTTGAAATTATTGTTTTCCCACTAACCAACCCCGTTTTCTTTTTTTCCTCGATAATCTCCTGTGTTTCTTGCACGAATTTCTTTAATACATTTTTCTTGTTATCTTCATTTGACTTGGAAGCTCTTTCTAAGTGTTAATTGTTAAGCCATTAATGAAATTTTAGCTTACTTTATATTGAGGCGTACTCTATTTTGAAAAAATTCGTATTTCAAGGAGCAGAAGTGAAACAGTTTATTATCATATTTGAAGAACATGCTATAGGCATAATTTATGGATGAAGGCTGTCCTTCAATTCCAGAGAGAACAGAAACGAGAAGCAGCAATAATATTTACATATTCTAGCCCTTGATTTTCAAGGAACAAATTCAACTGATCAACAAAAAATCGGTCAGCACAAGCTCTCCTTTTCAATGCTTTATCTACAAATTTAAGTCACCAATTTTACCTACAATTTTCCCCAGGGACTTAGTTAAGGCTCATATCAAAATGGACTCTTTTGGTTAACGAACTGATATCTTACCTATTTTAAGTAACGCTGTCGTATAAAAAAAAACGTAATTTTCCGCCTTTCTTTCTAAACAGACACAGAATCTCTGCCTTATATTTAAAACATTGTTCCGGTGGTTTTTATTCATTTCTTTTAGTAACGATTCTCTCAATGTGGGGATTTTTCCGAGTATTGAAAACACCCCATTAAACTTTTGGACATCCTGGAAATGGTTGGGTAACCTCGTAATAGACCATCTCCGTTATTTAAAAAGTCCCCGATAGGTCTCGTGGTCCCTATACGACATTAAATCCGTAGAGGGTGGTGCTTAATAATTTCTTTGCATTGACGTTTTTGAGCGCCAAAAATGCACCAATCCAGTGTAACCGCATTACAAATTTTTTAAAAGTGCTTTACTTACAGGAGAAATTACATGTTTGTTATTTCTAAGAAGTCCGTATCGTTTTCGGTTAATAATCCCCTGTTTTCTGCGATTTTGTGAGCTAAAAACGCTGTGTATATACTGAGAGATTGTTACTTCTGCCCTTGTAAATAATTGTTTTACTTCAGCGCCAAAAACTGTAATCACCCAACGTAAAGTCTTACAGTATTTAGATTCATTCGCATATTTTATGATTCCTTTGTTTGTTTGGAATAACGGTTCAGTCTGTTCTTAAGTTATCGGTTAGCATGTGTTGGTTCTTTGTACACTGCTTGAAGAAAGTATCTTTAGATTTTTTGACTACGAAAATAGTAGAAATTTTGGTTGTCATTTTTTTTTATTTCCCCAGTAAACTACATTTTTGGATTTACTGAATTAAGATGCACTAGGAAATCATAAATTTCACTATCACCATGGCTCCAAATGGCAAAGCTATTACTTGAATCCCATTGTCACACCATCAGATTATTCATAAAATTCGTTCTCCCATTGAAAATTTGTGCCCAGATATAATGTGATACTATTTTAATTATTCTAACTTCGCAGCACACCCCCAGTCTCAACCACTAAGTAAGAATAAATCTCCTTGACAGTAAACGGTATTTTCACGAGTATGCAAGACATGGTGACAACTTTAATCAGCTACCGCTACAGTATGATTGCCTCAGTTATATGACTGGATTTTATGTAGGTTTAAAAATTCACTGTCCAGTGTAAATAAAATTGGTATTCTATTCCCTGACTTTGTTGAAACTTTTATCGCTCGATGCACTTAGAGAGAATCCTAATGGCAATGACACAGCACTGTTTAAGATAGGGAAAAAAATCAATAAAACAAACATCAATAAGGAAAAATTCTATGAATCGTCTTCGTGAGAAGGTCGAAACTCATGTTTGCACTATCAGAAAATGAAGTTAATGCAAGCTTTTACCCGTTAGGTAATGCGATTCTTTTATTTCACCTTATGCTGTTCTGCAGGTCTTACTTTTTAAAACCTGGAAAATCTCCTCATTTATCCCTTACATAAAAAACTTCTCTAAAGGTAATTTAAGTTGAAATTAATGGATGCTCTGTATGTTATATAGCATTACCTCTGTGTTTCAGAAAGGCATCTATTTACACTCGTACCTTTGTCCTGTATAATGGAAAATAGTGTAATGTTAATGGATAGTAATTTCTATAGAAAAATATGAGTGTAACTTTCCAGCCACATTTTAATAACTATTTTAATGAACTAATAAGAACATAATACTTACGCCCTTCATCAGTGATTATAAGTAATGTTGTGTTTGGACCGTATCCCTCCGGGTTGAATACGCTTAAACCGACATGGTACTCCGTATGGGGAAGCAAGTTCGCAATTATGTGTTTCTGAAACAGTTAACGGAATTGATATTTAATGAAAATTACGGCCTTAAAGCGAAACGAGAACATTTAATGGTGGCACACAAATCGATTAAAACATTTCGTATAGGCTGCGTTATCTGATTTAAACTGATTTAGTAAACTGTGGTGAAAATACATATTTGCAGGCATCATTCTACGAGACTCGTTACTGAAGCTAAAATGTCTGAAAGCGGTTAATTAAAAGAAAAACTGCAATGCCAGACAGCGGATTCAAATTTCAGATTCTCCGAAAAAGGAGTAATTACGTTTCAGAATCTTAATTAGACTCTTAAAGGGGATATTCAAATAAGACTATAGAACGATTTAACAACATAAGAAGTATAAAGAGACTTTCCTATTATTCCAAATTCGTTCTAATTAATAATTAACAGTGTTTCCTTTGTAAATTCGATTTGACGAGACTGAAAACTTGGGGTTTTAAATAATAATACTAATAATTCAGTGACCAGCAACGAATGGGCACTTAAAGTTTTTCCATACCGTCTTGCCGATACTAGTAATTTACCTAGTTGAAAACCTAATGCACCCTTCTATTAAATAAACATACATCCCAAGACCTTAATACACCAGTTTGTTATCAGAGAATTCAACTAAGTAAACGGCAATTTACATGCAGCTAAATTTCATCTACTTAATCCTGCAGGTAGTTTGACTTAGAACTTGGTAAGCATATAAAGTGTTTTCATCCACATATGCATTTTGATGTAAACGTTGTTACAAACTTCCTGAGGGCCAAAGTTTAAGTCATGGATATAGACAGTCGGTTCACATTAAACAACATTAATGAACACTCTCACCATTGCCCAACGGTATTCCAAGTTGGGTTAAGTATACCAACTTTAATTAGGTTTTCCCCTATGACAACTAAATTGTAATGCTGTTTTACCGCGACTTTCGACATTGAATATACATACTTTTTGCATATGTAGGAAACCATCATGGCGTTTTCAATTATCTGTTTCAATTGCTCTTGCCAACAATGGACTTTGTGAATTAGCTGACACTTTTTTTTCGTTTTCCTAATCCTTTCCTTGGAAAATCCTTGATTTAATTCAACTGATATTTTCGATAAACTTGAAAATATCAGTGAAATTACTTAATTTGACTGTAGAGTGCCACGCGCTTTCGGAATTTTTTAATTAATTTCTGAAATTTTTTTTTTTTGAGCTGCTTTAATTTAATCCGAATGCATTTATAAATGTCAATTTATGTTACTTTTTAAAATCTGTTTATGTCAGCGACTTCTCTATTTCTCCACAATTGCCATAAATTTTTGAAAAGGAGATGATTTAATAATGATGTCTTTTACTTGCATTTTTTGTATTTTTCAGACTCCTCCTTGATATAACTTTGATGTAATTCGAACTGCCTTGAAATCTCAGTTTAACTATTAGTTTCTTTAATATTCAAAATCTCAACATCTATTTAAGTTAGTGATTTGATTGGTTAATTTTAATTTTCATGAGTTTTTTCAAAGTAATTTAATAATGAAGGCTTATTTGCACTTTTTCACTATTTATATTTCCCCTTGGTACAGCCCTGATTTCATCCAATTGATTAAAAAATCTCATTTTTTGCATAAAATTACTTACACTACTAATATTTTTTAGCTTAGTAGTGTGCGTGGTTTTCTAATTTTCATCAACTTTTGAGAAACAATTTAACAAAGTTTTATACTTTAATTTTTTGACATTCTATATTCCTCTTGGTGCCACCCTAATTTCATTGGAACTGATTTACAAATTTCAATTTATCTATGAACTTTCTTTCGAATTCAATTCTTATTTAAGTCAGTGGCGTGCCTCGATCTTCAAAGCTGTAATGAATTTTTGAAAAGTAACTTAACAAAGCGTTACTTTCAATTTCTAATTTTCTCCATTCTCCCTTTGGAACAACCCTGATTTAATTTTAATTAACTCACCAGACCGGTTTCTGTATTAAATTTCTTTAAGGTTCAAGATCTATTTAATTTGGGGGCATACCTCATTTCTCAGAATTACCATGGCTTAATTCTTAAATCTTTCTCCCAATTTCGTACTTTCTGCATGCCTCCTTGTTTTTTCTTAACTTTTAATGATAAATCTACGTATGACTTAATGTCTGAAGAACTTGACTATGAAGTTACTGGATTTGGTTGTACAGGGCTGCACGAAAGTGCAGAATAGAATAAATATCTTTGCAACAAGTAAATAAAAAAAAAAAGCTGAAACACTTGAATTGATTTTGTACGTATTTTTTCGCAATAAAATAAAATATTTTCTTTTAACCGCTTAGCGGCAACCCTACCTAACTTTTTTTTTATTTATTGGAAAAATACATCGTGTGTGGCCTTGCTGAAAACCTTGCGAAAAATACACTTTCACCATACCCTTTTTTTCTTTTAGTTATGTAGTTATTGCAAAATAAAAACATTTTTTAAAAAACAAAAAAAATGACAAAAACCTTCTTAGTCCTATATACACGTTATTTAACGTAGCAGATGCTGAAAATGTCCTCCATCCTCTATATCGCATGCTTCCAGGCGAAGGTAAAACCTAATAAAAGCTAATATCGATATGCTGTCTTCAATTCTGAATGAGTTTTTATTTTACATCGATAAAATAAGTAAACAGGCAAAGTGGTATTCAGCATATCAAGATGCACTTCAAATAGCGAAATAAAGTTGCTGCATTTTTTGTGGCAAGTCTATTGCGTCGATAAACAACACCTTTTTTATTTTATTTTAAAATTATAGGATTTTTGTGTAAAATTTAGTTAAAACGTTGAGTTCATTAATTTATGTACTCTCATGGTGTTTTTTTTTAATTTGCTAATCAAAAATGGTATTGTCAGAAAGGCAGCCTATCGAAATTTTGATATTGCTGGCACGTGGTGATAAAATGCGAATTTAAAATGAAGTGTGCGCGTTATTTAATGCAAAATTTCTGGAAAATAAATTTTCCAGGTTATTGTTAGTAAGATATTCCACATTTTCTCCACAAATATAAGGAACATGGTAAGGTGAAGGACTTGCCTAGAAGGGATCGGCCAGGTGTTTAAAATCATGATCAAAAAGTACATCTGTACGAAGATCTGCATACGTTAACGGTTTCATCGGCTCAAACTCATACTGTGTCTAAACGTACAATTAGGAGGTTTTTGAAAACAGAAAAATATTGCCCATTCACTGAACATGCTCTTTTCAGATGAAGCAACTTTTTTTTTAAAGGAGTGATTATAGGCTCAATAATTGTTTCTGAAGTTGGAAAAATCAAGACGCATATGTGAAGCTCATACGAACCGCCCTCAGAAAGTAAGCGTATGAGCAGATATCAGTGACAACCTAACTCTTTTTTGAAGAAAACGTTAGAACTGAACGCCTCTTAGATTTTTTAAGTTTTGAATTGGTGCCTGTTCCAGCTATTATGCTTCCCAACGAAATAAGTCCCGATATACCTGCTGAAACATTTTGGTTTCAAAAGGACGGCGCTCCCCTACTTTTCGGCGTTAATATCAGAAGATATCTTGATGAAATATTTGCGGGGCGCTGGATTGGATGACGTGGCACAACTGTATGGCCACCCGTATCCCCAGACTTAACTCCGTCAGATTACTTTCTTTGAGGAAATATGGAAGATAAGGTTTATCAAAATAGATCGGTTAATATTGAAGGCCTAAAGACCGTAATCAATGAACATATCGGCTGAGGCCATTCAGAATTTCATCAGCGGATTTTACCATCGCCTGAGACCATGCCAAGTCGAAGGCGAAGGACATTTTCAGCATCTGCTACGTTAAATAACCTGTAGTTGGGACTAAGAAGGTATTCGTTATTTTTTGTTTTAAAACGAGTTTTTTACTTCCCAATAACCGTATAATTGAAGAAAAATAAAAGATATGCTAACATTTAATTCTTCAAAGTTTTTCTACGATTCCACACAAGACATGTTTTCGTTTGAAAGAAATGGAGTAGCGTTGCAGATAAGCAGTTGAAGGAAACTATTCTATGTTATAGTCAAAAAATACCTTCAACTCAAAATCGGTTCACGTGTTTAAGAGATTTTTTTGTAAACCGCTCCTTGAAAATATATTAATATTATTTGTGACTTTCTCGCAGACCTGTATATGATATTCCATACATTACTTCATGTCAAGTCAAGACAAGTATTCAAATTTGCAGGCGTCGGTTGCGGTTATTCAGGGTAGGTTATAAGTGATAGTCAGTGACAATAATGAATTAACTGCGGTTAATCAAGACATGAAATTACCCGGTGTTCGAAGCTAAAACGATCTAAAGGTAAAGTTCGCGGTTTACTTCTAACTGTAAGACACTTTATGTGAGTGACTCCCTGGGGATTGACCCCACGTATGCTCAAGTGCCTTCGGGAAGCAGAATTGTGCCATCAATTAGTAATGAATAGAAATTTTCGAACCTATCTCAAATTATAGAACATTTAGTGCTGTTTTGACCCCTGAAAGTTTTAAACTAATGGCGCTCCTTGAAACTTATATCGGCTCTCAGCTCTATTACATACATATCTTCAAGTACTAAGATCAAACAATAATCGTTGAGACAAAAAGATTACTAAAGGGCAATAAACGTAAATATCACTTGGGCTCATTTGCAGTGGTACTTTGACAACCCATATAAAATTATAAAGGATGGGTGTTTTATGCGTAATTTTTATGATGTCTTAAATTCAAACATTAACGATTTAGGACTACGCTGCGATAAATCTAAATATAAAAGTTAACATGTACTATAACTTATGGCACATTAAACGTGTACTTTGTCGATGATTACTGCGTTGTTACATGGAATTAGTACTTACAGTAACACTGGCATTTCGAATATACTTCTCCTGAGTGATATTTGGGCCATTCATCTGCCTCCAAGTTAATCGGTAGCCGAGGAAATCACCATTGATCAGGTCGATATCTGGAGGGTCCCAACTGATGAATACGGAGGTTGATGATACGTTTCGGGCTGTGAATGGAATCCGAGCTTCTGGTACTAGATATAATTGAAGGAAGTGTTAAGAAACGTAAGCCACACTTAACAAATTTGGCTGAGAACTATACTATAGAGGATGTTTCTAAACGGACGGTAAAAAATGAAATGGGAAAATTACAAGCTTAAATTAAAATTTAAACTTCACATAAAGGCATATCTTGAATTATTTCCATTTTGGTTTACAGGGTATTGAAGTTTAATTTTTTTTCGCTTTTCATTAATTTTTCTGTTATTCGTAAAAATAATTAACCAAAAAAATTGGTAGTAATAATTATTTTAGTATTATAAATAAAATGATATAACAATTACTTAAAATACCGCACGGGGTGTTACATTTTTCGTGGTCGTTCTTAATATTTTACATCAGAATTTTTTATGATATTTTTAGATGTTAAGAACTGAAAACGCAAAAAAACTAATAAAAGACGCAAATCATTAAAAGAAGTTAATGAGTAAAATCTAAAAATGTGATAAAAAATGATTTGATGTAAAGTATTGGGCACGACCACGAATAAAATAACGCTGTGTATGATATTTTGACTCGTTATTTCAGTTTGTTCGTAATGCTAAAATTATTGTTACTATTAATTTGGACTTAATTATCGTTCCGAATAACAGAGAAATTAATGAGGAAAAAACTTAAGGTCCAACATTCTGTAAATTAAAATGGCAGTAATTTAGGACACGCCTTTAAATGAATTTTTTATCTTAAAATAAGCTCATGTTTCATCCATTTAATTTTTTACCATCCACTAACAAAGACCCTGTACAATTATCAGCATCTGGCTGATAATTTTATAGTATAATTAAGGGAGATTTGCAATTAATAATATTTTTAAGTTTCCTTTCCTAAAATCCAAATAAAATTAAACGTTTTCACTGAAAAGCTCTTGCATGACAAACCATAACAAGCACCTTTGGTGAGGTTTATGAACCAAGTTTTATTTGGGAAAACCTAACGAATACTGAATGGAAATTTGAAAACTTTAGTGAGTCCAGGCCTTATGCGTCATTGTAATAAATCAGTGGCTTTATCCTGAGGCGAGGTCTTCAGATACAATTAAATCAATTGCCCCCGAATTTTTTCTTAATTAAATAGGGCGACGAAAAAGACGGAACGTTAGAACGTCCAGAATGGACCGACAGATCTTGAAAGGAATCTAGAAATAAGGTTAGCCGTTAATAATGAATAGGGACGTCAGCCCTCAAAATTAAGTTTCTGGATAATTACAGTCTGGTTGGATTAACACTCCGTAAAAAATTCAGGAGTTCCTCCTTAGTTAATACTTTTTTGACACGGTTAAGGTTGAATGAAATGGGTTATAACGTGAGTTCTTTATAGCCAGAGTACGTTTTCAGAAGAGTTGATTTTCCCTTTGTTTTGCCTTTGATTTCCCAGGTGGAGGCCATTTCATTGGCGCACCTACAAACTTTTCCCATTTATGAAATTACTTTTAACATAATAAATTATTTACTCTATGGCAATTTATGTCGGATTAGAACCATGAGTTTCATTTAATTAGATACTGAATGTTTTAACATTCAAATAATTATAAAGCAGAAAGTTGATCATACTCGTAAGGTTTAACATCAGTTGAAGTATGTGTACATAGCGCTTGTAAAAAGTATTGCGACACGTTTACAACTTTCATAAATCCAATATTTGAAAAAAATACTTAAACACGCACAATGTTATTTTAAAAAATTTATTTAATATACTATTTTCGATATTCAAGTTTTTCACCCCCATCCAGGTCCCCTAGTAACTTTTCATTTTCAAATGGAGAGGTACCTATTGCAATCGAATCGAATGAAAGATAATTAGGAAGGCACCCAACGGGATATTTAGAACTAAAATTAGATCTACAATTTCCTCAAAAAATAAAATTATTAGATACAAAATAAAGTGACTCACTATTAAGCCAAACAAAATTTAATTTCCCACAATAAATGCTCAAGTTGGACTCCAGTAACAATTTGATAATGAATCAGTCATCCCTCGAACTCTTTGATGTAATTATCCAGGGTTGCTTCTGTAATTAATTTTAATTCTGTTTAAATTTTGAGATGTAAATCATCTAAATTTGGTGGTCTATTTTTGTAAACGAAACCTTTTAATCGACGCAAAAAAAAAATTGAGAGGCCTAAGATTTGGAGATCGTGGCGACCATTCTGTTATGCCTCTTCTACCGATCCATCTCCCAGAGAAAATATCATCAAAATATTCTCTCACAGCTACAACGTGGTGGTTCACTATCTTGTTGGAATCAAATATTATTTGCTACTTGATCCCTTCGTTCTCCAGAAAAAATTGCAGCGATTGATGGAACTATTTCGTTTTGCCTCTATGAAAAATTGCCCTATGAAATGGTGGCTAATTATACCCATCTGTACATGGAATTTTTGCGAATGTCGTGTATGCAGAATCTGCATCTAATGAGGAATATCTGTATACCAGTAACGACAACTATGTCGATGAATAGATTCATTTAAGCAAAACGTTGCTTCGTCCGGGAATAAAATTCTAGAAAGGAACCTATTAACCTGAATTACTTTTTCTTGGATCAATTCACAGAACTCTATTCTGCGAGCAAAATCTTCAGGCATCAAATTTGGGTAAGGGAAATTTTGTATGGATGAAATTTTTCTCGTTTTAAAAGGTTGCTCACTGATTTCGTAGGCACATCACATTTATCGGAAAGTTTGCCGGCAAACTGTAAGGGTTTTCATGAATAGACAAGAGAAGGTCTGTTGCTTTATCGCCACCACTTGCTGTTCGAGGTCTTCCCCACTTTAGAGCAGCTTCCAAATGTGAACATAGATTCTTTTCCGATGTAGTTTCATGATTCTTCGAAATAATAGTAGGCTTCCATTCGAAATTCTAAAGTTTTGACCAATTTTTGGTGTTCAAGTTAGCTATATTTTTGTGGACACCCTGTAGAAAGTGTTAATCGAAGAGTGATACCATCCTAAAATGCAGACCTTCTATTGTATTGTAAGAAAAAGGACTTCCCAAATACCTTTCCGATTGTTAACAATTTGCTATTTTGCAAATATCTGTAAGTATCACTTTCAACATTCAATTGCACACATCTTGAAAACTATTAACTCTAAGATTGCCAACGTGTTGATAAGCTTGTATTAAAATTGAATATAAAATCCAAAAATGCAATATAGGGTGTTTCATTAAAAAAAAACATAATTTTTTTTGTATATTTTTTTTGACAGAGCCTGTATAAATGAAAATATTTTTTAAATGTACCTTATAAGGTCGTACATATAAATGTAAAAAGAATTTTAGCAAAAAACTATAAACAAGGCTGTAATCATCCGACGTGCCGTTAGTTGACAACCCAGTATAATATAATATAAAATATATATTATATGATATATATAATATAATAATAATACATATTAATAAAAGGTTTGAAATTTTAATTCTTTGCTTCTTAGATAAAAAATAATTTTTTTTTAATATTCTAAGTGTGGTAGATGTCTAACAACTCGATTCAACTACTGATAAATTCTATGAAAACCAAAATATTTTGTATTTAAAAAAATGTTCACATAGAAGACTATTTCGAATTTCTATGTCTTATTGTTATTTTTTTCATTCCTTTCAAAGAAAAATAAGAATGAATTCTATCTAGGGAACAAAGATTAAAACCTTTAATCTTTTCGGAATATGTACGTTTTTTATTCGAAATTGTAGATCCAATTTTAGTTCTGAATATACAGTTTTATCCCTTAATGAACTACCTTTCATTTGATATAATCCAATTGGTACTCTTCCGTTCGGACAATAAAGTGGTACTAGGGGCTGGACAGGAGTGGAAAATTTGAACGTCGACAATAATACATTAAGTACCTTTTTTTAAATGAAATTATACGTATTTATGCATTTTTTGCAAATATCGGGTTTATGAAAGTTATGAAGGTGTTGCAATAGTTTTTACAAGCGCTGTATATGCATTTAGGTCGCAAATTAAAGTGAGTTAGCCGAGCTGAACTATAAACGTAACTAGAACTTAGCACTATACGTGTTCCGGTAGGAGGTTACACACGATATGCGGCACAACGAGATGTCAAAATAATCTTACGTATAGATCTAGAACTACCACCTAAAGTAGATTATTTTATGTAAATTTACCCTTCAGAGTAAGTGTTTATGTTCAATGAAACTTATATCAATACTTTGTCATGGGAGATGGGCACTGATTATCAGCATAGAAACCCTATATGCATAAGCACGATAACAGTCACTATTTAAGGCTTTAGAGAAAATAGACCATATTCACCATTGTGAAGGATGGTAAAACTAGGAGAGCTACTCCTGGGAACTAAAATCCTTTGTGCGGGTTATAGATATTTTGGTTTAATTTTATTCAATCTTTTGCATCCGAAAACGCAATTTTTGAACTCGTTCCTAGCACTTTTTTGTGCATAGTTTGCAGCAAATCCCGTCGCTGCACAGATACCCGACTATGGCTTTTTTAATTTTCTCATTTATTTCTCTCCATTCTCCATGCCAAACTCCAAACGCAGCTAATCGAGCTTAGTTCCTAAACCACACCACCAAAACTGGGATTGGAAGTTAAATAGAAGTGCCTATTTCATCTTTTTTTTTTCCGTATATTTATGAGAGTTAAATTAAATAACTCAATTTGTCTCTTTAAATTTGGCAAATTGAACAGATTTCAAGGAGATGGAATCTGCATAAATCCAATGCTAAAGGAAATCGAAGCAAGGACTGAAAGTAAAATTATAAATTTGTATTTTTTCTATTGAGTTTTTTTTTGTGCTGGGTGATTTTATTAATAAATTTAGACGAGCGAGCACATTTTTCCTCACATAACTACCTAGGGAGCGCATTTGGTGATTCGCCAGACATGTCCTGGAGGGGCCTAACTCACTTTACGATTTACTTAATTCTCACTTTAAACAAATCCTCAAATTAATAAACAACGTCTCAAAAATACCGAAATGTTCCACTTTGAGTTCGAAGTAAATTTAATGAAAATTTGGAACTTCAAAAGGCAATTTCTTACACATTTAGATCTCACTTTAATACGTGACGAATGCTGAGTATTTCGGTAAATATCTAAAGAAGCGAAAGTTTTAATTATCGTTTTTCTCTTGAACGAACAACCAGAGATCGGAGATGTATGAGCATAAAGCATAGTTAATGAAATTAATTAGATAATCAAAAGCACCGAAATCTGGTAAGTGGAGCACATATTGAATCGTTGAATGTCTAGGTGTTAATTAACCCGAAGTAACCTGATTGGATATTTAGTACCTGGGTAACTTAGGTGAGTGTAATTGATCCGTGTTAGTGACGAGTTCTCAAGAATATCTTACAAATTAGAATAATTTGCATAATCCACAAAAATCAACTTAATTTTTCTATTTCTGAAAAAGTTCGCTTTGTTGACCGTGGGTGAAGATATGATCAATAGAGGTAAACTCCTTTCAGAATTTAATGTTTTGTTTTAATCTAAGAGATCCTCAATCTCTTTCTACTTGAGAAGGATCACTCATGATATACATTAAATTCCGTAATTTTTTATAATGCCCGTTGTACAGTGCAATTTATTCGAACCTCTTCAAGGGTCTGTCTGCTATCATGTTTCCCTTTAGCAAGATCGATGGTTCCCCTGTGTGCAACTATAAGAGGGCGAAAAAATAATTAGAACTGTGTCAAACCGAGGAAAATAAATCTGTCACACTTTCGCGACTGTTCTCTAAATCAGAAGTCCCAATATTATAAATCACGGTAACTTTTACAACCATTTATACTAAACATATTACGGTGGAGTAACTTTTGTGATTCATTTGCTCAGAAATTTTGGAGACAATATATTTTCGACGGTCGTAAATACTCTTCATCACACATATGGATTTTTGCGATGTGAAAACAGTCCCGCTTCGATAATAAGTGTGAAACGAGGATAGAAAAATTAAAAAGCTTTTCTGGATTGGAAATTTATGGATAAGTTATTACTCCGCGTTTCAGACATACGTACACAGCGGCAAAGTTTTTCAATATTCACCTCTGCTGGAACATGAGGAAGATGAAGCAATAAACATTCAGAAAGTTTAAACTTCCTTAAATACGAACCATATCCCATACTCTCTCGAACTTCCAGAGCGACTTTAAAATTAACTGGGCTCTAGTTTTGTTATCCAGAATCTCTTCAGTAGGTATTAAGTGAAATCGAGTTAAAGTCAGTGTCGTGCCAGACTTAAATGCCAATGTTGTCTTTAGCACCAAATGCCGTTTTAACCGAAAAAGCGAGATCTTTTTCGGTTGATTTATTCCCAGACCAGTTCGTTCCTTAAACCGAGATAGGCGTCGACTAAAACTATCATAATTACGAGTATTTGTGGATGCATTATCCGTAAGTCAATGCGCGTAAATTAAGTTTTACACCCGGAGGAATGGAACGTCCCTGACATTAAAGACGAAACAGAGAAAGAGACGAAATTAGCTTCCTCAAAGCCCAAACGAACATTCCCCAATAAATGGCTCTTGTATCGCCCTTTATAATTACAATGTTTCTACGTTCACAGGGGCCCTATTAAGGCGTATCCCAAGGTACTGATGAACTTCGGGCAGCGGAGGACACTTAAAGTGCTCTATTTTCATAAGTGCCGTTCTGCGACATTCTCCTCAACTGTTGTAATAACTATTTTATAATAGGATGCATCAGCAGAGGCCTAAATCTGCCGAGGAGTCTTGAATCGATATAAAAAAAGAGTTGTAAGTTGTAAGTTCCGTGCCTTTGTCCCGAAGTAGAACTTCGTGCCTTACATATTATAAGCAAATTTGATTTTCCTGGAAGAACTTCTCGGAATCCTATTACAAAGTATGCAAGTTCTTGTTGCCACTTTTGAAAGGTAAAACTGCTAACACCATCCAGGAACTGGCGGTTTTCGTTTCATAAGCGAAGGATTGCGTTGGTACCCTTTTGGACAAAATTCTACTCCTAAGAGATAATATAAGAGTTTTCATTGTTCATTCCTCGAGCTTAACTTTAAGCACAGCTAAATTGCGAAACGATTCCCGAAGGTTTTATTAATTTACTTTTTGTTGCGTATCAAGAGACGATTAGATTATACTGTGCGTCAAATGAGGTGAAACATTTATTTATTCATTAAATAACTCTTAAAGTCACACGCGAACAAAGCATTTGTTTGAAATATGTATGCACGTAAAACAGTGTAAGCGAATTAGCATTAATACACTTTTGAATTATTACTTGTAGAAGCAAATCTGAGAGTTCGATAAAAACGCATTGGGGCTTCATTGCATAATTGCCCTTTCAGTCATCAAATTAAGGTCAATATCATTAATAATCTTAAGAAATTGTTGCCCAGTTTTTATGAGGTTTTAGCGTAAATATCTTAGGGCTTTAGCAGCTATAATTTATTCGAGGAACATGTTATTTTCTACATTTTCCACCCAAATTAGACAAAACCGTAGCAGGAACTTGCGTATTCCTTAGCGGTGATTCTACAGAGTTCAAATTCGCAGGTACTAAGGGAAAAAGTGCGCTTTCTCATATAGAAATTACATTCCACTTATACTAAGAACGGATTTCAAGTTTTATGATTAATCATATAGAAAATCTATTTTTTCAATTTTGACATCTGTAAGTTGAAAATTTGTCGATTGCTTGGAAAGAATGTTATAGGACTCCAATTTATACAAAGGGTAGGGCAAAGTACATATGTTCTTTCATATAAAAATCATACCATAGAGCTGCTAGCAATGGACTTGCAATTACATGATTCCTGAAGGTAATCAAACAGAAAATCATGTTTTCGTCAATTTAGTAATCTTTCAGTTGGAAATTCGCATATTGCTGCGTAGTGGTATTATAGGACTCAAATTCACAAGAAAATTTAAATAAAAGAAAGCTTTTTTACATACAAAATTATCTTCTAGCGATTCTGAGAACAGATTTTAGGTATGTGACCCCAAGAGTCGATCACATAGAAAATCCCGTTTTTGCCAATCCGGACTCCTTTAAGTTGGAAATTTGTAGATTGCTTTGTAGGGATATTATAGGGCTCTAATCTACAAGAAATAGAAAGGAAAAAGTGTGTTCTTTCAAAAAAAAAAAAAAAAAAAAAAAAAAAAAAATGCAGAACTGCTGGTAGCGGTCTCGAAATTGCGTATAATTCCAAACAGAATCATTTTTGTACAACTCATGTTTTCGGCAATTTCGACATATTTAAATGGTCAATTTGTAGATTGCTTTGACAAGATGTTCCAGAACTCAGTTTAACACGAAATATAGATAAATGCTTTTTCATATACAACTTACACATCAAAGACACCGGAAAGGGATTCGAAATTATATAAACTCAAATGGCAGTAATTTAGAAAATCCTGTTTTTGCCAATTCGGACAGCCCTAACTTGGAAATTTGCAGATTGCTTTGAGGGAATATTGCAGGATGTAAATTCATAGGATACATGAAGAAAAATTAATTTTGTTATAAAAAAATATATACACAGAGACGCTGGCAAGGGGTATGAAGTTATATGATCTCATTAGATATAGGATGTAACGAATTCCAGGCTATGTATGCATAGGGATCTCGGAAAAGATAAGAGATAAAAATCGGTTAAATGGAGGCAAAGTTGCTTATTGTGATGTTGAACAATAATACTTCCTTTTTCAATATTTACCTAAGTAAACTAAAAATGTTTAATGAAATTAGTGAACTAAGTAATAAATCAATGAACGAATTGCGATCTGGCGTTTGTTGACTTGACATAGCAATGCAATTTAAGACCCTCTAGATGGAAAAGTTTTCTTACATATAAAATCGACTAAAATACTCCAACATAGTACATCATTGAAAAGGAAATTTCGTGTATATTCTAATTTTGTGAAAATCTAAGATAACGCTCTTAAAAAAATCCAAAGCAGTTCTTTATAATATCTCAAAAACCAATTGTAGGATAAAAATATGGATCACAGCAGTAGAAAACCACAAAAGAATTGCTCTAAAAATATTTCATTATCAGCTTTCTGCAAATTATAATTTTTATATTTTTTGAGAAGAAGGGAAATTATTTCTTTCGGTTTTCATCGTATATTCCCGAAAGTATTTTGATTTTTTAAATTCGCTATTTTGCCTCTATGTAACCGACATAGTACTTCTTACCGTTTCCGACACACATAGACTCGAGTATGTGACATTCTGTATAGAAATTTTTCTTTCTTTAAATTGGAAATTTGTGTTTTGATGTGAATGTAAATTATAGGACCCTAATTCATAGAAAATATAGAGAAGACCATGATATGTGTTATTCGATTATAAGAAATGTAAAATTGACCTAAAGTCGATATAAAACCTAAATGAATAAAATGAAAAAAAAACACATAAAATATAAAAAAAACGGGAGGTACCAGTACCCAGTTTCGCCACTTTTCAGGCGTTACTTGTCGATATCTCGAATATTTTAGTGCTAAATGGGGCAAAAAATATATTAAGTTAATCGGCTAGATAATCTCTACGATTTCATTATTTTTGAATATATGATGTTGTTAGCCCAATATTTAGTTTTAATAATTATACCTCCGCACATTCGTGCAGATAACAGAGAGCACACTTGCAATTAAAATTTATAATTAAATTTTAGGCGTCAAATTTTAAAATGAAAGTAAACATAGTTCATAATAAATGTCCAAAATGTCCTTGTCGTTCTGAACAGTATGCAAGACGATCTTCAGGTGCTCGTAGAGAATTTCTTACGAAATTTGGATTTATTTCGTTGCAAAAAGCACGTAGTCGATGTAAGTTTTCCATATTCTGTATTTCGATTACTATAAATTTTAAACTTGAAATAGCCCGAAAGAAAGAAGTCATTTGCGGAGGGGCCAGGAAAAACACCGATCAGGAAATTCTTGATTAAGAAAATTCCTAATAGCATTTGTAAAATGGGGAGAAGCATCATCCATTCGAGCACAGATTTTCTATATTTAAGTTTGAATTTTTTGGCATAATTTGATTACGAAGATCCAGATTGTGCATATTGAAATTTCCTTCAATAACTATTTCTCTTTATTTTGCGAGTGAGTCGAATTTTGAATATAATCATGATATAAAAACAATTGCGAATTATGATGATATATTTAATAGAATATAAACGTTGAAAAACCGATAATTTTGGGAATTTACGCTACCGTTTATGGAGAAAGATGTTTCATTAATGAAAAGAAGTTTTTGTAGTTTCGCAGAAACTTCTTTGAATTATTTTATCATCGTCATATTGCTCTTATTTTGTACTGCTCAAGCTTTTTCTTTGCGTTTAAACTCTAAGAGTTTCACGCACAGAAAATTTGGAAACTGCAAAATAGTCAGCTATTTTTTTCAATCGTACAGCATGAGCTTTTTCTACAAGACATAAAATGTTTTTTTTTCAAGCAGTTTACTAATTATGTTTTTTTAATTTTTTTTTCTTCTCTCTCTCTCTCTTGTGAATTTTACACATAACCCTCTGAACAAGACACTTTTTCAATGTTGTGAATTACTCTAATGGCAGGAATGGCCTCTCCGAAAATTTGTATTAAACAAATTTTGCACTTTTTTAAGATTCCTCTCATTATCGTATAAGTTGAGGGTTTAATTAATCAAACCTAAATATAAAATAAAATCAATTCAGGTCATATTTCTTTCAGTTTCAGACCGCAGAAAATGCCCAACTGAAAATTTTGTGTGATAGATATTTTCGCTCACGAAATCTCGGAAATTATATATGTTCTTGTAATATATGACAAGATTGCAAGTTCATTGGGCTTCGGTTTAAAGCCAAAAAATCCAGATCCAGATTTATCAAAATAGTGTGATGGTATAGGTGCCGTTACATAACTGTAAGTTTTTATTTCGTTAGTCTAGGGTGTAATTCAAAGTTGTGTTTATGAGGGTGGACCCGGCTTTTGTCTTCACTTTGATATCGAATCGAATATCAGCAGGAATCGGTGTTGGAATAGAATAGGAATTCTCCGTCTTCGGGAAAATCTTGAATACTAAACCCTCTGGCGGAGCAGCATGGGCGTAACCTGGTTGAGGGTGCAATCGACACCACGTGCACTAGCCGTAGCATTGGATTGTGGTCCTGAATCTGATAAGAAGTCCTTCGTCTGCGATAATTGCGTCTGCATCATAAGGGCCGACAAAGGTTATCATAAGTAATACCGATGACGACAAAGTCTTCCTAGCCGACAAAGTAACTCGGTGGGAATTCTCACGCACCAATCAAAGTTTACCACAGGCGTGCCAAAGAGGTACATCATCGCCTTAACAATAACTTAACCCTAACTCTATTTACAATTTACTACCTTTCTGATAGGGTCTCGACCTAATCAAAATATACAGTGCAATGCAATTAAAAACGATGTACAGGGTGGTTGACTTGACTACTGGAACCTACATAACATATGTCTATTGGACGTAACCTGTTATAAAAAAGTGGTGGTTTACTCTTGTAGAAGGAAATTAATATAAAACTTCAAATATTTTTTGATTTGAAATTTATACTAAACTAAAAATTATTTTGCGACCGCATAGGGCCATGTTCTTCGATGAAAATCTACATGCATTTTAACAGTCAAAAACGGTTTGGCCTAGTGAGAGATCACCTTCTCAGTGAAAGAGCAAGAGGCACTAATATTAACTTAACTTTCCCATATAAGGCGATTCTTATCAAAAGGGCTGCAGAAATGTTTAGGGCAGGCATGCATCCTAACGCGCACCCCTTTAATTCTCTTAAGTCTCATTTCACAGAATATGACAAGCTAAATTTACATTGAAAATGTTTATTAAGTCCATTATTAAACCTACATAATAAACTTGGATTAACAATACACAGAACAGTTCATGCAGAAGAAATTACAAGTTTAGAATCGTCAGAGTATTCACTCGATCCAAATCCCATTGAGAACTTATAGAATTTTAATTCTTTAATCGCAACAATGCGCTCTTATTTATTGATAAATTGACTAAAATCGATGTGGACTGGAACCATGTGCTTCAGTTATGAATATTTTAAGAATTAGAAGAGGGTCGATTCACTATCAATTAATATCACTTTATTGCCTTAACAATTGATTATATTCGTAAATTATTTAATTTTCGTAATTATGTGTTGTTTAATGGAATGTTGCCTTTTCGGTAATATTGTAAATATAATGACAGATTAATAAACAATAACGTCTCAGTAAATGATAACCGTAGGGTATTGATGCAACTATTCGCTATTTATATCGAACAATTAGCTGAAAACAGGCCAGCTGCAATCGAAAATATGTTCTTGTTTTAGTACCTAAAAACTAACCTTTGCATTTGAAATTTTTTCTACGAAAACATAACTGTACTATTGGCATCTTACATGGCCCAAATAAGTCGATTTGAGGCAAAAAACAATGATCCAAAACTTCAAAAAAATTCCGGAAATCTTCCAAAGGAGGTTAGTTCAGGTTAATTTGGGTTCACTTACTTTAATAACAAATTTTCGCCCTTTTCAACCTTTGACCGTGTATCTCGAGAATTTCTATGCCGGATGGAATGGACACATCGAATTAATATCTAAAAACATTGAGAACATTATAGGCCGCCCCAATTTTTTCTAATAATTTCTAATTCTAGTGGAAAAGACTTTTTTATCACTTTAAGTTCTACAACATTGCAGACAATAAACAAAAAAGAACTTTTTGATAACAGGAATGTATTTCTGGTTGAAATACGAAAATAAAATAGAATTTCTAGGCTACAAAAAACATAGGCTAGTCCTTCTATATCTGCTGATTACCTCTATAGTTTTCTATTTAGCAGCGTGTTGGTCCCTCGTTGTTTTCCAAGACTTTCACCAATCGGCTTGGAAGCGATTTAAAAAGTGTTCGTATCTATTATTTTTGAATTTTGGCCCACTTTTCTATAATGGAAATATCAAATTCCTCTATGGAGTTGAATTGTTTTCCTTGTGCATAAACTGCTCGAGAAAGTTTTCCCCAACAATTCTCATTAATGTTGAAATCTGGTGATCGAGCTGGCCGGGGTAAGACTGAAATATTTTTCGCTTCAAACAAATTTTTTAATATTCGCGCTGTGTGAACAGGTGGATTGTCTTGCTGAAAGATTAACCTCCCTCTCGTTAATTTGTTCCCTCCTTCAACGATCGGTTCTTGAATGACTTCTATATATTTTTTGCCTTCGTTTTTATCGAACAAAATGTTAATTCAGTCTTTCCGTCGTACCCTATCGCAGCCCACACCACGATACCATCACCCCCCCCCCCCCCAGTTGCCACCCTTGCTTAAAAATATTTTTATCCTACATAAATCATAAAAATAATATCGATATCTATCAGGACCATCCAAATTAAAACGGTTTTCATGCCCGAAAAAAACTTGTCTCCGTCTCTTTTTCCTTGAGAAATTTTCGATTGCGAATCGGTTCTTGTTAGCTTTGAGCATTTTCGAAAGAGAAGGTTTTGTCCTCAGTTTTAATCGCTTTACATTTCTGGTTTTTTACAAAATGCGTTTGACATTTCTGATGTTTGTTTGCACCTTGATGCGTTCACAAATTCCCTTGCAATAGCTGCAGAGTTTCATGCTTGGCGTAGACCAGCTTTTAGTTCCCGGACAGTTGTTCCCACGGATCTATCTGTGCTCGTCTTTCAACCATAACCGCGTTCCAGACTCACAAAATTCTATACATGCCATCCGTATCCTTCAGTGTTTGTGAACATTCACCGACAATTTGCAGCTTATGGACTGAATATTAGACACGACGAACGACAAAACAGAAATAATATCCGGCAAGAGAGAATCAACAATCAGATTCTTTGTGAATTTGATAGGGATCCGACAACAAGTAGCCGAAAAGTGTAGGTCACCCTTGGTGTTGCTAGATCTAAAATTCTTAGGGTTTTGAAAAAAGATCACAAACATGCTTATCACTTGCAATATGTACAAGGTTTACATGAAGGAGATGAAGAACAAAGGTTAGTTATTTGTCGATGGGTTCTTAACTCCATTGAACAGAATGAAAATTTATTAAACAACATATTGTGGACTGACGAATCGTGCTTTACTCGTAGAGGTGTCGTAAATGTTCATAATCAGCATGTGTGGGCACACGAAAACCCACATGCAATTCGACCAAGAAATTTTCAGGCAGAATTTAGTGTAAATGTATGGATTGGAGTTAACAGCAATCAAGTGTTCGGTCCATATTTTCTGCCAGAACGCATAAATGGAGAAAATTTTTTGCAGTTCTTAAATACAGAAATGCATAATATGTTGGAGGAAATTCCGCTGAATTTGAGATTAATGGGTTGGTTCCAACTTGACGGTTGCCCAGCTCATTTTCATAGAAATGTAAGGAACTGGTTGAACCATAATTTTCCGGGAAGATGGATTGGACGAATGGGGCCTGTCGCTTGGCCTCCACGTTCCCCCGACCTAACTCCGTTGGACTTTTTTGTATGGAGATTTTTAAAAGAACAAGTGTATGCAACTCCTGTGACAACAAGGGAAGAACTTATTAGCCGCATTAGAGATGCGTGCATTGAATTGAGAAATCATAATTTAATTGGGGTTCTCCGATCTATTAGACGTCGATGTGAATTATGTGTGCAACAAAACGGTTCATATTTTGAACACATACTTTAAATTAAGTGAGTTTTTGTAGCTCTTTTTAAAAAATTGTTTTTATTTAAATAATGTTTTTAATTAAAATTATGTTTTATTTAATGAAAGAATACAAATTTGTTACGCAACAGAGCCAGATACGAAAAAATGTCAAGAGACATTTTTTGTAGAGAATGAATTACTTATTTAAGAAAAAAATTGAAATTTGACTTTAGACAGGACCGTATTAGTAATTTATTGAATTTTATGATAGTAAAATCCTACAACTCCGAGACTAGTTGCTCGTGGGCCGTAATATTTTTACTGAATATGGCACTATACAATGTGATGCTGTACACCAAATTTTGTTTAAATATCTCTAAAGGTTAGAGTGTTATAAAAAAATAATCGAATATTTTTTTAATTTTCAACGCCCGGTATTTTTAAGACGAAGCATTTATGAGCCTATGTTGATATGAACTTTTCTTCTTAAAATAAGTTTGTCTATCGACTGTTAAAATCCTGCTACAAAAAAGTGGACCACCCTGTATAACGTGCCTACTTCGGTTTAAAATTTGGACAATTTTTGAAATTGTTGATTTTTTTTTGGTGTAGTTTCAGTAACCCTCTTCTCACTTTCCGATAATACTTGTTCTTTTGACATTGTTTAATTGAATTTAATTGCGTTGACCTATAAAAAATAATAAGTAATGAATACCAATGGAAAGGATTTCATGCGTTAATCTAAATTACTACTGCGTTTTCAACGAGGCTAAGATTAAAAACCGAGCGTGACCTATGTTGTTGTCGCCTTATAATTTTACCTTATTTTTGTATTTGAACCAGAAATTAACTTGTGTTATCAAAAAGTTGTTTTTTGTTCAGTATTTGCAGTGTTGTAAAACTTAGAATAATTTTAAAAAGTCTCGTTTGCTAAAAGTAACAATTATCGTAAAAAAATGGGGTGGCTAGTAATTTCGTCGGGGAGTGTACCATCACGATATTCAGTAAAAAAATTGTTTTTGAAATTGAACTTTCAAACTTAATTTCAATCTAACGAACCTACTGATGCAGCATATACCCGTGTAATGATATCTAAAATTCAGTAACAGCGTTTTCCAATTACCTCCTAGAACTTCCGAAAATCACCTTTACAGAACGGCAAGGGGCAATTCCGGCAATGGAAAGAAACATTAAGCCTGCCTACCTAAATATTTGATTCGTTATAACTCCGTCATCGCGATTGGAAAATTGAAATTAATAATTGATTCTTAGACACGTCAAGAATTTCCAATATCAATTTCAAACGGCCTTTCGCAATATTAAACTTTTTCATAGTTTTACTGTAGCTTCACCGATGTTTACGTTTGCAGGGCAATTTTCTAAATTGCTGAGGGTGTAATTTTATTCAATTTGTGGCCCTGAATGGGGATTTAATTTTTGCTGTCACGTCTCAACATATCTGAAGGGACGTATAATAATAGCCTTTATATTTGCGGGTGTACCCTTGCCGGGCAATTATGCAGTTATATTATTATGGTAACCATTCAAGAGGATATACATACTCGGCTTTGATAGTCCGGTCCTAATTGGCGTCTTCATCAAAATTCCATGATTCTTCCCGGCGAAATAATTACAACTCTATTCTTGCTACTTAATGATTTAGCAGTTATTTTTGAACCTATGGAACGTTCATTGGATGAGGTTCATTAATTAACGTTTATTAGCCTGTATGTACGTAGTAATTGTGAAATATTGACATAGAGAGCTGATGAAATTTTTCGTGGTCGACCATTTGTGGATTAAGATTGTTTTACAAAAAACCTGATAAAAATGCATTATTTATTATTGTATTTTTTATTCATGAGTTTTGTTTATTTTTATTTATTGTTTAAAGTCGGTGTCTCATAAGAGTCTGCTTTGATATTAAATGTGATCGAATAGTTTTTGTGTTTTTTTTTTAATTTATATATACAGGGTGAGTCGGGAGGAACTTCAGGAGCGTGTTGTACATGAAAAAAAAATGTAAAAAAACTCAAATGTTGTTATCCGATTTTCGTTTGTTTACAAGCTATAGCGTAAATAAAATTAAAACATAAAATTTAAAAAATTTACAAATTTTATAAGAAATTCCATAAATGAACGTTTGGATATCATAGTAAATGTTCAAAAATATCGCCATTAACTTCTAAACATTTTCGGCTTCGTCTATGAAGAGCATTCGTTGCGCTCCTGATTGTTTCATGTCTTTCTTTAATGGCAGCTGCAGCATTTCTAATGCGTTGAATTAGTACATCTTGAGTGTCCACTTTTACTCTGTACACTTCAGTTTTAAACCAACCCCACAAACAATAGTCTAGTGGTGTGAGGTCTGGAGACCTCGGAGGCCAACTAATAGGGCCATCACGACCAATCCAACGTATTAATTTATGGAATTTCTTATGAAATTTATAAATTTTTTAAATTTTATTTACGCTATAGCTTGTAAACAAACGAAAATCGGACAACAACATTTGAGTTTTTTTACATTTATTTTTCATGTACAACACGCTCCTGAAGTTTGGCACGATCCTCCCGACTCACCCTGTATGTTCTTAATTTCTTTTTAGTACTACGTAGTTAGTTATTTAGAATAATTTATTTTTTACCGTTTGTTCTTTTTGGAGACCTTTCGGATTTGATATTGTAAAGATTGTGAACAACCTGGCTGTTCACTCACACATGAACGTTTCATTCATTCATTAACGTTACAAAAAGTAAACTTTAATAGTGAATAACCATTCGTTTTAAAATGGATGGCCAGTCCTTTAAAGGGGAAGGGGGTCGCATAGCTCAAGCGGACTTGTCCAAGTACAACATTTTCATGTTGCAGTCACTACAATAAATGGTAGTTTTAAAAAAGTTCAAATTTTCACGAAACTTACAATTAAAGGTGGCGAACCCGAAACTTGTAATTGAGGGAAAATCAGAGCGTTGCAACAGCGACTGGGTGCGGAAAAATGAGACTGAATATCGACTGGCACTCTAAAAGCTCCATTTTCATGAACTCATTTTAATGACACCACCTTCATGAAAGTACTCTACTGAGAGTCGTCTCGATAGTTGTGTTGCGAGAGTCCGATGTCTACACAACACGTGCAAACCTTTGTTGATATTAATAATATTATAATAGTTAGTAATATGGCAAACACTGAGTTAATTACCGCTATGGCTGCTGCTAATGAAATTGTTAAAACTAAACTTAGGAAAAGCCTGGAAAACAAGGAAAAGGGTATGGTTGAGACATGAACCCAGAGAGTTTTCTTTCCGCATGGTATATGGACATCATTGAGTAATTTTCTATATTTTAAAAGATTTCGTAATATTATGCTCATTTTATATGCAACAATGCAACAATGCAACAATGCAAGAATCAAGCTATACTCGACTTGAGTTTTTATTTGATATCCGAGACATACCATTACGCGTCATAAATTAAATAGAAAGCTATCGTGCCATGAATCTCGGATACGTGAGGAGTGGTACTATAATTCCGTAATTATAGCAAACGCTATTACTTTTAAATCTCTATGTATACGATCTGATAGGTCTAGATCGCCTTGATCTCTATCAGTTCGTTTTGAACCAATTGGATTGATCCTCATACTACTGAGCCAACCCGATTGGTTGAAAATCAGCGGAGAAGAATCAATACCACCTAGGCCTAGCTCGTTTGTCCAGATATTTAAATATTTAAACAATGTTTTGATTCAGCTGGTGTTCAAGATTTTTTTATTTTTCTATGTTCGATTTTAAGAATTACATCAACAATCCGCTCAGTGTCCCCTATATTACCAATCGTCGTAATATTATTGTCAGTAATGTTTAACATATATTGAGGAGACAGCAGAGTCAAATGACACAACTACAGAGGGAACTCTCAAGGGTGTACTTTCGTGAAAACAGTATCATCCTGAAAATGACACTTTTAGAGTATCAATCGATGAGCTGTCTCTTTGGCTATTTGTCATTGGTTGACTATCGCGCGGGATTAATCCGATTTGTTGAAAATCAGCTGACAGGGATCAATCCGATCGAGCTCATCGATTCCGAAAAGACTGTTGTAATAACGTTATGTCGACAGTGCAATAGCGACTATTGAGTTGTATGTATGTTGTAATGTACCATGACATTTATTACGATAGTTGCCGTCAAGTGAGAACGTATCATGAAAATTACAATCTTGAAAAAGTCTTTAGTAGGGTCTTGATCAGGAAGGTCGGATTGTCATAGGCGAAAGGTGAACGTTTGGGAGTACGTGGGAACACGGCCGGCCTTGAATAACAAGAACGTAAAACGAGCACGAAATTGTTAGTCTCAGGTTTCAATCTATGGCGATTTTTCTAAGTCATGCAGAAACGACGGATATAGAGTTGCGAACCGAGTCACTGGCAAGCTTAAGAATTCTTACGATTCAAAAATGTGTGTTGTATTCTTTTAGTGTGAGGACAAAGTAGAGAATTATATAGATATTTTTAAGATAGCGTTTAAAGCACGGAAATCTAAGTTTTTGAGGAGTAAGCAAATTGACATAATTAATCCAACCGTTCTAAAATTTCCTTTTTACCCTTGACCGTAGCTTCTCTTTTACATCAGTGTAGGACGCTTTGAGGAATGTTCTGTCCCTACTGCTATCGATTTTTTGTGTGCACAAAACCGCTCAACATTATTTTCACAGTTATTTCCTTTATGTAAGTCATATCGTGAATATTTTATAGAGAATATTTCACCCACCATTGAAAGTATTTTGAATTTTAATAAAAACAGATACCTATCTGAACGTCTCAAATTCGTTCTCATGTTTATATGCTTTTGTAGTTCCATTTTTTGGAATATATTGGCAACATTCGGCTAAGCATATTCCCATTTTAAAATTGACTTCGCCACAATCTTTGCTTATAAAGTGCTTCTAGGAAAGTAGGAGAATTCATATCGAAAACACTCTTCTCGATAAGGCTTCTGGCAAAAATGGCAAATAAGTCTTTTTATATTTGTTTCCGGCGTAATCTTTGCATCTTAAATAAAAAATGATTACCCTATTATCGTGGTTCCCCAAAAGAAGCATTATGGCAAATGCTTGGAGATAAAAAATTCATGACGTAGTACGTGTGTTCTAATACCGCCTACGGCAAAGGTAGGGATTTTGGTATTTCCCTCGAAACTCATGTACTATTATTGCGATATTTGTCATTTTTGCCTTATTAATCTATTTATACATAAGTCCTAAAATATGACGGAGGATGGAAAGATAAGAGCCGGTACAAATCTCAACTTTTGAAATATTAAAAGCCTTTCATGGCGCGAATACGAAATGAACCTCTTTACACCATATTTCGGTTACTTTTGAACTGCGTATTATAGTGTGGGAAGGCTGGGAAGATTCCAGACCCACGTCACATTTTTACAATTTCTTATTTGGTCTTATTTTGCCTCGAAGCCAGTAAAATTTACGCTAATCTTCCCGGTGCTAAAGTAATATAAATTCCCTCGTCATATTTGCAGGTAAAAATACACCCCCGGTTATTTCTCTAATTATTCAGTTATGTAGCAAAATAAATCATAACTACTCCTCATTTAACCCGTCGTCTTAACGTCGACTAACCTGAATTAACCCGAACTAATTTCGAATTTGATAGCTGTCATATAACCCTAATTACAAACTAATTATAAAGTTTCAAAATATGTGCAGCTGAATGACGTTAATGGCGTATGTATGGCAGATCTACCGGTATGAAATTAGCGCTATTTTGTGAAAATAAAACACCAATTTTAGCAAGGAAAGAACAAAAAAATTATTCAAAATATTGACCATTTCTACACATTTCGACCTCCTTTCTGGCAATTTATTGATACCACGCCGACAGAAATGCTCCTCTTTGGCATCAAACCAATTAGACGCCCAATTTTCTACTTCTTCGTAGGAATCGAAGTGCTGCTCAGCCAATGCGCGTCCCATCGACGAAAACAAATGGTAGTCCGAAGGAGCCAAGTCTGGTGAATACGGCGGATGGGGTAGCGACTCCCAGCCAAGTGTTTTGTGATATCCTGAACCGGTGTTGTTTTGTGTGCAGGTGTGTTGTCATGGAGCAAAATTACCTTCCCGTGTCTTCTGACCCGTTCTGATCGTTTTTCGATCAATGCATTGCTTAAATTAATCAACTGTTATCAGTAGCGAACAGCATTAACGGTTTCACCAGGTTTTAAAAGCTCGTGGTGCACCACACCTTTCCGATCCCACCAAACACACAGCATTGTCTTCTTACCGAATCGATCAGGTTTTGCAGTGGATGTTGATGGTTGTCCCGAATCAACCCGTGATTTTTTCCGTTTAGGATTTTGAAAATGAATCCATTTTTCATCTCCAGTAACAATTCGATGCAAAACTGATTTTCTTTCGTGCCTTTGAAGCAAAATTTCACAGGTGATTTTTCGGTTCTCCATCTGTCTTTCATTCAATTCATACGGCACCCATTTTCCACACTTTTGGATCTTTCCCGTAGCTTTTAAACGATCAAAAAATTGTTCGTTGTGCAACATTTAACATTTCTGCCATTTGCTTTTCACTTAAAGTGTCATCTTCATCCAATATCGATTGCAGTTCGTCGTCTTCGAACTTTTTTGGTGGTCTGCCACGTCCTTCATTTTGCACATCAAAATTGTTATTTCTGAATCGTTGAAACCATCTTTTGCACGTTGCTTCTGATGAATCATAATCACCATGTGTCTCGGCAAGCATTCGATGCGACTCTGCAGCACTTTTCTTCGAATGAAAGCAAAACATTAATTATTTCCGCATCATTTTGTGGAACAAAATTCGACATTTTTGACCCAATGAAATAATATATTGTTATTTGCCCAAGGACTTGATTTGCACTAAATATGTTTGTCAGTTTGCACACCAACAAAGCAAACAAGAAAAAAGGTTTGTTTACAACAAACGCCCTATATCGAGACGTTGGTATCCTGACGCTCACTTCATACCGGTATACCTGGTATTTTTTCCTTCACCTTGTGTATTCTGTCCAAAGTTTCGGCAACACCCCTTGTTGCTCCCTACTACCTTCCTTTACTTTCGAAATAATTCATATCGCTTTAAATGCCGTTGTAAATTAGGAAAATCACAAGCTTTTGTCTTTAAAATATAATTAGGAGCAACATGGAACTGTATATATTTGGTGAGCTAAAATTTCACTCTAGTTACTATTTTGAATGCGTGATGGTGTTAATATTGAGACAATATTTTCATGCTAATGAAGAGATGAGAGTTAATAACAATTTGGAACGGCGGAAGCAAAACCTGGAAACTCCTACAAAATCACGAGTACTCTTAAAAGGGAATTAAAAACTTCTGCACGTACGGTCATTTATTAAAAGTTATCACCGTGGGGGTGGTCATTTAATAATTCCCATCATTATTCGAGTGGTTGTTATAAGAGATTAATTTATATTTCAAGGTTTTTCCAAATGTTACTAGAAACCTAAACTTAATTACTCTGCTATTCTTGGGCCATCAGTTTTTTATTTAATCCTGGACGCAAATTTATATCCAAAAAGTGCTTAGTTCACAGCTGTTCTTAACAACTCCTGGAATGTACAAAGGTGCTTAAACATTATTAATCTATTGCCGGGAACTGTGTTTGACAAACTATGCTCACACCGTTAAATTTCGCTAGTCATCAGGGTAACTTGTTACATTTTGGTAAATGGAGGTCTCATTACTTAAAAGTTAAATATTCCGGTTTCAGGGCCCAGGTCTAGGAATCCCTTAACTTTACTATATAAAATGCCTTTAGCCGATACTCGGAAAAATATGGACGTTTTGAGAAATCGTTTGTGTCGTATACAGCAATAACAAATCGATTTAGAATGACACGACTTTAGGTATGGAGTGTCTTTTGTTGTTTGGATCGCTCCGGGGACTGAAAATGTTCAATTTCACGAAAACTCTTTCAGCCAATCTGTCTCACTAGCGTGAAACTTTTAAGTATTTTCGTTATGATTTTTCTGAACAATTTCGTCGAACAATTTCCCGCAGTCTTTTCGAATGTTTTTTAAGCCCAAATGGAGCTGCGTTAAATTGAAGTTAGTGGATGTAATAAAGTTGCCCCTTGAGGACTTATCCAATATAACCGCGAGAATTGTTCGATATATTGTCAATTTAAACTATAGAGAAGTTTTATTGTAGTTTTATCGTGAATTTTACTTCATACACTTATTTCCAGATGTGTTCCGATTTATTAGACTTTAGAAAAAAAACCGATTAAGACATAAAATTTCTTTTTTCCTTTTTATTTTAATTCAAAAAGATGAAATTGTCAAAAATTCTGGAAAATGGTGGATAAAATTGTGTAAATAAATGAATAAAATTAATCATATATATAACATCTGTTTTAGTTTTGCAGGTCGGAAGAATATTTAATTAAATCTTGAATCTGCCCCCGAGAGTATGTGAAACAAATATGACTTAACTGCATTTTCCTGACTTTCAATCTTCAAACATATTTAGGATTAACTTGGTCTTTAAGGTTAATAAATAATTTTTATTGAATTTCGAACATTTTTGAAAATCAATCAGAAGTCTGCTAAATCAGCAACCTTTTCAAAGACGAAAAGGTTACTGACTTGTAAGATAATTATTAGAGTAATTGTCGTAGATAATAGCTGAAGAACAAATTGAAATATAGTGCTGTAATGTTGGTATAGTTTATAGGAAGGTTTTAATGCTTTTTGCAGGCTTAGGAAATTCGAGAGAAAAACTTTATTAAGACAGTAAAATCGATTAAAGAAAAATTCATATAGTGACTTGGTCAATTTTTTGAATATATCTTTTAGTTGGGAAATAGTGAAACTTCTTTCTAATAAAAAAAAATGGCAATCTTGCAAACAACTTTTTTGTTGTTTTGTCTCTAGTCGCAACGAGCCTTTTATATTGAATTTACGTCACGCTGGCAGGCGTCCTCAGGTAGCCCTTGTTGCCAAAACTTATAAAAATAATCAGACGCAGATAAGTTTTTTTCTATGACAAATTCACGTAAATTCAAGCGATATATTCTGAGCATTGCACTCAATTTATGAGTTTTCCGTAATTCGTTGATGTCTATGGCTTTAGTTCACAGGTTTGTCCAGATAGAAGCTATAAAATTACATACACATTTTTTTTCTTAACAAAAATTTTGATACGAATAAAATTAAAATTTTGGTTGGAAAATTTTGTTTTGCTTTCATAATAAATGATTTGGGCAAATTGCAGCATTGCAACAATCTTTTTAAAGTCGCCGCCTTGGCAACAAAATTTTATAAGAAACTTATTTCTGGTTTAAAAATTGCTTTACTTTTTACCGTTTTTCAGAAAAATGGGAAAATACTAAGAAAAATGGCAAAATTTCATTTTAAGCTTTGTGCAATAATTCTTAAATCAAATCGAAACAAATTTTGAAGATGCAACTTCTTTAGGACGACTTTTGAACAGAAAATGATGACGCACCAAGAATGAATCTATCGTTTCTGAGGTCTAATCAGTCAGTAATTTTTCAGGTTGATTATAAGGCATCAGGGTAGAGAAAAAACCAAAAGGCTTCAATGTGAGAGAACGAATTTTCAGAGATTTTGTTCCCAAAACATTTCGGTGGTGCTAACAGCTTAAAATTGAAAAAGGTTTGATTTTGTGCTCTTAAATTTACTTTCATTTTGAGCTATAAAGAGTTTCTAAAATTTTTTTTTACCTACGAGAAAATATGTACAGTAAGTTCATAAATTTTTATGAACACGATATCGTTTGTTCGCACATTAGGAAAGAATGAAAAAAAAAACTTTTTCGCGATGTAGGTGCTTGTTGACCTCATTATTATTATCACTTTGTGAAAGTGTATAATAGAGCTCTTTGAGCTTTAAACTTGCTCTATTAAGCAAAGTTTAAAATTCATTGTCTAATTCTTTGAAGAATGTTCCTACTTTTCGAGAAAACGGTGAAAGTTAAAGCAATTTTTAAACCGGATATGAGTTTCTTATAATATTCTTTAAAACTTTGCCCACTTAATCATCGCTGTACCTTTTCCAGTTTTCAAGATCCCAATATATGCATCACCAATTTGGATCGCACTACGTACAAACCAAAGATTCGGTGGATAAATCCCACGTAGAATAACTGCGCAAGATGTACAAAATATGACTTTTTCGTATCTTCCGAGAATTATTCTTTATATGTTTATTTTGATATTTTTCTCAATAGATATTTCGCGATTTTGTTTTCAAGGAAATGTACTAAAAACACCTTAGTAATGGAATCTACGATTCTTAAAGGTTAGATAAAAATTGTATGCTTTTGTGAACTGTGAACCCCAAAATTCCGATTTCTGAGAATCTCTAATTAGCTAAGTTCTGTAATGTTAAAATCAACGCTTTTACCGGGTAATTTTAACTTCTAATAAGCGCAGGAAGATGTTAAGATGCCTAATTACCTACCTGGCACAGTTCTAGGTTAATTGATCCTAAATGAGTATATATCTGTTGTTTGTTGAAGAAAAACAGTTAGGTTAAGCCTTAAAAACTAAAGGATAAAACTCCGACTTACGTTCTCTCAAAGTGACCATAAAGTAAGATGGCTTGCCAGGATTGCTCGGCCCAATCGCGTTCCAAGCTATTATCTGGAAGCTATAAACTGTGTAAGGCCTCAAACCTTTCACTTGAAACAAGGACTCGTTGTTCGTAGTGTTCAGTTTCCTGATGGTGAAATTTGTGCTCTTGGCCATGCTGAAACAAGAAAAGAAATCGCTGACATTGATATATTATAGCTTCGAAAAGGTGCAGCAGCAGTCTTTCTTGGGAACAACTTACCGATATCATGCGGCGGAATTTTATATAAATTCGAGGAAGATACTTTAGAATCTGAAATTTACTTGGAATGCGGAAGGAAACTTGTTTAAAACTTTAAAAGAGAATGGCGCTTCAGCTTTTTCAATGTTACCTCGCATTTCCGGTAAAAAAATTCATCAGCATTGATGATTTATTACACATACTCGCAGTTGAATTAAATATGTCCAGTCATAAACGTACTTCATCAAATTATTTCGAGAACTGTCGTAAATCCCAAGTTGTCGCTTTGGCGACGGCCCCGAACTACATGTGCTTATTTTAATCTTGAACGAAGGTTCCGCATCAAACCACTGAACATTAGCCCTTCAATTATAACTTCCTTTTTGCTACAAGAGACAACGAAACTCCGCTTTAATCTCTACAAACGACCCACAAGAATATGCATGTTCTGTGCAATATCGTGATACTTTGCTTAATTAATAACAAGCGTTGTAGCTATAATTTCGATCATATTATCAACAATGACGCACTTAAACTGGAGAGATATCAAACGAAGACATTGCCGGGTTTATCACGAAATGTTGATAATTTTACATATTTTATCAAGTTTATGAATTACGATTGTCTTCAAGCACCGAACTCGCAATGGGATTTTCTAACAGCTCTTACGAACATTTTGGATTTTGTAAAACAACAACATAACAATATTTTCCAGCCAGAGAAGCGACCCTTTCGACAAAATTAAGACGTTTTTAGAGTTCATTTGTTTTATACGTATATACAGGGTGTCCCGCAAACCTTCGACAATACGTCGCCTGATGGAAGGCCCATCTTTTAGAAGTCAGAAAATGAAAAAATTGCCTTCACGAAAATATCGTGGATTTCGAGATATTTACACTTTTTTCAAAATCGACAAAAACTAACATCGCTTGATATTTCGCTCTATCCCCGTTACACCACTCCGAGTAGAGAAGCAAAAATTCCTGTATTAGTTTCCTCAATGGTCGTTGTCATCGCTTTTTCTTTTACTGGTAATGACGCTTCCCATGCAAGTTAGTTGTAAAAAAAATGGGAGGGGGGGATTGCATACCATTCTCAGTCAAAACTAGCTGACAATAATATGCACCCCTTGCTAAGGGCTCCGGCGGAAACCGTTTTTTTAGCAAAGGTTTTCGTTCCAATAAATCATGAGTCCTTTATTTTAGAAAAAAGTTGAAATTGGTTAAAGTATTCCTTAAGCAATTTTTTGAGTAAAATACGTTTGTTCGTGAAGTCTGTAAATTCAATAAAAAGTTTCGGTTTTCTGAAAACACCATCAACTTATATTTCCCTTATAAGGGCCATACTGGATGTTTGCAATTTTTGGTTGAGAGGTGGATTGTTTCACCGAACTCCACTCTGCGTTGTGCATGCATTTCGTCGGCAGTTGCTTGCGAAAAAGCGCTACTTTCCACACTCATCAGGAAAACAACTATTTCACTCCGTGTACAAGAATTAAAAGAATCAAATATAGAGGTTATGAGAAAAATACAAGTTGATGATGTTTCCAGAGAACCGGAACGTTGTCTTATTATTTTATTTTCTAAAATAAGGGATTTATGATGGGAAAATGCAACATTTGCGTTTTCTTAAAATTTCTGGAAAATTTACCGCCGTTGCGGTTTCGACATTACGTTGCTAACAAAATTGTTTAGAACTTTCTTCATTTAAGCAGCTCGGTGGCTTCTATAGTTTCCCAAACACCAACACGTGGAAAATCAATTTGGGAGATGTGTATATTCATATAGCTTTTATTTCACGTGTATCCCCAAAATGATATCGAGAAAAACGACATACTTCAATGACATATGTAATAGGTAGTTATAGAGCTGTTCGGCATCGAATTAGTTACTTCAATTGGTCTTCTTTTTAACGACGATGCTTTACATGAGTTGTTATGATTTGTTTTTGGGTCGCTTTACATATGACGACCATTTTCACACTGCGGGACTAAAACTGAAAATTTTCCTTTTGAGCGCTTTTAACAAATGTAAAAATTTAACATTAATTTCTTCAAAGTATCAAAGCTCAATGTATTGGGTTGGCAATTAAATTCGTTCGGTTTTCTTTCCGTATAAGTTTTATGCTGATTTGCTTTTTTTTTTCTGAATGCTATCAAGCAAGTCAAATAAACACATGCAAGATCATGTTTCTCTTATATTTTCTACGGACTTTGGTTTGGCTATCATAAGTATCGTACATATTGTGTAGCGGTGAACATGGAAAGAAGTAACATGCATTTTCGTCACAGAAGAAAGTAATGCTCTCCGTATGGTGGGACTTTAAGGGCATTATTTATTACGAGTTACTACCATCTGGAAAAACAATAGATTCAACACTATACTGTTCCCAATTAACGAAATTGAAAAAAGCTATTCGCACAAAGCGACCAGAATTGGCAAATCGCAAGGGTGTTGTCTTCCATCATGACAACGCTAGGCCTCACACATCTTTGACAACGCAAAACAAATTACTCGAGTTTGGCTGGGACGTTTTGGCTCATCCTCCTTATTCACCGGACCTTGCCCCTTCCGATTTTCATTTATTTCGGTCGCTGCAGAATTCAATGAAAGGAAAAACCTCCAAAGATGAAGATGCAGTTAAAAACCACCTTGATCGTTTTTTTGCCGATAAGCCACAGTCATTCTATGAACGTGGCATAATGAAGTTGGTAGAGAGATGGCAAGAGGTTATCAATAAAGATGGTCAATATATAATTGATTAAAATTTGTTTTGTATATAAAAAAATGTGTTTTATTCCAAACTAAAAAACCGAACGAATTTAATTGCCAATCCAATATAATAGTAAAACTAATAAGAATCTTGCCACAATATCAAGACAATGTTGAATTTTGTATTATCAAGACCAAGACTGATATAGTCTTCATCTTGACTATGTTTTGGTCATCATTACTACTTCATTATAAAACGCGCTAAAATTTTACTAACTTGTGTCCCAGGGAACCTGAGTTTCCCTACACATGTTTATACGACTGACTCACTGCAATGTAAGGTTGCTCATCATACGGTAAAGCTTTTTTACAAAAAAACGACTCACTCGGAATACAAAGAGTAAAAATGAATGAATTTGGAAAATCTAGTTATGTCTCTCACTCATTCGGAATACTAAGATATCGACCTAATTAATAATCTTAGGGCAATATTGAATAATACATCCGCAAGCGCCTGTTCTATCAATATCCGTTCACGAAAAGTAAATGGCATATTCTACAGACTTTCTAGGAGTTCAAGAGCTCCATATATCAGACGTCTAATACATAATGGGTGAGTAAATTGAAGTGGTTTATACATATAAAAACAAGAAGAATCTTTTAGCTTTAAATAAACTTATTTTACTCTCTATATCCGATAAAGTTACTCCAGTCTCTGTCAAAAGTTTTATGCTAATACTGAAAGAGTGAAATCACAACTCTGAAGATAGCGAGACTCGTTTGGTATATTTTAGATGAATTTTATATCCAGTTTTATTAGAGAAATAGAAGACAGACCCTAGTTATGCTATAAAACAGAACAAAGATAAACAGAACGTGTAAGAATAGACTTGGCAACTTTCTCTGATAAATTTAATAAATCAAAACGTTCTTGCCGGAGTTAACTGCCGGATGGAAATAAATTTAAAAAGATGTTGATTGTTTCCGTTAAAGTAATTTAGTAATGAACTCGAAGACATAGAGTTTTTAATATTGCCCTCTAAGGTAAGGTGTTGTCGCAACGTTAAATCTGGTTTATATACCTAATTTGAAACATAAACTTTCCACCAGGTGGGACTAGGCACCAAATGAAAGCCACTATTTACCTATCGCGTTGCGAATGCAAAATTACTAACCAGATTCCTGAGTTAAGGGATAATTTCCAGGAGGTAAGGCAGAAGTCTTCCCGGGATTTAGTTTTCTAATGTATGCGACATAATAGATTTAACATATGAATTAAACGGTTCTAATTTAATTTTATCAGTCTTGAAAGTTCCCCCGACTTAGAAACCTAAAACATATATATTATGATCCAGAATATTCTGGAAATGATTCAGTTATGACGAGAAGACGAAAACTTTAAACGGAATATTATATTACTATCCATGAATTTTGATCTACGTCGTTGAAACTTGAGACTGAAATTTAATATTAAAAACCGTGATTTTCCTCAAACTCTCATACTTTTCGCGGGTGATTTATTGTTTCCAAATTTGGAAAAACCAGAAAGAATTCAACGAATGATTCAGAAGCGCAAAAAGCGAAAGTGTGTATATATATATATATACATATATATTTTGCATTGAACGAGAAAAGCATAAATCACGGAGTTATTGCACGATAGAGATTTATTGTGGAAATCTGCTCTAATCTATCATGTTTACACAATTGTACAGATGTATCTGATTTTCTAAAATAAAAACGCGTTCCTAACAGGGCCTAATGGTATAGAATGTTGCATCATCGAATCCCGTACACTCGTCGTCAGTTTACGGAAAAATTGCAAATATGCAGCAGTAATTTAATACAGCTCTGTCGAAATAAAAAGCCGCTTAAGCCCATCATAGAGTTTTAATAAACCTTTGACGTAGTAAATCAATTTGTGTGAACAGGAATTTTTATTTGACAAGGAAAATTGTTAAGTGTCTGATATAGCTAAAGTATACACTTCAAAGTTTGTTTACAATCTATCGAGCCGAGCTAATCAGTTTAATTGATGGTATTTAGCCATATCAGGGAGCTATTAATCTCTATACAAAATACATCACGTTGGTGACATATAATAAATTTTACTTAATTCGAGAGCTAGAGCTGCGATGTCAAATAAAGTTCCGGAAAGCTGTCCTAATCACCCTGATATTTAGTCCTACAATGGCAGGGTACAAACAGGGCCAACGGTATTAAGATCACAGTTTATGGGATCCATCCACCCTATCAATTCACTACATCGCAAAGGTCTAAGTTTCGGCCGAAAAACATGTACTATTCATAACTGCTGTGGGTATGACGCACCAATTTATTTTCCATAAGAATGTTTAATGATCGACAAATTCTTACAATCAATATCAACCAAATGTATCCTCCGTATTCTTCTTGCAATTTGCTGACATTTAATAGTGACACTATAGTAAACCTCTTATAAGCTTTTAAATTCGTCGCGTTATAGAGCCGCAGATAAATGCCTCATAATTTACCGGGCTCTCCTTTTGCGCTCTTTTCCGTGATAAAGCAGGTACAGTTTTTACTAATTTCCCTGGTGTATTGATTAGTCCAATTTGAATGTGGTCGTAATAATAACATAAGTTGGTCATCGTTTTTTCTAGGAGGAAGCTTTTGACTCACCACTGCAATCGATAGAGGCCGTCTCTATTGATTGCATTCACGAGTTAAGGGCTGCTATAAATCATTTTAAGGTATCACATGTTTCACCCTAATTCAATTTTAATTTTCCCGTTTGGGTGGACATCAGCTTGGAATTTTTCTGGTGTAAATGTGCCTTATAATTTGAAAACTGAGGACAAAAATAGAGTTTGTTATTGGAAATTACGTTAATACGGATTAAAATTGATTAATGTTGACTATAACAGTGATTCGGCAAGCATTTTTTTACGTCAGGTTGATTGATTAGTATTGAAATTTTGAATTATTAAAATTATAATTAATTATTTAAAGGGTTAAACGTTATGGATAAACTGAGGAGCAAAACAATTTCTGTTTCAAAGGAACTTTTAGCCCTTTTTGCTTCAGATCCCTTTATCTTTAGTTGATGGTAGTTGCCCTTAAGATTGAACTCTTTTCGTACCTACCGCGAAGAATCTTTGCTCTTTTCCGTAAATTTGAAGTTTTATAATCCTTTTTCAGCAGTAATTTCTGATCAGCCTTAATCTCTTAACTGTATTTATTTCGGATTCACTTATCCCTAATTATTTGAGGTTTTCCGAAAAACACATTTCAAGAGAATCGTCATTTCTAGTATATGTGCTCCTATAGTGAACTATAGTTCCTTCGAAGATACACAGGTTCGAGTAGAAGCCTCAAATTTAGTGTGGAAAGAAGTGGTACCTAAATACCTAATACCGTAAAATCCCATAATTTAGTCTCTATCTGCTCTAGCAACTTAATTTTTTGCCCTCTATGCACCACTAGATATTTAGAATCTGCAGCTAATCCGAATGATTTTTAGTGCACGTCCCATATATCTAAATTTAAGTGATTCGAACATGCAAGAACTGAACGAGGGCTTTACACAGAAGAATTTTTACACAACCATTAAAAGTTTAAAGGTGAAAACGATAATTATAATACAAATTTAAAATGATTAAGACCTATTACAACGTTATGCTCCATTGCATCTCGGCATTTAATTAACTGGAGTACCCGAGCAACTCGAACCTCAAAGACCGGTTTCAATCCTATTAGATCTCGTTAGTTCAGTTCATCTTAACATTTAAATCTTTCGGACATGTAAGGCTTCAAAGAGGGCGTAGCACAGAAGAATTTTTACATAACCATTAAAAGTTTGAAGGTGAAAGCAATAGTTGTAACACAAATTTTAAATGATTAAAACCTATAACAACTTTATGCCTCATTTCAGCGCTCTGCATTTAATTAAATCGAGTACCTGAGCACCTCGAACCTGAAAGGTCGATTTCGAACCCATTAGATCTCGTTAGTTCAGTGCAAGTCGACGCAATTAAACGTCGATTGCATAGGCAGAAAGTGACAAAGCGACGGCAAATATGTTGGGCCTGTAGGAAAAGGTCGTACCAGCGCCATCTGTCATATCTTAGTCGAGATGCGGCTAAAAGGACCCGATAAATGGCACCGGGATCTTTTTTTTTAAACGCCGAACATATCTGACATTGACATTACCGATGTCTGCACACGTTTGATTGGCTCGACGTGACTCGAACTGACGAGATCCAATAGGATAGATGTTGATCTGTCAAAAAAAGGAAAAGCGTTTGTTACGGGGTTCCTTCGATAAATGAAACCACGAAAACGACAATTTGGTTTACATAAAATGAACTGTGTTTAACTTGCACTTATTTGAAATAATGAAAGAGTTTTTGGCCTAAGTAGGAAGAGGGAGAATGCTTAATTGGGCGGGTTACACTCTATGATTTTGATCACATCCCGACACCGACGCAGCTTCCACACGAAAAGAAAAAAAAAAGAGAGCAAAAATTACTTCGATTATCCCTTGAGTACTAAACCCGAGGAATTCCAACCAGGAGCGCACCACCACCAAGAACCCTTACGGGCTATGGCTACGCCGGATCCCATAAATCGCGGCCATCTGGGGAATATCCATATTAGTCGCTTTTCTGGGAATATTGCAGGCCCATCGTGGCAATAGTCCCGATCGAGAAAGCTTCCTTTGACTAGCAGCATATTCCCCAGCCGAAACGTACCCTTGGTTTTGGCCTGATGGGCCATGTGGTCTGGCACCCAGATGGTATTCTCAGAATAAATATCGCCGCACATGGGCGTAATTTAAGGGATAAAATACAAATACATAACAAAATAAAAATTTACAACAAACAAAAAAAAACAATAGCTTAAAGTCCCTAACAGCGTTCAAGTACTGATTAAAGAAGATGTCGGACCACTTGATGATACGTGTTTCTACTTGTTCGCTTCAACAGGCACGTGTGTGTACTTACTGCGCATGTTTGAAGAAAACCTTAGTTTCTCCTCAAATCTGAATGAAATTCTAATGGGATTTTACTGCTGGAAACCAGCAAAATTTAAAGATCACTTCCTTAGCCACTGCTTAAATCTGAAAAAGCAACCCCCAATTATTCCGAATTCCCTGTTACAAGGAAATTTCTGTACTTTTGGTTGGTCAATCGATAATCTGGAATAGAAAATGATTTTCCGCATTAGGGGGTTTAAATTTTGTCTTGACCACTAAACCCTTACTTTTGAGTGGAGTTATTATGATTTTGCACATCCTACATCGCCTATTTAATACATGGTGTAATGTTTTCAGGAATCCTAAACCAAAGGCTTTTAAAGCGTAATCATGACCAGGACATAATACCCCTAAAGGATTATTAAACTTGTAAGGGAAT
Source organism: Euwallacea fornicatus (assembly GCF_040115645.1). Taxonomy (NCBI): domain Eukaryota; kingdom Metazoa; phylum Arthropoda; class Insecta; order Coleoptera; family Curculionidae; genus Euwallacea; species Euwallacea fornicatus. The sequence continues at coordinate 1,753,862 of NC_089573.1, forward strand.
ATAGAAAGGATACTCTTACCCCTGTTACGTTTAATTAGTCCTGTTTTGCGAACTACGATTGCTATTCTATAGAAAACAGGTCTCTGGAGTAAATTTGTATGTTTTACTACCTACCGACCCTTCATTAGGTTTCAGGTTGAATTGTTAATGTTCCTTAATTAATTGCAAACCAATGGTCAAGCTCATAGTATGAGAGCAATTCGAGAAAATTTATTTTATTTTTACCTGCTTTTAATCGTGTTTATTAGCATCCAATTAACGAAGCAGAAGGGGCGAAACGTGGTTACAAACTTAAGCAAATATAAAAACTGCAATTAATTTATTTCAAGGGAGCAGTTTTAAATATGTATAATTAAGAGGTTTATTCGAACGACATTAAAAATCTCACATTTTCTAATGACAAAAGTAATTAAATTCGAAAAATTTAATGCCTCAGACGTTTATTTTTCTTAATGGATTTTAGTGTGATCAGGAGTAAAGTTCTGAAGGTCAAAGGAAAATAGGGACTTTTAAAGTCTTCCGCAACTCTCCTGCATAAAATTAAAATTTTAGGGATCGGGGAAAATAAAAAACAATAGCGTTGCCCTTTCAGCCCTTCAGAAAGTAACCATTAAAAACTCGACTTATAATTAAAATGTTTGGCATTTCAGATAAACCCTTTTGCAGGCAGTAGAGGTAAACATCCTTTTTCGCAGATTTTAGGGCTATCTCTTGGAGCAAAGATACATCATTCCAAGTCGGTAACCCATTCCGCTAAAATTAAATTTTGAGCAAATAGAGATTTTAGTAATATCCGTCTAAGCCAGGTAAAAATACGGATTTTTTGTTTTCATTATTCATTTCCTCAGTATACAGAAACCGGATCACTATCGCGAATCCGGTTTTTTTGTGCATAGGGAGCAATACTATTGTGATGTGCTAATCTTAAACAAATTCTTTTTTAATTAGAAAGTTCTTTGATTGGGCGGACGATACCATTAAATATTATGGAGGAATTCAGTTAATGGATTTCAGAAATCCTTCGAATGGATATACAACGTTCAAAATTTAGTTCGACATCTCGTTGTTTTAGCAATCGATTTATTCCTTAGACTGCTACAACCTTAAGGCTCGTGTTTAATAACCTCGAAATTTATGTTCATAACTTTGATATTGAAAAGTTTGGTGCTTTTACTTATACCTGTTAGCCTTACTGGACTTGTCAATCATCGGCCTCAACGAGAGGGGTGCTCAACTTTTTTCCGTAAATCTTCCTTCAATCATTTTTAACATTTTGCTTTTCGAACCGAATTCAAGCGGCAATCGCGATTTAAAAAGTTTAATATTACAGTTTAGGGCTAAGGTCCTCTGTCGATTGTTCTAACGCAAAATCTAAAACACAACAATAAAATTAATCGTCATCATAAACCAAGCACGTGCATGAACTTCAGTTGAGGCACATGTACATTGTGAGAAAAGAATGGAAATTGAAGTCTTCGTGAGGTAAAAGTTCCTGCTCGAGTAATGCTACAAAGAGAACTGAACGCAGTGCCCTCATAATTAAACCTGATATTCATGAGTAGCGTGGCACTGGGACATGTTCCTCAAGCATGGAGATCGACAAACGTGGTTTTCATTCCAAAAGGGGGAGTGAAATGACAGTGGACGGAAATTGGAGTCCATACCAGGAAAAAGCTTTACTGGAATGTTGAAAGACCGGACTCCATGCTCCCATAGCTGAATCTAGTGTTCAGGACTCGCGTGACGCTGGGACACGAACTTGAAGCATGGACTAGCACGATCTTCAGTTCGAAAGTGGCAACTGCACCCTTCAAGCAAACCTTCAGATCAACAACTTTGACATTTTTTCTAATGGAAATTTTGGAAATAATTCTCGATAAATACATAACACCAGGATGGCTGGGGCAATGCGATAGGCCTTTGGTAAGTGTTACTAGGCGTAAGACATGGAAAAGTCGTGAGAAACGACTCTCACTAATGCGCAAAATACCTTATTCAGTTTTAGTTTAGACTCAGACTAGCACTCTTCTTTGACATAGCAGACTAATTCAAATAGGCAAGAATCGATAAGATTCTGATATTATATAATAGAATGGATAATATTCGCGATGCTCTTACAGGCTGTGGCATCCCACCGGGAGATCACCAGAATAAAATCAAGATGGAGAATAGCTGTCCATGGGACAGCTGCTTATCACCGCGGCTGTCGGACTTCCTGATGGACGGTATTTTGGAGAGGCTTCAGCCCGATCGATTCAGCTCGGCCTGGTGATAATATTGGGAAATTCGTCGGCCGTGCTTGACGCGACCGAAAGGAAAATTTCGTTTTTGGATTCGAAAGCATTCGCAATAATATGAGTGGTGATGGGACGAGCACATAACAGATCTGTCAGAGTTCGGTCTCACTAACGCCCCCTTGGCGCTTTAAACGGTGCTTGTGGTGTGAGTAATTGTGATCAAATTTCAAACAGTCTCCTAATGAAAATTCCCTTCTAACTTTAATATTTCTCTGCTCTCCCTGCGAAATAAAAATACAGAGTCTTCTACAAGTTTACTTTACTGAAGAATATTAACCCCTTTCCGTTTTCACAGAGCCTTGAGGGTCTAATAAACTTCCACTCTTCGAACGAAATATTATTCGTTATACGTAGATGAAAAAAGTAGACAATCGTATCTACTAATGCTTAATTAAAAAGAAATATTGTGTTTCATTGGATTTTATCCATAACACAAAATTAAATCAAAACAACGTGCGGAAAATACATCCTGCCAGTTACACGCATGGGGAGCCCCCATCTCTCTCTCTATTTGGAAGTGTTTAAAAACGATTATTATGGATGGGAAGATAGAGCGGTTTTATGTGGGAGAGGGACAAAATTAAATTTTAGGCGTCACTGCTTTGAATGATGATGAAAATAATTTTTATTGGATCCGGAGGGATGCGACGAAATAGACTTAAATTACCAACGAACAAGGCGAATTTAGTATACGGCCAAACACAATAGGGAAAGCTTTGCCTAAAAGTTGCAAATAGTTCCGAAAAGATTATTGATCGAGAGATATTTCGGTCAACGCTTTCGCCTAGAGGGGCATCCGATTCTTATGTGAATACCACGCTTAACAATGGAATTGAATCGTTTACAGTTCAACGGAAATTAAATTCTCTGTTATTTGAATTTAACCGGTGGTTAAAATGCTGCGTCCAAATCATGGACATAAATCAATTGTCCCTGATAAGAACTATATTCCAATTCCACCCCATATTAAATATTTGGATGATCTAAAAAGTGCCTAATGAATAAGTTGACACGGTGAGTCTGCTCAGCAATGAGCTGTATCATCATTTTCGAGGGAAGCTTTGTGCTCTTCCTCGCACAATACACCTTGAGGAAGATATCGGGGATAACAATAAAAGTAATACACTAAACGAGGCTTCAATTTAGACAACGTGGGCGTTTTTAGGTAATAGGTCATAAAATTCCATTTAGAAGATACGGTAAATCACCGTAAATTGCGGATTTTCGGGCTCACGACAATAGCATAAATTACGCCGTTAAAATATGTTATAAAAAGTCGGCTTTTCGAAAGCGTGAAGTCAGCCTGAATTATCAGAGAAAAAAATTAACAGTGGAAGTTATAAAACGGAAAGATTGATATTAGATATAGAAATTTGCTCCACTCGAGGAAATCTGTGTGTACTGCTATGGTTTGGTAATTTTATTAGGCTCAACTTCTCGAAAAATATTCGGAGCTCGGTAAATCGCATGCATTATGTTTTCCTGAAGCAAGGAAAGTTTGAATTTATGTTCGAACTCTTATACTGTCAGAAGTTAAGGGGTAAGAAAAATTTGCGAAAAACAAGGCTCTTCAATGTTCGTTAATAAATAATTTCTCTTTAAAGTTTAGAAACAAAGCCGGAATTTTCACGAAAAAAAAAAGTTCAAGGAAAGAAGGTAATCTCAAGAAAAACTGAAGTTACATCATTTCATTACACCGTTGTCTAGCGTTTTCTCCTGTTGAAGCATTTCAAAGAACAAGGAATATTTGCACTTCTTTGAACTTCAAATTGCTTTAAGCCCGAACTAAATGCAGGAGGGCTGCAAGAATGGAACTCGACGATCACAATTAAAATAAATTGATTTTTTTGAAACTGGACAGAGAATATTCAATGAGAACAAACTATTCCAGATTGTTCAATTTTAATTCCAATTTAAATATCTATGAATATGGACTTATGTAATGCTGAGCAATCAGATCAGTTTTAGAGAACGGTCGGCTCATTTTTAAATTATTCATCCCGCTTTAATCAACGCCTAACATTATATTAAAACATTATTTAAATTTACGTTTGCAACGTAAACTTAAGTTCGTTTTATAAATATTGAACTGGTAAGATTTATTTGATTTCCCCGTAACGCGAACCGACTTCAATTTTTTCCTTTCGATTTGTGATTAGAAACCCGATCAATTATTAATTCTACCCACAAGAGGGAGGAATTAATAATTGACACAAACCATACGAATCGCGACATACACATAGAGATGGAAGTAGCAAGCTGACGATTTTCTGAACTAAAATGGAGGAAAGGTGAAAGCGCGACCACAAAGCAAATATTTAGGGCCACATTTAATTCATTTTAAGGGAGGATGTAAAATCGTGGATTTCAACACAATAAAATAGTCACACAATGATAAAGCAATTGAAAGACGGAAGTGAAACGTTGACGAGCCGTTAGAAATTAAATTGGAAATGAAGAATTGAAAAGTAAAATAATTACAACGTTTTGATGCAAAATGAAAACGTTTTGAAAACATTTCCAGTATTGAATTATGGATGTGTTTCCATGTTGATTTTCAATTAGTTTTTAAGTCAGTTTTGGAACGTCTTTAAGATATTGAAAATAAATAGAAGCTAAATGCGTAATTTACGATTAACGTTAGTTGCGTCACTGACGTAAACGGCGTCAGACTTTTCGGTATTTTAGAATTTTATAAATAGATATAAATGCAGTACGAGCAACGAAAAATTGTAATATTTTCTTTGGAGTTTAAAATGTGAGCAATTCTAATTTCTATGGAAAGTAAAACAACGACTACGCACTATCGAATATATTTCCTCTGATTTAAAAGACTATTTTCCTTTTCCAGTGTTTCCATGTTATTTTAATACCCATTCAGTGCTGAAAATTGACGGATTGGCCTTGAAACGAATCGAAATCGAATTGAAAACGGGTTTGCATAGCAATTTAATACAATTTTAGAAAATTCGTTTCAGTTTGCATTGAAAAGTAATAATCAACAACTTTAGCTCCGTGTAACTTATCTCCAACTAAGTGTGTCCTAATTTACCTCGTATGAACCCCATTTTGTCCCTCGCTCGATGAATAATGTACGTTTCGACAATAATTGCAATCTTGTGAACTAATTGATTTAAATTTTCACATCGCTGCCGCACCAAGACTCACATCGACAATAGACAATAGTCGAATGACACGGACTTACCAAAGACGTGCCTTTGACAGTTAACGATTAAAGGTTTTTCTTTTGTTATCAAATGTCGTAACTGTAAAAACTTACAATTGGAACGCGCATGCGTGTTCGCTGAACGTCAAAAACCAACGAAATCCTTTTGAACGACGTTTGCTGACAATGCTCGGAAAAAGATCTGGAGCGCTCCATTACATTCAGAACGAGGTACTCGTTGGCAAAATGGTTGCATGGCGCGTCCGGTTCGTTCGGATTAAACTGCACAACCGGAAACCTTAAAGTGCGTGTTCACGTGAGCACTTTAGTAAAAGAAAGCGAACATTTCATCTAAGTCTGATACTGAGTGTGTGGCTCCGAGCAGAACTGAACTCGCCAAATTTTATCCGAACGTTCCCAGTAACCTTTACTTGCTCAAAGGGAATAAAGGAACTGAAGTATTTTTCGGTTTCAAGAATCAATTTCCGAGTTCGGTTTTGTTTGCTTCGATAACACATGCGTGGCGCATTCGTTTCGTCCGGGGTAAAATGTGAGTGTGACTAAAGTGTGAGCACAAAGTGAACACACAACTTTGTAAATGCAAAAAAGTATATCGCACTAAACACCCTTACTTTTTGCTGGCTAAAAAACGAAATAATCGTTTGAGGAAGTCGCGTATAACGGCAACGTTTGGGTAAAGTTTGGTGTAGTCAGGTCTGTTTATGCTCAGTACCAAATTTAGAACTTACTTGCGCAGCGCGTTTGATCAATTTGGAGTAAAATACTTAAGTCAATATGGACGTTAACTCTACAACTCATTTTTATTTTCAGTGTTACATTTTGAAATTACACTTCTCCGAAAAATTACCGCACCACCAAAAAGTCACCACACGTGTAAAGTAATTTTTTTATTAAAACTGCTTGTCCAATTAGGACGATTCTTTTTTTTAACGACAGGGGGTCTCTTCCACAACGTTTGTGTATTAAATTTAGTCGCATAGAAACCTCTTTTTTTTATAAATACCGGATCTAAGAATTATTACTTGTTGTTGCCATAAAATTCGCAACACCCTATAGAGTCCAGCGATTACATTATCAAGTTCCTATTCAAATCCCACTTTAGTCTCATCTTTTTCTAACCTTTTCTTTTTGCTTCGCTGCATTATCTTTCCTATTACATGAGCGACAACATTTTATAACAGAACATGATTTTATTGATTTTAATTAACGTTATAAACACCGAAGTAAGTAGCGGGCCATCGACAACCGAAGCATGAATGTAATTGTTAAATACAGGTGCAGTCTTAGTCACGACTATTTTTTGCAAGTTCTTTTATTGATCAATATGCAACGTGAAACACGAAATCGTACTCGCGAAGAATGTGTCCAAACACTAATATTGTTTAAGGGAGGTTGGAGTTGCCGAAGAAATGCTGCACTATTTGGTCACATAACCATTTCCCTAGCCACACAAAGATATAAAGAGACTGGAAGTTATGGTCACAGGTCGAGACAAGGAAAGAATCGAATAACAACTCCGAGGACCGATTTTTGAGACTCTCGGCATGAAGACAATGTATTGTAACAGTTCGAACCCTTCGACTCAGTTCCGAGATGCTAATAGTATTCAAATTTTTAGAAGAAATGTTCGTCAGAGTCTAAGGAATTTGAAACCTAGCCCGAATTACAGCTTTAACTAGAGTTAATCGAAGAGCGAGGTTAAACTTTGCCAGGAATCATCATAATTGGTTGAAAGGTGAAATGGCAACAGGTACTATTTACGAACGAATCCCGGTTTTGTTTGTACAACAATGACAAGCATTTTCGTATATATTGACGTCCTAACGAACGGTACACTCAGTGCAATATCTCATATACCCCATTAGGCGGAGGAGAAAGTGTGATGGTCTGGGGAGGCATTTCTTTGACCACTTGCCCCGAACTTGTCATCATACATGGAAGGCTTACGATCGAAAAGTAAATAGTGCAGGTTTTAGATCCACGTATACTGCCGTTTGCGCCATATATAGGGCAAGGATTTTTGTTGATACAAGATAATGCCAGGTCTCATGTTGCTCGAGTTGTGAGAAATTCTCTAGAGGAAGTCGATATTGCTATCATGACGTGGCCAGCTCGAAGCCCAGATTTAAATACCATAGAGAATCTCTGGGACACTCGTGGGATGAGATTACAAAAGGAACGTAACTTAAACACTTTGAAAGACGTACGACGGAGATTGATCCAAATATGGGAGAAACTGGCCCAAGATGACATAAGACCTTTTATTTTAAATATGGGCCGTCGGGGCGAAGGACTTATTCGTGCCAGAGGTGGAAATATTCGCCATTGACACTTTCGCGTCGTTTTGCACGTGTTTCTTTGCACTTTGTTTCGTTTCTTCTTGTTGTTTTGGAACATTAATTTTCAATCAAATCACGTTCTGGTGCACAATGGCGTTCCTCGTATTATAGGAAAGATAATGTAGCTAGTCGGAAAGAAAGTGTTGAAAAAAGATGAGACTAAAGTGGGATTTCAATCGTAACTTGATAATATAACTTCCGAGCCGCATAGGGCGTTAGAAATTTCATGGAAAAAACGCGCCATTATTGCTACAAACTTTATATTATAAAATGGAGGTTTCTTTTCCAACACAGCTAATACACCAACGTTCCGGAAGACAACCTGTGGTCCGAAAAAACAAAAAATCGTCAAAATCGAACACGGAGTTTTGAAAAAAAAAAAAAAATTACTAGAAACTTTTAGTTATTTTTTGGTGGTGCACCAACCTGCAGGGGAAGCGTATTTAGCATTATGTGACTTAAAATGATGAACCACAGCTAACATCAATTAACCTGGATTAAGTTACACCAACTACAACATTTTAAAATTTGCAACTGTGCCGAGATACCGAGGAAAATTTTACGTTAATTAAAACTATTCAATCTACACTTCACCGCCAAGGAAACCTGCCGGATTTTCGACGTGCTAGTAAAATTAACCCTCACACTTTGTTAGAGAAAAATCCAAAATGTAATACCAAAATTGGTATTTCTCCTAAATACTAATTGGTACTGAAATATGGCTGGTAAAATTTACGGCTGAAACGATGCAAGATTGTATTTTTACGATCCATAAAGCCAATTTTTCTAAGGAATTATGGCTGGGGACTATTCATAGATAGGCCGTAAACTTTTATGAAGCAATAACGGATCCCCGTTTTCCTTAAGTGTTAAAATTTTGTTTCGAACTCTAGCATTATAATAATTGAACACTCAAAACTCAAAAGTGCTACGGAACATTAAACAACGTTTTTCTAAAACCACAGCAGTCGAGTCAACAGAGACGCGCTTTTCGATATAAGCCGATTGTTTCTGCACTTTCTTAAATGCACAAAAGAATGGAAGTAATCCAAAGCTCTCTTCCAATATTTTCTGAGGGAAATGCGAGATTGAGTATAATGGGATTTTCGATGGAGGTAAAGTGACTGACAATATGCATTTAGCTTATATGTTAAGTTTACAGTGTCCCGCTCCGAATAATCTGTATTAACATTAATAATTGCGACGAGCGAATTCTTAATCGAACGAGTTTCAATAGATCCCACAAATGAATCTATCAGATAATGACGTCGATTGGAATTAGTTTGAGTGCATCCCACTATTGCAAATTTCATCCATTAATAATTTCACGCTTAAATTATCGCATTTTTGCGTGTTAACTAATTCGAAGTAGCAATAAGGTGCAAAACTCGAGTTATGTAGGAAGACATTCAAGTAAATTTGTTACCTCGATAAATTACTTTAAGAGGAAATTTGTAATTAAGAAGGCGAGTGAGGTTTAGTGGGGTTATGCAATATGAATATGCCAATTCCTTAATAAGCGACGACCGTCTTTGGCCTCGGATTAAGTTCCAGAGGCGTAGGGGACAACGCGTGAGCCAGGCGAAACTTTTTTACGTCCCATCAAATTACAGCTTTTCTTCATGTCCGGGAAGGTAGGCACCTAAAACGCTGATTCAAGTAAATTGCAATTGGGAGTTTGCCAGGGTCAATATATTATTTTTACGGCCCGAAGTACACCGTAAAAGTGAAAAATACTCTTCAGGCCTAACTTGCACACATATTCATTAATATTTCAAATTTCCACGAGATCTTCATAAACATTCTTCTGGGTAAAATGGTGAAGGAGCCCGGCAATATGTGTTTTTTAGGTTCGCAATTTCCCGTGAATAATGTCGTTTAATAAGAGCACTGTCCGCTGATTTAGCTTAATGGATATTGTGGTGTAATGCCACTGGAAACTACAGTTAATCACACTTCCTGTGGCTTATAACAGAGAATATGCTAATATAATGACCTCGCGGCGGGGAATATTGCATAATAAAGCAAACTGCACACCAAAAAGCTTGCTGTCTTGGTGAACTTTTTCGAACAAAGTAAAAAATTCGGAAAGATTAAAAGACTAGAAGTTTTGCAGTTAGGAATTGCATAAAAGTTAAAATTCGAGGTACAATCGATTAGCCCGGAGCGATTGCGAACAGAAGAATTCTTCTAATTTTTATGGCTCAAACCATTTGTAGCCATAAAGAGTTTTAGATTTTTACGGATGCAATCAACGATATCGTAAAATATTAATTGCTTTGAGCTGAGTTTGTGACCAATGGGCGATACATTCGTTTTAACTTACGAATCTTTTTATCTCGCTATGAGTACAGCGACACCAACAAACAACAGCGCAAACACATTTCGAGGAAATTAGAAGTGAAATAACTTCAGCTAACGCCGGATTAAAATCAAGATTTGTTTTGATTAAATGTTTCAATTAAGTAAATGCAGAGATTCGCCAGGGCTCCAGGTTATTCAACTGTCACGGCTATATTTCAAATTTAATTGGCGGAAATAACTTGTGTGTCGAAAATAAAAAGACGTATATCGGGGGCTGCGAAACATCCCTTGTTAAAGCCCTTAGACTTCTCGTTGTTTTTGAAATGTTTGCTGTTTTCCTATAGTTGCTTCGAAATTTTGGCTAAAAAAACAAGGGTCTTTAACTATCATCTTTCATTAATATCGATTATAAAAGAATTATAAATTATAACGAAATGTTCGCATTTCTGGCAAACTCTTAGAATTAATAACCATTTAATAGCTATCTGACGAAAAAGTGTATTAATGATGGTGATTAATAATCTAGACATTTTAATCAAGGGTAATAGGAACGAATAACCGTTGGTTAATGTATAGCCATTAATACACAGGGTGTTTAGGAAAGGTGGTACCAAAGTTTAGGAGCTGAAAGTGGAGCTAAAAATAGTAAAATAAGTTTCTATAAGCACTGATCCGACGGAGCATCGTTTTTAAGATATGGTCTTCTAAAAGGGTCATATCATTTGAACATTGTAAAAATAACTTTCTTTCTCATTAAGATAATGGAATGAAAATTGCGAGCAAGAATCATACCCTAAGGGTCTTCAACTATCACGAGTTTCATCAAAATTCAATACAAACAAGGGTAGTTTCCTAACTACCCTTAACAGAAATCTTTCGATTTTTAAAAATTTTTTTAAATTCCCAAATAAAAGATTTTTTTTTTACAATAATATATGACTTAAAATAGTAATATTTTTAAAATATTTTCGCAAAGTAAGTATCTTTCATGATTGTACTGATTGTTACTTACATGTTTTCAGAGTATTTTATGATACAAAGTTATAAGCTTAAATTTAATATAAAACTTTTTTTTTTTACTCTTTTGCTTCCTTACATTGATTAGCACCTTTATAGCTACATCTGTAGGCTTCTTACAACGTGTAGACTATTTCCATTACAGAAATGACAATCACTACAATAAAACCGTTAGATTAAAAAGTACCTGCTATGTGAGCCTTTTAAAAAATGTTAATATTCTGAGTTATACATTATTAAAAATTAATTATTTATAACTAAATTACGCAGAAATCGAAAAAAAAGCAGATAATTTTTTTCTTCAGAAAAGTCTGGTTCATTAAAACTAATGTTAATCACTGGATAATTGAAATGAATAAACAATATTCGAAAAATATCTGTTAAGGGTAGTTAGAAAAGTACCTTTATTTGTAATTAATTTTGATAAAACTTAAAATAGTTAAAAATATTTCTGCTATAATTATTGCTTACAACTTTCATTTCGTCATCAGCAAAAAGTTATCATAAAAAATTTCAAATGATAGAAGCCTCTTTGGAGAATCATATCGGATTAACGGTGCTCCATCGAATCAGTGTTTATAGTAACTTTTTTACTATTTTCGGCACTGCTTTCATCTCTTTAAGTTTGATACCAACTTTTCCAAACATCCTGCATACAGAGCGATTCAAAATTAAACCCAAAAATTTTAGAAGAGTATTTTTACTTAGCAACTTTCATCTTAATACGCACCCCGTTGGAACTAGAGGCATCGAAAATTACGCAAAAAAAATCGATGATGTTAAATTGTGAATAGAATTACCCATCAAATTTAATTAAAACTGGAAAGCTCTTGTTTTTTAGGCGTCTTATTTATTTTTTACTTAAAAAATTATGTGAAACTAATTTTCTATACTACTTATATTTCTAAAATAAACTGAATAAAAGAAAATATTGGAAAGTTGATATTCCGTAAGTAAATACCTCCTACATACACACAGAACTTCCTTTCAATAAGCTTATGAAACTTTACTCAAACGTTCGACGCAGCTTAATAATTATGATTTGCTAAATTATGTTATTATGTAGTAGTGCAAAATGAAATAAATAAAATATATGTTTTTAAAGACAATGTTTAACTTTCTCAAATCTCCCATAATGCAACTTGCATTGACGAAAAAGGGAGTTATACTTAAATGGTTGTTTAAGTGGAATTAAAAAACTTAAAATTGCAGAAAAATGGGGCGTATCAGTCAATACTTTCTATATCTTCGATACTTCAAAAGTGCTTTTTATGCCTGAAGCATCCAAGCACCATTTGTACACTTTTTTTAGTTGGCCGTCTTGCTCTCCCGATATGACTCCAATAGAATTTCCAAATTACGGGATTGGGGAATAATCAAAAACCGAGTTTAAAAAATAGGGTTGACGACAGCACTGATGATAATGGTATCGATATAATGTTACAAATATATTATTATAAAATAAATATTATACATTATATAAAAACCTTATAGAATACATTTGTGATTTAGGAAGGAAAAGCGCTATAGAGATATGAAATAAAAATTGTAGATCCGCATTTAAAAAAAAAAGTAAGTTGGTATGAATAGCTAGAAGGCGAAATGTGACATTGATATACTAATGGGCTGATGTTTTTTTTAATCAAATTATTTTGGGAATTTTTTAATTTTCGTATTTCGATAACGAAGAATTTTTGGAACGGAATTTGTATAGGCAAATGTTGGATTTTTATTATTTATCAATTTTACCTATTTAGAACGAGCGTTGAAAAATATAGAATACACTACTTAATAGGACAATATGAACGGATGTAGATTTTGCGTAAATATAGAAGAGCTCAAATAGGGAGGGAATGTGGGCGAAACATGATGGAAAGGAAACGAGCCCGGGAATTCTTCGAAGAAGCACGCGCGGCTAGTTTTTCCCGGGATAGTGCTCATTTGTTTTAAATGCTTTCCACACATTTCTCGCAGTTTTCTTATGCATTTTTCATAAGCCATTTTTATAACGATCAGACATTTTGGTACTTGAATTAAACAGTTTACTTTGAGCCAAATTAAAAGTTCCTAAACTTTAGTTCCGAATGTAACTGTCGCCAAGGAAGCACACGTGACGGCTTTTCTTCTTGGACCAGACATACTATGGTTCCTGCGGCGTAAAGGTACTAAATGATACTTATCTGACTCGTTGTCAAATTCTTAAGGAGTAGCATAAAAAATTCCTTTAATAGAAAATCAAAATGGCGAAATTAAAAACAGGAATGCCCAATTAAGCCTAAACGTTACGAAATTAAAAGTTAAAAGGACACAAGTTTATCCTAAAATCCCTTAAAAAGTTGTCGGAATGGTGATTAAATTAAGTTTGGGAATAAAGTTAAAAGATACTTCGTAATGACAACACCCAAACTTAAACTGATTTTCACATTACTCTATTAAAGTCATTTGCAATAATCTCGTATAACAAAATGAGCTTGGAATTTAATGAAGTGCGGCTTGGTAAGGGCATCGATGTGTGTAACTGATAGCAGGAGTTGAAACATCATCCATCTTCGATACGAATTTTGAACTTTTAATTGACATTAAAATCACATCAAAGAAAAATCGCTCCATTAATAAATATCTGATTTGGCTATTAGGCGCTAATTGTGCCATGTCCCTAAAGGGCTGTTGTAATTATATCAAATTAAATAGGGTTATTAAGGAACTCCGTTTACATTGGTACTGAAACTGCGAATTGATAACGGATTTCAGTAAATTACATTCATGTTATTGATTCCAGTTCATAACCGGCTATCGGGTGATCATTTAATACCAAAATATAATGAATGGAACTTAGCAGTGTGGTCAAGTTCAATATTAACCTAAATGGCTTCGTAAACTTTCTATTAATGTACTTCGGTAAACTTCATTCCAATTCCAATTTAATATCCGATGCTTCATTGAGAGAGCTACTACAGGACTAATTACTTCAGATAACCCGGACATGTGCAAAAACGCCAACGAATTTTGTTTAATCCAAAATAAGTTTCAAGAAAATCCCACATGCCCGAGACATTTTCTTATTTATAGTTTAGTTGAATGTTCCGAATAAACCATTTTGTGGAGTGCGTACTTTGCCAAACTTTCATATTGCTCCGTATTTCTTTTGTCGAGTCACGTACACTCTATATGGCCGTTTAATGAAAGGACTTATGAAAATCATTATCAAGACGGATAAAAGTTTTCGGCTTGATATGATAATAACGCAAAATCCTTATTTCAAGCATTGTTTCGGAGTTCAGCAACGGTTCTATACACTAAAGTGTTGCAATTCATTTTTAACACGTAAATTTGATTTTGTTTTAGAACATCCCAAACGACTTCCAGGCGATTTGAATTTCAGATTGTCTAGAGTATTTCAGTCTGGATTTTATTTATACGTCTACGGATAGTTCGCCTGGAACTTCATTGTCGCCTTTATTATTTTGCCTCAAATTACAACGCAAAATAATATTCGAAGATAAAAGGGTTTAAACTCGGTTTAAAGACGCGGCGGGTAAGATGAGTAAAACCGATAAATTCCTCAGTTGGCGTAACACGCTATAATCGATCTGTCATCCGGAGCAATAAAACTAAGGACCAGTGGCGGAACGATACCCCTGAGAACGGAGATCAAAGTCCACATCGAATCAATACCCTGTACACGAAGCAATAAACAAGATTGCTTTTGTCAATGTGCTGAACCAATACATTTAAAGTGCATCAATGTGCTTATTTACAATTTACTTCGGTTCAATTTAAGCGGAACCATTCCAGAAGCTGACCAAGCACCGAAACTGTTGTAATTAATTGTGTGCTTAATTTTGCGAAATCTCGCGACATCGTCAAAAGGGATCCAGAGTGAGAATATATTCCCCCGGGCCTTATGGCTGTGCCATCACATGCCAAAATGACTAAGTGAAATGTGTTGTTTTGAAATTACTTAGCCTGTCACCTCATGTTTTTTCTCTGGAAAAATATTAGCCGTTTGGAAACAACCTTTTTTTTCAAGGGATTATGACGTCAAGGCGGAATTTTGACATTGAAGATAAGGAAAGTTACAAACTAGAAAATAAAATTATAATTCCCCTGATCCCCACACATGCCAGAGTGATTTATACATATATCAGATGCCCTTTGTTTTAAATAAAAAACTCGAAAACGGATGTCGTCCACGTTAAAAACATAAAACACATTTGGTGTGGGAATTCGCAATTTATTTCCTAGCTAAATAAATTTATTATGCGTCGATTGCAGGTGGGCAGGTTTCGGTTTGTATGACCGGACAAAGAAGTTTTTAGCACTAACTCCGTAGATTCGGGTATTAAAATCAACCAGATGATGAATTATACAAAGAGTCAGACGTGGGGTGCAAGAGAGTAATCTAAATTTCCCAGATTGCTTTCACAAAATCATACTCGAGTGGAAATTCCAGAGGAAAGGTGATATTTTCGTGCAAAGGTTGGTTTCGTTTTAATAAATAATTCGAATGAAATACGTGATGAAAACTAGAGTAAACTAGTACACCTCCTTAAAATAAATAACTCCAGTTTACCGGGTACGTCGAATAAAATACTGCATCCATTACCATAATTATGTTTTTGAAAAATGACGCTTTTAATCCTAAAGGGTATATGCATGTACATTATTACCTAACCAACACACGGAAGAATTTATCGCGTCACCCTATCAAAGAAACCTCCTTACCTGATATCTACATAAGCACTTTTAATGCAATACTGACACAAAAAATACAAAACTTAACTCGGTTTCAGACTGCAAACAATTTCCCTCTAACGAGAAGCTGCATGAATTTATTTCTTCCTCTAACATGCGAAACAACAACGAATATGCCATCTTAAAGAAATAGCGGGCGCCATTCTGTGCCATTTTTCAAAGGTAAGTATTATTTGTGACTTGTGAAACAACCCGTCTTATCCGCGTTAACATTTTCCCTGGAGTTATTTAGCCATAGACTCTTAAGCGAATTTACCGGACAATTAACCTCGAGGAACATGCCCATGTCTCCGATTCAATTTTATGTAAATACAATCGTCATATGTGGAAAT
The DNA here is from genome assembly GCF_040115645.1 of Euwallacea fornicatus. Taxonomy (NCBI): domain Eukaryota; kingdom Metazoa; phylum Arthropoda; class Insecta; order Coleoptera; family Curculionidae; genus Euwallacea; species Euwallacea fornicatus. The sequence continues at coordinate 1,770,093 of NC_089573.1, forward strand.
ATCTAATAGCCTGGAAAGAAGCATCTTTACATACTCGGATTCCCTGCTCAACGGGGACCTCGAGCAACAACGCACACGGAAGTTGTAATATTACGGCGGGATGGACATTTTTTTTACCGTTTTATCGGTAAATGAGCTTTCAGAGACGCACGCACGAGAGAATGAGTCAAAAATGACACTTTATACCGTTTTATCGGTAAATGAGCTTACAGAGACGCACGCACGAGAGAATGAGTCAAAAATGACACTTTATACCGTTTTATCGGTAAATGAGCTTACAGAGACGCACGCACGAGAGAATGAGTCAAAAATGACACTTTATACCGTTTTATCGGTAAATGAGGTTTCAGAGACGCACGCACGAGAGAATGAGTCAAAAATGACACTTTATACCGTTTTATCGGTAAATGAGCTTTCAGAGACGCACGCACGAGAGAATGAGTCAAAAATGACACTTTATACCGTTTTATCGGTAAATGAACTTTTAGAGACGCACGCACGTGAGAATGAGTCAAAAGTGACACATTACAACCTTCGCGAAAGACATTAGGTCGTGTAGTATGAAATTAGTAAATTCTCGAAATGCCACATTCAACTGCGAATAACTTCACTCTAAATCTAGATTTGGAGTTGACTTTTTTATGTGGAAAAGGCACATTCTTCCACTTTCCATCAGAGTTTAAAGTGTTAAAAATTATTGAAAACTTTTATTTTTATAAAAATTTTTATGCGGCCACGCAAAATAGTGAAATTCGTGTGTTAATGAAATATGAGTTCCACCGTGGAACCACAACAGCTCAGACGGCTCGCAATATTAACGATGTGTTTGGTACTGAAGTCACTTCACAGCAAACAGTATCTCGTTGGTTCATGAAATTTCGTTCTGACCATTTTGACCTAACAAATGAACCACGTGGACGACCTGAAACTCAAGCGGATAACGATCATCTGAAAGCTGTAGAGGAAGCGAATTCACGTCAAAGTGCGTTCGAATTTTCGTTAATATTCAGTGTAACCAAAAAAACAATATTGACTCATTTGGCTGAAATTGGTGAGGTGGAAGAGCTGGACAAGTGGATACCGCATGAGTTGAGCGACATACAGAAAGAACGACGTCTCGAAGCTTGTGTTTCTTTGTTGTGCCGGCATTATAACGATCCATTTTTGAATCGGATTGTTACTTGTGATGAGAAATGGATCCTATATAACAATACCAGACGTTCATCGCAGTGGTTGGACCAAGATGAACCACCAAAACATTGTGCAAAAAAAAATCTTCATCAAAAGAAGCTTATGGTGTCCGTTTGGTGGTGCAACGCAGGTGTCATCCATCACAGCTTCATGAAACCTGGTGAATCGATTACGGCTGATGTCTACTGCCGACAACTGACCGAAATGATGAGGCAACTGACAGTTAAGCCGCCAAGATTAGTCAATCGAAGCGCACCGCTATTGTTGCACGACAACGCTCGGCCACACACTGCACAAGTCACCTTGGCCAAGCTGCAGGAGTTGGAATTGGAAACTTTTCGTCATCCACTGTATTCACCCGACTTAGCACCCACTGATTACCACTTCTTTCAAAATTTGGATAACTTCTTGGTAGGAACTCCGACGAGGCTGTCAAAGCTGCCTTCCACGAGTTTATCGACTCCCGGCATGCAGGCTTTTATAGCAGGGGAATCAATGAACTTCTCGTTAAATGGGCGAAGTGTATTGATAATGGCGGTGCATATTTCGATTGACAATAAAAACATTTCATATGAAAAAAAAATGACTCAAGTTTCAATTCAATTCTACTCATTTCATACTACACGACCTAATATAAACCGGCCGAGAGATCAACGTTGAGAGGACAAACGGTTAGCAAGGTGTGTCGAGGAACCGAACGAGACAAAGGAAAATTGCATTGGCGAAACATGAAAAGCAATCGAGGGCATCAAAACGATAAACAAAGGGGGAACGAAACGTTAACAAACCAAAATGAAGTTGTCTCATTTGCCGAACACTTTCGGAATGGCTTCGACATTTCGACAAACCCTAAATTTGATCATCCTAATTGCAATTTCGTGAACAACGGGCACAATGGGCAATTTTAACAATCCTTTATACTACAGGTGAAAGCTGACAACATATACAGTATATCGTGAAGCACCAGCTCATATCAAAAACGCGTCAATGGAAAAAGACAAAGTAAAAAGTGAAATTTTCGATCGCGTGAAAGACAGGTTGAACGACTGTTTCATAAACAACGAGACGCAACACAAAAACATGGAAAAATTAAATAACAATACGAGTCGCAAAAGATGTACAATGCACAAAGGCAAAACTATAGACCTTTAGACGGTACTCTTGGGGCTAAGTAAAGTTTTTCAACTCGTAATAAAAAACAGCCTATCGGAAAACAGACAACTAGTACGAATTGACGATACTCTTTCTTTCCCTTTTTGTCCTAAACGAGGCCTCCCTCAGGGAATGCCGCTTTCACCCTTCCTTTATAATGTATGCTGCCACGATACATATAACCAGGGTTTGCAGGACAAAAAACATATAGGAAAAAAACACATAGACCACGATACACTGAGAGCACTGCTGTTGTTGTACACGACCAGGGAGGAAAGCAGTAGGAAAATTTCGGACGCCAGCTAACGGACAAGACAATCACATGGTTCTATAAGTGATGCCTAACAACCAGTGCCACCAAGAACCGACCTCCGCGGTGAAATTACCAAATTAAAACAGAATCTCCATGGTTAACAGTAGATGGTCGCGTAGCTAAACCAAAAAAGAAAAAGACGTAAAATTCTTGGGACAGAAAAAATCGACAAAAAACGTAAATGCACTAAACACGTTTGAAATATGAGAATGGAATTTATTAAACGAATAAAACATTGTCGATCGCTGACATATAAAGATAAAAGGATCGGTACAAAAACTCCAACAAGAATATAAAAGTCCGTCTAGAGACCATTGTCTGACTACGGACACGTACCGAGGATGAATGCAATGAAAAAAATTTAACAATACAGAGTGTCCATTTACCAGCCCCTCGGACTTTGACGCGTCTATTTGCGATAACATAAAAGAACAATTATAGGAATAAATACAGAACTAATGAGAGCACATTTTAAAATTAGTGACAACTCTACAGAGTTTCCCAAACAAGCGAAGTGTCATCTTTTTACCTGCATTTTTGTCACGTGAGATATAATTCTCTCTCGATCGTGAGCTTATTTCTAGATTTTTTCTTCCCTGGGATGCAATGACTCGAGGCTAAGATGTTTTAAAGAAAGTTTAGACATTTTCAGTGCTCCATAGAAAAAAATTAATTCCACAGTTAGCTTACGTCAGATTTTGACAATTTTAGGAAAGAAGCTTCATGTAAAATCACCTTTGCAGGCGTGAATACTCATTTACCCAAAAATGCTAACAAAATGTTTAAAATAGCAACTTAAATGTTTTAAATTTTTTCCCAGTGAGACGGTGTTTTCTACGACTTAGGACGAAAGAAAATTAAAGAATCTTCATTTCGGTATCCAATAACATCTATTGGTGGTAAACATCAAAGAATATATTAGTTATTTCGGGAAATCCTGCATTCATGGCTAAGTGTTTAAGTTTCAAGCATGCATTGCCATGATATAGGCTCCAACACTTCTTACAAAATTACAAATAAACTTATAGGAGTTTGAGGGGCTGTTCAAGGGACATCCTGTATGGAAACAACGCAACCGATCGTACTAAGATTATCTACAAAGATAAGGCTCCCAACCAATTACTCTATAAACGTACACACAAGACCAGAATAACTAACTGCAATAAATTGAGGAAAGATGAAAAGACAATCGTCACAAGTGGACTATTTCGAACACTCTTTGTTTCACACGACAATGTTGCTTCCTTTCCCCTCCAAACACTATTGAAGCCCTTCCAAACACCATCGAAGCCCTTCCAAACACCATTGAAGCCCTTCCAAACACCATTGAAGCCCTTCCAAACACCATCGAAGCCCTTCCAAACACTATTGAAGCCCTTCCAAACATATCGTTTTCCTAACTAAAGAAGTTGACTAAACCAAAAAATATATACTGAACGTTGCATAGTAAGAGAAAATATTTTTTTTATGTATCGATGAAAATGTTTTTAATTTTCCATGTTTTTAATATAAATATCGATAGGGCAAATATTTGACAGCCCTCAGTAGTTTTTCATATTTATCATGTTATATTACCTATTGACAGTCACTACAATACTTTGATTTTACAATTTCATTTTATCGATATTACAAATGAAAGTGTGAATTAATAGCTCGTTGCGCTAATTCAAAATTGACATAACAACTTTTAACAAGCGGAATTAACAAATCGATTGTACCTGAACTAACCTGGACTAACCTGAACGGTTTCCTAATAGGCTGACGCCTATCTACAAGAATTTACCGCTCTGGTGCTGTAAGCACATAAAGGGTGTGGGGGTGGATTCGGCCGACAACGAGTTTCGGATTCAATAGAAGAAGTATTAAGTCTTTTTGAGGAGGACTCTTCTTTTAATACTGGAGAAATATCTGCCAAGTAAACGTCTCCAATTAGATTGTTTGGAGAAGCCTTCATGAGAAGAAATTGGAACGTTACCATGTACGAGAAATGCAGGTTTTGTAGTCTGAAGATCATCCCCTAGTTTGGAATTTTGTAGACGATTTCTAGGAAAACGAAAGGAAATTTCAAAATTTTCCAATTTTGAAGTGACTATCAACGAAGCAATGGTTACGCGCAATGGCATAAACACCTCTCATTATAGTTAAACCAGGGTGGTCGATAATCCACATTCTATCCTTCCTAACTATTATATTTGCAGCATGAATTTTCAATAAATGTTTGTGCTGGATTGGTGAACAGACCATTTATTAATCTTTTCCTGAGACCAAGTCGACTAACCGGACATGGTAAGTTAGTTTTTTTCGGAAAAAAATCGGGATTAATCTCTGAGCACTGCTAACACTACCCCTTATACCACTTCAGGTTCCAATGCAACTGCAACCTACACGAATCCAAACGTTGCTGTAAATATTGAGTTCTCAATAGTAATACACAATGTGGCTGATAGAATTGCAAGTTGGAAAAGATAAACGACGGTAAATAGAGTTACTGGACGGTGTTCATTACCTGACCATCGATCTCCAAGCAACCTGGTAGTGGAAATTAGGTCTCTAATTACCATTGGATGAGGGAAGCGTTTCTGCACCTCATTAGTGCGTCTCTAGCGGCCGGTTCCTTCTTTACGAGTTTGCTCAGCTTCTATATTCCACGATTTATAACGCACGAGTGTGGACAGGCTCCGGTTAAGAGGATTTCTAATTTTCCGGAAGATTTTCAAGAATCACCCTCGGACAAACCATGGATCAAATATGCTTGATTGCGGGTAATTTCCGCACTGTCACACTGTGGTCATAGTCTCACTTCTTGAACACTCCAAACTCTTATAAAACGATAATGAATTGACACACATCACAAAGCCGAAAGAAATAGACTTGATATTAATACCCCAAAGTACTGCTGGGATAGGGCCTACATGACATTTCCACTCAATCCATGGTAACGAAATTTTAATCAAAGTGCTAAAGGTATCTGGCAAGTTTGGTCGCAACTTCCATCCCATTTTGGTGTTGCAACGTCCATGTTACTAACAGGAGCAGCTCGTATATCGCAATATTTCAAGTGTAAGATATAGATATAGAATTACTCAACGACGTGAAGCCGAGTTCATTCAATAGAGTGTGGTAAAGATACTATCGCACATGTTGGGTACCATAGTTTTCGTGCGAGTGCATCTCCATTAGCTCCATTGTATTCTCCAAGTTCAAATCAATTTTAGGGCGTGGTTAAATTTTTATACCTATACGTGGGCTAAAAGGGTTTACAGTACAGAAGTCAATCTCAGAATTTCACAAAAACTTTTGACGTTGGCACGTTTCACTCTGATTTGATTCACGTGCGGCAACACTCATTACTGCACAGATGCTGGAAAAAGCTAGTTTCACCATGCAAATGCGTCTGGTACAAATGGAGATGTTTACATAAAGGTTTTATTGTCAAACTCTCTAATTTAGTTAATTATGACTCTTGTTGGCATCGAATATACGCTACAAATTGCCAGCTGAAAGGTTGTCCATCTTTTAACGAAAACTTTAAAAAACTGTAAGAACTAGGATTCTACATTAAAAATACTGGAAAAAAGTCTAAATATTAAATATCTATTTCTAAAAGAGTTGTGGCGACATGCGACAAAATGGAGTAAACTGTAGGTTTACATTCAAATAATGTAAACTACCAATGAAATGGGTTACAGCGACGTTGAAAAAAAATTATTTATTGTTCGAGAAGATTTCGAAAAAATGGAATTATTCTGCAAAAGTGGCCATGCACTTCCTAAATTTGTATGTGTGAACGGTGAAAGAGTTGGGGACCCCAAGTGGAATGTGCGAGTGGAATAATTACCATTCAGGGTGGACGATTTTGGAAAGGGCTGCAAAGCACAGCAGCTTTCAAAATCTAAAAAGTTCAAAATGCGACGAGACGACTGAATCGATTCATTCTTTGTGCGCATTTCCTTCAGCGACTTCATCAATAAAAGTGCGAATTGTGGATGTGGCTAACGATAATTTTTGAAACAGTCAAAACAAAGGATTTGGTTAAAAAAACGGAACAGTTAATTCTGGAACAGTAGAGAAGAAAAAAGGAATTTTCATATTTAGGAGTCTCTTTGCAGATTAAATAAAGGAGATTTAAGAGCGAGCCAGGAAATTGGGAGTGTCTTTTAAAAGGAATACACTCCCTGGATATCACGGTTAATTCTATTTAAATATATTTCTCCAACTGTTGGTGTTTTAAAGAAAATTATCCAGGAATATAAAACGTAGTCCAGAAGGGGGTAATAAACAATGAGTGATGCAGTTTGCTCGACTAGACGCATTTCTCGGAAAAATGCTATTTGAATAATAAATGTTCAATTCCGAGTTCATAGTTTGCTCTTAACAAGCGATTTCAAGGCGGTTTAAGAGAATTAGTCCCTTGGCGCTGACCCTACGTATGCCTAACTGGCTTTCGGGGAGCAGAACTATGTTATCAATGAACGATGAATAAGAAGATCTGCCTACGTGACAATTTTACCAAAACTCTTTAAAAATTGAGCACGATATTAAGTTTTGTTTATATTCGACGTGGTGAAGCAAAAGTATACAGTCGCTCAAAAAAGTATTCGTACAGCGGGAAAAAAATTCTGTGACCCATAATTTTCGACTGATTTTGTTCAAAATTTGTATAATGAAAAATCAATCCTAAACTCAGTTTAGGTGTTCGAGCAAGTTTTGAAAATTAAATTTTTAGAGTGCTTTTCATGGTCTTAAAAAAAACTCCATTTCGAAAACTTCTTGTGCGGTGGAAATTTTTCAGTAGGATTTTAATGATCCTGTAGAGGGGATTTTTCTACGTATATCCTGAAAATTTGATCAAAGTCAGACCACAAATAAGGGAGTTGCAGCTTTTTAAATTCGCCAAAAAGTGACGATTCTCACGCAAAATAATAAAATTTAAACATTTTTGGCGAATTTAAAAAGCTGCAACTCCCTTATTTGTGGTCTGACTTTGATCAAATTTTCAGGATATACGTAGAAAAATCCCCTCTACAGGATCATTAAAATCCTACTGAAAAATTTCCACCGCACAAGAAGTTTTCGAAATGGAGTTTTTTTTAAGACCATGAAAAGCACTCTAAAAATTTAATTTTCAAAACTTGCTCGAACACCTAAACTGAGTTTAGGATTGATTTTTCATTATACAAATTTTGAACAAAATCAGTCGAAAATTATGGGTCACAGAATTTTTTTCCCGCTGTACGAATACTTTTTTGAGCGACTGTATCAATATCTATTATGATGTCGGGTTGAAACATCTGTTTTTCTACACTTTTGGATCTATCTGGAACGCGACATTAAATTCACATTTTTTTACTGATATATGCAAACGATCAGCCAGAATACAAAAATAATTATGCGATAATAAACAGGCGAATAATACCGAGAATAGCACCTTTCTCAGTCCCGTTAAACGTGACCAACTCTACTTTGCCTCCAAGGTAAAACCATATTTTATGTATACAAAGCGACTTGTGACGATGGTTTAATCTCTTCAATAGGTTCCTGCAAAATCGGGGGTGTCATATTTCCAGAAATTTATGCCTGGAAATTTTTTTAAATTTTTTTATTAATACCATAATGTTACAATCATTCATTATTTTGGGACATTTAGTAACTTGTTTATATAATTAAAATTAAATACAATAGGTAGAGGGAGACTAACTGTTTAATCTCCCTGTTTATCCGTTGAATCTGTAACTCAATTTTAAAGGATTAAATCTTTTTAATCTGTGAGAGTAATTGTTGGAGTCCACTAGGTTTATAGCCAGGTGATTTTGATGCCTATTAAGGCGTAAAATGTACTTTTTGGAGTGGTTTTCAATTTCTTCTTTAAAAGCTTTAAATCATTATGTAGGGTCTCATTGCTCGCATACCATGGTGCTTTTGCTAACATACGCAATGTTTTCGATTGATATCTCTGGAGTATATCAAGATTTGATCCACTGGCAGTTCCCCACAACTGGATTCCGTATGTCCAGACAGGCTTGATGATACAATTGTAAATTAATAGTTTGTTGTTTAGTATCAGTTGTGAGCGATATCCTAGAATCCACACAAGGTTCCTATTTTTAATGTTTAGCTGTGTACGTTTAGATTGAATATGTTTTTTCCAATTTAGTCTGCGATCAAGATGCATTCCTAGGTATTAAACAGTTTCTGTTTGTGGACTTGGTTCTTGGTATAAGTTAATTTGAGGGCAAGTTTCTCTTCTTAGTGTAAACGTAACATGGTCGGACTTGTTCCGGTTTACTTTTATTTTCCATTTTGTTAACCAACCTTCTAATTGGAATAGATAGTCTTGAGTGATACGTGCTGCAGTATGTGGATCAGGATCATTGACCAGGAAAGCGGTGTCATCTGCAAACGTTGATAGTAAGCCATCATCATTTTGAACTATATCTGCGGTGTATATAGAGTACAGAAATGGACCCAGAACTGAACCCTGAGGTACACCTGCTTGTGATTCATAGAAGCAAGAATAACTCTCTTCGACTTGAATGTAGAATTTTCGGTGTGTTATGTAGGATTTCAAGATGTTATAGTAGTTTGGTAACGATTTTTTGACCTTGAACAGAAGCCCCAAATGCCAGACTCTGTCGAACGCCTGTTGTACGTCCAAAAACACCCCCGAGCAATTCTCTTTGTTCTGGAGTGCTTCATAGATTTTATGAGTATGCTTGAAAATTTGCTTGATAGAATTATGTCTTAGCAAAAATCGCCGGAAAGTGAATATAAAAAAAAGTTTTTGTGAATACATTTTCCTTAGAAATATTAAAAAATGCCTAGCCATGATAGGAATAATGAATACTTAGTATTTTATTTGTTTCACAACTTTTAATTCCTTCAGAAATATTTTTTAAGATGCAAGAACTAGAGTTTAAATTTAAGTTTTAACGATCCATGAAAACTTGCTAATTATTTAAGCTATAAGTTTCTGCTGGCTTAAATCAGCTAGCTTGTCTTTGTGATTTATGCGAGAAACAAAAGTTAATTTGGTTCCATCCGGAATTCTTAGCAAAAATGAATCTGACACCGTTGAAAATTGCTGATTATTATGTAGCACCATTTGCATAACAGTTATTTAATACTGTCGAAAATTAGACAGCTCCGGTTTAATAAAAATGCAACATGATTACATTGTGTACTTACACAGGGCTGGATGAATGTCTGGAATAAAATTAATTTCCTTTAACCCTTTGGCTGAAGCCAGGCCCAATCTTTTTTTCTTTTAGATATACGGTTATTAGCAAATAAAAAAACTCGCTTAAAAGCAAAAAAATGACGAATAGCTTCTTGGTCTTATCTACAGGTTGTTTAACGTAGCAGATGCTGAAAATGTTCTCTACTTGGCATGCTCCCAGGCGATGGTAAAATCCGTCGTTGGAATTCCGAATTGCCTTAGTCAGTATGTTATTTGACTCCACTCTAATTTTGATTTCGAGGTCTTCAATATTAGCCGCTCTATCTTGACAAACCTTATCATCCAGGTATTCAAGAAAAAAGTAATCTAATGGCGTCAAGTCTGGGAATCTGGGTGGCTATTCGGTTGTGTCACGTCGTCTAATCAAGCTATCCGCAAATATTTCACCAATATGTCTTCTGATATTAACACCAAAATGTAGAGAAGCCTCGTTCTGTTGAAAGTAACTTGTTTTTGAAGATATATCTGGATCTAATTCATTGGGAGGCATACAAGCTAAAACAGACACCAATTCGATACTCAAAAATTCTAAGTAGCCTTCAGCTGTAAGCTTTTCTGTGAAAAAGACTGGCCCTAAAATTTGGTTGTTTATGATACTTGTCTCTACATTTACTCTGTAAGGGCAATGCGCATGAGCTTTACATATCCAGTCTGAATGTTCCTGACTCTAGAAACGATAATTGTGCCTCTTACCCAATCCAGCTAAACAAAAGGTAGCTTCATCCAAAAAGAGTATGTCCAGTGGAAACCCATTATTTTCATCATAATATCTCATCATTTCCACACAACATTACAAATTCGTGTTACAAAAGCTCTTAGATAAGTTACATCTCATCTGGGTGGAATTTTCCTGTATTCAAAAACGTCCCAATACGCAGCATAGTTTTGAGACAATTAAAATGTTTACACGTGCGGAGATTCCTGCAGAGATAAGTTGTGAGTTGGATTATTTGAGTTTGAAATTTGAAATATAAAAAATATACATTCAAAACTTAATTGTTTGCTTTATGTTTAACTACTTGTCAACAAATAATTATAATAATTATTTAAAATACTCACGCCTGATTAATATTCGTTAATATACCTAGTCAATTATCACTCCAAAACCTATGGTAAGGAAAAATTTTCTGTTTCATCATGATGAAGTTGAAAATGACTGACATTTTTCCAAATTTCTTGTTATTAGGGAAACTCTTTGAAATTCCAGCAAATCATTAAGTTTACATGGGCCGATCTAATTTCACCTTTTTAAATACCTAAGAACATTGTTATATCAGCACTGTAAAATTTTCCCTAATTTTATAAATAACTTTCTATTTGCGGAGCTTTGGCTTCAATTCACAGTATTTAACGATAAGTTCTACATAATCAATTAACGCCTACAGTTAGAAGAGCCCGAACTTATAGCTTTATACAAGGTGCTCTATTTCCAATGTATTGGGGGATTTCAGGTATTTCACGAGTAAATGGAGAAAAATCGTAATCGGGACTCTTGGCCCGATTTTTGGGCCAATCTCAATTATTTAAACAGAATTTTGACATCGCGACTGGGCCGAGAGCTTTAGTATGTTTTTATTTTTTTTTTCGTTTTTTAAAGCCCCATAACTTTATTGCTTGCGAACATTTTTAATTTTCGGCAAAAATATTTTTTGTGCATATTCTTATAAGCAATCTAGTAGCACAGTCGAATTTTTTCTTACTCAATTCGTTTTAGCGTTACAGACCAAAGACGATTTTTTAAAATGAAAATGTCGTGGGCGAGGTCTCCATTAACTAGAGATTTTCTTCAACTTTATAAAAATATGCAGTTCGATATACTTATCTCGATATATAAGAAAATTGTAAATTATTTTTTAATTTTCTTTAATTTCAAAAAGAGATCCATCACTATACGCAACACTGGTTTTATGTATAGTGATACATGGTTAAAACTAGAAAAAAAACCCTCATAGCGCTTTATGTCATATTAAAAACTTATTGTTGTAGGAAAAACAACATCTTTATTATATGTATAACAGCCTTTTCTTATTTCAAGTATTGTTGAAACTGATGCCCGTTATGACGTAATTACACTCCGCATAGGCGCGAAATACACTCAATTTCCCTAATCATATGAATAGATGTCTGCCCTGAATCTCGCGTTTTCCAAAAAACCCTTTTTAATTTTCTTATTTACCGTGAGAATTAAATGGAATTATATATTTTCGAAAATCTAAAAATAATCTTTGGTTAATGGAGTTATGGCAAACTGTGATTTATGTTTTAAAAAAAAGTAACTAGTCTCTAACTCGAAACCAGAGAAAAAATTCGAATACGCCACTGGATTGTAGGTAAGAAAATGTACCAAAGGTGCCTTTGCCAAAAATTTAAAATATTCACGAACAAAAATGTTATGGGGCCTTAAAGAAAACGACAAAGAACGAAAAACCTCCAGTATCCCCCAAACGAGTTGAGATGTGAAACTACTGTTTAGATCATTGAAATTGGCTCATAAATTGCGCCAAGGATTCCAACCACGGTGTTTCTTCATTTACTCCAAAAATATCTGAAGCCCCCCGATTCGATCGAAAATAGGACGTCCGGTACAATGTTTGCATTTCTTTTGCAATATGCACTATGGCATATTTAACACGCATTATAAATATTGTGCAAATCTTCAACATTAATAGCAGACGGTCATATTACTAAACCAAGGAACGATGCAAAAGAGTTAGGAGTAGAGATCTATAAAAAACTGAAGTACGCTTAACACATTAGAAATGTGAGAAGAAAAATACAGAGATCACCACGAAAACTGGATGAGGTCACTTTTATGAGCACTATGGCCCTATAACAAAGAGTTTGCATAATGCCCTTTGGTTTCGAAGGTGCGAAGTCACATTTCTACCTATTTTTGAGATTTAGAGGGTGTGTAAATTTAATGTACCTAAAATCGCTTTTTTAAGACTAAACGATGTCAGTCAAGGTATTCAAGGACATTATGAGACCCATAAATTATTAAACCTAATAACGGTCCGTAAAAAATTTCGGACGGGGAAAAGCCCCAAGTTTTTGCCAGTTTTCGAAATTTAAATACCGACATCTGGCAAACACCGGGCCATTGTAAACTCTTTTTAGATTTTCTAATTGACAAATTTCTTTACTCTATAGTAAATGATATTTTCATCATCGCCCTTTACTAACACGGCCGAATGTCAAAGGACCTCAGTTGATATTTCGAGATCCGGTCAAGAACTCAAAGATTTAGTCAACCATGTATCAAACCAAAAACCTATAAAGACAGAAGGCAATATAATATGCTAATAAGAAACCGTAAAAAGTCTATTATAGAAAATTGCGACAACGCATCAAAGGGGATTGGGTCCATTGTTAATAAGAATCTTGGCAGGTCCAAGCATCGTCGTGTGTGTTAGGGGAGATATTGTATTAAAGGATGACGCAAATAAAATAGAGCTATCCGATAAGAAAAATGTTGCTGACGACTTTGGACCTTATTTTTCTACGGGGGTTATAAGAGAAGTCACACCACTGCACTTAGTCGGTCCAGGCAGCTGGTCAAAATTTTTTCTCCCATGTGACGACAGCGAATCAGCCCAAATTTGACCTACTCGTAAAAAATGACGTGGATTAGGATTGTACATAACTAAAAATATTAAAAAACTAAAACTATTGACATAAAGGACTATTGCTAAGCATCGGCAAATATTATGAATTTTTTGTGTCCACTCTTTCTGTGTGTTGCTTTGTCTGTCTGTGGCACAAGGTTAAGATGATTTTCTATTTCTCGGTTGCAATTTCTCGGATCATCGGCAAACATAATTAATATTATGGTTGTTTTGTACGTAATGGGGCACGTAATTGATTCACAGTAAAAATGAAAGGGGTCCCACGAGGGATTCCCGAGAAACACCGACGTTGGCACGTCGCATTTCGCACTCATCTCTCTACCAGGTCTACCAGTATGAAATGAGCACTATTTTGTGAAAATAAAACACCAATTTTAGCAAGGAATAAAAAAAAATTATTCAAAATATTGACCATTTCTACACATTTTGACCTCCTTTCTGGAAATTTATGGATACCACGCCAATGGAAATGTGCCTCTTTGGCATCAAACCAATTAGACACCCAATTTTCTACTTCTTCGGAGGAATCGAAGTGCTGCTCAGCCAATGCGCGTCCCATCGACGAAAACAAATGGTAGTCCGAAGGAGCCAAGTCTGGTGAATACGGCGGATGGGGTAGCAACTCCCAGCCAAGTGTTTTGATGGTATCCTGAACCGGTGTAGCTTTGTGTGCAGGTGCGTTGTAATGGAGCAAAATTACCTTCCCGTGTCTTCTGGCCCGTTCTGATCGTTTTTCGATCAATGTATTGTTTAAATTAATCAACTGTTGTCGGTAGCAAACAGTATTAACGGTTTCACCAGGTTTTAAAAGCTCGTGGTGCATCACACCTTTCCGATCCCACCAAACACACAGCATTGCCTTCTTGTCGAATCGATCAGGTTTTGCAGTGGATGTTGATGGTTGCCCCGAATCAACCCGTGATTTTTTCCGTTTAGGATTTTGAAAATGAATCCATTTTTCATCTCCAGTAACAATTCGATGCAAAACTGATTTTCTTTCGTGCCTTTGAAGCAAAATTTCACAGGTGATTTTTCGGTTCTCCATCTGTCTTTCATTCAATTCATACGGCACCCATTTTCCACACTTTTGGATCTTTCTCGTAGCTTTTAAACGATCAAAAAATTGTTCGTTGTGCAACATTTAACATTTCTGCCATTTGCTTTTCACTTAAAGTGTCATCTTCATCCAATATCGATTGCAGTTCGTCGTCTTCGAACTTTTTTGGTGGTCTGCCACGTTCTTCATTTTGCACATCAAAATTGTTATTTCTGAATCGTTGAAACCATCTTTTGCACGTTGCTTCTGATGAATCATAATCACCATATGCCTCGGCAAGCATTCAATGCGACTCTGCAGCACTTTTCTTCGAATGAAAGCAAAACATTAATTATTTCCGCATCATTTTGTGGAACAAAATTCGACATTTTTGACCCAATGAAATAATATATTGTTATTTGCCCAAGGACTTGATTTGCACTAAATATGTTTGTCAGTTTGCACACCAACCAAGCAAACAAGAAAAAAGGTTTGTTTACAACAAACGCCTTATATCGAGACATTTGTATCCTGACGCTCACTTCATACCGGTATACCTGGTAAATCCTGACATAAAATTACCTACTGGTCAAATACGATCTAATTAATTGAGACATATTTACTCTTATGACGTGGGTGTGGAGTTTGTCGCCAATAAAATCTATATTCAAGCTAGCAAACGCTCGGAGCAAATAAGAAGAAGCCCCGAGACGTGTTTTCCTCATTTAGATGTTTATAAACTGTATTTATAAATTGGCTTACCGCACCTTCGGTTGATGGGCCTGAGCGAAACCCATGCTGGGTCGGCAAAAAATCTGCCTTTTTTTTTTTTAAATATTACCGAACAGCCGAAGTGAGCCGTTTCAAAAATGTTTTATAGTGTATTAGGTAATAAATACTTTTCTGCTCCGGAATATAACTACCCGTTTGCACCCTGAAGCAAAGGTTAGCCAACCAAAGACCTTGTCATTCGACTAACATACATACTTTATTTTAATAACTGGATGTTGCTCAGAACCGCGCTTAGCTTATAAAACTGATGAATATAACGAAAGAATGGAGTGTGGTTGAAAAGAGAATTCGGAAAAAGCTGACTGGAAAACTCTTGAGACATTTTTGGGTTTCGACGGTGGTGGCGACCAAATTCGTCATTTTCAGCCTCCCTCCGTCTTCGTATGCACCAATCAGAACTGCCATAGACCGATTCCGACGGTCCGATTTGTCTGTTTTATACGAAATTATGGAAATATAAAACCTTAAAAGGTTTCGCAATCATCATATAAAATTAATGATTTTCGTGGGACCTGGCCAATGTAGCAAATATTTCTCGAGCCCTGGGGCCGGGTGCGAAATCTGCCTACAGTTCCTTCGCGGTGACGTCCATACAGCCCTCAAGTCTCATAAACTAGATGAAAGTTGACAACCCACGCATATGACATAGAACAGGTGGGAATTGATCAGGTCCACCAATATGCAGGCTTATGAGCAATTACCGTTGGTCCTGACAAATACAGTAATAGCTTATAGTCTTCAGAATGCTGCTTGTTGCCTTTTTCTTTTATTGGTGCACCTCTACCAGTTTCCAGTTAAACGGGGCAAAAGCCATTCTCCTAAGAGGAATCTATTAGAAACGCTAAAGACTCATCAGCAACAAATTTCACGTCTTTGAATATTTTTAGGAATCTCTAATGTACGTTTATGTTATTTATTAATATTCAATATACCCGGAATTGCTCCGTTTGCCCTCACATTTACCCCATGATATCCAGAATGACCATAGAATTATTGACATTTGCTGATGATCCGGGAAATTAAGAATAACCTTAACTTTTGTGCCACACACACAGGCACAGAGATAGATAGAAAAAAAGTGAACAAAAACTTTACAACGAATGGTGAAGCTCAGCAGGACATAAATTTACATCTTATAATAATTTTTCACTTACCTCCTACCTCATACCTCCCTCATGCAATCCTCGTCCTCGCAATTTTTGAAAATTTTGTATAACTTAGACTGTTTCGTTGTCGCCATATGGAAGAAAAACATTTTTCGCCAGTTGCTTGGAGCGACTGTGTATACTGACATGATTTCCCTTGCGGAAAGGTCTGCTGTAACAGTTCAGGCGTTACGGTAGCAAAATGGGTTGCAAAGTATTGAGCAACATTTTTGTCACGGGACATCTCTGTAGTATACAAATTATTCTCTAATAAATTATTCCCCTAAGATGTTTTGGATCTGTCCAAATTCTTATATACAGGGTACCTCATAAAAAACGGGCGAAGCCGTAACTTCGTTATTTATAAATCGATTTCCAAGAACCAAAAACCAAATAAAATTACATTGATCAGGCTGCTGAATACCGTGAAAGTTCTTTTTTTTTAACTCAACTTGCACTGATTCAGGCGTCAACTTCAGAATTTTAAATAAAAATTTGTATTTTTTTTTTTTACATTTTTCGATAGAAAGCATTTTTCTGAATTGGGTGATGTATGACAAGTTGCAATTAAAAAAAAATTGTGACTGAAAAAAATTGAACACTTTGAACAATATGAACGACGTAGCCATCTGCATCGTTCTAGGGCCATCTGCGTTATCTTGTGGGCATCTGCATAGCATCCCACCTTATCCCTATGCATTATCCTGTGCAAAGATGCAAAATTCCCCGCTTGCTCACCGAACAATTCTTCGCTGGATTTTTGGCCATAGGGCTACCTTCAAGATAAAAATTATGTTACCCAGCCAGAAAATGTCGATATTTTAAGACAGAGAATTGTTGCAGGAAGCTGCACCAAATGCTATTACAAATGCTATGCGTAGCGTAAGCAGAAGATGTCAATTACGTGCGCAAAATGGGGGTAGTGAGTTTGAACAATATCTGCAGTTATAACACTTTGTGAAAACTGCGGAGAAATGTGTTATTTCATCCAGAAGATAATTCCTACTTGTGATATTCAAGACAACGTATTAGTACTCCAAAAATTAAAATTTCCCAATTTTTTCCAATTAAGCATCATTTTAACATAAACTTTTCATACATCGTCAAATTCAGAAAAATACTTTCTATAAAAAAAGGTAAAATAAAATGCGGTTTTTTATCTGAAATTCTGAATCTGACACTTGACGCAGTTGTTGTTGTTAGTTAAGTTGAGTTTAAAAAATACCGTAGTTATTTAGTAGTCTAAACAATGCTATTTAATTTAATTTTTAGTTCATCAAAATCCGTTCGAAAATAACTGAGTTATAGCCCCCCCTATACAGCGTGTTTCAGCATAAGACCATCAACTGCTACCTGCAGGTTTCTGCGATGGAAATAAAAAATAAAAGTTCATACAAATATGGATTGTTTTTCGCTTCCTGATTGAAATGAAGGGCGATAGAAAATTATTACTTTTTTTAGATTTTTTCCTAATAAGTCCGTTGCGGCATGAAAGATCAAATTTCGCCACTGCTGTCCCCATTAACGTTACCAGGAACATGCTGAACGTAAAACATGATACGTTACTGGTTGAAAAGAAATGAAAATAACTATCTGAACCTTTCATATTTCTGTGAAAAAGTCTCGTGAATATTTTCCATAACTTTAACCGTTTTCATGGAAAACAATAAAACGCAATAATCTGTCATTGAGAAATCGCATCATTTGTACGTTTAATACGATAAAAATATATCAGACCTTTTTCAAATAGGGCGCGATAATATGCGAAGAAGGGCCGAGGCAGGCATTCATGCAGGTGAAGGGTATTTTCGACACCTTATTTAATTGTTCGTTTACAACTCATATACATTATGTACCTAATTTAGTATTATAGCTTCGACGTTAGTTAGCAAATCACGTTTTTTCTCACGAAAAGGGCTAAGAAAAATATTCAGGAGATTTTTTCACGGAAATATGAAGGCTTCAGAGGAATATGTTCATTTTTTTTAATCATTGGCGTACAATATTTTTCTGTTACATTGTTTGGGGTCACGTCACTGGGGACACCACTAATGAAATGTGAAACTATGTTTTTCCCCTAAAAGACGTGTTTCTACACCTACTTGCAATTTCCAATGTTCACGAAATTATGTCATGCCGGAACTGGCTTAATAAGAAAAAACTTTTATAAATTTTTTGATCACCCTGCATTTCAGACAGAAAGTGAAAACGGACCCATGTTGGTAAAAACTTTTTCCTCATTTCGGTCACAGAAGTCTAAGATAAGCAATTAGCTAACTTATTCAGAACCACTCTGCATATGGATATGGGTACCGCTTCCAAGTAAAAAAATTAAAATCATTTTAATGCACGTCCAAAATTAACAATTAAAACGTTACAGTATCAACACTTTACTGGAAATTTTAAAGGAAAAGCAGGACGATCCACCACATTATTTTAAGGGTAGAAATAAGTTTTGAATATTTTTACGTCAAAATTTATAAGTAAGAATATATGAATTTATGTAGGAATGAAATTAATATTAACATGTCAGCAAACTAAAATTGCATCAAAACTATTGTAATTGTTTTACTTGGAAACGGTGGCACTATTTCTTTATAATTGTTGAAAAAATAATTTTTATTTTTAGAGAAGCCAGTAGCATACCAGTTTTTCTGAAAAAATATCCCCTAATGTGGAGGTAGGCACGCCACTGGAAAAGCTAAAAAATCATTTGTTTTCCATTAAAAAACATAGGCGTTGTCAATAATCGCCAACACCTCTAAAATTTCGTTAAAGAGTCTTTAGCTCTTTTTCAAAAAACTTGATATTTTTCATTTTTTAATTTTAATATGAACCTCGTATTGCTTCCAAAAGAAGCCTTATTGGACATTGGTTTATATGGCAAACTAACGTTATTTGGGACGTTCATTAGACTATTCAAGTTATGCAGGTTAAAGTTGAAATACCCTGTATATAAAATCGTTATTTTCAGAGGAGAAGCCCATCGACCATTTGGTCTTTGTTCTCTTGTGCCAAAAACACTGACATTTACACATAAATAATAATTCATAAAGTGCAAAAGCAAGAAAAAAAATTACATCTGGACATGCTTGTTTGGCCTGTAAGGCAAGGCGAGCGCACAATGGTGTTATCACGATTGTCTTACCATTTTGCTTGAATTTATAGCACTTTTTCAGTTATTCTTATCACGTGTATACGTTCGTATAATAATTGGTTAGATAGCTTATCTTTGTAATCAGTCTTAGGTACAATCTGCTCTAATGTTTGTATATATTGTTTAGTTTTTTCCATTGAATTTGCTCTCAGTGTGTGTTCGTAGTCTAAGAATGGCCTGCAAACGGACTTGTATATTTTTATCGCAGCTTTTGCCTCTATCCTTTTATCTTTATACGCCAGCGACGGAACTGTTTTTTTTTATTTTTTTATTCTTATATTTGGAACGTGTTTAGGGAATTTTAGTTTTGTGTCGATTGTTACTCCCAAGCATTTTACAACGTTTAATTATGCGCCTGCCTGCTAGTAATGCTGGGGATTCTTCCTCTATTTGGGTATTTGAGAGTAAAAGTTGGATTTTGATTGGTGCTATCCATGTACAGTTTTTAAAGTCATTTTTCTCTTTTCTCAGTCATTTTCTCATGTACGAACAGTGCGGTATTGTACTCAGCATATTGCAATATGTATACTGTTTTGTTTAGGTACATCTTGTCTTGTATGCGAAGGTTGCATGCAGAGTGCACATAAGGATGGAATAAATTCGCTTTCTTGGTCTGGAAGTGAAATAATAAAAAATGCTTGGACAGGTCGACTTTAATTTACAATTTCACATATTTCGGTGGGATGATATTAGCCGTGACGTCATCCAGTCCCAGATATGACGGATTGGAAGGCACGGTTGTGTTGAATGGCCACCAAGATGCTCGGATCTTAATGTTTCAGAGGATTTTTTGTGGGATCATTCGAAAAATGCGATGTGCAAAACTGAACCAAATACACTTGAAGACTTGAAAATTAGAATCAAAAGAAAAAATGTGATTCGGCATGAATTTATCCACCGCTCGGATCACTGCCAGGGGCAAGGAGGGTTTCAATTCGAATATTTAATTTAGCAAATACTTATAGTTCCCACTTATCAGATACTGTGTTTCATTTAAATTTATTTTACCATTACCGTAACGAAAAATATGTTTTCGAGAGCTCATCAAAAAATATGTTATGTAACATAATAAAAAAAATATATATCCTGTATATAAACGAGAATGCCCTATTGCGTAAAATGATCAAAAAAAGCGATTACCATATAAAAAAAACTAACACTGATGTTATATCTGAAACAGTGATGACGTCACGGGTAATATTATCCATCCAAAATATGTGAAATCGTATACTGAGGGCAGCACGTCCAACCATTTTTTAAAAATTATTTTAATTTCAAAACAAGGAAATTAATTTATTTCACACTTTACATACACCTTGTATATCGTGACAGTATATATTATAAAGTAAGGGGTGAAAGCGGAAGTCCCTCAGGAAATCCTCGGTCAGGCGAAAAAGGAGAGAAAGAGTGTCGACAATTTGTACTTTTAATTGTTTTTTTTTTCAAGTATATTTTTGATAACATGGAGTACTTGCCCAATCCATTTTTTTATATAGGTACAAATATTCCGTTTTTCCATGTCTGTGGAATCGTGCTGTTGGTGATACAGTTGTTGAGTTGCTTCAGCAAGGGTTCACGGGAGGATCGAGGGTGAAGAGGGCAGATTTTTAGTGGGTAGGCGCTCTCCTAAGGGGTAAACCCTACATACCTGGTCGCCAGACCAACAGACCAGGTACCTATGAAGGTTTTCCTTCTCTACAAAAAAAATGGGTTCATGAGTTTCTAGAGTCGCGGTTCTAAACATTTGACTTTCTATTTTGTCTATTCCCAGTATTGTGTTTTTGATACGGGCTAACGCTTCTTCACATTCCTTGTGTGTGATTAGCTTATCGGGGTGACCTAATGAATTGTTAAAACAGTGGTACCAGTCGTTCACCGTATAGTAGTAGTCTGTATCAAATTTAACACAGTGAACTCTAAACTGCGTGCTGACAGTTTTTTTACAACCCCTAATTAGAATTAATGGAGACGATTATCGTAAACAGCTTACTTTCCGGTCAGACTTACGAATTATGGCTGCTATAGCTCTCCACAATTCGCCATTGTCGAATCATTTTCAGACACCTCATTGTGCAACCACTTGTTCGACGATATAGGCGATTGGTATAACCAAATGGGGTCTCCATAGAAACAATACATATTTCTAATATTTATTCGATGTCTCATTGCCTGTATTACAAAGGAAAGGTAAATAATGTACAGAGCCATAAATTCAAGCCGTCCTAATGGTGGGCGCTAATTAACTAGGTACGCGTAGTCGTCAAATGTTGTGAATTGGAACCAAAGTTCTGCAAATAGCGAGTGATTTACAAAATGAGGGTAAATTTTGCGGTGCCAAATATAACAATGTACTCTGATATTTTAATAGGTGAAATCAGATTGGTCTATGTAAATTTAATGGTTTGCTGGAATTTCAAAGGGTTTACGTAATGCCGAGGGATTTCCGAAAATACTATTCATTATCGAATTCACCATAATAAAACAGAATTTGTTTCTTTACAAACGGTTTATAAGTGATAATTGCGTAGACATATCATTAAATACTGATCGAGGGTAAGTATTGTCAGAGGTCCTAATTTAAAATCAACGGATCTGTAACTCAGATAACGGTAAAAGATTAATGGGATAATTACCTGGGTTATTAAGATTGATGGAGTAATATGCTTATAAGGGTGGCATCAGGTCTGCTGTCAATAATAATATAACGAAAGCCCAGGGTGGTAGGGCAAACGATTCTCATTTGATTTGACTGAATTTAATAAATCAGAAATATATGCGAGGTCCACATAGCACGGCCAAACGAAACGCAATTTGCGTTATTTATACCGTTTTAGTTAAGCGCAAATTGATATATGAATACCAAATAAATTCTGTTTATTCCGATTTTAATACTTGTACATTGTAATCACATCGAATTTTCGTTGAACCTGACCTGTTTAGTTTTGATCGGTACTAAATGGCTATTATGTGAAGGGTGTTACATAATAATCAGCACTTTTTAGTGGTGTCAGATTAATTTTTGTTCGGAATAGGGGAGAGGGCCATAGTTTACAAAATCGATTTAATTGCCTGGAATTGTTGAATATTTTGCAAAATCTGAATGAGATTTTTTTTTGCTCTCGCAACAATCACCAAGGAAAGTGTTAGCTCATTCAAGGCAGCAAGCACTTGCAGTTTACAGGTATAATTAGCCACTTGGCATGGATCGTTAAAACTAAAAGGACCAAAAGCCCTGCATAAATTCGTTAAAAATTGCAGGAAATATTTTTTATCAAATAACTGGAACACGTCAAGTATCGTTTTTAGTTGTGTGATTTTTGCCGTAGCAGACAGGTATACAGGTTTACACATGTAATAGCTAAATTTACTTTATCGTTTTTTCCTTAGGAAACCCTATGTGCGGGGTTACTCCCCATATTTTTCCTCGACCTTAAAATCTTTATTTTTGGAAATAGAAAAAAATAGTTGAGACAAATGTTTTAGTTTTTATTTTGGATTTACCGAATCCGCACATCGGATCAAACGAACAAGCATCGTAAAACTGTCAAAAAATGACAAGTTGTGTTTTTTTTTTTTAATTTTTGCCAAGCTGTTAAAAAATGGCAAAAATTAAAAAAAAAAAACACAACTTGTCATTTTTTGACAGTTTTACGATGCTTGTTCGTTTGATCCGATGTGCGGATTCGGTAAATCCAAAATAAAAACTAAAACATTTGTCTCAACTATTTTTTTCTATTTCCAAAAATAAAGATTTTAAGGTCGAGGAAAAATATGGGGAGTAACCCTGTACGTTATGACGTTTTTAAGTTTTTTCAGAAATTCTGAACATATTTCATGTAATAAACCCATGTCTGAATTAAACCGTTTTCCAAAAAAAAAAATACAAGAAATAGAAACAATAATAGAACTACTAATATTTCAAAAATAATAATTTACAGGGTGTTTCAGAAACATGTTGCCAAACTTTAGGAAGTTATAAAGGGCGATAAGTTAAGTCATTTTGCCTTATAAACATATATCCGGAAGAGAGGCGTTAAGGCACTAGACAAAAAAAAATGTTAAGAACGTTAAAGAATGCACATGTTTTCGTATTTACAACTTCTCGTATATTTGTCTTCAAAGGTGTTTATTAAAAAAGAAAAACAATAAAGTATTACCAAAGTTGTTCAAAATTGCGGCCACCGACTTGGTGACATGCGGTCGTACGCCGAACCATTGATTGACGAACTCGAAAAAGAACATGTTAATCTTCCTGAACAAAGTGAGTTGCAACCATCACTCTTCCAAACAATTATTCTTCTGTTGTTACAGGTGTTTCATAAACTAGTGATTTGAGGTAACCCCAAAAAAAGAAATCGAGAGGTGTTAGATCTGGACTTCGGGCCGGCCAGTTAACAGGTCCTCCTCGTCAAATTCACCTCTCAGGAAATTGTCAGTTTAAGTGGTCCCGAATGTCGCGAGTAAAATGTGCCGGAGCTCCGTTATGCTCATACCACATCCTTTGGCGGATGTTTAACGGAACGTTTTCAAGCAACTCAGGGATAATATCTTGTAGGAATGTTAAATAGGTTTGACCATTTAAGCGTGGGAGTAGCAGGTACGGTCCAATAACTTGATTTCCTATTATGCCAGCCCACACGTTAATAGAGAATTGATATTGATTAGACTCTCAAATGTTCTATGAGAATATTGGTCGCTTCAAATATGATTATTACGGCTATTGAATTAACCTTCTTAAGTAAAGCAAGTTTTATCGATAAACAGAATAATTGAACTAAAGTCGAACTGTTGAGCACATCTTCCGAAAAACCAACGACAAAAGTTTATTCTTGGTTCGTAATCTTGTTGTGTTAAATTGTGAACTTTTTAAAAATGATAAGAATGTAGTAATTGTTGATACTAATGTTGCCGAATTTCCTATTTGATTTGCTGTTGCTCGCACGCTAGTGACCGGTCTTATTTCCACTTGGTACAATACTTCTTCTTTCATCTCCACTGAACGAGCCGTCCTAGGTTGACGCACATCGCCATTTCGTTTAAAATTTCTTTTTTCTCTTAAACGAAGGTGTATTGAAACAAATAATCTGCGAGATGGATGTCGACGATTAGGAAAGAGTTGAGCATAGAGTCGAGCAGCTTCCCTACTATTACATCTTGCTTCGTCATAAATCAGCTGCATATCAGCCATCTCTTCAAGACTAAAATATTCCATAGCAAAAGAATTGTTAACTTTAAGTATCACTTTACAATAACAACTAGTAGAAAATGAAAATAAATGAAATACGAAAACATGTGCATTTTTTAACGTTTTTAACAATTTTTGTGTCTAGTGACTTAACGACTCTTTTCTAGAAATATGTTTATAAGGCAAAATGACTTAACTTATGGCCCTTTGAAACCTACTAAAGTTTGGAAACATGTTTCTGAAACACCCCGTATATAAACCACGATAATCTAATGGACATATTAAATGTTCGCACTGTGCCCCTTTGACCTAATCCTAATCTGAACCAACCTGACAGTGAAGAGCTTTTTTCATCATTTGAAGAGATATTTATTGAGCTTCTTGAGTAATTTTGTTTTTTAACTCTTCTATATTGTTGGAGCTATTTACATGATCCCTTCGTTTCAGATAACCTTATAAAAAATGTCTATAGGGGTGAGGTCAGGCGATCTAGCAGGTCACTCTAATTGCCACTGTGGCAATATTTCAATAACTGTAGCATTTAGATATGGGTATGTTGAATGAAATATATTCAGAATTTCTCAAAGAAGTCAGAAACGTCATAATATACATCGGGTTTCACATGAAAAAATGACGAAGTATATTTTTATACTGCATGGGTAGTGCGGTATGCTGGTCTGTTACGTCAACAAATGGACAAGAAGAAACAATATTTGACGTGTTGCAGCATTTTCATGAAAAGATTTCCCTCAATTTTTGACAAACTTATGCGAAACGTTTAGACCTCTATGTATAGAGTGCATATAAAATTATATTCTGCACAAGCTAAGTTATTCCTAGCATGTCTAGGCATATTTTATTTAGTCTGCAGAAAATATATTTATAATTTTTTTTTATATCAAACGAAATTTGCTAAGACATAATTATATCACGCAAATTTTCAGGCATAAATTTCTCGAATTATGACACTCCGGAATTTGCAGAAACATATTGAAAAGATTAAGCCATCGGTACAAATCGCTTTGTATACATGAAATATAGTTTTACCTCGAAGACAAACTGAGGTTGGTCACGTTTGAGGGGACCGAGAAAGATGCTATTCTCGGTATCATTTGCCGGTTTATTATCACACAATTTTTTTTTTGTATTCTGACTGATTGTTTGGGTATACTGCCAGTGAAAAATATTCTAATTTAATATTGCGCATTAAATAGAGCCAAATATATATATATATATATATATATATATATATATACAGGGCGGTCCAATAAGAGCGCCTCGGACGATTACGGCTTTATTAATGGTTTTGATGAAAAATTGTTTTTACACTTATATGTACGACTTTATAAGACACATTTTAAAAATATTGTCGTTTATACGGGGTGCGCAAAAAAAAGATTCAATTCAAGCTTACGTTCTTTTAAATCTAACACCTTATATTTTTTAAATATTTGAAATTAGAGGAAAAAAATAGTAGAAGTTTGTATAACACTCAATAAGTCTAAAACACGTAATTCTTGAGCAAATTAAAGAAGTGCAAAATTGCAAGGGTCAAGAAAAATTCTTTTTTCTACATGGAATGAATAAATGAATTATCGTTTTTTGACCGGTACGTCTTAACAACAGATACTTCTTCAAGTTGAAAATAGTTCTCTTTAAATTTTATATACAGGGCGAGCAAATATATTTGTCTGAATTCAATTCAGACGTTTGGGAAAATTCCTAATTTGTGTAAAAAGGGTACATAAAGACAAATCATAAGGTAGGGTAAAGCGCTTAACGTGACAAGTATTCGGTCTGTTTGATTTATTGCCCACAATAAAGGAATCTTCCAAAGTACTCCACTCCAACGGGCGATAGGTGATAGCCAACATCTGGTGGTTGCAAGCAAGTGAAGAAAAAACATACCAGATGTCAAGAAGATAAAAATCTTAAGTTATCCTTGAGTAACACCCCAACTAAGGGTGGAGCGGGGAAAAAAGGGAGGTGACCGCACGACAAGAAAAAGCGACTTGAGTTGCAACCCGAGACAAGTGAGGCAGAATCAACCGTGTGTTACTTTAAGAATTTAGTACATAAATAAAGATAAAGTAATTAACTATTTCAATTGAGTACAATTCAGTTTTCTCTCGGCCTGACAAAAACCGAGAGTGGTCCTTCGGAACAAAACAAAAATACCCAAGAACCAGCCGCGGAAGCAGGACCCACTGATTAGCACCATTGTCCAGGGGATTTTCAAGACACTCTGTACAATATTGATTACGTCCTACTCACTTACGATTTAGAATATCTTGCTTATTTTAAATGGAATGTAGACATTTTTATGTATTCATTAGAATCGCTATTTAATGCCCTTTCACGTGATACCAATATGTCCTATACCCATCTGTAACCGTTTCTCATAAAACGAAGTTGAATTTAATTTTAAATAACAACAAGTACTGTCAGGGTATGCTGTGGATTCGTTTCCATGGTTACAAAAACAAAAACATTTTACAATTTTTCAAAATGACCACCATTATTTTGGATGCAAAGTTCAATGCGTTTTTGAAAAGGCAATTTCACTTTTAATAATATTTCTGGTGTGATTTTTCCAAAGGCATTCCGGATTCGCATTTTCATATTCTCTTTCGTTGTCGGTGGTTCTTGGTAAACTATATCTTTAATATATCCCCACAAAAAGAAATCCGTGCATGTAAGATCGGACGATCTTGCTGGCCGCAGCTGAGGTCCCTCCCGTCCAATCCATTTTTGAGGAAATAAATTTTTAAGAACGTTTCTCACGTTTCGATGAAAATGTGCGGGAGCCCCATCTAATTGGTACCACATCTTCTTTCTTATGATTAATGGTACTTCCTCCAATAATTCTAGAAGTCTATTTTCAAGAAATTCTTGAAATATCTGGCCGATCAAATGACCTTCAACGAAGTAAGGACCTATGACGAAATGATCCACAATTCGGCCCCACACATTCAGAAACCATCTATGTTGTCGGTCGACTCGGCGAGAATCTAATGGCTTTACATCGGCATAATAATGGAAATTATGTCTATTTACTAGACCATTATTATGAAACGTTGATCCGTCTGAAAACAAGACATAATCCGGAAATGAACCGTCTTAGGCATGCTTGTCCAAGAAGAAATAACAGAAGTTAAGTCGTCTTTCATAGTCAGCCTCACACAACTCCTGATGCAACTGGATATGGTAGGGATGAAACTTATAGCTTTTCACAACTCTGCCTATACTGCTTTTGCTTATAAACAACCGCTTTTCAAGTTAACGCTGGCTTCTGTGGGGGTTTTCGACCATAGATGCAATCATGTTAAATTGATTTTCTTCTGACTGAATACGTTTTCTTCTTGTGAATTTCGGTTTCGCCACACTTCCGGTTTCTCGGAAAATTCGCAGTAATAACTCCCATGACCTTTTATTTGGATGTCTTCCGTTTGGGAACCTTTGAGCATAGCCCCTTGAAGCTAAGAAGCTATTTCCTTCACATTCCCCAATTATGAGTATCAAGTGAACTTTCTCTCGTTGTTTTGGGGGGAATTATGTCATTCCCCTGGACAATGTAGTAGTTAGTGGGTTCTGCTTTCGCGGCTGGTTCTAAACCTTTTGTTTCCAAAGGACCACTCTCGTTTTTGTCAGACCGAAAGAAACTGAGTTGAATTGAATTGCTTGATTGACTTTTTGAATTTGTATATTAACAAAGTTCTTAGCTTAAAGGTGTTGACGAGTGATTGGTGTCTGATGATTTCAAGGGCAAATTTTGACTTTTTGCGAATTGTCAATCTCTGATGAGGTCTAGTGTGAGCTGACTAAAAAATGGGTGGAAGCCTCAACAGTCAGTTCCCACTACCCTTCCCTTGTCACGCGGTGACTACCCTTTATTGAATTACTGGAATTGGACGTCCTCCGCGGTACCAGGGATTTGTCCTTTGTTTGCCTCTAGTTGGGTTGAAATCACCAGGGTTTACAACCTTTTCTACGACTATGGTTAATTGCAACCAATATCACAGACGTACTGCAGTAGGATTCTTGGAAAATCTTTACAGTGTAAATCCCTTTTCTATCGGCAATAAACTACTTCAAAGGACACCATTATGGGGAAGTTTCCAGGGTTAGGATACCCTTTCGTTATAGTTTATTGCCGACATTTGGCATTCCCGGAAAAGTCTGATTGTTTTCAGACACTTGTAAAGAATAATTTGTCATTTTTAATTCGCGAAATGACATCAAACGCATACTGATTTTTAGAAGAATCATTATAGTCTGATGGTTTTCTCGAAGTTATGCACCGTCCTTAGGAAACACCCTGTATACAGGGTGTTTCCTAACTACGTGTAAAAAATTTAAAGGGGTAATCCTCGAGTGATTTTGAGTAAAAAATGTCTAATAAACATATGTCCGCAAATGCCTTGTTTCCAAGGTACAGGGTGTTGAAATGTGACAAGAAAAAGAGATTTTATTTCCAAAATGACTCAATTTGGGTGTTGGAGTTTTAGAAAAGACAATTCCGGGGGTTCCGGGGTTTTCTTCAATACGTCTTAAGATTTCTTCCTCCACTTCTGGTGTTCGACGTGTTATTGGCTTTCCTCCTCCTGGAGTTTTCATAAGAGATGCTGTATCATAAAGACGTTGAAAGAGGTTTTTAAAGGTTTGGTGGTTGGGAGCTTGGTGGTTTGGAAACCTTTCCATGTAAATGCGCCTCGCTGCCAAACACTTACCATCAGCAAGGCCGTAAACAAAAACCATATTGGCCATTTCTTGATTAGTGTAATTGGGCATTTGAAAAATTTTCAAAATTGAGGTATAATCTGATTTTTGGGACACAGAACTAAATTCTTTCACTTTAGAGAGTAAAACACCAAAATAACACTGACTATTTCGTTTATAGTAGTGGAAGTGGTAAAAAAAACTAACAATAAACAAGTTAGTAAATACCACCAAACCTTTAGAAACCTTTAAAACCTTTTTCAACGTCTTTCAGTCAACACTCTGTATCTTGGAAACAAGGCATTTGCGGACATATGTTTATTAGACATTTTTGACTCAAAATCAGTCAAGGATTACGCCTTTAAATTTTTTACACGTAGTTAGGAAACACCCTGTATACAAATAGACGTTTCCAATCGACATCATAATGAATTACGAGATGATGTTGATTAATGGTGTTGTTTCTTTACATCCAGTACAATTGGAATTTAATTTAACACCTAACGTTTTTTAAGAAATATTGTCAAGATTGTCACTGGGACAGATTCATATTCATCGCTAATTGATAAAACAGTTGTGCTCCCTAAAAGGCACTTAGGCACAGGTAGGGTCAGCGCCAAGGGACTAATTCTCTTAAACCGCCTTGAAATCGCTTGTTAAGAGCAAACTATGAACTCGGAATTGAACATTTATTATTCAAATAGCATTTTTCCGGGAAGTGCGTCTAGCAGAAACTAGCTGCATCATTCATTGTTTATTGCCCCCTTGCAAGGTAGGTTGTTTATTATAGAGTAATTTAACTTAAAAACAGCAACAGTTGGCGAAATTTATATATTTAAATAAAATTCACCGTGCTAATCCAGGGAGTGTATTCTTTTTAAATGACCCTCCCAATTTTCTGTCCCGGTTTTAAATCTTCCGTCTCTAATCTGCAAAGGGACTCCTAAATATCAAAATTCCTTTTTTATTTACTGGGCCCGAATTAAATCCTCCGTTTGTTTGGCCGAATCGTTTGTTTTAATCGTTTCTAAAGTGAGTATTACCTTCACCCAAATTCGCTCTCTTATTAATGAAATCGTTGAGGAAAATTCGTTCAAAAAATTTATCATCTCAGTCATCTAGTCGAGCTTTGAAGTTGTGGCGTTTTGAAATTTTCATTTCTCGTCCCAAAATTTTGCCTGTGAAACTGCAGTTATTCGATTATTTCCAATGATGGATACCGTCCATCTTATTTCCATGTTGTATAAACGTATTTGGAGCAAAATTCTAAAACCTATCCCACCAGGCGCATGTCCGAACAATTATTTAGGATATACAGCTATCTCCAATGAACTTTTTTAATATGTCACAATATACTCGCATAGAGGAAGTTTCATTGAGTGCTTGTCGGACAATTTTTGAAAAAGGATTTTATTTTTCGAAATATTTCAGCACAACAAACCACGGATTTTCCACTTTTTTTCAATATCACGGGCCATCTAATGCATTGACTATTTGCATATTTCAGGTGTAATTTTAGAGTATTTTTAATTTGGCACGCATGTCGGCACAATCCCGTTGAAAATAAATATTAAAAGTTTAGCATTCATTCCAATAATGCGTATCAAGTACTACAGTTTTTTAATATTTTCAAATGTTGCGAGCCTTTCATCTGGCAATTTGTAGGGAGCATTCGATGCCCCACAAAGGCCATGATTAACTGAATTTCGCAGTTGATGAAAAATCTTTAAATAGAAATAAGCATTTCTCCTACGAGCGTGCGATACAGGGCTTTATCGCACACATTTGCGAGCTGAAAGTAAAACTTTACAGCATATGTGCTCCGCACTCAATTTAAGGTGAAATGTATCAGTGTCAAAACGTGTTATGGAAATTTGCGTCATACGTACACGCGGTTACGCGTTTTAGTGCACTTGTGCTGTAAGTAGGTTACCGCATCATAATATTTATTTCAACTTACAGAAAACGATAAAGATAATGTACATGCGGTGGTAGAGAGAGTAGTTTACGTAAGATGTGCGATAGTGGTTTTAACACGCTTAATTACAATCTTCAAATAGGTTGGTTTGCATTTCCTTCATGTTCGGCAAAGAAACTGACAAATCGCGGGAACACCACGAACTGTTCGGCGAAAAGAGATTATTTGGGAACCTGTTTGCCCATGCTTTTGAAACCTCGACTCGTATAGCGTTTGCCATGTGATTCGTTGCATTGTCCGTTGGTCAACGAAATGTTCAGATATGAACAAAGTTTAGGACTTCAGTTATTAAGTTATATGTCATTACGCTTGTTTCAACACAGAGTAAAACCAATTCAGGCTCGTGAGAAACAGTCAACAATATGCACAGTATAGCGGTCGGTACACAGAATTAAAATACAGAATTAGTTTTCTACCCTGCTAGAATAGAACGAAGCTGTTATACACTAACTATTGTAAATATAAATATATGTATAAAAGCTGTTAATAACTTTTCCCAATAGCATTTGCAATTTTATCAGTCAAATATAGGGTTTGTATGAACCTGCTCGATCTGTAGACGGGGTGCGCCGGGTCGAATCACCTCTCTGGGTAAACAAACGGGTATGGGTCGGGTCGGGCCAACGTTATAAAGTGCTAAATCCCGAACGAAAAGTAAGCAATATTGGACATTTCGTATAAATTACTAACCCTAGGAAAAATTGCTGAAACACGTTCTACACTGCATTCTCGCTCTAAACAGAGTAATTCTCGAAAGCAGGTTAGTTCGGACTACAACCGAAAGAATTAACACTTCTGAAATCAGCTTAACTCTATCATATTTTCACACATTATTCGGTTCTGACCACCATAAGTGATGTTTAAAAGTTATTAGATCGAGATTTAGTTAGGCTTAACTGAAGGTTAACTTTTAATGTATATTCGAGCATGAAATATAACAGATCGGAGAAGCATTAAAAAGGACTCCAAAAAAGTTTCTAGTCTAAATTGGAATGGTAATAAGTAAAGTTTACACGGAGTTTTATTGAACTTTGGTTAGATTTAATCGCCGGATATATTCTGAAATAACTGTTTATCCCAGTGATTTTTATCTTGGTTAAAACTATTTATGTCAAAGTTTCAGACCCCAGTTTCATTGTAAATGGCAGGTTAATAGATGAAAGAAGCAACAATTTGCAGAACTATTGTGGAAAATAGAACAAAGAAGTAAAAAACACCATAAAAAGGGGGCAGGAGGAGCGAAGGGAAAGAGCGGGAAACAAGTGGACAGTAAAGCTCATACCACCGGTAGACATATTGTTGAATTGAGGACACGGGGTAATAAATTACTATGTGCCATAATCCTTATCGTGGTACGGCTGTTTTACTCATTACCTCGATTGATTTAAAGTCAGGGAACCCGATAGATGTTGATATTGTGGAGAAAAAGACATCGCACAACATAGATTTTTGGAATGTAAAAAATGGACTAAAAATAGACTAAAAACGGAAAACTTCTTAAAGAAAACTTTGACAAGTACAAACGTAACAAACTTAATTTTTGAAAAAAAAAGGAAAATTGGGAAACGATGGAGATCTGGATTGTGAGGGCATTAAAATAGAAGGAAAATGACGAGGAAGCCATAGGAAAGACCCGGACAATGCATATGTAGAAGGGAAGTGGAGAACGAAGAAGATATGAGTGGATGAGAGTGGTGGAGAGTTTTTAGAGGTCACAGGGAGATGAGGGCTGAGAGTTGTAAGGAAATTGAAAAAATGTATAGATGGGGGACAGGAGTTTACCTTCAGTAAGAAAATATACGCCATTCTGCTCCCAAATAATGAGTAACGGTGGATCCGGATAGGATTCAGGGTGAAGAGAGGGAAAGAGTTTAGTCGCTGGGTATCCCGAAGAATACCCATCCAACACTGTGTGGGCAAACAACATCACCTTAGTGCTATATTTACATGTTCGGTTGCAGATTCTGTAGTGCTCTATATAAAAATTTTAAAAAACGACATGAGTTTTACAAATTTAAGTGTTCAAGATCACTCTAACAGTTCTTTGTGCCATCATTTTCAAGTTTGTTATTATCGGTAGTTGGAACTTGGGAGTGTTTAAGAGATATTA
This sequence comes from Euwallacea fornicatus, assembly GCF_040115645.1. Classification (NCBI taxonomy): domain Eukaryota; kingdom Metazoa; phylum Arthropoda; class Insecta; order Coleoptera; family Curculionidae; genus Euwallacea; species Euwallacea fornicatus. The sequence goes on from NC_089573.1 coordinate 1,803,734, forward strand.
CAATAGCTATAGTGTCGCAACGTGGAAATTACCAACAATTAAGTATTGGACCGAAGCCGAATTGTTCGCGTGTACGAGGACGGTTCTTCCTTGACAACCAAATACACTAAAAAGAGAGATAAGATATTTAAATTGAGTAATGTATCGAAAATAATTTTATACCACAATATAATAAATATGTAATGTCGTATTCAGAACCAGATATTTCTCCATTTAGCACAAAGGAATTTTCAGAAAAAAATCTCAATTTTCCGTTTAAAGTAGCTAGATTCAAGTTTATGTTCGAAGGTAAATTTTCTCAGCTGGAAATATTTACATTGGTGTGGGAAAGAAGCAGTTGCTATACTTAACATTCTCAGTTATATTAAAGTCAGTAGCAAGAGTGTTTTAGTTTTAGCCCTCAGTTTACTGAGGAGGTGCTAGAAAATCGTAAAATAAGACGACTTCATAAATAAACATTATTTGAAAAACCCACAGTAACAAACATCCAAGGTGTTAAAATCTTAGATTTTTTTTTATTTTGCCATAGCAATGCTAGAATAGAGAAACTTTCTAAATTGAACGATAAATTTCAAATTTTGATTAGTGAACATAGTAAAGTATCGTAAAAATGGGTGGGGCGATAAAACGAGACGTGACACTTTCAAAAATATCATCCTGTACATTTTTTAATTATCTAGAGGGGCAAATGATGTGAACAGCTTTGAGGAACGTGCAACTCAAATTTACACATAATATTTCTAAAATTTGAAGAGCTGCAAATAGAAAAACAGAAAAACCTTAAATTTTACCACCTCGTATGATTGCTAGCATATGTTTATCAAATCATCTTAATTTGCAGAGTTGTCTTATTTTGCGATTTTCCATCACTTCTGCAAAAAAGACACAGATTACCGCTGAGACACCCTTTATATACCAGGAGGTAGTATAGAAACTATGGACATTGATTTGTGACAAGAATCGTTTAGATTTCAAACCGATTAAATCCGATAGATATTATAAAAAAAAAACTATGGAATCTTGCCATGATGCTGTCAACACAAAATACAAAAGTATTTAATAATAAATGTGTATCGATCTCCAAATGGAAACAGCAATTTTCTTTGAAAAGATGTATTCACTTGCTCTGAGGACATCTCCATATATTTGCGTATGTGGAGATTTCAATATAAATTACTTTAGCAACAGAGTTGATAGGAAGGATTTCGACGATTTTATTACGTGTTTTGTCTTCCATGAGGATAATTTGGAACCAACATGACCGTCGGAATGAACGATATACAGGGTGAGTCTTAAGTAATGGGACAGAGCAATGATGGATTTATGACATAAAAGTAATGCAATATAGCTAAATTTATGTTATACCAAAAGTTGGTAATACCTGAGATACAGGGTGCCAAAGTTGAAAAATGAAATCAAATTTTCTTTAATGGCTCTGGAACAGTTCGGGCTAATTTCACGAAATTTCTTATATAGGGGTTTTTGGAGGTGATCAATTCAAATTTAATGACGATTTCGGTGTATCTTCTAGAGGGTGCCACAATCGACAATTAGGATTCATTTAAACCATTTAAACTTTTTTGTGCCGCCGTGTATGTCATTTTGGACTCATGAAATTTGTTCCCCCACCTTTTCCAGTCAAAAAAGTTACACCTTATTGGTGTCGCTAGAAGTAACGGTTTTTGAGAAATTCAATTAAATAACTTAAATTCCCACTTTTTCTGCTTGTTGACATGTGAAAACATAATTTTTTCGTATTGCTAAAAAAGCACAAAGATAATATGAAAACAATTTGATACCGTGGTTGGTCTCCGATCGACATATTCATATAAGCTCCATACGAATATATTACATATTACATTTTTATGTCATAAATCCATCGGTGCTCTGTGTCCCATTACATAAGACTCACCCTGTATAGAATACGAAAATAGATTATGTAATGACGAATAAATATTTTGCCACCTAGCTGGTAGGGGTAACTCTGGGCGATACTTAGTACACTGTGACTCAATATTCCACAGTATTGGCTGGGTGTATTTGAGTGATGGAATGGTGATACCGAAAGATTGTGCCAATTGAAATAAAGTAAAAAAAGCGAAATTTGAAACAACAAAATGATTAATTTTGATTTTCACGGACTATACAAAGCATAGGCAAGGATTGAGCCGACCTTTAGCAACTTCATGTCTATAATCAACTTTGGCATCAATTTAAATTGCCTGCTCAAATAAAAAAAGGTAATTAACGGGTGATCATTAAAAAAAAATTGCAGTAAGCAGCGGACTGTAAACGAAGGGCGTTGATTAAACCAATTGCTATTTACTATCAAACATCTGATTGACAACAGATTAACAGATTAATTTATTCAAGATATGTCTACTTGAGGCTTTTTAATGACCATCCATCCACATTAACAGGCACCGATTTCAATGGGTAATAACTGATATCATAGAGGTCGATCAATAGATGAAAGCTCCATCCAACTATGTAAAAAATTCCAACGCCCAAAATATGCATTCCTACTATATAGATACGAAAATTTAAATAATTTAATTTTTTGGGCAGTAGGTCGCAATGATTTTCACGTGAAAAGTTCATTTTGATGTGGTTTGCGCATTTATCGTGATACCGATTCAAGAAAGAGTTGAGCATATTGAGAGAAAATCTTCTCTAGTCATTGAAAAACTGTTGAAACACTGGTTGGATCTTAACATGTTTTCGAGGCGAAAGTTGGAGGCGACTACCTCATACAGTGTACCAAAAGCCGAAACTCCCTGATCGATACCTCAAAAATGGATCACACCATCATCCCCGCTCAAAAAGAGGACTCATAAAAGTCATACAATGTATGTATGTATTAAAATAATGCGCCCAAGGCGGTTTGCCCCATTGTTAATAAAAAACTTGGCACGTTCAATAATCGTCATGTGTGGTGGCAGGATATTGTGTTAAAGGATTATGGGAATAATACATGTATAATATATTATCAAATAATGTATAATAAATAGAGTTCGAAGCAAGGCTCACGCTACTGGCACCCTACACAAGCTCTGCAAGAACATTGCTCCAAAAGACGGGACAATATGGGCCAAGTAATCAGAATTGTAATTTAATCATAACATCTGCTGTATCATTGGGCTGAAACACAAGCCCGATCGGTGGTCGGTCCTATTAAGTAGAATAAAGATAGAATATACTAGGTGAGGCGCGGGAATCAAACGTTTCTTTAATTAATAGTACTCGACCGTTTACAATGGAAGGATTGTGCTTTAACAGGCATTTCATCCTTCAAGATTTCTCTTTCTTCAAGGATTTCCTCAAGAAGCAATCTGATATCGCTGAAATTAATGGAGACCAGTTAGAAAGGGTGAAAGTCAATTTTTTTTAACGTCTTCAACATCGCGTCAACGCAAATGGGCAGCACATATCCGACGTAATTTTCTCTTCACGATTAAAAAAATCTCATGTCTTCGACCATGCTGTTATAGTAGGAAACAGACTGTATATAAAAAAAATTATACGATTCTGTGACGGTTTCAAAATACTCGATTCCCGTGCCGCACTCTGTATATATTAAAATATTGATAACTATTTTCGTTTTTATTTTGGCACCGTAACGCATGAACGGTTAATAAAAATTTTTCCGTAAAGAAAGTCATACCAGTGTACACGGACGATCCAGTTGACAGGAAAAAGTTTTTATTTTCTTTCTCGTAAACGACAACGATATATTACAACATACGTCACATATTAGAAATAATATAGGCGTATACCGCACATCAGTAAAAATATCAGAAGACGTAAAATTGTCTATTGCTGAGTTCTGAGGACATCTTATCAATCTTTCATACCAAAATTGTTATTCCTGCTCAGTTAAAAACTGGAAAAGTTACACCAACATTCGAATAAGGGCACGAGCAGTAATACTGAAAACTATAGGCCTACGACTTTTCTTAATACATGATAAAATTTGTTTTTTTAAGTTTAGTATCATAGTTTGGTACCACTCTTCAACAAGAAAACAATTTTGTCACCAACTCAGAAGGATTTCTAAATGAGGGAAACCCCTCTCAGGACCTCTTTTTATTGTCCAGAGTGTTTGTTAGCTTTAAAATAGATTTTGTTTGCGACAACCTCCGCACCCACGGTATGATGACAAATATATTATAATTAATTAGATCATATTTAATCAGCGGAAAATTTTATGTCCAGATTTCCCTTGATGAAAAATTAAATGGAAAATATCATCGGTGTTTCTCTTCTTCAGGAGCTCGTCCGGGGACCCTTTCTTTTTTTATTAACAACTTGTCCCGTAATGTTTGAAACGCCTATGATACTCTGTTGGTGGTCATAGAGGATACCCGAGACGAACTTCTGCAGTACATCGATTTCGTTATTTCACATACAGGCGGCTAGTGTGCGAAAAATACATTCAGTGTGTCCCAAGGGAAAAGTGTCCACTCTGAATACTTTTCCGTCCTGATTATCTTGTCTGTAGTTAAAAAATAAAAAAGTTAAAACTTGTCGAATTTGATACGAAGGAGACATCATTTGGCGAATAAGTTATTTTAGAAAAATTAATTCCTCTATCCTCGGAAACCACCGCTTTGAATTATTCAAATTGGAACAGGGGTTGTATTACACCTCGTCTGAAAGGTAATTTTATTCTCTACATGGCCAAGTTTTATTTTTTATTTTTGTACGACGGTTTTATAGAAATTAAACAAAAACCAAATAACTTGATTTTAACCATTTTTACTCATATTTTATTAATTGTATTGTAAGAAATGTTGAAACTGACCTCTGTTGACTTTCATGTATATACATGTATAGCTGACCCTCAAAACGTCGTCGCACATTTTCTAACATTTCTTGTATTATTAATCTCCACTCTTCAATGACTCGGGCACGTATCTCCTCGAGGAAATCAGATTCTGTGTTATACATTTAGGTTTTCAAATTTCCCCATAAGAAAAAGTCCAGGGGGCTAAGATCAGAGGGTCTCACGGGCCGCTCCACCGAATCTCTTCTTCTAATCCATCTTCCAGAGAATTATCAATTTCGAAATTGTCGGACAGCAGCAGTAGAGTGTGAAGGCATTCTATCTTGTTGAAAAGCAAATTCTTGTTCTAAGAGACGCGAATCTTGTTAAAATATTTCAGTTATCTAGGGAGATATGGCGTCTTGTAGAAGTTGTAGATAGTTTTCTCTGTTTAAGATTCCAAGAACGAAAAATTGTCCAGCAATGCAATCGCTCAAAATCCCTGTCCGAATGTTCAGTTTTTGAGGTTGTTGGGTATAAATCTCTTAGAACAATTGAGAATTGACGTCACTCCGGTAACGACAGTTATGTCTCTTTATTTTCTACAAGACCGATAATCAAGTGTAAGGAATAAAAATTTGACTGTGTAGAGAATAATATTACCTTTTAAACAAGGTGTAACATAACAGTTCTTTCAGTTTGTACATTTACAAGAGGTAGTTTCCAGAGGTACATAGATGACATTTCGAAAACAACGTTTTTCTCCAAGTTTTGCCCCTTCCCTATCAAAATTGAAACGTTTTAGCGTTTTTGTTTTTAACAAACAGAAAATATATTTAAGGTGGATGTTTCTCTTCGAAAACTTTGCATAATTTAATAAACATTTTACTGAGCATGTAATTTAACGAAGGGCAATGCATTTTTTGTCTTGAACGAGGGCAATTAAACGTAAAGAAAAGCCTATTACCTTCGGTTGGCACCAGTAAGAATGTCTGGTGGAAAATGTGAACCCGATAATAATCTTCCAACATCTTCCAGCTTTTAGTAAGAATCTTAAAGTTATCGAGAAGGGTACCCACGATAGGCCCAAGGAATCAGTGTGTTTTTGTAGCTTGAGGAGAGCTAAGCGCAATTGGTTCAAACCCAACCGAAGGTAGCAGACATTTTCTTTAACCATGTGTATCCACAGCTATGCCAAAAATATCACGTGCTTCATTAATGAATTCTAGACGATGAAAAATAAGTCCATCGATAAATTCATACCTAATACTGACATGACTATATTCTTCAGAACTTCAGATGTAGGATCCACTCTCGGAAGGTAAGCTACAATGCACTTTCCTAGGAAAGAAGCAACAAAAACACGTATTCGCTGTTAAATTACAATATCATGCTGTGAGGAATGTAGCAGATGAAGGATAGGTTCTATTAGTTGAATAAGTCAATTATTTACTTAATATTTAAATTCAAGGTGTCCGACGACTGCAGGCAGCCTTTTGTATAGATGAAGATGTCGGCATTTGCCCCCACACTATACACATAGAATAATAATATGCTTAAGGGAACACACTTCAGAAACTCACCAACTTACCATTCCTATCTAACACGGAATTGTGAATTGCCATTTTATCTAATGTGTCAGATATTGAACCTCAATATCTGAGACATCCATAATTTATATTGGACAAAAACTATTTAACAAATTTCTAGAACATACAGTATCGGTCAAAATTAGACCAACTTTTGAAATATTCTTCTAAATTTAAGTTCTCTAAAAAATCATGAAATATTTTATCATAAATATTCAGCTTAAGGTAGTTAACGTAAAATACATTTGCTATAAATAGTTTGAATTGTTAATGGGAATAAAAAAATAAAAAAATTGTTTTGATCTAAAATCCTTTGCGACAAAATAAGAGCAACCAGTGTTTAAATATTTTGTATTTCTGACTTTCCTGTGGTCTTTCAAACAACTAATATCTACGATTATGCCTCGTGGTGTTCGCTATTCAGTTGATCTAAAACAAAAAATTATTAGTGCATGTAAGAGTGGGAAATCGCAAAAACTTATATCGGAAGTTTTTGGCATAAAAAAAGATGTTTTATCAAAAACTATCAGGAGATTCACTGACCGTGGTGACGTAACGAATTTAAAATGAGGTGGTCGGAAAGGAAAAACAACCGACAGAGAAGTTAGACAGGCGTCTTATAAGGCTAAGTAAAAAAAATCCTGAAATGATTATTGCATAAGCAGGAGAAGTTAGTGTTTCTTCCAGAACAGTTCAACGTCGATTGACAGAACGTGGTTTAAAAGGAAGGAAACCTGCCAAAAAACCACATTTTTCACTAAAAAATGGAGAGGTCAGGATGTTGTTCGCCACCTACCACCGAGATTGGACTCCTCAACAGTGGAAGAAAGTATTATTTTCCGATGAATCCAAATTTGCATCTAAGGAAGTGATGGAGCTCAATGGGTGCGTCGCCCAAATGGGCAAAGACTTAATCCAAAGTACGTAAAAACTACCATTAAAAATGGAGGAGGAAATATTATGGCTTGGAGTTGTTTCTCTGCTTACGGAACTGGCCCACTTTATAGGATTAAGGACAAAATGGATAGATTTAAGTATCATTATATACTAGAGAATGCTATGTATCCATATGCCGAATGGGAAATGCCCCTTAAGTTTGTCTACCAGCACGACAACGATCCTAAGCATACTGCGAAAATAGTAAAAGCTTGGTTCGCGGAGAAGAAAGTCGAGGCAGTGAAATGGCCAGCCCAATCTCCGGACTTAAATCCCATTGAGAACCTTTGGGAGATCATAGATAACAAAATCTGAGGAAAAAATTTTACCAATCAGGATAATTTATTTGAAGAAATAGAGAACGCCTGGAAGTCTATCGATCCTGACATCATTTCAAATTTAATTTCTTCAATGTCAAAAAGGTGTGAGCTGGTTCTTCAAAACAAGGGGTATTGGACTAAATATAATATTCATTCAAATAATTTTTAAGTTGCTTTAATTTCGTCGCTCCAATGGTGGTGGTAAAAGGTTTTCTTTTTCCTTCTCCTCTAAAATGTGCTTTTTAAACATCGAGTCTCAGGTGAAAATTGTAATAAGCTGTAAACGTATTACTGATAATAACAAATCTTATTTTTAAAGAAACAATGTCAATTTAAAATTAAATTTCTAAAGTTGCTCTAATTTTGTCCGATATTGTATAACAACCATCAGTTCGCCATTTTAAAACAATGTTGAAAGGCTTTTTTACTCAAGCAGTCTACTACATCATTATGGAACACATAGAAAACAACGTCCATTGCAATTATTGCAGTCAATTTGTATACTGTTTGTTTCCATACTCCCTACGTTTATACACTGTAAATATTCACAATTTTGAAGTTTATAAAATATACGTTTTGAGAAATTGTATATGCATCTCTTTGAGACTTGTTGTCGTGTTTGATTTATAACAACGGCCTAGAGTCAAAATCAAATAAAACAAGTGAATTTGAATTTAAACCAGTTTGTGACCTTCTGCATAGTTGACGAAATTATGTCGTTCAGGTCCTGTTCCAGGGAACCAATTTAGAACAGCGGTATCGTCGGTAAACAAGGAGAATTCAGCAGATTGGTCAAATGCGAGTAAATCATAAAAGAAGAAGGCAAAGACGATCAAGAACTATTCACTGATATTTATTTATACGACATATTTAACAAAGTTTAAAGTGAAAATATATTACTGCGTGCTTCTACACACTCACAAGAATTTGTTAAGGAAGATCTAAAAAGTCCCAAAAAAATGTGATAAACCAGAAATTCGCGAATTCGGAGACTAGCAAGTTACGGTCAAACTTTTTGAGATTTTGAAAAGAGATATTGGAACGTGCTAACCATTTTCCATATCTGCGATAGCACCTGAAATCGCGGATCTGTTGGCCTTAAGCGTTGATTTATCCTTGGAAAAACCGAAGCGCTGCACATTAAGGAAAGACATTTCAATTAACCTAATCCAGCAAACCATTCTTCAACATTTCCTCTAATATCTCCTTAAAAATAGTGATGAAAGATAAGAATAGGAAATTATTTACACCAGCCTTAGCGCCGATATGGTATAGAGATACGACTTCAGAAAATTTTCTGAACTACGGGCATGTCCATGTTGATATGCAGTTGTGACACAGATGAGCCAAGAGAGGCTATAATCCCACTTGCCCTATTAACCTATTTGTTATTTATGTAGTGTAGGTATGTCCTGACAGGAAAAACTTTATAAATTCCAAATCACCTTATGCACTACATGTTTTGTTAGAACCAGCAGACGAGATTAACATCGGTTACAATTTGTCTAACCATACCGTCCGCCACTGAAGCGAAATATGTGAAGGTTAACTCGTGACTATACCGGGTGATTCACGGTCGGTGGTAGGTTAGACGTTTCTGGAAGACTGATATCGCGATCTTTCTGAAAATTTGCATAAGTAGATAAGTGAACTCGCTCTATCGACGTGAAATATTTTCAGTGATGCAGTGTTGCCGGGACTATTCTTAAAAATGCGTAAATTAAAAATTACAACAACGCCGCCTGTCAAACTGTTCAAACAATTGCATAGTTTTCAACAATTATGGCGTCCTAGAGCCACCTTTGGCAAATATCTTTAAATAATTCAATTTAACGACAAAACAGCTTTTATTTTCTAAGCGTGATGGTTTAGTTATAGGGATATACCGCATCATTTTAAAGGAAATTTAACTGTCTTTAAGCATGGCTAGTAATATACAGAGGGTTTCATTTGAAAAAACACACTTTAGACACTTTTACTGTCTACCCGTAAGACCGTTAATTTTGAGCCATCCTGTACAAGACAGAACATTCTTATCTACATGCAACAAATTGATGAACCTTTCACAAATTATATTACAAATTTTGTCCCTCTGTGATTTCAAATCATGCTATAACAGAGGTTTTATTAAAGGCCTGATTTTGAGCAAAAATTAAGAAAATTAAATAATATTCGGAAAACTGCTAGAGATAGGTATAGGAAGTTAAATGCAGAAGTTATTGGAATGGAATATAGAACCCAAAAATGAAAAAATATGCAGGGTGTTCCATTTAAAATATCAGAGATGCTAGTACTTTCTGATAGAACCGGCAACACTGCATCACTGAAAATATTTTACGTCGATAGAGCAAGTTCATTTATCTACTTGTGCCAATTTTCAGAAAGATCGCGATATCAGCCTTCCAGAAACGTCTAACTTACCATCGACCGTGAATCACCCGGTATATACTTAGAGATTTTCGAAAATCGTCTTTGTTCAATTTATAAACCCAAAAATATTTACCATTATTTTTTAATTGTCGATGAAACGAGAGAATGCAGACCTCTAGACTTGCTTCGTTTCAGCTTTGTATTACTTCCTCAAGTCCCTGTTAACACCCAAGTGCAGTAGGGATCATTTTTACCGCCGCACAAAAATTTTGAATGTGAATAGAAGGTCTCTCTTTTCCCAAAGGGAATCAACTTACCAATAAACAGAATGGTCCATGGTCTTACTGCTAGACGTTTTTGAGGGAGTGCAAGAATATATTAAATCTTTACGAGTGATGCATGTAAGCGAATACAAGTAGTTCACGTTATCATAACAATGGGAATCCCAACTGATGTTCGGTAATAAATTCATAGAATTTTTCAAATTGCACCTACAGAGACCTTTGAAAACAATTAAAATTTAACCACACACTTCTTTTGCGATAATTGGCAAGAAGGGAAATAAACAAATAAATAGTTGCAACATTATTATTCGTAACTTAACAAGGCTAGCTCCGAAAAATTTTAAAGGAGTAAAAACTCGATTATTCATCCACACTACAAATACGGGTGAGCGAGAACATGATACAATATGTAAAGGGCGTTTCATAATTAATTACTTTTTAATTTCAAGACGTGATTTCCCTTCATATTTTACGAAGAAATGTTCTTGTAAACATGTGTCCTAACCCGCCTCGTTTTCCAGAAAGTCGGCATATTATTAATTAACCAGAGTCTTATTAGAAATTTTCATGAAAATTACTGTACTTGTAAGTAACAACAAAGAACTCGTGTTCGTGTAACCAGATTTGAAATAGTAATTCCAGTGGCGCCGTAAAAGGTTACTTGACAAAGATTTATAGTAAAAATTCTCTCCACGGCGCTTATTTTGAGACTTTAATGTTTTATTAGACTAAATAATTTGAAGTGGAACTTTCGTATTACTTGACTTATTCCTTTAACTTGCTTTAATTTCGCGAAAAAAGCGAAGATAATTTAGTGATTCTACGCTATGTCCGCTTCCATTACGCTCTACTTAAAGCGAGCTATCTCCTACTATGTAAAAATATTACGGGTATGGGCTGTATACAGGGTGAGTCGGGAGGATCGTGCCAAACCTCAGGAGCGTGTTGTACATGAAAAATAAATGTAAAAAAACTCAAATGTTGTTATTCGATTTTCGTTTGTTTACAAGTTATAGCGTAAATAAAATTAAAATATAAAATTTAAAAAATTTATAAATTTCATAAGAAACGTTGGATTGGTCGTGGTGGCCCTATTAGTTGGCCTCCAATGTCTCCAGACCTCACACCACTAGACAATTGTTTGTGGGGTTGGTTTAAAACTGAAGTGTCCAGAGTAAAAGTGGACACTCAAGATGCACTAATTCAACGCATTAGAAATGCTGCAGCTGCCATTAAAGAAAGACATGAAACAATCAGGAGCGCAACGAATGCTCTTCATAGACGAAGCCGAAAATGTTTAGAAGTTAATGGAAATATTTTTGAACATTTACTATGATATCCAAACGTTAATTTATGGAATTTCTTATGAAATTTATAATTTTTTTAAAATTTTATGTTTTAATTTTATTTACGCTATAACTTGTAAACAAACGAAAATCGGATAACAACATTTGAGTTTTTTTACATTGATTTTTCAGGTACAACACGCTCCTGAAGTTTGGCATGATCCTCCCGGCTCACCCTGTATATACTAAAATACTACCAAATTTGGACGCCTGTTAAATAAATTGTGGTCATGTAGAGATAAACACAGACATGGACATGCAACACAAAAAATGATCATGAGGGACGATACGCTACTTAAAGTGGAGTGTCTACTACGACTTCGAAGTGAAAGTTCTACAAAAGATACTACATTTACCTGAAGTAAATACTTTGCTGGTGCAGTAAGTACTCCACATGCAAAGTAGATACTTGAAACATCAGCAAATACTTCTTTACAGGCACGCCACCCCTTGCATCCGGGTTAGTGAATTTATTTTTTTTTGAAGACCAATAACAGTTGAAGTAAGTTTTAAACTAAGCTTGACTATCACCAAAAACCAAATTCATGCAAAAACTTATAAAATCCAATCAGTTCACACAACATAAATCGCTTAGGTCCTTTCAGTAAACTATATATAATGGCTATGTCTACCTGTATCCATGATTGTACACGGTGTCTCTCTTAAACGAATCACTGGATTTATTTTATTTTGTTGAAGTTTTACAAAAAGGAAAATATTTGAAGAATGCTGAGAGGAATGTTCCAATAAATGATATAAATTTTGCAACATTCTGCAGTTTAATCCTTTATAAAAATATAAGTAAAGAGCCGCAGCTTACTTTTTCGAAATGGGATATAATGTAATTTTAATTCATCAAGGTTAAATTTCACTTTTCACAATATTATACGTACGCTCATATTCATCGTGTGCTCTATTTGAATTTATCTGAAAGAATCTGCGCGTAGTTTTTGCGATTATTTGATTTCGAAAGTTTGTCCGTGCTGGAGTCTCCATAACTAATTATTCTTCACGAGCACCTATTTTGGTCATAATTGTTTAAATTTAACTGGAAACATTTTAGGATTATTAATCTTTTAATATTACCGCACCCATTTTTAACTTGCAATGAAGAACTCGCGGCAGAATACAATTCTTATTTATAATACCGGGAGAAATTTTCGCATTTCCGGCAAACTGTTGGAATTAATAACCTTTTAATAGCTATTTAACGAAAAAGTGTATTAATGGCGGTGATTAATATTCTAGACATTTTAATCATGGGTAATAGGAATAAACGTTAGTTAATATAGAGCCATTAATATACAGCGCGTTTCGAAAAGATAGTGCGAAACTTGAGAAGCTGAAAGTGGTATCAAAAATAGTAAAATAAGTTTCTATGAACATTGATCCGACGGAGCATCGTTACTGTGATGTGGTCCTCTAAAAGGGTCCTATCATTTGGGTATTTTAAAAATAATTTTCTTTCTTATTAAAATAATGGAATGAAAATTGTGGGTAATAATCATACCATAAGGGTATGTAGCTATCATGAGCTCCATCAAAATAGGGCATAAATAAGGGAAGTTTTTGAACTACCCTTAACAGAAGTATTTTGATTTCTTTGAATTCTCAAATAAATAATATTATTTTTTAATAAACTGGACTTTTTAAAGAAAAACAATTCTATCCTTTTTCGAACTCTACATAGTGTAGCCAGAAATAACTCTTTGAAGAATAATATATGAGTCAAAAAAGTAACATTTTCGCAACAGTTTCACACAGAAGGCGCCTTTTATGATGTCAATTTCACTGTACTAATAGTTACTTGTATGTTTTTTATGCATTTTCTGATTCAAAGTCATGACCTAAAATTTAATATAAATATTAATTTTCTTTACTCTCCTGCGTTCTTTGGTCACTTAGCAACTTTTTAAGTACGTCCGTAGGTCTCTTTCAGCGTGCAGACTATTTTCATTAGAGAAAGTGACAATCACTGCAACGAAGCTGTTACCATAAAAGATGCCTACTATGTAAACATTTTCAAAAATGTAACTTTTCTGAGTCTTATACTATTTTAAAAATTATGATTTCTGTTAGGTGACGCAGAGTTCGAAAAAAAAGGAGTGTCATTTTTTCTTCAAAAAAGTCTAATTCATAAAAAAATAACATTATTAGCTTGATAATTTAAATCAATAAAAAACATTCTAAAAATTTCTATTAAAAGTAATTAGAAAACAACCCTTATTTAAAATTGATTTTGATTAAATTTATGAGGGGTATAGGCCATCATGGTATGATTATTAATTACAATTTTCCTTCCGATTATCTAAATCAGAATGAAAGTTAATTAAAAAATATCCTAATGAAGGATCTACTTGGAGGCTCTTATATCAGCAACGACGCTCCGTCGGACCAATGCTTATAGGAACTTTTTTGCTATTTTTTACTTTCCTCCTTTCAACTCCCTAAATTTTGTACTAACTTTTCCAGACATCCTGTATGTAGGTGTAAGTTACATTTTCCATTCGTTACGTGGCGAAATACCACAAATGTCTACAATTTCCAAGTAATTCTTTCAATTTAAATGTCACTCGCCTCGCTCTGAGTGGATTTCCAATTCAGTTCGAAATTGAAATATTCAATATTCAAAAATTATCTCAAAACATAAACACAAACATTGACACGTAAAATTTGATTTTTATTAACCTGCCTACGACTACCAAAATGATCGAAAAATGAATGCTTGCACTCATTGGTTGGTGTCAAATTGTCCTTGTTACTAATGCGAGATTATACGAGATGCGTCGGGTCAATAGAAATGCGAGCTGTCATTAATCGGTTTTCATATCACGGGTTAGATTTGATCCAATCAATCAAATGAGAGAAAATCCATATCCGTTCATGTAACCGGAATCGCTTACATATCCGTTCAGTCAAGTATGCGGCAAAGAGAACATTGCACTAGTGGAGAAGAAAACATATGAACAGAGATCACCTCGTGAAATTAAAGTAATTAATTGTGAAACGCCCTGTGTATCGCTGAAGGCTGCACAATACAGGAGCAACGTTCCAACATTCTAGAATAACGTTCCAATACAATCCCTCCATTGACACGATTGGAAACGATTAAAATGAATAATCAGCACCACGTTCCTTATATGGAAGTTTTACCGAAATCTCCCATGATGTGGCCGCCATTTCCGGGTGATGAACGGTACTGAAGGAGCTGAACCAATTAAAGATGACAACATTTCTATTCGTGGCTTTACCTCCAACAAAAATTTGAAGGGAGCAAGAACTCGATTACTCATGCAACGCTGTACAAATAAGAGAGAGCGAGTGCATAATAAAATATATCGCTGAAGCCCATTGAATGTGGCCTGCATAATAAAGCAACGAGCTGGACAAAAAATATTTGAAAAAAACCAATGCAATTCGTCCATGAAATTGGGAGACAATCAGTTCGGAAGGTTTGTAATGGAAACGTGTGGAGAATTGTGCGGATGCAGTTCTCTTTTGAGGACCTAGACGTCCAATTAACGCAAAATAACTTGGAGGATTACGTAGGTACTTAAAAATAGTATTTAAAGTTTTATAGTAACGACTACCTAGTCGTTACCGGCGGTGCTTTATATTTCAAAGAAACACAATTCCTCCTCCTTTAGAAGAGAAGCCAGTAAAGGAAGTTAAATAAGAAGTCACCTCAAAGCCGGCATTATTGGAAGTGGGGAACATTGGCTTTTCCTCGCTGATATTGCATTAAATAAATTCGAGGGGAAATATATGCGCTTTTGTCTTTAGACGACGAAACCAGAAACCGGAATTATGTCTAATACTCAATATTCTCGATAATCACACAAATTTGATATTCTCTCTGAAACACTTTCACTGATTTTATATTCATATTTCGGAGGCATATGGAACAAGAAATGTGTGTAATTAACAATAGAAACAATGGCGGAATAAAAAAATTGATTTCGCAGAACTTCCACAGCGGACGATTTTAATTACGACTACATCTGTTTATTACGGTTGGATGTGCTGTATTTTATGTGTGTTTTTTTTCGCAAAGGAGTGTGTCCAGCATAGAAAGAAGAGCAAATTTACCCCGAACTACTGAGCCTGAAAGGGGTCGCATAATTTGATTAAGTAAACCGGTGTATCATTTAGGAAAATTACAAACCGAATAAACTAAATCGAAGACGTCCCGGTGAACAACCTACAGGAACTTTGAGAGACAGACGAAATCTCAGATGTTTATTCGGATATACAGGCTGTTCTGGATAAGAATGCACTTTGCAGGGATTGCGTACACCATAACAGATGGGGAGGTCATTAAATTAGAGAGGAGTGGCGTTTTTCTGTGTCCTGTAGGTTCACGTTTTCAAATTAGAAACATTCGGAATGGTTCCGAATTTGTTTTGAGAAAAACCGATTTTTTTTTATTTTCACTGATTTTATCTTAAGAGATGTTGTTAAGGGTGTTCCTTCGATAAATGAAACACGACAAAGACAATTTGTTTTATGTAAAAATGGACTGTATTAACTTTGCACTTATCTCAAAAGAATGTAAGAATCTTGGTCTAAGTAAAGAAGAGGGAGAATGCTTATTGCGCGGGTTACACAATATGATTCGGATCACATCCCGACACCGACGCAGCTTTCATCCGACAGAACAAAAGGAAGAGCAGAGAAGAGAAGAGAAGAGCAGAGAAGAGAGCGAAAATTGCTCCGATTATCCCTTAAGTACTAACCCCGAAGAATTCCAACCAGGGGCGCACCACCACCAAGAACCATTATAAGCTATGGCTACACCGAATCCCATAACTCGTGACCATCTGGGGAATATCTATACTAGTCGCTTTTCTGGGAATATCGCGGGTCCAACAAATTGACCATCAAAGCAATAGTCCCTATAGAGAAAGCTTCCTTTGACTAGTAGCACATTCCCCAACCAAAGCGTCCCTTAGCTTTGGCCTGATGGGCCATGTGGTCTGGCACCCAGATGGTATTCTCCGAATAAGTATCGCAGTACATGGGCGTAACTTAAGGGAATAAATGACAATATACTATAAACCTAACATTAACAACAATAAAAAAATAAATAGAAACAAAAGCCAATAACTTAGAGTCCCTAACAGATATGTTAAATTAAATATCACATTCCCATTGTCACAGCTTTCCCTCCACAAGGCGACGTTTCTGAGCTTTTGATCCGACGTTTCACTTCGTCGAAACCACCATCAAATTTGTTTTTTTTAACAATTTTACTTTACCCTCAGTGTTTAGGCCAGGGACTTCCTGAGTTCCTGCCTAACAGTAGTGACTGCCTCACCAGGCACTCACAGAGGAATCCAAATACGCTGGTGAGGTTTCGTAGTTGAGTCGAAGGACCAAACGGGCTACCGCCATAAAATAATGGGGTTCCAAAGGTTCGAGAAGCTATATAAACTCTGTTACACAAATTACATTAAATTTAATCACAGACTAGTTGAATTACAGGGTGAGTTGTGATTAACTTATTAACAATAATGCCCATGTATAGGGTTTTATGGCAACGAGAGCGAGAGAAGTTTGCTGTTGACGCGACGGGGTGAAAAAAGGTTCTACTCGTCTCCTCCAAGAGGGTTCGTGCCCCTTCCCGAAAAACGCAGGTTCCCGAGTTTGGTTTCCCACGATTTCTATGAGAAAATCACCACCTTGATGCTTTCACACCATTACCTTATCGCTAACACCCTCTGGTTCATGTCCACTTGCGAGTTTGTTGCTACATTTCACCCTAATTTACTGATGCCCTTAATCTGCTTGGGCAATTTGCACTTCATAAATCAGGGTGTATGTGCACCAGATGAGAGGTGATTAGTGCGGTACCCAGGGTTTGGCACCCAGTGGTATGTCGAGCTTTGGGTTCTGGTTTCTCTCTTTACCAGATTTATTTCCCAGATTTTAGGACAATGCGTGAGAGCGATCTTTATGTTGGAGTTTTTCCAACACTTAGGATATTCTGCTTTCTCTGAATCTAGCGATGTATCACATTTACGATTTATTAAATAGTCCAGTCCGAAAAGTCCCCTTCTGCGTTTTTCGATATAACGTAAGTTTTATTCGACATAGTCAGTGGTTTTGAAAATAATTCGTTCGAATTGGTCACTTAGTAAATAAGAAAATAAATACAAAATAATCGTTGGAAATTATTTTTTATGTTCAAATATTCCACCCTCATTCTCCAAACAGAAATAATCCGGGATAACAATTTCTTCCGCAACACTATCTTAAATCTCTAGAGTTATCTTTCTTATTGCGACTCGAACTTGAACCTTCAATGCATTACTTTAAAAAGTCTTGCAGTAAATTTCAATTTTAGGGAATCCCCCGAAGAAAAAGTTTATTGGTTTAATATCGGAAGGTCGCGGGGGGACAGTTTACGGGATCCTTAGTAGAAATTGAACTATTTTTTGACATTTTGGACTAAATCATTTAATAATTCGTAAGTGGGATATATTGTTAGAGTTAGAGAAAACGTGGAATTTACTGAGAGTAAAATAAATAAAGCTTAATGACTAATTAAAGAAACAAAGTTGATTACGATTTCCAATATACGCAACATTGGAGAGAAAATCTATAAACACCATCTTGTAGACGAGAAAAAGTGGTAATAAGAATGTCAAATTTATTTTAACATATTTTTTTGAAAATATAGTCGGAAAACAGTGAAAAAGAAATCATGAAAAATCGGTTTCTCTCAAATAACTTCGAATCTCCTAAGAATGTTTCAAGTTTGAAAACAAGAATTTCCAGAATGCAGAAAGGCGCAACATTTCTCTAATTCAACTACCTCCCTATCTCTTATGGTTTACGAGATCCTTGTAGCCCAGATTCTTACCCGGGACAGCCTGTGTATAATCCGAACATTCCTAATAAAATATTTAAGCAGATTAGATTTGCGTTGACATTTAATCAAAACTCGAATCTGGCTTATTTTCGCTTGTATGCTTTGATGTTGGGGGAAGGAGGAGAATACTTAATACCAAATACAAGACATAGTTGATATGTTCAAGATATCTTCTTTTTACAACAGAAAGTACATTACAGGCAGAGTTCGCTATAGGGAATTCATATGGACAGAGAAAAATTTCAAAAAATGTTCTATACTTTTAATGCTAATTGTTAATTTTTTATTTTCTTTTTTTAAATATTTTTCTTTGGAATTATTCATCGTACACAAGAAAGGGTTGCGTACTATTTTCATTTAAAACTAACTGAGAATCACGTTTAACCCTTAAGAAACTCTCGGACAAATGCTTTGGTTGACACTCCAGTGTCAGACACGGTCTCCACAACCTAAGAAAATATTATAAAAATGCATATTAACAGGGGCATAGAATATGAATATATAAAGTATACAAAATAGAGAAAAGTGAGAAAAAATTTATGATAAAAACTGTAATTTTTCAGCAATCGAGACAAGCTACTATTAGATTGTCTCGCACATTTTACATACTCGCATTCCATACAACAGTTTAGTTCATTTATGTTTTTATAATAATTATTTCCTATCCTATTACTGAAACTTTAACAAGAGGTTTCATCTAAATCCTTAGTGAAGGGTCAATATGATTCTCATTTAGTTTTAACTGAGAATACTGTGCAATTCCACCTTTCAAATGACACGTATTTATGTACAAGGCGTCATGTCCAAGCAGCATGAAACAAAAAAGGAAAAAAGTTCTGGGATATCATTAAAAGTATTGAGATGTTCAAGGTGCTGTAGAATAATCCATATAAACAAATACAGGGTGATGAAAAAGTCAAGAATAAGAGCAATTCAGCTAAAAATGTGTTATATAATAAAAATTCGTTGTTTTCATTTCATAGGAATTTTAAGCATTTTATTAATTTTGTAAATGGGAAATACATGTTCTGCAATACTGAATTTTATTTTGATAGATCGAAACCTACTACGGTGAGGAATTTGGTTTTAATGTCGACATATACTGTACTAAAGGAGCCCTTTTACGAAAATATTTTAACAAACAGAGCGATCAAAAATTGCTATATAGATTTTCTACTTTTTTCTATATTACGATACATCTCTGGCTTATTACTTGGAAGCGCTATAAATTTTATTTTATTTCCTTCAATAGTTTAAGAGAAACAAATGGAATTGAAAATTAATTAATTAATTTTCATTCGATTAGAAAAAAATATTTGAAAGGGTTTATACTTTTTACATTATGCAGTGAGTCAAAGCCAAACTTGCTCATCAAATGAAAATCCATTTTGTGAATGGACAAAGCAACGAAATGATAGCGGCCAAAATAAAAAACAATATTTTTACAATTATAAGGATTGTGCATTATAAAAAAAAAACAAAATACTAGAAAATGTTCATTTGCCTAAAAAATATGAACGAAATACTAATAAAAACTCAAATTTTGTGGAGAGGGAAAACTAGCTCAAACGAAATATGTTTCAAGCTTTCAATCACTTTGTTATCATTTCTTTGACTTGTTTACATTATTCGTCGAATTCAATTGGAGGAATTTTGATGGTAAAATAGATTAAAATGTGTCGTCAACATGGGAAAATGTCTACTGATGAGAGAAGATGAATTATTATATGTTTTCAAGATGGAAAATCTTTTGGAAAAATATCAGAAATATTCTTAAGAAGTTATTCTACTGTAAGAGGTGTAGTGCAAAGGTACAAAGCGAGGAATGAAATAAAAAAACGAGTGGAGAAAGGCTCATAACAAAGCGCGTTCCGAAGCTGAAGAACATTATATTGTGCAGGAAATAAAAAAGAACCATTTCTAAGTGCTTCTAAATTTATGGAAAGGCTTCAAGAATATTTGAAGCAAAACCGTGACGACATAAACTATCCGGAATGTTCTACATAGAGCACAGATTCGAGGTAGAACGGCCAGGAACAAACTACTTATTAATAAGCAACATCAAAGAAAACCTGCATACACAAACCCACATTCACTTGACACAAATTTGTGTAAAAATGTGATATTCACATTTGCGAGTGAATTTTGCTTTTGCCACAAAATTTGAATGATTTATAGTTTTTCGTTTATCTTTTTAAGCAAATGAACGTTTTCTGATATATTGTTCTTTTTTGGAAAACTTAATTCTTATACTCTCAAAAACATTGGGTTTTATTTAGATCGAAATCATTTTGAAAGCTTTGCCCACGAAAAAAATATATTTTCTTTTGTTGAGCGAGTTTGGCTGTAACCCACTGTAGGTGATAACATTTCTCTACAATGAGTCGTTCAGTACCGCCTAGCATTTAGAACTATATTTAAATGACATTTTTTACCCTACTTGTAGCAAAAATCAATTCGAATTTCAATCTACAAGATTTTTTTTTATCTAAATCAAAAATACAATACTTGCTCTAAGGCCAAATTGAAACTTCTAAATTTTTTGAAAATCTTAATTAAAACACAAAATGCTAAATTTGGATTTTTCTCAAACGTTTTCTCCTGCTGAAGTCTTTTTAAAGTTTAGATGAATGAATTTTGAGATTCCATGATGAGGTGGACGAAATTGAAGGTACCAAGTCGAAAAACATGGATTTAAAGTTACTAAAACAGGGAGGTACGAGTTAAATTTTTTTGGAAATAAGAACCATTCGAAAAAAAAAAAAATCAACAATCGCTGGAAAACGGACTAATAATTTTGGAATATGTTTGTTTAGTTTTATAAAAGTTGTTTGCAGTGGGAAAATGTTGTGTTTATGTAGACTAAAAATGGATCCATGCAGGCATACTTTTTAAACATCCAAAAAAGGTATTGCAATAGTGCGTTATTTTTAAATGAATTTTTCGTGGTAGTGAAGGCAGACGCACTATTGTCGGACACTGTATATTTAACATATTTTACACTATGAAGCCCAAATTATACTTGAGAGTATTTTTAACTACCACAAACTTATCTATAAACTGTGTTCTAAGGTAAAAAAGCTATCTAATTTTTTTTCAATTCGTATAGTTGAAAGATTTCTCCCAATGTGTATTTCACAAAATATTATATCTTTAATGGTTTTTGAGATCTTTGTACAATGATTTTTCACATGACATTCCCTTCTTCTACCCAAACTTTGATACTATTGTCGTACTAGCAATTAGGTAGTTTAGAACGTGCATTTAAAATAAGTTTGCCGGATTCAAATACTCCCTCGGGAGTAATTTCATGCCTGTAGTTTAAATTCTATATGATACTTCTAAATATGAAAAGAGCTAATAATGGAAAAGATGTACAAAGAAGGTTCTTTTTTTCATAATCTAGGATCCCATACCGACTTATTTCAATGATTTCGGGGCACCCTGTAGAAAGGCAAATTCGTTTTGTTGCCAAAGCTCCCTCGGTATTGATTTGCTTCAATTTTTGGACGCGAGTGATATATGTATAGGGGCTATAGCTCAGCAGCTTCCTACTCTCTCGCATGATTGTCGATAGTATTTTTTTGATGCAGCGCAGAAATTTTAATATTTCGACTATACAAATGTAAAATATGTAGCCGGGTATCGAGCGTGTTCCCTTGAATTGAGGTTTTATCCCACATCGAGTAAAGTCCTGCATTTCTCGTCGTGAGGGTACCCTTTATTTCAAAAAATCGTGCTTCAGAAAATGATATATTGTGTCACAGACTAAAGTCCTCGTTAAAATATACGAGAGTTTTCCATTTTATCTTCAAAAAGGTTGCAATTTCTTTCCGGACAAATCCCATGTAAAAGAATAGTTTCCAATTTTAAGGACACTATCACGATATGTGGTATATCTTAGGAGATAGTTACACTTGCAATTCTATTTTATCGCCCTGATTCTCGGTCCTTAAACACAGATTTTTATTTTCCCTGCATGTTGCCCTTTGACAAACGTTTAATAAAGTAAGATGCCTTGTGGAATCATATTTATCTTACTTTAGTCGTCCTACTAAAATTTTATCGATTAAAACTTACTTCTCCTCGTCGAGGTCTGGACGCTCTTGGTGCTTCCTGGAAAATAAGAAAAAAGTTAATGGGGGCGCTTAGCATAAAACCATCATTAATTTTTTGCGAAAATAGTCACATGATAAATGAACCGAATTTTCGAAATGTGAACTTGTCAAATTAATTATTTTATCTAGGAAATTTGTCAAACAACGACAATTTAATAGAACGGAAAGCCTGAATGACTTACGGCTCACTCCAATAATGAATATATGAAAAATGTTAAATATATATATACATATATATACATATATATTTATCTACCTACCGACACGTTAAACAGTTAGCTACTATTCAAACTAATAACAAAGCTTTTAACTCAAACTTTTCAAATTAATGCTCCCAAGCTTCACACAGCACAGGCAAAAAGCAATTTTAACTTAATAATTTCATAATGCGTATTAGTTGGTTTGTGTATGAAATTTAAATTAATAATATAGCGATAAAACTAACGGATAAGTTATTAATACACATATACGTTAAAAGAGAAGTTTTCAACGAAATTTTTCATTCGCAAGAGGGTACTTTAGTGCACACGCAAAGAAACTGATAATGATCTTAAAAAATTAAAATGGACGAAAACTTCCATTTGACGAGCCCCTTAATAGTGTGATAACCTTTGGCGTAATAAAAAATTCGTAAGGGCTCTTGGTTGCTATTATACCATTTCCTTAGGTCTTATCCAAACCAGCTGCATCTATCTTTTATAACATTCGCTTTCACGACTCTATAATTCAAGGGTACCCATCGAGCAAACCATGCTTCAAAGAGATCAGCTCTTATGTCCAGCTATTGAATCTGCACTAACAATGGTAATTGGCGGGCTTTTCCACTTGGCCGGCTAATAATTGCGCGCTTGAGACTAATGAAACGGTTTTCCCGGCTTTTTCGACCACTTGTAAAGTTTTGCCAAAAAGATATTTCCATTTAACAATTGTCCTCAATCCAGTCACATTATCCTCCTTAAACCGCTCGTTAAAACAACTTGCCAAAAAAAAACTAAAGTTCCATCTTGCCCATCAACAAGACCTTTTTTGAAAGATGGACAACAATCTAATCCCACCAATTACGTTACTTCAACCTCAGTTTGTTTGCCTCCACCACACTGAGGGGTAAAACTGTATGGCAGTCCTCTTCCGGAAAGCTTTTAATATTAATCGTATGTTTAGGAGGTAATTGTAGAATTTCCACGAAGCTTACGAACCAATTTCAGCTAGAAACTTGAAAGTAAACAACCATGCTTACTAAAATAGTAATCAAAATTCATTTTGCCCCTAAAATGAAACTATAGGTTTGATTAGGAAAGTTGCAGTTCGTTCCCCTTTATTAGGGGTTGAGTTGAAGTCTCTTCGACGTTCTACATTTAAATATATTGTTGGTAGCGTTTATTTAACATATTCACGATAAGTTTTTTTCTAAATACTGGGGATACATTGTGAGAAAATAGAGGAAACCAGAAGAAAGTATCATAAAATTTATGCTAAATAGTCCAAAGTATAAAAAAGTTCTCGTATCGTCTTAGTTTAGTTCAATTTTCATTCGGTAAAAACTTATAGTACTAATTTACAAATATTTTTTTTTTGTTTTTGGAATGAACCATTAACGATTTGCTTGAAAGCGACATAGAAATAGGCGATGTCAAATCGAGCTTTTTTCGAATTAAATCACCTAATGTATGCCTTTTGTACATATTTTTGCCAATTGTTTTCGAGATAACGACGTCTGAAATATGGCAGTTTTTATATTTTCCGGGGCACTAACTTCCTTCAACTTAAATCAAATGGCGATTAAGTGGATTTAATAATGAAAAATAAAATCTACCCGTTTTGAAACAAATCGACGAAATATGTCAACAAGTGAATTTTGCGAGCTACTTGAGGAATATACAAGGTAAGTAACTAACAGTCTCTGCAAGCAACCCTTTATTTTACCTGGCAACCCAGTATATTCATCCATGTGATTCCAGTTTAGAAATTTTAATTGACGACATTAGTGCCCATACGGTGTCATCGGTACAACATTAAAGCTATGACCTAACCCGAACTAACCTGAATTAGCGACATTAAATTTTTTTTTAATTTGGATTTCAGCTGTAAGCCAAACCAACCAACAATATTTTACTTAAGGTACCAATAAATTTACGAGAGTATAAATAAAAAAAATGTATTCATATATTTTTAAAAAATTATAAACCAGTTTTACTACCACTTATACTGACAACAAATCTGAAGCATTTCATTGATAAAAAATTCATTATAATTCAAATTTGAACACCGTACGTGATCACGTTAGTTGCCCAAAAAATTGTGTTCTTGCTTTCATCGGTTCTAATTTTATAAGAATGTGTGAGAGGGAAAATGAAATTTTTGTCCAATGAAATCAAATAAAGACATTTTTTGAGCAATCAACGTCGTCAAAAATTTCATATCCACTACAACATTCGTGTATGCAGAATTTGAGCATATAATTCCTTCATAACGCGACAGGAATGGATCGATTCAAACCTAAATTTGAGTCGTTTTTCTTAGTTAGTGGTGTGACTTCAATATAGTTTGAATTGTAATTTTACGCAGTTTCCTTTAGAGATAATTTGCGTATTTAAAATGAAAGCAGTAAATTTGATTAAAAGTTTATTTTTTCATTTTACTGCGCAGGAGAGAAAGCAAACAACGCATTAAAATTTTACAGAAAAATAAAAAACATTTTACGAGACGCCAAAGTAGCTGTTTAATTCCCCTAAAAAAAGTAACAGATGTGTAAAAGCCGCTTCCTTGCAAGGCAAAACGTCTTGATGCTGTGACCTTTAAATATTCAACAACTGCCATATTTTGAACGACATTGTCTTGACGTTAACTGTTGAAAACTGAAATATGGCAACGTGGGAACAAAATATTGGGGTCAATCGAAAATTGGAAAATTAAAAAGGGTTAAAAAGATATAGATTTCTTTCGCATCCGGTGAATTCCACTAAAAAATAAATCTCTCGTGACATATTGAAACGTACGAAAAATTCTGACACGTTTTTGAAAAACTTTAGAATCGATGCAAGTTCAAGTTACAGAATATTAAATTGTATTTTTACTGAAAAAAAAAATGAAATATTATATTAAAAAAAAAATCATTTCGGAGGTAATCTCAAGTTAGTTGGAAAAAAATGGAAGTTTGTGTTCCACCATATTTTTAAAAATCGATTTTGAATTGGTTTTTGATGAAGTTATTTGAATATCCAGGAGTGATGAAGGGTACAACTCCTTAAGCAGCAAATTTTAAAATAAGGGAAAGTAACGTACATCTTCGTCATTGTGTCTCTAAATAAAGAACCTATATTTCGCGATTTTAGTTCAATCAAGCTGAAATTCGTTAGAGAACCAACGCACTCACTCACTCATTACAGCTAGCGATAACAGAAAAGGGCCTATAAATTCAAATGAGTGCATTATGGAATTTTATACTAGCATTTTACACCTTTCAACTAGCACACTTAAAAAACCAGATATCTTTCCGAATTGCGTAACTTAATTTTTGCTCGCTTTTCCTCAGAAAACCCTTCAAAAGCAATTTTATTGGTCATTCTTATTTGAACCTCTAGGACAGTTTCCATTAACCTTTAAACTAGACATTGTTTTCTTTGAATCAAATCCTTATTGAGGCTTTCCCTATTTTCCCAGTTAAGGCAATTTAAAATATGAAATATCCAATTTGGCTTTAACGATTAGCTGTGGGATTTTAATAGAAAAATTCATACAGATCAGTACAGGCCTCCGATAGGAAAACTCGTTAAAATTCTGTCACCTTTTAAGACGGGAATCCTCTTGAAAAGGTGGGATTTAATGTTAAAGCTGTCCATTTTAAATTTCTTGAAATGCGAAAAAATATAGCGTAATAATTAATAATAAGTGAGACGTAGCTCTCTAACAGTTATGGAATACGTTATTTTTTAACGTAATTTCGAATGTATTCAGTCATGACTCAGATCATTCGTTCTTTAAAAATTTTTTTTGGTACTTCCAAGTCTTGTTCCAAGTGAAAACTTATTGCTAATGGTATTTGATGCACCTGCAAATATGGTAAAGTCATATTCAAATTAAAAACATTTTATGAACATCGAATAAATTATACCCGTTCAGTACATGGGTGGAAATAGAAACTATTCAATAACATTTTTGTTCAGTAAATCGCTTAAAAAGAACTGGAAAGAAGATTTTCTTAAAAGCTACTTTGAGAATTCGAATGGTTCAGGACAGAATGCCAGGTGTACCACTTGGAGTACTTGAAGATGCATGTTGCTATTATGCTGCTGATTTTAAACGTTTCAAGGCGAAGACACTAGAATTTTCTGATTCTCACTCTTAGACTGTCACAAAGCAAAAGAGCGTGAAAGCAAAACTATTCTGAAATTCAAAAGGAAAAAATAGCGTTAGTAAAGGCCACAGAAATAATTGACAGTTAACGAAAATGATTCAAAAATAGGTGGAGTAGCTCCAGGACAAATAATCTTTAATGAACTGTTTAATGTTTCCACTCAGATATTCGATGTTATCAGGGGAGATTCCGTTAAGAATACTCCTACAGATTCAACTCTTATTGCTAATTTTTAATATGCCCCTATCACTGCTCTCGCGTTAACTATGCATGAACTTAGCTATGGAAGATGGGATTTCCGGCGAGAAATTTTAACAAATATTTAGTTATTAATTTATTCAGAAATAAATTATAAAATTTGCTAATTTGAAAAAATGTTAATCCAAATTACCTGCAAAATATTATTTTAAGGCCATTTAGAAAAAGATCAATGTACGAGCATGTACTCGACAAAAACCTATGACAAAAACTATTATAAAATCATTGTGAATATTAATATTTGATGTTTTCTTTTAAAAATTTATGTTTATTAAAAATATATATATTTATAGGGTCCTAATTTTTACATCTATTTTAATTCATGTTCCATTTTATGTGAAATGGAACATTTTTTGAGAAAATTTCGCCCGTTTCCAGGGGCTTTCTTTGAGAGTTTTTATACTTATCAATTCAAACTTTAATTTAAAAAAAGTGACAACTGCAGTTACTACAATCATGCTGAGTAGCAGAAATCTTAACTAGAAGTCTCACATTTTTTTACGTATTATCGTGCAAGCTAAAGCTGGTCTAAGTGAAACTTTCTGTAAACTTTCGAGGTTTTATCGCCCTGGTCGGAGACCTAACTCGCTAGCAAAATAAATTATTATTAAGCGTTGAAACTGTGAGATTTTGTTTCCTTTTAAATAATTCTTTATCAGCAAGGCGATATTCCTAAAAGGTTTAGCTATTTTAAAACAGCAACTTTCATTTAATGGGTTATATAAGTTTTCCTCGAAAGAGTTTTTGGGGAAGTATTAAAGGATCGTAAACACATAATGTGTTCAAACAGAACATTGGACAACCGTTTAAATAACGTTTAACAAAAAATATCCATTCGGTATAATAAATACATCCAGACCGACACGGGGGCAATTAAACATGGCATATATTCCATGCAGCCCTGTTCCAGGGTATACGTGACAATTTACTCACGTGACTTGACATCAATATCTTTCACGGTAGATTTGCATCCCTATATGAACCACGCGGGGGGTTATTTACCCCATTTTGTCGATTTTTGCAAAGTTGTCATCAGCTATTCCGTATTTACGCTTGCTAAGTTTTTGCCTGCTGCAAGCTCATTCAATGCTTGTGACATAAAGGTGGTAGGTATCGCGTTAAGCCGCTTGAAAAAGTTCATGGAGAGTGAAGTTTGGTGAATAGACTATGGAGTTTTGTGTTCAGAAACAAGTGTATAATATTTATGAGTAATTCCGAATATTCCCCTCTTAACAAAGTATAATTTATGTCTACCCATTTCCATTGTTAGAGCTCGCCTCAACGCAAAACCGTCTACCAATTATTTTTTATCTGTTATGTTACGTATTTTTATCCCTTACGGACGCGTGTTTATGACGTTTGCTTTTTTCCTCCTCTCATAAATAAGCTCGTCTGCAAAAAAAGCGCAGAATTTAAATGATATTCAAATATTAATTTATACATCGTTTTGACAGAATGCCTATATGGAATATTTCCAGGTATAGATGTACGAGTATATTAAATATGGTTTATAAATAAATGAAAATTAACTTCCCGATCCCGCATTGCTTTTGTCATTATCAATAATTAAATCAATCAGATTAATAGTCAGAACTATGTTGGTTTACTAAATATGCTGGCTAATGTTCGGGTCAACGATCGGCGAAAGCGATGAGAAATCAACCATGAACCTGTTTCGGATTTAATGGCATTCCTGTAGTTCAAAACTCGTTTCCGACATCTGCATAATGCCTTTTTTCTTTTTTTTAATTTTAACGATTTGATTTATCCCCATTCTAACGAAACATAACTTTTGCGAAATTGTACCATCAAAACAAAGAAGTTGGATTTGAAGTGTGTGAAGCATCTTTTCGCAAATTGGAAGTTCTTGAGGGGAAAGCTCTACAGCGTGAGTTTTCATGAAGACTTGATGAATTTCGATATCTATCGCCCTCAGTTACATGATGCTTTGCAAACGAAGAAGTGAATTAAAAAAATATATTTGGAAATCTATTCGGGTTCGAAATTTCTCGTTTCTGTTATTACATTTCCCCGCGCCATTTCGGTTATTCTTCTCGTCATACTGCTCACGAAAACGTCTGATAAACCCTTGAGGAATATCGTCCCATTCTTAGCTAAGCGCAATTGCTAACCAATCCGCATTTTTTAATTTTCGCTTGTTCGCATGCTCAGTTTCAGTTTCGTGCTACTATACAGGGTAGGCCACGAGTAACGCCTCGGAATTTCATGACAAAGCCGAGCGATTTTTTAACTGTTTCTTTTTTGAGGTGTATACAGGCAAACTAGAGCTACATTTTAAAATTATTTTCAAAGTCCACAGAGTGTCCCAAACACATATAATTGATCAAAGTTGCATTTTTTTGAATGGGATTCCCTGTATATTATATAATTTTTGAACTCGACCATTAAAATAAAATTAAGTTGTATTAAGATTTATGATATCTAACTTCAGCAGTTTTTGAAACAATTCGGTTTTTGTCAAGATGCAAGATAATTTTCAACACCCAATCTCTCATCCCATATTTAAGTTTTTAAATCAAAACTTTAATAGGAAGTCATCAAGGGACCAAATTTTGTACTGTAAGTTTCAAAAAGTCGGCGTATTGTACAGGGTGTTCTAAAAATCTAAAAGCTAGATCACCTGACATTACCCCTATGGATTATTTTTTATGGGGGTATGTAAAAAATGAAATCTATTAGGGGTACAAATAAGTTTCCGCCGTTTTCTATAAAAAAATTGGAATTAATTGTGAAAGAACGGGATATTACGTTTTATTCAAAGTATTGCCCATCAACGGCCACTACTTTTTCCCATCTTTCTGGCAGCATTCGGATACCACGGCGAAAAAACTCTTCATCTTTTGAAGCTATCCATGAATCGACCCAATTTTTGGTATCTTCATATGATGTAAAGCGCTGCTCAGACAAACCGTGTGCCATTGATCGAAACAAGTGGTAGTCGGATGGGGCAAGGTCTGGTGAATATGGCGGGTGGGGTAGGACTTCCCAATTAAGTGTTTCCAAATAGGTTTTAACCGGTGCCGCAACATGCGGACGAGCATTATCATGTAGGAGAATAATCTTGTCATGTCTAGAGTAGTAATGAGCGCGTTTTTCCTTGAGTGCTCGGCTCAATCTCATTAATTGTGTTCGGTAGAGAGTTCCAGTAATAGTTTCGTTCGATTTGAGCAACTCATAATATACAACACCAAGTTGATCTCACCAAATACACAACATGAGTTTTTTTCCATGAATATTTGATTTGGCTACTGATGTTGAAACATGGCCAGGTGGACCCCATGATTTCTTCTTCTTTGGGTTATCATAATGGATCCATTTTTCATCCCCAGTGACTACACGATGCAAAAAACCCTTTGTTTTATGCCTGGCAAGCAGCATTTCACTCATGCAAAATCGGCGTTCGACGTCTCTGGGTTTCAATTCATAAGGAACCCAATTCCCTTGTTTTTGAATCATTCCCAACATTTTTAAACGATGTGAAATTGCTTGTTGCGTCACTTCTAATGTAAGTGCAAGTTCTTTTTGTGTTTGAGACGAATCTTCCTCCAATAACACTTCCAATTCCGTATCTTCGTACGTTTTCGGCCTTCCACTGCGTCCTTTGTCTTCCACGTTAAACTCACCGTTTTTAAACTTGTGAAACCACTCACGACAACTTCTCTCACTCAACGCAGCCTCACCATATGCTTCTACAAGCAATCGATGCGCCTCAGCTGCAGATTTCTTCAAATTAAAGAAGTAAATCAAAAGTTCCCGCAAATGACGCTTATTCGGCACAAAACTTGACATTTTTGCAAGAAAAAAAAATGCGATGCTGATACGAAACCACTAATACTTCTAGGTTATGTTGTTACTAGTTGATCAAACTTGCGATAGTAAGATTTACATCTAGCAATTGCAGCATAACCTTCTGGTGGGACCATGCTTTGTTAAACGGCGGAAACTTATTTGTACCCCTAATATAAGATTCCTCCTACCACGGCTGATGATATGAAAATAAGAATTAGAAATGTTTTTACCTCTGTTACGCCACAAATGCTAGAAAATGTCGGAAAATCTTTTGAAGAAAGAGTCAAAATACGCATAGAAGAAAATGGTCATCATGTAGAACACCTGATATAATTTTTTTTAATTATACTTAGTTTTTTGCTTTTTTTTAATATTGTTCAAATTGTAATATACAAATATACGCAGGTAAATAATTAAATTGCATGGATATCTTAGCAATTTAATATGGCATAATGCTAAAATTGGGGATTTAGATATTTTTATAAAAATGTATGTTTTTAGCGAAAATGAGTAGAGCTAGGTATAGGGAATCCTAATGATATTCAATACATAAGTAAATTCGGAATCTAACAGTAACACAACATACCGGGTGTCCCATTTAAATTAAAAAAGTTGTTAACAGTTAAAAGTTGAACGAATTTGGCGCTATTTTTAGAACACCCTGTACAATTCGCCGGCTTTTTGAAACTTACAGTACAAAATTTGGTCCCTGGATGGCTTCCTATGAAAATTTTGATTTAAAAACTTAAATATGGGATGAGAGATTGGGTGTTGAAAATTATCTTGCATCTTGACAAAAACTGAATTATTTCAAAAACTGCTAGAGTTAGACACCATAAACCTTAATACAATTTAATTTTATTTTAATGGTCGACTTCAAAAATTATATAATATACAGGGGATCCCATTTAAAAAAATGCAACTTTGATCAATTACATGTGTTTGGGACACTCTATGTACTTTGAAAATAATTTTAAAATGTAGCTCTAGTTTGCCTGTATACACCTCAAAAAAGAAACAGTTCAAAAATCGCTCGGCTTTGTCATGAAATTCCGAGGCGTTACTCGTGGCTCACCCTGTATACTACGTGTTTTATAACATTTATGTTCGTAAACCTGTCAAGGTAATTCACTTCTTCTTAGGCCTTCTTATACAGGGTGAGTTAATGAAATTGCAAAGTAAGTTAATGAATTATTTTTAAACTTTGATCTCGAACCGAATACGTTATGTGCTATGCCTCTAAAAATACGCAATGTTTAAAAATATTTAGACCTACAGGCTTGCTCAAAAAAGTAACTTTTTTTTAAATAGCGCACCCTGTATTTGGGTAGCCTATCGTATTCTAAACATAAACCTTTTTTAAATATAATTGAGTATGACTATCTTGAAGGTGCAGGAAATATTGAAACTTATTTCGAAAAATTATCATTTTAAAACACTCATTTATGGTGCATCACATCTTCAATTCTCATAGAATAGCCTTCATATTTGGAATCATAAAATTAAAGGTTAAGTCAATAGTTCGCCCAATAATCATTTAAAATAAAACCCGCGGGTGTCTACTATTTATATGGCAACATAAAAAAATTTAAATTAAAAAAAATCAATTTTTTCAAATAAAATATGCTATATATTTTAAGCTTGGCTAATAGTACTTTGAAAACCGTCCAATTTTATTAAATATGTTCTATACTCATCGTTAATATTTTTCGAGATATTTTAATATCAATTAATTCTATACTCAACTTATAAAAACTCTAATATTTTTATCAAGTAGCTATAAAACTTTGCAATCTAAAATAAATATAAAATGCCTTTCTAATTATATTTTCCTAAAATTATTATTAAATCATAAATCTATAGTTCTGAGAACCGAGGAAAACAAGCATAAACATTTTGCTTTAATTAGTTATTTTGAGCAAATATTCAAACAAATGATTTAACGATGCTATGTGCCAATAAATATATGCTTGAAAATGAAAAATTTTCGAAAAAAGCCTCGATATCTCCTAAACCGTAAATGATAGACATATTCAACTAAATGAAAAAGGTTATAATTATTATTAGAAGATGATAGGCTACTAAAATACAGGGTGGACCTTTAAAAAAATATAACTTTTGAGCGACCCTGTAGATCTTAATATTTTTAAAGTAAGCATATTTCACAGCCACATCACATTAACACAGTCAGTGAAAGGGCAAATTTTAAATGGAATTCATCAAATTACTTTGTAATTTCGTTGATTCACCCTGTACAATTGTAGATTATGAAGACACACCTTATTGTCTATCACAATAAAGTTCTCGTCAAGATTATGAGCAAAGGGGATAACAACTTCGGTCACACACATATCCTGAACGTATTAAAGCTTAAGCTATGCTCATATTGCGCTTTAGTTTACTTGAGCCTTTCCATAAGGAATCTATTGCCACCATATTAATTTCAGTTGTACCAGCAGCTTTATTGTTATGGAAGAACTTAAGTGAGCTAAAGCTTAAGTTAAAAAAAGCTCAAACATCACTTGTAAAATCGGTCTTAATTATAACACTACTATTGGCGCTAGCACGTCAACTGGCACTGTTAAACGATGGCCTAACGCATGTCTGTTCTTTCAACCTGACCATCGAAGTTTTTGAAAACTTAAGTTCAAGAGGCTTTTGATTTAGAGAATTTTGAACATTTTTGGATGAATGACGGTTTTATTTAAGAATCAGATGGGGAATGGAAATTTTGAGATGAAATAATGAAGCATTTGTCGAAGAGAATATGATAAGGAAAGTTCCATTGTGTGATAGAAACTACGTCTGGGCGGGATGTTTAACTTAAGAACTCCTAGGTTACTTGGATTAGCTCATGAACGTTTTTAATGATATTTAGCTATTTTCCGAATCAAATCCTCTTGAGCTCAACGTTTTTGAAGCATTTGGTGGCCAAATCAAAGAGGTAGACAGACATCAGACCTCGCTCATGCAGGGCTCTTACAGTAGCGCTACCTGAGGTGCAAGTGTCTGTAATATTCTGCCTAATCTTAATTTATATTATATTTAGAGCTAAACGTACAAGTAAGATTTGAGTAATGTTCACGTTAAGCTTTAGCTGACGTAAGTGTAAAGTTACTGTTATAAATTAAGTTAATTTGAGAACAATAAATTCCTTATGGGAAGGCTCAAGTGGGCTAAAGCTTAAGTGGGGCATAGATTAAGCCTTAATTATATAATTAGGCATTGAAGTTATTCTCTTTCTGACGAATTAATGTATTAATCGAATCATTTCTCCTCGCGACTAGTGTACCTTTTTCTTTCGCATTGTTCAACTTTTCATCATTGAAAGTATCATGGTGTCGACTTCTTTGTATGGTCCTGTCAATAGTTGATTTTGGTGTTCTCACTTGATCTGCTGTATCAGATAAATTTAGTCCTCCTGAACACAACCTCTTTGAAATTGCTATTTTTGTACAATATTGTTAACTTAAGAGGCAAAATTTAGTGGTTAATGTTCTGTAGCTCATTCTGCATCAATAATGGCATTTCGTTGTGAACAAGAAATAAAGGAGGTAAAGTGTGTGTAACAAGCTTTATAATTAGATGACAGATACCGACTTCAGATTAAACCCTTCGTGAAATATGTCTGTTATATACTTAATTTCCATAGTTACCCATTTTTTTTTTCTAAGGTTTTTGATAACGAGGACCCGACCAAACCATCGAAATAAACGGTTCACAAGACCATACAAGGAAGCCACAGTCGTGGTACTCCCAATCATACAGAGCGTTTCAGAAACAATGATACAAATGCGTATTAGGTGTCAGATGGTAAAAAAATAGAATTATTTACTCCAAGTTGCCCCATGAAAAAGTTACTTGTTTTCCTTCCACAGAATATCAAAATACCTTTTTTTAAATCTATAGATTGGGAATGTAGTTCATAACTTTTGATTTATAGCTTGATCTTGTTGCTAGGGGCTTTATTGAGTACGATAATATGGATTACCGAAGGAGAAAAATCGATCCAACTTTTTTATCAGTGTCGATAACTTCGATATTTTTACGAATTCTGATACTCTGAACTGTTCTATCTCCAGAAGGTATTTAAAAAATTCGACTTTTTTTGAAAAAATTCTTTAACTTTTTTCGTGGGAAAAAAATTAAAACTGCGCCAAATGTGTCCCGAGATATCCATTAGAACTTTTAAATGTGATTATAAGGAAAATTCAGCAATAAGTATAACAAGTTCGCTAAAATTTACTAGTTTTTCACTGTATTTTTTTCCCTGGGTATAAGCTAGAAAAAAAATGTTTCGTTAGAAATCAAAGCCGCTAATAATTCTGCAAGAAATGAGCTTCTAGACTCACTTCGCTTTATTGATATCGGCTGAAGTATTCCTGAGATACAGCCGCTCCAATATTCTGACCATTTCGACTATTTTGATTAACACTTCAGTTCGCAAAATGAACAAAGAGAATCTCTATACTTCGCCGTAGTAATTCCCCATACAAGAATATATTGATATTGAAGGTATTCTATTAAGCAGAAAAATATACAATACACAGGATGTTTCAGTTTTAACCCGCATTCCTTTATTAGTTTAGAGAACATGAAAAAATAATGTTAATTTGCTATATAAGCCGAAGTTCAATAAGGCTACCTTTAGCAAATTCAGGGGGTCAAAATTAATTTAAAAGCTGGAAAATATTAAGTATCTTCAAAAGAGGCTAGAGATTATTTAATGAAATTTTAGAGGCGTTGAGAACCATAAACGAAACATGTTTTACTAGGAAAGACTTTTTTTTAGCTTTTCCAGAGAGAGATTCCCATGTTGGGGGATATTTTTTCCGAAAAAGTGGTACACTACTGACTTTACTCAGAGATTAAAATGATTCTTTAATTCTTAATTAATAAAAATTAATGATTCTCTAAAATTAAATAATTTTGGAGAAATAATCTCTTTAAGATTTTTCGTCCGACCTACCGTTTCCAAGTAAGAAAATTAAAGTAATTTTAATGCATTTTTAGTTTGCTTACGTATCAAGGTTAATTTGAGGCCTAAGTAAATTGATGCATACTTTATAGCAACTTTTGACCTAAAAATATTCAAGACTTATCTTCATATTTAAAAAAATTTGGTGTATCGTTTTTCCTTTAAAGTTTACGGTAAAGTGTTGGTACCATTGCATTTTAATTATTAATTGAAAATGTGCACTAAAATTATTTAAATTTTTTTACTTGGAAACGGTAGACCGGACAAAAAAATTCCCAATAAAGACTTTTTAATTTTTTTATTTAGGAATGCCAGACATTTTCCAGACGTCCTTCTTATATACCGATCATTTTAAAATAAGCGCACGTTGTTCCATTATCATATTTAATTTATTGCTCTAATTCTAATATTAAAAGAGATATTAAACGATTATAAATTCTTGGGATACCTTTCAAGAAATAATCTAGTAATAGATGTATTATAACTTACATGCTTCACTAATGAATGCTTTAAAGCATGAGTTCGTGTGCTTTCTCATTGAAAATACTTAAGAGTTTCTTGTTAAAAGCCATTTTATTTAATTCTTTGTTTTCCATACAAAGCGGGATTAAAGACAATTGTAAAGTTGAAAACTCTTTATTTTTGTTTATGTTATTTTATTTTTATTGTGATATAAACCCATGTTTAGGCTTATACATATAGTAAACAGCAGTCTTTACATGTTTTCTTCGCTCTCAGCTTTTCTTCAAATTTAATCTGACAACTACCTAAAAATATTTGAACTTGTTTTTATTGCAGGTCTCTTGCTCTCAGACAAGGCTTATGTGTTAAAACGTTCCTTTTGAAAAATAAATTTCAGCCTCGCAGCTCAACAGCAAAAGATTTATAAGGTTTAAAGATTTAACTGGCGATACATATCGAAATGCTGTTTTCACCGTTAACCTTGTAAGGAAAACTGAGCCTTAGTCATCGATAATAGTGTGAAATTTGTGCCAGCCAGACAATGTATCAAACAGGATATTAACTAGATGAAAAATTTGGTTCTAAATTCTTCTTTCATGCATTTATAAAGCCCATAGAATATTTCATAATATTATTATTGCGGTGGCTAGATTTGCAACTAAAGTGATATAAGATCATTGAATTAAATGTAATGGGGACCCTGATTTTTTTTTTTTTTCATTTATGTTCTGACCTTATATTTACAAACGAATTCGGCTTATCGGGAAAATATAAAAGTGAATGAAGCGAAAAGTCACAATCAAAAGGAAAATAAATTTATTTGTGCCCGGCTACTGAAAAACAGGTCTCTTTAAGTGAAATAGGACCACATTCACCGGAACGGGGATTTTTATTTATTACTATAAACCACACAAAATTAAAGTTGGATTCCGATTTCGACATGAATAAAGGGGATTTTTGTATCGTTAAATGTATAAAATTAACTCCGCGTAAATATTTCACAATTTAATTACGGACCTTCTGGTAAAACAACTATTTTCAATTAATTTGCTAATACCTACCTTTATTTATGCGATGACTATTAATTAAAAATAATCGTTTATTAAATTCCCTTGTAGCGGGGGCACCTATGCTTATTCGCGCTATTAATTCCTCCATACGCACATAGCTCCAGAAAATTTAATAATCTTTAACTGCCAATTTCGCATTTACACGTGCAACATGTACGAATGGATCATTAATGTCATCCATCAATTTAAGATTTGTCATTATTCAACGAATTTATATAAAATAACAAAATACGCGTTATTCGTCCGACAAAAAATATCTATTTATTACTGCCGAGTGGGCAACTTTTAAATTCCAAAAATTGTCAATTTTAAACTAAATTGTATGGAGAGTATATTGGAAAATATATTTATATATATAAATATATATATATAATATATATATATATATATATATATATATATATATATATATTTATTTATTTAAAAGTTAAGTATATATTTCAGTCTTTAACATGAATATAAATCGCAGCAAAATGTCCCATAATTAACCGCCCAATTACTTACCTTAAAAAATTAATAATTTTTCTGGGCTAGATATTACAAATGTCCCCTATAAATTTCCCCAATACAACGTTCCTCGTTAATAAATTGAATTGGATCGTAACTCATATTTTAGACGTTTTTGTAATTTGCCAAATATACACGACCTGTAATGTCAGCGGTATAGATACTTATTCCAATATTTCCCTGGATGTTTCGGTTATGAAATATAAGCTCTCTTATAATATAGGATTACCAAAATAACCGGAACTAAATACAGTATCATACAAACCTGAAATAGGGGTATATAAAATGAGATCATGCAACAGACAGTAGGTATTTGTTTCTGAGCAATTTTTCGTACATATCTGAGCTCACATGTAAATTCATTCTGTCAAACGGATATCTTTGGGCTGACTATAATAATTTCACGAGAGCGGCTTCCTCACACGAAACACTCACTAGTCCATCTTAGCTCATTTAACCTTATCGGACCTAAACTGCGTATTTAAAAATCCAGGATTGCCTACTAAGCTTCTTTCCTCTCTTCACTCCAGTTTCTACCAAGGATCGGGGCGAAGCATAGCTTGAAGTGGGAGGATGGAATATTGCTTCGCTGGTCTGTTATGTCCCAATATTGTATTTTGTCTTCTTTTCTTCTGGTTCCACTTAAAACACGATTTTCCGAATCATGGTTCGTACGATTTTTCATTAGTGCTGACGTTTGATCGTTCCATTGATATAAATAATGTGGGGTTTTGTGATTAACGCGATAACCAAATTGAATGTTAGGTTTTCTTGATGGTGAGCCCAGCATGGGCAGTTGAAATTTATGTAATATACTATAGTGTCTGCACATGCTGTTCGTTTTTTATACTACATTGGTATGTATTTTAAAAGGATTAGTCGCATGTTTCACCATGATCGCTCAATATTTGCTTCAAATAATGGCTGGTCTTTCGCTCTAAGCAGCTCAAGGTACTTTAGTTTTGACTTTTTCTCATTTCATATATTTCACATTTTTTAGATATATAAAGTAGTATAGTATATTTCGTATACTAGTAAATATTAATCAAGAGATATAGGCAATTTATTTCATGTGTTACTGCCGTTGTGTGAGAGTTAAGTTCATGCGAATGCAGTTTCCTCTAGTAACATTCGGCCATCTCCATTCTTATCATCTAATTACCAACTCAATATTAAACACATTTTGATATAACTCATCAAAAAAATTCACAACAAAAGTATTCTTTTTAATTAAACGAACTACTAATTAGGCCCTTGATTTCCTGATAAATAGTTCATAAGCGTAGCATCCCTACTTGACCCACATACATACCATTAAATCAGATATGGGCAGAAGGTACCAATTCAGCTCGGCTAGGAGCACGTCTTTCATCTTCACTTTTATCCAAGCAACAACGGCCGTTTTGGGTTGTTTAACATTTGGATTTATTCCAGCTATCCCTTGAGGAGTTCTGTGTTCTCGCTCAAACAATTAACCCATTTTGCTTAGGGCGTATTTGTATGTATAGAACGGTTCGCTGAGCAAAACATTATATATTTTGAGGTTTTCTGTCATGTGACACTTTAGACATATTTTAATTAACGTTAAAGCCACAAGATTGATTTACACAACTTTCCATGACTGACACCCATCAACGAATCGTATCGCCGGACAATTCTTTAGCCTCAAAAATGGTCATTACTGAATGTCGCCAGTGGCCGTTTGCTCAGTCGTACATCATCATGATACTGAGTGTTTTTTTCAGTAAAATTTCTTGGAACATATAGTTTTACGTTACACCTACCTAGCGGAATTATCTGAACTTTTGATGATTGATTTCTTATCTCTTTATTTCTCTATCTATTATTCCTTTTATTTGCCTTTATTTTTTTTATCATATATTTGATTTGCCCCTCCAAGCCAACATCGCATTAATTAAATTTATAAGAAGGATGCAGTACACGTCGCAAAAGGAAAAGGAACTATAGCCCATTGTGGACCAGCGATAAGGGTCAAGGTAAAACCGTCCTTACTTTTCACTTTTGTTAGGGACTCTATGACGCTCCATACATTTAACATTTTGGTGTTATCTCATTCTCGCCGAATGGTTGCTCTGTCATGCGCAGTACTTTACGCGTCAGAGGACGCAAAGTAAACTTTAGCGAGCGTACCGGGTGTCACGTTACAGGCGACATCGGCTGTATCTCTAAAACTATTGGAGATGAAATTTTGAAATAAAAAATATAATAACAGGAGTGATGAAGACAAAATATTAGCAATTTCTTTTCTAACTCTTTCACTAGAAACGTTTTTCATATAGTGAACCAAATTATGTCAAATAACTGAAGAAAATACTATGAAAAATTGCACTGAAAGTGTCACAATTTTCCAGCTTCTGCACAATTTTTGTATATAGATTTTTTTAAATATAATCGCAAGTTTTTTGTAGAAGGCGCTGCGAATGTTGTCAGAAAAAAACTTAAATATCTCGGGAACGGTTCAAAGGATTTAGAGAATTGATGGCTCTTTAGAAAGAGCTTTTTTTTTGCTTTATCAAGGCATGTGCCGACAGTCCATTTTAATAAATAAATGTACCCTCAGAGACGTCTTATTTTGAAGTTTGAAATTTTTGTAAGTTTCTTCCAAATATCAAACAGAATTATGTGTTCGACACTTTAGCTAGCAAAAGTATGGAATTTTGCTTACATTCTGAAGATGTCAATTCGATATCTCTATTTCTTTAGAAAATATGCCGGTTTTAATCCGGAATCTATAGCTTTTAGCCTTTGCGGGGCTCACGATCTACTAACAGCATTCGACACTTAAATAATTTTTGAAATTAATGAAAAAATTATTTTCGGATTTTTGTCTGAGTTTCGAATTGATGATAGATGGCGCCGCATCCATTTGTATCAAAACAATCGCGTTCGTAGCTTTTTATTTGTTCTTTTTGGTCTTTTTCTCGCTAATTCTCAAAATGTGTATTTTAAACTAAGACTCCGTCGACATATTACGACCATATTTCGACTGTATATCCACTCAGTACATGGCAGATTAATAAATAAACTTTTTAGGGCTAAATATTTACTTAATTTTTTTGCTCATATTTCTTCCTGTTCTCTCAAAATAGGTTAATCTCGTATTAAAACGTGTGACAGCGGGAATAAAACATTTATTCAATGAAATTGATGTATTTAATTTTTTAACTAATCAACATCAACGAAAGCTTTATGTTGAATTACATACGTACCTACAGGATGTCAACCGCCATTTCGGCAATTATTTTTTTTTAGTTTTTCTTTCTATTTTTTGGTTGTTTTACAATGTACAGTAACTCGATATTGATAGAATTGCGTTGCAGTTTTAGAAAATATTCAGTATTCAACATATATGATTTAACAGTGAAATCTGAGCCATCAAGAAGGGGTCGCACAAAGAGAGGTACACCTCGGGGGTCCCCGTCAAGGTTTATGGAGATAGGGCGTAATCATACCGGTATGAATAAGCCGATTGCTCCGGAACTTTGTAGTAGTGTGTCAAAAAGTGATTAATTTCTTTGTTTTCCTCGTTTAATCCACGTTTTTAATCATTTTATGACATATACTCATATTTAGGGCTTAATCAATTGTGTTTTTTGAACAAAAGGTTTATGTAAAAATTTTTTCCACAAGCTGATGCCGATTATAATAAAAGCAGCTCGTCGAATTTAAAGAAAGGTGTGACTTATCATATTTCGACATACGTACTCGATGAACATAGATAACCCCAAAGTCCCATTCTACAGGATTCTGTGATAGTGAAAAAGAATTTTTTTAAAGTAATCAAAATCGATAAAACTTTATTTTTTGGCTCTCGCATGCGACACTCAAATGAGAGTTTTTTTTTTTTTTGGAGAGATGAGAGTTCGGGCAAACTAGATTAAAGATAGCATAAATTGAAAAAAATCAGATGTTTGGACTAGTCTCCATTCAAGACCCGTTTCTAGTTCCTAAAGCTCTTCTTCATGAGAAGATGTACACACTATCTGTCTGCTTGTGTCCTATAGTTCGTACGAACTATAGGACTGATATCAACTGATATTAAGAACTTGATCAACGGTATCTATTTTATACGTCTGTTTAGTAAAACCGTAATCTCATTAGCTGTAATTTTTTCATTTGGCTTTTGTCACGTGCTAGTAGCGTGAGGCAATGAATGTTCCAAGCATATGAACATATCTTATTCAAAGAAGGTTGCACTAAACTATTTAGAAATGGGAAAAATTTAATTACAAATTTCCACGTTCTTTATTTCGTCAGGGAGGCCTAGAATATTCCCTGATCCAAATTCGATTTACTCAATAAATTGGCAGCAAATATATCGAAAGTGTGAAAGCTACACACACTTCCATGGTCCTCACCCATTTTATTATCTAAACTAAAACTCGCCTGAACTAGCTTGCCCTCTATTAAATTGATTGATCTATTTGAGCTGACTCAACTAAATTGAGTCTAGAATATCGTGAAGTTGAAGTGGAACATTTACTCCTTATCCTAAATAATTATTATATACATTTTCGAAGCCATATTAAACGTCAACATATTATTTAATTTCAATTGATGGCGAATAATTAAAATTTTATTGAAATCTCGGGTTTATTAAAGTAAAAATTTTTGCAAAGTAGAAGGAATATTCAGTGTTAAAGAACCAGAAAATGCATGATATAGTGAAAAGCAGTGCAATTTAAATTAAAAGTTAAATAAATTAAGCCGAATGCTGTGAGTATTTATGAAATTCTTTATCAGTTTCACGATAGCTGAAACTTGGAATAAATTAAACGCTAAAGAGCATTCCTAACAAATTCTTTCCTCAAATGAGAGGACGACTTAGATTCAAGGGATACAACCTAAATCCAGGTCTGTATTTTAAGCTTCTATGGTAGTATGAGCCGTAAAGTTTACGGTTTTTATGGCTTTTTTCGTTTTTATTTCAGAAAATGCTTGGCGTAAAATCCAGCAGTCATATAAATTATTGACAGTTTGAAGGTGTGATCCTCTAAATACATATTTTTATTTCTACCTTCCGTTGTAACTATTGCGCTTAGACTTGGCCTCGATTTCTCCTAATAAAGCTTTTAAAATATCAGATTACTCTCACGGAAACTTAAAAAGTTTTATACAACTTTCTAAATCTCTTTGATAAATTTCGAGGTTTCGGCTAGCGATAAACATTTCCTAAACTCCTTTACTTCCAACCTGCTTGGAAAGCATTTCTCCGACAGACAACTGAAATATTATACATAATTTACATGTCTCTGGCATATTAGAATAAACGATTCGTTTATAAGGCATTTAGTTCACTAGCGTTATAATGGCTTAAATAAACACTAGTCAAAGCTCTGCTAAGGATCGATAAAAATGTTTCATGTCAAAGCACAGTTAAGGCAAAACTCAAGATAATCGGAGTGTGAATTTAAATAATGGCTTGCACTCCTGTGATAGTTTATTTATATTAAGTTTTGTTTATATAAAAATTCAACTTGTGCGATTTTCTCGCTCCAGTAATTTTTGGAAATAAAAGCAGGAAAAAAAACTCGATTTACCTGCATGAAGTATGAGAAAATGCATGTGGTAAATCAGAACGTATGAGTAAATGCCACGAATTCCAGTTAGTGTTCAACACTAGGGAAAGCTCGCTATTTTCAGTTTGACATTCTGAATATTGTTTGGCAGCTCTAAGAGATCAAATCGGGTGCTGAGAATGAAGCTCAAAGAATTCTCCTTGAATTTTAAGTTTGGAGGACCTTATGACGTCTTGCGAGGT
Source organism: Euwallacea fornicatus (assembly GCF_040115645.1). Lineage (NCBI taxonomy): Eukaryota > Metazoa > Arthropoda > Insecta > Coleoptera > Curculionidae > Euwallacea > Euwallacea fornicatus. The sequence continues at coordinate 1,847,557 of NC_089573.1, forward strand.
GTCGAACCACAGCTTGCAGATTAGAGAAACAAAAAATTTAGCTGTAACGAAAAGTAATAACGAACTTGAACGTGCAATAAAACTTAAGTTTTAATGAAAATTTTATTAACTTTTTTATAAACATATCAAGCATCATCTCCCGTTAAAGTATGAAAAATGACATCATTACATTATGAAATGTTCCCGTGGTCTTAGGATTTCCTTTATCTTCCATTACTCCGCTTACTAGGCTGACAGTGTCTCTCGTCACAGAGCGGGTGAATACTGAACAATGCACTGGAATGATAGAAATTTCTTACAAAAATAATTAAATTCCCATGGTAACTGTTCACGAATGATGAATTGGTGAATTGTGCGCGAAACTTCGAAGTAGTGTTGCTCCGAACGTATCATCAGTTTGCAAACTGATACGAACGTTTGAGATCACAGATCTTGTGACAAACGTCAAAAAAACAAGATCACCGCGTTCTGCTCGGATCGAAGAAAATGTCGTGACCGCAAGCCCCGGAAAAACGATTTCCCCCGACGAGCTCAACGATTAAATTTGTCACGATCTTCACTATCTGAAATTCTTCCGAATGATCCGAAAATGCATGTCTCCACGGTTCAACTAACATAAGAGTTGAAGCCTGTTGATCATGGAAAGAGATCAATTTGCTTAATTGGGCTTGGGTCAATAAGCCGGACACGAGAACTTCACAGAAAAAAATCAAATGAGGCGCACTTTCGCATCAGTACATTCGCTAAAATCGCATTGGAAAATTTGGAGCAACGAGAATCCACAAAGAAGTGTGAAATATCAGATACATTCACGAAGTACGATTGTGCAATGTGGGTTATGGTCAAGAGTGATCCGGCCGTTCTTCTTTGAAGACGAAGTTGTCACTGGGACCAGAGATCGGTACAGAAACCTGATTTCTGACTGATTTTTCCCAATTTTAGAACGTACGGGAACTGACGAATGTCAATTTTCGTAAAATGGTGCGGTCTGTTACACATCCCGCGAAATGATCGTTCTTCTGAATGATTAATTTACTCAAAAGTCACGTCGTCGAATGGTAACCGAAAATGGCCTCCCAGATCATGCGATCTTATACCATGCGATTTTTTGTGGGCATTTTTTAAATCAAAAGTTTATGTCAACATAGCACAAATCATGTCCCAATTGAAACCTCAGATTGAAAAGGTTATTAACAGCATTCCGCCAGATGTTTGTGAATGCGTTATCGCGAATTTCAACGTCCGCATGACTCAATGGGCGGTCATATGGCAGATGTAACCTTTCATACTTGAATGGGAAATGTTACTTGATATATTTGTAAAAAAAGAAATTCGATTTTCCTTAATACTTATGTTTTATTTCATCTGGAAATTCGTCTCTACTTTCCAGACACCTTATACGAGGGGTGTCCATTAAACTTACGGCAAAAGTCCAGGGGGTTATTCCCTGGACTATTCTAAGAATATTTTTTCCTTTGGTGAGCAGCACATTTCATTGTGGTTACTAATACATTTTTAACAACAACGTACGGAGATCACTGGGTTCGTCGAAGTGGATCTCACTTATGGCCTGCTCGATCTCCAAACTTAAACCTCCTGGATTAATTCCTATGGGAACGTCTAAAGTAATTAATTTATAATACTTCAGTAGAAAATGTGGGAGATTTGAAAAACCGGATCATTCCCGGGTGTAACTGAATAAGAAACGTCTTTGGTGATTTTGAAAGAGTTCGGCGGTCGATGAGAAGATTAGATTTTTGCATCTTTGCTGGAGGCGGTTATTTTCGAAGTTCTTGTAGATTAAGAAGCGTTACATGTAATATTTAGTAATTAAATGTTGGTATTGTCGAAAATTGTTCTTGCCCTGTATCTTTGGAACCAAGAAGCTTTTCTAAGGACAAAACATTCTGAGATTGATTTAGGAAATAATCCCCTGAATTTTGTTGCGTATTTAACGGACACCCTTATAAAAGTTCAAGATATGAGAGTGGATTTAACGAACGAGAAGGAATTAATTATATATACAATTTTAGGCTTGAAAGTGGATTTGGGGAATTCAGGATCGTTTTGCAAGTCGTTGAAGTGAAGAAATAGTACAAAATTCAAGACTTAAAAGTGTATCTGCAGAGTTCACGATTTTCCAACGGGTTTCAAACAAAACCATAATTTGGAAATGACACCGACAGATACCTAAATATTGGGATTTGAATAATTCCTTTAATTTGAAAATACAAAATTTTCCTATCACCACAAACAACATTGCTCTTCAATAATTTTGAAATGAAAGCTTCGAAAAAAATTGCGACATGCGCGAAATCAAACGTGACCCAATTACAACGTTTGATTGGTTCCGAATGAGACAAACATGAAAATGGTGCGAGCGCGTTTCATTATCATAAACTAGTGCTAATGTAAAAGCAGAGGAAGGCATAATCAAAGCAATTTACTGGAAAGAGCTTTTAAGCTTTTGTCAGAGATTTTTTCTAATTTTCGCGAAGAAAACTAAACCAACTAAATGGGCAGCTTTACATATTAACCTAAATAGCCATCCTGTTTTGCATAATTGGGTTTAAAACGGCCCTATGGAAAAACTGATCATAAAATACATCCTTAAGTAAAGTAGTAATTGCACCTTGCTTAGCTAGAATTTACCACCCTCTTAGCGTCAAAATTTAAAAGGGTATTTGAGAATATACTTCCGGGATTTTGACACAACGTGAATTCATTAAGCAGGAGGAATGCATATTTATAGAGGGAAAATAGCATTTAACTGAGGCATGAAAGCTAAGGCAGGCTTACGAATTCATTTATGCCACAAACACTTATGCATAATGCATTAGAGCTTTTTTGACTTGGGCTGATGTTTTCCCATGGCAGCAGACCCAGCTTGCATTTATTGGAATAAAAAATTACAAACAAGATACTCATTAATTATCCGCATCGACTGAACCAGCCTTGTCATTGTTCAACAGGGCAAATAGCAATGAAATTATGTTATAAGTTGCTGGATATTCCAGTCATGCTCTCGAGAGGGTAAACATAAACAACCTATACATGTCTTGTAAGATTCCTGCAGGCAAGTGTAGGTGCCTTCAGTTCCATCTTAAATTAGGCCAAAAAACACAAACATATAATCCAACTTCGGACTTCCAGTATTTGACGTTGAAGATCACTTTGTGCAACTATCGAGGCGTGCAAAGATAAATTGAAATAGTTTTGGGAAAAAGTTTCGGCAAGGGACAACGACGTATTGTCAACTTTGTCTATTCACACCGATGCCATGGAGACTAAAAATCTCACGTTTTTCACCTAAAAGAAACACGATTTGTTTCGAAGTTTGCAAAGTTTATTCAGACCAACAGCTAAATAGAGTTTCGGTTGTCTATTTAATCATTAAGAAACGTAATGTAAGCAAATTTCAAAGCTTGTTTACAGACGGAGTCTAAATTATTTGAGATCCCTCGGCATCAGGGAGAGAGAAAACTTAGCAGACAACTTTGAAATTGTTCACATTTATCGCTCAGAATGCATTTTCTAACACAGTTACCGTTCGAATCCGATATGGTTGAGTGATTTATTTTCTAAATAATTCACCTGAAGTAAAAGCACTAATCCTGCTTTGAAATTACTCCTGAGCGGATCTTTTGTGAGCGACATCAGGACAAATAGAAGCAACTTCTGCGCGCATGTTTGCTTAATTATTAAATGAATGTCTCGACCGCGTGTCCTCCAAATGGCTGTAGACTGGAGGCAATAAAATATTTCCCCTATATTACTTGACATTGGATAAAACTGCTTCTGCTATTTTGCTTGTAACTATATGCGGGTATTTTTGAAAGAAATATATTCCCGAGCATAAAATCAGGGCCACTTGAGAAACTCCTCAAAGCTTGTACAAGCAAATTCCGGGGGGCACTTTGCCAGCTTAGGATCTCTTCGAAATCCAAAACTATCTTAAACAAAAATCATATATTTCCATTAGCGTTCTACGAAAAAAGGGGTCTCCCACCAAAATTCCTGCAATGCGTTATCACTATTTCCTTCCAGTGTATTTATTTATATATAATTCTGCGCTTGGCCTCATTAACATTGTCGTTTTGTCCTTTCGTTACATCCTGTTATTGAGGCACGTGTTGTTACGGCTGGAGAGGATGGTCGTGGACAGCGCCGAAGTACCAGGAAGATGGAGCAAGTGCATCTAGTGTACGCCGAGCGTTTCAGCGGTATGAAGAGACTGAGGTGCTCAGTCGAAGACCCGGATCAAGATGAAGCAGGACTGTAAAGCTAGAGATGACCGCGTTTTCGTTCCTGTTGCTTTGAGGAACCGAATGGTTAAAGTAAAAGCCCTAGTGGCTCATCTGCGAGAAATGAGAAATGTAAACGGAAACGAGCGGACCGTTAGTAAGAGATTTAATGTTGCTGCATAATCCTCTCGACCCAAAGCTACAGGGCTTCCGATTTCTCGTGAACGCTGGATTGCGAGGTTCAATTTTGCATAAGAACACTTGGCTTGGACAGTAGAAAATTGAAGTCGCGAATTGCATTCCAACGAATTTCGATTTTGTCTCGCGGGGTCAGACCGATGAGATACAGAAGAGTGCATTGCTTCAATTTGACGGAGATTTAGTTATGCCATGGGGAGGAGTTTCTTTCGAAGCTCGTACGCACTCAGTCTTCATCAAGAATAGGACTATCAACGACCACAGATAGCCGAAAGAGGTTCTAAAAGGCCCTTTGTTGTACCGTTGATGGTTAGTCTTGAAGAGAACGTAATTTTCATGCATTGTAACGCACGGCTCCACACTGCTCGCATGGTTACCGCTCTCCTTGACGAGGTTCAAATCACGCAATTTGTCTGGCCCGTTCGAAGTCCGGATTTGAAATCGATGAAGCATGCTCGGGATGAGATAAAGAGGTGCTTGTGGGACATGTGCCGGTTCGTAGAATTTCCAGAGCTTCGCGAAATTTTGGTGCAGGAATTGAACAATCTTCCCTAGATTTTGATCCGAAACCTAATTGGAAGCATGCCTCGTCATCCGCAAGCTGCTATCACCGCTAGAAGAGGAAATACTCGAAACTGGAGTCCGCAGAAACTTTCATGTTCGGGATAAACGCATGTTTTTTAATTGCATTATTTTATATACATTTTGCAGCTGGAACAAGAAGCCCGTTTCATGCGAGCAATTACGACAACATCACCGCATAAAATTGGCAAATTATGTTACGAGGGAAAAAATTTTGAATAAACTATAAGATATTAAATTTAATGGAAATTAAGAGGTGATCCTAATTTTATGCTCGGGAGTGTATTTACACATACAAGACGGCCATTTCAGGAGCTCAACGATTGGTATCGCGGTAACCGTAAAAGTAACGAGGTCGATTAAATTGGGGTAAAGCTCCGCAACTGGGATTTCAAGAATGCGCCGTTTCAAAATTTGAAAAATTTCATGGACCTTAACATTTGTTTGATAAATAGGACATCGCTCCGTGGTAAAAGAGGAAAAATCGCAATGATGGAGTGTCAATCATTTTCAATTTCCTCGCCACCTCGGCACATGCTTGAACTCCAAACTGCGTGACTTCGTCTTAATTTATCCGACTTCGCATTTTTTAGGGTTACGGAGACGCCCATGGTTGAGCCTCAGAAACGCGCGTCCTGTGTATTTAGTAAACCGTTAAGACATATTTAGCATCACAACGACTCTAAGCGAGATCCTTTTTTGTACTATTAAATTCCTTGTCCTCCATTTTCCTTATACACTCTTTCACCGCTAATAAAGAGGGACTACAAAGTTTCTCGTTAAATATCGGTTTTTTAACTACCCGTTACCGATACCAATTTTTAGCTTTGAGTATTTTTTGATAGTAAACTGAATTTCGTCTTTGGAGGCTTCACATTTTTTGGTTATCGCAACCTCCTCTTTCCTGACATCCCTCCTATCACACGTCGTGTACAAAGCTTGGGGCATTTAAATTTTCACATAAAACAAAACGATATAATAACGAGATGGAGTATTTGAGTGACAATCCTGCAAGTTTATTGTGCCTATACAAATAAAAAATTTCCCATTCGCAATGTTTGAATCTCGTTTAAGCGCCATTTAATAAACCTCTTGGAGAAGGCAAGAAATTTATCACCTCCCGTTCTTTACATTTAGTTGAACACGTTCATAATGCACGTTTACCGAACAAAGAGGCTTCTCATTGGCAGAAAACGAGTTTCCAGCGATCCAGACATCTGGCAACGGATTATTCCCTTTTTTTTCAATACACATGCCAGCTTCATATGCTGACTACAAACAAATGGCTTTAAGTGGCCTGGCTTTTTGTTATTCGCGTTTTCCCTTTAGTGCTCTCAAACAGCGAAAAAACGTTTCGAAATTTCTGTTTAAGTTCGTTTTCATAAAGAGGAGGAAATATTTGTACGGCAATTATCTGAAAAGGACGTCAAAGCGAATGCTAAATGGAAATATTACGACTGGGCCTAATATTAATTTTCATATCGAAATTTCGTCAGGTATGTTCTTCTGCATGGCAAAATTCGATTAGGCATAATTATTTAATATCTGATTTTGGATTATCCCGGTAAAGAAAATCCTTTTTAATAAATATCTGACGACTTAAATTACCATGCTGGACAAATTCCTGCCATAATACGCAATTAATTCATTACGAGAACAGATGGTAGTCCCGGTGCTGTAAATCAATGACCATCAAGAACCCCCTTTAATCACGTTTTACCGCAGAGAACTCCACTTTGGCTAGTGTAGCAGTTGGAACTGAGTTTTCCATTGTTAAATTCAACTTAATTATGCTTCACGTTTCTAAATTTAATTATTTTCTCGTTATTTCCGGGGTTTATTGTTGTATTAGTGTCAGGAATGCGATGGCACGTAGTCTAAATAAAATTACTCAATTTCAGTCCCGGAGTTAATAACCTTAACAAACAATATACTACAGGAAACTGACTTTAGCTGAAAGTTTCAGACAAACTGTATATGCTTTCGTGTGAGGCATTTTATCTCCTCACCCAACGGATCAACAAAACGTATCGCTCTTTTTTTTTCTTTTTTTTTTTAATTGTGTTTGAGAAGAACGCTTCACGCACAAATAGGGGTTGCGGGAGCGGTAAACCCACTTGTGTCTCAAGTGTTATTCCCAAATAAAATAAAAGAAAAATTTAACCATGCGCCACAAATGCACTGCAAACATTTATACCTCTTTTAGACACGTTACAGTTGATCTATAAATTTCATAAGCAACCGATAAATATCGGAACTTTGCCGAAAATATCCCAAGAAGGAGCTACCTAGTTTTCGTTACTGAGGCCCTCAATACGTCAGAAATTGATGATCTAACTGCATCAAGAAATGCGTCAAATTAATCGTTAATGAACATGCGCTTGCACAAACGGTGTTTTAACACCTCTTTGTTACCTATTTCCACGATTTTGAATCTACCTCATAATGAAACTTTCTCCAATTGATTTTCCATGATCCAGGATTCCGAATGAGGCATCCAACTTCTGTAAAAATGATCAATTTTTGATCCTCTGTTCCGTCAATGAATTTATATAACATTCGCAAGGGGAAATATGTTTAATTGGGGAAACAGCCATTTTTACATTTAATGGTATGAATTTTTAATTAACGTGCGATGTATGAATTTGGGAGATATGGTTTTAGAAATAATTGGGTTTCTAGAAAAACTACACTGCACGGTATTGGAGCTTTGAGACAGCATTTTTGGTTTATGCAACACGACACTCCCGCTAATAACGTAACCATGTAAGGGAATTTTCCACATGGATGGATTGGTGAGGGTAGTGAACCGTAAAGCTCTGAGATAAATCTATAAAATTCACTAATTTTTTTCAATTTTTTGTCATCATCACGGAGTCATTGGCACCCAAACCTGTATCTAACAGCATGGAGATATTATTGATTTTATCCGAAAAATCACCTTCTACTTAGTTTAGAAACTACTGATCAAAGTTCGAAATGCTGTATTTTACATCGGGTCTCAATAGATTATGGAAATCCTTTGAACATTGATGCCAGTTAGTGGGTTCTGCTTCCGCGGCTGGTTCCTGGAGTTTTGGAGTATCCGAAGGACCACTCTCGGTTTCTGTCAGACCGATAGGAACTGAAGTTAACTGACATGAGAAGTGACCTTTAATCGATTCATTCACAACTGAAGTCTTAAATTAATTTAATTGTGCAATCTGTGCAAGTATGATCACAGTTGTAGTGTGACGGGGTGGAAACTAAAAGTGAGTTCAGTTAAACATCTTTATTTAACAAACTCGAAGGTACAAGATTAAGAACACAGGTTGTAGATTTCTATTAGGTACGAACAAGGTTGATTTCCGTTCCTCAGTCTCTTCTTTCTTAACTGCTTTTCTCCGAACTGCTTTTTGTGTCTTCCAATTTACTTATATACTACTTTGTATCTCTAGATATCGTTAAGGGTAGATTTAGACCTTTAACCTAGTTAATTACAGTGAAATGGATTTAGACTTTTGACCTAGTTAATTATGAATTTGTTGTGCTAACATAGTGACGTTCTAACTAATTATTCTATAATTATGTCTGATTGTTTCTATTGGATATGAGTGGGTACATTACACAATTTTTGCGATTACCTCACGTCTGGGGGTTGCAGCACCAAATTTTTGTTTTTTCAAGATGCTGTGAACTTGAAAACCATGAAAGTTTTGCGAGTGTGTTATCTAGTGAACTGCTACGTTTTGTTGGTCTTGAGGAACAGATCGATATCTTCTTTTTCTTCCCAAAAAATCTGTTTTCCGTTCCACCCTCAGTCGGGGCTCGGAATTCCCCGTCCTAAAGCCAGGCGTAACGCGAAGATAACCCAAGTTTGATGGCTTAATGGTCCTTGCCCTTGTAGACCCTTGGTCGCTGACATCTGGTCACTTATTTTAATTGGTTGCAACCACCAGATGTTGGCTCTCACTTATAGTCCATTGGAGTCGAGTATTTGGGGGAAGATTCTGGGTTCCTTGAGTGTGGGCAATAAACCATACAGCCCGGGTCCTTGAATCAAGTCGAGAACTCTACCCGATTTTATGATGCGCCTTTCGGCAATTTCTGTTAAAAAAATTAGGGACTTCTCCAAAAGTCTGAATTGAGTTCAGACACATCGGTTCATTTTTCTGGAGAACGGCAAAATACGAAGCGATTTTTAACCCAAGTGTGAGTTTATTTAATCTTTCTTCATTTAACCGACTCTACATCTCTCAAGGTAACCAAGATTTCTATTCATATAGTATCATTTTAAGGCATACTGAATCTTTATCATCATGCAGTATGCAATGTCAGACAGTAGAATGTAGTTCTGTCGAATAAGTAGTATCTCTGTTTGGTTTCAGATATATTATTGCAATCACGAGGATTGGCGTCTCTAGAGGAAATTCGATTTTTCTGCTGGCGCACTTGCCTCATTTTTTCGAAAGGGCATTTCTAGCAAGGCGGAAACGTTCGTAAAGTGACGTTAAGAACTGACTCAGATGCTGCAATAAATTCACCAAATTGATCTGTGTTGTTCCAAAAAAATAATCAGAAGTGCTTTAATGCAAATACACCTTCCTGCGAAACCTAAAATTGAGCTGGAGAACATATTTTGCCTCTATGTAGCTCAGCAGGAAGTTGGAAATTTTTAAGGATCTCTTGGGAAAACGAATATCTTCAATCAGTGCAACTTTCAAAGTAAATATAGGACTACACCTCATTTCGTTTTAAATCTTAATTTCCTCAGAACTCTAGAAATTTGTTCTCAAACTTTCGGCAAACGGTAGCTTTAATTAAAATGCTAATATATTTCAGGAAATGAACTTTTATTGTTTATTAAGGGTGCTTTGGAAGTTGTCACTTGAATTAATAAACAGATTTTCACTTACAACGAAAACCGTTATTTCTGAAACAACAAAAATTTAGTCAAAACTTTAAGATCACGTATTCGAATATACAATAAAAGTTCCTATAACATGGGTTGCATTATTTGTTTTCGAACTACAAAATAATATAGAAAAAGGAAGTTCAGGGAGCTTTTCCGACACTTTGTCATAAACTTTATGGCTCAACTAACTTGTTTTGTTTTGTATAATCCGTCAATATACAACATTACAAATTAAAGTTGTAGAGAAAATACTTATCAACAATAAGAGGAATGACGCCATGATTTTTTCCTTGCAGTACACATGCCTTCGACGTTCCAACGTAAAGAATTCCCTCCTTCCCTCTGTCTCAGATCATCGCATTTGTCTTTATCGACCCATTAACACGTTAGAAAGAACTATATCGAATCTCACATGTAAAAAGAAATTAGCGGGGAAAAGTGCTACGACATTAGTAGATATTGACCTATGGTCCAAAGAAATTTGATTTATGCACCTACGGCTTCCGAGCTTTTCAGAAAGTGGTAAAATTTTGAAGTATGCCAATTACATCGAGGAGCATAATTAGAGAGTGCCCTAGGGGTTCAGAAGCAACTTGGTCGGATTAATTGCGATCGAAATATGGGAAATTTTCGATCCTAATTGCATTGAAATTTAGTTGTTTTTGCCATCCAGTGCTGCCCGAACGAAAACAAGCTCCGGGTAAAATTTATAAACTTGTAATTTATACGCAAAACATTCTGGTGCTCCAAAGGCTGAAATGTTCCGAAAGTGTTGCAGTGTTAGGGTGAGCTAACACGATTATACTTGTAAAGCATTTGCTTTATAGCCTGAGAAAACCTGAGGATCTCTCAGGCGGAGGGACTTGGTTTTCTATTTTAAATTTAAATTCAGAATCCGCTTTCCTGATGTAAAAACCTCGGGTCACTGGCAACTACACGAATAATGTAATGTATGAAATAACTGGAACTTGTGCCTTATATTATGGTAGATTAGCAAGGAGCGGCTTCGCGAAGGGAGTGTTCGTGCATCACCCAATTTAGTTGAAATTTTAATTTCGAAAGTAGTATTTTTTTTTTAATTAAATTCGACAATCTGTGCGTTAAAATTGGACCGTTCAAGTGATTTATTATTAAACGGAATAATATCAAAACTGTGTCGAGCCAAATAAGTTAAGATTAATTCGGAGGTAACGCTTTAAATGCATTTATCAATCGTATTCTGTATAATGTGTACAAAAGGAAAACGTCTAACTATGATTGATCACGTCGAAATTCTGGATATCAACACCAACACAAGAACCAACTGAAATTGGGTCACGTGATAAATACTAGTCATTTGTTACTGCTTAAAACTTTGGGGAAGGCCCCCTTTTAACACGTGTTTCATTAATTTTTCTTAATAAATGGTTACTAAAAACTATTACATTTTTCATTAATTTAATTACCGCGTTACTCCAAGCAGTTCCGAACGAGTTATAGCTGAAAAAGGGAAAAGGAATGAAAGGAAAGAGTTTTCTCACTGAACTACGTTGCTCTTAATTGACCTATCTTGCAGTTCACTTAAGATCATATTTCTATAGACGTTATAAATCTTCTTGACAGCTGTCGCTTAGTGTCAGTAAATAAAGTAATGATACGCCAGTGTCGAGGTTTTTTCAGATATTTGATTGTTTGCTAAAATATCTCATTTCAAATATCGCCATCACAACATTTGATTGCGTATTGCCTCGTCCGGTGTACGACAGGACTCGACCGATTTCTAACTTTGAAAATTATAAATCGATGAAAAAAGACAGAGAAAGTGAAAAATCTGGACCACTCTTTATTCATCGTTAATTTCAGGGTGATTTTTCAAAGTCACACAAACCTAAACAATGATTAAATGACAGTTATTGATGAACCGACATACAGGCCGCATCCAATGCGTCCCGCTTGATACTGTAGGTACATTTCCTTTGGCAAGGATAATGCATTATTAGTTACGATTTTCGCACCAAAACAATGGAATAATCGCCCTATAAAGAACAACCCTGTGAAAAGGAACACAAATACATTAAAGCCGAACATAAAAGTTGTTACTTTATAGCGCAACCAGATTCGCAGGGGCGTTAAGGTAATGATATTTTAATGCCGCGAAGGAATTAAGCTTCAAAATCTAAATTTCTTGGCAAACCAAAATGTTGGCAGACCAAAATGTTATGAGATCTCTCGGTTTTAGGTACTGAAATTTGATTCACTTTAAATCAGAGATTTCGAAATTTACGGAATGAAAGATCGTGGGAGGGATGTGCAGTTTACATTAGCGACATTAAGGTAAAGTGCACAAAGATCTCGATAATGTATAAAGTTAACAATTTCGCGATAGTTTGGCGCGGTTTCAGGAACATGTGGTACCTCCTAAGTTCGATAATCTGAAGCCTCATGACGGATCATTTAAATCATTGAAACTGGGATCGTTGGAAGTTTTTTTTGGTTCGCCTACGGAGTTGCCCGAACTTCTCTTAGTGCAGTATTTTGGATATCAATGAGATTAGAAAATGATAATCCGCTTTAGAGAAATTATAGAATTAAGAACCTGACCTTAGAAGAATCATCTTGGAAGACCTTACAGGGCACATTTTAAACGCTGCAAGTATGGACTGATGTACTAAAAGCAAACTACCTTTTTAAGAGCAATTTTATGGAGCTTTGGGTAACCTACACGTATAATGATGGTGAAAATCACCATTACCTCACAATTTCCCCGACAAGACCTATCCTCACCTAAATTCAGATTTTGTCTTCATTAGTTCTTTATCTCAAGCATGAACTTGTTCCTTACAAATTTCTAAAGGAATAATACCTGAACTAACAAAAAATCTCATCCTGATAAAATCGCATACATACGTATGTTCCAGAAGTGTTCCAGCAATCTGTAATATTTTTAGAATATTGACAAAATAAAACATTTTGATGTGATTTTAAGGAAAATATTCTCTTCCTTTATCACTTTATTGAATAAGGCAATCTCGTTTATGCATCTCGGAATTTGAAAAAGTTGATAAATCGTTGGAAAAAGATTTACGTTATAATAGCATTCAGAAAAATACATAAGATTTAACACAAAAACATTTGGAGATTATATGTTTCCTAAAGTTTTATTACAGAACTGGCGGCCTACGTCGCCCTTAATAATGAATAAATTTTGAATCGAATACCTTGAGTATCATAGAGCCTGAAGAAATGATATTTTCATAATGTAGAAAGCATTCTAGGCACACCATCGAATAAGACTTTTGATGTAATTCCGGTTAAAATATTTTCTCAAACTGTCAACGTGCATTTAAAATAAATTTTGTATATTTAAGCATCTGAGCAATGGTGCTGGAGAAAAGTTGATATTTAATGCGGCGTAGAAAAGTATTCAAGATTTAAGGTAAAAAACATTAGCAGATGATATTTCCTGGTAAAGGTTTCATTAAAAGGCTTGGAAATCTCGTCGTTTTACAGAGTATATCAATTTTGTATCTTATCCTTGTAATAACTTTTAATATCTCAGAACATGAAGTATGTAACGGTTATTTGGTAAGAATATAATGAGGAAAATATTTAGACCCTTACATATCCCTTTTGATGGGATTTTGGGCGAAAAGGTGTTTTTTTTAAGAATTCCCAACCTTACATAATAACCGATTTATTACAATATTTTTTGTATATCTCGTAATCTAAAGAAAGTGATAAAACGTTGGCAAAGAAAATACGTTAAAATATGATGTAGGCAAATATTCAAAGTTAAACGTAAAATACATCAATCGATGCCATTTTGTGTGAAGAATTTTCTTACAAGTATTACCCTCCTCATCGCTTTATAGAATGAATCGATTTGTAACTGATCCTTTCAATGTCTTGGAATCTGATATATGTAACATTTTGGGAAAAATATGATAATGTTAATATTATGCTATAATAAAATGTAAGAAAACATTTAAAATGCACTATAAAATGAGATTTTTTAATGTAATTTTAAGTAAATGATTTTTTTAACCCTTTCTTACCCTTCATCGCTTCATTTTAATAATGTTTGTGTATCTCGAAACCTAAAGAAATCTTGTAACCTCCATAAGAATAGTGGGTCGCATCCAGGTAACAACATATTTAAGGTTGTAAAAGACATCTGTCGAAAGATTCGTGTGTAAAGAGTTTTGTTAGAAGTTTCGTCACCCACATCGCTCTGTAGAACGAGTAAATTCTTAACGTGATGTTTTCGATATTTCGGAGATTGAAACACCTGACATATTTTAAAAATAAGGTATTATTATATTATAATTTGAACATACACACAGAGAGTGCCATTAGTTAAGGTCTTTTTGATATAATTTGGGTAAAAAATTTTAATTGAAAAATTCTTATTTTCTAAAATATGCCTTTTTACGAGATCTTTTGCCAAGACCGTTCCAGAGACACCCGGCATGGTGGGAGTTCGCCTTAACTTTAATCGTAATGCTAATTTCATAGCACTGGGCCCGATGCTAAGCTATAGTGAGTAAAGCCATGCAGGTTGCTGCAGTTATTTTCAAGTTCTCTCTCAATTTTTTTTTAATTTGTTTAACTAAAGTTTGGTAACACAGTTATTTTATTTTTCAAGGTTTTCTCAATATGAACTTACGTAATAATCTTCCTTCTGCATTGCTGAGCTAGAATTTACCTCAATTTTTACTTCACTTCTGTAAATTCTTAGAAGTCCGAACTTTATATCCCTATCATTTGCTTTTCGGATATACAAAACTTCAGGTCGTTATTAATGCATAAGTTTGAAAGACGCAAATCCGGGTTTCTCGAACGAACCTTCGCGTTGACCATACACGTACCATAATCTTTTTCTAACTATCCGCGTTCTAACACGACCGCGTTGAGATTAACTAAATAAACAATAATCAAATAAGATTAAATCCGGCCATTTAGTTAGAGCAAAATTTTCCATTAATGCTGAAATCTCATTTTGTTCTGTCGAACCTTTGCTCGCACAATATCAATAAACGTTCGACGGTAATTATGATATAATTATGGTTGCATTAGAATTATATTCCTTCTGCTTATTGCAAATTTGGTTCCATAAATGCAGCGTACCTCATATGAAATAGGTGGGTGGGGATCGAATTGGAGCTTTAATTTGAACGCATTTAGTTGCTATGGAATTAGACATGGTAAATCGGAATCCTCCACATGTAGAGAATTATTGGTTGATTTGAATTGTGGGAGGTATGGACTGGCTATTTATTTTTGTTAATTAATCCCCGGTGTTGAGCAAAATGCCTCATTTGGTGTATTTCGTCCGAAATTAAAATCCTCAATTTTATACCTAGTAAACCCATAATAAAAAATGTAATCATTTTTATCGGGCGTAATTCTCATAAAATAGCAGTTCGAACTTGAGCAATCTAGTTTTTGGCGTCATGATATAAAAGACAATATTTATGGTTAGCTATTTCAGTTATACCGTAAAGTAGTTAATTCCTTTATATGAATTTATTGCCGTTATTATCGAAAGACACGCTTGGAGTTAAACCCAAAGGAAATGGTACTCCTTGAATGTGCACTTAGGAAATTAATTGGCAATATCTGAAATTCTATTTCTCCGTCACGTTTGGAAGTTTTATTTCGAGCGGATAATAGTATTCAAAGCACGAATGCCAGACATTTGTCTTGAACATGTCCGGTTATACAAATTTTCTTTTATTGGCAGCGGCTGGATCTTGCTTGGGAAACATGATTTTCATTCATTTTTAAGGGATTATTCCCCGGCTTTAATGTATTACGACGTTGAACGTACGAAAGTTAGCTTTCCTGACTTTGACGGTTCATATTTCAATGTTTTTGCTCCTCCTGAAATATTTACTTGAATCCCTACCAGGATTTTAGCCGGGAACCTGGACGTAACAAGCTTCGATAAAGCCAACGTGGCTTTGTCTTTTTTGCGCACCCTTTAGGATTGTTTATGACACTCCCAAGGCATGAAAAGCAATTTTTTCGAACAAGTGTTGCTTCGGATGTCACATATTATTGAGGCTCCGAACAATTCGGGTATACATACAGCCCTTGTTTGAATACGGATTTGCCGGTGCAGGTTTTGTTCAAATAAAAAAAGGCCCACGCTAAAAACCTTTTGAAAATTTAATGGAAACTATTTATTACGGCGTGACAGTGTCGGAATAAAAGGGTATTAAATGTAGATTTTCGATGTGCTACAAACAAAAAGCTCGAGCCCCCATGATTTAAAGCAAATTGGTCGCATATAATTGACAGTTTAGATCGATGTCGGAGAAAACACACAAAAAGAGATATTTTACGTGACTAGATCATATACACATCAGTTTTAATTAAACTGAAAAAGCCAGTTGTTTATGTTCATGACTTCTATGCGAATCTTCGATTTCAGCTTGCACGGATGTGGTCGAATCTCCAACTAAAACTGAAACTTTTTGTTAGGGCCCCTGGGCGGCCTTTCAACAAATTTTCCCTTAAATAATTGTACGATTAAAACTTTCCCTCTTACCTATAAATCCACGTATTCTGACCTAAAGTGTGATTTATCTGAAATAATTATCGTACTTTCAGTATCCCGTAAATCACTTTGACGTTACTGAAACTTTTGACTTATTTGAGGAATTTCGCTAACTTTTTGTGAGGATATAAAACCCCTTCCGGTAAATTATATTCGCTGTAAAATCTCGATAAATCCCTCAAACGAATGCACGGAAATTCCTTGAAATTCGTTATTTTGTGATATTCTAAACTTCTAATATATCGGTTATTCATTCCACATATCGCATGCTCGAAATGATTAAAAGGCCGATATTCCACAATAAATATTTTCATCTAATAAAGGGAAATTTAATACCTGCATTTTGTGGCTGTTACGGTCGGAGTTTTTACTGTTCCCGCTAGATTATTTTAGCCAAATATCGGAAATTTAGCTTTGGAATTGGTTGGATAGTGATACTTTATGAAATTTCAATACTTTCGCTAAAATACAGGGCATTAGCTAGGGACTTGTGTCGTTTCTGCGTAATGCGAATTCTTGCCATTCTAATAAACATTTCATGCCTCAATTTAATATCCCAACAGCCATACGTGGAATTTGCTTAAATAACCCCAGAGATCTCTAAAATTTTAAATTATGGTCGGAACGAAATAAATGAAATATTAAGAAACGAAATGTCTTTGATTTGTGGTTAATAAGCCATAATCTGTAAGCAGTAACGTTCATTTTTAACGTTTCGTCAACACTTTTATAGACGCAAATGGAAATTGGTGTTGGGCGGTTAAAAATGAACAGGAAAAATGTAAAATCTTCGTGTATTACTCTATTTGCCATTGATTTCTAATGGATTGTCAAAAGTAAGTATTAAATTTAAATCCCGTTAAACAAACCTTTGACTGATAAACGCCCGTGAAATATTGGTTATTATTTTGTTTATACAGGGTGTGCCAGAAACAACGACACAAACGAATATTTATTCAGAACGACTCACTATTAAAACTAACTTCAAATTGTTGTAAACTTGTTTTTTTATTAAAAAAATGCATTTTTTTTCATTTTAGAGCGTGTAAATAATTTTTAAAATTTTGCGAATTGGAAGTGAATCGCACAATTTTGCATTTACAAGTCTAAAATTGTCCCCAGAGGTATTTTTTGGCATAACAAATTAATTTAGAATATCCGTTTCAAGCTACCTAGTGAATGGCGTCACCTGCGCCTTACCAAAACGCCAAACACGGATCTAAGTCTTTTATGAGTAGCCGCAACTTCAACAATTTTACAATTTCCGATGCTTTGAACTCTCCTACGTCAAAAAATATACTACCAAAAACCAGTATTTTGAAACATTTTACGAGATATTTTCAATGAGGTATTAAAATTTAAAAGAGAATTCTCGCTTAATAAGAGAACATCGCTTTCAGCATGAATTTTCAATGCATGTTATGAAATTTCGGAACATATGATTTTGTGACCCGGTGAACTTACCGCAAAACTGAATGGGAAAAGGTACTTGAGCTCTTGAGAAACTGCTTACCTCTAAATATGAATTTGAATTTTCTGCATCGACGAATTCAGTCGGGTTAGTTAATCTCTTGCCATGGGGAAGTTCCGACTTTTTGACGTTCCTTGGACACTATTACGCGTCTAACGGCAGAGAGAAATTATTCGATAACATTGAAAGAGGTGTAAACATAACCAAACATGCTAACCACGCCCCATTCAAGACACGACGAAATTTCGGGTTGACACGTGGAAAATATATCAGTGCAAATGGTTAAAATTTCTGTAATTTATTTTGGTAAAATTTTTAATTGTTGTACTCAAAAACTCCTCTGAAACCAATTGCAAGGATGTAAATCAAAAACTGAGATTTACTCAATTTAGACATAAAATTCAATTGTTTTGACGCCCTGTAGAATGGAAACTAGCGACTTTTGTATAAAGCAGATTTAACTGAATCTTTCTGTTCGTGCAATCTTTTTCTGGGACTCCCTCTATATTAGCAGTAAAGGCTGAGGACATTATAGCGGTAACATTGAAAAAACGCCCGATTTCAAATATACAGTGCGAATACAGCCGCATTCTACATTCTTTTTGATGCCAGACATGATGAGAAATTATAAAATTATAAAAAGTTCATTTACATTCCTCCAATTTGATAAGAAATAAAATTTAGCGGGACGTTAAAATAAACATTATTTTTACCGAATAGGAACTGGGATAATGTACATAACGATGAATTTTTTAGGGGCTCTTAAAAGCTGCTTTTGGTTTATTAGGAAAATACTATTAACAAAGCGCAGACACTGGGGCCATACAATTTTCCAAATGAACTCCAAACGTAATATCTTAAACTTCAGCTTCAAAGACCTAATCCGGACAACTCGTGCTAACTACTTCGAATGCAGTGTGTGCCTTAGTCCTATCAACTTTACGTATAGTATCGTACAAAGTAGTTAAAACTAAGCGAAATGGGAAGTTCCGTAGTATTCCGAAGACGAAACGGAAGATCAATTAAGAGTAACAAATTTATATTCTATAAATCCTAAAGGAGAGAAGGTTCTGCGGCAATAGATTACAGTTTCAAAAATAAAAGTAGATTTAATTCGAAGCAAGTGCTCTAAAGGGTTTAGGAGTTCTTTTGTGAATTTTAACTAGTTTCTGCTTTACGGTCGAGCAAAATCTCGACGAAGTGTATATATGTATGAAGACCAAAAATCGTAGATAAAATGCAAATTAAATTGTGGCTGAATGGTCGTGTCAGTAATGCACACAAAAGGATGTGCTTCCAAAATTCATTTAGAGTTCGAATCACTTTAAAAACACCAATAAGTCATCGTTTTACCACACAGTTAAATGCGAACATTATGATGTGGGCGGAGTTGCTCTTAAAGCGCTCGGATCTGCACAGTAAAAAGTAAATGCTTGAATTAAATATTAATGTATCATAGTGAGTATTCTTAGGTTCATCACGTATATCCGCAAGATAATATATATTTGCTAAAATGGGAAAAGAAAATTTTTTCGTTATGGCTTCTGTCGGAGAAACTCCAACATAAAGATTGTTCTCACGCATGCCCTAACACGTGGGCAATAAATAACAATAGATAGAAAACAGAACCCAAACCTCAACATACCATTAGGTGCCAAACCATGGGTACCGCGTTAATTACCATTCGTTTCGATTACTTCCACCCTGATTTATGAAGTGCGAATCGTAAAGTAGATAAAGGGCCGCAGGAAATTGGGATGGAATGTCTCGTGACAGCCCGCGCAAGTGGCCCAAGAACCACAGGGTGTTAGCGATAAGGCAATGGTGTGATAGCGTCAAGGTGGTGATTTTCCCACGAAATCGTGGGAAAGAACCAGACTCTGGAATCGGCACTTTTCGGGAAAGAGCACCACCCCTCTTGGAGCAAAATTAGAACCGCTTCTCATCTCGTCGCGTGAACAGCAACTTCTCTATCGCTATCGATTTCACAAGTGAGAATAAATAACTTTACGAACTTCTAACGCTTCTCGTCGCAATAGAAATCTGTACACATTTAATAATTTAATCGCCAATCAACCCTGTATTTCAACTAGTCTGTGATTAAATTTCATGTGATTCGTGTAACAGAGTTTCTGTACCCTCTCGAACCTTTGGACCCCCATTATTTCGTGACGGTAGCCCGTTTGGTCCTTCGACTCGAGTAAAAAACCCCGCCAGCGTATTTCGATTTCTCTGTGGGTGCCTGGTGAGGCAGTCGCTACTGTTAGGCAAGAACTCAGGAAACCCTGGCCTAAACAGCTTCGACTAAATTCGTATGACGTAAAAATGGTATTGCAATGAAACTTTAACTGCCGTTAAGAAATTCCTTTATCGACTTCAGAATGCCAATTTCTTATGTTGACTAAACACTTGTGTAATACACTGACTTTCAAAAAAACCGCAACACCAAGAAGAACGCACTGTATGTATTTGAAATTTTGGTATGATTTCAGACTTGTAAAGAGACAAAAATGGCACGTAGATTGGATCGAAACGCATCAACAGTGCTAAGAGCTTGGAGAGATTGGTCTAACGAAGGGTCAGTAAATCGTCATCGTGGTAGTGGCCGTCCAAGAATGACGAACCGACGCGAAGACCGGCGACTTCGTCGTTCAGCGACCGGCGCCCCGTTTGAAACAATTTCGTCTCTTGGTGCTGACTGGGCAGCCACCCTAAATCGAAGGGTCTCCCTTAGTACCATGTATCACAAAATTCGAAGTTTTGGACTAAATTCATATCGTCCTATGGGTCGGCTTCCATTATCACGAAACCACAGGGTGGCCCGACTGGAGTGGTGTCGTCTGAGAGTGCAAGGGTGGATCAGTGGAGAAGAATTGTGTTCAGTGATGAGAGCCGATTTTGTTTATGACGATCTCATGGACGGTTATGTGTTAGAAGGCGCAGAGAAGAGCGATTACATTTGGACTTTTTGGAAAGGCGTCATTCTGGTATAACACCAGGTGTCTTGGTTTGGGGTGCCATCCAGTATGGTAGTCGGTCTCCTCTTGTTTCCATTTACGATAGATTAAATGCTCAGAGGTACATTAATAGTGTCTTAGAACCGGTTCTTGTACCATACATGCACGACCATCCTGGAAGCACATTTCAACAGAGTAATGCGCGACCACATGTAGCCAACGATACTTTGAGGTATTTGGAAGCTGAAAATTTGGATACTTTGCCTTGGCCAGCTCGGTCTCCAGATTTGTCCCCAATAGAGCATGTATGGGATATAATGGGTCGGAGACTTCAACGTTTAGCTCGCCCTCCAGAGACCATAGATGAACTCCGCGAGCAAATGCAGATTGCCCGGGATACAATACCACAGGAAGATATTGAGAATTTAATTTTAAGCATGCCCCGTCGCTTACAGGAATGTATTAATTTAAGAGGAGATACCACCCATTATTAAATTATTATTAAATTTTTTCACTTATTCACAATAATTTTCTTTTGATATTTTGATCGTTTTTATCCATTACCCGACCCAACGTGATGCCAGAATTTCAAACGTGTCCGATGTGTTCTTCTTGGTGTTGCGGTTTTTTTGAAAGTCAGTGTATATTAAGGTGAGGAAATGCTTAAAATATGTAGATGCCGCACCTCAATTAGTATTTTCTTTCAAATAAGTACTTTATTACTTTCGAGTAGTCCTATATTTTTTATTTAAATGCATTAAATAATTCGATATAGGATATTAGTTGCTAAATTAGACATTAAAAATAGTTCATCATAAAAACACATTCATTAGTTGTTTCACTACTAAAATATATACAGAGCGGTCAGACGACAACGAAACACAGATTGTTTCAGCGACCACCTGCTACATTGTTCTGAAAAATCTTCGGACACTTCAGTTCGAATTTTGAAAGGAAAAGATTAAACATACCTTCAATGGCTCACCTGCCACATCCTAATGGAGGCAAACTCAACTTCAAAAACCTCAAATCGAAAGTGATGCCGACTGGTATCTTATTATAAAGGAGTGTTAGTTCTCGACCTCAACCATTTTAAATGTTAAATAGTTAAAATTAGAATACTTGAAGAGTGATCGATTAAACGTTCAAAGAGATGGTGGTCAAATTGCAAACCTTAATGTACATTTTGAAACATTTCTCGTGCAATTTGACAGGCTTCGGCTGAGTAAAATAGACTCTAAGCTTTAAATGGCCCCATAAACAATTCTAGCGGAGACAAATCTGGTGATCATGGGGACCATTCAATTGTATCTCCCCATCCAATCTATTGTCCTGGAAATCTTTGATCCAAATACTATCTTGCGGCCATTGCATTATGCGGAAGTGCACTATTCTATTGAAACATCGAATTATTTCCATTGTATTCGTCATGGTTTTCAATAATTGCAGTTAAAGTTATATTAATGACTTTGACGAATAATTGTAAGTGCATCTATTCGTTGAAATTTCCATGTAAGAAAAGACCCGTTCTGACAATATTTAATAATTCCGATCCAAACATTTAATTTTTGACGTTGTCTGTGTTATATGGCGATTAACAGGACCGTATAGAAAAAATATACAGTCGTGGTCATGGAAATAGCACACTTTTAATTTTTACCATAAGAGTGCTAAATACCAATAAATGTTAATAACAATTGTTTTTTTGTATTAATTTTTTCTCATAGAATGCCTTATCAGTTAAAATCCCAATACAAAATTCTTTGCTTATATTTTATTGGTTTATTTGTAGCTTAGTGCTGGCCAGATAAATAGTACGTTTAACTATTAATATTTTTAACCATATTTTCCGTCGAATATTTTTATTAAGAGTAAGTTAATATTAATTCTATAATTCTTAATGACTACTAATACATGAATTTTTTTGAAAAAATAGTTGGCAGGAAGAGGCATTGTAGTCCCGAAATGCGAAGGATAATAATTAGACTGAAAGAAGAAGGAAAATCCATTACGGATATATCGAAGACATTATTTTATTCTAGGAAAATGGTGTATAACGCCTTAAAGTTACACAAAAACACCCAAAGTTTCGAAAATAAATCACGTGCATCAAAAGGCAGAAAAGTCACTGAACGAGAAGTTGCCTTAATTGTGCGGATTAGCAAAGCGCAACCTTTTTTAACATCTATGGAAATTAAGCGGCAAATTTTCAGTGATTATAAAGTGGATTTATCTGCCAGATCAGTAAGAAGGATTTTACAACAGCACAACCCTCGTGGATGTATTGCTAAGAAGAAGCCACACGTTTCTAACCGAAACAAGAAGAAGCGTTTAAATATCGCAAAAACCTATATTAATAAACCCCCTCAATTTTGGCGCCGGATTCTCTGGAGTGATGACTCTAAAGTGAATATGTTCGGAAATGATGGAAAAACGTATATTCGTCATCCAAGAAATGGCAGTACCAATCCACGATACACTATTAAAACAATTAAACATGGCGGGGGATCAGTAATGGTGTGGGGTGCTATTTCCTGGCATGGTATTGGACCTATTTACCGAATTGAGAGTACTATGGACAAATTTCAATATAAGGATTTATTAGCCATCATAATGGAGCCACATGCTTTTGTAATTAGGCCGGTTGATTATGTTTTTATGCAAGATAATGATCCGAAGCATACTTCGAGGCTGGTTAAACAGTGGCTGGAGGATAATGTAATCGGAATTTTAGTCTGGCCTCCTCAAAGTCCCGATTTGAACCCTATCGAGAATGTGTGGGAATGGGTTAAACGGGAAATTAAAGGAAAAAATCCCTCCAATGCAGGCGAACTATGGGAAAATATTAGAAACGCCTGGAACTCCATTCCAAGAGACTATCTCCAGGAAGTAGTGGAATCGATGCCATCTAGATTAACAGCTGTAATTATTAATTTTCTTGGCCAGCCAAAATTAATTTTTCTTTTTTTCAAGAAGTACTTTTTATTATATTATTTCAATTTTTTTTAGTGTTAATAAAGTTTTTAAGTTTTATATAATTCTATGCAAAATATTAATTTATAAAAAAAACTGAAACTTGCTAAAACTTTGAAAAAACCAAGTGAGCTATCACTTTGACCACCATTGTATCTTAAGAAGAATTTGGGGTTTCATCTTGCTCGCTCGCTCATAATGCAGCCAAATTGTGGACGGTGGTCAAAATCTTCTCCATGAAGTTCTTCTAGCAAATTTATTTTACACGGATTAAACTTTTTTAACATTTTCAGCGGTTCGCATCCTCTTTTTGGTAGTACACATACGGTCTATTTCTGATATATCATTCCGTTTACCACCAAATGTATCGATTGGCAATATTTGACCATTAACGAAACTCTGTATTTAAACGCACTAAACCTGTCGGAAACGATGATGTTGCCGTAAACCATACAAGCAATGCGAAATATGCCTAAATCGTCCAAATTAATCAAATCAAGCTTTTAATAAGTTGTAGCAGCGAAAATTTTATTCAAGTGTGCCGAAGCTACCAGATATTGAATATTTGCCAATATGTCGAACCGGGTTTCGTATAAGTTCCAATATGTGAAATCGTATTTCAATTAGCCGAAACTGTCGAAAACGATGATTTTACTCTAAAACCATAAACTTAATGAAACATGTACGCAAATCAGACAAATTTATTATATTAATCTCTAATTAAGTAAAAACGTCAAAAATTCCATTAAAGTGTCCCACAACTACTTCGTGTCGGAGATTTGCGAAGAGCCATGAATTTGGCCAAATCCATTATATTGGGCTTCGTACAACTTTATAATAGTGAAAAGGGTGTTTAAACGAACCAAATCCGACGGAAACTATGATTTTCCCTTGAGCCAAGAATGGTCGTTTGTTCCAGGTTGGAAGACTCCATGTGCCTAGTAACAAGCTAATTTTCTACAATTTTGGGAAGAAATGATCTTGTTAGACGAGTGGAAACGTCACTAAAAATCGATACTTCAGCTTCAAGAATTTTCACCAAACCTCATTTGAAGGGCTGTTGCCTTTTCCATAAATCTCTTCTTGAAATCTTGAACTCGTTATTCGCTCTATGGGCGTGTGCTAGGTTCTTGTAGTGTATCGCATTTTGGAATTCTTCCATTCTGAATAATGCATCTGTTATTATATTGTTGGATCTGGAGGTCCAGATTTAAACGATTGCAGTAAATCGGTTTATGAAATCTGAATTCCCGAGTGGGCGTGGCCTATATTGGTGAATCTTCTTCCAACAAGCAAATGTGGTAGGTTCGTGGTCGACGTTCACTGTAAATTAACGTCTCTCCCCCATATATTTGAAATACCTTCGTGGCCAAGTTTATTCTTTATTGCAGCCCCATACTTCATCTTCTTAAGGATTAATTTCCTATAAAAGAATTCTAGTGGTTTCTAGGCTTTGTTAGTAAAACGTTACAATGTCGCACCGATTACAAAATTCGATGCATCGCTGAAAATTCTAAGCATTTCTAACATTGCAAATTCCTGTTTAGCTTCCGTTTTTCTTTCTAGGGATGTTCAGAATTCTCTCGTTTAACCTGATCATTTAAAGGAGGCTCGTTAAATTCTCTAGCGCTCAAGAAAGTTTCGAGAAAATATACGTGTACTCAAATGGAGATCGGCCGGACTGTAATATGATTTCTGTGAATTTTTAATGACAAAGCCATTACAGCTTGCTAAAATTTAATGGCCATGTTCGAAGATCCGTTCGATTGAATCCGCTGGTTAAATAATTCCTTGAAATTCATCTGGTTCATTGTGTTGAGGTCACAAATGAAACTTGTAAAATATGAAGAGTCGAATTTCCAGCTCATCTCTCTCCGGGTAATGTAAAGATATCAATAAGTTAGTATCCAATTCGCCGACGCACCTACATGAATTTTCACTTAATTGAAATTTCCAGTATCATTCACTTCAAATGGGCTGGAAATTGTTTAACTGACCAAAAAAACCGAGAAACAATCCGAAATATATTTGTGGCCTGTTATTAAAGTGGTCACAAATTTAGCCCGTACAATCCATTTAAACGTTGCACTTTCAATTCGACAGTTCATATTTCACGATTTCCCAAAAATGTTATAGTGCAAAAATGATAATCAATACCGACTGTTTTTACATTACTCTGCTTTGTCTGCTTTATTGCTATTTACACACTCTCTGCTGGTAAATGGATATTAATGCTAACGCAGAAAAATCGGAGGTTTGCCCACCGAATCCCAAATGTGAATACCCAGAGCTTTCCATGTGCTTGCAGTTTAGGTTTCGCAGAAAATACTAAATAAGGACCGTTATATTTTTAGGTAATTGCGCAGGCCGGAAAAAATATCGGGGAAGTGAATTGGGTTATTATGTTGCTGCAATTTAAGCCGGAAAAAAAGTAATTTTCTTATTTTTCGAAAACCATGACAATCTACTTTTCCCGTAGCGGCACAGGCGATTGGGAACCTCTAATGATTTTCGAAATGTGCATGTTGGTAATATATTTGGACCGCCCTCTAAAGGGTTGATGTTCATGCTTTATCTTACTTTACAAAGTGATTATATGTATAGTAGATGTCAATAAATCTTTAATGCAAAAACTTCAGGACTCAGCACCGGAACTAAGTTAAATCGTTCATTTCAACTAAATTACAGCTGAACAGATGGCAGGTTTTAAATACTGATACCGATATTTCCGATGTCGAGAAACCGATTCTTATACCATATCTGAACATACAGGGCGAATTTTTTCAAACTATAAAAATTCAAATGTATTGAACGTTGTCAAAGTTTCTAAAATTTCGCTTCCAAATGTATTCGATGCTGCCTAAAATGCATAATCCATGAGTAAGACATCTAGGCGTAGAGTTAAATGGTTGAAAACGTATGATAATTTATGCAATGTTTTATCGTGATTAAATTAAAGCGTAACATTTGCCTTTTAATGACTCATTTTTTATAGCGAGTGAACAAAATATTGCTTGTTATTTTCCATGCATGTGTACAAACGATATTTACATTCTTGATGGGCATTGACAAACGTTTCGCTAGGAATTGCATAAAGCTCAGCGATAATCACCTGTTTTAACTCTTCAATTATTTTCGATTGAGTTTTTCAAGTGCCATCAAGTGCCCTTACAACCGTAAAACCAAGTGCGTCAGATCAGGCGACCTAAGGGGCCTCCTTTCCTTTCAATCAATCTTGGAGGGTAATCCTTCTCCAAGCTCTGCCTGACGCGTAAAAGAAAACGTGGTGACGGCCCATCCTGTTGAAATCTCACCTTCTGATCCTCTAGCTCTTGAATAACCAACGGTTCAGTATCATTTTCTTAAAGATCACGGTAGATTTCACTGTTCAAATTATAAAATATTAAATAACAAGGCTCCCATGGTAGCGTCTTCAAGACTCCTCGTTCAAACATTTAATTTTTGTTGATATTGGGTGCTTTCCTATCTCATAACATTAGGATTTGAATAACTCCAGATACGACAATTGCGCCTATTAAAAGTACCATTAAAGATAAATGTGCACTCTTCAATGAAGCAAACGTTTAGCAGTAGCTGGGGTTGGTTGATAATCATCGTTTGAATCACCTCGGAATTCACTTTGTCAGCCTGGATAATGTTCATTTAATTCCTAATGAAGTTGATTTTTCTATGGACAAAATTTGTGCAGTTTTAGAACTTTTCGATACTGTTGATAGTGCGGTTAAAGTAGAGGTTTCAAACATAAACGATGATGGATTTTGTGCAAAACGTCCGACAACTTCAATTCAAGCAAGTTCGGCTGATATCCTAGGTTGATTCTCTCTTTTTTATTGGCCACAGAACCAGTTACCTCAAATTTTTGTATTAATTTCCTAACGTGGGAAAGATTAATGTTCGTTCCAGGGTGTCGCTGACGAAACATTTCTGTGGTTCGCAAAAGACAATGTTCCTCAGCACCATAAATAAAAACGACTTCAGCCCGTTCCGCAAATGAATAAACTATGATTCGATTGAAAATTTGCCAGAAGAAATACGAAGTGAGACTCAGATTATAAGCAAAATTCGACGATTCATTGGGTGGAAAATACTCGTAAATGCCCATAAAAATAATAATTATTAATTCTTCCATAGTAATGTGCATGAAGAATATGAATATCGTTTATACGCTTGCATGGAAAACCAGGAACGCCTATTATAAAAAATTATTAATATCGAGAATCAAATCTTGCATTTTCATTTAATTATGATAACATTTTAAATTAATCATCGGTTCAATTATTTATTTATGATTAAAAACCTTTTGATTCTATCCCTAGGTGTCTTAGTCACGCATTTTACATTTCAGACATTACCGAATATGCTTGGAGGCGTAATTTCAGTAGTTTTGATACCATTCAAAAGGCTATAGAAAACGCTTTCAGACCATAAGACACAACCATGCTCGTGCTACTTAAAAAATAACTTGGGGTGACCGACATGTTATGGTAGACGTGTTTTCGGATTTCTCCATTGTCGTCATAATTTCCAAAATATCGGCATTGATAAAAAAAACAGCAACCCTGTAAAATTAAAAATACAAATAAATTACTAAAAATAACTAAAATTGAAACATCTGCTGTTTTTGCCTCCACAAGGATATATGTTTTCTCGCAAAGTTCGTATTTAGCCAACGGTGCCAAAAAACGAATTTATGAGTTTTCTTTCAGAGTACTGATTAAAACATGTTTCAGATGCAATGTAAGAGTTATTATTACTTTCAATAAAATATTGCAATGAACTGTTCCAACATGCCTTAGGGGAACTTTTATTAAAACGTTTCCCTATGTTCAACCTACGATATACTTGGACCTCTGGTGGCGACCCCCGTACTCTTTTACTCTTTAATATGGTAAGGAAAGTATTATAATAACAAAATCTATTAAATAAAACCATTATTAAACGAAATATTAATGTTATATGAAAGGGACTGCAAATGAAGACAACTTGAAATTTTGAATAGGGACGCATAATTAGTTCCATGCGCAGAATAAGAATAGATATAGTCTAAAGGGATCTTAATTGGCAGGTACGAAATTCACTAATTATGCAAATTAGGGCTGAACACATAAGGACCATCAAGATATGTGTCAACAATATCATGCAATGAAACGAAACGAAAGCTGAAAATTAAGAGTGCTGTTGACTATATTATCATCTATTTCTACAGACAGCACGAAGTATGAAATCTAGAATAAAATACAATACAGCAGTAGATGGATGTGTCATCTGAATTCCAGATCTAACCGTATCGGAGATTATTGGTATCGACGTAAGCCCCTGAAAATAATTAAAATCTGCCAATATCCAATACTGAGTAACAGTATATTTTTTTGTAGATTTTTCCCCGACGATTTTTGAATTTTCACAATTAAAACGTAAAGCAGATATCCCAAAAAATACTTAAAGAAAAAACGTGGAAAAACCACTGAGACTAAAAAAACATTTATTTATTTATTAGCGCTGAGAGTCCTCCAAAATATTTATAGGAACTTTCGAAGACCAAGTGCTCTGATAGATTTTAAACAGATTTCAGGAATGTCTGCAAATTAATTCAATCAACTCTTAAAAATATTTTGCACGAATACTTTGAGAAAAACATTCAAGTTTAAAAGTCGTAACAAAATTTTTAATTCGCTCAAATGAAATTTAACCGTATTTGTATCATAAAATTCAAATGAATTTAGGTTCTCAAGAATCTATTTTTCCTTATATTTCTAGAGGCCTAAATTCAGATTAATGAGAAATTCCGGAAAACCATAAAACCTAAAATTTTCAATAAATTTCTTTTTTCTAAAGGGGGAAAAATTGACGTTAATTGCAGTTTTAGGAAAGTTGAATAATTTTGATTTACCGAAAAATTAAAACTAAATTCTTGAAAAATTAAAAAATCTGAAGAGTACGTTATAATTTAAATTTTCACAGTAAGATTAAAAAAATCGGGACATTTATTACCTAAACTAAATAATTATACCAACCTAGGATTTTCACAGGAAAAAGAAAAAATTCATATAAACCCGAGATTTAGAGATTTACAGGAAACATATAAATAGCATTTGTTGTAAACTAAAAAAAACTAATTAATGAAAGTTTTGAATTATTTCAAGGAATTTTCATGTTACGTATTATTAAACCTAAAAAAAGATTCGGGTCAATTCACATATCTCAGTATCTGGAAAAACCAAATTACTATTTCAGGTGGATAAGAAATTTTGAAGAAATCTGTAAATCTAAAAATTGCAGTTAAATACGGATCTCTGCAAGAGGATGAAGAAACTCAGGTAAAATAAAATTTCTAGGAAACTGGGTAGAAGTTGAAATCGCTTTTGATTAATGCGAAACCTGAGAATAAAATATTCGGGATTTAGGAAAATAGGATTTCTATAGTGAGAACATACAGGTAAGTTCATAGTTCTCTAAATCTAAAAATGAAAAGAAATTCCTTCGAGTTAAAAAAAAAATCTTTCAAAAAAACAAACTTTCAAACAAAAAACAAAAAATTTCAATAGAATTAGATTTGCTGATTAGATTACTTCCAGAAACCTGTACACACTGTGAACTTTTGTCAGTATAATCTAAAGGACAATTTCAAATCTAAAAATTTCCAAAAAATTTTCATTTCCACCGAAGACGGAATAAATTCAGTGAACTCAAAAAATGAATTTAAAAGGCTAATTAATTAAGATTTTATAGGAATTTCGGTGAATCCAAAAGGTTTTAAAAGTAATCGACATAAGGAATAAATTTCAAGTTCCAATGATAATTATATCAGTATATTTTCAATTTAGATCGATATCCCCCAAAAAACTGAAATGAATGAAAAAGTTACAATTTACAAACTATCATTATCAGCGTACATCACGCACAAGTCGAATATTAACCTCTGAAATATTTTTCTTCGGTAAAAAAGCTGTACATAATGGAAACTAGCCTTTATGCGTCAACTGTGTTATCGATATATTTTACGAAGAGACTCCATGAAGGGAAAAGCGGTCTTATAGATTCAATTTTGTCTCAGGAAAATGGGCAAAATCGAATTGATGCATTGCAGGCGGAAACTAAATCAAATTGCGAGAACCAGTGAAATATGAACTTGTTTGCATTTATATAGTTCCACATTTTTATGTATTTTTCCGTACGTAAGTTGTATGCGAGAGTAATTAGTATTAGTGTCACATAACATGAAAATCATTAAAATCGCTAATACCCACTATTTGCTGGTATATTATGTATATTGTTTCAGAAAACGTGATACAAATCAATATTGGGCACTAAAAGGTACAAAAAAAGAGTGAATCCGCTATACTTGTCTTATACAAAGATTACTTGTTTTCATCCCATAGGGTGTACCTGATACGTATGTGGCACAACCCTCGCCTTTTTAAGATACAAAAAATATCTTTTTGTCGATGCCGATAATTGCAATATTTTCACGATTTCTTTAATAAATATTCTTCAAAAAATTATATCTCTAAAAGTAACTGTAAGAAGTTGCCTTAGTGCTAAAATGTACCTAGAGATTTATTTTGACAATAAACAACCAGATCATCAAAATGTGAAACGACTTTGCGACAAATTAGGCGAAACTCGTTTATTTTGTTTAAAATCGGATAACGGAAGATCCAAAATTGTCACCACGAATGAAGAAAAGGAAATTTTCGTCCCAATACTGCAAGATCCAGACACTAACGCCATGGATATATATGAAGCGATGAGGGTCCGCGAATCATTTCCGGAATTCTCCTGAAAGAGAAGCAGTTTCCATACTATTTCACACCTATTTAAAATTTCTTTGCAAAGGACTTTCATCCCAAAATACATTTCTGCAATTTGTTACTCCACAAGAAGCATCATGACCCTTTGTTCTTTAATAAAATATTGTTCACCGACGACGCAAGGAGAAGAGGTATATTTAATTGGAGAAGCAGTCATTCTTACTACACAGAAAATTCTCATTTTATGAGAGAACGTTACTTACAACATGAATTTTCAGTAAACGTTCGGTGTGAGATTGTAAAAGATATGATTTTGAAACTAGTCGAGGTTCTGGTTAAACTGAAAGAGAAACGGTACCTGCCCTTACTGAAAACGACTTACCTCTGGTTTTGAAAAATATTTCCGTAGCCCTAAGTAAATATTTTTGGTTTTTGTAATGTACGGCTTCTGCTCGTTTCCGTATGCTTGAAAAAGAGTTCTTCAATGCGAATTACCCACATCCATAGGTTGCTCGGAATAGGAAACATCTATGCCTCCACGAAGTTCCGACTTAAACCCTCTAGGTTTCTTTTTGTTTTTTGAAGTCAAACTTACACGCAACAGCTGAACTTAAGAAGATGGAAAAACTCTCAGAAGCAATGACCAAACCTTCCTAGGAGCAATTTCGAAATTGCAGTTCCAAAATTGTAAAGATTTGTGTTCCATTTTAAGAGCAAGAAAAATATTTTGAAACTCTATGGACTGAACAACGCAGTTGTTCTATAAGGCAAGCTTAACTGCATCGCTCTATTTTTTACCCCATGCCATTAATTTATACCATAATTTCTAGAGCTCCCCGTATATAAATATTATTTTGTCGTAGTTTTGATCGGAAGCGGAAGTCTGTGACACGGGACGGGAACATTTATATGTAACAGACGTTGCTGAAGAATCAACACAGCATTAGTTAGCTACAGGATTATATTGTATAAGCTACCTGTTCCTCCCACGTAAGCCTGAGCGATCGTCAACCCGATTGGGATAATGCAATGTCTCGAAGATGTATTATCCCACCCTTCATATATTATGTCGAAACAGATCCGATAGGATATGAACCTGGGGCTTACTAGAACGGATTTATTTATGGGTGAAATTTTTGCCTAACTAAAATTTGTTTTCAAACCTAAAACAATTATAAAAACAGTTCAGGACAAAAATTGATGAAACGGTTGTACCACATTATTTAACTTTGTATTGACGCCCCGCCATCTGGAAAATGAAGGCCTTTGCTGACCAATATTAAATTTCCATTTTGCAGTTTTCAATAGACATTAAACGTGATTGATATATAGTTTTTGAGTGACGCTAATCAGGTGAATGTGACGCCACAATTATTAGTCATGTCATATTTTTAGACGTTTAAATCTATTACCGCATCTCCATGAATAAAAATATTGATACCATGCATTATTATGATGAAAACTCTTTCTTAGGCGACCATGTCATGTAATAATTCAACATCCAACCATCGTATGAACACATCAGGGTATAAAATATTGGAAGGCATTTTCCAACCCAAAAAGAGTTCTTTCAAAATTGATATTGAATATAAAAATGTTTACCCTTTACTAGATGTGCATGTAAACACTTTTTGGAAGCTACGTCATAAATTATTAATTTACAGATGAAGGAAAGCTGTAAAATGTAACACAAAACATTTAATAGGCGTTAAAGGACAATTTAAAATACGTTTGAGATGCGGACCATAAACAAGGATTTCTCGCTTTAAATGAAAGCAAATTCTTTTTCGTATTGTTTTTCATAGCTTGCATGCTTGAGAGACTCAGTTGTACAACAGTGGCATAAAAATTAATTTAGCAAAGCTTTCCAATTTCGTTCAGTTGTTGTTTCTTCGCAGTTATGGGAATTTAATGGTGGAATAAGGCGGGGAAATAAGCTCGCACTATTACACTATATTTTCAAATATTATGTTTTGGATTAGCCCTTCCCTTTAATTTATATTGTAAGCAAGTGACAAATTGTACCTAAACTGTATCGCTCTTTTGCTACAAATGGATTTTTCTGATCCTCGAATCGAAATCCGTGAGGCGCTCATAAATGCGGGAAAATAGCTCTGACTTATTTAAAAGACTATTTTATGGAAAATATCGCAGTCTATCAAGTAATAATTTTTATGAAGTCTATCACTCGATCCCAGATTGGTTTAACTACATATCCCTCCTCATGCAAGACATAACTTAGCGAATTACGACGCACGTTTTATTATATCTAGACCCGAGCGTTCAATGTTAAACGGTTTCAGCTAAACTGTCTAATTAAATTGATGGGCGGGACCATTAAACTGAAATGACAAAATACATAAGGCGAAACGTTATGAGGATATTACTCAAAGGCAACCAAAACCCAGAACAAGGACTAACTTGGAAAAGTTTTCGCCTTACACCTGCCGAGAATCTCATCAACCTTAACCTGATGAATGGCCCTAAAGATCCAGCTTTACGATGTTGCCAAATAGAGATCCACTTTGTGTTTAAAATAATACCTCCCAACAGTAGCGTCAATTCTTTTTTACGAAACAACTTTGATTTCTATCTTCCGTTTGAACGTCCGTCAGGTGCGGTTTTTCATAGTTTGTTAAATTTCACCACGAGAATAACTGCCAGTTATCGAGCTACCTAGTTGACGTTTTAATGAAAATCGATGGGGAAAACACGCCATTAACAATGTTTTTAAAGTTCAAATCTGACTTCGCGGCTGCAGTAGATTTTGAGATATTGATTTTTTTATTTGATTTACTTATTACTCAGGGAAATCAATCTCTGATCGTTTTGCTGCGGTCTTATTTCAAAAGCTGCAGCAACGTTATTCTCAAATCAATTACATTGTTTAACTCTATAAGTCCGAACTCGATGAATTGCCAAACTTTTTTCGTTTTTGAGACATGGAACAGCTTTAGTATTTAGTTTCGACCATCTAAATTGCCCGATGAAAGGCCCTGAAGCTGCATTTCCAGGACTCTTGGACCTCAAATGGTATATTTACGGACAACGAAGTATCCAATATTTATACAAGTTAGAGTTTCTATTTTTTCATCATGTTAGTCCACTGGGCCCATCAAAATATCTGTCAGTAACGCTACGTAATGAATTAAAACTAAAGTGGGAAATTGTTCGTTGGAGACTTGAAAGACCTGCGAGTTCGGAGTGCTGTTGACTACATTGATATCTATATGTACCCATGCACACCCCCATGTATCTGTATCTACACGCACAAAGCATAAAAACTTAGATGAATGGGAGCGAAGCAATAGGCGCAGATAGCACTTTAATTTCAGATGCTAAAATATGGGAATTATTCAGTGCAGGCAAACACCTCCGAAAATAGTCAATATCGGCCAATATTCTGTACTAAATGTCGATATCGATAATACTAAACCAACTTATCTTTATTCATCGATTTTTTATCGACATTTTTTGAAACGATCAGGGCCAAAATTTAAAACTGATACCCAAAAAATTTTTGAAGGGAAAATTTCGAAAAACAAATAAGACTGAAAAAAGAGTTTTCGTTACATAGATTTGTGATTCTCGATAAAACATCTATATTTTCTAAAAATATAGACGTTTGGTGAATATGAACGTTAGCGCTGAGATCCTTCAAGATACTCAGACACTTTAAAAAACTGAAAAGTCATATAGATGCCAAAGTAATTTATAGTTTTAATATCTATCAGGAGTGGTTTTTTATAATTTGTTAAATTTAGTAAAAAATAGCAATTTGTTGTCAAGAGAATTGGTTGATATTTGAATAAAAGTCAGATCGGAAAGAGCTACTGCAGATCTTGGGACACCCATTTCGACTTTCAATTGTGCATTATACGTTGAGAACTATTTCGGTTTGTTTATGAAACTTTTTGTTTGAAGAATTGCACTAATTTGAATTGATAGCTCAAATTAGTTATCCGAATTATCTCCAAAAGAGCGGACGAATGCAACGTAATTTTTGTATTTCCAAAAAACGGGCAACTTTGGCACTTATTTTTGCGCTTTTGAAACTGTCTAAAGAAAGATCACTGAAGCTGAAGCTGGAAATTCAATTTCCAATCTGAAATGATTAATAAAACATCCAAAATGTCGAATTAATTGACGGCATAAAATCTCGACATTTTCGTGAAAAGCGCTAAAGGATTTTCTTGTTGTAGTTTTAGTTTGCATTAGTGACAGACACATTAACACACACATTTTGCATTTAGATGAACAGGGCGTGTTGCGTGATGCGTGATACTATTATCGATCTACGATGTTTCACAAAAACGTGTTATTTAGCAATCTCGCTTATCAGGCCGTGATTTTTCATACACCGAGGATTGCTGAAGAATGATTTATATCCTCTGCAAAATTCAAAAAAGGGTACATAAAACAGTAAAGCGGACTTTGTTAGTTCCTTTGAAGAAATGTAAGCTGCTTTTAAATCAGATAATTAGGCTAAAAACAAAGGGAATTCGTTTTAAATCATTTTGATTGTGAAAGCTAATTTGGTATTAACTTTACGAGCTTCGCCCATATATACCAGAACATTAGAGAGTTTAGAAGTAAAACGGGTATATTGTAACTTAAACTAATAGAGAAGCAAAGCGACATAATATTGCAAAGGGATGTTTATCTATGGATAAATGTTCCAGATAAGCGTGTATGTGTTTAAGGACTGATTAGGGTGACTAAGGCAAATGTGAAAGTCCCATGCATACATATGATGCTCAGAAATAATTGGTCATCAGTGTGGAAGGGTGCGCATTTACCCTTTGCTCTCTTAGCATCGAAATTGAAGTTTCTCTAGCAGTAGGAGGGTTTAACTCTATTTAACCCCATTTTTAATAGTTTCATTTCGAGCTGGTTGTAGGCGGATTCAAAAATTTCAATCAAAAGTAGAGAAATCCTCTATACTAAATCAGATTTTATTATTAAATGAGAACTCGGAAAAGGAGATCGATAAACGATTATTGCCGGGGAATGGAATGGGTATTTAAAAATTAACACAAACCTGCCAATTTCCGTTACACGAGACCGGGTTTATCCACTGCAACAAGGAAGTTGTTATTGGATGGAAGGCAAAAATCCAGAGCACAGATGGCACCATATCTGTTTAAATATAAAGGGATATCTTTGCATTTGATGTTAGTAATATACAAGGCCCGCTTTGAGAGAGTATTTACATAATTGACTGTGTCGGTCGAAGTCTCTGTATAACAGCGATTACTATTAGCATTTAATTGAATACAAAAGGACCAACATGCAAATGTGGCCTCGTAAAACCGACTTCCCTCCGACGAAATTGAAAAACCAGGATACAGGAACGAGTTTAACTAATATGCCACCCAGTTTTTTGGTGCAAGGTTCGGAATTGGCCCTACCAGAATAACTACAATAATTCATCTGTCTACACACTACTGCAAAAAGGGATCGTTTTTCCCCTTTCACATGTACTAAAATTTATCTCCGAAATTTCTCCACGGCTTATAAAGTCCGTGGCAACGTCAAAAGATTAGCTTTGTGGCATTTCTTTTTAAATGCCAGGCAATATGAAAATGCTTTCATGTGAAATTTATTATGTTGAGAGTCCCAAATCTGTTTATAATCCAGGGCCATGTTAAGGTTAATAGTATACATCCCAGAGGAAGCCATCTCCGAAATATAAATACACTTTTCCGCCATTAAAATATGTCAAGGCACTTATGTTTATTACACAAGAGATCTTCAAATGAGAGTTCTACTTTCACTGAGAATTTTAATTAAATTTAAGAATTTTATTGCTGCCATAAAAGGACTTAAAAGGAATGTTTTCTCTAATTCTCAGCTTCTGTGTTACGTTAAAGATCCTAACTTCCTGCTTTATTCCTTCTTTAGCAATACCATGTATCTAAGTTCCGACTTTTTAATGCTCCATGGTTATACTCTATTTCAACGATATTGCGCTATAAGACTACTCCAATTTCAAAGCTGAATTACACCTCTACTTAAGCTTTGTTGCCATATTGATTTATTCTCGATTCCAGTGCTCTGGATCACTTACGCCTTTAACTTCGTACGTTGAAATCTTACTTGAAGCTTTAAGCGAAAAGCGAATAATTTACCTCGTACCATGAAAATTAGAAAATATCGGAGCTTTTGTCAATCATACGGCGCAGAAGAGTATTTAGTTTGAACTCGACCGCCGAAAGACACGTAAAACACAAAATTTTTTTAGAGAAAACCGCGTATACAGGATGTCACCAAATTGTCTGGACAAACTTCGAGACGTAATAGAGCTATTGATATATTCTCACTCCTGCCAAAATATTTGATTCAGGGGCAGAGATTCGAGGGTTAAATAATTTGCTAACTTTACAGGACCCTTGATTGTTCGACCCTGATGACGGATGCATAAGATAGAGTCTTCAGCTTTGTACATCCGTCATCCGACGAATGGCCTGATCGCTCATCTTACGACGAACAGTTAAACAAAGACGAAATCATTTATACCTTAATCCGATATCAAATGTTTCTAATCTCGATTTCGTGTTTCATGTTTGATTTTTTTGTATAATGAATTCCTGATCGTTTATGTGTGAAAGCTTCAGTCAGAATGGTGCAACCTATTCTTAGGGGAGGAGGCTGAGAGAGATTCGCACATAAAGATTTGTAAATTTTTGCGTAGCCTTAATGTGAAAATCGTTGTTGTTGGAAAATATTTCCCCTAAAGGGTACTCGGTACGAAAAAAATTAAATTTGAAGAAGCGTAGAATATTAGAATTTTTCCGCATGAACCAAATGTTTCTTCGCATTAACCGAAATTTAACGACATCGCCTCGTGTCCTATTAAAAAGAAGCATTTAAATAAATTTGATTATTTATAAAAAAAAAGTATCGAAATTGAAGCTGCAATTTCTCTCGACGTAGCTCTAATTGAAAGCTGTGGAGAACTTTCTTTAAACTTGCCCTTAGAGAAATTTAAAAACTCGTGAGCAAAACTGTCACAATCCAGCCTCGTACCTCTCTACACTCTCTCTGATGTTATTAGGAATCGACGCTATTATCTTCCGCAAGCCAATAGCGGAGCGCCTTCCTTTCAAGTTCTAGAAATTACCGAAAATCTGAATTTAGCCAAATTTTGAAATTCGCAAAAGAAATTGTCAAGTTCTAGCCAGGGACGCTCCTGTGCTTCCACTGAGCAATCGAAACAGCAATTTTCTGTAAAGTTATAAAGGTTCGACGCTGTTGTGTTCCCCAACAATCAGTAGAGGAGCACGTTCCTCCCAAAATATAAAACTTGCGATGTAAAAATTTTAAAATTCGTAAAGAAAATTGTCAAATTTCGGCATAGCATGCCTCCGCATTTCTGACAAACGAAACAGCAATTTTCTCTGATGCCGCTAATATTCAACGCTACGGACTTTCCCAATAAACATTATCGGGACACGCGCTCTTCCAAATAGATTAGAAGTGCATGCAAGATCTAATAACAATCTATTATTTATAACAATAACCTGTCGAAATCAGCGAAAAACGGCACTTCGAAAATATTGAAATTTCGCTGAAAATTCCCAGTAAAAATTTTGCTTTGAGCACTGATATCACTGAAGTATTGCAGACCGACCGCGAAAAATCCAAACTGCGAAACATGATTATGTTTCAAAAACTGTTCATTATTGAGTTTTCCACAAACAATTGTAAAACTGAGGCCGTACGAATGTAATTCAAGCTCATTGCAGCCGTCAGTTTAAAATTTCACTTTTCCCATTACATGATGGACAACTTAATAAAATTCATAGGGATAGTGATCCGCATACATCACGCATCCATTTAAGCAAAGCTCCGTTGCAAAAACCCTTTTGTCCACATATTGTTCGCCATAAAACTCCCTTTTGATGATTATGAAGTTCTTGATCAAAAGAATATTTTTACTTGTTAAAAGGGCTTTAAAACGTTAGCAACATAATGGTGGACATTCGAGTTTGAGTCGCTTTTGAAAGGACGAATTCGCCTTAGCAACTGTTTTTATCTCAAGACATGAACGTCGTCAGAACGTCACGGAAACTAATTAAAAATGGGTCTTGGGAAGGGGGTGACAAGCCCAAATTCTGCGATCTGTGGACGTTGACACCACACGAAAATACAAACAGAAGTTCGTAGACCCGGAAAGATAAAACGAGACTTTAGAGGTAATTAGAGAATTTAACGCTTTCGGTCTCTGTTGGGTCATCATACGAGCTACTAATCAATACATAAGATATGTAAATAAGGCGTAGGGAAAATGGCAGGGTTGAGCTGTTAAAAATTTAAAGCCTTCGGGGCAAAAAAGCCGCCAATATAGGCTTAAGTTATAAAGCAAAATGGGGTAGAGGGTGAAGTTATCTATCAAATTTCGTTGCGCTATCCGTTTTTACATTGTGCTCCCTCAGGGTTCGCACTCTCGCAAGAATTGCCGTCTCGCATGGTCTAACTTTCATAAAAGTGTGGTTTGTAATAGATTTTTAAAATGACTGATGGCCTACCGGAAAAATCGAACGTTGCTACGAATGCCTTTTTATTTCTTTTCCCCTAAACGCGGTTGTGTTTATGGATTGTATAATGAAGAAGAAACCCATACGTATAGTATTAATATCGATCATTACCCCCGTAGGAATATACTATCAGCATTATGTTTCAGCCCAAGAATTGAAAAATGTAATCAATCAAGTGTATCAAAGGTTTTCTACCTCTTATTAATAATGAGGAACATTACTACAATAATATATCTACGGCCCTGAAGGAATGCCGAAAGGCGATACCGGGGCGAAGAGGGGAGGTGGTTTTAGTGGGTAGGCGGGCGACATAATGGTCGGTCGAATCCCACACTACCTGGCTGCACGTCGAAGCCAGGTGTCTTAAGAAGATTCCCACCTCCTCGCACAAAAAAATAAAATAAAATAAAATAAAATCTACACAATATGGGTTTGACGTTAATGTAAATTCCCCACTTTGTCCGTGCCTGCAGGATCTTAAAGCAGCGACTTCTCGATAAAATCTCGAGCAATTAATTTCATAAATATTTGATCTTATAATTTTAATTTTAAATTGTGTTTTCTCTAGAACCTGCCTTGTTTGTACTGTGATTCTCACCATGAAATTTAACGCGGTGGCGTTCTAAAATGATCTTGCTTAATTTTCTGGCGATGATAATTAAAAGAACTCTTTTCAGATTAAAAGCAATTTTCCAGGGACCGATCTTGTATCAAAGCGGAGTTTTAAAATGTAGTGAAAACAAAATAGCGATCTAAATTTTATGTTCCTCGCCAAAGCCTTTGGTAATTTGCTTTTTATGCAACGCCAATCTTATCGGAACGGATTTTAAAACTAAAGCTAAATCCACGACTGCTCGAATTCGCTGATTTCGCATAAAGGAAATACGTTTTGGTCAGCTTATCGCAATGATAGATTTTTTTGCTCTTTCAAAGTCACACGCAATAAATCTAATTTATTTCTTTTTTCAACCTTCTTCAACCAATTATTTAAAAATGGCTTCTAGCTGAAATAGCCCGAACCAACGAGCTGCGAGAACGAAACACTTTTGTATGCGAGGCGTCGCAGACACACTGGTACAAACGAGTATACAGTGGCGAACAAAAGTACGGAAACATTTTCTAATTTTTAATGCAATTTCATTCCTATACGTAGCGACAAACATCAGTCAAGAAAAAAGTTGTTTTTTGGAATATTAACTTTATCTAGAACATGTACGTAGATAAAAATAAATATATTAACGTATTTATCAGTCTTAAAAAAAAACAATGTAAAAAATGTGTAAATTGACCGAACAAAAGTATGGAAACATTTTCTTCATTTTAGTCTAATCTCAAAATTTGTTGATTCTGAAGTTTTCCGCTTCTAAGATTTTGTTGAAAATGCCGAAGTGTAAATATTACAGTGCTGAGTTCAAGCGAAAAATAGTGACCATGTACACCAACGGAACAAAACAAATTAATATTGCAAATGCATTAAATATACCTCGGGAAACTGTTCATAAAATAATTAAGAGGTATTTGCAAAGAGGAACAGTAGATCCAGCAATGAAATGTGGAAGACCTCGAAAAACAACCCGTAGAGTGGATAGTGCAATCGTTAGGAAAGCTAGAGTCGATCCAAAAAAATCTGCTGTGGCCATAAATAAGCAGTTAAAAGAGGAATTTGAAGATATTGATGTATCGGATGTGACAATCAGGCGTCGGCTTATAAGTGAAAATCTTCATGGTAGAAGTACAGTTAAAAAACCACTTCTTGCAAAGCGACACAGACAAGCGAGATTAAAATCCGCCAAAGAACATAAGAATTGGACCGAACACCAATGGTCATTAGTAGTTTTCAGCGATGAAAGTAAGTTTAATTTGTTCGGCAGTGATTCTACAGGATATGTTCGAAGACCTCCAGGACAAAGATACGACCCAAAATATTGAATTCCCACCGTCAAACATGGCGGTGGAAATGTGATGGTTTGGGGTTGTTTTACACGATCTGGTACTGGACCACTAGTGAAAATAAATGGCAAAATGGACTCCAAGATGTACTGCGACATCTTATATAATCACCTACCGACATTTGAAGAAGATCTACCGTTGGCATGGATTTATTAACAGGATAATGATCCAAAGCACATCTTGCGATTAACTAAAAATTGGTTTTTAGAAAACAAAATACGGGTGTTGGAATGGCCGTCACAATCGCCTGATATAAATCCGTTTGAAAATCTGTGGTACTATTTAGATAAGAAGGTCAGATCCAAAAACGTTAAAAATCGCAATGAATTTTGGGCAGTATTGGAGGAAGAGCGGAAGGCAGGATTCCCAGGGACCTCTGTACAAAGCTTGTTGACTCTATGGGACGAAGATGTCAAGTGGTAATTGATGCCAAAGGGTATCCAACGAAATACTAAAACTTTTAAAAAACCTTTTAATAAAATAGTACATAATATAATTTATTTTCAACAATTTCTAAGTAATGTTTCCATACTTATGTTCGGTAAATTTATAGATTTTTCACAATATTGTTTTTTTGTGAGACTGATAAATACATTAATATATTTATTATTAGTTATGTACATATTATAGATATAGCAGATCTTCCAAAAAAGGACTTTTTTCTTGACGGATATTTATTGTTATGTGTTGAATAAAATTGCTTTAAAAAATAGAAAATATTTCCAAACTTTTGTTCGCCACTGTATAGTGTCCTAGCAGGTTAAGGAATAGAGCAGTTCGGCTATAAAAAAGTTGTTTAGTTTTTTCTATAGGCTGTTTATGTGTTTTTTAATGTGTAAATTGTAAATAAATCTCGCAGCGTTTTTTACCGACTTGAAATTGGTCTTAGGGAGATTGTTAGGGACCGGTCCGTGTGGAAATCGTGCTCCCGTAAGGCACCAGGTGACGCTGGTTAATTTCCTTCTGAACCGGATAGCGAAAGGCCAAAAATTCTCACTGTGATTCAAGAAGAAGAAATCTTCGTCCAAATACTCGAGGGTTCAGCGATTAGCGCCGGAAAGAGAAGCTGTTTCCACAGCATCTCACGCCTGATCAGAATTTTTTACCAAGGGATTTCCAGCCCAGAAAAGATTAATGCAATTTCTTACTGCAAAAGCAACATTATGACCCTTTGTTCTTTTATAAAATATTGTTCGCAGACAAAGCAACAATTCCAACAAGAGGTACATACATTTAATCGGAGAAACAGCTATTCTTAAAATACCGAAAATCATCATTTAATGGCATCACTTTTAATATGAATTTTCAACTAATATGTGTTGTGGGATTTTATGAGATATGATTGCGGCATCAATTGAATTTCCTTCACTAAAAGAGAAATGTTACGTCAGGTCTCTAACGAGCTTCCCCCACTCTAACACCGTATTTTTGTAAGAGTTTCATGTAAGACGGTTTATGTAAGACTGCGTTCGATATCCTATACAAGTATATATATATTTTTCACGTCGATGGTTTAGCCGAGATAGCAAACATCTGTGGCCGCCGCAGAGTCCCGACTTAAACCTATTAGAGTTCTTCTCTTGAGGTTTTTGGAAACATTGATATGTAAATCCGTATCTGACGGTAGAGAGGAATTATGAGATAATATTTAAGAGAATGGAAATGTAATCAAAAACATCATCCAAGCCCTGTTCGAGGTGCGGCAAAATTTTTAACCGACGAGACAAGAAGGAGAGGTACATTTAATTGGAAAAGCAGCCATTCTTATAACAAAGAAAATTCTCATTAAATGGAAGATCACTTTCACCATAAATTTTCAATTAAAAAGTGGTCTGCGATTGTAAGAAAATAGTTATCGGCCCCGATAAAAATATTAGGTCATTTTTTTTACTCCTCTGGGCCATTGTTTCTGAGACACCCTAT
The DNA here is from genome assembly GCF_040115645.1 of Euwallacea fornicatus. Taxonomy (NCBI): domain Eukaryota; kingdom Metazoa; phylum Arthropoda; class Insecta; order Coleoptera; family Curculionidae; genus Euwallacea; species Euwallacea fornicatus. The sequence continues at coordinate 1,891,602 of NC_089573.1, forward strand.
ATAGCTAAATCGAGTTTATTCAATTCAATGGGACATCCTGTATAGGTACCTCTACAGAGAAATTTTTTTATGTGATAAAAGAAAAAGAAATTTCCCGGCGTTTCAAGGACTATTGTAGAATTCCCAAATGCTTTTACAATCAGTAGTTTTAAAAGTTTCCAGTTCTTACTACAGCTTTTTGAAAACCGGTTAGTTTCATTAATAAATTTAAGAGGTATTTACGGTTACCCCAGAGACACTAAAACTTTTCGCGGATTTGCGCTGCGAAGCTCAGAAACGTTTTATTTTTCTAAAAATTTCTGGAATTTCGTAATTTCATAACGATTATGTTTTCGAAAATTTTTAGGCATTTCGTGGAGTTCCGAATATCTGAAGATTTTTTAAGAAACATTCGATGTTTGAAATGCAAAAAGTTGTCATTAAACACATTTTTCAATCCCTTTGTGAGGATTTTGGTTTCTTTTTGAGACACATTGTATAGCATCAAGTTTTTAGAAAAATTGAAATATTTTTTTCATTCATTTAACAAAGAAAGTTTTACTAAAATCACCTAAGTAATCCGGAGTAACTTAAATGAAAATCTTTTAGTGCTTGAAGTCACTAAACATCATTACGAAAAGAAAATAGAGTGTGTGCTACTCAATATTTAAATGGCTCTCTTTAAATGGCTTCCAACAATAAAGAACTTATCCCAATGAAGCTCTTTTGTTTCTGCTTTTGTAGACGCTTAAATCCAGAAAATGCTTTGTAGAAAGTCCTAACATTGACATTTTTAAGCTTCTAATATTAGGTTGTATACAACGTTTCAATGCGAGACCTGGTTGCCGTACAGTTAGAAAAACTTCATGCATTGAACCGGGAACAACATTAATTGCTCTTTTATAGAGCCCAGTTGTTTCTCATTTAAGTTCCCTGGATTGCATGTCAATTTAGATTTTTGGACATGTTTGAATTGAGCCATATTTTATATATTGTTATCTGCGAAAAAAAGACATTTCTGCTGGTCGTAGTGGAACGTTCCTTAGGAGATTTCAACAGACTTTAATCATCCTAATAAGATAAGGACTGCCTAGACAACAGACGATTTCTGGGATAGGAGTTAATCTGATAGTAAAAGCGTCGTTGGGGAAAACGAACTTTGGCTACTAAAACTACGAATCTGTTAAGGGTGAATTAAAAGTACCCTAAAATAACTGTTTAGACTCTGTTTGAAAGTTTGCCAGCACTAAATACCAGCTTTGCCTGCGCACGTGAAATTCCACATCGGTTCTAAATGCCTCGATTTAAACAAACAAGACTTTCCGGTTAAGTAATGAGAATGTACCCTACGAATAACATCCAATTAAAATGCACAAACTTTAGAATAGTCTTAAAAAAGCCATTTTTAAGAATTTCCTAATTAGGCATCTAAAGGTTAAGTTTGAAAATCTTATTAAAAGGTCGAGATGTTAAACAGGGGAAAATTTATTACCCCCCAAAGTTTTAAAACGGTTCTAAATCGGAGCTTTCACCCCCCACTTTATATAAAGTTTCTGAATGAAAATATCCCGGTTGCAATATTGAGTTGTAACATGTATGTATTTGCCCAAAAATGATTTTCTGTATTTTTAAGTGAAGAGGACTATCAAGGGGGACTGGATTTCAACCAACAATGCTTTCTATAAGCAGAGTATAGCTATTTCTCTGAGAAGAAAATAAGGCCATTCCAAAATACACGTACGTGGTTATTGTCAAAATTTCAATTCGAGCTGCAGCACTCATTGTTTAGCTACCTTTGCAAATTTATTCCAAGGAAAATTCAAACTATAGCCAGAAACTTATTAATGCCTTATGCTCATGTTTCCCCTCACTTTGTAAAGTTAATATTAAAATTTTTAATGCGAAATTTGAAAGTTTAAAGAGTTAATTATGCACCAAAAGGGTTTAATTTAAGTATGAAGTAATATTTGAACTATCCGCTGAATTTCTCTTTGTAAAAATATTCTTCTTTCATTCCAAGCGATGGTTTAACGCAACTCAAAATATCAGCCACACATTCATTGAATTTCCAGAAGTATAAGCTCCAAAATCATTGCGGCAAATCGTATAAATTTATAAACCCTTTTGTTCACACTCAGGCGGGGTGTCCGAATTTATCGTTTTTTCCCAAGCCCAATAGCCGGATTTTTTGGGATATACTGACCCTTCTATTACATATTTCGCCGCTACATTCGCAACTGAATGATTCAGATATCTACTTTATTTTATAAATAACAAAAAAATTTCTGCGGTATTATTTAGCAACAATTTTTCGATTTCTGGTGTCCAAATCAAACAATTGAACAAAATTAGCACGATACTTGTGAAAATGAACATCTCCCAAAGGACACATTTTTTCCATTTCACCTGTAAATCAGTCACATTCTAATGCACATTTTCTGATTTTGAGGAACTGTAAAATGAAGGAATCCAAAAATGCATTCAAATTAAATGGTGGAACGAAACAACCTTAGGGAATATTGTTAAGGTTGGCGGCGTCACAAATTTCTCGGTACTTTTTTTGGAAAAAATATCGCTCATCGCCTGAATTTGTTTAATTGAAGGAAACTCGAGACAACCCACTGATGTTGAAAATTCGTTTCGACGCATTATAGATTTTCGAAAAAGCTAACTACAAAACAATGCGTTACGGATTCCGAAAATTCGTTACAAAAGTATGGTTTTCAATATTTTTCGTTTTTAGATTTCGTGGATCACTGCAATAACCGCAAGCTTCGAATCTTTCAATAGCCGAAGCTGTAACCGAAAAGTTCGGTGAATTTACTCTCTTTTTGAGTGACAAAAGATGGGGGGAGGGAGGTAGCATCGGAGTAGATGGAGCGTGACGTGGATACGCTCCCAGTCCGAACTAAATGTAGTTCTGATTTGTGTAACTGGAAAAACTCCTTGTCGTGCTTGAAGATCTCATGTGTCTTAAATGAAACCGTTAAGATGAATGAAATTCGTGCATTCCGTGGAAAAGATTTTGATAAATATCCGAAAGTGCATGCACAGCTATGGCGAATTTCTCTGTTTCATTACTAAGTATTAAAAGAGGCCCATGGTCTTAGTACTACGTTTTTGCAGTGCCTATATCTACAAAATATCAACCGCAAGAAATTAGGTCGTATAAATTGGACAAGTCTGTGTAAACAATGTTTTTGCTATTTCAGATTATATCCGTAGCTGTAACCGTCTAAGGAAGATAATGCTTCAATCTTGTATATTTCCATTAAAAACTGAAGCTTTGAGTTTATGGAATCGAGAAATTACGGGATAGGAAGAAGTCAGCGCACTTAATTCGGACTGGCACCGTTTACCATGTTCAATGGCGCCGACATTCTACCCCCACCACCATCGAAAAAGCGATACATATATATATATATATATATGTAGGATCCAGTAGTCAAATCAACTACTCTGTAGATAGTTTTTAATTGTATTGAATTATGTATTCTGATCAGGTTGAGACTCTATCGGAACGGCTGTAGATTGTAAGTAACTGAGAAGAATTATTCCTCACAAGTCCCTAACAAACTATCAAAAATTATTAAGCTTAAGATTGTTTTTGTTAGTAAATGCTCGTATTTTTTCAACCGGACAAACCCATCGACCGAAGACTTTAGAGAGCCTTATCACGTTTTTATTGTCCTTTCCAGAGCGCCCCTAACTTGTATCCGATGGCCGTAAAAATAAATAAAATTTCATCCTCAAAATATCCTATTTTTACATTTTTTGGAAAATTTTAGAACTGATATTTCATAGGATTGTGGATTGAGGGCAATTAAAAGATATATCAAACGAACCATCACAACTGGCTGTAGAAGCCTGACTTATAGGAAGTTGTAATATATCCTTTAATTTGGAACGGGGAAGGTATCAGAGACCTGAAAAATGCATTTCCGAGGCTCCATCCAAATTGCGAGCGCCAATACCTCGAAAACAACGCGTGGATCTTAAATACACGTAATAGTCCAACTTCATTATCTCGATATGCTCTATAAGCCGTAGCGGTATTTCCAATGTTCCACGACCTCAACTGAGTTATACAGGGTCAGTGTAGTATCCAATTCAGTCGACATGAGGGAAATTTTTTAAAGTATCACGAAAATGTTCAAAAAGGAGAAGGCAAATGACAGATCAATTTAATCGCCTCGTTAAGCTATTAAACTAACACACCGGGTTAAAATATCTCTTTTAGCTTACGAAATATAGGGTCACCTGTTTGCACGATTTTTAAATGCAGTAAAAAAATACTACAAACGCGCTTCTATTCGTTTTAACTATCTCGAAATGTTTATAGAATTTTTAGTGTTTCTTCATTGGTGTAAGAATAGTATGAACGTTATGCGCAAATTTTGCACAATCCTGTATATAGGAATAATATAACTTCCGTGCCAAGGCACATTTTTATAAACCCATTTTGCTTGAGGGAATGAATGAAAGCCTCAACATAAAAACACTTACCTTTACCCTAAACACTATATAATTGTTTTCAAAGTTTGGCATGCTCTCAGGATAGGAAGCGAGTTCGGAATGAAACCAGTGAAAAATCGACTGTAATATTTAAATGGTTAGAAAGGCAAAGTGACTAAAAAGGAAGGAATTTACAATGGAACACACATTCAGGCAGCGAAATTAATTTCTGCCCTTAAAAATGGGTTCACCGTTTACTATTTTTTGCCTTTTATAAATGCAGACGTCTTTATTATGCATATGCCCTATAATGAAACGAATGTATGCATTCATTTTGCAAAGCCTTTGCCCTCTCGGTAACGCCTATGCAACAACGTTATTAATCAACGGTGACTAAGCAAATTTACGTACTTGAAACAATGCCAAAAAGACCTTTTAATCCCGGATTTTTTAATTATAATATGACACAAACGGAGTGGGGATGTCTGTTCTTTGCCAACACAAAATGCGGGTTTGGACGATCATTTTTAATTAAACGATAATCCGAAAATACTAAAGTGATTCACTTGTCCTAAATTGTTTTTGAGAGGGTACAAATTTCAGAGTGTAACTGAAAAATAACATCGTGTTTGTACGACTAGTTTCACTAAAATATGCACCATATCTGCATTTTACCATCGACTAATGACGGTGAAAATCCATCAGATATTAGGTTAATATGGTCTATACATTTGAGGAGAATTGTTCATTTTTTCTTTTATTACGTTCGAGAATAACGCTTAACAAAGGTTATGGGAGTGGTAGAAGTATACACCATTCTCCGTTAAAACTAAACGATAATAACATTAACCCTTTATTCTCTTTCTCGCAGTTCGGCGACAAATTCGTCACCATCCTCAAAACTTCGGGAAAAACGTAGATAAACGAAAATTAATAGTCAACTAAAATGCACGGAAGGTGAATGTGGAAAATATGTGAAAAGCCACGAAATTTCTCTCCTCAATCGCTGAGGAGTGGCCGTTTTTCCAGATGAGTCGTGCCATCGTCCCAAGAGGTCCATTGGAGATAAGTCACTGGTGTTTGATCATTGCGCATAATTAAACGTGTCTTTTTTCATTTCATCTTCTGTGGTGCTCATTACTCTAAGTGGCATTTGTCAGCGTTTAATTTCTTTTTTGGTATCCGAGATTAACCTCTTGTCGAAGCATGTCGCTACGTAGCTGAATTAACTGAACGGAAACTCTCATTATTCCTCTTCATTCTGTGACCATCTCAAAGACTTGCTGGCGTATACTTGACTCGTGAAATTCTCTGTTTTTAATCTAGTTTGGTGTGCGTCGACTCATTTTTTAAAAGTTTAAAGACTTCTCCAATGCAACATTTCTCACATCCGCCAAAAATTTTGTATACGGCATTTTTTGTGTATTAATTTTCCTCTTGTTGTTTTTGTCTTTGTAAGTTCATGCCCTAATCGCTTGATTCGGTGCTGTATACCTGCAATGTAGGATATAAAAAAGTTTGCGAACATTTTATTTCTTTCCCTCATTAGAAGGTTTTTTGAAAAGTATTTGTGTGTAAAACTACGAGGATAATTGGTTTCATATAAAAAAATTCTTTTGTATCTTTTCGACATCGAAATTTTGTTATATGTATATTAATTTCGCCCGATCATATAGACATTTTACAATCCCCTCGTTTACCATAATTGGCTGGTTGGAAGTATAATTCAAGTGAGGGTCTGTGTGTAGTTTTATTTTTTTAATTAAAATATCTGTGAAACATAGTTTATTTATTTTCGAATTTAAACGGACGTGCTCGTATATTAGAAAAATACCACCAATACATCCCTTCCAACCAAAGATGAAAAATTATAATTAAAAATATGATTCAACTCAAAATTTTCACGCAAAAATTACTAAGTATGGGAAACAGTTGGGATACCATTGCTGTCCCATGCTTTTCCTGCCACTATTACGGTAAATATAATTATATTGGGTTGTTCGATGATGAATGTAGTTTTATTCTCATAGATGGCGTAATTTATACATATCGAGTAACGGTGATCTCGTCGCTTATATTATTATATGTCATTTTAAAGGTTATGTTTCAGACTTTTTTCCATCGGAAATTGGACTCGATTAGTGAACAAGAAGTTGTTTAAAATTTAAGTTGAAGATGGACAATCAAAGTGAGCACTATCGACACATTTTATTATTTTACTTTCGAAAGGGCAGAAATGCAGTGCGAGCTCAAAAGAAATTGCATGAAATTCATGGTGAAAACTGCCTTACCGAACGCCAGTGCCAGCGTTAGTTTTCTCGCTTTCGTCCCGGATATTTTAATGTCCAAGATGCACCACACAGTGGACGCCCAATCGCCATTGATAACGATAAAATAAAGGCCTTAATCGAAGCTAATCGGCGTATGACAACTCGAGAGATAGCAGAGGAGCTGAACATATCGAATTCAGCCCTTTCTCTGCATTTAAAAAAGCTCGGGTACGTTAGCAAATCGGATGTTTGGGTTCCTCACGAATTGAAGGAAATTCACCTCACCCAACGCACTAACATATGCGATTCTTTGCTGAATCGTAACCAAAACGACCCATTTCTAAAAAGAGTCATAGCGGCATATGCATATGAAAGCATATGAAAAATGGATTATCTACGATGACGTAGTCCGAAAACGATCATGGACCAAACGAGATAAACCTGCGCAATCGACGTCCGAAGCCGATATTCATCAAAAGAAGATTTTGCTATCTGTGTGGTGGGACTACAAGGGTATTCTTTATTTCGAACTGCTTCAGGGAAACCAAACTATTGATTCGAATGTTTACTGTCGTCAGCTATCGAAATTGAACGAAGAACTCAAAAGAAAACACCCTGAACTCGCCAATCGTAAAGGGGTCCTGTTCCATCATGATAACCCTAGACCTCATACGTCTTTAATAGTGCATCAAAAATTATTGGAACTAAATTGGGAACTGATGCCTCATCCACCGTATAGCCCCGACTTGGCGCCATCAGATTATTATTCGTTTCGTTCTCTTCAAAATCATTTGAATGGTAGAAATTTCGATTCTGATCGAGCCGTTAAAAATGAGTTAAAGCAATTTTTTACGTCTAAAAATCAAGGCTTTTTCGAACGCGGAATTTTCCAAGTTGCCGAAAGATGGCAGAAGGTCATCCGCCAAGATGGCCACTACATCATTGATTAATATTTATTATTAATGTAAGTATATTCATTTTGAAAAAACATAAAAAATACGACATTAATTATCGAACAACCCAAAAATATGAGAACAAATATATTCAAGATATTTAGCAAAAATCCAGGCAATGGTTGGGTGGTTAAATTTATGCCACTAACTAATAGGTCTTAAGTGTGTGTTATTTTTGTAGATTTTAGGATCACCAATAAAATGAGATATTTTACTGTTGCTGCATGTTTATTTGTATCTTTCTACATCTATAAAATTATTTATATGTTTTTCAAAGGGTTATAAATTTGCTTATCCAACGTTTCTGTGAGATCTTTATTTAATTTAGTGTTAATTCATCATCTAATGGGTTCTCCAATTTTTTGCCAGTAGGTAAGCTTATCCATTATGACTAGCATTACCTTTGTCTAGTGGCAGGATTTTAATATTAATATCTTTACCCAACGATCTGACTGGCTTTTGTTCGAAAGGGGTTAAATTTTGTGCAATTTCAACAGGTTCAACTAAATATTTCATTGATCTTATTCTAATTCGGTAAGTTGAGCTGATGATTGGTAAATTTCGAGTGAATCGAGCGTGTAAAAATGTTGTTTTTAAGCCTAAAAAAACGCAAAAAATTAATAAAATATCAAAATTCGAAACTTTCACTTGTTTGAGATAAGTATTTCCCGGAAACTAACTCACATACATAGGTTGTTAGTCGCATCGTAATTCTCATAATCCAATAACGATAAATAAAGGTATCGTAAAATGTATATATCGAGTAAATTTAATACACAACGAACGAAATTTCAATGTTGAAAAGATATACATAAAAATATTTTATACGGAGACAATTATTTTAGTAATTTTATATACAAACGTATTTACAATTTTGAACAGCCTATGATGCAACTAAATTAAAATAAACCTATTACAAAGTTTTTTATACCATACATCACACATATATCAGAACAAATCAAACCATTAAAAAATAAAATGAAAATTCATTACGATTAATTTACAAAGGTAAAATCACAATGCGAAAATGAACACACATAAAATGTGATATATATCCTTGCGAATGTAAAATATTTTATATTGGCGAAACTTCCAGACCATTAAAATAGAGAATTTAAGAACCCCATTAGATTTACATTAACACAATTTTATAGGTCGAACGTATGCCGGCATGTCTTTGATAATGGTCACAGAAAAGGGATCCATTACTAAAAACATGTAAAATTAAAGAAAGTGCATACATTTTACTTAGTAAAAACCGATACTCGGCCTCTTACGCAGTTAGCACAAATGAAACTTACCTATGCCTGAGTAAGAGCTGCACATCATAGAGGTAAAGAGAAACAGTAGATACCAAATGCCAATTCGAGCAATCACCATAAAATAAATAATATAATAAGTATATCCACTGACTTTCAAAAAGACCGCAACACCAAGAAGAACGCACTGTATACATTTGAAATTTTGGTATGATTTTAGCCTTGTAAAGAGAAAAAAATGATAAAAATTTCAAGTTCGTATTTTAATGCGATATGAAGTTTTTCTTTACTTTTTTATCTGTGACGATCGTTCTTTTTGCAATTTTTTTTACAGGCGGATAGCGGTAAAGGTACTATTGTTAGTACCATATGGAATGTGTGGTAGTGCAAAATACCTCGTGTACGCCAAAATGCAGTTTATCGACAGCTAATTCCCTTTGAAAGGGGAACAATTGTTGGTATGCATGAGGCAGGTATACCTTGCCGCGAAATTGCACGTAGATTGGATCGAAACGCATCAACAGTGCCAAGAGCTTGGAGAGATTGGTCTAACGAAGGGTCAGTAAATCGTCATCGTGGTAGTGGCCGTCCAAGAATGACGAACCGACGCAAAGACCGGCGACTTCGTCGTTCAGCGACCGGCGCCCCGTTTGAAACAATTTCGTCTCTTGGTGCTGACTGGGCAGCCACCCTAAATTGAAGGGTCTCCCTTAGCGCGATGTATCGCAGAATTCGAAGTTTTGGGCTAAATTCATATCGTCCTATGGCTTCCATTATCACGAAATCACAGGGTGGCCCGACTGGAGTGGTGTCGTCTGAGAGTGTAATGGGTAGATGAGTGGAGAAGAATCGTGTTCAGTGATGAGAGCCGATTTTGTTTATGGCGATCTGATGGACGGTTATGTGTTAGAAGGCGCAGAGGAGAGCGATTAAATTTGGACTTTTTGGAAAGGCGTCATTTTGGTTTAACACCAGGTGTCATGGTTTGGGGTGCCATCCAGTATGGTAGTCGGTCTCCTCTTGTTTTCATTTATGATGGATTAAATGCTCAGAGGTACATTAATAGTGTCTTAGAACCGGTTCTTGTACCATACATGCACGACCATCCTGGAAGCACATTTCAACAGAATAATGCGCGACCACATGTAGCCAACGATACTTTGAAGTATTTGGGAGCTGAAAATTTGGATACTTTGCCTTGGCCAGCTCGGTCTCCAGATTTGTCCCCAATAGACCATGTATGGGATATAATGAGTCGGACACTTCAACGTTTAGCTGGCCCTCCAGGGACCATAGATGAACTCCGCGAGCAGGTGCAGATTGCCTGGGATGCAATACCACAGGAAGATATTGAGAATTTAATTTTAAGCATGCCCCGTCGCTTACAGGAATGTATTAATTTAAGAGGAAATACCACCCATTATTAAATTATTATTAAATTTTTTCACTTATTCACAATAATTTTCTTTAGATATTTTGATCGTTTTTATCTATTACCCAACGTAATGCCAGAATTTCAAACGTGTCCGATGTGTTCTTCTTGGTGTTGCGGTTTTTTTGAAAGTCAGTGTATAAATGAACTGAAAAAAGGGTGAGTGAGGTAATGTGAGGGTGAAGATATAATGATCAAACACCATCGGTTTCCTGAAGTCACCCCTTCGCAGTGACGACACGAGTGATATCAAGAAACTGTCGTCCTTCAAAGGTTAAAAGTGGAGCTTTCCGTGCATTTTACATGTTCACCTTCCACACCTTTTAGTTACATGTAAATATTCTTTTCTTATATAGTTTTTCTAGGTCCTAAACGTGGCGGCACTGAAACGTTAAGCAAGGGTTTTCATCCGCGCTCTCAGTATAGGATCAATGTTATTCTCAGTTAGTTTTTAGCTGACAATAGGACGTAATCCCACCCCTACTAATGTGTGAGGCGTTGTTTTTAAAGAGAATAAAAGGGAGAAGATGCTAGGTTGAGTTACACACATAGTAGGTCTATTGTTGCCGAGCAAAATGCATTTTGCTTAAGTATCTTTAATCTGAAAGTTAAGCTCCTTTTTGAAATTAAAATTCCAAGAACCGCAATTTTCTGGACGCGTATAAATCGACCAATTTAGAAAATAAAAAATTAACAAAGACTGTGTAAAGGCAATTACGTTTATAAATGTGGGATATATTTCCTTGTAAGCTTCCCCGGCGAACTTTACAATATTAATCGGATTTAAGGACTTCGTATAATCCTCCAATTATGGTTTCATATTTGATGCATTATCTTTCCACATAAATGAGTTGACTCTAACTTTTTACCCTACAAAAATCTTATATTAGCAGTTTGAATTCGAGACACGCAAGGAAATAAAAAGGCAATGAGTAAAAAATTTCACGTTTGTAACGTTTTTATACCGATGAACCCCAATCAAGGTGGAAATTTGACCTTTCTGTCGGGATTCGACAATAGTTTATTAGGCATGTGAAATTCGTTTTCCTTTAAGGCAAATCTGGGCTATTAAAATAACAAAAATCCTAAACCCTCGTTTTTCCCGTGGCATTTTTTCGTGAAAGTTTTACCAAATATATGTGAAGGATTTTTATTACAAACAGATATTAACCGTTCGGAAAAGGGCTATAGATACAAAGGGTGTAATGGAAAAGCAGTGTAGCATTCCTCTGAGGCCAATAGTAAAAGGGATAAAAAGGCTACGCTAATGTATATCCTTTATTTTGACAATTTACTCTGGCTGCCAGATGGATTTTGGATAAGGTCACTCCAAGGGTCGTTAAACATGAACGTGCACCATCTGCATATCTAGGCCCTTGTTTTTCCTACGAAAATTGCCTTGTTTTATTTAACCGCTTCAATATATCACCCATAAGCTTTAAGGAAACCTCCTTAGCATCTACAACGTTTTAAACTTTGTGTGTCTATAGAAGTTTGGCCAGTGATGTAACTGGCACGCCAGTGATTGCCCAACTTATTTTTCTTCTTTAAAGAATAAATTGGATAGGAACACTTTTATAGAAAAGAGTGATATATCTATCGGTGCGCAATAAATTCCTTTAACCAGTAGAAGTAGTCCAGCAAATAATAGATTTCTTTCGATTTTCAGCTAAAGATTTTCACCTTTTAACTTAAATTTCTCGTTTAGTGCCCGGAATATCTTGGGAAAGAGGTAGTGGCTAGAGGCACGTCAGACGTGGATAAGTGTTCCGGCACGTCTCCGTGTCATTAATTAGGTTATGTGACCGGAGTTATAAATTTCGTGTTGTGATTTTCTGCAATGGTAAACGGTTTCTCGCCATTTCGTCCTCTACCGCATTTATTAACAGCTAGAATTTCAATTTTGTACCCACCGAGCAGACCCATTGAATTTATTTCAGTCTCGAATCCAGCAATCTTTAATTTAAAACTTCTCTTCAACTTGAAAGTTAATTTGCAGGTGCAATTAAAAATCAATACTCTTTTTGTTAACGGAAAACATTTTTTCAGCCAACTCTGGCATACTAATCTGACGTTCCTCGCTCTGCAACTCCTAAGGAAATAATTAAAAACTTTAAAATTGGACCTTTTGTCACCGGACTATTGCTGCCAGCAATTTTAATTTTTATTCATTATTCTTTTGAACAAAACTTACAGCTTTCTTCGAATGCTCAGTACATATATAGCAGTTTCGGACTGAGGTCTCTCTCAAGCACTTTTTAAAATACCAAAATATATTGGTAACAATTAATTATTATATATATGAGCTGCCGACCATGTCAGTTTATCCAGATAATTTTTAGGGAGACTTCAAAACAACCAAGTTTTTTAACTTTTTTCCATTAGGTTTTACAATAGTTCTGGCTCATAGTTTCATTTTATTCTTACGAATTTTACCTTAAACCCTTGAAAACCGCACTGGAAACACATATTTTCTTATTGCAAATACGCATATAAAAATTTTTAATAACATTTACCAAAAACGTCAATTTGCAAGCGTTACTTTATTCGATAAATTATTTTTTGAACTCTTGAAATATTTTTTATTTCATCGATATCACCAATCGGGTCAATTTATCATATGTGTCAGTCTATCTCATGCGAAGCTGAAATCGCTGAAAAAAATTAAGGACATTTTTATTTTTGGTTTATGAAACGCTTTTCATAAGCGCCTAATGGCCGTTGAAAATTTTTCTTACTTAATAAATAAATAATAAAATCTCTATAATCCAAAGAATTTTTGGCATAGCTTTTCCGGTCATCCTGTATAGGTATGTCGTATTGCACTTCAATAATTATATGCCGAATAGCGAAATCATACTTATGTTTTATCCGTTAATCCAAATTTTAAAACATTAAAAATGTCTCACGGAAATGTGACAAAAGCATGATTGTTTAATCATATTCGAGGTTTGCGGTTCTTTTAAAATATCATAAAAATCGGAAAATTACCGTTAAAGTACAGAAACAAAATTTAAGTTGGTTAATGTCTAAAAAACTCTGCGTAAATAAATAAATTTCCAATTTAATACATTTTATTGGCATATTTTACCTTGCAAATTTACAATAAACAACTGCTCGTATTAATTTTTGAAATGCGGACGATCAAGCTTTAAAAATGAAAAAAAACAGGGAAATTTTCATGTAGTATTGTTTTTCGTTTGAAATCAAGAAAGGAGTCTAACTTGTGATACTGTTAGATGTATTTTAATTACTTCCTGCTCCAAAACTCCTTTGAAATCGGTTCAGACTCAGTTATATTTGACAATTAAAGAAACAAATGTGGGGGTAATCTCAGTAAAACTCTAAATATAACTTGAGCCTTTTTAAAAAAAAGTCGTAAAGAAAGTCAGAATCATTTGTTAAGCCACCGTCATCCCCAAAAATATCTCGATTCATGTAACTCAAGAAGCCATCCGTGCACCTCCATATTTTACCATACAACATTGAGTGGTTAATATAATTCTTTGAGGTTGCAAATTTGCGAACTATCAAATTTTTCTTTCACATCATCATTCGACTCATTTTTTCATCATCAACATAAATATTAACGGACTTACCGAATAACAACAGTATAATGGGTGATCAAACCATTATTGGTTCCTTTCGGTGGTGCCCATGAAAGGTTGGCAGCGACAGAGGAAAAGAAAGTGATCAATGGTCGTCCAGGTGGGTCTGGTACATCTGTAAAAATAAAATTTTTGTATTAAGACAAATAGGACCATTAAGACGAGACTAATAAGACGTGAATTTAGGCCAGAGACTAGTAATTGTATTAACCTCTATACAATAACCGAAATGCCTATAAATTAGGACGCACACTGGGTAGACATTTGCATAACACTAATAACAGTTTATGGCAAATTTGACATTTGTAATTATATGCTATTGGGGAGTCCATAATCAAGTAGTATAATTCAATTTTAATAATCTAATAGTACCGACATAATTTATGACGATATGATAGTTTCAGCTTCGATTTGATGGAAGGTGGCAACTTTGATTGAGGGCATCTTTTAGCCAGCCCTCAAAGTCAAAGTCCGGATAATTAAGAAGCCGATTAAAATTTTTAACTAGAAAATGTAATCTAAATGGAAATAGGACCTCCGGAAATATTGCCGGATCGATCGACATATTTCCTTTCCAGACTTCCTAAAAAAACTTGGTTATGAACTGAATGAATTATTGAATTGTTTTGGGGTCGGATGGGGAATTACCATAACTCAAAGAGACGGAAACGCTTGCCTTCGCACCATAAAATAGAGGAAGCAGTTTTCGAAGGATCAAATATGGAGTTGTAGAAGCACACTACATTACGAAATTTTCGAAGCTTATTTGGTAGGAAAAAATCAAATGTGTCTATTGACTCGCTACATGGGCCACATTTTATTTACTCCATGAGGCAAACATGACTAGCGGTTCCATTAATTTCGAATTCCTTTTATGGCGAGGCCTCCGGGTAATTATTAGGGCCTTGACGAAAATATTTAAAAGGAAATATACTTAATCTAAATGGTAATAAGGAACCCATTAACCCCGGAAATAGCCCTAGATTAATCGAGATTCTAACTTTCTCGTATAAAAAAAAACACTCAACAAATTGAAGTTACTTCTGTTTGACCATGTGACTTGCCCTGAGGCAAACTTAGGAATAACGAACACTTAAAATATCTTCTCGTCTCGTTAGGCTTCGCATTTTATTTATTTTTCGTTTCAGCCTTATGTTTTCTAGCTTTATTTCACCGAACTCTCACTTAAAGAGAACATATGTTCACTGCGCCCCTATGAACTGCGCCCCTATGAACGTCCCGCATACTATTCGTATTTCAAAATTGCTCCCAGAAACTGTTACCCCACAACTCGGTAGTGTTAAGTATATTCTTTCTTACCAATGAAACCTTATTGCACTGGTTGTGTACCCAACCCGACAATGGTGTATTATAAAACCTTCTCTATAAAACACCCAAATTAAACAAATTCGTCCGATAAGACTCTTCCTTATCAAACATTAAATTAAAGTACCTAAGCCCGAAGGTCTGCTATGGATCTGAACCCAAATTAAATTTTCTTGTATAAATATTTTTTGGCGGGGGATGTAAATGGGATCCCAATTAATTTTTTTTCCTTAACTTGTTTGTTCAATCTTTAAGAACTCGCGCTGAAATACCATTTTGAAAATATGTATTAGACGAACAATTTTTAAAAGCTCTATTGCTTTATCAAACTGGAACAGTTTACATAACGAAAATGAAAAAACTCACAAACAAGGCTTGAAATCAGAGAATCTTTGGCCTCGTTCTTGTCGGCTTGTCTACAACAAACTTCATCAAATGGGCTGCCAATCAAGCTTGTGGCTACTTCAGGGGCTACCGCGAATTGAAAGTTAACTTTATCGAGAGAACTTTCAGGTTGGCCATATAGGAAACTTGCATTTGACAGAGCAAATGCTGAAAGCGAAACCCTTAAGAAATCTACAATTTCCAAGCAAGAATACACATAAAGTTTTTTAATTGGGAATTTATTTTAGTTGCCGAAAGAAGATTCCATAGATGCCCCTTGGAAGTCATTTAAAGTGAATTAAGCAACGTAAAAGTAGCATTTTTGCTGACCAGGGCGGACCATTTCAAACTCTAATTAAAGCCCGTAAAAATCTACCTCGAACAAGAATCTTTCTGTATAAAGAGAGGCTAGATAAACTCAATAAAAGCAGCTAATGGGTTCGAAAAACCTCACAGTTGTTAAACTTGATTAGACCTGAATAACGTTGAAGTGGAGTGTATTTTTAAACATTGTTTACCTGCCATTCGTTTATCGATTGAACGTCACTCTTAATGCTCCGTTTCGAATACTTTTAGTGTCCTCATTATCAGGCATTATGGCTAATTCGTTCCGAAAATAAACAAGCAAAATTCTGAAGAATCAATTAATAATTAAGGAAATTATTCAATAATGCTAAGGTGTAAATAATTTAGGGCTGACCTTTAAGGACGTTGATTAATAAGTTTCGGGAAGGGTTCGAAATTACTTTTGTATCCTTGTTACGCTGAAGGTCAATCGAATCCAATCAACTTGCAAGTCCGTCACAAGACACACGATAAATTTCGGTTATGTCAGAATAAACTTTCGCCAAAGAACAATGATTTATTGTGAATAACAACAAAGTAATGTGCTAGAACTCTATTTACTTAATCAATCTAAACACTAATTAACTCCTAAAATATTCACAAAACATTGATTAGCTCTGGTCGGTAATGGAAACCAGATTCATCGCTAACCCTTGATAAAAGGACAATGGAAGTTCTTAATTTAATTGTTGTCTTTGCCGCTGTTTCCTACTCTCTTAAAATTTAATTGAGAAATCTTTTCTCTATCTGTCGAGCGAACATTTCACGTTAAATTAGATTTATTTTGCTTCAAATGTGTTACTTTTGCCGTATAGAAGCTACACAAAATACTTTAGAGGTTTTTTCATTGTGTCACTATGTCACGATGTCACTGAAACCACCTCACATCATCCTATTTCCAATCCATCAGCATCATTACATTATTCAAATTAAGTTGATTATGGGACATTTTTGGCCTTGTACCATCCTTTACTCCCTCGATATTAAATGTTAACCGTCTAACATTACCGTAAATTACATGCGAGGGTCAAGCATTTTTAAAATCTGGTGGTACGAATGGAACAGCACTCAAATGGGTTTAAATACCTGGTAAAAGGAATGAAGCATTGGATTTTTTGGCGTTTTCGAGCTAATTTCGGTGTTCTAAACTTCTTTCTGTGGAGAGAAATGGTGTTTTCGACAATTACCAGTAGTATCTACATACGGGAAAACATAATCGAAAGTCGAAAAGCTTGCTAAATCACCAATTTGTGTAACGACAAAGTCTTGTATTGATTTTTCCTTAATTTTTTATTCACTCTCAACTCATTTTCATACCCTGAAACAAATTCTATAAGCTTACCCGACTTATCCTATAAACCAACTTTTTATGCAATTTTAGTAGCGTTCAAAAACTATATAATATGCAGAACAGAAGGATTCAACCAGAATAAGAAATCCATAACTCTCAAATTGAAAGTTCTAGAATGTTCTTTTTGGTCGAAACGTCTTTACCTATTCTTAAAATGCTGAGGTTATGAGCTCAATTCGCGTCTTTGCTTGGAAGTTATGGGCACTACTGGGAATCATCAAGTTCGAATAAGACTACTTGAGTGTTCAACTAAGTTTAGCAATTTGAAACTCTAAAATGGAAGACTCCAAAAAGTTTATTTTTGCTAGTAGCGACAGATTACCTACCCTTAAACCACTAGAAATATGAGTTTAACGGATTTCTTGGCTTGAAAGTTATGATCAAAAATAGCAGAATACCTACGAAAAGCAATTATATTAATTGAGGATTCAACAAATTATAGAATTTTATAATTTTGAAAACAAAGAATGTAGAACGTTTCTTTTTGAGAAAGAGAAAGTTCTATCTCTATCTTAAAAATATCGAACACACGTTTTCAATTCGCTTCTTCACTTCACATCAGTAAGCACCCAAAAAATTGTTTCATAGTTCATCAAAGTTCGAAATTTATCCTGTATACAAAAATTCCGGTAATCCTGAAACATCTAACAAAATATACAATTTACTAGAAAATATCTTATGTAAAAATTGAAGGAATTTGAAAATTTTACCATTCTGCAGTATTCAGACATATAAGATGCTTCACAAAGCAGCAATGAATTGAAATCATGTTTCTTCTTATGGAATGTCAAACTTTTTGTGACATTTTCTGATTCATCCCTGCACCCTGAACGTATTTCATGTAAAATGTCCCATGACTAACTCTAGCGATACAGGAGTCATTGTAGAATGAATGAAAAAATGAAAAAAAAATTGTTCTTACGTAAATAAACGTATTTGTATTGAAGGAAGTGCTCAAAATGTGCCCCTTGAACTATTTGGCAATCAGCTAAGTAATAATAGAGTTCCTCAATAACATTTTCCAGAATTTCAACAGTAATGAGACGGCATTCGTCAGTTCTTCTCCTTAACTCATTTAAATCCGCCGGTTACGTAACGTACACGTTACTTTTTAAGTGGCGTCATAGAAAACAGTCAAGCGACGTCAAATCCGGCGATCTAGGGTGCCAAACTATTTCACCTCCACGTTCTATCCAAACTGCAGAATAAGCAAGCTGATTACAAAACAGATTAGACAAAAAAAGACAAGCCGTTAGCATCCTTATGAAGGTCGTTTAGAATGGCCTTTCAGATCGTCAGATTTGTAGCATCTGCACATTTCGAGCACTTAATCCAATCCCAAGCATTTAATACTATTTTCAATAATAAATCACAAGTCCACGCGCTTAATCCAAAAATATAGATTTCTTTATATCCGCCATCGCTGTTAAACCGCTAGAATTAGCCGCAGGACATGTTCCATTAAATGCTTTCACAATGGCAGGAAGAATCAGAAAATGGCAGGAAAATTTTGCCATTCCATAAGAAAAAGCACAACTTCAATTCCCTGCTACTCTGTGACGCACCTCATGTATTTCTGAATACCGCAGAATGGTGGAATTTATATGCTCCTTCAATTTTTATATGCGATTTTTTTTTAGTAAATTCTATATTTTTCGAGATGTTTCAAAGTTCCCGGACTTTTTCTCCACAGTGTATTAGGAAATACTCGAAAATTGCTATTTTTTTTTTTTTTGATGGAAACAGACCTCTGTATCGCTCTTAAGATTTGGAGACGATGGCCTCAATTCAACTCTACGCTTGAAAGCTATGATCACGAAGAGGAAGACATCATCATGTACCACTTTATATCTCCCAAAGGAAAAAGTGCGGACGTCTCCTTTGAATAGAAATGAACCAATCTACAGCGTGACTCATAATTAGGTTTACAATTTTTAAAGGTCAATTTCGAGACTTAAAATATTAAGAAACATTCCTCCGAGCTTTGATCGAAAAGTACCCCCCCCCCCTCCTCCCTCAGGAAATTACAGCTTTTATCATCCTTGAAATATATCTCTAAAACGTACGCAGCAAGAAGTAAATGCTGGAATTCAATATTAAAGTATCATATTGGGTATTGTTAGTTCGTAGATCCGCAACATAATATATTTTCTAGATCTGGGAAAGTCAATTTTTACTTTTGTCTACATTTCTATTAAATAAATGTGGAATTGAAATAGAGCCATAACATGCATTAAATAATTCTTTTATTGACTTTAGAACGAAAAACTCTCATTTAGAGCAAAAAAAACTTAGTTACATTCTTAGAGCAGCGGCATTATGATATTTCTTATTATAGGTCCTCTCGGATCACCGTGCATATCGAAATAATTTACGTTAACATGAATTTTCCAATTGAATCGGTTGAGTTGATAAACGAAAAAACTCACCCTTAGAGCAAGTATTATATGCTCTAGTATGTAGTTTCGCACATAAGTGGAATTTCAGAAAATAGCGTAAACTATTACATTCATTTTCATTTGCTGCTTGATTTGCTTAGCTCGACCATCTAGCAATTTAACGCACCTTGGGGGTTGGTTAAAGGAGCAGCTGAAGTGGTTTCGGGGCAATTCAGGTTCCAATTAAAATAGCTCGTGTTGACTTATATAAGACGAATTTTGTCAAGTTTCTGCAAGTTCAATGGCGGAACGGATAATCCCATCCATTATAAAACTGAGCGAAAGTTGCAACAATCCTTATCATTGTATTTTAGAGGTTTTAAAATAAAAACACCATTACTGGAAGTGTTTATACTAGAAACTTTATGTATATTTTAGGAGTGTTTTGAAGTTTATGTTACAAGTTGAGCATATAAATCCCTTAAACTTTAACAATTTATATGACTTTTAATGGCTAGATTAAACGCCTACATGATATGAATAAAGTTTAGCCAAGATTGAATGAAACCGGCCAAAATAATGCAGCTTGAAAATTTATTATCCTATTCTCCCGAAATTTTAATCCAAGTGATGTTTACTCGTTGAAAATTTTAGTTTACACTTACTACTTATCGAATTAAAAACAAGCCCATTCATTCAGGTAGCATAATGGAGCTTTGAAGTTGTATAGTATCCCATAGAATGTATTTACTCTTGATTCAGAGTCCTGCTTAAGCTTTGCCTTTATCAAATATTATTATGCACCGAGTGGAACTAATCGGAATTCTACACACTGATAGGTAATGAGACCCTGTTCGAACCTGTAACGTATACAGAAACTGTTTCATGTGCGATCGCCCAACTAACACATCATTATGGAACCGTTGTTCGACCTGTCACAGGTGAGATAATAGATTTCAGAAAATTAATAAACCAATTTGGAAATGCGTAAATGCGTGCTAAGCAAACATTTCTGCACTGCCTGGAAGTTCCTAGTTTATAACTTCCTCCCGCCTTGTAAATAAGTAAAATGTAGAGTTCAAGGTAAATTTATAGCTTTAAGTGGCTGAAGCAGAAACTTAGTAAATATTAGATAAACCTATTTTCAGAAAACAATTATATGCTGAATTTCCACGAATCTAATATTTGCCTTCTTGCATAAAAAGGGTTTCTTGAAAACAGCCCTTAAACGTCCCAGTAATAAATTCGCTTCGTGCTAATACCGCTTGAAGGCAGCGATCTGTATAATTCACCATAGTTCAGCATTCTTTTATACCCTTTTTATTTTAGATTACCCCATAAAAGAACGCCATTGATACCTTATCTTTGGGAAAGAAAGATACTTATCGGGCACTCGAATAAAAAAATTGGACTACAGCACCGGAAATAAAAAGAGTATTTTAAAACAAAGAGCTATAATATTATATCTCGCAGCGGAGGCCAGAATTTTATTTCCCTTAAGACTAAAGTCAGCGCCGCTGCCAACATGGGATTCGGGGTCTAAAAAACAAAGGCGGCAATATATTACGCCTCTGAAGGATCTAAATTTTCACCTTTCACAGTTCTTAATACCACGTCACAAGTGGAAACACAGAAACTTTTCTAAAAATATAACCCATCGAGGAGAGTACGGATATAAACATGTGTGTCGGATTTTATGCACTCCCAGAGATGGAGAAATTCCAATAGATTTCTTTTACCCTGAGAAGCGGAAAATGTCTAAAACGCATCAAAATACTTACCGATAACCGTAAACCTGAACATCACATCAGGCAACAATCTATGATTGATCAGGCATATGTAATCACCACTATCGGCTGAAGTAACGTTCATGAACACGAGCCTGTAATCATTGTCCATGGTGACGCGGTCCTTCCATTCATGATACAAGGTAGTGCCCGCATCTTTGTGGTACTCCAACACTTTCTTATGCTTGGATTCTGAGTGCCATTCCAAGTATTGCACGAGGGTACTTTGATTGGCACCTGGGCACCGGAATGTGAAGTTTTCTTTCGCGTGCGCTGTATAATATTCAGCCTTCATGGGGGTTTCTGAAACAAAGTTAGATGTGAACGAAAGAGAATTTTTTAGGGATAACGTCTTAATGTAGCTAGAAACGTTCTCTTAAGTGGGCCATATCCATATAAATGATTTTTAGGATATAAATTAGTTGGTTAAAGCGCAAAATAGTTCTTTCAGAACGTCGCAGTCGCGTAGAAAAGCAGCTGGAACCTTAAAACAAATAAACATTGACTTATACGGTTTGCGAACTTTAATAGTTTAAATTCTGGAGAAGTGACTTCAAAGTTCCTAATTTCTAGTAAAGTCCTTGTTGAAGATTTTGTTTAATTGAAAAAAATACTTTACTGAATGTCGCAATGAAGTAGCAAAGCAACTGTAGCTTGAAAGCAAGGGGAGGTAATAATGATACCAATAAATATCATTATTCCAATAGTATAAGCAAGTAGCAAAATGATGTTACCGAGGTTACAAAATGCAACTTATTTTCGTAGAATACCAACGACTTGATAGAATTCCGCGAAAAGTCTTTCTAAGATTATGATGGTTTAAAGATTCCCAGAAACAATGCTAGTAAACCATGTGGATTTTCAATAATCTTTTTAATAATCTGTTTTTGCCTGCGCCATTCCTAGAGTCTTAAATTTCAAGAAATTCGACTGAAAACGCATAGGATTGTAAACCATACGGTCATAGCCTTATATAAATTTTAGAAACGAAAAACTTTAACACCAGGTATATCGAAACCTAAGCATTTGCGGACCTACGTTTACAGAAAGAAAAGTCTTCTCTTGACCTCAAAAAATCTTTGTACTAAATTTTGAATCACTCCGTATATTGTAGTAGACGTAATAATCCCATTTTTTTTTTAATTTTTCAGTCTAAGATTCTTTCAATTCTATGTTTAATAAAATTCCCAACACTCCTGTATAATAAATAAAAGCCTTTAGTGCAAACTTGCTAGTTCTATATTTAGCAATCCCATATCTGTCATCCCATAATACTTTCGAAACTTGGGTAATACATAATGCCCCTAATATCAAACTGAATATATTTGCAGATTACTATTATTGTCTAAAATACCGAGTTTAGCCTACTTCCTAAGTAAGAAGAGGTAGGGGGTGGGTGAGGGTAAAGGAGGTAGATTTATAGACGGCTGGTAACATATGATAGTCCAGACTGGGGCTTATTTAGCCTCAAACTTTAAAACCCCTAGTTAAAATGTTTTTTGAGACGTGAATTTTTTACTTTTTCTTAATAGTTCCTATTCCGAAAGTTGCAGTCCAGTAAATAGAAAACCAGCTCTAATCTTAAAAAAAAGCAGAGGTCATATATAGTCTGCGACATTGGACAATCAACACTCAAAGCCAACGACCTCAAAATTCCAAATTTACAGTCAAGTCCTCACGGAAGGAATTTCTTTTCAATTTTTATTAAAAAAATACTCTTCTGACGATTGCTGTTAAGCAAGCAAGCAAGCAAAGAAAATAACTGTAGCTTGAAACCAAGGAGAGATGAACTTGCGCGATTTACGACAATGAATAGTCCAGATTCAACGGTAATGACCTCACAATTCCAAATTTCTAATTAAAGTCTTCTTTGAAGGGTTGTTTTGGGAATTAAAAAGATTCTGAATGTAGCGTTTAAGCAGAAAGGAAATCGTAACTTTAAAACAAGGAAAAGATAGACCGGCCCAACTGCTCACGTAGTTCAGAGCGTAAGTTTTAAGAGCTGCTAATCACAGACGGCTTGAACGAGCTACCAAGTGGCGCCACTCGGTTGCTGTGAAACGCTTCTCACTTAAATGAATTTTGAACCAGCTCGCCAATATTGGAACTAACTCGTCCAAACGAGCCACGAATTACTCTTTGCCACATATATACGTCTCAAGTACTAGAAAGTGCCCATAACCAAGTACAGTAGTTCCCTAGAAGCATCTGCCCATTCATGAGCGATTATTCTATTGGCGTAAGCCGCACTGACTGATATGAATGAACAGAATTATTAATGTTTAAAATAACCTAAACCACCCTGCTCTCCGTATATGAACAACCGAACTAACTTTCTCGCCCCCTTCCACATGAACCTCTCTACAGCGCGACTAAGTAGCGAGACAAAATCGGTTGATACAAGCGACTGAGTGGCGTTATTCAGTGGCGCGACGAAATGATTCGTCGGTGGAACATCTAAATGATGGCCCGACCCGTCCCGAGCGACCCCATGACAAATCGTTCGGGTCGGGCTAGATCTCTGACATCTCACGTTCGAGCCGGGTCGGGTTTCGTAGTAAAAAATTGCTTACAATAAAAAAAAACGTTAAATTCTAAATTTATTGCCAATTTTAGTACAATATTAATATGTATTTCACATTCGAAGCTGAAATTGCATGAAATTTGGTGGCGAAAATAGGAGTTTCGACGAAGAACTGATTTTTACAAGCTTCAAAGAGGAAAATGATACGTCATAGTAAGGTCTCGCTTAAGTCAAATTTGAATTTTTATGAAAGAAATATTTTAATTTTCCTGTATTGTGTGCGTAAATCATCAAACGAATCATTTCGTCAGGTTCTAGAAAAACCGACATGACAGCTAATTTCGAAATTTTGTAAAGATCTTTGGCTCAAATTCCCCAAATCCCGGCGGCTCGGACCAAATTCTATTTAAAATGTGATCAATGAATACGAAATAAATATAAAGAGAAATATAATAGCTTAAAGAAGCTCGGAAACAAAGAGCCTAAACCAATCAAAATTGAATGCAAATGCTAATGAAGTCTTTGGCAAAGCTAAAGGTAGTGTGGCCCTCAGGAATACTTAATTGAATTATTGGTCTATAGGCGAAATTAATTAATAAGCCAATCAAATCTCTAAGCACTTTGAAGATGTTTTCCGTAATTGAAACGTAAAATTTACATTGCTGTATGCGCTATTGCATTAAGTTGTGCTGTTAAATGAGTTTATTTCTTTGTCGCTTCAAAGAAATTAACAGGGACTTGCAACGCAGAGCGATTCAAGGTACCAACGTATTTCAATTTCCCAGGAAAGTCTGGAAATACGCATCCACCATGGTATCATCTCTAGGTAGAGGTTCAATTAAATGTGATGTTGAATGAATTTTAACAAAATAAAACGGGTGAATGTCCGAAAAACTTGGAAAATTAGTTGCAGCTTGTGCACACATACACGGTTCTATTATTTTCCGCTACATGCTAAGCAAAACTAATGTGTTTTCCGCAATTTTCAGCGTGGGCTTATTTGCAAGAGTTTTAAAGGAAGATTTTCCACCGTCCCTATATTGCATGCCCGCCAAGGCTAATGTGTTCCAGGGCATGCGGCCTTAATTAGCAGTCTATGGCTTAGTAAAAACTAATTATTGAGAAGTGGAAACCAAAACTGGTTTTAAACATTAAACTTCGCTGAAGGTTAAAATATAACATTCCCAAAGTTTCTAATAGATTTAGGACATTATCTGGTTACCTGTAATAAAAATCGCTCTAACGAGTTCGCATAAAATCCCAAAACTTTTCAGTGAGTTTAATCGAAACAATCTCTTGCTACACCACTCATTCTTATTAAGAATTCCTAGCAAAATCCTTTATATTGGGGCTAAGCCCTCAAGGAAAGGCAGCTTGGTATTTGTTTCAGGGAAACTTTAAGCAAAACTTTTGTTTCATCGCGGAGCTTTTTAAAAACTAAAACTGTAGTGTCAAACACTCTAATATAGAGAGAATATTCTAATAAAACGACCTTTGGATAAAGCCTTGCCATATTTCAACAATGTAAGAGGTCTCTAAAAGTATCTATAATTTAACTCGGCCAAGTTAAGCACAGATATAATAAGAAATTTATGTCGTCGATAAATTTTATTTAATCTATCTCTTGGACGAGAACTTTTTCTTCTAAACTTTCCAAATCATTTATTAAAGAAATAAAGAGACGGATTTGTTCAAACTATTCTACGAGCTAATATTGCAGTTTATACCCAGGTCCCTTGCTAATTTTAATAAGAAAAAGCCTTAACGAGACTCAAGGGAACTTTTTTGCGAGAAAAGTTTGCGCAGAGCATTCTACATAGGGTTTATCACATCAAGTAAAAATAATAATATCAAGTTGCACCGTGGAGTACCCTTGTAACACAATTAGGATTTCAGAAAAACGTGTTAGGAAAATTGTATATTTTTAATCTATTACCAATTTAATATTATATGAAAAAAAAATTGCCTCAAAAAAATGCATTGAAAATCGCATTGACTTTTGTCAATTAAATTAAAAGCGTCATTCTTATTATAAATATCTGTGTCATTAATCCACTTAAGGCCTTCGAAGGGCAAAGGGGAGCAGGTGCCTCTAGGCATTGACGTCATATTACATAACGCAAGCAGGTGATTCTTCGGTATTATACCCTTCATTCATCTAGTTCATATTGAGTTTGCGATATCTATTTGAACAAAACCGTATCAACGCCGGTTAGCGATTTGAGACGAATTTCAATTTAGTGGTTTACGAACGATTTTTTCAAATTCGCAAATTGAAATTTGTCAAACGTACCCCCAAAAATTAAAGGAAAAATCTGGATGCGCACCATTCTACCAAAACTCAGCAGCATACGTAAGCATGTATTTTAGTAAGTTCCAGCTCTGTCAGATTTTATGAAGAAATCCCGATTTAATAGCCAAAAAATATCCCAAATTTCGAAAGTAAATCCGTATTTTTAAAATTCAACTGAATTATTTAAATTTCGATGCACAATTCCCAATTTTCAAAAATATCCTTAAAATGTGGATTACTCTAAATATTATAGAATAGATTGTTCTGATGTGGAGTGGAAAAATTTTCCAAATTTTTAGGGACAATAAGGGCATCTAATTTAAATGTTAAAAAGAAACTGTGATTTTTCAAAACTCAAAATATCCAGTCGGATTTTAAATTAAGCAATTTGGATTTTACAAAAATTTTGAGTATTTACCGAATTAAATGCGTAATTTCAACTCTATTTGCTTGAGCTTCACATTTTGTTGATAAGCTACGAAAAACAAGATTAAACGTCATTCCTCAACATTCGTATCGGTTCTGGGAAATATTAATTTATTTGTAGAAAAGTTAGACAATCCCTCTAGTCAATCTGAATCATTTAATACCGATTTTAGTAATTTTTTATTAGTTTCCGGGTGATAATAAGAAAACCAGCAATTCGTATTATCATGTACAGTGGCGGCCATAAGTATGAAATATTATTTTAATTTGATAAAATATTTTTTAAAAAATACTAAACAAAAATTACACAAATGTTTGAAGGACTTTATTTAATTTCCTATAATTATAACATAAAATTCAGACTTCTAATCGCAAAACTTTTTAGAAAAATGAAAATGATAAATTACACTTGGACAAAAGTATGGAATATTTTTTACATCATGGTATGGAGCCTGCCATCTTAGGTAAACTCAATATTTTCAGGCATACCCCTTAGCATCTAGGACAGCCTGACATCGACGCTGCATTGAATCAATTAGATTCTGGCACGTTGAAGAAGAAATGTTTTTCCATTCTTCTTGTATGATCCTCCACAATTCTTCAGTATTTGACACGTGTCTTTGTCTAATTTTTCGTTTCCAATGGTCCCACAGATGTTCGATGGGATTTAAATCAGGAGATTTTGAAAGCCATTCTGTAACATCTATCTGCTTTTCAATAAACCAATTTTTAATCAACCGCGAAGAATGTTTAGGATCATTATCCTGTTGGAACCGCCATACCAGTGGCATTTCTTCCTCGGCAAATAGAGGCATATGCTGCTCTAGGATATCTTTGTATAAAAACCGATCCATTATTCCATCAATTTCGACTCCAGATTTCGAAAAAGATCCCCACACCATTGAGCTCTGACCGCCATGTTTAACGGTGGGCTTTTGGTACTTGGGATCAAGTCTCTTCCCTATTGGTCGCCGAACGTAAGTTTTTCCATCCGAATGAAACAGTTTGATTTTGGTTTCATGACTGAAAAGGACGGAATTCCATTTTTCGGGTGTCCAAAACAGATGTGAGCGTGCAAACTTAATTCTGGAATTCCGGTTTTTTTTGGAAATTAATGGTTTCTTCACTGCCAATCGTCCAAACAATCCAGTATCACATAGACGACGCGTCACAGTACGATCACTAATTTCAATACCACTATTAGTTGTAATTTCTTCCTTTATTAAGCGCGATGATTTTTCGGGATCTCTGGAGGATATAATGTTAATACGTTGGTCTGTAGGGGCTGTTGTTTTTCAGGGACGTCCTGTTTTCGGATGGTTTTTTCCGGCGTTGAATACCCAAAACTTCCTCAAAATTTCCGACACACACCCCTGGCTCACAACAAATGTTTTTGCGATGTCCTTCTGATTGGCTCCGTTATTTGACATCTTCACTATTCGTGATCGAAGATCTTCCGAAAGATATATTTTTTTTACCAATTCGGCTTCAAATTCTATCGAACTGTAACACTCAATACTGAATACTAAATGCAAAATAAATTAAAATATTTGATATTCCATACTTATGGCCACCACTTTATATCGTATACAGGGTGAGTCGGGAGGATCGTGCAAAACTTCAGGGGCGTGTTGTACATGAAAAATAAATGTAAAAAAACTCAAATGTTGTTATCCGATTTTCGTTTGTTTACAAGTTATAGCGTAAATAACATTTTTTAACTAGGATTCTATTTACCATAAATGTACCTGGACGTTGGATTGGTCGTGGTGGCCCTATTAGTTGGCCTCCAATGTCTCCAGACCTCACACCACTAGACTATTGTTTGTGGGGTTGGTTTAAAACTGAAGTGTACAGAGTAAAAGTGGACCCTCAAGATGCACTAATTCAACGCATTAGAAATGCTGCAGCTGCCATTAAAGAAAGACATGAAACAATCAGGAGCGCAACGAATGCTCTTCATAGACGAAGCCGAAAATGTTTAGAAGTTAATGGAAATATTTTTAAACGTTTACTATGATATTCAAACGTTAATTTATGGAATTTCTTATGAAATTTATAATTTTTTTTTTAATTTTATGTTTTAATTTTATTTACGCTATAACTTGTAAACAAACGAAAATCGGATAACAACATTTGAATTTTTTTACAGTTATTTTTCATGTACAACACGCTCCTGAAGTTTGGCACGATCCTCCCGACTCACCCTGTATAAGTTGATTTCATGCTGTCACACTTAGCGCCTAGGTCAAATCAAATAATGCTTCTTCAAGACAACGTAGAAAAAATAGGAAAGAGAATAATGATTGAAATGATTACAGTTCTTTAAACGATACATCTCTTATTAAAGCCCCAGAAGTTTGCTTAGCAACAACGTTACAGTATCATGTACTGTAGGGTTCAATTTACCTGCCACAAATCAGCACAAGATAAACATTGGTTATGGCTAATGAATGGTTTTCTAAAAACAAACTTACTAGTTAACAAGAAGCGAACGAACGCTGTAATATTTCGGACAAGCAGAGCAAACTTGGGTAATGCCAATAAACGTGAACCTACAGTAACAAACGTTTGTATAAGGCATTTTGTAAAACTTTTGGGTATGGAATTAGATAATGCCTTCTCCTGACAAAGGCAAATGGTAATATCCACCCTAGTCACTAATTATAGAAACAGAACATTAAATTATACCCTTCCATTACATCCTCTATCAATATATGAACATTGCCTATTCTGTAGCTATATTAAACTAGATAATAGGCCTCCAGTGAGCATAAAAGCTATGTAAAATATCAAACACATTAAGAAAGCTGTAGTTGATTCTGAAATGGGGTGAACAGGGTGTTTCGTGTTAGCTGGCCAATAGGCCAACCGTAGGTTTCTTATCCGAAAATAATTCGACTTGCTTTAAGGCACGTTTTTCTTTGGCGCTTTATAGGAATGGTTGTCGAAGTTAATAAAAAAGAAATATTTTTGTTAATAACATGGCTGTTTCTTCATATACGTTAATGAAAATTTTCAGTAATGTATACTTCAACTAGGCGCATATTTCCTATAATTTGAATAAAAACATTTGAAAAAGTAATGGGGAAAATGAGATGTCGTGAACACATTTTCCCCCCAAATTTTTTTGTGCACTCCCATAGCACATTTGTTTAGTTATTCAGATTAGTTGTTTCTTTATCCGTATTTCTTCATTCTTGTAAAATTTTAATTCACAACATACTTTAAAAGGTATGTCAGCTTTATTCTTAATTTATTTAATTAGCCACACCAGGAAGACGAAATTTTACAAATTTTCCATAACAATCCGGATATCATCACGAGAATGATTCCTTTTCAAATACAAAATCAAGACAAGTGTAACGTACACGGAGCACTAAAACGGGAATAACGTGTGTTTTGGAACTACGTTCGCAGGTTAATAAAAAATGGAACGTCACGTGCTGAGGTGCAATAAGCTGAAAGCTCTTCTAAAGTGCAAATTAAAATTTTGCAAGAATAAAAAAAAATCCAGATAAAGAAACAACTAATTTGAATAAGTAACCGAATGCCCCATTGGCGTGTGTTCAAAAAAGTTAGGGGGCAAATGCGTTAACTACCCCCCATTGTTTCTCCAAATCTTTTAACCCAATTTATACGAAATATGCGTCTAATTAAATTATATATGTACGTATATATGACTGCAAAATTTCATTAAAATATGCTAAGTATCCAAGTTATTAACAAAAGTATTATACTTTAACTAACTTCAACACCCTGTGTAACGAGTATAAAGCGCCAAAAAACAAAGTGTCATAGGGACAGTCTAATTATTCTCGCATAAGGACTCTCGGGTTCCCAGATTAGCCCTTTAATATGAGACACCCTGTATATAGTCTTCTGTAACATAATTTTTGAAATGAAGATGATCATCATCATCCACAGATCGACCGAGATTTTCTTAATTCTCCTCGTTTTACAGCACTTTCAAGTAGCAAAATATTTAAAAATACATGTTAAAATGAACAAGTATTTCAGAAATTAAAACAGACATTACAACCGGATTCATACACACTTTTACAGCTTTTCAAAGTGGTTAGTTTGAGAAGAGGAGGGTGGTATTGAGTAATAGGGCAAATAGGCTATTGATTCCCAAGATACTGACGCTCGAATTTTGAAAACTTGAAAAAAAGCTACCATCTTTTTTTGAGGAATTTTCACTCAAAACTATTCCTTCAAATTTATATAAACCTATTAATGAGTCTATATCTATATGCCTTTTCATCCCAAAACGCGTAAATTCAAAGTTCTAAAATAATTTATTGCCGTAATCAAAAAATATCTTCCTTCCATTTAACCCCCTCCATTTAAAACGTCTATTTATTACGTCCTCAAAACGCTATAATTTATTTTTTTAAATGAAAAAAATATATTTTTACGTTTTCAAATGAGGTATGCCAAATCTCTATATCCAATTTAAAAATTTAGCGTTGGTAGCAGGCTGTAAAATGGGGTTAAATGGAGGTATGAAATATTTACATTACAGGAGGACGTTTAGCAATTTAACGTTTAGTAATTAATCCACGAGTTTTATATTTATAAAAATATTTAACCTTGCCGCGTATGCGAACCGCACCGAAAACGGCACTTTGTATCTCGCTAACGGAGCATTTCCAGATCTATACCATTATTATAGGGCAAATGCAGCTAAAAGCTATTTTTCAAAACTAAAATGAGTTAGTAGTCAGAGTGAAAGTAAACATAAATAAATTCCTTCTTTTTATCGTGGAACATAAATATGCCCACCAGTAATTTTGATACAGGATTTATTTATTTTTATGGGATTTATTTAACAAAAATATATGATGTCACCTTATTCTGCATATTTTTCATGCATCCGGGTTTCGGCTTGGAGTGAAAAAACACAACCGCAGTTTAGTTTACATTTCCTTTAACTAAGTATTATACAGGGTTTTCCACATTAAACTACGAACTTTAAAGGGCAAATGAGAACTCTCTAATCAAGGTAAAAACATTTTTATTGGATTATTACACTGACTTTCAAAAAAACCGCAACGCCAAGAAGAACACATCGTACACGTTTGAAATTCTGGCATCACGTTTGGTCGGGTAATGGATAAAAACGATCAAAATATCTAAAGAAAATTATTGTGAATAAGTGAAAAAATTTAATAATAATTTAATAATGGGTGGTATCTCCTCTTAAATTAATACATTCCTGTAAGCGACGGGGCATGCTTAAAATTAAATTCTCAATATCTTCCTGTGGTATTTTATCCCAGGCAATCTGCACCTGCTCGCGGAGTTCATCTACGGTCTCTGGAGGGCGAGCTAAACGTTGAAGTCTCCGACCCATTATATCCCATACATGCTCTATTGGGGACAAATCTGGAGACCGAGCTGGCCAAGGCAAAGTATCCAAATTTTCAGCTCCCAAATACTTCAAAGTATCGTTGGCTACATGTGGTCGCGCATTATCCTGTTGAAATGTGCTTGCAGGATGGTCGTGCATGTATGGTACAAGAACCGGTTCTAAGACACTATTAATGTACCTCTGAGCATTTAATCTATCGTAAATGGAAACAAGAGGAGACCGACTACCATACTGGATGGCACCCCAAATCATGACACCTGGTGTTAAATCAGAATGATGCCTTTCTAAAAAGTCCAAATTTAATC
Source organism: Euwallacea fornicatus (assembly GCF_040115645.1). Taxonomy (NCBI): domain Eukaryota; kingdom Metazoa; phylum Arthropoda; class Insecta; order Coleoptera; family Curculionidae; genus Euwallacea; species Euwallacea fornicatus. Next base: position 1,924,054 of record NC_089573.1, read on the forward strand.
GCTCTCCTCTGCGCCTTCTAACACATAACCGTCCATCAGATCGCCATAAACAAAATCGGCTCTCATCACTGAACACGATTCTTCTCCACTGATCCACCCATTGCACTCTCAGACGACACCACTCCAGTCGGGCCACCCTGTGATTTCGTGATAATGGAAGCCATAGGACGATATGAATTTAGCCCAAAACTTCGAATTCTGCGATACATCGTGCTAAGGGAGACCCTTCGATTTAGGGTGGCTGCCCAGTCAGCACCAAGAGACGAAATTGTTTCAAACGGGGCGCCGGTCGCTGAACGACGAAGTCGCCGGTCTTCGCGTCGGTTCGTCATTCTTGGACGGCCACTACCACGATGACGATTTACTGACCCTTCGTTAGACCAATCTCTCCAAGCTCTTAGCAGTGTTGATGCGTTTCGATCCAATCTACGTGCAATTTCGCGGCAAGGTAAACCTGCCTCATGCATACCAATAATTGTTCCCCTTTCAAAGGGAGTTAGCTGTCGATAAACTGCATTTTGGCGTACACGAGGTATTTTGCACTACCACACATTCCATATGGTACTAACAATAGTACCTTTACCGCTATCCGCCTGTAAAAAAAATTGCAAAAAGAACGATCGTCACAGATAAAAAAGTAAAGAAAAACTTCATATCGCATTAAAATACGAACTTGAAATTTTTATCATTTTTTTCTCTTTACAAGGCTAAAATCATACCAAAATTTCAAATGCATACAGTGCGTTCTTCTTGGTGTTGCGGTCTTTTTGAAAGTCAGTGTAGCTAATTCTATGAGATTTATTAATAATTTAGATAACTATTCAATTTTTAAACATCATGTCTTCATATAGAAGACATGGCATATGCCTTCAATCAACTTCAACGTAATTTTGAATTCTAAATTTTGCATTACCCGGCCAAGCAAACCTCCATCTTGACCTGGATCCACGAAAGAAGACTTCGTCAGCTTCGTTAAGATTTAAATTGTTTAGTCAAAATAACTAGTTCTGTAACAATAATTTTTAAATTTTTACCCCTGCCGTTCGTTATTGGTATGAAAATTCTCGCGAATTGTTCACCAAAAGCTCCATGATCCAAAAATCGTCGTTTAGTGTGGTGTAGCAACAATTCTGAAACTAAAAGAGCGAATTCGGAAAAAAACTGCAAGAATAGATCGAGATTTATTCTGTCGAGTGATGCAAAATGTTGAACTGAAAATTCAAATTTGCATTGAACTTGATGGCGGGCAATTAGAAGATACGATTTTAAAAAAATGAACGATTATATAAACGACTAAGAAATCCCATAGAATTAGCTATATAGTGGCCCAATAAAAGATTTGTTTTTGCTCTGATTAGAAAGTTTTTATTTGACTTTTAAAGTGCATAGTCTAATATGGGGAACCCTGTATATTGCACAAAAAACATTTTGATATCCAATAATCACTTACACCAACGAGTCGACTTCGCCTACAAACTCGGTTAATTGGTCAAATTTGTCATAAAATTTTGTATTAAGTTCATCGGTGTCCCAACCTTTAACGAAATACCCCCAGGGATGCAACATTGTTACCGAAGCTCGGAGTGAGTACAATCTATTAAAATATGGAAATTCCGATACCTGACTGACACAAAACAGAATAGTAATTATGGAAAACATTCTCAAGGTGTTTAAAGGCTTGACAGGTCACCATTGACTTATTAATTAACCTCCTTTATAGCCAAATAATTCGATTAAACATTTCAGAGGGTTACACTACCTTTAGCTTCGCCCAAGACTTCAATTAGCACCGTTTTAGTGGGGGTTTCTAAATTTCTTAACCTTTTTATATATTGGAGTCATTATTTACATTTGTATAAATGAGAATTGAGTTGGGCTTGTCCATTTCAGCACCCACACGATCGGAACTTCAATTTGTTTGTAACAGTTAAAGAATGTTTTATGAGGTAATTTAAGAGGAAATAAATGAATGGGACGATTTTTCATGAGAAAAGTCTAGTTACGACATTTTTAAATAAATAACATTGTGGTCAAGATTGATCGCTGCGTTTCCAGAGTGTACTAAATTCGTTCATTACAAATTCATTCCCAGACCAATTCACATGAATAGGAACTAACTTTTTCAAGTACTTAAAATGTTTTCACAGAGTCAGCACTAAATTTATAATGGAAGAATACCACCTCCAAGCAAACTGATAACAAAGTACCATTGTGTTCTTACCACCATCCGTCTGGCGAATACCGCATCGGGTGAAAAGCAAATATGTGACAACAAAAATCGATATTGTTATGTTAATTTTAATAACTTTTGTACTTTTGAGGCAGATCGTTCTTTCTTCTTTTGGGTCTAATCACTCACACCCCAGTAAAGGTTGCTGCAGCGGTGAAATCACGCTCTCGGGCGAAAATCCTTGATAACGTTTCAATGACAAATCGGTCACTCTTTTCAAAATAATTTTTTATGAGTATATCATAGAAATTGACGCGTGGCGTCTTTAATAAACATGGATAGGACTTGATTACTTAGGCTTCAGCTGGAGGTTAACGTCGGACACATAAAAAGGAAATAAACACTAGCAAATACCACTTAGAATAATCACCAACACAGGAAATAAAATTTAAAGAGACAAATTTAACTATACTGCGTCTATGGAATGAAGAAATGAGACGTCACGGCAGGATCCACAAAAAATGCAGCAAAAATGTCTTGACGCCTGATAAACCGTCCAGTGGTTCAAGATGTTGAAAATGCTATAATATCTTGTTAATCCTAAATTTCAATGGGCATTTTATACAGGGTGTTTCCTACGTACGGTACATAACTTCGGGAGCGTATTCTACAGCTAAAATGAAGGTAATTTTGTTATATAAACTATATTTCAAAAATGCTTCGTTGCGGAAATACAGGGTGTGAAAATGTTATTGTCTGAAATTTAATGTCTCACGCACAGATAAATAAACGGTGTTGGTGCCTAGTAAAATGTCGACAATTTCGGTACCAAACAGGCAAGTACGCAACAAAAAATTCATATCTTCATACAAGTATTTCTTTTCTTAAGAATAATAAAAAAGAATGAAAAAATTTAACTACAATTTTTTTATTTATTTATTCGAAAACGATGCATCCTACGAAAAAAAGTCAAGAGACGTTTTTTCTTCCAAATCGAACAAATAATTAAAAAAGGAACAAAATATTGGAAAAGAATTTCCATTAAATTCCATTAAAATATCCAGCAATTATCCTGCCCACACGCCACTGGTTACGCAACAGCCACTGTTTTTAGCGTGAAATACGCACCGCTGCCAACTCTCAAACCCTGCAAGATGTCATTAAAATGTCTCAAGTAGTTTCGGAAATTGTAATTTTTAAAGAAATTTTCACACCCTGTATTTCCGCAACGAAGCATTTTTGAGATATAGTTTATATAACAAAATTACCTTCATTTTAGCTGTAGAATACGCTCCCGAAGTTATGTACCGTACTTAGGAAACACCCTATATATTTTTCCTCCATTGGAGGGTCCTAATAAATATTGTTTTTTCATTATTTCTTAATCAAGACTTTATGCAGGTACCTATAAGTCTCCCAAGTAAAATCTATCTTTAAGTGCACCTGATAGTTTCCGGTTATTTCCGAGAGTTATGTACTCATCTATACCCTCTTAGGGCTATCTGCATCTACATGTGCTCATCTTTATTTCTTCGCAATTGGTCTGTCTATAAGTTAGTTCACGTATGGACACTTTAAGTTTTTTTTTTCAATTATTTTTGTTAATTTTATTATTAAATGACACTAGAGTTTCCTACATGTTTAGCGTTTCTTATTGATATACTTTGTTTTTGAAGTAAAACGGCGGTGTGTAAATTTTTAAAGTATTTTATATTAAAGCTGTAATATTTAACTATTAATAAAGTTGGTGTTTTAAATAATTAGAACAATAAAACGAGTTAAAATATTAAAATTTACTAAACGGCTAAGTAATAGCTAGTTATATATAGATATACAGGGTGGTTCTAGATAAGTGGGACAAGCAAATATCTTGAAATCGGGAAGATCTACAAAAAAATGTTCAAACAAAGTCTTCTTTATTTTCAGGGCCTCAACTTTTTATAATGTCAATTTTTTTTTCAAGGTCACCTTCACCTGTCTTTTAAGGTCAACTTCATTTTTTCAAACGTAACAACCAATTTTTTTTTTGAGGTTCGAATTCTTTGTTGGTAATAAAAATGTTTTTACTTGCAACATTTTTTACTAAAAGTAATGAAATTCATAATAATAACAGACACAAAATAAAAAACATTTCATTAAACTTTATTAATTTATTTTAACACTTTTATTAATTTTGCAGTAAATTTTAATTTATTATAACAAAAATCAGTCCAACAGATGTTCGAAATGGTTTCCCTGCTGTTCACGGCACGTAACAATTCTGTTTTGAAATGGTTGTTTGGTATTTTCCAGCATTTCAGTTGTAATGTTTCGACAAGCGTTTTTGATCCGAATTTTCATGTCTTCGGAAGTATTTGGTACTCGACTATAAACTACTTGTTTTAAAGGACTTCACAAAAAAAAATCTAGTGAAGTCAAATCTGGTGATCGGGCTGGCCAGTTAACTTCACTACCACGCCCAATCCATCCTTGTGGAAAATGTTTATTTAAAACTTCTCTGACATTCCTAGCATAATGAGCGGGGCAACCGTAATATTGAAACCACATTGTCAAACTTTGCTCTAAATTAACTGTTTTTAACTGTTAATTTAACTGTTTTAACAGAAATTTTATAAAATTGGACTTCTAGCGTTCGCGGGATAAGAGTTTGGAATTATTACGAATTTCATTACTTTTAGCAAAAAATATTTCAAGTAAAAACATTTTTACTGCCAAAAAAGAATTCAAATCTCCAAAAAAAATTGGGTGTTACATTTGAAAAAATGAAGTTGACCCTAAAAGACAGGTGAAGGTGACCTTGAAAAAAAATATTGACAATATAAAAAGTTGAGGCACCGAAAATAAAGACTTTGTTTGCACATTTCTTTGTAGATCTTCTCGATTTCAAGATATTTGCTTGTCCCACTTATCTAGAATCACCCTGTATATATATATATATAAAGTATAAATAATATTTAGTGAAAACTATAGTTTTTGACAAAACGTGTGCCATAGAAACTAATAACTACTAACATTTCCTAGGTTAAAACTGGATTCAACTAACCTTCTTAGAAAACTCTAATTTTGACTAGGAAACCCTAGAATTGTTGTACGGTGATAGTTAATAGTATTTTTTCTTAGTTAGATGGAATTGTCGGTAACATTCACAGGCTGTCTTAGAATAAGAGGGTCAATGCTTAACCACATATTCCTTAATTAAAAATATATCGATTCGTGGTGACATACTTATACACCACGACCTCTGATGGTTTTAGAATAACAACCCTTGTCGAATATGCCCCGAGAAACAGAAATATTATTTATCAAATTTTGTTGCACTCCATATAGTAGTTTTTGCCTTATCTGCACACTTAAAAAAAAATATATATTTTGAGAGGCTCTATCTCCTGAGGGAGACAATTTCATATATAAGTAGATCACCATGGATCGATATATTTTTCACCAAGGAATATATGGTTACGTACTGACCCCCTCAATCTGGGACACGCGGTATATATATATGTGGTGAAAGTGGTTTTGATTTTGACCATTCCGCAACATTTCGAACCACTATTATCGCCGGCAAGTTTATCTCTGAACCATTTTTTGTGGGCTCTGTCGTGATAACTCATTTCTTTATTTAATAAACACAGTGTAGGTGTAAAATTCAAATGCCAATTACTTATCTCAAATCAACCTCTTGAATCACGTAAAGAAATTATCATTCCTCAACGACTAAATGGAGGAGTTTCAGAACGTTTCACGCATTTTAGAAATTCACCTCTCATACAATTTAGTTTAGTGTTTATTTTCGTTTTTTTTTTTTTATAAACACGGTATCCCGAAAGGTCATATCATAAACTCTAAGGGTTATATAGAAGGTAAAGTAATGCTAGTACTTCGCATAAAAAAATGCTTGTCGGCCTTCGTTACCATGTTATGCGCTCTAAAAGTAAGAAATTAGAAAAAGGATTTTGCGTGCGTCTTTCCAATAATTATCATGGAGACAGTGAAAGTTGGGAGGTGTAAATAACTCATAGTCGCGTTTATTTTGGTATGTAAACAGACGTTTCATATGTCTTCCTTATGGAAAGGAAATCAAAATTTCCCATTTAACTTTATTAATTATTTTAGTTAGTTAGAGAAATAAGTTTTTTTGTAGTTAAATTTTTTCATAATTTTCCTTCTAAAACGGTATATCTTGATTTAATCGATAGCTTGTACCGTTTTTGAAAAAAACTCATCTTATTGCCAACATGCACCATACATGCCAACAGTTTGAGATCAAACAAAATATTATTATGAAAATGGTATTTATTAGAGCCAAAGTTATAAAGAATATTTAATATGAGAGTCTTAGATTGCAACACAGCAGCTTTGACAACGTTACCTTCTATAAGTCCGAGCATTAGATGCATATCTGCATTCTGCTCGTTGCAGACTGCAAGGCATTATTAAAATAACTCATGTTGATGACACTGAATGTTGACATGAATATTTTTGATCATTTTAACTGTAATCTCTACCTATTTTTTCTAATAAACTGTTATTTTATTTGCTTTCGAATTGTTTGTATGTGTGCTGTATGTTGTTAACAAAATGTGTTTTTCTCCAAAAACGGTAGAAGCTATCGATTGAAGCAAGATATACCATTTTTGTAGGAAAATTATGAAAAAATTAAACTACGAAAAAACTAATAAGTTTAAATGAGAAATTTTGATTTCCTTTTCATAAGGAAGACGTATGGAACGTCTGTTTACATACCATGTCTTGGGGGGAATTATGTCATTCCCCTGGACAATGTAGCAGTTAGTGGGTTCTGCTTCCGCGGCTGGTTCTCAACCTTTTGTTTCCGAAGGACCACTCTCGTTTTTGTCAGACCGAAAGAAACTGAGTTGAATTGAATTGCTTGATTGACTTTTTGAATTTGTATATTAACAAAGTTCTTAGCTTAAAGGTATTGACGAGTGATTGGTGTCTGATGATTTCAAGGGCAAATTTTGACTTTTTGCGAATTGTCAATCTCTGATGAGGTCTAGTGTGAGCTGACTAAAAAGTGGGTGGAAGCCTCAACAGTCAGTTCCCACTACCCATCCCTTGTCACGCGGTGACGACCCTTTATTGAATTATTGGAATTGGACGTCCTCCGCGGTACCAGGGATTTGTCCTTTGTTTGCCTCTAGTTGGGTTGAAATCACCAGGGTTTACAACCTTTTCTACCACTATGGCTAATTGCAACCAATATCACAGACGTACTGCAGTGGGATTCTTGGAAAATCTTTACAGTGCAAATCCCTTTTCTATCGGCAATAAACTACTTCAAGGGACACCATTATGGGGAAGTTTCCAGGGTTAGGATACCCTTTCGTTATAGTTTATTGCCGACATTTGGCATTCCCGAAGAAGTCTGATTGTTTTCAGACATACCAAAATAAACGCGACTATGAGTTATTGACACCTCCCAACTTTCACCGTCTCCATGATAATTGTAAAAAAATCACCGCAAAAATTATATTTTTTAACTTCTCACTTTGGGAGCGAACCACTTGGTAAAGAAGTCCGCAAGGAATTTTCTTCATATGAAATATTAACGTCATTCTCACCTTGCCGGTGACTCCTAGAATTTATGAGGTGACCTTTCCGGACACCCTGTATAGAATGAACTCCACTGATGTGTTAGGCGCCATTTCCAGGAAATGGAAAGAGCCTCTTTCAACGTAAATATGATTTAAGACAGCAATCTTATGGAAGCAGATTCGCTAATTTCGTGCGCGCCAAAGTCGACAAGACCTTTTTTTTAATACTCATAAGAAATGTTAGACTGAAATTGCGAGAAATCTAATTCAATTTGCTCTTCACGCCTCAGCATTGCATTACATAGCTTCCCAGTTCCCAAAAGACTATTTTCTATAAATGCGCTATAACTGTGTGAAACGAGTGGTGAAAGGAAAGTAATAAGCACTTACAGAAGAGAATGTTCATATTACGTTACAATTTAGCCGGCCAAACGTCACGTAATAATACAGCATCACCGAAAGTACTTTGAAATGTTATTACTCTAAAACTGACCACCATAAACAGTAATGTGATTTTCATATGGAAATGTAAAACCGGCAATTTCCTTTTATTTTATTCATATTTTCACGTGCTAACATGTTGCAAACTTCCGGGTGTATTATGGTAATACCATTTTGTAAATTGTACCCTATTTTTCTGCATCAGCAAAAAAGTTCCTTAATAAGATTTCACGTTGTTTGCAAGCGATAGATGAATTATGACCCTTCGAAACGTTTGAAATTAACCTTTCGAAAATGCGTATACGTACAAGCTTACCTGTTGGAGCATTCCACCATGAGCTGCAGTGTGAATATTTCACTAGAAAACTGGATATTTTAAAGCCGAACTGAGGTGGAAAGTTCCCTATAGATTAACGAAACTAATCCCTCCTGTTCTCGGCTAGATCTCTTTGAAGTAGATAACCCTATACATTGTAGAAACAAATTAATTACCTTTAAGCATTTAACTTTGCATATCAAAGGTACCCTCTCAGTCATTAAATCACTTAGGCGAGGCAAACGTGGATTAATAAGTTATTTCGCAAGGCATCGTATGTTATATTTTATACCGAAAAGGATTTAATTGGAGGTAATTGATGCACGGAATCGCAACAGGTGTTTCTGATATGATTTCTCGTGATTTATGTAGGAGTATTTTTCTACGAGTTAGGCCAATAAGGCTTACGAAAGAGGCCCCTAATCGATGCATACGGAACAAGGCATATATTGATTTCTTAATAACGCAAGTGGGTGATTTGTATCATTCAGACGTCTGAAAATAAATCAGTTTTTCGGAGCATTCTCAAACAAAACCAATAACATTAAGGCATCGAAGAAACACAAACATTAAATTGATATATTACGAAGAATTGAATGATGCATCGGCATCATCATACAATATAACATGCTCCGAGGATTACGGGTTACGGGTTGAGGCAAATATATCTTACTTAACGACTATTTAATACCTAGATTTTCACCATAAAAAACAGTAAGATAAATCTTACGAGAGTTGAGCGAGCATAGCGGCATCTAAATGGTATTTTTCGGTTACGAAACATTAAGGAAAATAATTTCTTACACATGTTACGAGCATTTATAGCCGACAAAGCTCCATTAATAACAAAGGAACCTGGCTTGTTTGAACAGAAAGGGGCACCGTTTCATTATATATAAGCTGTAGCTCAAAATTATATGTTTTAAATGGCCTTAAATTGCAGCTTGTTCGCCTGCAAAATCACAAATATTAAACCTGCTTTTTAGCCCAAACTTTCTTCACGAGACCCTTTGGAACGAAATACCCTTAAATTACTTGCGTACACTCCCCTTCAATTTAATAGCTAAACTTCGGTTCGGTAGAGTATAGGGTATCAAATTTAATGAAATATGGTTAAATGCGACCACTTGATGCATTATATTATAATAGTGATGGGTAACATATCCACAAATCTCTACAGATCTCTTTGTTCTGGTAAACTCTGGAAAAGCTCACGGTGCCTATTTTAAATTTGCATCTATTAGAGTGCCGCCCTGCTTGGTTAAAAACTAATTTCAGTTTTGAAAAAAAACTTCTAATCGTATTTTCCACATAAAATATGCACAAATTTTTTTCGTGCAAATACCAACATGTAACTGAAATTATACAGGGTGTTAATTAATGGTAGGTCAGCACGTCATCGGGTAATTTCTTGTTTGATTTTAAGGTAGATTTTTCTTATAAGCATTGATCTGGATATGCTCGTTAGCCAGACACAGGATACCAAATTTTGAAAATCAAGGACCCGGCCCTAAAGACTATATCGATTTCGGATCGGTTCGCTTGAATACTTATTAGATTTCAATGCGCGTAGAATTCGAGATCCATATTTTCGGTCCAGTGCACATTATTTTTTTCGGTAGGCAACAGTTTTTTCCAGTGCACTCAAAAAATTAGAATAAATAGTGATGTGAGTGATGTCACGACCATAATGGAAATGACCGTCATGTCACAGTGTATCATTGCAATGGGGCTATTTGAGCGAGGAATTGCATAAATATTAGTAAACACACTCCTGTCGTATCTTGATCATTTCTACATTGTGGGAGCTATTTTTTAACTGTTGGTAGTAAATATTGCACTTTGTGGTTTTTCGCTTCGATTCGCTCTAACGCTTCAAATCTGTCATATGACGAAGTAATTTTGTGATAGTCAGAAACGAGTGTAATAGGCATTTGCATGACCGAATTTAAACAGTTTGTATTTAAACTCTGTTTTCTAATCAATTTTTGACAAGCTCTGACAAGTTTTGGCAAGTCGCACCGATGCCCTCGGTACATCCTCTCGAGATAGTGACATATCATGAATCATTAAAATAAATTAAAATTAAAGTTCCAATATTATAAAACCAAAAATAATTCAATATTTCGTTAGTCCCCTTTCAGCTTTAGTAACGGCTATTAGTCTTCTTGGCATCGGAAGGACAAGATTTTCGGTGCAACTAGAGGGTGTAAAATCCCAAGTTGTCTGCAGGGTTCTTTTAGACTATTTTTATCCGTAATTGTGCTTCTCATTGCTGAAGCTCTTATTTGTTTCTCTCATTTCTTCCATAAATCTTCGATTAGGTTTATATCGAAAAATTGTAATGGATGATCTAAGATATGGAATAGATAATACAGGGTTCCTCATATTAAAACGCGTACACTGCGTGACATAGAAAAGAGAATGCACTGTAAAAATGGTTTTGCTTAAAAAATTTTGAGTATCTTTATTTTGTATATGGGAACACAAAAAACTATTAAAGGTTCAGCCATATTCATTGCTGTATAATATTTACGAGTTATCAGAAATATATGTTTTTTTACTATAAAAATTACAATAAAATAATAACAATATGACTGCAAAATATCGTTTATTGACGTATAGTGTACTTAGAAAATGCTTTTAGATCAATCAAATGTGCCTAGGCGCCAAATTCAGCGAAATTTTCATCAACTGAGCAAGTTTGAGAGAGATCGAACAGTGGCTGATAGATCAATTAGGCACATCGTCACTAGGTTGAATCGTAGTGTAAACATTATAGTAAGATGTAGTTAGATCTGGTTCCAGGAAGAGCAAACGGGAAGAAGGAGAGGTACTGGACGATTCCGAAGAACTGCAGAACGTCAAGTTCGCCGTCTTCGAGTTATGGCCCTAAAAAATAGGTTCGCCTCGTCGAGGACGCTGGTGAATCAGTGATTTGCTGAGTGTGGAAGGCCCTTTGGGATTCGAATCATTTATCGCCGGATAAAAAGTTTTGAACTGATTTCCTATCGTCCCATCTTGTATTACACCTCACCTTAAATCATCGTGAAAATCGATTGCAGTGGTGCAGAGAACAGATACATTGGAATCTGGAATTGGATAATGTTTTGTTTAGTGACGGATTCAGATTCTGCTTGGGTATGCAAAGAAATAAGAAAAAGACGGGATCCACAATTTAAAATATAGAGGCATGTCCATCAGGCTGTTGTGGGAATGACTTGGGATACGATTGCATATGGTAGCAGGTTACTTTTACCTTCCATTAGTGGCAGTATGAGAGCTCCACGATACATCCAAGAAGTTCTGGAACCTCAACTCGTGCCTTATCTGGAAACACTTGTTAATTCAGTTTTCCAGCAAGGCAATGCACCACCATATGTGGCTAAAGTGACCATGGACTTCTTTCAGCAAAATGCAATGAATTTGTTACCTTGACCACCTCGATCTCCAGACCTCTCACCGATTGAACATGTATGGGATATTCTAGGTATCAAATTGCATAGTTTGCCCCATCCCCCACAAACCCTAGCGGCGCTATGTCATGCTGTCCAGTTAGCCTGGAATGAGATCCCCCAAGAGGACATCAATCACTGTATTAGATTCATGCCTAGACGTGTGTAGGAATGTATAAGACACCGCAGAGGGCCGACGATCTATTAATTTTTTTTTTATTTTTAACAATTAAATTTGTTCAACCTTTTAATGAAGTATTCGTGTTAGCGTAAGAGATATGCAAACCAAAAATTATTTAAATAAAACCATTTTTGCGCAGTACTCTCTTTTCTATGTCATATAATATACTTTAAAAGTCAAATAAAAATTTTCTAATGAAAGTCAAAAAATCTATTATTGGACTGCTATATAGCTAATTCTATAGGATTTATCATCAAGTTAGAATAACTACTCAATTTTTAAAAATCGTGTCTTCTAAACGCCCTTTATCAAATTCAACGCAATTTTTAATTTCAAGTTTAAAATTTTGCATCTCTCGGCGAAGTAAATCTCAATCTATTCTTGCAATTTTATTTCGAATCGGCTCTTTTAGCTCCAGAATTCTTGATATACCACACCAAGAAATGAATTTTGGACTTTGGAGTTTTTTGATAAACAGGTCGCGAGAATTTTCATGTCAATGACGGACAAGCACAGATAAAAATGAAAAGAAATATTTCTACAGAACTATTTATTTTGATAATTAATTGAAATTCCCAACAAAATTGATAAATAGGTCTTTCGCACATCAAGGCTAAGATCGAGATTCGCTTCACCGGGTCATCAAAATTCGAACTTAGAATTCAAAATGGCATGGAAGTTGATGGACGGCACTTCAAACACATGATTTTAAAAAATTGAATAGTTATCTAAGTTCGTAATAAGTCCCTAGGAATTGAATATATACTAGTCCAATAAAAGGTTTTTTTTATTTTCATTAGAAAGTTTTCATATGGCTTTTAAAGTATATAGTTTTGGGCAACCCTGTACAATAGCCACATCTTTACATTTCGCGACGTATCTTTCCAACCGTCGTTCTGTTAAGAGATCCAGTCATTGTTCGTTTTCAAATTTGAACAGATTGTAATAAATTAACACGCAAAATGTCTAAACAAACTATGTGGTTCATTATGCCATTTAAAAAATGCAATTTTTCCACAACAGATGCCATTGCACCCCAAACCATCACAATTTTATCATTAAATATTTTAAATTAGACGAAGATTCTTTACTTTTGTGCCCCATTTTAACAACCGCGCTATAAATTTAAACAATTCAATGGTAAACAACAGAATAAACATTTTTGTTGAATATGGACGCCCATACTCTTATTAGATATAACCAACAGTCATTCCCCGGCCCTTACATCTATATTATGAAAAAGCTGTGTTTTTTGTTTTTGATGTTTGAATTGCTGCTACTAAAACATATTGGTGCGCCAAATTACATAATAAACTTTTGAAGGGTCCTACCAGAATAACTCATTTTATCCAAACGGGGTTTCAAATTCAAAAAGCCCTAGAGCTTAAATAACACAGTTTTGGATAAAAAAAAATACGTGTTTGTTAGTTAAAATATTTGCACTTTGTTCCGGGATCATAAAAGTGATAACACACACACACACACATAAGGAATACATAGTAATGACATGAATTGAAGAAGACAAAAGTCGACATAAAATTATGAAGCTATTTTTATTATACAGGGTAACTTAAAAAAATATTTGCAATAATTTTTTTAGGCACCTGCTGGGCTTTTTTTAAATGGTTTAAAAAGACTTTTAATTTAATATATCACTTAATGTTGCAACAAAAAAAAAGAAAGAAAATACGAGTCTGGGGAATTTTAGGTGGCTAACCCTGTATATACAAAATTATATATTTACAATAAATACCAACGCCATCCTCTAAACTTAGTCCAAAATGGCGAATATGAGTAATTCTAACGTTTACACTAACTTTGGTTCTGATTTAGGGGCTATAATTGATCATATTCAAAATATCGATTGAGATTCGGATTCCGACCCATAAAATTAAAACGATTCCGGCGCTTTTTCCGGTATAATAACGGTGCGGCCCGGGTCCTTGTTGAAAATGGCTCTGACTCATTTCTTTACAGCTCCTAAATATTATGACATATTTGGTTTGAGTTTATGATGATTACTAATCTGAAGGGTACACACGACACGGCGCTATGGTTGATGTATCTGAAAAAATGTCAAAAAATAAACGTAAAATTGGCTCCCCAAAAAATGTGATCTTGTAGATTCGCAATACTAACGTTTGTTCCAATCACGTAGAACTTTAGGATATGTCGAAATATGTAGGAGAACAAATAAAAGAAACAAAAACAATAACAATAAAAAATATATAGGGAACAAATAAAGGTTTGTGAATCTGTATCTTGCTAACTAAACACTTGCGGATCTTCGCTTATACGAAAAAATCTATCTTAAAGTCATACTGGGAATTGCCATGTCGCGTACCGACCTGACACTAATTAATACCAAGTATTAGAAATCTATAAAAATAAAATTTACAGCAAGATTTTTCCCGTTTATAGAAGTCAATGCAGTGGGATCACTAATGAGGACATCGAGATTTTTTTTGGTAACATAAAAGATATCGGTCTTTTCAAAAAATAGTAATTGACATGATTTTACTGATTATTACCAATTTTTTTGTTACAAAAGTTTGTAAGAGTTTTTTCAAATGCAGTTACGATTTGTCAAAATGACGTCATCTCTCATTAAAGCATAAATATAATCCGTCAAATTCATGTCTGGAAAGCTAAGTAAGGTTTATTAAGCTCCGTTTCTCGTAAATTTTAAGACAAAAGAATATAAAGTGTTTATAACATTTTTTTATCTAAAATTCTTTAAACAATTAAAAACAAACTAAAATATTAGGATAAGATAGCAGACATTATCAAAACACCAATTTTGGCAAATGAACAATAAAAACGAATGAAGTACAAAGAAAAACATAATCTGCATTTCGTCATATTAATTTGAAAACAGGTATCGATTTTGATGTCGATTTTGAAGTCGATATCAAAATAAAAGCACACAAAACCATTGATGTCAACTGTAGACTGAACTTGGACGTCCGATTCAATTAAATTTTTTCAACATTTCAATATAACATACAGAGTGTTTCAGAATAATATGTCATCAATTTAAGGGGTGATTCTATAAGCGATATTGGGGAAAAAAGTTTATATGAACCTAGGTCCGTTTTCGCTTTCTGTCTGAAATACGGAAAATTTGCTATATATATATTTTTTTTTATCAACTCCGAACCTGCATTAAATATTTTTATCAAACTTGGTGAGCGGAAATTAGGTGTAGAAACTCATCTTTTAAGAGGAAAAAGATTGTTTAAATGCAAGCAGTGGCACCCCCAAGGCCATGTCCCTGATTATTTTTTGTGAAAAATATGTTACGTTGCTGCTTTTTCAAAAAATAAAAATCGTTTTCTAAATTCTAGTTCTTTTTAATAAAAAAAATGATCTCTTAATTTTGTTTCGTAACATCAAGCGTTTTCCTACAACAAACAAATTAGTTAGCTTTATATGTTATAATAACAACCAAATTAGTTATAATAATGGCCAAATTAGTTATAATAACGACCAAATGAGTTATAATAATACTTAATTTGCAGCAATTTATAACAACTATTCAAACAAAAAAATTCAATAAGTTGCTGAAAATGTCCTCCGTTAAGAAAACGATTTTTATTTTTTGAAAAAACAGCGGCGTAACATATTTTTCACAAAAAATAAACAGGGTCAACGTCTAAGGGCGCAACTGTTTACATTTAAAAATTCGTTGTTCTCTTAAAAAATGTATTTCTATACCTAACTTAGGTCCACCAAGTTTGATAAAAATATTTAATGCAGGTCCGGACCTAAGTAAAAAGAAAACAAAAAAATATAGCAAATTTTAACACTCTGTATTTCAGACAGATAACGAAAACGGACATAAGTTCATATAAATTTTTTTCTCAAAATCACTCATGGAATCACCCCTTAAATTTATGATGTACTATTCTGAAACACCTTGTATACCATGAAGATCCATTTGAAGAAGACAGATTGTAAGAATCTGGAAATACTCTGTAATTTTTTAATTTCTAAGACAATTCACAAGCTAAAAGTCTGAAGAAAAATGTAAGAAAATATGGAAAATAAGTAAAAATTGGAAAAGTATCAAGAAATGTATAGATATATGGGAACATATCATTTACCTACACGGTTATTGTATTGGGCCAGATAATCAATTTATTTGGCATGATAGGAAAAGGTTTAAATTAGCAAAATTTAACTCTTATCGTCAAAATCTGTTATCAGGTTAACCTAATGAGCATCACAAATATGTGAAAACGTCTGGTTTGGTCTCGCTTTCAGTTTAATTTGACAAATATTGTCATACGTGCGGTTTACATTAAATGGCAATTTGCTTTAATTCTGTTGTTTCAATTTTTTCAAAATTGCATTTTATTTCAATTGAAAGAAAATCCTGACGGTCTCTCCTTTAGTTGAAAAAAAACAATAAAAGTCAGTTTCATTTTTATCTATTTCTTAAAGAGATTTTAATTTAAAAGTAAAACCTTATAGAATTTTAGGAGCATGCGTTTTGTTGTTGAACCTTCAGATATTAAAAAAAAAATTATTTGTTGAACCTTTGTTCCATCAATCCAGAATTTCTGGAAATGCCCATTGCATCACTGATGATTTCAATTTCCTCAACTTTTTTCAAATAATTAGGATATTTAGCTAGTTACCTTCGGTTGAAAATGTGAAGCGTCCATTTCATTTTGTGGTTGCTTTATTTAACCAACATTTCAATAGTTAACCATATTTTGAATCCAATTTTCTCATATTATAATTTTTAATGAAAAGTCGATTTAAAAACTCCTCTGTCGACATGATGAACATTCATTTTACTTTGTAACTTATTAGCAATTTTCCAACGATTGACATGTGCCACTTTACATGACGAATATTTTTATTTCATTACGTGGATACCCTGTATATTACCAGTACGACTCGTATTTTTTCAATTAAGCAAGACTATTGAGATTGAATTCTGTAAAAAATCATGCGCTAATGTGGAAAGTTAAAACAATGTAAAAAAAATAGGAAAATCCATAACATATAATAAAATGTTGAGAATTGTTCAAACGTGGGAGAAATATATCGAAAATGCAGAAAGTATATCGAGATTGAAAAATGAATAAAATGTGAAATCGTTTTTTTTCCTTTTTTTTACTTTGACGATATGAGTATCGACAATAAATTTTATCGCACGTTTGTTAAAATTGTACCTCACGCATCGAAAAATCAATACGTCGATAGCTTGTTGTTAAGTCCAATCTTAGATGAATTTTGATGAAAGTTACTCCAACCTTTACGTCCTAATTATGAATTACTTATGAAAGCTAAATCGTAATAGAAAATTCTGTACACAGTACAACATTTTTTTTAAATACTAAATTTTAAAAAAAGTATATATGCATAGAGTATATTTCAAGTTCGACCCTCATCATTGGGATCTCAGAAACTAGAGGAGATACGAAGAAGTTTGAATGTGGCAAAATTGTGTAATTTAGCTCTTGACCAAATGCCGTTTTCAAAACTTGAATTTACCGAATACTTCCGGAGGTATCCGAAAAGACCTAAACATTGGAGATTTTCTTCTTATTTTTTAAGCGTTATTTGACAAAAAGCTCCAAAACCATAAGAACGTTTTTATTACCGCTCTTCTCAGCTACACAGTGACGTTTTCAGATTTGCCATCTGACTATTTCGCTGCTGAATGATCCAGTATCGCGCCCACAAAAAAAGTTGATGATGGTGGCCGAAGAGCAAAACGTCCGATCGGAAATCTGAAAGCATCGTCGGGTATCCGGGAAAAGTGGCAATGGAAATGTATTTGCGGTTTTGAGTTTCCTTGTCAAATAACGCTAAAAAAATAATAGCAAAATCTCCGGTTTTTAGTTTTTTCGGATATCGTTGGAAATACGTGGAAAATTCAACTTATGAAAACCGCATTTGGTCAAGCTCTAAATTACGCGATTTTGCCTCCACTTAAGCTTCTTCACATCTCCCCTGGTTTCCGACATCTTAATGGCGAGGTTCGAATTTGAGACGTCCTTTTTATGTTTATATATCTTCACACACAGATTTTGGGATGTTATTTCTTATTTTTTTTTTTTAGGAAATCCAAATGATCGATGCTGCCTCGCAAACCTTTTTTTATCTAACCTTTCTGGAAACTCATTCCTCCGGATGCAAAATAACCTGCTCCCTAAAACGGTTGTTGCCAAATTGGGGAGGACATTTAAAATAATGAGAGGACGTCATGTCTACGATAATAATGACTCGGTGAAATACGTTTATGTGCGCATTTAAAATTTAGGTTTAAAAGCAAAATTCAAAATCGAGCCGATTTTATTGAATTTATTCCAAACATTACTAGATACACCTACACGAAAGAGCCCTGTATTTATGTTCACATCATACGTAACCCATCCATTTACCTCCTCAGAATAAATTTAACAAATCTGCTGAGTGAGTTACGCAAAAACGAGCGATTTAAAACCGAAGTTTCAATATTTTCATTCCGTACTAGAAGAAAATCCGTGCAATAGGAAATTAAGAAAAATTATAAAGTATTGATTTGCCTTTTCTCAAATCCCCGGCACACTTTCCACGTATTGAGGCGGCAGAAATTGCTTGATCGGGGTATTATTATGCAAAACATTTTTTGGACGTCAGAAACGTGCTTTATTAAAAATACTTTCCTTTAATTAAAAAACCAATTGGATCTTGAGAAATTGAATTTTCACTTTCTATCTTCGGGCAGGCCACATATTTAATAAAAATCAGCGCTAGATCGGTCGATAAAATTTAACGACGGAAGTTATACCCTCAAAACGGTTTAAGATAGAAGGCCCTCAAGCCGTTAATACAGCTAAGAAGAAAAACAGAGGGCAATAATTAAGGTTACGCCTACAGCAAATGTTTGACGAGAACCGGTGTCTCTTATATCTGGAAAAAAACGTGACCATCTTATCTTTATTAAGTAGAGTTTTGTCGGACCCACGAATTGCGTCACCGTATAGACGATTTATCTTCCTTCTCGAATCCTTGATGGAATTATTGATCATTGAAGTATATTCGGCATCAGCGCATTTGATGAAATTGATGATTTTACACACGAAAATTCCATTATTGTGTTACCTGAAAGCCTTTCAGATCACAGTCGTGAGTATGGAAAAAGTAACAATAACCATATTCACACCACGCTTACCTAGATGATAAGATAAAAGTACACAACTTCGTGTTTCTGCAACTTCTGCCAAATAGCACAATAACAGTTAGAAGTTAAGATTCGGAAGTGTCGTTTAGTTCTTTTATCTCTAAAGCTAGATTTTGGCTATTTGTTAGCTGGAGGCGAATATGTACGACCCCGCATTCACCTCTGATTTAAATTGGTCCAAAATACCCAAAACCTTAAAAATTGAGGAATGCCTGCACCAAAATGAGTAATTGAGAGATATCGGGAGTTGCAAGGGAAATGAGGTTATTAAGAAAGCTCCGAAATGGTAAGCACCGGAGCGCGTACGTGGCAACGCTGACGAAAACTGACCTTAGGTAGAATCTGTACGAGGTGTTCGTTTCCGCCGCTCAGCCATGGGGATGTCGGTGACCATACAGGACAAGGCATTGACTAAATCTTGGTAAAGTTGGGCAATTCGGAGTTCAAGACTGCGCAGTTTTAAAATTCTGAAAAATCCCATAACGTTCGGAAATAATAAAAAAATCCGACTTTTTAGAAAAACATTTTTCTTCTTTCATCGACTTATTTAAAGAGGAAATTTAAAATGATTGAGGCTTCGTCAATGCAACTTTTCTTCTACTACAACGTGGCACATTCGAAATCCGACGTTTCGATTTTCTTAAAAGCCGCATTCATGTTATGGGGTTAGTTCCAGGAGTACCCGACCTGACACATAGTTGGCAGTTTGTTGTTAAAAAGTTACTTATATCGCAAAAACCTAATCTTAAAGAGCTTATATCTAAAGTTTGAACATGCGATGTTGATTTTTGCTTATATTCGAGCCATTTTTAGCGGACGGTTTTAGAGATTTTGCGAACATGTTTGATATTTTCGTTTGAAAAGTCTTAATTTATCCGACATCAAAAGACAGTGAAATTTACTTTACGGGAGTCTGGTCCTTCATTAACAACTTAAAATATTGGGTGGCAGAGTTTAAACCTGGCTGTACGAGCTGCCAAGGAGAACTCGGCAGTGGCCTCATGACACGCCAGATCTGACCACTCCAGACTTTGGTGAAAATTCACAAAATTATACTGGAAGATAGACATTAAAAAAAAAGAAATATACATTGCATTAATGACTGAATAATTGGACATGAGAAACTTGTGCGCAAAATGTGTGTCGCGATTAATTACTACTGAATCAATAGAACGCCGTGAAGACGTTTTAAAAAAGTGTTAAGCAAAGTTTCGCAGCAATAAAGCCGAGTTTTTGTGTCGCTTCGTAACCATGGATATTCATAACCATTTCACACCTGACGCAAAAGAGCAGTCAAAACAAAAGGCTCAAAGGGGAGGATTGGCTCCAAACAAGGCGAAAATCGTTTCATCTGCAGGAAAGGTGATGGCGTTAGTTTTTTGGGCCGCATGTGGTATCATTTTTATCGGTTAAATCCTCAAAGGAAAAACAATAAGTGGAGAATATTATACAAATTTATTGCAGCGTTTGAGCGAAGGAATTAGGAAAAAGCGACCGCATTTAGCGAAAAAGAAGGTATTGTTTTATCAAGACAATGCACCAGTCCACACTTCCGTCATCGCGATGGCCAAAATCAATCAACTTGGTTCCCAACTTTTCCTCGCCCACCCCACTCGCCAGATTTAGCCCCGTCGGATTATTATCTGTTTCAAAACTTGAAAAGAGATTTGCCAATAATGAAGCGGCGGAGTTCGAGGTGGTGCCTATTTTGAAACGTCCAAAGCTTCTTACTATAAACAGGGTAACAAAGAAGACTATGTTGAGAAATAATACAATTCCTTCCATTTTTTTTTTTTTTTAGTGTCAGGATGGGTACTTTTGGGACTATTCTCGTAAAATGTCCCTTTTCGTTATTTTGACATGTGATGTTACGATGATCTTCCTTCGCAGCTCATTAATATCAGTGGGTACAGATTTATAAATGGGATCTTTCAGAGTTCTTCATCAATAATGTCTAACGGAGAAAGGTCTCTTACGCGTGCCGGCCAATATATGTTCGCCATTGTTTGAAATGGTTCTCCCACTAAATATTTCAGACAAATAATCAGCCACAACGCACAATAACGTTATGTAGGGAGGCACCATGTATTGGAATTAAAAGTTATTGAAGCTTGAAAAGTAGAAATACCGATTTGCAATCAAATTGTATTCCCAAATGCATGGACCAATGGTTCGATGGAAAAATAAGTCAAATTACATAATCAATTCTAAAAATGTTTGTAGTCAACGCCTTTGGTGCTTGTGTGGATTTTCAGCTGACCAGTAAGTATCTTCATTGATGATCTGGTAAACTGGCCTTTATCCGTGAATATCACCTTAAAAACAAAATAAAGAATTTGCGCCAACAATGCCATGATATTCCTAAAAAACTCCACGCTCTGTTTAACATTTTCTGGAGACAAGACTTGGGTGATATGAATTTGAAACGAGCAACATCTGAGTCCTCTCAAGAGCTGCTCCACTATCTGTTAATATACGTTAGTTTCTTTTTTAATATCTTCCAGGATCATCTAATTTATCAAAGTAGAAGAATTATCTTGAGGCTAATAGAGCATTCAACTTTTTGCCGTGTATCATTTCTGAGGAGGTTTCAATGTTTTCCTCCCCGGCTACGCAATGTCGACTCCATCTAGATTTGATCATCGAATTTTTTCAAATTTTTAAATGACCTATGTTTGAACTCCAAGTTGCATAAATTCACCCTAACCGAGCCTCCTAGTATATTGCTGATATTCTCGTTGTCGAGTGCCAGAAACGACTCTGTTTATTGGGAACGCAGTCAAGCCCATTATCAATAAAAACTGCAAGTAACTTTATACTGTGACGCATCGATTCCAGTGTCGACATCGCACGCCTATGTTTTATGTTCACTAAGAAGAAAATCGTGAACAGAAAACCCATGTCTGGCTCTATTCTCAACGACCAATTGTTATAATGATAACGTCATTGGTAAATAGTCCACAATTGAGACTCACAAAATCATTCAGACATACTAAAAAGAATCTTAAAACAGATTGTTGGTGCACACCCTCAATGGTAACAGTAACGATTTTACTCTTTTGGCATTTAAGCACTGACAACGATTTGCAAAGTATGAAATAAAAAATTGAAATCTGCGTCCACAAGCGTCAATTCCCGATAGACTTGCTGCCGCTGAATCATGGCTGACGCAGTTGAATGCCATAGACAAGTCAAACAAAGATAGCTATCATCCTCTGGGCCAGCTTCAGCAGTGGTGTTATATGCAAACCCGAATATCCTTGTTGGTCAAAATTCCCAATTTCCATAATTAAAAAATGGTAGTTTTGAACGATAATCCAGCAGAGTGGCTTTCAAGTTAATCTCGAAAATATTTTGAAATGTCGAAACTATCAGAATCGCGAGCTATAGCTGTTTACATCCCTTTTACCTCTTAATTTTACAGGGAGCTTCACAGCAGTTGAATGTGTCAAGAAAAGTTGATGACGCTTTAAACCTTTTAAAAAAGTGTGTTAAGGGAGTGACAAGAGCATTAGCTTCGTATTTAAACGTTTTGCTATTATATATGTTTATATGTGTATATTATATACAGGGTTTCAGCTCTAATAATGCTCGAAATACTATCTCTTCGGGAGTAACCAGGAGACTCAATGAGCCGACAGAAGAGACTGACACGGAGTGAGTCGTTAAATCGTACAAATTATCGGGTGTTTGCAATTATTAATATATTGTTCATCATGTTTTTAACAGTCGGAGATTATTATATCTTGGGATCTGAGAAGCTAGACTCGATGACGGTAATTTTACATTTACGACTCTCTAGGCGAGTATAGATATTTATGTGGCAAGTGAAGAAAGTAACTTAACGCACGAATATGAAGTGGCGCTTTCGAGCCACAAGCGAGAATAGGAATCACGGCAGTGCGTTAAAAAGTTTTCATGCGACTTATGAACATTATTTGTCACACGGCCATGTACAGGGTACTGTTTAAGCCAGGAAAAAATTATTTATGTAAAAGTTTTATATATTGGCGTGTATTTTTATGATATGATGTTAGAAAAAAGCAAAGGAACGTTAGATATTGAAAAAATAAATCGAAGTTGAGCTTTGTGAAATACGACTTTCTACATGTATATTAATGCATATACAGATTCCGCCAGTTTTTCCCTTTTCAAAAATATGTAATATATCAACGTTTGCTATAGCACTGTTCGATATTCAATTTAAAGCAATTTAAATCAAACATTGAAAAAATAGGGCTCGTTTTAGGCCAGGGATATCGGAAGCAGCCGTGAGTGACTGAAGGCGAAACAAAAAAAGTAAGATCTTAAAGGATTATTTGCACCTTCAAGTTGCGTTAACGTATTTGTTTCTGATTGTTCAATTATCAGAAAAACATTGAGTAATGTTTAACAAAGAGGGAAAGATTGAAGTTGCTCGTTTAGTTTGCGAGAATAACAAAAATGTCAATGCAGCTCGGGCACAGTGCGCTCGTTTGCATCGTGGACTTCCTCCGTCCACTCAACGGAGCACCTGCATGCAATACAGCAGAAGTAAAAAATTATCTAAAAAATATGTGGAAGGGTGAGAGTAACGATATGTTGAAGGAAAGCAACAAAAATAAAAGTGTGAAGTGTGGAAAGGCGAAACAGGAACTATCTTGTGACCTCCACACAACCCAGATCTTACTCCGATGAATAGTTTTTTGCGGAGCTAGTTAAAAACTAGTTTTTAACGATATTAATGAAGGCCTAAATGAAATAAGACATCAAATTTAACGTTGAATACAAAATTTAAATGAAGTCAATTCTGATTTTATTAAGAATACCATTTTGAAACATACCGCAGATTATATGAAGCGTATAAAACTATAATGGTGTCACATCGATCATTTGTGATTATTTCTGGTTTTTTTCCATTAAATTAATTAATGTGGGAGAAAATATGTTTCATGGTAGATCAATATGACGTCAATGTCGAGGATTTTTAATTTTATTTTAAGGATTTAATTAATTTTAACCCATCGTGCGCGGATGCCTCGGCTCTCTCTTTCATTGGGCCGTAGAGGCGCATCTCTTCTTCTCTATTGAAATATGTCGAAAACTACTGGAGCGAACCTTGGCATATTGTACATTTTTGAAAAGGAAAAAATGGACGAAATACAAATATGCTTTAATGCATAGGAGGCCCCAATGAAAGAACTTAACTTGGACTGATATTTTCGACTTCCGATGTCCGATTTCATACCGTAACATTTTTTATAGATAAACAACTTTTCCATAACTTCAACACTAAACCCACAGTAAGTTCTCAAATTATAAAATCTAACGATGTATGTGCACACGGAGATGGGACATGAGCAACATACAAAACAAAGTAAAAAAAAAAAGTTACTCTATCGAGACGTGAACTTGAGTAATCGCGGCGAAAACTCCACATCGCTCCAACTTCATCAATGGTAATACATATGTAATACTCTAAGCGCAATATTCAGATGAAGAAAACGAAAACGCCTATTTGGAGTTACTTAAATAGGTTCCACATTTAAGTTTACTGATTGTTGGGGGTTCGGCATTGAAATGAAAGAAGGAACATCGATCAATGAAATCTGCGTCGAAGATCATCCAACATCAAACTGGGGAAGAACGACTAGATTGACTGGTTGTAGCCCCTACAAGGACATCCTCATTAAAATGTAAGTTAAGTTTGATTGATGGAATAAAGATTTATTGTGGGGAAATAGTTTAATACAGCACCTCCATTAGAGAATGCCAATATGGCAATCCATGTGGAAGTAAGGAAAACTAGCTGCTGACTCTAAAATCGTTGAACTTGGAAGCTGGCGCAACAAATGGTGTAACATCGAATGAAGCAGAAATTTAATTTCAGAAAAGATGGAAGAAGTTACTTGGTATTTTCAATACCTTACTCATGTAGTAAATGATATTGTAAGCGAAATGATGCCCTTTAGTAAGCAGCTTTACGCATGTTTCTTAATGATTGACTAGTCAATACTTTCGTCATTTAGTTCTATTTTACGTGGAATGTACCTAGGTAGCTAGGTTGCCTAATTAACTAATCAAAAACATTATTTCCGGAAATAATTGTTTAAACCAGAGTAATTTATTGCATTGCGGCCATAACTTGTTTGTTTGTCCTAACAGGCACATGTATTAGCATACTATCTCCGTTTGTTATATCTAATTTTTAAACTTTTTTAGGGGGAAAATCATCCTAATAAGACAGGCTGAGTACCATAATATTCCTATAAAACGCTACCCTCTGTTTAGTATCTCTTAGATGTGAGACTTGGGTGAATTAAATTCTAAACGGACGATATTTTTTTCTCAGACTTTCCGCACTGCCTCATGAAGTACGTTAATGTCTTCTGCTACAACCCTTGTCAAAGTGGGAAGACGATCTTGAGACTAATGGAGGATTCAATTCTTTGTCGTTTATTATTTTTGAGGAGGTTGTAAAATTTGACTCACCTCCCCTTCATTTCCATTTGATCTATGAATACGTTTTTCAGTGTTGAAAAATCACTACAATCGACTAAATTTCTGTGGAGGGAGAGAAAATAATTTTAAGTCAGTTGCTGTCTTTCTGGATACTGCTGCGGATGTGTTTCCGAAGTAACTTTCATATTTTAATTCGAAGCGTAACGCATTTACATATCGTTATTATACATTAGCATGTCGTGTTTTTCTTCTCTTGTAAAAGCCATTTTGTTAATAAATTTGCGTTAATTTGTATAAATGCAGTTGTCGTTAAACGAAATTCGGTAAAACTGTCGTAAAACGTTTTTATTGAATAAAAGAGTAAATGTTATTTTCCAAAGGCATTTTTGGCGAAAACGGAATTTTTCACATTTGCACCGAAGTGCTGGACTCACCTCGACATGTAATTCATCACCATAGCAACAAAAAAAAAAACAAAACTCAAACGAGTGATAATTCAAGATGGTGCTCTTAAGGAAAAACAAAACTTGTGATGGTTGTCGAAAATCGAAAAAAATCAAAATATCTAGAAACACAAGCGGTTTTGCAACTGGAAATTCCAGGCTGGATCTAACGACAGCAATGCTATTCTGTAAGTTGACCTGGGCATAGTCCGTTGTGGCTTATTAGGCAATTCTTTTTGCTTTTAGTGATATTTATGTAGGATGCAGTTAACTAGTCTAATTGGCTAATACATAATATCCGATTATAAATAATTATTTTAATCAGAATAATTTATTGCGCTTTTTCAATTATTGATTTGTTTCTTATAACGCACGCATCAGTTCGCATTTGTTCCAGATTATTATTTCTCTTTGTTATGAGTACTCATCTAAGGGATCGTAGGAAAATAGTACTATAAAGACAGGTCGAGAAACCTCGCGATCTTACGTGTAGTATGCAACGCTTACAAGGAGCATTGCAATAACCGTAATTTTATTAGAAAAAAGACTTTAGTGCATTATTCTCGATATTCTAATTTCGCCCCCATCCAGCTACCCTTACCAGCTTTTCATTTTCAAACGGAAAGCTACCCATTGTAATATATTAAATGAGAGGTAATTCATTAAGGGATATCACTGTATACTAAGAATTAAAATTAGGTCCGCCGTTCCCTCTAAAAATTAAATTATTTTGTGTAAAATAAAGTGAATCGCTATTACATCGAACAAAATTGAAATTCCAACAATAAATACCTAAATTGGGCTTCGATAGCAATGCGGTAATGCCTCAGTCTTTTCCCTAACACTTTTATGCAATGATCCAGTTTTACTTCTGTTATTAATTATAATTCTTGAATTCGAAGACGTGAATCGTCGAAATTTCGCGGTCTATTTTCGAAAACGGAACTTTCTAAGTGACTACACAAAAAAAAGGGGTGCAAGGTCTGGAGATCGCGGAGGCTATTCCATTGCTTCTCCTCTACCGACGCATTTCCCATAGAAAAGCTCATCAAGATTCCCTCTCACAGCCATAGCATAATGTGGTGATGTGTTATCTTGTTGGAATCAAATATTATTGGCTACTTGTTCCGCATTTTCTCCAAGAAAAATTGCGGCGATTGATGGAACTCTTTAGTTTTGCAGAAAGTGCAAGTATGATGCTTTGTTTAAGTTTCCCTCTATGAAAAATGGACCTATGAACTGGTGGCCGATTATACCCTTCCATACATTGGGTTTTCGTGGATATTGTGTATGCTGAGTCTGCATCCAATGGGGATTGTTTGTGGACCACTAGCTATTATTATGGCGATCTGTTTAAGTAAAATGTTGCTTTATCCGAGAATAAAATTCTGAAAAAGAATCTATTATCCGGATACCTTTCTCTTACATCAATCCACAAAATTTCATCCTGCGATCAAAATCTTAAAGCGTCAACTCTTGGGTAAGGGACATTTTGTATGGATGAAACTTTTCTCGGTTTAAAAGGTTTCTTACTGATTTTGAAGATACATTAAATTCATCGGCAAGTCTGCTAGTGAACTGTATGGAGTTTTCATCGATAGATATAAGAATGTCTATTGCTTTATCGGTATCAGCCGCCGTTCGAGGTCTTCCACATTTTGGAGCAGCTTTCGCATTTCCAGTTTGTTGAATTTTTTATTAATCCCACAAACTACCCTTCTATCAATAGGGCGATCTAGGTATTTCTCATTAAATATGAGACACATCTCTTCGTAAATTCTTTTGTGGCCTCCATACCCCAAACATATTAGAATTTCAATTCTTTGCTTCTCAGATAAACGATCTTCTCTTTTATATCTTAACTGTAGTATATGTATAACCGCTGGATTCAAATACTAATGAATTCTGTGGAAGCCACAATATTTTGTATCCCAAAATTTGTTCACATTAAAGACGATTTGGAATTTCTACATCTTATTGCCATATTTTCACTCGCATTCAAAGTGAAATATGAATGAATTGGTATCTAAGAAACAAAGATTAAAATTTTAAATCGTTTTAGGATGTGGGCTTTGTTCTACTTTTTTTAAGGAAAGTGTAGATCCAATTTTAGTTTGGAGTATTCCGTTGTATCTCATACTGAATTACCTTTCGTTTGATATACTACTACGGGTATCTTTCCATTTGAAAATAAAAAATTACCAGGGATAGCTGCATGAAGATGAAAAATTTTAATATCGAAAACAATGCATTAAATGCCTTTTTAAATAAAATTATACGTTTGAGCATTTTTTTTTAATTATCGGGTTTATAAAAGTTATAAGCGTGTTGCAATACTCCCTGCAAGGGCTGTATATATGAGGCACTCCCTTTAAATTAATAAAGCATTTTTACTCTGATTTAATGCGATCGCAATATCGTAAAAGGGCGATTTTTGCACAAACGATTTTTCACTTATTTTTGGCAGAATCTGCCCTCGGTGGCCGGCAAATCCTTTTTGGAGAGACCCATACTCAAAAATTTCATGATGCATAAATTCATAATTCCATCATAGTTCTCTGGGTGCGTTTAGCCAGTAGCGTGATACCGAGCACTTAAATACCGCCGCAAAAAAAAACCAATGATTAATGGCAAGAATGCCCTTTTGTGAAATACTGAGCTCAATAAAGCTAAATCAAATACGTCAAGAATAAAATAATTCGAAATATGCATTCGTACGTAGAAGGTCTTGTACAGAGATTTTAATAATTCATAGAGTAATAACTGAAATGATAAATTCAAGAGTGCAACTCATCTAACTCGGTTTACTCAAGAATGCTCGCTTTAGTTCCGATGCTATTTTCAATCCAGAAGCATTCTCCCTTTTCTGACAGGTTATTGGGTTTGTCGTGAGTTAAACGTGCGACATAACTAGATTTTATAGCTTAGGTAAATTGCCTTCGCGTATTAGCACTAGTATGACAAATTGTTTCTCTTTTGCCTAATTAAGTTACATTTTCACCGTTGTTAACCCCAAACTCTGGTTCGAGCATTTCTTTTTCCAGTTCCAACACGTACATACATGACACGCTATTCAGAATTGATTTAACTAACCAGAGTATTGCAAATTCGTTAGGTGCATTAACGTGACCGGTAATGTCCTCTTTCCCAGTTGGGGACAAATCCAATATCCTGTTAGAAAAAGCCATCGCTGGCAGTGGGGACTGCTTGTGGACTCACAGTAGTAACACAATTGTGGCTAAAACTAAAACAGTTTATCGTACCAGCTCTGCTTCAACGTTAATGTAAAGTAATTATTCTATTTCCAGCTCATTTACAAAGGGAATTAGTAAATATGGAGCGTAAAGCAGAAGCTGATTTCCACGGAGACGTCAAAAATCTCATAGAACAGCTCATTACGTTCATAATCCGGTGCAAGTAATTTGAGACGCACAAACGATATTTCAAATTGAGGTAATTGTCTTTGTGCCGACATGGTTTCACACATTATGCATTTCATATTGCAGCCAACAATGCTAGGTTACTCCATCAAGTCATTTACTCGGAAATTCAGAGACGTTACATAAATTTCGACACCTTTTATTAATGACCATTCACCATTTTATACAGGTTATTGAGAAGTTCGTAGAAATAACTTCTAACCTAAACCGTTCAAATCCTGACTTAAACTAAAATAAAGACACAAAAGACTAAGCTGAAGAAAAAGAATATCTAAAAAATTTCCATATTTTGAAAAAATGGGAAATGTACCTACGTTTTGCCACTTTCCTTCTAATTAAATTCTAAAATTTTACCAAAGTTTTAAAATTTGATGAGAGTTCTGGAAGTTCTAAAGTTAAATTAAATACAGTGACGCATTTCTTATCTTATATATCCGAGGATTTTCAAAATATACGCTTAAAAAAGGGCGATTTTTCCTTTATTTTGTTGCCTTTCTTAACGTCTCCCATCCCCCTGCAAAAAATATAAATAAATCACCAAATTCCTTCTCTTTAAGTTTTGAACGGTGTCAAGAAGTTTTTCGGCTCTCAAATTTAATAGAATTTAGTGATGCACGTGGTTTCTCAGACATGCAGTAAATTTAAAAAAGGATTTGAAAAATTTTGTTGATGATTATTGTGAACCTTTCAATTTCAACAAAACCCATTGGTGCAAGTCGATTCTCGATGCGGAAAACGATTTTCCACATAAAAAAAATTAGGAATCAAGTCAAGAATATAGTATTCAAATAATTCGTTATTCAAGTTAAGAATTTCAACAGAAAAAAGTAGAAAATTTTAAGTTTTTAAGAATTGAGAAGAGAATTAAGGTTTTACCGATTGCAGAAACTTTACCTAACTCGAGTAACGTTAATTGACCCGAACCGATTTTTTCTAATCCAGCACTGTTCTATCTCATATGGATTACCCTAGATATTGTTTTTAGTAATGAAAAACTGAAAAAGATCTCTACCGAATATAAAAACTGATCTCATTCTATAGAAAATTCGGTTTTATAATGAATCATAATCAATTTTAATCAAAATTAGCCGATTCTGCATTTTCTGGAGATTACTGCGAACGATATCCAGGGTATAAATAATTCCTGGAGATTAAAATGTAAAATTTCTCTGAATATGCATTTAATTTAAGCCGGTGTCGAAACAATTACATACATTAATTAATAATAATTGTGAAAAGAGCAAACAACTTGTAAGGGCGAAGTCGGATCCTGCATATATTAGAATTCATTACAGTGCCGGCACTTCATGTTTAAGGCTGTTCGGGATTTTCACTTGCATCAACGGAGTTAGGAACTTATATTGTTATTTACGTTGTGACATAGATCCAGCTGGATTTTTAGTGCTTTGCGTTACATTACAATTGCATTAACCAACCTATTCTGGGTGTGCTTTGCGGGAAGCTTATTTGTTACACAGCTGAGATTTCAGGAACTTTGTTTTCAAAGAATATCTTCCTAGGGCGCAAAATAGATATATCAGTTAAATTCTCGGAACCGTTATTTCAGCTATTGGTTTAAATATTTGTTCGTCCAATGCAATCGAACTATAACAGTAAAACTAAACTAGTTATTGGGTAATACCAATAAAAATTGGTAAATGTCTAACTATAACACTTACGTTGAAAGAAACCTTTTCATAATAAACGGTTTTATTCCCTTTTATGTATATCGATAGGGAATTTGCAATCGGAAATGCAACTATTGAATTTCAATTCTGAACAACTCAATTAACTAAATTGTCTTTTAAGCTGTGTACACGACTATTTACCAACAGCATTATTATGCATCTAATTATTCGCAGGTAATTCTGGACACGATTATTAAGAGGCCGATCATTAAATAATCCAGCCCAAGCAATTACAACTTTTTATTAACAAAGAAGGGAGAAACGGTTATTTCGCCATTGTTCGAAAACTCTCAGCCCGCATCGGTGTAACATTATACAGTAAACTAATAGAAGGATAATTTTGAACAGACAAAAACAATTCAGTCTGTCAGAAAAGTCCATTTTCATTATGGTAGTAATGTTCTTTGCCTTGCGTCAGCGTTACAGAACGAAAAGTTCGAGGCATCTGGAATTAACAGGATATTCTCAGGAAATGCGTTACAATACAGCCAAAATCCCAAACAAATATACTTTATACACTCAACCGTGAAGTTTTGGACAATTTGTCTCTTTTTGTCACAGTTTCATCCTTTGATAAGCCACTATTTGAGTTACACACCATGCTTTAGCAATTCCAGCATTTATTTCACATTCAGAATAATTTGCTTTTTTATTTTATAACAGAGGAAAGTGAAGCTTGAGCTTCGAATTTTTCTTTCCTCCGACTCAAAAATGTTATTGGATAATAAATCTGCTAACATTATACTCGAAACGTGTCCTATATATCATTTTAATTTTATTGATTATACAAATTTTATATTAAAATCTGCTTTTATTACGCTATTAATACGGCCAGTAAATTCTTTTATTTTAATCCAACCCCTATAACGCTTAATAATGGCAAATCGATAGGTTTTTAATAAAAAAAATTTACTAGAATTATGCTGTTTTCCCATGAAACGTTAAACAGTTTTATTAACGAAATATCGGGAACAGCATTTTTTCATAATGGAGACTTGTCTGTACCTTTTAATAACTCGCAGACTCAGATAAATATCTAAATGAGTTGGGACATTCTAAAGCGGAAGTTAGTTTAAAGTTACCGAGGAACGAGTTTTGCTTTTACTGCTGGAAAAGGCTTCAAGAAATGTCATATTTAAAGAAGCCCAAGTGGCGGTTTATGGAAGGAAGTATAACTTTGAATTTCTTCGGTAGTTCTTAGAACAAAGTTTTGGTGACTAAATACAGATAATTTAATTATTATTAGCACTGCCTTAGACCAATTTCCTTTTAAAAACGAATGTACCTAAGAGTTTGGTTTGAGTCACAAACAGGATAAATAGGAATGTTTCGGCAATTATATTTCACAACACAATGTCAATATTCAGAGAAGAACGCGTGTTTCCTTTTTCTCGCCCAAAGCTGAACTGAGGAACGACTAAGGAAACTCACTTTTTTTCCCAATGCAAATATTTCCTTTGTTTTATTAAACCTTATTTATTTGAAACGTCCATATGAACGCAGAAAATTCATAATTTCGTTCGTACGAGTATTTACATAAAAAATAAGAATATGAAACTTTAATCAGGGGTCGAAACCCCTTAATTTGTCCAATCGCTATCATCAAACGCAAATAATTTGCCTTATAAATGCCTAAATAAGCACCGCATAAATTAAAGGATTTTACATTAATATAATTATTCAACGAATTACAAATATTTGCCCGTTAACAAGTGTTAACAATTTATGTCAGTTTTCATTCAGAGCGTTATTTTTCTTTAAGGGGGAATTCGCAGTGTTGTCCGGAAATTATACCAAACATGCTGAATAAAACAATATCCATCAGCAAGTTGGTTTTTTGCCATCTACATTTGTTAAAAAACCAATTACGCTGCACAGTGGCGTTATTGTTCTGTATTGGGTCACACACAATATAAGCTTGGATTAAAAATAGGTAACATTCGGGTACTTACCATAAAAGCGTGGAATGTCCTCGTCAACTTGGGCGAAGGTATAATAAGCACCACTGAGTCCTAAATAGAACGGTTTACTACTAATGACACTAAGTAGCAGCGTTTTGATCGCGTTTACAATAACTAGACAGTTCACTGAAACCATTGTCCTATAAATTCTCTAAACACCAACAATAGCTAAGGTAAACACAGAATAACACGGAACAAAAAAATTATGTACAACTGGCAACAACAGCAAACAGGCAAAAGTCCTTAAAAGTTTATTTTTGAGTGACGGTAGTCATCAATTCATCCGGGAGTTCACATGGCAGAGCCTCAAAACATTTCAGAGGGAAAAGTGAGCGCGATTACGGCGGAACTTTGTTGGATAGGTCGTGTATAGAGCGGGGTCTGGACACAAAATGGGAAAGCACTCGATGTGCGGGTGCTTTTATCACATTGCCAGAGAATTTTGCCGCCCTTACTGTGCGCCCTTCTGAGAAATGTAGGCTTGCGCCATCCTTTTCTCTATGGATTCTGGTTGCGCAAGCTTTTGCTCCGCTTTCAAGCAAAATATTGCCACAGAAGATGAATCCCGAATTATTTAAATCCCCGACTTGTTTTTTTAATTGGCTTCAATTAACTAAGTATAGTTTTGGTTTTATTAATGGTGTCCCTCTTTTGTTTGAGGGGATCTGTTCTGTCTGCAGAACAATTTAAATTGTGCTTTTAATTCAGGATCAGTTAATTAATTTTTACGCTATCACACTACGCGTTTCAGTAACACTGTAATTTAGAGACTTATTAAAGGAATTTGATCTATCCGACTTGATTGAATCGTGGAAAAATGTCATCAGTACCATAACGAAAGAACGATAAAAATGCTGCAATTAAACCCCTGTAATTTATTGAGCATTTCTAATTTAAACAAGTTGGAAAAAAGTATGTAGGATTCGGCAGATATTCAGATTAGTAAGCTCCCAGTAACTCTGAGGCATCCTTAAACAAATAGGCATCTAGGGGTAATCAAAGTATTATATATAGAGGACTAAAAGACCTGCGGAAATTAATTCAAAATTGAAGGAAATATTTTTTATGAAAATGCTGAAACGCGTCAAGTATTATTTATAATTGTGCATTATTTCATGTAATGGACATGCGCACCGAGTTACCCGGGTCGAAAATGAATGTAGATTTCAATTTTTTTCTCATGAAACCTCACGAATATCATGACGTTTCTGAGTTGTTTTGAGAAACTCTAAATGTATTTCATGTAACACACCCACATAATAATAATAATAGTAATAATAATACGATCGATGGATTGTATAAAGGGGGCAATTAGAGTGGCCTGCTAGGTCGCCTGACTTCAACCATATGGACTTTTTTATAGAGTAATCTAAAGCATGGGGTGGATTTAAATAAACCCAACCACAAAGTGAAAAATAAAATTACTCCAAAAGTTCAACTAATACCTCCACAAATGGTAAAAAGAATTCTTGAGGAATTTGAGGTCCGACTTGCTCATCCTCAGGAAGTCAACTGGACGCAGTTCGAATATTTAATACATTAAATTGATCTATACTGACTATTATCTTTTAAATATTAACGGCTCTGTCGGTATCTCTGTCACAATGGATTATGGAAATCTTTGGGACATTGATGCCCATTAGTGGGTTCTGCTTCCGCGGCTGGTTCCTGGAGTTTTGGAGTATCCGAAGGACCACTCTCGGTTTCTGTCAGACCGATAGGAACTGAAGTTAACTGACTTGAGAAGTGATCTTTAATCGATTCATTTACAACCGAAGTTTTAAATTAATTTAGTTATGAAATCGGTACAAGTATGATCACAGTTTTACGAGTACCTCACTTCTGGGGGTTGCAGCACCAAATTTTTGGTTTCTCAAGTTGCTGTGAACTTGAAAACTATGAAAGTTTTGCGAGTGTGTTATCTTGTGAACTGCTACGTTTTGTTGGTCTTAAGGAACTGATCGGTCTCTTCTTTTTCTTCCCAAAAAGTCTGTTTTCCGTTCCACCTTCAGTCGGGACTCGGAATTCCCCGTTCTAAAGTCAGGCGTAACGTAAAGATAACCCAAGTTTGATGGCTTAATGGTCCGTGCCCTTGTAGACCCTTGGTCGCTGACATCTGGTCATTTATTTTAATTGGTTGCAACCACCAGATGTTGGCTCTCACTTATAGTCCATTGGAGTCGAGTATTTGGGGGAAGATTCTGAGTTCCTTGAGTGTGGGCAATAAACCATACATCCCGGATCCTTGAATCAAGTCGAGAACTCTACCCGATTTTATGATGCGCCTTTCGGCAATTTTTGTTAAAGAAATTAGGGATTTTCCCAAAAGTCTGAATTGAGTTCAGACAGTTTCTATGTGATGTTTTTTCCGAAAACTATTAAAAGCAAACGTGGGCATATTGCATGAAACATATGAAATTTTTCAAACCGCTCGAAAACGTCATAACATACATGGAATCCCATAAGGGAAAAAATAACAAAGTACATTTATCTACATCATGGGTAATCCTGCATACATGTCTGTTACTTGAAAAACTGCACAGCTAGAAGCAGTTTTATGAAAAATATTTCCTCCAAGTTTCAACGAATGTACTTGGTGTTGGATGTATAACTGACTATACAATGTGATTCAAACCAATGTGGACGCTTATATGGTAAAATAGCACTAATTTAATATTTTAATAGAATATTTTTTCTTTCGACTACTTTTCTCGGCATGTACTTTAAGAGAGCAAGATGCAGCTACCTCCAACCATTTTTCGGATAGGAAATATGCCGTATTGACCCATATATTAAATGTTTTCCTTATGAGATCAAAGTGAGCATGTCGGAAAGAATAAATAGAAAAAACCGAAATTTGTCTAAGGTAAGATCATTTTCGATTTAACATAACGTGTTTAAAAAGAAGTATTCGACTGCGTGTTAAAGGAAAATATCAACTATTAACCGCAAAAATAAAATGGCGAACAACCAGGTCGAACAAGAAATCCGGTTAAATCAAATTATTGAGAAATTCCAAAGAATATTAGGTTATTTTGTGCTACTGAGGAAATGCCAAAATTTCGATAATATAATTAACCTAATGGTCAATGTAGGTCACTGTACCATCGCGAGTACATAAATCAGGCCAGTCCTGGGCACTAAGAAGTCGCAAAAATAAAATGAGGGAAATCGTATTAATAAGAAATACTAAATTAAACAAAAAGAACCGTTATTTCCGGTAACTGTTTTACAAGTTCCGCAGATATAAGCGTTACAAAATTATGATTGAAAATTAAATCCTGCAACTTCGCTTTTTACTCTTTAAGATTCTGTTGGGGATGCATTTTATTTTTGCAGTGAGAATATGTTAACAGAATTCAGCAATTCCTGAAACATCATCGATAAAATGTTGATAAACGGCAAAGAGTAGGTACCCCACAATTAACCCTCCCTTTGAAAATTACATGCTGGTACGTGATGATGCAATGTGGGCGCTTCCATGGTAAAGTTTCGATAGCTTTTGCAATATTAATGGGACATTCTATTTTTTTTTAAAGTCGTTTTTTTTATATACACTGTCACAGATCTACCTCCCGACATTTTTCAGAAATTTCTCATACCGTGTGTAATTGCGACCGATTAAAACTATTTAATAAAAACTCATATTGAGCGTTCGACTTGTTTGCAAGTAAAATAAGATTAAAAGTAGAGATTTTCTAGTTAATACAGAATGTCGAACTGCGCATTACAAGTAGGCTACTGTAAATTCAATGAAAATCTTCTCTAAATTTACTTGCAATAAAAGCAAAAAAAAACGATTTAAATCTGATTGTTTAGAAATATATATAAAAAAAAACAAGTAATTTCAGGTTACTCAGAAACGATAAAAACCGCTATGTAATAGATACACATCGGTTTAAATTAGGAATTTAGTCGAGAGAAAGAATCAAGCGATCAGATCGCACAAATTTTTGCAAAGGCATGAATCAGGTCAGTTGCGGTCACTCTAAGTCACAAGAATAAAATTAGGTCAGTCCAGGTTAAAACGAAACACTAAAATATGTCAGGTTATTTTGGGACCTATTATGTAACGTTATTGGCGTCCTCTAGATATTGTAGGTGTACGGAATTGGCGGTTATAGGACAATGAAGCAAACACTAAGATGTTTGTTTTATTATCCATAACGTTTGGACTGACAACTGTAGTCTTCGGCCAGTCTATTTTATCGGTGGTAGAGCATTGTCAAAAAGCGCGATTAGCTCATGTGCAGTACCCTGAGAATGATGAAAATTCGGAAGCTGCCTGGCACCCCTGCCTGAAGGGTGCCTCTATAGTTTTTCCATTGTATTTATGTCGTCATCCGAGCGCTTGAAATACACAATTTACAGTTTTGACATTCGTGTCTCGCAGACAGAAAGGCCTTGCCTTAAACGAAATAAGATGTATTATTCTCTTACACCCGCTAATTCTATCCCCGTCATTATCTAATATTAATATACATAAATAACCCGCTTCTAATTCTTCAATTATTAATTAATCACTTGACGGGAGACTCCATCAATTCAGGTTAGCTTAACTTTTCCTCTAATAATTGAAAGTTCTTAATAAGTTTCGATTCAAATAGATAATCGGAACGGGATAAAATGTTACGAACTCACCCACAGATTCGCGATTTAGCCCTAGAATAAAATTAATTTTTAATTTTTCCATCAATTAGAGTGATTCCTGAATCGAATCCCCTGTGTGAAATAATCGTGCCGGAGTGTTTATTTCTGTAAACATCATTTATCAGCACGCAAGGTGGAGCCTTTTATTTTTACAACAAAACACAAAATTCCTTTATATTCATCAAAATATGGGGCACCATGAAGTAACGGTCTGTTTAGAATAATGAACAAAATTGTTTTAAAACGGGCATTGAACTTTTACTCATTATGAACGACAAAAATTTCATTCTGATACTAAAATCGTAAAAGCAAAGGTGTGTTAAAGCCAAGGTATTCGGAATCGGAGCAAGAAACTTCAGTGCTCAGCTTCATAAATCAGTTCCTTTGTTTTCTTCAATATCACGTTGTGTCTGACACTATTGAGGTTAACTGTTCCTGCCAGCATGCAATCGGACAAAATTGCAGTACAAATAGAAATTAACTACTTCAACAGACATAAGATAATAGGGCGGTCATTAGTCGGTTCTATTGATGTTCTAACATCATTGGATATGACATTTTTCTTTGTTACGTGTCTAATATCGATACCCACAATTCAGCATTTACACGCCATTTAATATTTTACCAAACTTCGTGAAACGCTAACACATGCTCGAGTGTACAGGGTGTCCTATTTTCGATGCAATTCGGGGGTTTCGGGTGTTTCTGGGGTAAATGGAGGAAACCCGCGATCGGGATCCTCGGCCCTATTTTTGAGCCAATTTTAATGACCCAAACAAGATTTTAACATCTTCACTCGGTAGGGTGATAGATGTAGGGTGTTCTTCGTTTTGTGTTGTTTTTTCAAGGCCCCACGACTTTTTTATCTATGGATATTTTGAATTTTTGGCAATAACATCTTTAGTTCGTTTTCTTATGTGCAATTCAGGGGCGTACATGCATTTTCCCAGCTTAATTCGTTTTCGAATTACGGACCAAAATTGCTTATTTTACGGAACCCATAGTTGACCATGACTCCATTAATTAGAGATGTTAAGTCTTGGTGAACCAAATCTTGATGTCTTCATCGATCGAGTTAAAACCCCAAGTTGCGCCCCTGCACATCTTACATTTGTTGCCTCCCAGATGTCGCGATCCGTTAGATTCACTAGAAATGGTTTACGGTTCAAATTCCTCGTCCTTTGTACTTTTGCCAAGAACTAAATTGAGAGGCACTCAAGTCATAAATGTGCATCGGAGGGGATTCTTGGGTACCGGAATTCCCCACCATTACTTTTGGCGGTGGTCGAATTTGGGGGTGCCATCACATCCCGTTTGGGATGAAGGCAATATTCGGGTCACGGGATAATCTGTCCATTGGCCGCGAGGCCTGGCGAAATGGGCATTCATCGACTGAAATGCGCTCCGACTAAGAGTACGCCTATGTCTGCTGACCATCAGCTTTCAATACTTAAGGGCTGGGAGAAGCTGGAAAGCATCACTATTATCACTATTGTCACTCTCATCGGTCAAGGTGAATCTATACGTCGTCAATCCTCAATCAGAGCTCATACTCTTCATCGGAATCGCGATCATCCAATCCTCTATTTCTTCAACTAAGTTTTAATCATACCAGGTATACCGGTATGAAGTAAGCGTCAGGATATAAATGTCTCGATATAGGGCATTTGTTTTAAACAAACGATTTTTTTGTTTGCTTGGTTGGTGTGCAAACCAACAAACATATTTAGTACAAATCAAATCCTTGAACAAATAACAATATATTATTTCATTGTGCCAAAAATGTCGAATTTTGTACCACAAAATGATGATTTGTGGAAAGCATTAATGTTTTGCTTTCATTTGAAGGAAAGTGCTGCAGAGTCGCATCGAATGCTTGTCGAGGCATATGGTGATTATGCTTCATCAGAAGCAACGTGCAAAAGATGGTTTCAACGATTCAGAAATAACAATTTTGATGTGCAAAATGAAGAACGTGGCAGACCACCAAAAAAGAGCGAAGACGACGAACTGCAATGAATGTTGGATGAAGATGACACTTTAAGTGAAAAGCAAATGGCAGAAATGTTAAATGTTGCACAACGAACAATTTCTGATCGTTTAAAAGCTACGGGAAAGATCCAAAAGTGTGGAAAGCGGGTGCCGCATGAATTGAATGAAAGACAGATGGAGAACTGAAAAAACACCTGTGAAATTTTGCTTCAAAGGCACCAAAGAAAATCAGTTTTACATCGAATTGTTACTGGAGATGAAAAATTGATTTATTTTCAAAATCTTAAACGAAAAAAATCATGGGTTGATTCGGGACAACCATCAACATCGACTGCAAAACCTGATCGATTCGGCAAGAAAGCAATGCTATGTGTTTGGTGGGATCAGAAAGGTGTAGTGCATCACGAGCTTTTAAAACCTGGTCATACCGTTAATACTGTTCACTACCTACAACAATTGATTAATTTAAACAATGCATTAATCAAAAAACGATCGGAATGGGCTAGACGACGCGGGAAGGTAATTTTGCTCCAACGACAACGCACCAGCACAGACAACAGGATACCATCAAAATACTTGGCTGGGAGTTGCTACCCCATCCGCCGTATTCACCAGACTTGGCTCCTTCGGACTACCATTTGTTTTCGTCGATGGGACACGCATTGGCTGAGCAGCACTTCGATTCCTAGAAAACTGGGTGTCTAATTGGTTTGATGCCAAATAGGTACATTTCTATTGGCGTGGTATCCATAAATTTTCAGAAAGGTGGTCAAAATGCGTAGAAAGCAATGGTCAATATTTTGAATAATTTCTTTTTTCTTTCCTTGTTAAAATTGGTGTTTTATTTTCACAAAATAGCGCTCATTTCATACCGATAGACTTGGTATTTATGTGCTACAAATCGGTTAGTAAAACCGTGTTAATGTTTAAAGGGTTGTCCTAATTCCACGACTTTCGAGAGATCCCACGTGTTTATTTTGCTAAGCAGGTATCTAGTCCTTTCTGGATTCTCGTAACCAGAAGTACAACATCGGCACTTCGAACCGACAAGTATTACAAGTAGTTCTCGCGTGTAAGCGCTCTCGTATAACAATCGCGGGTGGTATCTCTAACCTCCAAGAAAGAAACCCCTGCATATCGCTCAACAAGAGATTTTTTAAAACTTTCTACAAACATATAATTCCATATATTTATCTCAGTAAATAAGAAAATTATAAATGATTTTTTAATTTCAAAGAGAAATTTACCACGATGCGCAAGACCTATTTTAAAACTGGAAAAAATTCCCTAATAGTGTTTTACGCCACATTACAAATTTTTTTATTTCGAAAATTAAAACATTTTTATTATATAACAGTCCTTTCATAATAACTCAATTGTTATTCAAGCTGATGTCCGTTATGACGTAAACATAATGCGCATCTGCACGAATTACACTCTATTGCCCTTATCAAATGAATAGATGCATTCATTTGATGATTCAATTCCTCGTATGTTTCGTGATGAGTGTCGTATATGTTACTTTTTAAAGATCCCCATAAAAATAAATCTAATATTGAAAGACCTGAAGATCTTGCTGGCCACCGAATAGGTCTCTTATTGCGTATCCATTGATCGTTAAAACTTCGGTTTAATTATTCTTGGCCTAAAACAGTGTTATAACTGGGCGCACCATTTTGTTGAAAATAAATATTTACGAATTACGTTAACAGAATCTCGTCTAGCAGTTGTTGATGCTGGATACCTCTTTCCGTTAAGGGTGCCGTCGAAAACGTTGTAGGTAAGTCTACCACCCACAATAAATCGTGATATATTAAAACCAAATCTATGTTGATTTTGTCGTCCTAATTTTACAAAATTTATTATTGTTTGAATAGTATTGATTGTTGTTGCGATTAAAAATTACTGCAGTGGTAATATATGTAACTCTCATCGGACCAAACGATGTTGCGCTCTAAATACCAATTACAGAAAAATAAATTTCCGTTTAAAATTAAAAAGAAAAAAAAAACGCTTATTATTTTCTTATTTACTAGGACACAGATGCATATGGAACTACGTATTTTTTGAAAGACGAAAAAAACATCTATTAGGTGTATAAATTAATTCTCGGCCCTTAGATAAAATTGGTTAAAACACCTTTCTGAATTTACAATTTTTTCTAACTATATAGTCCGTTTTGAAGCGCCATCTGTGAGATATCAAACCACTTAATTTGATGAATCTAACCACGAAGAACGTTACAAAATAAAATGTCGTCTGACAAGCAGCGCTTAAGGCACTCTCGTCTTGTCCCTTTTCAACTTAAAAAAAAATTCTGCAGAAGCGCAAGACGTGATTTGTTCAGCCTTGGGAGAGAATGCTGTGTCTTATAGTACGCATAAAAAATGGTTTCAAAAGTTTCGGAATGGAAATTTTGATCTTGAAGATGAAATACGGCTCGGTCAACCAAAAAAGGTTAACGATGAAGGGTTGCAGAACTTGCTCAAGGGAAATCCCTGCCAAACACAAAAAGAGCTTGTTGGTGCACTCGGAGTGACTCGACCAGCTATTTCGATGCGTTTGAAAAAATTAGGAAGGATAGAAAAGGAAGGCCACTGGATACCTCATGATCTTGGCCCGGAAAACAAAAATCGCCGCTGTGAAGTTGCAATGTGTCTACTGAAGAGATTCAGAAAAAAATACTTTTTAAGTAAAATTGTTACTGGAGATGAAAAATGGATAT
Source organism: Euwallacea fornicatus (assembly GCF_040115645.1). Classification (NCBI taxonomy): domain Eukaryota; kingdom Metazoa; phylum Arthropoda; class Insecta; order Coleoptera; family Curculionidae; genus Euwallacea; species Euwallacea fornicatus. The sequence goes on from NC_089573.1 coordinate 1,966,695, forward strand.
TGTATGACAATCCTAAGAGAAAAGAATCGTGCGTTTATCCGGGAGAATCATCAGCAAGTACTGCAAAACCAAACATTCAAGGAAAAAGATTGTTATTGAGTATTTGGTGGGATTCCGAAGGTGTAATTTATTATGAGATACTTAAACCAAGAGAAACTATTACTGCTAACCGTTATCAAGACCAATTAATAAAATTGAGGGATGGTATTGAGGAGAAAAGACCTTTTAATGGTAGTGGAACAAGGCAAATCATTTTGTTGCATGACAACGCGCGACCACATACGGCAAAAGACACCATTGACATCTCCGCGTTGGGCTGGGAAGTTCTCCCTCATGCGGCGCATTCACCAGATCTTGCACCTTCTGATTATTACCTTCTTCGAGAATCACCTGGTTGATGCACACTTTCAATGTCTCGAAGAAGTCCACCAAATAATGGAAGATTTTATCCAATCAAAATCGCCATGTTTCTTCCGAGATGGGATTCGAAAATTACCTGATAAAAGGCAGAAATGCATTGAAAGTAAGGGCAATTATTTTGATGATTAAATTGTAATTCTTTTTTTTATAAATAAAAATCTAAATTGTTAAAAAAAAGGCCGTGAGTTAATTTATACACCTGATGGTTAATGGAGGTAGGGCCAACTATGAGTTTCGTTAAAAAAAAAACAACTTTGATCTGTAATTCGAAAACAAATTATGCTAGAAATTGAGTACGCTACTGGATTGCACATAAGGATTTTTTTATTTATTTTCTTAACAACTATTTACAATCTGCAATACTATATTACAATAATTAAATTCGGTAACTAAAAGAGCATTGGCATTCACAGTAGGCACGAACAGAGCTCAACATTATTTTGACTCTATACAATATTATTATGAGTTCATCCACTACGCTAGTAGACTGCGTCAATTCTACTCTACCGCCAGAGTATGAGACAGGTATACAGTATGTACACCCTCTCCAGACCCCCGCCCCAGTCAAGCAAATCTTAATGGCAGGTCAATTGGCTTGAAGCGTTTGAATCGCCTTATAGGTGGCTCGTTGACCAGGTTGGTCACTAACATGTTGGTATGATTCTCCATTCAGTCCCTTTGTTTAAGTGAAAACCTGAGTATTTCGTCGCGCACCCAAGGGATGTTGAGGTCCTTATGTATGGTCTTGTTGCTTACGAATCGTGGGCTCTTGGAGATGATTCTTAGTGTTCTGGATTGAAATCGCTGTAGCATTTCGATGTTAGAATTGCCGGCACTACCCCATAGTTGAATTCCATAAGTCCAGACTGGTTCGATAACAACTTTGAATAACAAGACTCTGTTTTCCAGAATGAGCTGCGATTTATAGCCCAATGGCTAGTACATTTTTTCCATTTTTAGTCTCGACTCCTCTCTTTTTGTTAGGACATGTTTTCTCCAGGTCATACGACGATTCCCAGGTATTTCGCCGCTTCCTGCTGAGGAACAGGGATTCCGCTTAATGTGACTGGTGGGCAAGTGTTTTTCTTCAGTGTGTAGGTAACATTTACAGATTTCTGGTGGTTTATCGCTATCCCCCATTTATGAAGCCAGTCCTCGAGATCACTTAGTGGCTCTTGCATGATGGCTGCAGCCTGCAAGCAATCACTGTCCTCAGCTATCAGAGCGGTGTCATCGGCGAAAGTTGAAATTAGAATCTCCTGGTTGTTTGGGATGTCAGCAGTAACATAAGGAAATGCATAAAAGATGTTTTTGTCAAAAACTAAAAATATTCACAAATAAAAATGTTATGGGGTCTTGAAAAACGACAAAAAAGTAAGAACACCCTGTATCTCCCAAACGAATCGAGATGTCAAAATGTGATTTAGATAATTGAAATCGGTTCAAAAATCCGCCCCAGGGTCCCGACCACGGATTTATTCCGTCTATTCGGAAAATATCTAAAACCCCGAAATTACAGTAGAAATAGACCGCCCTATTATAAGTCGAAAACTCATCTACGGGTTTTAACTAGTACCTCGGAAGTATTTTGATTTAATAGAGAGAATTAGTTATTATCAGCACTGCGTTGGTGTAAAAGAAAATCGCTTTGGAAACTATTTTAAAGCGAGATAAATGAAATCCAATAACGTTGTAAAGGGCTACCTTTAGATGTCTTCTAACTGAATTACCTAGCACTTATCTGGACACTGCTCATCCCGAGAGGCTTTTACCCTATTTAGTTTATGTGCCGTTTTAACTTTCCTGGCATGTGACCACCTAGTTTACGTCGAAACCCGAAAATATTATTAAAGATAGTTTAGATCAGATCGGATCGATAGAAGCCGCTTGGGTATGATTCACTTTTTCTTTATTTCCCACACAGAGCGTCCTTTTTTCGAACATGTTTCGTGAGAATACGGACTTTTTCCCATAAGCCAATTCTCTAACGAGAGTTCAAGTCTTTCCAGAAATACTAAACCAATTTTATTTTTGCATTATCAAAGTTTTCGTTAAGCCTTTCCGAGACAGTTAAAATTCAGAATGGATAAGTGTGACGAAATCGGGCCTGGATACGACTCTTCGCCAAAGTAGTAAAAGTTTACCTATACAGAAAGTAGATAAGATATGTAAGAGACGTGGAGAGTATCCAAATTAGAGTGGTTCTACAGTTAAATTATATTACCTTAAAGCGTCTTTATGCGCCTAACATAATGAGGCCTTCCCGGGCGTGCTGTAATCAAAATCGGCTTTCATTGTCTTTAAGAAGTCATTAATCGTAACACCACGCAACCGCACGCAATTCTAAATTTAACGGTCTGATGATATTAAAAGTAGTTTCGAGCATTTGCCACTTGTGGGCCTCAAATTGCTTTATACACGGAATTGAGAACTTCCACTCAAAAAACTCATTTATTTCCTGACGATACCGATATATGAACTTCGGACGTGTTACAAGAGACAAAAACAACTAAAACAAACTTTGCCACAAACTTCTGAAATAAGTCATTTGGACGAAAGGTTTCGAGCTCTTGGAAATCTGTAGGAAATTAATTGCCGGTCATTTTTCGAAGGTTCCAGAATCGGTATTGAAATACAGACTTCAATTCGGACGATTTAAATAATAAACATGCAGTACTTCCGTCTTTAGTATCAAGATTACTTTGGTCTTTACTTTAATGGTGAAACGAGACGAACGTCTTCATGTTAAAAATTTAGTTCAACATCTCAAAAACTGCCGTAACTACACTTTTTTTTTATTTATTTTTTTTATTTTTTTTTATATAGAGGGGGAAAACCTTCTAAAGGTACCCGGTCTGATGGACTGGCGACCGGGTTATGTGGGATTCACCCCCTGAATGGAGGCGCCTACCCACTAAAAACCCACCTCTCTTCACCGTTGTTCCCCCCCGGAACCGCCGAAAGGCATTACTTCAGGGACCGTAACTACACCTGCATTTCAAAAACAATTGAAGCTTTGGCGTCTGGTCAATGGAAATCTTTCAACTTTTGTATAAATCAGACTTTGTCAAATCGCAGTATTTTTGCAAAAAACTATGTGTGGAAAACTACTATTTATGAAATTTGTGTTTTTTTCATAGCTTCATTTTTTCATCATTTTCTCATGTGAAAGTATACCTTGCTTTCATCGATATCTTGTATCGTTTTTGAAAAAATCGCATTTTACTGTCAGCATCTATCATATATATGTCAATAATTTGAAATCAAATAATACAGCAATTTATTATTAACGATTTCAGAACGAAGCACTAAGGAACATCGTGGATGCACCTTGGTACTGTCGAAACAAAGACATCCATCGGGACCTTCAAATGGAGACTGTTGATCGAACCATCACCAAAGTAGCCAGTAGCCACGAACAAAGGTTACTTAATCGTGTGAATGTCGAGGCCATCCAGCTCTTAGACCACACAAACATAGTAAAAAGACTCAAGAAAACCAAGCCTTTCGAGTTAGTGAAATAGTGATAGTGAAAAGCAGGTTATTGTGCGGTATTTGTGCTACATGCTAAGTTTATGGTAGTGTAGTAAACTTATTAGATCTTAAGGCAAACTAGTAAGTAAGACCTAAGGTCTTACTTACTAGTACTACGACTTTTAGGTCGCCTAAATTGGGGCAAAGTCGGAGTCAAGTCATATAAAGGCGTCAAACATTAGCTGCACCAATTTGAACTTTACAACTGACTAAAAACGCAGTTGAATTTTAAACGCCCTGTAGATTGTTCGTATAGGAATCAATTCTAGGGCATTTTTGACAGTTGCGCCAGACTTCAACATTGAGCCTTCAGATGAGATGCATTGTCGTAGCAAAAAAAAGCTGAACTGAAAAATGCGAAAATCCAAGACAGATCCGTAAGAGAAAACAAAGTTAATGATGGTTGGCGAAAATCAAAACGTCGGATTTAACCGACCTCGTACCGTTTATGATCGCCGGGATTCCCATGGTTGCGTGCCACAAACGAACACTCTGTATAAAAATGCTTTCCCATCTGGTGGGTAGCCCGTCCCCTAAAGGCCCCTTACTAAATTGTGACAATAATTATAACGTTTACAAGCACATTAATTTTTCGTAATAGGCAGAACCGTCATCCTTTCTAAATCTCCCATTCGAAAAACCCGTGTAACTTTATCTATCTCAAGTGAAAGAAGACCGTCATCTCCGACCACTGAAATGTTTTACTCATCACGTAATAATTTAAATTAGAACAAAATTGCTCATTGATCTATTTAAAAGATCAGATTGTAATAGTTTTAAAGGATATTATAAAGAGTATCTTTTAATAAAAATAAAATAAAATAAAATAATTATTAAAAAAATGGTAGATCTTACAGCATACAGATAACTTACAGCTAAAGTTATCAAGAATTTTCATTACGCACACTTTGGACTACAATACATTTTCTGAAGGTTTCTGAACATCTCCTTTGTAAGAGCAATAACGTGTGGTAATTCTTTCCAAGAGGGTCAACAACCCTGAGAATACGATGTAACAACTCACCTTATTCATCAACAACTTGGCAACGAAGACCATTTGAATTTTTTATACGAAGTTCTAGCGTTATCTAAGCTCCTCTAAAACTCCTGGAATTTGTCACTTGACCTTTCCAGACACTATATATAAATATTGTTAGGGCGATTGCTCTACGAGTTCTTAAGTTACTCTTCTATCCCCCCTCCAATATATTAGTTTAAAAAATAATAAAAAGATAATATGCTTCGGGTTAGTTGAGGTGGACGCAGGTTAGTTCAGGTTAGTTTAGAATGGGTTGTTCGGGGCAAGTTTGCGTATCGCTTGCTGTTTCACCCCAGACGCAAGGGGGGCACAGTTGGTTGGCAGTGCCGAGGTGAACTGTATTCGTCTTTCTTCTCGAAGGACCACAGCTTATTTGGCGCTGAACCCATGCAGAACAAAACACACTTGATAACAACACTCTTATATTTATTTAACTAAATGTCCAACACTATTGCACAAGTGACGAAGGTCATAACAAAGTATGAAATCGGGGTAAACCAGAAAATCACAAGCGACCACCGATTACCAAGAACCTTTGACGATCGGGAGTTTTTTCTTTTGGAACAGGGCAAATGTTATGTGTGAATTGAGAGCAGCATTGGGACCCTACTAAGGCTGTAGGAGTATGTAGAGAGGATTGGAGAGGTGTTGAAGAGGCGTTGCGTGTTGTATGAGAGGCTATATGAGACTGTGATAAATCTTAATTTTTCCCACCGAATGCGAACCTCATTTTATCCATATATATTTTTACCACCTCACAGTCATACCAATTAGCGTGAATTATTAGTGCAGAGGAATAGGGATTGGTTATCAATACGGTGTCATGAAGGTGTGAGAAAAATGACGGGTGAAGAGAGTTATGAGCGTGGGAAGAGTGTGGAATATGTATGCATTTGAATAATGTAAACGCTGCCCTTAAGAGTGATTAAAAAGGGTTTACATTGGCAAAAAAAGGGAAATTTATTACTGGGTGAAGATGTTGGATATTTTCCCAACACGGGCTAGTTCTAGTACATCTATTTTGATATTTTTCCAGAAAATTTCGATATTTTTGAGTTAATATTTTTCATTTTAGTCAAGCAATAGAGATGCTCTTTGTACTTTTATAATAGTTCAATTGAGATTCTAGACTTTCACTTTTTTTCTTGAAATTGATCTACCACATATGTATGTTTTTATTCCGTTGATCTAGGGTATAATTCAAAGTTGTGTTTATGAGGGTGGACGAGGCTTTTGTCTTCACCTAGAAATCGAATCGAATATCAGCAGGAATCAGAGTTGGAATAGAATAGGAATTCCCTGTGTTCGGGAAAGTCTTAAACACTCTGGCGGCGCATCATGGGCGTACCTTAATTAGGGGTGCCATCGTGCCCTTCCCGTCTCATTAGATCGTGGTGGGAAGCTGATAACAAGAAGTCCTTCGTCGGCGGTTATTGCGTCTGCATCATAAGGACCGACAAAGCTTTTCATAAGTAATACCAATGCCGACAAAGTGACTCGGTGGGAATTCTCACGCACCAACCACAGTCTACCATGGACGTGCCAGAGGGGTACATCATCTCCTTTACAATAATTTAACCCTAACTCTATTTGCAATCTACAACCGTTCCGATAGAGTCTCGATCTATTCAGAATACCCAATGCAATACAGTTAAAAACTATATACAGGGTGGTTTATTTCACTACTGGATCCGTACGTATATTAACTTGAACTATTTTACATTTTTGTCTGTAAGGTAAGTCATCTAAGGACTTAGTTCAGGTTGGTTCAGTTAAGGTTAGAGGGTTGGAATATATCCAAGCAATAAAATTTCTACTTTCAATATCGCTATAGAAATAACCTATCTTAATATTCATAGTAAGTGCTCTGCAGACTCGGTTCTGCACCACTATAATTGACAATTAAATTCTGCCATCTTGCTTCCTACTCAAGAGGACTGTAACTTGTTTTGCATTAAGCACGTCATTTTAAAATAGTATCTCGAAAGCTGAAGAAGATGTTAGAACATGAATTTCATCTTCTGAGTTTTTAAACGTTTTGTAGAGTTGGATTCATTTTTTACCCCATTGAATCTAGAAAATTCTAGAGATGTGAACGATCAAGGTACGAAGAAAAACATTTCGACCTGTGAACAGCTTCAGGGACAAAAGGGTGTTTCAAGAAATTCGAAATTAAATTTTGAGGTGGAGGCAGACGCCTAACTCGGCCAACATTTCAAATTTCGATCATGGAAATCTAAAGCAGCTGCATTGCAAATGAGACTAAAAAATAGATTTAAAAATATATGAAAAGCCTAAAAGGCACCCAAATCCCATACTAACCTGCGCTCCTGGGAAAATATCAGGAACATTTGAGAGGAGGGGAAATAGACTCTTCAAAACTTCTTAAAGTTTCTTAAAATTTTAATTTCATGTTCTTCTTAATGAAATTCTTTAATCTCTCTAGAGCAAATCAACTGTGGGGGATGTGAAATGTTTTTTTCCGCATGTGATTTTTGCACAACTTACAAAGAATTATTGGTTAATAAATACATGACTAAATTAAAAAAAAAACTATAAAGAAGCGTAAAATCCATTGAGGATTCAAGGAAATCTAGTTCAATTGTTTCCATTAGTGATTGGAAAGTTTTGACAGGTTAACTTGTAACTTAAATAGAGATTGAATCGTTATCATTGAAAATTGCAGTATAATATTCTTCTATCAACGTAGCAATAATGGAAGGGCTAATGTATGAAAGAGGGACAAGCTGAACCTTAAAACTAACTTGTCAATAAAATTTAATTAGTCAGTCGTAATTTCTATATAGCAGCTTTCGCCCTTCGTCGAACTGGCTTGGGGCAATAAAGCTATGAACTCATACTTTATATTTATTTTATTCGTGAAATTTTTCATAATAAAAGTAAAGTCAACAGGAATTTGAACTGAACACTTAAGGCTGTCATATATTTTTGGCTGCTCGACGTCTTTTTGCGAAAGTTTCCTGTGTTCAACGCAAATTGTTCATTTCTTTCGATGGAATTGCACACTGGTCTCAGTTAAAATTAAACGAGAATAACGTTTGCCCTTTGCAAAGGCCTCGGGTGAAGACCCTTATGAACGGTTCGGTGACAAATCTGTCATCACCATATCACGTACTTATAATAATCAAACATTAATCGTTCACCTGAAATCCGGCAAGGGGTGAATGTTATTCTAAGTGAGTTTTAATTGAGAATAGTGCTCAGTTCACACACAAAAGAAGGAGAATTCAAGTTTTTGAGCGTAATTCCATTAAAACGTCACTTTATATGTTAAAACCAAATGGGTATATAAAAACACACCAAGTCCATTTATTTGAAAGCGTTCTAAGCCATTTACATTGAATTTGATGAAATGCCTTTTATATAGGCCAAGAAGTAATGCATACACTAAATCAGAATCTCAAAAGTGTAATTTGTTAGTTAAGCGAATGGCTTTAGCGTCAATTTTGCATAGAGAGCTTCGTGTCAGGTATATAGGAAATGAAATGGAACGCTCTACAACTGTTAGGTGAAATATTTGAGAATGTCTCTTGATCCTAATAGTTCGCTTCATAAATATTAATTTTATTAAAATGGGTTTTCCTTCGTTCTCTTATTACTGAGACGTAAATTGCTATTAATACAAGACGGAAATGACAAGTCTACAAGAAGCAAATGGGAAATAACGCTATTGTTAGTGCATAAACATCCAACATGACCTAACAAATAATATATGTCCTAAAGGGTTTTAAGGGAGAAATAGAAATTAATTTCATTGGATAAAAGACAAAGTGGGCAATTGGTTTTACCATGCCGAGTTCATGTTTGGATTCAATTTGAGTTCCGCTAGCGAACGTATTTTTGCAATATAAAAAACGCAAGGAAAATCTTGAAGCTGGTTGTTATGCAAAAGATTGTTCTGTTTGGTCCCGAGGGTTTGACTTCCAACCTCTTCCCGAGGTTTGTCAGAAGGACTCTATAGCATACTAATTCCCGCCTTTTTTAGCCGTTATTTTAAAATATGCTCAATTAGATTTAGCAATAAATTTGCTTACTTGTGTTTTCAGAATTTCAAATCCCGGCATTGATTTTTGATAAGTTTTTCTCCCTTCATATACACTGGTCCTTCCCTGACACCAGGTGTTGCAGTAAATTGATTTATACCCGAGATAAGGCCAATAATAGGTCCCTGTTTGTTCATTTGTATTTACTGGATACTTTGCCTAGAGAGGCATGCCCGAGAAAAAGCTAGCGAATCGTCTTTTTATTTCCCGTCCCAGGAGGGAAATAAAATAAACGGGTAAGTTTCAAAGTTGGCCGAATATTGCTCTTGCGATTAAAGATCCCCCCCATACACCGGTGGAAACCTGAGCGGACTGAACATTACCAGTTACAGTTAAAACCAATTTCCACGCGAATATTTCATCCAGTAAAGATTTTGGCAATTTCTAGTTTTGCCATTTTAACAATGGAGATAAGGATCTACGGTCGGAACGGTGAGGAGCAGCTTAATATGTTTAAGATGGGAACCTTGACGCTCAAACTTCAACTCTGAATCAATAAAACCGTATCACTTCAGCTTGTCTCTGAACGGTTTTATTGCAGAAACGATTTAGGGAGATTTAGCAAATGTTTGAATTATTAAATGGCGAGAATGTTAGTTTTTGTTTGCACGACACTGCTGCGGAGTGCCTGATCCTGATAATGTGTTTAATCAGTTAAAACTTGAAGTAAATCCGAGAAAGTTACTTTAAGTGCAGCTCGAAAAGGAAGGTGTTAGATAGTCTTAGTTATACATTAAATAGTGTCTGTAATTTGAGATTATAAGCGTACCCGCAGAGGCACCCCATATTTATGAGTTATCTGAGTGAAATTACTCGCGCCCGGATCTATAAATCCTCGTGGAACGATATCAGAGGTTTAAATTAAAGAATCATGCTATCCGAATATTGAATTCTTTGGAGCCGTCCAGGAAAATACCGACAGTGTGTCTATGAAATGAAAACGTTCAGTTATTACTTCGGCGAAATTGGGCATAAAACGGCATTCTGAATTCACCACTGATATTGACTACGTTGCAAATTGTTGAAGGACTCGTCAATATGCAATGAAGACCTTAAGTCCTTCACTACACCCCCCCTCTCCCTCTTATCAATCCTTTTCAATTTCAAATATTAAAAAAAAAACAATGTCAAATACCAGAGGTGAGGTAAAAAATTAGTCGCTTCGTAGCGCATTTTTTAATGGAACACCCTGTATATTGTAAAATGTTCATACTCTATGTAAAGCAGATGTCATGCAGTATATCTTGTCCCCAAAAAAGTGGAAATCTTATTTATTTTAAAATTCTGCAGTGCTTTACATCGAAAGAGAGCAATAAGCACCTAATGGAAAAGACAATATTAAATAAAAACGGAGACGTAAATTAAAAACCATCTACATACATCGACTTAACTGTACTTTAATGGAAAAGTGCTGGTAAAAAGTATGGAAACTAAACACTCTTTGTTTGATAACTTTCGTCGAACCTGCAGTACTTTATTGCATAAACCTTTAACTTAATGACTGCAGCAGTATAAAAATCACCAGAGAAGTACGACATTGCAAAAAACAATCTTTTTCAATTCTTCATTCAATAAAATGAATAGTTCATGAACACAGGTAATCTCGTTCTGATAAACTTATCGATCGAAATGCTCCCAGAAATATTCTATGGGGTTTAGATCTGATAACCGGGACGGTCAATCCATTAGAGGGACATTACATGTATTTTAGCCAAATGCGATTTGTGCTTAAGATCGTTATCTTACTAAAAACTCATCGTAACATCGTTTCTTCTTCGGCATGACGCAAGATATGATTTTTCAACACGTCTCGATGAGCGAAACGATCACGCTGCCCCCTCCGTGTTGCGCAGAAGGTAATTGATATTTATAATCATATCGTTTATCTTCCTGCCTTCTGACATATTTTTTCCATCACTTCCAAATCGCTAGAAATTACTTCCATCACTAAAAAGGACAATATTCCATTTCATCGTTGACCAGAATAGATGTTCACGTCCAAATTGAAATCACGTTTTTCGATTCTTTTTTGAAAAATACAGATTTTTTTACTTCAACTCTTCCAAATAATCCCTGAGCATTTAGGCGTCGTTCGACATGTCGCGAAGATACCAAAGTGCCCATATCGTTCATTATTTTGGCGATTTGAGTAGAAGATTTTCTTGTGGATCCACCAATGAAATTCGGCTCATAATTTCTTCTGCTCAGCACTGCAGGTCTTCTTGACTTTAAGTCAATTTCAGTTCGTCCCTTTGATTGTACTTTCGAATTATCCCTGAAACAGTCCCTTCTGGAATATTTAAATTTCGGCTTATGGTACTTTCCTGTCTTGGCTAGTTCTATTATTTTACTTTTTAAGTCCGATAAAAAATATCTTTTATTGCACATAACACTTGAAGACACTCATCACGAACGGACCCGTTCAACTCAAAGTAGTTTCTATACATTGGACGCATCGAATTTAGGTCTTATCTCAAAAAAAAACGTTAATAATTAACATCGAATGAATATGTGAAGTCGAGTGTGTTATTGACAAATAAATAGCAAAAGTAACAAATAACAGTAAAATGTGAAGACGGCAGGTTAAAAAGGTCAAAGCTTTATTAGTTTTTATTTTTAAAAGTGCTACACTCAATTACAGGGTATGCCACATGAATGCTTACAATTTCACATAAAACCCGAAAAATCTATACAGGATGTTTCGTTAATAAATGTTGCATTAAGTCACTGCTCTTTTGCGTGGCGTCATGTATAAGTAAAAGTTTAATATTCAAAGATATCGGCTTAAGCCCTACAGCTTTTGTATTTGTCATTTTTCTTGCAGTATTTAAAGTAAAAATTTACAGAGCGGGAGGTAAGGGGACGAGGAACTTTAGGTCCTCGTCACTGTAAAAATAAAACTGGTTTTTGCAATAATTATTCTAAGTAAATGTCACACGTCACTGTACAGCAAAAAATGATTTAATTCCAAAATGAGGATATGTCTTCACCTTTTTAGATGTCCTGTTGAGGCCTTACCTATAAAACTGGCTGATATCCAAGCTGTCCTGGAAAGACTTGCAAAAATTATTTATTTTATTGACACAATATGTTACTCTCAGGAACATTCTGTTGATAAAGAGCATTGGCGTACAATCCGTAATTCAAAAATCATCAATTTCTTAATCAGTTTAGTCATATTTATGGAATTTTAAAATTTTAATTCTTTACAATTAGCGATGATGCGTCCCTGCTTTTCACTCAGTGGAGTAGAAAACTTTCAGGGCTCTGGCACAAAATTCACAATTTAAAAATAATACATTTCTTAAAGCTTTAGATACTAAGTAGTCATGATGTATTCGCCCCGTATTTCTGTGGGTAAATTCGGATACTTTCAGAATTTCAAAGGAAAGTCTTTATCACAAAGATTATGGGGTTCCATAATTCATAAAGCATAATTTAAAAGCAAGAAATCCCTAAAACAGTCGATTAAAGTTTTTCCATTCACTCAAATGAAAAATGTTCATGTTTTTTTACACTTTTTTAAGTATTTGTCAAGCATACCTTGTTGCCGTTTTAGAGCTATGTTTGATTGATATTCGTGATCGTGGATATTGACCAATTTGTCTTGATACGACTCTGTTATTTGATCTGTCAAGTGGAACTTTTCCAAGGTTCCCGAGTGCAGAGTTTAGATAAAATTCGAAAGCTCATGGTTTAATGTACAAAATGTCAATACATTAAAATCCGCAAAACGTCGGGCTAGTATCCAGGAATTTAATGAAGTTAAAAAAAAGTTGGAGAACTCAGAATTTTCAAGAAATTCTGTCAAGTCTCAGAAATATTCTATACTGCTTTCTTCTATCAACAGATTAAAATCGCATTGTCCAAAGGGATTAATTCAACTGCTATAGTAAATTTTAAACTCTCTTCCAAATTGATTTCGCCCAATTTTAATGCCTGAAGATTTGTTTCAAAAAGTTAAAAAAGTGTCATGTCTAGTGGATTTTACAAAGGTGATCTAGGTAACACAAAAATTACACTTTTATCCTTTTACAGTGTGTTTAAATAGTTTTGTTCTACATATCCTTCAATAACAGGGCTGAAACTTCTCAAAAAGGGGTTTTCAATTGCGACTAACTGGACTTCATTATTTTGTAGAAGCCGGTGGTGGCCCAATAGCATTTTCACAGAAAATAGCATTTGGAGACGCCTCAAAAATCATTAGCTTTAAAGACTCTTTATCTGTTTTTTTTTTTTTAATGTAAGTAAAATTCATAGCGTAAGAATGTATAAAATTTAATCATTTAAAGACGTTTGGCACACGAAAAGCTTTCTTTTTCTAAATGCCTTTTCCTGGTAATTATCACCCTTGTTAATAATGAAAATAAAATTACGTGCAACCTCGGAAAACTATTGGATAAGAACACGCAAACTGTCGCCCCTATTTACGTTGGGGAGTACTTTAATCGCAGTATTTCAACATCGCTTTTTTTCATAGTGCCTCGAACGAGAGATACCCCACAATACGTCACCAATTAAAGAAAAATATTAGAGATTCGTAAAAATGATTATTAGAAACATGAAATTTTGTTAAGTAAAACTTTCGTTTCAAATGTTGTGTTTCACAGCCTGAAACAAGGCGATTTACAAAGAGGTGGAATCCGAAGGTTCCTTGGGCACATCCAAGACTCAAGGCCCTCATCTGGGGCATCCAGGATCGATGTAAAATCCAGCACCATCTCGAGAATTTCGAATTTTTCTTCTCAGCACTCACTTTTTCATTCTTTTTACGCTTTAAAAATGGATCAAGTCGATGAGCTCTATAAGGCTTAAGATTGTAATAAATCCTTTAATTTGAAACAAAAATGGAATTGCGCTAAAATGTATCACCATGGCTACGTACCCGGTATTAATTAAGCTCAGAAAATCAAATGATCATAAAATCTCTAAGTGACGGAGCTCCTTCCATTTTGGAATTTTAAAAAGACGCGTCTTTCAAATGAAAGTATCTCAAACAGCATTTCTTACTTTTTTTTAATGAGTTGTGTCTAACACATTTTCAGGTTAGTCCAGGTTAGTTCAGGTTTTGTCAATTTCATGTGTTATCAAGGGCAACGGTAATTGTTATGGATGAAACAAAGCATTAGCTAGTAACTATGTCATATCGATTGTGATTTGAATTTCGTTCGGTAAATTCTTTGACGAAATTGCTAAAATTTTCACACAAACAGCAGTATTGTCCCTCATAGGTTTTATTAATGTACGTTGCTGCCAAACCCGGAAACCCTTTAGAAAACCAGCATTTCGTAGACGCAAAAGTTTCCTACAGCAAATTAGCTTAATTAGAGAAATAATTTAATATTAATAGTCAGGGAGTAACAATTAAGTGGAAACTGTAAACAAATTTTTAGTTACTGAGTCGAGTTAAATGCTTTGACGTGTTCGGCCTGGAATATGAAACTGAGGGGGAAACAAGTTATAAAAAAAAATCCGAGGTCGTTCCTCTAATCAAAAGCTTCCCTAGAACCATAATTACTTTGTTTTTATTCGAAGATGATAGGGTTTTACAAGCCTTTACGTGTTGATGGTATCAAATATCACGTATATTGATCAGGGCAAGTCCCATTTCGTTTCTGTACGTTACGTCGAAGGTCAAAAATATTGATTCATAAATATTGTTTAATAAACAAAACAAAACAAAAATTACACGCTAAGATATGAAATAATTTGGAGCTTGTTTGATGAATTATCATTACAATTCCAATCTTAACGATTAGGCGTATTATATCTTAATTGTAAGACGATGATTGCGAATAATTTGTTTTACCTACGTTAATACTAAGGAAAGGTGAGTGACTAAGATACTTACGGGAGTTATAACAGGATTTCCAGCCTCGAAAATTGCTCTCAAGGGAACTGCCTAACGAGGGTAAAGCTGGCGTTCAAAAATAAGTGCAGTTTTGTTGAAGGGGTCGATGACTTAGAACGGATATTTCAATTATGGAAAAACGTAGTTTATTGCATCAATTTGCACGTAAAATTAGTGAAAACCTCAACTGAAATAACCGCATTCAATGAAAGATCGAGATAGCCCGATTCAACAGGGCAAAAAATCGTACATTTACAGATGTTTTAAGCGGAAGGGATTGGAATTCGAGTGGGAGAGGGGAGCAAAGGCAGCACAAAGGAGTTTTTCCCTTAAAAAACATTGAAATTTCGAACAGTTTTTGGAATTTTCAGGCTGACTGATAGATGCCGTAGTCTCCTAGACGTTAAATAAGACATCCCACTCCTACGATAATGTATCCATGTTCGATATACAGGGTGTTTCCTAAGTACGGTACGTAGCTTCGGGAGCGTATTCTACGGCTAAAATAGAGGTAATTTTGTTATGTAAGCTATATCCCAAAAATGCTTCGTTGCGCATATACAAGGTGTGAAAATTTCTTAAAAAAATTAAAATATTTCCGAAACTACTTGAGACATTTTAATGAAATTTTGCAGGGTTTGAAAGTTAGCAACGGTGCGTATTTTTCGCAAAAAACAGTGGCTGTTGCGTAACCAGTGGCGTGCAGACAGGATAATTTCTGGATATTTTAAAGGAAAAATGTGGTACGCCTCTGTTCTTTTCCAATATTTTGTTCCTTTTTTAATTATGCGTTGGATTTGGAAGAAAAAAAGTCCCTTGACTTTTTTTCGTAGGACGCACCGTTTTCGAGTAAATAAATAACATTGTAGCTAAATTTTTTCATTCTTTTTTATTGTTATTAAGAGAAGAAATACTTGTATGAAGATATGATTTTTTTTTGTTGCGTACTTGTCTGTTTTATTAAAATGTCTCAAGTAGTTTCGGAAATATTTTAAAAATTCTAATTTCTTAAAGAAACTCTCACACCCTGTATTGCCGCAACGAAGCATTTTTGGGATATAGTTTACATAACAAAATTACCGTTATTTTAGCCGTAGAATACGCTCCCGAAGTTATGTACCGTACTTAGGAAACACCCTGTGGAAGCTATGTCAGTCGATAGAACCTTAAGATCTGCCTATTTTTGACCACTTTTACAATTTCGAACGTCAATATCTCATGAACAAGTAAAGCAACTATGTTAAAAAAACACTTGTCTAAATCCCAGGGAGTCTGAATAAGCTCTATAGTTTCCAACAAACTGAATTGTAACATCGCTTTTAATTTCTGAGATATGCGGTTATTTTCCCTCAATTCCAATTTTCGTTATTTTAGAAGTGTTTTAAAATGGATATTTCGTTTCTAATCGTTAGAATATCAACTGAACTATTAAAAAATAATAAAAATTTTTGTAGGCATTTCTGTGAGGAGGCATGAACTTTTCCACACTTTTAAAACTTTTTCTAAATCAAATAACTCTTCAGTCAACTTCCAGTTAATGTCGTCCTTCGACACCTACAGCTGAAAGAAACAAGAATATGTTTTCGTTTTTTTATTATTGCACAGCCTTTTTTCCCTTCTTTCGTTGTCTGTTTTTTTAAGAATGTCCATACTTTAGCGATTCCTGATTTTAGGGTAGTTAGAACCCTTAAAAATGATTTACGATTTTTGCCTGAAGATATGTGGGCTAAAGGTATCAAAAAGGCTCGCGCTACTTTTTTTAAAACCAATTTATTAATAGGACACTTAAAAGTACATTTTCATAAGTAGAACACTGGAAAGTGGTTCCTAACTATGCTTCCTTATGATAATCATAAATAGACATAAATATGCCTGTGGTAATAATAGACACATTAAAACACATTTCAAGGCTTAAACATTTCGTTTTTCTTAAGAGAACATGTAACTTACAGACTCTCGTCCTCGTCATAATAGCTCTGGAACAATAAATTGAATTTAAATCATGCCAGCCGGCTGTAATCATTTACATCAATAAGGAAATGAAAGTTCTTTAACTGTTGCGGTTTCAACGTGTTAACATATCTTAATTAAGCGTAGATCTACTGCTGCTTTGCCGAATTCCATTACAAAGAGCCAGAGATAAGAGGGGTTGGATTCGGGCACATTACTAATGTGTTTAATTACCAATAAAATCTTGCAGTGATGCCGAGTTAAAGGGAGAAAATATATATTTTTTTTAGGACCCGGCCGAAAATATATCTGGTGTTATGTAAAAGGGATTCGATCATCCTTCGACGGAGTTAAGTGTTCTTGGTTTTAACGCATCCTTTGGCCTAGGCCCATACAATTTAACACTGGGAAAACTAAACTTATAAGGGCTTTGATCCCTCAAGCAGAAATTTAATTAGCACTCTAAAGATAATGTTTTGGTCTTGTATAATCTAGTTTAATCTTGCACGTGGGGTCTCAAGATTCAAAACAAATACTTACATGATGTTCAATATTAGACCTGGGATAAGTGCAAGGAGTACACTCCATGTACGACAATCCATTATGAAGAAAAGAACATTCGCAATCTGTGCAATCTCTTGGGACGGCTGTATAAGCCAACCTCTTGGCAAAAACAGGGGCGAATTTCCTGGCATTCTTTTGAAGGTCCAAGTGTTTCGCACTAAATACTGTGCCTGCAAAGAGAAGAGCTTTTTTTATTATTTTCGATGTTAATTTTAACTTTCGACATATTTACTTAATCTACTCTACAGCTCAGAACTACCTGTTATAAAGCCGCAAAATGTGTTCTCTGCCTGTGCGAAATCGTATTTCCATATGACTGAATCTAATCCATGAACGAATTAAATCATTTCAATTACCAAAATGCAGAGTTGATATGGTGTATGAGTTATCAAAATTAAATAAGGAAAACCCTTTTACGCTATCCGGCGTCTAAGATAAAGCTATATATAGATGTTAACGAGATTTCTATCGACATTTCTGCCATAGAATTTAGCATATCTCACGTGATATTCTGCATGGAGATTCAGATGTTTGTATAATTAACCCAACCTGGGTCTTAAACGTAATGCTGAACTTGATCTAGTAATTTGCTCAATCTAGAGCTGTCAACAATTAACCTGTTTGAGCAAGAGGAGATTGAACCAAAGCAATGAAAACTAAGTTATCCGGATCGCTGATCATAAGCCAGCTTCACTTGGATTGTGGTTATTGATATGCATCTGAGTTACTGTTTGCGTTACGATTCTCTGTTAAATTTCAACATTTTTGGTAATTCGGCAAGAAATACATGTAATAACGGAATACAAATTTATGAAGGGAAATGGTGGTTTTACATGATGTAACAAGGCGTGGTCAATTTTGGGAGTTGTTATTGGATTTGATTTGAAAATACCGTGCGGCTCTAAATCGTGTCGTCTCTCCCCCAGTTAACTTTTTAGCAATTTAGTTCTTTTAAATCAAAACCAACGTTAAATAAGATTTAAAAAAATACTTTTCTCTGATGTTTGTAAATTTTTTTAATGGTGCTTAGGTTACCGGTAGCTAAAATTGGCTGATTTTTGAAAATTGATATGTGGACTAACGAGGACCTCAAAATTAAGGCCCTTCAACGCCACATTCAACGGTGTATTGCGTTTAAAAATCTATGGAGCAGTTTTTGAGGAAAATAATTATAAATTAAATAAAAAATGCAATACATACCCAGTTAAGTAGGATGTAAGCATTGAATAAATATATTCATTGATGGGAAACTGCTTTATTTTTGATTTTGAGGCCCCAAAAAGTCTTTGGTTATTTTTATTTATTTATTTATTTTACTTCTTTTGCCGCAAGTTCAACTGATATCAAAACCATTCCGAAGCCCCATATTTCGTATTAACATTTTAATTAAAAATTCAAGTTAAAAGTGACGTTTTGGTGAAATGAAAATTTTCTCGAGTGTAAGACTAGCCGTTTCTCCAATTGAACATATCTCTCAATAGATCTCAGCATCGGCAGTGAACAATATTTTATTAAACATCGGCGGGTCATAATGTTGCTTTGCGAGTGACCAACTGCCGAAGTCAATTCATGGTTGAAACTCCTTTACCAACAAATTTTGAACAAGCATAAACTCTAGAGCTATAGAGACGTTTTTTACTGGTTTCTGTATCCACCAGTAGGTGGATACAGATTTCTTTTCCTTGATCTACAGTGAGGTTTTTTATCATTCGATTCTGAACGAAATCAACCAATCTTAGCCAATTTATCGTAGAGGCGTTTGAGGGTTCGGTGAACTGGTTATCTATTATTGGAAAAAGTCGTCCTTGGACAGTGCAAAGACGTCTAAATTTTGGGAAAACATAATACGATTTACTTACCAATGAAACGAGCTGTTTTTAGTATAATTACGACTAATTGTCATTGTCGCAAATGAGTGTAAAAAGCAACAGAGTATCAGAATTCGTAAAAATATTGAAGTTCTCGGCACTACTAAAAATGTAAAGTCGATTTTTTGTACGTCGATTTAAACAGGCATTTCGAATGAATTTTTAATACCCAAAAACATTCTTAGGGCTAATTCCGAGACAAAGAAGAAGGAAAAGATTCCGAGTAAATGAAATATTGTTGAATTTATCACCAATTTAGAGAATTAAAAAACTTATGTCGACGTCCTTCAGAACAAGTACCAGCAACTCCTGGATAAGGAAAGCCTAGCTGAATCGCTCCGTTTTTTTAATCCTCATCTGTGCTATCGTTTCCGGGATACCCTGTATGAATTCAACAAATGGTTGATTTAGAGTATATGAAATTCACCCCAAAGATTACATTATTCACTTCGCCGGAAGCATTACGCGATTTTGTTTCAATCTAGCTCCAAACGGAAAGAAATCTACAAACGGATATCTTTTTTGGCAAAAGCAGGGAATGTAAACGCATATAATCTGGCTGTGTAAAAAATTTAATCAGTGCTCAGCTCACCGTTTGTTTCTAACGCGAGAGAAAAACAGTCTAGTCCCAGTCCTGATTTCGAAAAGCTGATTGAATTCCTTAATACTTGATCTCCATCCAGCTTCTTTATATCTTTTTTAGTATAGGCCTTGTTTACATCGACTCCTGGAAATAAGAACCGAAACAACCTTAAGTAGGAAGCTTGATACAAATTAAATTTCGAGTGAAAATTAGCTATTTCAATGGATACTTACCATATGGAATCTTGTTTTCTCTTTTTCGAAAATCAATCGAAGTGACCGCAAAAGAGTTATCCATTAAGATGTGCAATGCAGCAGAGCTCTCAAAGAGTAGTTGATGAACCGTAGGGTAGTCGTGCTAAATAATGAAGATACATGAAAGAATAATCTATCAAGCTGAAAAGAGAATAT
This sequence comes from Euwallacea fornicatus, assembly GCF_040115645.1. Taxonomy (NCBI): domain Eukaryota; kingdom Metazoa; phylum Arthropoda; class Insecta; order Coleoptera; family Curculionidae; genus Euwallacea; species Euwallacea fornicatus. The sequence continues at coordinate 1,986,978 of NC_089573.1, forward strand.
TCACGTTCAAAGCTAATTTAATCAGCTACCATAACCAATTGCCTAATATAGTGAACGATATTTTCCCTAGGGAAGCTCTAATTTATTCATATGCAAGTCAACCTCTAAAAAGGCAAAATAATGGGCTTTCGCAAATTCCCCTGTTTCTCCTTGAAATGAAATGGCTTAATCCATGCGTATCAATGAGGTTTTTATTTGTAGAAGTGTTTCTTTTCTTTGAAATGTATCGGTATATATAGGGCTTTTGTGCGGGTAGTTGAATGAGCCCTTTAAGATGTTCGTGTTTGCCATCCCTTAGAGTCCTGGTTATGTGGAAAATCGATATGTCTTTACGGGAGTAAATCTAACCAAATTAGAGATTCGCGAGACTAACGCCGAGAATCTCCGGCTGATGCTAGATATAATGTCTCCTTTGTACTGTGAAGTCGGTGTAATGTAAGATTTGTGTGCAGATTTTAAAAACTGAATTTAAAAACAAACATGATTTTCCCTAGAGTAATAATTTGTTGACGTCGCGTCGGTAACTCGGTTATCTCGCCAAGGAAACTAGAGTCTGAAGAGAATAATTCCGTGCAAACTTGGTTTCAATCTCCGATGGAAACTCACAGGTGCCCAATAAGTTATCTTATATAGTATCCCTCAACAAGATGTGGGTTCAGTTAACTTTACCTCCATATTATCTTCATCACACTGAGAGCACGGGAGCAATATGAAATTTCTGGACACTCCTGGTCTGAACATCAATTTGTTGGCAAATATAATGGCCCCGTATATGTCCGAATCTCCGTTGCCTGAAACCAAACACAATATAACTAATTATAACAATTGTTAGGTACCTGCTCACAGAATGTTTTAAAATTACTCGTTGATCATTAGCAATCCCGTTAGTTAGATTAGTTTTTTGAACGAACAATGTGCTTCCCTCCACATTAACTATGCTATATTGGCTAAGCGAGGTCTATGTTTTCCATAATGAATCAAACATTATTACTTTAATTTGCGATAATAAACAAAGAGCAACAGCAGGTATTGTGACCAAATTGTGCTTAAATGCAAATGGATGAAATTCAAATGCGTAGGAAAAGGATCGATCGCAGACGCTTTTGAGATTTGAGAAGGAAGCTTTAGGTTGGTCTAAAAAAACATCATTTTGATTAATTTCCGATATTCTCAACAATATTGAGGAACCTAAACCAAAATGGTTGTTTCTGGTGATCGTAAAGGGGCATAAAAAAAATAGTATTTCAAAAACTCGCAATTGTCCTGAAAATTCCCAACAAGGGAGAGGATTCACTTTTTTCCACTTTTCAAATTTTGACTGAGGACATCTCGATGATTTTTTGCTTAAGTGCCGTTACGCAGTATTTAAATTTCCAATCAGTGATCTCGATGGGTTCTGTCTGTCGCCTATAAAACGGGTACTACCTACCTTTGATACCTATTATACGTGCATATTCAGCACCAAATCTGCGGATTTTAAAATTGAAACAGTGCCTCAAACTGAACATAAATATATGTCAAAAACTTCCTCCTCTCCTGGAAATACTTGTAATTTCAACAAGAAAACTTACCGACCGAAATATCCAAATAATCCAAAACGGAGTTGGCATTAGTAAAAGTTTGAGAATTCCGAACGATACTTCTGGGCGCATTAAAAACTCCATCTCCGCCAAAAACAACGACCGCATATCTAAAAACGCGTTTTATTATTAAATTTACAAGAATTTCGTGCATAAATTACCTGTTGTTCGTTACGTTTAACTCAGAAAGTTCTTGGTTTATTGACTCGACGAGGATATTAAAATTTTTACGATTCCTCAAATCCTGGTTACACTTCTTGGCCTCGACTATAAAAACTATGTCTGCAGTCCTTGGTACTGAACTGCCATGCAGACGGATGAAATCTCCTTCGCGAATCTCCGTTCCATTCAATAAATCACACCTAAACATTTTTTATGCAATAATATAATTTATTAAAGTCAAATTAGACCAAATACTTAATGCAGGAATCTGGAATCTTCAAAGGAGTATTCTGTCTGTGGCACATCTCAATGTAGCCAATGGCGCTCCTGCAAGCTTCCAGAGCATTGGTGCTGTTCATACATATCCTCATAAAGTTGTGCTTGGGCACTCTCGCAAAGCAGGTGCTGAGGTCTGAGATCTTGCTTTGGAAGAATTCGTGGCAAAGTGTCTGCACTGACTTCGGAGGAAGGTTGCCGGAGTATAAATCTGACGATTGTGCGTATATGAGCGAAATAGTCTTCGATTTTCGACAAAGTCTCTGAGTACCCAAATATTTCCTCAAGTAATACATTCTTTTCTAATCTCAGAAACGCATCAGAGAATTTACTTTTTGATGCATTTCTATGAACACCTTTCAGAGCCATAACTTTGAAGGTTGAAAACAGGTCGCATGGTACCTTCGAGGGAAAGTACCTATTTCAATATTTAATATGTCTGTAAAATTTCAGTGAATTTGGTTGATGCGTGAACCCCAACACTCCATCACAAACATTTCGAGTTGTTCACGTTAATAATACTCAACCGTCCATACTAATTAGTGTTCCTATAGTAAGCCAATAAAATCAGGAACGTACCAGGTTAAAAAAGTTATAATATCATGGAAAAGCGATAGCTTCATTAAAAATTATTATAATCACTAGAGGTCTTCTGGAACGACGTCTCGCCTTTAATGGGTATTAAAAGCCCATAAATTTAATATTTCTCAAAAAATCATTAACGCACCGTAAACGATACCAGATCGAAAGAGAGAAAACAGGAACTTATTACTTAATATTTTGAAATGTCCTAAAATTACCAGGAATTAAAGAAAGACCAAGATATTTGTGAACATTGAAATTTCGTAATTATCAATTTTATATGAAAAAAACAAATTGGCTGCAAAGAGATTAAAATGATAAAAACGCCGAGGGAAACTTAGTCAGAGATATTGATACTTCCTAAATCTTCATTTTGCAGTAACGCTATGGGAAAATCAGGGCCGTAGCGAAAAGATATTGAATGATAATTTAATAAATGCCATCGCCTTTTCATGCCATAAATTTGGATTATACTCATTTTGGAAAATTTATATATGGAGGTTCTGAGAAACCGAGTACCCGCACCACTAGTTTTCAAAAGTATACAATCTCATTCTCAGTACTGGCAGTTAAAGAGAAAAAATTCGAAGGCGTAGTTATGTAAAATTAACGCTAATGGCATATTGTATGTATATTTAGCAGAGAAAAGGTTATCCAAATATTAAAACCGTACATTTAACGTCAATCAAGTAAGAACTATAAACAGCAAATTAAACGGAAAAAATATGTATCAACTTGAAAAATTTCAGGTCTTAAAAGACCCTGATGCGCCAATAATTTAACCTATATTGAGTTCCGTAAAGATTCTACATCTGGAAAATTCTTTTCATAAGTAATAAAATCAGGGGCGTACTAGACGTAATTTTAAATTCCAACGCTGAGCGAAAAAAAGTGGAAATGGAAAAAATATTTGCCGAAACGTGACGGATCTAAAAATTTTGAGATATATCGATAACTTACTGTATATGAAGTACTGTAGAGGTTCTCTGTAATTTAATCAAGTGAATGCATAAACATAGAGAACCCAAAAACGTCACAACCAAAAATCCGTGATACGCCAATAACTCCGTATACCCCAAGTACTCCAAAAACTCTCTCAAAATTTTCGTCCAACTGCAACGAAATCAGCGGCGTCCCTATCATTACGTAGAGCTGGACAGTAAACTGAACCAATAAAAAGAACCTTACTATCACCGAAATTTATTTGCTCTCTGTCTGCTATCGAATTTTTGATCTAAGAAAATAGTTGGGTGAAGCCGAACTTTTCTGAGACCCCGTACGAGGTCACGTTAGGAGATAGGTACCTGGAAATGTTTTGGTGGCGCATGGTTCATTTATCCTCCAACTATCACCAAATATGGTCAGATCTTCTACGTCCAACCTAGACCGATTGGGAGTTGAAAAGTCATCGGAGGGCTCGTTATTGTAACTTCCCAACAAACCCGTTGTTCGACCGTAATGCCAACCTAAAGAATTCTCTAGTCATTATGATTATTATTACTTACCGAGATAAAACAATAGCGGTGTTCTGTATTCAACCACTAAATGTCCGCTTCCTGTTTTACGTAACGTTAAATTAACGTCATTAAAAAGTTACCCCTGTACACGGTTTTTTTTTATCCCGTGACGTTTTTGAGAGGCAAATTGCTCTTTGGTCGTTTTTTGTTTGTATTTAAGTGGTGCGTCGTTCTATGGACAAAAGGGTGCAACCGTCCACTTAATAGCCAATTAATTTTTTCCCTTTATATATTTAGGTAAACCACAAAAAAGTGGAAACGAATACATCGCGGACGCCTCTTTTCACTTTTAATTTTCCCTTTTGTGGAAGTCATGTTACCTCACATGATAAACAGTCACGAAGATAAGGGGGTTTTTGCGTTGAATCAGTATAATAGCCGCCATTAAGGCGACTTCGTCCGAGTTTTTTTTAGGGAATTCGATCGGAACTGAATCTTACCAGACACTTCGAGTATGCAAATCTGGAACTTGACGTTGCACTCCAAAGTAAACCCCGAACTGCTTTTTAACGTAATAATATCACTTTCCCTGTATAAATAATCGGTACCGATCTGCAGAGGCAACAGGACCGTCTTGGAGTCGTCCACGAGTATCGTCTGAAACAAACGTTTAATCTAGCACGACCTGATAATTCTTCTTAGCCCGAATCTCCCTTACATCGCTGAACAAATCAATGCTGACAATTGTCTTATTTATCAATAGGATAAGTTGGCTGGAAATCCCGTTCTCGTCGTAAGAGACCAATAAAGTGAAATTCCGCTTGACGAAATCTGTTGCCAACAAGTAGGTGCAGCTGCCCCTGAAGTCGTAATACCTTTTGTCAAAAGTGACGTAATGCTTCCCGCCCATCAACATGGCGTGCCCTAAAATGGATCAAATCAATCAAACATGACTGGCCAAAGTTCTGTTATATCAGCTTCCAAGAACAATCCTGACAGGCCTCTCGGCTAAATAACTAATGTCATAGATAACTTCGGTGTATAAACTATTCTGTGAGGTGAAAATTTATCATGCAGTTTCGTCAGGGAACGCAAATATTTCACCGCATAAACTGCAATATACCTGAAACTTTAAGGCAAAGATGTTCAGGACTCCGCCATTCATAATCCAAGTTTTTTTTTTTTTTTTTTTTTTTTTTTTTTTTTTTTTTTAATTTACTGTTAATGCAGCACTTCGCCTTTTTATTCGCCCCTAACCGACACATGTCGCGATGTCGAATAAAAATCTTTTTACCTTTAAATGGAGGCATCCACTCTGACGGGTCTGTGTACAGCATGTAATCGTAATAAAAGTTCCAAAACGACGTCTCTGATGTTGCTAAATAGTTGTATACGTCGTAAAATACCTTAATTTCGGGAATCTCCTGAAAATAAAGGTTTAAGTACTCTACGCCTCGAAAATGGGTAATTTTATTCACGACCAGGATTTTAAATATTCCGCGCATTTGAATGTCTCAATTCAGGGTTTAATTTTGGTATTCAATTAAAACCAGAAGTAGAATTTGTCGAAACATTGCACAGTGGGGTGTTCGACTCTAAAACTTCACTATATGTTAAATTAATTGTAAAAATAATGAATTTGACGCAAAAGGTTTTTCACTCTTTTGAATAAAAATAAATTAAAATTGGTCTTTGATACGAAAATGGCTATGCAGTTTGGTTCGAAAAGTTACTGAAAGCATCAAAAGGCACAGAGATATAAGTAGTTTCAAATTCGTTGCAAACAGGTCTATTTCTCTCACTAAGGCCGAGAGTTGGAACGTCGTTAAATCTAATGAAATAATTGATACGGTAAAGAAATATCAAAACTACCATGTATACAGGGTCATTCACGGTGAGTGCCCTATTAAAAGTTCACGGGGCTCTAATATAGCTAGAGACCTGAAACTTTGGATACTGATGTAACGGAGTTTGATCTGTTGAATTAAAATATTGGTGTCGCTGCGACGTTAACAGATCTATGTGCAACTGGCAACGACTTTGTCATTTTAAATGGCACACCCTGTATTTTATTACATTTTCGAATTTCCCGGAAGATTTAAACCCCAGTTTATCCATCATATGCCATAGTGAACCGTTTTCGAAATAAATTGTTTTTTTTGACTGATTTGGCAACTAACAGCTCTAAATTGAAAAGCGGATATCTCTTCGGCTATCGCAGCTACAGAGTTGAAATTCGAGCTACAGACTCTTATTGGTTATCTCTATCTTTTAATATTATACGTTTTTTGGATTTACACACAGGGCGTGGAAAAATTAGTGCGACTTCAGAACGATATAAATATGAGCATTAAATGAGAATCTTAAATAGAACACCCTATATTTTTGGATGGCATCTGAAAGATCAAAATATTCTCTATCGAAAAGTGTTATACGTTAATATAATTGTTTTCAGTTGTTTTCGACATATTGGCAAATGTTAGAATCTCTGAGAGTAAAAGGCACCACTTACTAGTTGATTCGGTTAGGAGGAAGCTATGGGTTAACAACGTAAAATAATCGTTACACCTTCCTACACTTAAATGTACAGGTTTTCTTCGAAAAATAAGGTTTAAGAAAAGGTAGCAAATTTTATTTTTGATTAGCCATATGTTTATCTCTTATTTCGAGTAATAAAATATGGGGTGTTCTATTTAAATTAAGCAAGTTATTTCCTTTCGAAAAGAATGCAATTTTCATATTATTTTTTGGACGCACTGTATGAGATATTTCAATTTTAATAATTCTGGCCTAAAATACGTCTCATATTTAATGTTTGGTATGAATTTCGATTTGCTTCAGTTTAAACTTCCTTCAAAACAAAGTTTTTAAAGTTGTATGATTTTTTTAAAAAAACTTAATTATTTCGAAATCCTTAAGATTTAGGACAAGTAAACCTTAATGAAACTTACATTTATTTTTCTCAAGAAATCTAAAACGATATTAATATATGGGGTGTCCTATTTAAAAAAAACATAACTTTGATATTTTTCACTTATTTAGAACACCTTGTATAAAACGAAAACAATTTTAGAATGTACCCACAATCGAGTTCTATATAACGCAAAAAAAAGAAATTCAAAATATTAAATTGTTTAGCCGTAATCTTCCGAAACCGCACTAAATGACCACCCTGTATAGTTATTAAAATAAACTTTGCCAATCAATAAATTACCTTTTTTGTAAATTTTACTCTATTTTCTTAATAAAAATGCAGCCAGTATTAACCTGATATACTTCGAAGGAATAAGACCCCAATTGTACAACAGTAAATTTTAATCGTTGTTTATTTTATATATATTGAGAAGTGAGTTTCGACACTGGACGTCACCGGACATCGCGTAAAATTTGCGTATGGTGACGTAACCGATGCGACTTTTCAAATACAAATTTAAATGTAAAAAAGGGGCAATTTTCAGCAGTTCAGAAACGGTTGGGTTTAGGGATAGAGTAATGTTAACAAAAGTTGTAGGTTTTTGGATTCTGAACACGATGCCGTCGAGAAAAGTAGGGCATTCTATTTGAAATAAGCAAGTTATTGAGGATTGAAGTCATACAACTTCGGAGGCCTATTTCGAGAGTTATGGAAAACTCTTTTTAAACTAAAACATGTCAAAACGTAGCTTATTATGTCGCCTTGAAGCCTCGTAAGATCGATTCCAAAGTTCGCAACGGTTAGGAAACAGCATTGATTTGCGTGAGACCTCGCAGCTATCAAAATTTTCGAATTTTCACAAATAACTCGAAAATGGTAAATTTTTTATATAAGACCTATTTCATAAACTGGCCTTAAAATTTGACGATAAATCCGAAAATGGCAAAAAAATTGGGGGGTTCCATTTAAAAAAACATAATTTGGTACTACCACACTTTTATGACAGACCCTGTGCATTTGAAAATAATTTAAAAATACGTGCCTTTTATTCCCCAAAAACTTTACTGAGACAAATTTCCTTCCAAAACTTATATTTACTGAGATATCGCACTTTGACGCACTAATGAGCAACCCTGTATATACACATACAGGGCGTTCTTCAATGATGTGCGGATGTTTTAAGGTAAGATCCTGCGTGAAAAAATAATGATATTTTGTCATATAAATTATGTCCCAAAAATGCTCCGTTAGGAAAATATGGGACTACAAAGTTAAAAAAAAATGAAAATTAATGAATATTTCCGAAACCGCTTGAGGTATATCAATGAAATTTTGGCATGTCAAACAGTTTCTAAGGGGGCATTAATTGCAATAAACATAGGCGGTTTAATGCAAACTTATTCAAAACTATTTTAATACGACAAATTAAAAAATAAGAAATTTAACACGTCGTGGGTTTACGTCATAGCGAAATGTGAGTTACAGCTAAGTTAGTTCACAATAGGCCCATTAATACTGTAAAAGAATTAAAAGAGATGATAGTTGCAGCATGTGACAGAATACGAAATTTTTCGGGAATACAGGCAAAAGGGCGCAATTCAATGAGAAGGAGGGCGGAAGCATGCATATTAAGTGAAGGAGGTCATTTTCCACATCTGTTGTTAAAATCGTTTTTTTTTTTTTTTTTTGTTAGTCGTAATTCATATTTCATTACGATGTCGACCCACAATGTGTTAAACTTCCCACTGTTTCATTTGTCGTATTGAAATAACTTCGAATAAGTTTTCATTGAAACGCATATTTTTATTGCAATTAAGGCCCCTTTATAAACTGTCTTTGCATACCAAATTTCAATGAAATATCTCAAGCGGTTTCGGAAATATTCATTAAGTTCCGCCTTTTTTTCCAAAACTTTGCGGCCCTGTATGTTCGTAAAGAAGCATCTTTTGAACGTAGTTTATGTGGCAAACTATCATTATTCTTTCATGTAGAATCTCATTTTAAAATATTCGCACATCATTAAGGAACACCCTGTATGGACGTGTAAATTTGATTTAACCAAGTAAAAATCATTTGCGAAACGTAATAAATTTTCCGCAATCCGTTGTATACGGAAAAGGCCTGGAAAAAGTCTTTCTGATTCTCATTTTTTTTCTAACGTTGTCTTTTTTATAAAACTGTCGAGATGAATGTTACGTAATAAATTTAGCAGTCAAACAATTTCATTAATGTAAAAAAGGCTCTTCGTCACCAAATGCATTAAAATATAAACATAAATCTAAAGATCGACTAAAACAATGTCACAATAAACAATAATCAAATTGAATAAAACAAATGTACCATGCAAATCATATTTCTTGTCATCAACATACACAGGGTGGGGCACCAGAAGCGACTCGGAAGATTACGTCCCCATTAATGAGAGTTTTTAGAAGTGATGTAGGACCTCATAAGGTACGTTGTAAAAATATTCTCGTTTATACAGGATAAGAAAAAATAAGATACACTTAGGAACGAAGAAAGGAAACGCTCATTTGCTCTCAGAGGTCCATAACATTTTTACATGTTATCTAGCTTTGAGTTTCATTTTTAATGCATTCGTCGACAGCATTCAATCTGTTGAATACTAATAGATCAATGGCGGACTTAAAGAAGATGAAAGAAAAGGGGAGGCACTTAGGTTAAATTAAGGTTCACATAAGTTCAAAATCATTTGAAATTTTAACACCCTATATCTCAAAAACGAAACCTCCTTTTGTGTGCCGTTATTTGGAACCAAAAAATACAACCTTAAGTGTTTTGTCATCCATAGGAAAACGTAACTTAAATGATCAAATATATGTGCATAGATATCTAAAAAGATATTCATAAATCGCAAAAATTTTAATTAAAGTCCCCACGTATTAATAACAATTTGCAAGACGTTCTTGACTTTGCTTCGCCCCCTTCCCTACCTCCTTCTGTAACATAACTTTTGGCCTGCCCCAGTTTTGGGCATTGTCTGTGAAAGGGACCATTGCAGATTATAGCTAGAAAACAAATCATTCCAAGCTTTATTAGTTTTTTAGGTTCTTGCCCAGATAACATTGTTAATGCACATGGTTTCCAAAAATACCACGGGATGGCATTCGACGGCTTAGAAAATGCAATGGCAAGCTGCAGAAGGGATGTGACCATGTTTGCATTTCAGTCCCTCAAAAACAACTAGACTCAGATATGTAAAATTTAATGCGAAATTTCGGAAAATTTTCAAAAAGTTGATAAATCACCTAGAATTTTGGACGTCGCATTTAATATTAAAAAATGAATGCGATCCTTGATGGTTTTGGCACACCTTGTTTGATCGAAAATTTCTTCTTGTTGTGAAACCTTAAAACCTAATAAACCTTTGAAGTGAAACTGGTTCCAGCTCTAACCGTTTTTCGTCGATTGTCCGCACCCGCACTGTTGAGCCTCCCTATATATTGTAAATAACCTCTATTTGAAAACGCCGACTTTTATAAAGAAAAATATCCTAAATTGAAAGCAAAGAACTTCGTGAGATGTTTATAATGTGAAACCCTGTAGATGTAACACTATTTGTAGTATCACTGTTTGTGGCTGTTTTGGAAGGATCAAATATCAGATAGAAAACCACGGATCTAGCAGGACTTTGATGTTGCCGGTAAAAAACTTTTACCGATAAAAAAAATACACTTAGTAACATCGATACCGCGCATTCGCCCTTGAACAATTCTCGGATTTCCCTTTAGGGGCCCAAACGGAAAGGGTCCATTTTTTATTCTCTCACAAGAGAAACAGCCTGAAATACTGCAAAACTCTTAAATCAATAAAGACTTAAAAACTCCGATAAAAATCACTTTCTTCCAATTGATTTGGAAGTAAGTTTTCCGATTATTTTCTTTTTCGGGACTCATAAATAAACATCACTCCAAATACAAAGCATTAAGCTTAAACTGACACGAAGAGGGTTGAATTTATTCTCAAATGCAACTGCGGGCTATCATGTAACATAAACCGTTGGAAATTGAATTGAGATGGTCAAGTTTCAGGGAATATCGTTAAACGGTGAATTCTTTGGTTGTATTTGTTACCATTCTATCCGATTAACCCTCTTTTAAAGAAATATGATACTTTCCTCTTTCTCAAGTTCTTTTGACTTATGGCTCAAAAAAGGAAAGTATCTAGTAATTTATAGTGTTTTTCACCTGGAATTCGGGTGTTTCGTTGAAGCCGTGCCATGACATAGGGAGCTTTTGTTGTAAGAACATAAGCCCATCGTTTGGATCATACAAAAAATTGGTTTTGGCTTCCCTTTGTCTGAAACCCACATAAAATATATTAAAAATGTTTGTTATAGGACGAGTTCGAACCTGTTTTCCAATTCCAAAGCTGTCACTGTCATTTCAGAAAGTTTCCGATACAAGAACTTAATAAACCGATGGGCCCGATATTCGACTTGAAAATATTTGTAATAATACTTAATATCATTGGAAATTTCGTCGCATTTATCGAGTGCATATTTAATAGATGGTACATCACCAAGTTGCTTCAATTCTACTATGATTTCTGATATCACCGCCTTCAGTTCCTTGCCGAAGGGAGCATGATTAATGTACTTTTCGTTTACGAAATTCCAAACGATATTACCGTATTTATAAATGGCTTCTACGGTGTTATTTCCGGTGATATCTTTGTAAAATCTATCGACATCTCGCGAAAATTTCGTAAATTCCATAAAATATGCCGATTCGATGATTTTGTTCTTGCGGATGTATAAGAAATCTGAAATCAGAAAAGGGAATATTTGTTTGCTGTCAGTAGCGACACATGAATAAAAATTTTGATTAATGTTCGAAGCCTTTCCAGCTCTATAAGTGAGGAACTTACCCAAAAACTCTTTCCCGGTTGTCCAAACGATGGTTTCCGCGTAATGAATAAATTTAATGAAACTTGGCTCTAATGCTGCCAAGATCTGATGGAAATTATCGACAATAATATCGTAAGTCTCAATCCATATTTTCTCAATATAATGCAATGCTGACACATGCACGTTCTTAATATAATCGTCGTATCTATCCACTAGTTTTTCCAAAATGTTCGACAAATGCTTCACCGGATCTCCATTAATTAGATCGTGAATAAACTCAGTTGTATTGGTGTAATACAACTTTATCTAAAATAAAAAAATTAGTAATATACACGTAGATTACACAAAAAAAATTAATTAACCTTCTCAATTACAAATTTGAAGCTCTCTTTAATATTTTTTCCAGAAGCGCCCATTGCAGTCCACAATTCCTGGAAAATCTTGGGCAATGATTGCAAATGTGTTTTAATGGAGAGGTCATCAACCATGGTAATGATAATAGAGCAAATATCTTTAATATAAAATTCGTTGTTATAATATGAAGTGTTCAAGAAGTCTTTTAAATGTCCCAGATCCTCCTCTATTACCGTGAGATTTCTGAAATGAACAATTAAAACTAAGATCAAATGAGATTTCGAGTTAAAATTTACATTAGGAATGGCAGAATGTGAACAAATTCATCGCTTTATACCCCGGGGAGTGGCTTTAAGTTCAAAGCATTTCTTGTTACTGCACAAGGGGAACAAACGTAACGTAAATTAAACGGCCAAATCACATCAGCCGAAGGCAGTGACGTGTCTAACCTTCGTCAGCTAGAATTCAGGTGATGGTAAAAGAGAAATCGCTTTCAGATGACTTTTTAAGGCATTTTGGGTCAGTCGTATTTCGTTTAAATAAACCTGTTTAGCAAAAGACTCAAAAGTTTATAATGGGATAAATCAGGTTATTTTAATGCGCGGTAATACACCCGAATAATTTTGCAAATTAGTCTGGTTTTGACAAATTAAATAAGTTGTTAAATTTATATAAATATTATCCTTGAAACTTCCATAATTAAGCCTATATTAATTCGACGATACCACCAAGGTCTATTGAGACCTCATGCATGTGAGTATGTATTTTTAGTGTTCGTATAAATTTGAAAACTCTCAACCTCAATCGGTTTAATAAGTCATAGATGTTTCAATTTTATGTAACGATAAGCCATGTATTCGAATTTTATAAGATTTTATCAATGTTGGCATATTTTGGACAAAATGGTTGAATCCTAATTAATACTGTATAGAAGGAAAAAATTTTAGACATCTAAACGCACTTAAAAGAGAGTAAATGAAACATCATAAAACTGTTGCGTAACTGAAATTGCATTCAAACTTAAAACAAATTTGAATTTGTTAAGCTTTACAAATATCTATAGATTATTTAAGTACCATTTCAGATTTTTCAAGTTTTACAAATGTACCTAATATTTAGTAACTATCGCCAATTTGAATATTGCAATATTTCCGTAATACGACCGCTGATATTTCAACTTTCGATTTTCTATAAAACACTCGTAACAATATGTCTACAATTGAACGTCGAATATATTTGAGAAATTCTAGTATTTTACTAAAAATTTAGGAGGAAATTTCTATTTGACCAATTCCTCCAAACTGATAAAACTTCGATAAAATTCCCCGAAATTCACCAAATTCTAGACAAGGATTAAAGACATAATTCCTGCGAATGAAAGAGTTTCTCTTGATTTTCAACTTAAATTATGGTTTTTGAAAAATTCTAAAAAGATTTTTGAAAAAATATAATTTCATAACTAAAACTTCCCACAATTTCTTGTAAAGCATTTTTGGATTTTGAAAAATTGTTATAAACCTTTAAAATTTTTAAATTTTTCTCCAATTTGTTAAAATCTGCCTTCAAAACACAATTTCGCACAACTTTCCTAATTCAGAGCTGTGCTAATTCAAGAACTTTCGTAGAACTTATAATAACAAATATATCAATTGTGTTATACATAATATGGTATATCAGGTATAGTTTCAACAAAGTTTCATTACTCTGCATACTAAAGTTTTTCTACAACACTTCGTAGAATGAGCCTGCATAAATATTTCGATATTACCCCAACCAAATCATTTCTGGACACATACCAGCAATATGACACTATGGAAAAAGTAGAAATAGAGTAGATACGTGGTTATTTCTGGGTTTGGTTTTTATTTCACTTTCAAGAGCGTTCAGATTACCATTTATATGCTGGGATAGGTTTAATATAGTATACAAATCAGTGGTTAAACTGCAAAATAGCACGTTAAAAACTTCAACATTTTTCTGAAAATATCCTATATGGGGAAGAGATTTATATACTACATTTTGCCACTTCTCAAGTCATTTAAAAAAATGTTACTTTCTTCTCCCCTTAGAATAACAATAATGGGTATCTCAATCGAGCTTTATTTTTTGGTCAAGTGCACAAAAGTGCTTAATAAATAGCTACACAATTGGCAAATTATGCTAAAATTTTCATATTAATTCCATAGTATACACCAAAGCCATTAGGGAAACGAGTTTTCTAATATGTTTTTTCATAAAACTTATTTTATTTTTATTATTTATTGTGTCATTACCAACGCGGTGCAAGCGAGCTAAAATTCAGGGGGAGGGGGAAGATTTTTCATTTCGTATATTTATCAAAACTTACCGTAAAGCAACCAAATATTCAAATACCATGGGTTTTGCGTCTTGCCAAATTCCATCAATAGCATCCATAGTCTCTGCTTTAACATACTGCCGGGTATTGTTTATTTGATCTAACCCTTCGAAATACAGCTGAAGCGCTTTAGAGCGAATTCCGTTCTAAAATAAAAAAATACTTGTGTCACTGAACTCTGCTGAGCTCGCATATTTGTAATTCAAGATCAACGAAAAAAAAAAAATCATAAAACGATAATTCGCATATAAATGTTTAATTTCGAGTTCCAATTTTTCTTATATGGAGGAAAGCTTTATTTGTCAAACCGGAACATGAAGCTGAAAACACCGGAGTTGCATTTGGTTTGTTTATATAGCAAACGGGGATATATTGACTTGTTTATGCAATATTTGGATAGTCTTGGTATGCAGAACACGTGCATTACTTAAATTTATGTCTGAAAGGTGAAACCGTCGTTAGATAATAAAACTCAAAGTTGGAATATTAGCCTGAACCAACCTGAATAAGCAAAAACCACTCAATTTATTTCTTCTTTGCTTAAATTTGAAGCGTAATTCTGAGGTGTTATTCCCGAGAAAATCCTTCCTTAACGTACATGGCAACACCAGACACTAAGGAGCACTCTGACATATAAAGCAAATTCGTATTTTAGTCCGAGACCAAATGCAGAATCAAGGGTAGAATTACATTTCTGAATTCTGTCGTGTATGTATAAAAAAGTACCACAAAGGGGGCGCAATTATCGCGAACTCCCAAAGACAGTTGCTAACTGTAGACTAATCCATCGACAGATCTACATCCGATATCTGTACAGCTCTATTAAACAAAATTAAGTAAAATCTCATTTTTGCCGATTTTTAACTGTAGGCGCAGTCAGATCTTCCCAATTTATTGACGAACTGAATTTCAGTATTGAAACTACGTCTACGTCATTTTCCCTGCAATACAGCTTGGCTCAATTTGACAAAAACAAACCTGAACATCGCTTATCAGCTCTGGGCGCCACTTTAGCTTGGACATTATTAATCTGGAGTGATTGAGTTTAAGATAGTAGGACACATCAGTTAGACGCTTGTCTTCGTAATCTCGCCAAATTTCAAACGATGCGCTTCTGGCATCGGGGATTACACCGTAAGTGTGCAAACTTTGGCTTCCTTCTGCAAAAAAGACATACAACAAATTTAATAAAACAATAAATAATCACATGCGAAGAATTATATATTGAAATTTGTGTCGTAAAATAACGGAGGTTGAATTCACCTTTCGTTAAGTTGACATTAGCGTAAAGCAACCTCTCTTTGAAATTTACGTAAAATATCCCAGAAGTGTGGTTTTGACCGTGGGCCGTGGTCATATTTGCCGTATACAGCGGGAACGCCCCATCGAATCGAATCCAAAAATTGGACTTCCCAATGATATCTTCTTTCTAAAAAAATGAAATATAACGGGGGCTAACTGACGTAGCGGCATTGCTGCTTTGATAATACCTTGACTGCAAAATCTTTCAAGTCAAAGTCCACTTTTGCCAAAGCCACAGACCGAGATAATGACAAGTATGACCTTCTGTAATCTGAAATGTGTTCTGTTCCACATTTCGAAGGACTCCAATGAACATGTCCGAAGCAATTCAAATATAAATTCGTAGTATTGTGTTCGGCCCAAATATTGTAGGAATAATTGTATGTCGTCTCTTTTGATTTATCCTCAACCCGAGCTCCGAAAATCACTATTCGCTCTGGATCGGTTGAGTAATCGATCGTAATATGACCGTCTAATGAGGAATTTTGATAGCCGTAGTTTGTCAATATGGACACGTCCTAGAATATCAATAGGTTCATACAATTTGCATCAAATTGGTGGTACTTCTAATTAAAATGTTTCCCTTGATATTTGCCGGTGGTAAAATATCTTGCGGGACATGTTTCCGTCCAATCGAACGCAGGACACTTTCAAATATAATATTTTGCATGACAAAAATCGCCGGACGATTGGTTTATTTTGATTATTACCAAAGGTTTGGGACTCGAATTGGATGAAATTTCAAATACAAGTTCTGCACATCGACCATTTTCCGCTTTTTAGAAATAACCGGCCACATACAAGTTAAAAATATTACCAACTGGTGTGTGGGACGGTATTATTACCACTAAGGGATAATAGAAAGTCTTAAAACGAACGCATTAGACTAGATTTTAGGGAAAATTTAGAGTGACAGTTTCACTATGAAATAGGAAAAATAAGTTGTGAAATGTGATAGGTATCGGTAAAATGATAGCTTAACCCCTAAGTTCTATTATTTTTCGAGTGTAAATGGATCAGTTCTACACTAATAGATCAATATTAATTTACTAGCTTTTAGACTATACTCCTAATGTAAAAAAAAAAAACATTATTTAATGGCTTCCATTATTTTTTATTAGCAATAATATCATTGCTCCCATCCTTTTTCAATAAAGCGCAAACTATCTACAAAATATTGATGTTTATATGTATATTATAGGAAGTTTGCAGTAAAGTGTTCCAATTTGTCTGTGCTAACACGTGCTTAAGCAATTTCAACTTATCTTTGATGGTGGTTATGTGACAACAAAGGTATCGTTTCGTTCAATGTTGTGACAGGAGATAAAGCTGACAAAATAGTTTTAAAGGACAAAATGGAGCTTTTCGAACTCGTGCTACAATGATTATTGTTGTTGGACTTATTTCCTGGTAGAAAACGTCTCTTGTATTTTTACATAAAAAATTATAAAAACTATGAAACTCTTACCCCTGTTCTAAGTCTTTTTTATCGTTTTTTCGTCGTCGATTTAATTATCGTTTTTAATTTATTACATTTAGGAGGGATTTTATATACAACATTTTTTCAGTTTTTTTTTCTGGTTCTGGAACGGAACAATTGTTCTGTCCTAAAAACTACTCTAACAGTAAGTTTATTACTAATGAGAGAATAGATCTGCTTGGTTATGCTTGACTACAATCGGCTCAAAATGTTCAACACGTTTTGTATATAGAATTACCAAAATGGCTTTCCACGAAATATTTTTTATGTGTCCCATTTAAATTTTGTTTATTGCGTATTAATTTAATTCGATAGTTGAGGTATTTTCCTGTCGCTTTTTTTAAATAACTAAAATAGACATTTCAACTTATTTTTCACTTTCAATAATAAATGTATTCATTGTTTTTGTTTATTTGATAGACGGGGCAACGTAAACTTTGATAGTGACAATCACTTTCACGGACAAAAGGGCCAAAAATTAGAGCCATCCAATTGACTCTTTTGATAAAATCTGGTTGTAATCTCTCGCATCCTTCGGTCGCTCAAAAATCCAATTCTGAGGTTTAAAACCATTATAAAAACCAATTAACATTTTTAATTAATCTTTCGGAAGTCCCGAAAAGACGGTGTCAAATTTGTTATTGAAAAGTAAAATATGGTTTTGACCGCTTAATAAATGGCGAACAGTTATTCTCATTTAGTTTTAATTTAGCAGAGGTGGAAATCCCTGCTGTTCCAACAACCTGTGGTTATATTTATCCGACAAAAAAATTCAAGAAAAAATATAATAATTTTTCCCGTGTCGGTAGCTACATACTTTTTGAAAAGAAGGATGTTTAAATAAAAGTTTCATCTCTTTCCTGTGCAGGTCAATTTGTCTCCAGTCCAATACCGCCTCAACGGATTTGCTGTCCTTATTCCACATCAGCAATATATCAGTCAGAACAACAGAATCGCTAATATTGTACAAAGCCTGTGCACTGATATTCCGTCGAGGGTATGAAATGTTAACAATGAACATCTCAACATCAAATGTGTTATCCTGAAATGATTAAAGAAATTAGTATATCTCTGCCGGTACGATAAATAACACATCCGAAAGGGACTTGATGGATCATAACCAAGGCTTACTTACCGTGGTTTTATTAATAAGGTTGAAGTCGTATTCAATCCAAATTTCCGGGCTAAGTTCTAGTCTTGAATGCTGTTTATATTCTTGAGGTTGAATGGAATAGTCTGCAGAAAGGGTGACTGTTCTATTCAAATGCGTGGCGGTCACAATGTAGGCTTGCCCGTCTTGATGTGTTTCTACGTTAATTTCTCCAGTCAAATTAAACTTGGACCGGTTGTGGAGATGATAAAGGTGCAGATGTTTATTGTCCTAAGTCGAAAATTTATAATATTAGTCACAGGATAGTACTGTTTCTTAACCTGTTTTCAAGGTAGATAAACGCAATTGAAAAACTCGTCATCAAGATAAAGTAATCGTGCAAAAAAAGACCAGTCTTGTAAATATAATAAAATTTAGTGTATATAAAATTTTTCCGATGAGTAATCATTGTTTTCAATATTGCTTTCAGCTATTGGACGGAGTTCACTTGAGATTTTACTGGAAATAACATTTAATTAGGATTATCCCTTGTAAGACGTAAAACTTTTATTTCTACATCATTTGCTGTTGGTAACACCGAGTAGTCGAAATTCTTCTTAAATACAACTTCGACAGAAAAAATAGCTGGTACGTTTCCTTCGCCCCTTTTGCAATTTCATAAACTTTGATCCAGGGTTATACTTGGCACAGAGCAGTACTTGATTATTTTGACACTTGTTTTGCTTATGGACCGACAAGATTCCAATAGATAAATAAAAAAAAAACGATTTTAATCATTTTTTTAATTTGACACTTAGTGTATCTCTATTTAGACGGTTAGATGTCTTTTTTCACAAAAACTTTTTACGTCATACACTGTTAACATAATACGTTGCAAATCTGACAAAATTTAAAGAACTCACGTAATAGGAAGATTTTTTTATATTTTAAATTCCATTATTGGCACTGGTGCCAATTTACTATTGGATATTAAAAAAAATGATACGTCAAAGGCTTTTAGTAAAATCAAAATTGTTTTTCAGTTAATTCAATGGAAATATTGACGCATGGTGATGAATGCAATCATCAGTGAATATTGCAACTACAAACAGTCCCTATACAATTTGAGTGCCGATGCTGACTAGGATACATGTTCATCAGACTTTTCTATCCAAATGTTCCCAGCAACTATCTACTGAAAATTGTCTAAAATCCTTTTCAAGCACCCTGTAAAACAACGAAAGATTTCTGCAACATGGAAGCTAACCCAGTTGTGGAAGAGAACAAAATGGAGGACAATTTTTGAACATTTTAAAACTCGTGTCCTTAATCAATCTAATGCATTACGATAACAGCGTTACGGGGAATGAAAGTTTTCATATATTTGTTAACACAAGAACATTAACCTACGAGTGCTTGAGACAGCATTTTATTTCATTAATAAATAACGTAAAATATGAATGTAAATAACACCGGTTTGTGACAGAACCTTGATTTGTGAGCAAATTTCGAAGAAGTCGGGCTTTAGTGATTTTTGCAAATAACTCATATTTATATTACCTTTTGTGACTTCTACGTGTAATTTTTAATAGTTTTAAAATATTATTTTTCTCTTTTTTTTCAACTAATTGTAGTACAATTTGACGGCAAAAAAACTTCAAAGTTCCAAATAAATATTAAATGACGAGTATTTAAAGTTATTAACGCCAGTGATTTTAGTGACCTGAGCCAGAGTTAGTAATGCGGAAATGAACCTGAACTAATCTGAACCCGGTTTATTTTAACAATGATAGTCTTACCGACAAGTATTGTATTTCAGACGAAATAGAAGAATTTGCAAGATTCGTGGGGTTATAAAAAAAAAGATAATACCACCTAATCCATGTGGCTCAAGAAGGAAGAAAACCTTTTACGATGCACAAGAAAATAATTCACCTGGTTTTATAAATGCTATTATAAATGGTCTAATAATCCAGGGGGAAAAGGAAAATGATAAACCCCACAAAGAAATGTTGTTTACATAAAACCAGGATCTTCAGCTATCGCCAAAAATGCTAGCTATCCCGCACATGCATTTGGGTTATTTTTTCAGACGATATTCTGTCTGGAATTCGAATTCGTAAAAATAGAAAGATATTCTAGTTCCAAGTTAAATATACAGTCGTCAATGCAAGCACAGCTGCAACTTTTATGACTGAATCGAAAGCTTTATTCGGACTTTTTATACTTCAAGCTGTGTTAAAAGATAATCATCTTTCTTCTGAAATTATTTTCAATATGTCATATAACATTGAGCACAACAAGATGTTACTTTTTAACGAATGCATTATGATTTGATGATGCCCGCACTAAAAATTATCGAAGAAAGTGAAAATTTTAGCGTACATGAAAGAATTCAGAGACGATTTATAAACTGTACTCTAAATTACAAATGGAAATGCCCCTTCACAATGCACACACTTAATCAACCGGGAAAATACGGCAAAAACATTTTTTTATGCCGATATGATGCTGCCTTCAGATATAATTGTTGCTTGTCCATGTTTGATGCTTGTCCATATTTAGGAAAATCCACAATTATTCCAGGAGCACCACTGGAAAATTTTTGTGTTGAAACGGTTACCAAACCAATATGGAGCAGCCAAAGGAATATAATCATTTATAATTCATTCACCAGCGCTGCATTAGTAAACCAATCGCTGAAGTTCAAATGCAAGTTTGGTGCAATTAGAAAATATAAAGCACAAATGCCTGCGAGAAGTCTTTTAAAACCGTTTTATAAAAAAAACAGTAACTTGATTTCCCATAAACCAAAAGCAAACAAAATGTTTTGTTATTATCGTCATTGTACACCACAAATGACTTTAACCAAACCGAAATTAATGCGCCACGTCCATAACGGTACCAAAGGAGCTTGGACGCTCTCAAACAGATCAGTCAAAATCTACGGTCTAATAGGAAATCGAACCGGTGAACCCTTGGCGTGTTCTACAAAGTAATAAATATAGCCGCTGTAAATGTTTGTATCATATGCAATAACAATCTGATTTCCACTGCAGTTAATTAAATCATGGCAAAAAACAAATTTCTACCTTGTCCAAAATCATTATCAAACCTTGAAGGAAAAAAGGATAAAAACAGCGTGGAAAATGGACGTATTTCAGCGCGTGCAATTAATGTAAAATAAGGACGGCACCACCATATGGGCAAAAATATTCCAAATCGCATGGAAGTAACGAACATTAAATAAAGACTTTTGTCGAATGCATTAATAAAAAGATTTTAAATGGATTGTAAATAATTTTTTAAATTTTATTTCGCCAACTTGCTTGGTTTTAAATAAGGCGTAACAAAAACGCCGCTATTATTTACCCGCGTAAAATGGATGCATTATTAGCTCAAAAGCGGAAACTGATGAATTTATTCGTGTGGCGGCATGATAGACAAACTAACAACATTCCAAATTCGAACTTCAGGCTTATTGGGAGAAGATATAAGTTAGGCATATGTCGGACTCTAACTACCTTGAAACGGTGTTTTCATTACTACACCCACTCAAAATGAATGGAGTTCGCTGTTAAATAACTAAAAGCTCATTTACACTACCACTATATATAACAAATATACTCTATTAATATGCAACACCGCTATGAATATTTGTCATTTAGTGCGCTCTGTTTATTATCACTATTTCTTCATTGATTTATTCTCATTTGAATTATTCTTCCAGTGCTAAGAACCCCAAAAAAGTTCAAAAAAATGTATATATATATAATAATATCTGTGACATGGTTTGGGGAAATTGCAATCTGCCACAAGCTACGGCGTGTTTATGAGTTGTGTCCAGTGACCGTTTGTTTTTCTCGACTGGCTCATATTTCACATAAACGAATGGAGAGCCTAACGCTGTGAACACATTCATCACCCCCGGATATATACCAAAGTTTAAATCAATAGCGCTTTCCTCTGTATGCACGGATATAGATATATCATTACCCAAGTTATCAGAGCAAAATTATCTTGTCAGCACTTGTAAATTTGTCGTTTTTTATGGGGGTTGGGGTGCGCCGCTGTTTGCGTCCTCGCAAAAAACTGTATTGAAAATGATTTAATATCACGAGAAGTTTGGAATGACTGAGAGTGGTAATACGAGGCGATCAATAGATTACAAAGGATTTTATAGGAGCAACTGATTTATTTGATGCACCCACCAGAACTGGAGCGTTGTAACCATCCCTTGGTGTACCGCTCTCGTGTCTGTGCACATAGTCGGCTCCGATGGGGATTTTCCTGTTCAATAGTTCCATGTGGATCCTATCAAGTCCGACACCCGCCTGTGATTTCGACAGGCAATTATACTTTCCTTCGAGTACGTTTTCTTTGTTATAATGCACTGTGGCTCTACCCGTGCTGAGCTCTGCCTTTTTCTGTAAAACTCATTCATTAACATTTGTTTTTTAGTTATTGGAGACCCATTCGAAGATTTAAAAGTTTTTGCCAGCCCTAAACTGCCAACTAAATCAATAGTAACTTTTTGGTACTAAATCTCAGGCAAGGCTAATTTCTAGAAGAATTTACTGGATATTTTAACCTTAATGAGAGACAAGGGGAAAAATTACTTAAGCGCGAAAAAACGATGCAAAGCTCAAAATTTCCCATGGTACCATATAGAGCAATAAATTTCTAGAAATTTAATAAAATAAAAAATTAGGAAAAACTTTAAATTTTGACCGGCAAAAATCTTGATTTAGAAGAAATGTACAGTTTCAAATTTACTTAATAATTCTTTGAGATACAAATATGCAGAGCCGATCAATTGTAAATTTTCAAAAAAATGTTTTAATAGAGACGAGCTATTCGACTGATGTTGAGTTCCAGATCGACAAATCGAAGTCTCTACTTTAAATTGTTCAACTTGGGTATGTATCAAATGTGCCCTTTTGACGTCCTTCAATAACTTTCAGATACGTGGGAAAATGCTCTCCCTACTTGCAATTTTTTGAAAAATGTACCTTGCGCTAAAGATGAATTACTGGAATGACTTTCTGCGATAATACACAATCACTTATTTTAATTATTATTAAAAAAAAATAATTAAATATCCAGTTTCAATTAAAAAATCAAATAAAATTTATGCTGCGAAACATTTAAGTATTTCGGAAATTTCTAACTCTCGGGACAAAAGGATCACTTGACCGATTAATTTTGAGGGCAGAGCGTGATCTCTACTTTCAGTGGTAAAATGTTGTTTCATATGAAATGCGCACTTGTAACGACCCGCAGTCCATTTTTAAGTCCAAAATACAGCAATTCACCTGCAATTTGGAGTTTTCGCAAATTTTTAAAAATTACAGTTTTTAATAAAAATCAGCTAGAGTGATGCACATTTCAATAACCCAGTGTTTCTTCTTCAGAAGATAAAATTCAGAATTTTAATGTCCTTCGGTGTATATTTAGGTGCAATTTCCAATGAAATAACTGCTAGTTATTTGAAAAAATTGTTCTCCTTTGAATCGTACGATCTTGACTTATTCAAATATGCAGTTTTAATTTTCCTTAATGCACTACTAGACGTTAAAATCAATGAAAATAACAGAAATTACTTATAATTTTTGCAAAATTGTAACTCTTAGTGGAGATGAGCTTTTTGAGCGATTACGACATTATCTGATAGTCCAAATTTTATTCTTTTTTTTAATGGAACCCCTTAGTAGAAATGGGCTAGTTAAGCAGTTTTCAAGATCTATTATTAATATATCTTATGCGCAATGCTTATTCCCCAAAGTAGCTTACCAAAAATAACATTGGCAAATCCCAAGCTTCGAATAATTTTAGCACAGTTCGATAGTTAGAAATCTGTACTTTAGATTTTACACAGTTACCATATTAGGAAATGTACTTTAAAAGTCAAATGAGAACTTTCTAATCAAAGTAACATTATCTCTTATTGAACTAAAATATAGCTAGTTCCAAGAGACTTATTGTTTATTTAGATAACTATGAAGTTTTTAAAAATCATATCTTCTAAATGCCCTCCATCAACTTCAAAAAAATTTTGAATTTTTAGCTCAAAATTTTGCATCACCGGGTGAAGCAAATCTCAATCTACTCTTGCAGTTTCACTTCCCATCAACTCTTTTAGCCCTAGAATTTTTACTACAACTCACCAAACAACGACTTTCGGACTGTGGAGTTTCTTGATAAATAGTTTGCGAAAATTTTCATGCCAATAACGAACAAACAGGGAAAACAATTAAGAAAATAATTGTTTCAGAACTACTCATTTTGATAATTAATTGAAATCTTAACACGATTAATGAATTTTTCTTTCCTGGGGCAAGATCAGGATATAGCTTTGTCTCACCGGGTAATGCAACATTTTGAACTTAGAATTCAACAGCACGTTGAAGTTGATAGAGGGCATTTGGAAGACATGATTGGTAAAAATTGAATGGTTATCCGAATTAATAATATATTTCCTAGAATTAGTTATACAGGGTGAGTCGGGAGGATCGTGCCAAACTTCAGGAGCGTGTTGTACATGAAAAATAAATGTAAAAGAACTCAAATGTTGTTATCCGATTTTCGTTTGTTTACAAGTTATAGCGTAAATAAAATTAAAACATAAAATTTTAAAAATTTATAAATTTCATAAGAAATTCCATAAATTAACGTTTTCATATCATAGTAAATGTTCAAAAATATTTCCATTAACTTCTAAACATTTTCGGCTTCGTCTATGAAGAGCATTCGTTGCGCTCCTGATTGTTTCATGTCTTTCTTTAATGGCAGCTGCAGCATTTCTAATGCGTTGAATTGGTGCATCTTGAGTGTCCACTTTTACTCTGGACACTTCAGTTTTAAACCAACCCCACACAAACAATAGTCTAGTGGTGTGAGGTCTGGAGACCTTGGAGGCCAACTAATAGGGCCACCACGACCAATCCAACGTCCAGGAAACGTTTCGTCTAAATGTTGCTTAACCTTTATGTTTTAATTTTATTTACCCTATAACTTGTAAACAAATGAAAATCGGATAATAACATTTGAGTTTTTTTACATTTATTTTTCATGTACAACACGCTGCTGAAGTTTGGCACGATCCTCCCGACTCACCCTGTATATTAGTCCAATAAAAGATTTTTTCACTTTGATTATAAAGTTCTTATTTTCTCTGAAAGTGCATAGGTTAAAATAAGGATCCTAATACAATTTTGAATTACATCACGTGTGCACATTCGATTCTTTCCCAGCGTCCTGTGGAGACGTAAAAGCGGTTTTCCTTCCATGCAGTAGATGATTGAATAATTGAAACAAATTTCGATATTTTAGCCGTAAAAAATAACCTAATGTTCCATTTAACAGTATCATTAGCCTCCCTGAGATTGTTCGAATTAAAAAAACTCGATTTTAGGATTTCGCAGGTTTAAATTTGGCACTAAAGTTTAGTTTCATTCAGCGAACAGTTTAGAACAGATCTTCTGGTTAACGCGAGCACTTCCCGCGCAGTCTCCGTAACAATTTCATTAAAACATTGTTAGTCATGAATGCTCAAAATCTGGCTGTGTGTCCTTTTATGTTAAATGGGACGTTCGAAGCAATCAAATTACAAATCAATGACCTTTCGCTCTTCGTTTAAAATGAGACGAAAAAAGACAAAGCGCGGCAAAAACTCTTAAATGTCAATTTCGTCATATCTCCCAATCGATTTCGCATAAAAATACTTCATGAAACTCTTACGTCATATTCATAATCGAGAACTCCAATATGCCTCGTAGCTAAGGGCAATTCCACAAGCAGGTCTCCTTTATAGTGCTTCTCTGAAATGGTATTGCCGGTTTTTATGTCGCATTTGCTGTCTAAAAGTGCGCTGTCATTGGCCCAAAATACTTTGATGTATCGATTGTGAGAATGGCTAAAGAAAAGCTCCTTATCAGTATTCTCCATATTTTAAAATACATTAATTCTTCCGGTTGCGAATCCGGGTAATGAGCAATTACCGTAAATAACGCTCCTACCTGTTGGTTGTGAATTTAAAATCAGCTCCGGTGAAATTAAGCGATTTATGGGCAACTGATACGTTTAGCATACCAAACATATTTGCTAGCTCTACATAATCTATTGTGCCATACGCTAGCGATACATCTTCAGGATAAAACGTTTTGCATCTGCAATAAAAAGATTTCACGATATGAATTTACATATTCGAAATTGCTGCTTACGTTATGTTATGGTGTTCGTTAATGCCGTTATAAGTAACCTCCGCAACAAACAATTGCCTATTTCGATACTTAGGGGTTTTCAATTTATATAGAAGATCAAAGGACTTTTCCAGTCTCTTTAAATTGGCGTTATTGTGATATTCCTCTCCGTCCCATTCAATTACAGCATTCCCAGAAATATTTGGTTTGTTTTCCAGCGAGACCTAAAATATGGATTTAATAAAGAGGCGGCAAAAAGCTTGAGGAATTGACAGAAATTTGTAACTTTCACGTTGTTATGATTTGTCTGGCTGAGAGCAACGGGATCCCAAATTGCTTTTCTTCTTTTCCAAATTTGTTTGATGCATGGAAGTACAAATATATTTACCTCCCCCAATAGCCCGTATTTCCGTAGCGGTTGGCTGCTCCGGTACTTAAGCATATAATCGATAAACTTCAGCCCTTCGCTGTAAAGTAATTTCGCAAACAGACTATGCGTTTCTTTAAATTCGTTGGGGATTTTTAAGTACCCTTCGAAACTTATGTTGTTTTTCGCTGGAAGCTTCAGCGAAGCATTGGCCCCTGCCCTAAAACATCATTGTTTACAATTGCTGCAACAGCAGTGAAGAGTCGACATTATACTTACTCCCACAGTTTATCAACTTTTACATCCCCGCCAGCGAGCAGGTCCTTAAAATTTTTCTCAGGATTTTTATAAAACACCTCCATAGTGGTTGTACTGGAGTATTGAGGATTCTTATAATTTCCAATAGCCTTTAACGCTATATTTTCCAAATACAGCCATGTTAGATCAAAGTCAGCTGTTCCTTTTATTTCGGAAATGGCGAACGCGCCTATCAGCTTTTTTGTCACATTTTCATCCCTAGAAATCATTCAAAACCAGAAATGTGTGTGGAAATCCACAATGTGATGTTAGATATGACACAATACAAAAATGCAGAGAAAATTTCGGTTCGAAAAGGAAAAATTGGATTTTTTCAATCGTCGCTATCTCGAAAGTCTGTGGGCACAAATACACGGGAATAACCTTATTTCACCAAAAAATGTGCGCAATTGGAAATTATTCCCAACGCTGAGACAGGCAATAGGCCAAGGGTGACTTATAGTCTTATTATCTTCCCAGTTAGTTACTTTGATGGAGATCTCAGAGTCACGAATTGATAAGGGTACAAGGGCTTTTCTGGACTCTAATGCCAGCCCTTTTGACGGCCCCGACAAGATTGCGACAGGTACTAGGTTGAGAGTAACTTCTGGTCTTACTTTCTTCTCTATGCATAATTTCAAGGCAGAGATCCCAGGGTCACGAACCGGGCTACAAATTCTAGAATCAAACTGGCAGAGCTTCAAAAGTTTACTTCAGACTCTCCTGGACTCTATCCTCCTTTGGCGGTCCCGACAACATACAGCGGGCAATGTAGAATTATAAACAGCCACACGACGAAACTCTGAAGGGAACTGTATATTAAACATGAAAAACACCAGTCAGGTGCCTTGCTGGCACTCCTTTCTGGAGAAATGAGAAAAGGAAGTTAGACGACTGTTCAATCATTTTAACATCCGTGACAACTGATTTTCGTAGAGGCGAAAACTAATGGACTAAAATTAAAAAAAAAATGAAGAATGCCAAAGCGAAATCCTCGAGAAATTTATGTGAAGAGATTGAAAACCTACTCATAGGTGCTGAAATCTTTAAAATCATTTCCAGGTAACAAGAAAAGGAACTAGGATCGATCAAACACCCAGAGAGGTCCTATACTTCATTTGGAAGCTCGACGGTAGACGACTAGCAAACTGCCACTTTTCTGACAGTCTTATTATAAATGAAGACACTGACTCGTGTCGCCATTCGAAGTCAAAACGGGGAACTAAGAAAACTCCAAAAAAATAATCCGGGCATCTGTTCTGACAACGAAAATTTACATCGTCATTGCCAAGACTTCTCGGGGTAATTTTAGCTTGAAATTTTCTTCCAAATAATTGAATTTAAGACTTACTTATGATCAGGAAATTGGACGTAACACGCAAAAGCCAAAAATACGTCGACTTGTAAGCCCATGTCACTATAGTTCGAGAGTATGGAAAAGCTGCTAGATGAGTACTTCAAGCACGAAGCTTTCAAAATCCTTCCGCTTAGGGCTAGACAAAGCGGCTACTAAATCACGAAATCTGTAGAATTGGCAGTCAAAACCTGGCTCCGAACATCAATTAATCTCTGAATTCCACGAACGAGAAGCAAATAAGGTACTGCCCGGATTCAAGACAGTGACATCACAAGACAAAGAGAAGTGGAGATTATGGATGATAGAACCCCAACTACCAGATAATAAGCAGATACTCGGATGATTTCTATACCAATAATAGCGCACAAGTGTATCAAGAAACGGAGGGAGAAGGTCTATATCGGAGAAATTTATCACATTATTCCAAACTAAAATACAGGCAATAAAAGTGTATTTATAAGGGTAAAAAATCAATATATATTTCGAAAGCCATGTGGCCATTAACGCCCTCGTATTTTTACTTTTTGACTTCAAAATAGACTGGAGGAACGCCGACACCTTTGCTAGAAGAACATTAGATTCCCCGTTGATGGAATATGAACCAGTACAAGGAATATCCCCCATACCTAGCAATAAAATTGTGATTTGCTTCGCAGAGCGGTAACAAGGTCACAAGACATGAGAACCTACATACCACGTCAATTAGAGAGGTGGTCAGGTTCGCAGAGGTACTGAATATATTAGGCAGCAATCAATAAGGCACAATGCCCTATTTGTATTCGGGGGGTCACAAGGAAAAATCATGTCCAAGTGCAGACTGCTGTCAGTCCAATCAATTTAAAACATTAAAGTAAAATACTATAAAATACGCAGGATCTATTAGCAAAAGAAAATTTGCATGGGAAAGAGTATGAAAGCGTAATATCTCTCATTACTTTCTACAATAAGAATTGTTACAGAGCTAGAATTGCTTACTATTCTCAATTAAAACTAACTGAGATTGCATTCACCATTTGCTCAGGGCTCGGAGGAAGATTCTTGACAAAGCTTTTTTGACTCATCTGTTACCGTGTTCGGCATCTTGGAAAAAAATGTAAAAAATGGAAATCATCGGTAAGCTACAATGTATGAGAACTGAATATTTAAATTATGTGAAAAATTCTGAAGTTCCTGTTCTCAATTTCAGAGGAATGACACATTTTTCGATACAAGTTATACGCCAAAAGCACTCCAAGAAATTTATTTTAAGGCAACTGAGTGTTATTTGATCAATATACCTAATTTTTTGTTCCACTTTCTGTGTTAGTCATAATTTTACATGTTTATTTAGTTTTTTATGCATCCCAAATTGGAACTGTTTATTAATTTTTCCAAGTTTGTTAAAATACTTTAACTTAAATATAAACTTACGAGTGACGTCAACTTTGGAGAACGCCCTAAACTTAACATAAACATAATTGAAGTAATAATAGTTTCTATTAGAATGTTTTACTTTTAATATCAAAATGATTATTATCAGCAAAAAAGAAGAAAATTATTAATACAATTGCGCTTAAAATTATAATTTTAAATCTTTTGCCTTGTCGACATATGTTCATGAGGTTTTTCTTTAATGTATGAGTTTGATAAAAAAAACACTTGAGTAATTTTTTCAATTATTTAAATTTGAAAAATCCTAATATAAAATTTTCAGTTGTGAAAGAGCAAAATAAAAAAGCTCCTTTCTCAAATATTTTAATAAAAACCTATTTACAAAGGCTCAAATTAAGTGTTTACCATAAACCAATTCACATAAACTATTAATTGAATTGTAACTCCGACCATCCAATCATGGTAAAAAAGGGGATTGAAAAATGTCTATATAATCGGGCAAAATCAATATACAATGACTAAAATTACAATGTCGACACGACATACATAAAAAACGTTTTGTATGAAAACATTTAATCCTAGTAATTTTAGAGACAAATGTTCTCACAATTCCGAACAGCCTACAGTGGGGTAAAATCAATAAAAACCTATTACAGACTTATTTTGACACTATACGGTAGCAGATATACCGAATCAAATCGAACCGTTAAGAAATAATTTCAGAATTAAGGAGGTTTTTGGATTTTAGGAGAGAAAGCACACCACGCTTAAAACTTAGAAAGGCAAAAGCACAAAACCAAAATGAACGCTCAAAAAATTTCATCTTAAGTATTCATTGCGAATGTGAGAAAGTTTCTATTGGCGCAATCTTTAGACCAATAAAAAATAATGAAGGAACACAAAATCTACATTAAAAATTACGTTAAACCCAGAAAATGAAAGCATAAGAGCGTATGAACAAGTACTAACTACTTACCTCAAAACAACCCTTTCAGATGACGACAGATGATACAGAGTATCTCAAAAAAAATGAACGACACTGTAATTTGGTTATTTTTGAAGGGATTTTGATGAACTAAACACGAAATAAAATAATATTTTTCTGAATTTAATGATGTCCGACAAGTTAATGTTAAACCAATTTTTAACTGAATAAAAAATGAAAAATGTCAACAATGTGAGTTACGTAGCGATCTGTATCCTAAATTTGGACGCTATAAGATATGTAACCATCTGTATCATTATAGGGCCATCTGCGTTATTCTGTGATAATCTGTACTTCATTCCATCTCATCCTGTAACGCCCATATGATACCCAGCGAGAAGAGACAAAATAAAGCCGCCTTAACTGTTGGAATCGCATCATTTTTCCTCATAGTTTTCTATGAGCAGTTGTGCCACAAGTATGATTATTGTAAATTAATTCTTTAGGGCAATAAACATAATTATTAGTGATGCTATTAGTGACAATTATCAGGTATCACTTGCGATAAGACGTTGTCAAATGGAGAAAAAAATTCTTTGTGTAATATTCAAGCCAACGGGTTGGTATCAAAAGAAATAATTTTTTTCACTTTTTTCAATATAAAATTGTTTTAACATTAACTTATCATATATCGTTAAATTCATAAAAATGTTTCCATCAAAAAATATGGAAACATATGGAGTTCTATTCGAAAATCTGAAGTTGCCACCTGAAGCTGAAGAAATTGAAAAGTATCAACTTTGACGTTAATTGGCAATCTAAAAATATTATTTTATTTGGTTTTTCGTTCATCAGAGTCCGTTAAAAATAACTGAATTATGCCTTGGCCAGTGTTTTGATGCACCCAATAAAGCTCACATAAAATGAAAAAATTGTCATTCCTCGGCCATTGAAAAGAGGAATTTCGTAGTGTTTCATATACAGAGTGTTTCCTAAGTACGTTACTGAACTTCGGGAGCGTATTCTACAGCTAAAATAAAGGTAATTTTGTTATATAAACTGTATCCCAAAAATGCTTCGTTGCGGAAATACAGGGTGTGAGAGATTCTTTAAAAAATTACAATTTTTTTAATATTTTCGAAACTACTTGAGACATTTTAATCAAATTTTAATAAAACAGGCAAGCGCACAACAAAAAAATTCATATCTTCATACGAGTATTTCTTCTCTTAAAAACAATAAAAAAGAATGAAAAAATTTTGCTACAATGATATTTTCTCGAAAACGGCGCGTCCTACGAAAAAAAGTCGAGAGACCTTTTTTCTTCCAAATCGAACGCATAATTAAAAAAGGAACAAAATATTGGCAAACAACAGTGGCGTAGCACATTTTTCCTTTAAAATATCCAGCAATTATCCTGCCCGCACGCCACTGGTCACGCAATAGCCGCTGTTTTTAGCGTAAAATACGCATCGTTGCTAACTCTCAAATCTCGCAACATTTCGTTAAAATGTCTCAAGCAGTTTCGGAAATATTTAAAAAATTGTAGTTTTGAAAGAATTTTCACACCCTGTATTTCCGCAACGAAGCATTTTTGAATAGTTTACCTAACAAAATTACCATTGTTTTAGCCGTAGAATACGCTCCCGAAGTTATGAACCGTACTAACACCCTGTATTGTAGATGTTCACCTTTCATACATTTTAGCGACCTGTTGGTTTTTGTTTCTCTATTCATTTTTCCTAGATTCTGAAGACAATGGCAGATTTATCGCTGAAACGTTAACAAAGGTTTTTCGTCCGATCCCTTAATAAGCCCCTAATAAAGTGTAAACATTATTCTCAGTTAGTTTTAACTGACAATGGCACATGAGACATTAATCCCGACAAATAGAAGAATGGAAACGATCCGCCTCAAACGTATAGGACGTACATATTCGTCTCTCGTTATATTGCTAGAAGAAAGCCGTCGATAGTTTCACTTATTGTTGTAGATATTTGATAAAAGTAGAATTTTTAAATAATTTCAAGCCGTCAAATGAATGGCAAGTAAATTTGATTTATCACCGCAATAGGCACAATTTAAAATGCCTTTTTGGCGGTTCTCCGGGGACTAATATATTAAGCCTTTACGTGAAAAGCAAATTCGTTTTGAACAATAATAGCCTGTCCAAAATCATCACGTAAATGATTTAGCGTTTTCCACGAGAACGCACCCAATTTGCTTTATAAAACAAGACGTCTCGTCGCTTTGAAATCAATTTTACGAATTTCTTCAGTATGATTGTACATATTCATACTACAATTTTCCCGCGACCCAAAAGGAAGAAAAAATTAATTGAAATCTAAGTGAAATTGGTAGTTAAAATTCATAAGAACATTTATCTTCAATTGTTATCAAATGGAAAAATAATTAAAAAATTTGCATACGCACCCCAGATATGGAAATATCATTTCAATAGAGCAGAGCGAAACAATAGCAATTTTTGCACCCGTCATACCGGCGACATTGATTTTTTTTTTCTATCTTCAAACAAACTTTACCTGTAATTTAGAGCCAAAATAGGATTCTGCAATTTGGGAAAATTAGTACGACCCTCTATCTCCAAACTAGCTGTATTATCTTTCGACTTAGCGGTGGCATGGATAGAAGCCCTTTGAGAGAGATTCGGTGGATCGACCTAAAAGTAATACTGCAAGTTTTGAATCATTGTAGACGAAGAGCAATTAAGTTTAAAATTTTGAAATAAGAGTAAAATTATGGTTAAAGTTGGAGGAAATAAAGGAAAGATGTTGGTGAATGAGTAAAAGTTTCAGTTGGTTTAATTACCTGTAAATTAATTTCCCAGTTAAATTTATCGTTCGCCGTGGCATTGCCGCTAAAATGGGTCAATCTGTTCGAATAACTTAGAGAACCAACTAATCCATAGCCTCTTAGAGTTGTTTCAAGATTGTATTGAAAAGTCAAAGGAACGCTATTATCTTGCGGGGTAAAAGTGATTAAAACTTTTGCTGGTAAACTTCCTATAAGGTTTGCGTTCCCATTTATTCTGAATACTTTATCTCTCAGTAATAAAGTTCCATTAAGCTCACGCCGGTTTTGAGCCGGAGCCAGGATCTTGCAATTTATATTTACTGGATATCTAAAAATACCATATGAACACGTTATGAAATACCCTCTAATTGCTGACCGACACGAAACGGTTAAATTTCCCGGACGTTTATAGAAGAATACATATAAACCCATTGGCCTTATTAAACCCTTTGTTTCAAAGGTCCGGGGTGGCAAAGAACACCTTTTAGCACACAAGCGATTAGTGTCCATATAAAAAGCTCGAGTCAGATATAAAGATTCGTATCTTTCTAACTAACTGGACGCTCTTAATGGCTTTTTAGCTCAAACAAATTACCAGGGGAGTTTTATTTTAGCAAATTAC
Source organism: Euwallacea fornicatus (assembly GCF_040115645.1). Classification (NCBI taxonomy): domain Eukaryota; kingdom Metazoa; phylum Arthropoda; class Insecta; order Coleoptera; family Curculionidae; genus Euwallacea; species Euwallacea fornicatus. Next base: position 2,021,355 of record NC_089573.1, read on the forward strand.
CTAAAAATTAAACCTTTGGGAATTCGAAAGAAGATTTTAAAAACGTCCGGAATATTTATCCTTCCTTTTTTCATTCGCAAAACTTACACATCCTCGTTAAATTTAATCACTGAATTGCTGTTAAGCAAATTGTCCTCAAAAGTCGAGTTCATTTCTGCCTCAATCGGTTTGAGATGGAGGTATCCCCACAAAGTTGTTCGTACGTCCACAGATAAGAAATTTACGCCAGCTTTAGTGTTTTCGAGGCCAGTAAAGGGAGTTTCCAGCTGCAATGTGCTCTTAAACTCCCTTATAGTTTTCCAAAGCCAAGAAGTTTTGAATTGTATCTGCACATAAATACGTTTAAAGATATACGTTTATAGAACTTATAGTTAATACCTCCGACGACAATTTCTCCGGCACTTTAAGATTCACTTCGACATAATTATCCGAAGGAGAAGTTAATTTAGTAACTCGCAAAAGTGACTGCGGAATGGTTATTACTGGAGTTAACAAATAAAAGTCTGATGTAAGACAGGCCCATCCCTCGTCAATCTAAAACGAACATAATTTACAGTTGCTGCTTTAAAGGAAATTTATTTTCAGAAATAAATTCAAAAAAGGCTTCACGCTTATTATACTTTGTCATATCGACTTCAGTCGGCTTTGTACCTTCTCCTTTCCTACGTAGAATATATTGACAAAAGCAAGAAAATTCTTTTCAAAGCTGGATTGGCTTATTTTCTAACCTCAGTCAAAGTTCAATAAACAAGCTCAATAATGATTGACTGTGTATAATAAGGGCCTTTTCAGGATTTAAGCATTTATGTATCATGGAAAAAAAACAATTAGGCAACCAGGCAAACAACTATAGCCGCAAGTATACCAATAAGACCAAATTAAATTTACCGTTGCTTTTTACATAAGAGAAATTTATAAATAGAATGAAACCTGACATAATATCAAACAACCTGTGTTAACAACAGCGAATTTTCTGGTTTTAACGTAATATACAATATGGAAAAAAGCATTTAACTTTCACAATACCTTGCAAATCAAAAGAGATTACTCTCGATTCAATGACGAGTTCTCTGAAAAGTCGTGAACACTTTTCGTTTAGAGCATCTAAAAACTATATACTGGGTAATTTTGAAAAACAATCCTCATTGGATTAAGCCGCTTAAAATTTTGTCCAATTTTTGAAACGAAAATTAAAATTTTTCGTCTCATAACATTTTCTCAATTTTCCATTTTTGACAATTTTTATGAATTACAGTTCTGCCGGAAATTACTTTTATAAAAATCAGTGACATTAACGTTGCTTTTGGTAAAATCAGAATTTGTGAATAACTGCAACACATGTCAAAAAAGTATAAATTGCGAGAATATAAGGTGGCAGGAAATTTTAATTTCTACTTCTTCCTTTTCATCACTTTGAAGAAACAGCGAGCATATCCAGTAATGCTGCTAATGCTACAGTAAATTTATTTTAGAGCCACTTCCAGAATCGATAGAGAATGTCACACACTTTTTTCAAATTTGTTAAGGGTCAAGAGTTAAATGTTTTAGATTTCTAAGCTCCCCAACTCACAGGCTATAGACAGTTCTCGACGTCATTAAGCGGCAAAAAAAATTGCCTTCTGAACACTCCATATTTCAACTGTAGCAAATTACTGAACGAACTAGTAGCCACACAAAATCTATATGTGTAGATATCTGGATATACAGAACAGAGAAGTTTACAGGTATTGCCGGTTTTCAAGGCTTCCGAAAGTCCAAAAAAAATTTTTTACTTATGGGCAATTCCTGTTTCTACAGAAGTAGCTTTTGAAGACGAAAGCTACACCATACGTTTAAAGAATTTGTTTAGGCCAGGGGCTTCCTGAGTTCCTGCCTAACAGTAGTGACTGCCTCACTAGGCACCCACAGGGGAATCGAAATACGCTGGTGAGGTTTCTTAGTTGATTCGAAGGACCAGACGGGCTACCGTCATAAAGTAATGGGGTTCCAAAGATTCGAGAAATGATATACTCGGTTACACAAGTTACCTTGAATTTAATGACAGACTAGTTGAATTACGAATTACAGGGTGAGTTGTGACTAACTTATTAACAATATTGCCCGTGTGTGGGGTTTTATGGCAACGAGAGCTAGAGAGGTTTGTTGTTTTCGCGACGGGATGAAAAACGGTTCTGGTTTTTGCTCCAAGAGAAGTTCGTGCCCCTTCCCGCAGAGGACGCAGGTTCCCGAGTTTGGGTTCCCACGATTTCATGAGAAAGTCGCCACCTTGATGCTTTCACACCATTACCTTATCGCTAACACCCTCTGGTTCATGTCCACTTGCGCGTGTGTTGCCACATTTCATCCTAATTTACTGCTGCCCTTAATGTGTTTGGGCGATTTGCACTTCATAAATCAGGGTGAATGTGCACCAGATGAGAGGTGATTAGCGCGGTACCCATGGTTTGGCACCCAGTGGTATGTCAAGCTTTTGTTTCTGGTTTCTCTCTTTACCAGATTTATTACCCAGATGTTAGGGCAATACGTGAGAGCGATTTTTATGTTGGAGTTTTTCCAACATACTGCCCCCCGGCGTTGGAGCTTTCGGCGAAAACGGGATCAAAAATTTAGGTATAAGGAGAGCGGCTCCTTGCCATACGTGCTTTTCATGAAGGGAGGTTTTGAGGAGAGGTGGCGAAGTCATCATGGTGGGAGACGAGGCCTATTGATCGCAAGGAACCCCCTCTGGGAACGAGAGTTCAGGTAGGGGAGAGATTTTCGTTATCGGCCTAGTGAGCTCATTTTTTTGAGTTCTAAGCCTGACCACTCGAACGACTCCGTCGGATCCCGGCATGACTTGAATGACCCTGGCTAGAGGCCAATGCAAAGGGGGGGCGTCATCTTCCCTGATGAGCACGAGGTCACCTACTTGGACGTTTTTGGCAGTTTTAGCCCATTTTGGGCGATTCTGGAGTCGATTTAAGTAATCAACTGACCAGCGCTTCCAGAAGACCTGTTGAATTTGGACATACCTCTGCCAAAGGGAAAGCCTATGCTCGTTGATATGAGTTACGTCCTTTTCTGGGTAGGAAGTGGGATTTGTGCCAATTAAGAAGTGGCCAGGGGTTAGAGCTGCAAGGTCGGAAGGGTTGTTTGAGAGAGCACAAAGTGGCCTGGAGTTTAAAATCGCTTCTATTTGACACAGCACTGTGGAAAATTCTTCGAAAGTGAATTGTGCCCTGCCAGCGATTCGCTTTAAATGATACTTGGCGCTTTTGATGGCCGATTCCCACAACCCTCCCCAATGAGGAGACCGCGGAGGGATGAACTTCCATTGAATCTCGTGTTGAGATACAGCGGTTTGAATAACATCTTGGAGTTTGTTTTTTGTGAACGCTTGGTACAACTCTTTCAACTCGTTACGAGATCCTGCAAAGTTAGTGCCATTGTCACTAAAAATGACCGAGGGGTTTCCTCGACGTGAGATAAATCGCTTTAAAGTCATGAGGAAGTCTTCAGTGGAGAGACTTGAAACTAGCTCAATGTGTATTGCTTTAGTGGCCATACATACGAAGACTGCGATGTATGCCTTTGTTGTTGGAGCTTTGCGCAATTTTGAGGTTTTCAAGAAAAATGGCCCACCAAAGTCTACACCTACATTTTGAAAGGGCCTTGAGATGTTAACGCGTTCTTTAGGCAGATTCGCCATGATTTGTTCACACGTTCGAGCATTGAACCTGTGACAAACGATGCACCTCCTAATGATGCGTTTTACTTCGCGCAACCCATTTAGCGGCCAAAACCGGGTTCTTACATTGCTCAATACACTTTGAGCACCCGCATGCCCTAGACGAATATGCTCGTGAGTGAGCATCAAGGCGACTACGGGATCACGAGAAGGGAGGAGAATGGGATGCTGCTGGTCAAATGGTATGTCGGCATTTGCTAATCTACCGCCCACTCTTATAAACCCGCGCGAATCAATATAAGGTGCCAGAGGAAGCAAATTCTTATTTGACAGCGGTTTCTTCGATGAGATTTCGAAAAGTTCTTTCCGAAATCTCCTCTTTTGGACGTCTTTGATGATGAGATCTTGAGCAGCTTTGATCTCATCAACTGAGAGAGCGCCTGCCAACCTTTTTGACCTGACCTGACGTGAATTACTGATGAAGCGCAGAGCATATGCTACAGATCGCTTTAAACGAGAGAATGAAGAGAATTTTAAGAAAATGTCGTGCCAAAATTGAGAGGGTTCATGTAGGTCGCGGGTGATCAAGAAGGCTGTTTTCCTTTCTTCGGGAAGAGTTGACAGTGAAGGCGATGAATCGAGACTGTCTAGACACAACTCGGTTTTGTTCAAAAATTTAGGGCCATGGAACCAGAAATCGGACTGGATGATGGTTTCTGGGAACAGACCTCGGGAGAGCAAGTCAGCTGGATTTTCAGCTGACTTCACGTGCCGCCATATTGCATGATTCGATTTGTCTTGTATCTGGGCCACCCGGTTCGAGACAAAAACTGTCCACCTGCTGGCGTGAGTCCTGCACCAACCAAGAGCTATTTCCGAATCTGACCACAAATTGACAGTTTCAAATGATATTTTTCCTTCGAATATTTTCTTGAGATTTTGAGCGAGCTTCGCCAATAAGAGCATGGCACAGAGTTCCAATCTGGGAAGTGATACAGTCTTCATGGGAGCTACCTTGGATTTTGCTGACACGAGATTGCAGGATACGCTGTTATCAATGTATTCCCGACGGACATACACGCAAGCACCATAAGCAGCCAAACTTGCGTCAGCAAACCCATGAAGTTCGGTTTTGCGAGCAAGTTTTCTCAAGAAAATACAGCGAGGAATTTTTAATTGTTTTGCACGCGACAAACATCTGGTAAAGTCTGCCCACTGAGTTAGAGCATGCTTATCAGAGATTTCTGTATCCCAATCCATTTTCTTGGACCACAGCATTTGCATTAAGATTTTTCCCTTGACGATCACGGGATTGACGAGGCCGAGTGGATCGAAGCATTGCGCAATGCTCGAGAGGATTTTTCTTTTGGTAATTATAGTCTCAACCGGTTTCTGAGGGGAGGTGAAGCAAAATGTATCGTCAGTTGACAACCAGTTGAGACCTAGGACCTTAGTGGGTGACTCATCTAGATTTAAGTCAATCGTGGAGTTTTCGCGTGACGAACTTAACGGATGTATTTTGCTAATGACTGACGGTGAATTAGATAGCCATTTATGCAGCCGGAACCCCGATTGGTTCAAACATGAGTTTAGTTGTGCATAAAGAGAGAAGAGTTCGGTTTCGCTTTCCCCTCCGCTGAGAATGTCGTCGACATAGCATTGATTTTGAATGCTGTCTGCGGCAGCAGGGTAGACCTTTCTGTTATTTTCACCTATTTGAGTCAGCACTCGAGTTGCCACATATGGAGCAAAGTTGGTACCATAGGTGACAGTAGACAGCTCAATGCATTGAAGAGGATCATTGGGGTCACTCCGCCATAAAATATTTTGTAAGAAACATTGCTGGGGATTGACCCTAATCTGCCTGTACATTTTTTCAATGTCGCAGACCAGCACGAAGTTGAATGAGCGAAACCGACATAAAATGTCATAGAGATCGGGTTGCACCTGGAACCCTTTGTGACATATGTCATTGAGTGAATAACGAGTTGAACTTTTCGCAGAAGCGTCAAATACCACCCGAAGCTTGGTGGATGTACTAGCTTCACGTGTTACGCACAAGTGAGGGATAAAATATTTGCGGTCACCTCTTTCGTTCGTCTTTGTTAGCGGAACATATCGGGCGTGACCAAGCGAAACATATTCCTCGAGGAATTTTTTGTATTCTGAGAAGAGTTCGGGTTTTGACTGGAATCGCCTTTCGAGAGATAAAAACCTATTCCGAGCCATGGAGAATGAGTCCCCTAACTTTTGGTGTTCCTTGGAAGATTTGAGGGGGATGTCTATTTGAAAGGAACCATTTTCCAGCACCTTTGTGGTTGACGTGAAAATCTCTTCTGAAAGAGCGTTTTCCACCGAGAGAGGGGGATTGGATGGGATTTCTTCCATGTTCCAAAACCTTGTCAAAAGAGAGTCGAGAGTCTCCTCTTGAACCTGGGTCTCAGCACGGCCATTGAAGGCGCAGTGCGAGTTGAGTGAGTATGTATCCACAGAAGATGTCAAACAGCGAGCAGGAACGGCACCTGCAACTATCCACCCTAATTGCGTGTTCACGAAAGCGGGTTTGTTTCGTGATTGGGGTTTTATAAATTCTTGGGACATAAGAGTGAAATAGACATCCGCTCCTATCAACAAATCTATTTCAGAGGGGAGGAAGAACTCTGGGTCAGCTAATTGTTCGAAGACGTCACGAGGGATGTTGAGTTTTTCAGGGTCGATTTGGATTTGGGGGAGCGGCGAAGTTATTGCCTGCAAAATCGAGCACGTGACGCTTGCTTGAGACCCTCGATTGACCCTCGAGTGGATAGTGATATGTACCGAGGCGTGAGAAATGGTAGCATGTTGAGAGATGCCCGTGATATTGAGCTTTTTGGCTTGGGGTTTGAGACCGAGTGCGGCAACGAGTCGTTGCGTTATAAAAGAGTGTTGCGACCCGGTATCGAGAAGAGCTCTCGCAACTATGGGAACCCCCCGAGTAGTGTATACGTTCACCATGGCGGTGCTAAGCAAAATAAAGGGGTTGTGTGATTTTCCCTTTGAGAGAGTTGAGACTGTCTGCTCCATCATTGCCTCGGGGTTATTAGTGCTACCATTCGGCGCACCGCGATCGCTTTCACCATTGTGGAAAGAGGATTGAGTGGAATGCCTGAGATCTTGCGTTGTCTCAGGTCTGTGTTCCCTTCTACCAGTGCGTGCCGAGCCCTGGGTACTTTGAGTATTTCTTTGCCGTAGTAGATCACCGTGGATCAGAGAATGGTGTTTTCGATTACATTCTGAACAGCGTTTGGTGGACGCGCAGTTGGCAACTAGATGTTTGCTGCCGAGACAGTTGTTGCACAACCTCTTGGAGTTTACGAGAGAGCGTCTATCCGCGTTCGACAGAGCTATGAACCTTTTGCATGAGTAAATTCTGTGCCCCGCTTCATCGCAGCATGCACACGGAGGAGGTGATCTCAGTAGGGGTGAGGAACTGGCGATTCGTTCTTTGATACCATTTGCGTGCAGAGTTATGCCGGATTTCGTTCCCGGCTGAGGTTCGGAACTTGATAGATTCTGGAGGATTGTACACCTCCTCTCAAGAAACTCGAACAGGTCATTGACTGTGGGAAGTTTAGTCAAATCTCTTTCCTGCTCAAATGCGCGACGGGTACCGAAATCCAGCTTCTGCTGCAAATGGTAAACGAGAATCAGATTTTCTCGCTGCTCTGTCGTAATTTTCAAGTTCTTGAATGATTCCAATGTTCCCTTAAAATGGGTTACCAACTTCCTAAGCTCTCGTGCCGTACATTTTTTTAATATAGGCGTAGAAAACAAAGCATACAAATACGAATTAGCTATTTGAGTGGGATTTTCATAGCGCTGCTTGAGAATTGCATAAGCGTTTTCAAAATTATCATTTGTAACCTCTAGAGAATCAATCAGTTTCAGAGGCTCATCCCTTACGAATGATTTCAAGTAAAAGAGTTTTTGCACGTTTGTGAGTGAAGTGTTGTTGACTACAAGCGCTTGAAATAAATCTGAGAAGGATGTCCACTCAGTAGAGTCCCCTTTAAAGATGGGGATAGAGATTTCTGGTAATCGAATACCGGTGTACTGGTTTGTACTGTGCGGAGCTGGCGCTCCCGTCCGCGAGTTGGACAGTGAACATCGGGCTGACTGACTTTCCGAAGTTCGCTCGATGCACGTCTCAATTTGCGCTAGAATGTGAAGATATTTGTCTTCCCACTCAAATCTATCTTCCATGTCGACAATAGCATCATCTTCAACCGTAAGATTCTCAATTGCGTCCTGAACTGTTACGTATCGCTCAAACGCGTCTTTTATTCTGTCCCTACGGACTTTGAAGGGAGCAACATCGCTTTCAGAATTTTTATGTTCTTCTACCCAATTGAGAATTCGGGTTATCGAAGACTTAGCAGTTGTACGCTGCCTTATTAGAGTTGCGTAAGACATAGTTGTTAAATATAAATAAAGTACACAAGGAGTTCTTAAATAAACTGGGCTCACCAGGCAGGTTCTACTTATACTGATGTCCCTGGGATGATGGCGACGTCTTCTTCTACGCTGTACACGGCTTCACTTGAGGGGCACTGTCCTTGAACGCACTAATACACAGAGCACTGCACTAGCACAAATACTTGGACGGCGTGGATATACTTAGAGTTTCACTAATGAGGGGTATTGGATGCGTTAACAGCACAAGCTCGGTTGAGCACTTGAGGTTTGAACCTTGGATTTCTGAGATATCCGGCTCGAAGGACCAAATGTTTAGGCCAGGGGCTTCCTGAGTTCCTGCCTAACAGTAGTGACTGCCTCACTAGGCACCCACAGGGGAATCGAAATACGCTGGTGAGGTTTCTTAGTTGATTCGAAGGACCAGACGGGCTACCGTCATAAAGTAATGGGGTTCCAAAGATTCGAGAAATGATATACTCGGTTACACAAGTTACCTTGAATTTAATGACAGACTAGTTGAATTACGAATTACAGGGTGAGTTGTGACTAACTTATTAACAATATTGCCCGTGTGTGGGGTTTTATGGCAACGAGAGCTAGAGAGGTTTGTTGTTTTCGCGACGGGATGAAAAACGGTTCTGGTTTTTGCTCCAAGAGAAGTTCGTGCCCCTTCCCGCAGAGGACGCAGGTTCCCGAGTTTGGGTTCCCACGATTTCATGAGAAAGTCGCCACCTTGATGCTTTCACACCATTACCTTATCGCTAACACCCTCTGGTTCATGTCCACTTGCGCGTGTGTTGCCACATTTCATCCTAATTTACTGCTGCCCTTAATGTGTTTGGGCGATTTGCACTTCATAAATCAGGGTGAATGTGCACCAGATGAGAGGTGATTAGCGCGGTACCCATGGTTTGGCACCCAGTGGTATGTCAAGCTTTTGTTTCTGGTTTCTCTCTTTACCAGATTTATTACCCAGATGTTAGGGCAATACGTGAGAGCGATTTTTATGTTGGAGTTTTTCCAACAGAATTTTTGAGATTCTTATATCATCAAAAATTCTCAAAAAACAAAGTTCAGGAGGGGAAGTGTCGGAACCCCAACAACTCTATGTCTCAAAAACTGAAAGGAATATCTCAAATTGCAGCCCTAGTTTCAGAACTTCATCCAATCAAATTATGAATTTTAGTTGTTTTCAGATTAGGGTTGTCAAGACACAAAATCTCATAAAATTTGTATAAGCTCCTTGTCAAATTATGAATATCCAAATTAAAACTGTTTGCCGAATTATAAATATTCAGATACAAATAAAATCTGTCTTTAACCGGAGAACTAATTAAAAATGTCCTCCTAAAGTGTAACTTTAGGGAAAAGCTTTTTATGATCTTTCTTAGAGGCGGAAAGTCTCGTATTCTTAATGACTTAAAGCCTCCGTAGCCATTAAAAAAAGAGCTACAAATTACAAAGTTGGGATTTTTTATCAATCACATTAAGGTAATCCGAAGGAAAGTTGGCTCAATAAATTAGGGCAAAGAAAGTTAGAAACCGAACAAACTCAAGATGCGCTGTAGTGAACAGTGTCATCTCTAGCAGACAATCGAACCGGAGCTGCGGTAAAGACGGGTCTTTAGGGAGCCATAATATAACCACTCAAGTGCCGGGAGTGATAACTAACAACAGTGGAATAAAGTATTTCAGGTCACGGGTTTGCTTCCAAAACTCAGATATTCGGATTTAAATTGAAAGAGACAGCTCGATCGCCCCTGAAACGCCCGATGATTTTCTAAAATATGAACGCATTTTCCCAATGTTTTTACAATATACTTTGAAGAATGGGCCTTTTACATGCCGTATAAATTTGTTTTTTCATCGATTTTCCAGATAAATTTCCAGGAAAAATAAAACCCGAAAATCTTAGAGGATTTATGAAACGCCCTAGCCTGGAGTTTCAGGGAATTAAATACAAAATTTGTAAATGGAACAAATGGATACGATTGTGTGCAACCTTTTTTTGCCGGGACATTCTCCCTTAACATACTGTATAATAAACCTATTCAATTTAAAAGTCAAAGCGTTTATTTAATTTCTTACTTCCGTGGTGGCGTCCAGAGATATATCACTCCTATTTGTTGTGAATAATAGCTTGGTACGATAAAAATTCTCCTCGGTTTCAAAAGCCCCAAACAATTTCAACTTCGGAAAGGCTTTAAAAGGAGTATTTACTTCCAGAGTTACGTTGTATATTCTGTCGTCGACATCTGCCCGTTCTACGTTATATTCTGCCAAAAGGCTAGTCTGAAATGTTCCATTATTGCAACCTCATTATTGCAACATTCGACAAAACGTTATTCAACTTACGGTTATTGACCTGGTGTTGTTCTGGTAGTTTAAGCCCAAGTTGAACAGGCAGTGACGGCCTTGCAGGAATCGCAGCTTAAAGTCGGAATTTATGGTCTTCAAATTGGAGTAAGACGTTGCTATTCTCAAGGTATTTCCCATTGACAGAATATCCTGATAATTTCAAAGCAATGAAAATTTACAGGAGGCTTACGTGCACAAACAATTTACGGATAAAAAGGGAAATTGCGATTTTTGCGACCTGATTAACCACCATAAAAGAAGTCGACAAAAGCAAAAACACCATGATACAAATTACATAAAGAGAGACATGATTTATCAGTATTTTTGAACTCTATTCTCAGATACCTGATTACTGCTACATAGTAGTTTTTCATATGGTTCATGCTATGTCGTCCTTTGTTCGTTACTGCATTGTTTCAATTTTGCAATTTAATTGCCTTAACAGTATTTTTTCCATATTACCAACGCCTATTCTTACCGCCCTCGCCCTCCGGACGCTGCAAGGGCCTGCTCATGGACCGAGCTGACATCAACCGGTTTTTGATGCGAAAGAACGAGCGAAAGGCGCGAAAGGAGGAAGTTCCTTTCTTGTTGAAGAAGATCCTTCCACCATTATCTGACAAATCCTACCCAATCAACATCTTTAATCTAGTTCTTTAGAAAATATACCATGAGAAGCAATTACATATTTTCCATATACAAAAAAGGCAGGCTTTACCACCTTAAAATCATGTCCTTTATTAGAAATTTTGTAGATGGGTGCTAAGAAAACATCGTGAAATTCCAAACTTTTCCAACTTTGCATTGACTACCGATGAAGAATTGTTTACAAACCAGGGCATTAACAATTTCCTTAATGCTCGTACCTGGACGACTGATAATCCACATTCAGTCCGTCGTAACCCTTTCCAGCATAGATTTTCAATAAACATTTGGGTCGAACTGGTGAACGTACAACTTATTGGCCCTTTTGTACTGCCAAATCCATGACGACCATGATGACAATGATGATATAATTATTTTCTTTCGCAAAATGGTTATGTAAACGTTCTTAAAAGGTTTCCTTTAGATATATGTGCGTCGACAAATATGGCGTCTGCAGATAGTACACTTTCTCACTTTAATTAGTTAGTTTATCAGAATTTCAACAGCGTCTTTTAAATCAATAGGTTTGTCCTGATGACCTCCTCGGTCGCCCGATTTGACACCTCTCGATTTTTATTTATGCACACTTATGAAAAACGTTGTATGCACCAACGAAATGCCAATGCCTGGGTAGGTCGACCGAGAATTTGGACCCAGCAGCAGGATAACAATGTCAGACAACTACTGTAAATTGGATAATCGGTAGTTGCTTAACACTTGGTTATGGAAAACTATTAATTAATAAATTATTTTTAAAATCCTGTCTCTCTTGAAACTTTTATTATGGTGTTATATATACAGGGTGTCCCACAAGTGTTTCATTATATTTCAGTGGGTAATAGTACATTGAAAAATAATATGACTCCCTATATAAACCATATTCCAATAATGCTTCATTAAGAAGATACAGGGTGTTAAACTTAAAACACACCTGGAATATTTCAACGTATCAGAGTATCAATGAACAGGCGAGCTCAATTATGTAGTGAACAAAATGGCCACCAATTTGAACAATTTCTATAATGTTATAGCAAATAAATAATATTTAAAACAAACTTAATGTTATTAAAACCATTTAGAGAATATCGTGCATATAGACGGTATTCAATTTTTTACTGGCAAACGATACGTCGGACGAAAAAGAGTCAAGTGAGCATTTTTCTTCTAAATGAAATTAAACTTCTAAAAATAATTTTTATTTTGATAAAAAGCAGTAGCGCACCATGTTTTTCTTTAAAAATGTGCTGAGAGGTGTCCGTACGCACGTCACTGGTGAAACGAAAAATAGCCCTTTTGCATAAATAAATGCGTCTACATTAACTCTCAAAACATGCCAAATTTCACTTACATATCTCAAACGGTTTTGAATATATCAATAAAAGTTAGATTTTTTAAGTAAAGTTTAGCACCCTGTATCTTCTTAATGAAGCATTATTGGAATATGGTTTATATAGGGAGTCATATTATTTTTCAATGTACTATTACCCACTGAAATATAATGAAACACTTGTGGGACACCCTGTATATATATATAGGGTGTTCCAGTTTATAGTAGCAGGACTTTAACAGTCGATAGAAGACCTTTTCTTAAGATGAAAACGTTATATAAATATATATTGAAAACGGCTCAATTTTTGAGATACAGGGTGGCAAACTTAACTTTTTTTTTGGATAATTCACGCAAATATCAAAATATAGCCATGAAATTTGATATTTTGGGATTTTTCGCAGTGCCGAATTTATATTTGTTAAAATTTTTGTCAAATTTACAGAGGGCGCCATATGCAACGTACTAGCGACTTTACTAGACCTAGAAATTTTCAACGGGAAATTAATATAAACATTTGGGTGGGAATTTTCCAAAATAATTTGTTTGGACCCTACTTTTTGCCAGATCGGTTAAATTCTGTAAATGTTTTAGATTTTCTGGAACCTGAGCATGTTAACATGTGGGACGATGTTCCAGTAATTTTTAGAGAACGGCCTTGGTTACAATTGGATGGTTATTCAGCACATTTTGGAAGAAATGTAAGAGCTTGGTTGAATACGAATTACCCAGGAAGATGGATAGGACGTGGTGGTCCGGTTTTGTGGTCTCCACGTTCACCGGACCTCACGCCCTTAGACTTCTTCGTGTGGGGTTTCTTAAAAGAAAGAATTTATGCTATCCCTGTGACAAATATCGAAGACCTACAATTGCGGATAACAAACGTTTGTCAAGAGATACGAGTAAATAATTTAATTGAAATGCGAAGGTCCATTGAACGTCGTTGTCAAGTTTGCATTCGATTAATCGGTTTTCGCTTTGAACATTTGCTTTCAATTGGAGCTAAATTAGTTAGAATATGATTACTTCTTTATTTTGTATTAAATAACAATTAAAAAGTTTTTGATATTCATTTCGTTCCAAAATATTAAAATGTTAAATGGTAAATAAATACTGTTAAATGTATTAGTCATAGTATTAATAACGTTGTTAAATGAATTAAGAAACGTTTATTAAGCATATAAAAATTGGCGAAATAAACTATTTACTTTCCAATCACAACGCCCCTGTGGAAGCAGGTCGAACTGCTAGGGACCGAATTCAAAATGTCTCGAAAACAGTGACTTTTAGCAATTTATAACAAGAGTACTCTTTTTAGGAAAAAATAAACGGGGAATCCATTTTGATAAGAAAAAAGTTGCTACAAAGAGGCACAAAAAAGTTATCATAATTTAAACGTTCACTAGTACGTTGCATATGGCGCCCTCTGTAAATTTGACGAAAATTTTAACAAATATAAATTCGGCACTGCGAAAAATCCCAAAACATCAAATTTCACGGCTACATTTTGATATTTGCGTGAATTATCCGGAAAAAAAAATTAAGTTTGCCACCCTGTATCTCAAAAACTGAGCCGTTTGCAATGTATATTTATATAACGTTTTCATCTTAAGAAAAGATCTTCTATCGACTGTTAAAGTCCTGCCACTATAAGCTGGAACACTTTGTATATATACGTATATATATATATATATATATATGTAGCAATTCTCCAATAGAATGGTCAAAGCGAAAAGGAAGAGGGATTGTCTTGTTTGTCTTATCAGAGAAAGAGGGTCCAAAATGGTCCAGTTGTGGCGATTGTCTTTCCATTTTGCCTGAATTTATAGCAGTCTTTCAGTTATTCTCGTCACGTTTATAGGTTCGTATAATAATTGGTTAGATGTCTTATCTTTAAAATCAGTGTTAATGTAATCTAGTCCGTTGTTTTCGTGTATTTGTCATTATTTTGTTGCATCGAGAGTAACGTAATGGTCTTCAGTTTTGTGTTTGTCCAGTCAATTTTTTGGGACACGTATCACGATTTATTTTCCCCATGTCCTTGGGATCGTGTTGTTCACTGCTTTATGATATATGCTCGTGAGTTTCTGGAGTTAAGCTCTACACAATTCTACTTTTTGTTTTGTCTTTTCTCCGTGCTGTTTTTGGTATCAACTAGTGCTTCGTCGTATTGTATTGTTCGTATTGGATTAGCTTGTACGTGTAATCTAATGGGTTGTTAAAGTGGTTGTCGTACCAGTCGTTGACAAAATTCCAATAATGTTCGTCAAATTTAGGATTTGTCGGGGCGCTGAGGGCTCTCTGAAAATGTCTGATAAATTTGTCAGCTTTATCTTTACGCGTGCAACGTTCTGTTCCACCTGCGTTGTTGTGCCAATGGTGTACGTTTTTTGGTTTGGTTCAATTTCTTGACATGTTTTCGACCATCTGCCCTATCAAAGTTAGTCTATCAACGTCTTCATGTCTCTGTTGAGATCGCGAAGCGTTCCTTTTAATTAATTTTATCGTATGTGTGTAGAGTCTGTATAGTTCTTTGTTCCGTTCGAAAAGTCTGAATGTAAAATTGGGTAAATAACTTACAATATACTCGAATTCGTTGAATATCGTGGCCTCCCCATGAGGTAAATGGATTTTTGACTGGAGGACATATGCCGGACCCTTTTGGTCAATTTCCAGTTGTCCTTTCATTGTCGGAAATATAATTGCGTCCACTTCTATTAATCCTTTGAAACTTAGGAAATCGTCATCTCGGCTGTTGTTGCGTAGGACGGATTTCGAATAATACACGTCGCTGACACTAATTCCCAATTCCTTTAACGGCTTCGGTTTCGGCTTTCCTATTAACTTAACCCCCAGCTACAAATAAATAGTTTTATATCGAAACGACCTAAAACATAGAAACTTCGCCAATTTATTATGGAATGAAGTGATTCTCATACCTACGACAATTAATTTTAATGTCGGCCATTAGGGCAGGAAAACTCGAAAGAAAACCGAGATAAGGGGATAAGCGGAAAACATATCTAAAGGAGTTATTTATAATGATTCATTTTATTTCTCTACTTTGGCGAGTTTTATATTCGGAGCTACTTTTCTAAATGCGGAATGTGTTAAGCAAGATTTATAATGAACGCTAAGTATCATAGAGCTGAAACTTGAAATGCACGGGGAAAACGTGAATGTGAATAAGAGGAAAGGATTACTGCAGGGAAACATACTTTACATGTATTATTAAAAGATGGATGAAAGTACATATTCAAGTTTATGTTACGGTACACTCGGCTCCCATGAATGTACATTGTACATACGTTGTACATAACGTATTATTATATAAATTTCCTTTAGATTTTTTTTCTCTCGGTCGATTTCGATTGAGATGTTTTTCGTTCAGATGAGTTATTTTTTCCAACTCCACAAATACGAACAAATATTTTTTTGTCATATACGCTCACATTGTTTTTTTCGTTTTCTATGTCATATTTATTTCTTAGTTTTCCAAATGTTTGCATTTTACATATATATTTATACAGGGTGAGGCACCAAGAGCGCCTCGGGGTATTACGTCTTTATTAATAATTTGATCGACAATTGTTTTTAGAAGTGTATGTAGGACCTTACAAGGTACTTTTTAAAAATATTTTCAATTATACAGGGTGTATATAAAAAAATATACGTCTCAAACATATGTTTTTTTTTATGGGACACCCTATATTTTATTACATATTTGGAATCATAGGACGAAAATAGTGCAAGTTTTTATAAAACACATTGAATCTAAAACAATTGCTTCTCGAGAAATTTTAGAAAATATAAAAATGAAAGAGTTGGGAAATTTTTTTTTCGCTAGGTAAAATGAGTTACTTGGCTATTATTTTTTTACTAAACTGATATACAGGGTAAGCAAAAAGATTGGTCAAATTTTACTCCCTCATAATTTAGCATAACTTTCTTATTTCAAATAGAATTTATACATTTTTATGTATTACTTAGAATCACTAATTAATTCCCTTTTAATTGATACTATAGTGTTCTATACCTATCTTTTACCGTTCTCCTATAATATGAAATTTTATTTAATTTTCAATAACAACATTAAATAATACAGCTGGGTTTAAGTAGAAGGACAGTCGGAAGGATTGCAAAAAGTTTCAAATTTCATCCTTATCATATGCAGTTACATCAAGAATTATATGAAGCTGATTATCAAGCACGAATTGACTTTTTTCATTTTGTTTTGGAAAAGTGTGCACAAAATGACAGTTTTTTGGTTTGCCTTCTATTTTCGGATGAGTCGACTTTTCATAACAATGACTTAGTAAATAGGCATAATTTCCATTATTATGCTGATAAAAAGCCATTAGTTTTCCACACAGTCGATCGACAGCATAGATGGTCCCTTAATGTGTGGGGTGGAATTTTAAATACTTCCGTCATAGGACCTTACTTTTTTGAAGACAATTTAACTGGACAAGTGTTCAAAGACTTTATTGAAAGTAGACTTGTAGAATTATTGGAAGAAATACATATAATATATAAATATATTTAATGTTATTATTGAAAATTAAATAAAATTTCATTATGGGAAAACGGTAAAAAATAGGTATGGAACACTATAGTATCAATTGAAAGGAAATTAATTAGTGATTCTAAGTAATACCTAAAAATGTATATATTCCATTTGAAATAAGAAAGTTATGCTAAATTATGAGGGAGTAAAATTTGACCAATCTTTTTTCTTATCCTGTATATCAATTTAGTAAATAATTCATTTTAGTTTGAAGATTAGTTTGTACTTAAGAAATAATAGTAAAAAATAATAGCCAAGTAACTCATTTCACCTAGTAAAAAAAATTTTTTTCAACTCTTGCATTTTTATATTTTCTAAAATTTCTCGAGAAGCGATTGTTTTAGGCCCAATGTATGTTATACAAGCTTGTACTATTTTCTTCTTATAATTCCAAATATGTAATAAAATATAGGGTGTCCCATTAAAAAAAACATATGTTTGAGATGTATCTTTTTTTATACACACCCTGTATAAATGAAAATATTTTTAAAAAGTACCTTGTAAGGGCCTACATACACCTCTAAAAACAATTTTCGATCAAATTATTAATAAGGACGTAATACCCCGAGGCGCTCTTTATGCCCCACCCTGTATATATAAAATATTATGGAACTTATGCTGTGCATCAACTACGACACATTGCTGAAGTCATTCTAGCAGGCTAAATATTAGCTTTGTTATGGATATGTAGAAAACCAACCCCATTCAGAAATATGTGAAAAGGAACCAGGTAAATTTAATGCGAATATTTATAACAGTTGTACACCTATTAGTTATAATGAGCCTGTTTCCTCATTAGTAGACAATAATGTAATTAATTTAATATATTATAAGCTAATTCACGTCAACTATAGACCCAATAATACTAAAGTGTATACATTTTGCAAACAACAGGCAAATCAGGCTAAAATATACACTTACAGTCAACAATAAATTTAGATATTTTCAGGGGAACTTTTGACTTTCAAATATCAATCTTACACCAATTTCTAAGATTAAATGGTAAGAAAATTTATGTTTTAAGTTCTTACGGAAAATATGTTTAATCTTGATATTAATGGCAAAAAATAGGAGCATACACTTTTTGAAGTGACATAAATTGTTGCTAAAAAGCTTCGAAATTGAGAAAATTAAAAAAAAATGTTAAGAAATTATTGCTGAATTTAACAGAAAAAAATTTTTTTTAATAGAAAACCATTTGATCTGTAAATTAATTTCATAGTTAAAGTAATTTTTTTAATGGGGCAATTAAAAACCACAAATGATTACAGTTTGACTCAAGAATCTTATTAAGAAGCAGGATCAAGACAACCTCAGAAAAAGTCGTTTATTGTAGTATTGTCAGCTTTTTTCAAATCAAATGCCATTATAGGATGTTTAAAGCACTACTCGTAATCTAAAAAAAAATTATGAATACAGCTTATTACGAGAACAATTTTTGTCACATTAAGATTATTTCTAGAATTATTCATCTTCAACAAATTACCTTGAAAAATTAAAATGTTCTCTTTTTAGAGGGCTCGACAATGGAACCGATTTACCTTAGAGCTAAAAGATTTGCAGTTTCGACCCAAGATTATTTGCTACCATCATCAGTGGTGGTATTTTCAAAAAAAAAAATTAATTTTCAATTTAGATTTTTTTTCAAATGCCAACACTGAATAAACACAAAGAATATTTTACTAGGATACGAAAATACAATTTAGCTTTTTCTAATGTCATTAGTTTTTCATAATTCGCTACAACGAGAAAAATTCAAATTTCCATAGGCATTTTTTCAACAATTATGAAAATTACAGTTCAGAATTAAATTTCCTTTTAATATACGTCACCGGAGGACTTCCACCGACAAACTCATTTCAGAATGGATTTTTTCTGAATTTCAAAAACATAATCTTTGCACCTGAAAATAAAACTATTCCGGCCCTGCATTACAAGCAAAAGAGCCTTTTAATCTTGGATTATTCGTTTTCCGTTTCCTTTCTAAAATTCATCTTAATGAGAGTACAATTCACACAATTATAATAATCCAAGGTACTTGTTAAAACTTTTCCACGACGACCGGAAAGAGTTACGAATCTATGTGCCTCGATTTTTTATTTCTGTTTCCACCACCTTTAACGTATCGAATTTGAACCGTTCTTTGCGACTATCTTTTATTTAATCCTGATCAATTTAATAAAAAATTCGTTTTTTTTTATAAAAAAAAATTTAAAGCATTACACAAAGAATAGTATGAGATTTTTGCACAAAATTTAAGAAAGAATATTTAAGGAGTAACCTAGAGCGTTCATTATTAGAAATTTGCCAGTTTTAATCAACACCTACTAACCCAGCATTAGTCTCTCCCGTCTGTATATACAGGCTGTCCCAGAATGAGGGGGTCAACGCTTAACCACATATTCCTTGGTCAAAAATATATCGATTCATGGTAATATACTTGTATAAAAAAATTGTCTCCTATTGGAGATACAAGCTCGTAAAGTCCCACATTTTTCTTAAGTTTTGCGGATAAGTCGAAAACGGCTAGATGGATTGCTACGAAATTTGGTGTATACTCTTTCTGCTTCTCGGGGCACATTCGACGGGACTTATTATGGTAAAACCACCAGGGGCAGTGGTCAATCGCTACAAGGTCGAATGTCAAATACACCAGAATTTTTTATTCCTTCACGCAGGCGGTTGTTTTTTTTATGAAATTCCCTGTCAGTTACGCAACTTCTTTATGTCTTATTGAATTTTGATTTGGAGCCCCCGTTAGACGAAAAAAAATTAATGGAGGAAATGATGCCCCTCTTCAATGGCCGCCTAGATCTCCAGATCTAACTCCCTGCGACATTTCCATTTGGGGTACGCTAAAATTTCGTGTATCTGCTGTTCCTATTCAAATTGAAGACCGCCTAAGAAATGGAATTTTCCAAGCAGCTGATGGAATGCGCAATGATCCAATGATGTGGGGAAAATTCAAATTTAACTTTCTTCGACGCGTGAATCTCTGTATTCGAGAACGGGGTGGTCACGTTGAGCACTTATTAAATTAATTGTTTGTTGAAATGTATGCTTTTATTTCTTTCTGAAGGGTGTGTATTGACTGACATTATCAACAATTTTTATTTTTTTTCGTCTAATGGTGGCTCCAAATCAAAATTAATATATAATATAATATATGATATAATAATAATTAATATGTATAAGTATATCACCATGAATCGATACATTTTTGACCAAGAAGTGTGTGGTTAATCGTTGACTTCCTGGGACTCCCTGTGTAATTAATCGATTTTTGTCAAAAAATATATATACATAAATATCGGTTAATGCAACTGTAGAATTAATGAAAATTATATTTTTGAAAAAGCAGGTATTGAAGATATTGTTATTTCCGATATCTGTCACAAAAATGATTGAGTGAAGAACAACAATAAGTTGCAATCGGACGAAAATATTCGTCTAGAAATTGTCAAAAAAAACAATTGCTGAACTCAAAGGTTCAATTTTTTGAAAATCTGTCAAAAAAAATGAAGAGTTGCGGAGTAAAGGTTTTTCAAAATAAAATTTGCTAATAGCTAACCGATAACGTGTTACTCAATTTGAAATAAATTTTGCTGTTTACTCAAACAACTTTCAACCGATTTCAACATTTCAAAAACCGACATACAAAAATTATTATTTTAGCAAACTGTAGGACAAAAGCCGATGTTAACATTTAAAAACTACAACGTAAAATTATTTAAAAAAAAGTTAAATGTTTCAAAGGACATCTTTGTTACCTCCAAATTTTAATTTAATATCATGAACATCAACAAAAAAAATTAATTTAATTTAATTCACTTTACTACCTAGGTGACTAGGTGTTATTTAATTCCGGCCATGGCTCTACGTACATATATTAACATGGTGCTGATTTACATTTTAAAGGATATTTTATCAACTGTAAGACTTTCATATGATAATTAAATCTTGTGCGTAGATATGCCATAAGGGACTAATATTTGTGGAATAAATAAGTTTTAAACTCACGAGTAACATAACAGACTTCGGGTAATCTATTAAGAAAATTTTGTCTAGGGGACTGCCTTAAGGGAAAAGTTTAAGTGTTTCTGCACACGTATACGGTCGTGAATTTATAAGTAGGGATTTCGGATTTGATTCTAAGGGGATTAGATTCAGATTCAACCTTTATCCAATGCGTTAGATAGATAAGGAAAATGTCGTATACCTTATATAAAGAGACTTTCGAAGAAAATTCGAGGTCTAAGCCTTCCTTGTATATAAGTTTGGCCACAATACCATTGTCTTCGAAATCCTTAATAGGCGTGTAAATCTTGTATGTGTATTGGAAGTCAATGATATTAACATAATGCGATAGCCCGGAAAATCCCAACAAAAGAGAGTTCCAGCCTATTCGGAAATCTGCCTGAAAAGTAGATTTTATTAGTTCTTTCTTTTCCCTGATGGAACAAAAAGATTGAGTCGTTCCAGGACATACCATTTTCTTTGTATCGTTTAGATGAGCAGCTTATTTTTTATTGACGGGGAAAATATGTTCCGATTTTTCCACCCTTATTACAATAATATAAGTCATACTTACTTCTCCAGTTCGGAGTTTTGCAACGATCAGGATCTTCTGAAGGAACTCAACGGGAGTTGCCAAGAAAACCTTCACGTTAAAATCTATCAAATCATCAAAATCAAACAACACCTCAGTACCCAAAGTTCCGGCAGGGTATGTGATCAAAGCCACAAAGTGTCTATCATATTTTGACAATTTAAAATTACACTGATACATTTCTTCTGAAGTGGTAAAATTGACAACAAACATGCTGTCCATGAGTTTCTTGAACTTTCCTTCCATGTCTACCAACACTTTTTTATGTCCTATATCAACCTCAGCCACACCTCGCAAATGTTTGTCTATTGTGTAATATATCTTGCTCAACATTACTCCTTTTTCTAGCGCTTTAAAGGGGGTGAGAGTTTTGATAGTTCCAGTCAAGTTGGAAAACTTTTCGTTGCTTTGAAACTTCCAGTTGCTATCCACATCAATAACAAATTCCGGATTATACTAAAAGGGAATTTTATTTTCGGTTATTGGTTATTACTGCGAATTAAAACCTGTGCCACATTCGTTGTGATGGATTTGTACAAGTCGTTAATTCAATTTAACATAATTGTTTGAATTTTCTTTCCCTGGTATAATATAATTCGTCATACCCGATCTATTAAGGAATTATTACCTACTTTGATGATAATTTGTCAAATCTTTGTTTTTCGATTATCAGATTTTGGGTCTTATGGATGCCGCCAAGAGTTCATTCGGGTTGCACCGTCTGATTTTAATTTTGGAAAATGTATAAAATAATTTTTCTTTTGGAATTCCTAAAAATTCACTAAACTTCGACAATAGAAAAAATCAGATATGGCACCTATTGACCTAAAACTAGAAGAGAAGCAGCGTTGCAAACCTCAATGCCCTCTCTAAACCATTGCCTCTGCTATAGTTAAGTGACACCTTTTTGCATACGCCATTTTACATTATTCTTATAGCTCTTAGAATTTGCAAAATACCAATTCCTGCATAGCCACAAGTGTCCGCCCTATACAGGGTGGTCCTTAGGGATGTTCCGTTATTTAAGAAGCGCGTTCTCTGAACTGTTCTAAGACAAAAATATTTTATAAACGTATGTCTTAAATGAGTCGCGTTCGAAATATAGGACATTAATTACTTAAAAAAAAAAAAATTCAATTATTTTCAAAATGTCGCGAAATACTTTATTGAACCTTGGTACACTTCTGCAGTAGTCCAAACAGTACATTTCCCTTCTATCTAAAGAAAAATGCTGTAACCATGCGCGTGCATAAGAGTTACCACGTTGATTCTTATAGAGAAATAGGGGGGACAGCACTTGTCTGTTCTAAATTGGACACATTATAACAGTTACATCCCCGTTGAAAATCTATATTGAAAATAACGTCAAATTTGTCAAAGAAATAAAGTAGACCATGTGAAAGGTGAAAATCAATGAGAAGAAAGATGGACGCACGCATTAGGACAAATGGTGGTCATTTTCAATAACTGTTATAATGTATCCAATTTGGAAAACACCAGTAACGTACCCGCCATTCCTCTATAAAAATTAATGGGGTAACTCCTACGCGTGTTTACAGTCACAGAATTTTTTTTTATAGAAGGAAAATGTACTGTCTGAACTGCTCTGTAGATACACCATGTTTCGATGAAATATTTTGCGCCATTTTGGAAATACGAAGAAAAACACCAGATTTTTCTTAACATTTGACACCCTGTATCTCGGAGACGGTTCATTTTGGGACGCACGTTCATTTTCGTCTTAGAACAATCGAGAAAATTAATTCATTAGATATCGAAACACCCATAGCGGCCACCCCGTATAATAAAATTGGAATTATGAAGACGGAAAGTGGCAGTTGTCAGATAGATTGCTAATTTATGAATTAAGATCTTAATAAATCAAAGATTGCAACGATTCCGACTTCCGTGCCATCATTTCCAAAATATGACAAAATTTTGATTTTCAAAAAAAAGCTTCCGACCTTGGGAATTAATGCTTTGTTATCGTTTGCATCTCCTTGAAAATTTCGCGGTTTTTGTATGACAATTCCAAAAAAATCCAATAAAACTCAAACAATTAAATTAAATATCGGCAACTCATGGCGATATTGTGAAAATTCTTACCATCAAATGTACAATCGTCATGTAGTCGCTTCCATTTTGCGAATGTTTCAATGTGGTATTAACATTCGGTATGTTACTCAAAGTGCTTTGCACTGAGCAGCTGTACCTACATTGAAAGTCCACGTCCCTGGATGAATAATCACCAAACAAATCCAGTGCAATTTTTTGCCTGGGATTCCAAGCTAAAACCCCATTCAAGCTGTATTTGTTTGCCAAGTGCTCGAACCTAATAAACCACGGAATAATTTATGTTTTACCCGTAAAATCAGCCATCTTACACTCCAACAAGCTTCATATTTTTAAAGGAATCCAGCGGAGTATTAAGCCTGGATGATATTTCAAAAAAAATCTCGTTTTCATATCTGTATTTGACGTTCAAATTAATGGAGAATGATTTGCTGTCGTCCCAGGAGACACTGGCCAGCATATCGATGTGACCCTCTAAAATATAGGATGTTGTGTTAAGTATGTAAATAAGTAAAGTTAAAGCAAAGTATATCTACTCTTCTAGAATTAATTTAAGGGAAACCCTCCTGCAGCAATTTAGTTTAAGACTCGGACTACACTTTTCACTCAGTATCCTTTATGTTCGGGGTTCCACAGCAAATCCCAACTTTAACTTCTATTCATCCAACAAAATTGCCTTTCGGATGAGTTTGTAATTAATTGCTATATTTGTCAAAGTTTTGGGATCTACGCTAATGAAGCTCTAGGATATTTTTAATGGTATTATTTAACTAATGACCTATAACAAATCAAATTCAGCTAATTCGGTAAATGGACTTTAAATGTTTGCCTTTTGCGGGTGTTTTCATTTATAAAAAAAAAAAATTATATATTTCGATGGAGGAGCATAATAAATAACACAAATTTAGGTTTAAATGGCTCTTAATAAAACATCAATCACAACACTCGGTGCTTACTTTCCAGCAGAAACTGATATTTCCCAATAATAGTGCGTCCCGGGTAACTAACTATTAAATCTGCGTTGTAATTAAAATCCTCTGCTTTGGTAAAATTGGCCGCTACAAACAGTTTTTGACTGGGATCTCTATTTGCGTCCCAGTTTATATCAAAACCGAGTGCCTTTTGTGCTTCTTCATTAAAAACCCATACCGAAAACTCTATATCTCGTAACCTAAAAAAAAAAAAAAAAATCGAAATTACCTATTTTTGTACATAAACTGCCAACATGTTGCGCTGAGGGTGCCTTATTAGTTCCTATCACTAACTAATACCCGATGGCTTTAAAATTACACAAATTTAACATATGCAGAAACTGTGTGGGCTTTGAAAGCATACGTGTGTTTCTAGACTATATCGGATGGCACGTAAAACAGGGCAGCTATATCTATATACCACAGGGTGTTGTAGAATGGGTTTGCATTCGTCTCACAACGGAATCTAGGTAAGGCAAAAAGTATAACTAAAAGTTTTGCCATAGCTCCTACAATTTATGAGATATTAAATTTAGGTATACCTTGCAAATCATTACGAAGACATCAAGACCCTTTTTCTCTTCTTGACCTCTATACAGGGTGATTCATTGGGAATGGGACATGGCGAAACCCGAGATTCGTTAAATTAAACACATGAAAAGCCATTAACAAATGAAAAATAAGTTTTATTTAAGCGGATATTCAAAATGGCCACCTTCCACCTCAATGCACTTTACTAACCTTTTTCTCAAAGATCTTTTTATTCTAAAATGCGGCAAAATATTTATTTGAAAATGAATAAAACTGAGTTGAAATGGAAGAACGCGAATTAGCTTATAGGTAAAAATCTCGTAAACGAAGGGAGATATCGGGATTGAACAAGAATACCTTTTTTGCGTAAAAACAGACGCTTTTCAATACATTGAATAAAATTTGACCTTAGTTGCACTTATAAAAAAATATGACCAAATATATCGAAGCGGTGGGTTGTAGCTAGCGCCCTCTAGAAATTTCGTAAAAATTAGATCAAAATCCTTATTTGGCATCTTACAAAACCTAAGTACACCGATTTTGGTGTTGATGCTATGAAAACACAAAAAGTTACTAAGGAATTTTAAAATAAAATTTTAACTTGTAACACCCTGTAACTCTGAAACGCGCACCATTGATATAAGGCATGTTGCGTCCAATCGTCATATTTTGGTGTCCCCTATCTCGGGTTTCGCCATGTCCCACTCCCAATGAATCACCCTGTATAGAGAAACACTGCTCCATTTCTTGAATTTTGCATTTCTTCACGAACTTAGAAAAAAATTGCCTTCTACATTATCCTCGTTTTCCAAAAATTTTATAGTTATTTGCTAAAATTTTAACATTGGCTCATGGGAAATTTTAGGCCGAATTTCCAATTTTTTTTTCACAGTTTTGCAGGGCACTCCTATTGGGCAAAATTCAAAGGCTGCACGAAAACAGTTTTTTTAAGCCCACAGCGAAAAATTTAAGGCTGCAAAAGGAGGTCTCATCCTAAAGAAAAATATCACCCTCTAGATTTTCCCACTCAGTTAGCAAATCTGTCTTAGTACTGGGTGACGTATTGTATACCCTCCAAATTGGAAGTAAATATATTAAAAGTTGTAGATGCTGTAATGTTTTTTTTTTATTTAAATTTTAACACGTTGTCTCTTAGTAAGGAAGTATTTCCAGACTCGAAATTATTATTCTAATACTAATTACAGGACACCCCGTATACTTTTATGTAATATAGTGGTTTGAATATTCGGAGTTTGCATAAAAACACTAACTTTGTAACATAAAAATAAAAAACTGGATAATTTTGCATATTTTGGAAAATCGATTTTTTTCTTGTTTTAATGATGTATCGCAATTCCATGTTCCGACCAAAAATGGCGACACAGGAGGCGTTTTTCGAAAAATCAAAATAAAGACACAGTTTGAAAGCCAATGCAGCGAAGTCCAAATCACGGCCATACTTAATTATTGTATTAATTACAATTTTCGTAAACTTCGCGCATTAAATCTGTTACATGTTTAATTTTATGGAATTATAGTTGCCCTTTTAGCCCAAATTTCGCGAATCCTCAATTTCTTTATAGAAATTCACCAAAAACTCAAATAAAATAAATTTTAAACAACTGAATGCCATTTAAGCTTGATCTGTTATGCCTTTAATTTTAAACGCTTTCATCGCTTATTCTTGCGAAATGTAACAAATACAAAAACCTTTTTTTTTTTTTATAGAGGAGGGAAACCTTCAAAAGGTACCCGGTCTGATGTTCGAGCGACCGGGTTATGTGGGATTCGTCCCTGAATGGGACGAAATACAAAAACCTGAACTAACCTGAACTAACCACGTGTGTCGTACGTCATAGCGATTTAACGCATGTAAAAAAATCCTTCTTACATAATTTTGCATCTTTTAGCTAACATGTTTCAGATTACATTCACTACCGTATCTTGTTAAATGTTAATTTAAATTTAAAAATTCCTCAAAACCTGACGTTAAATAAATTAGAAAATTCGAGTAAATATTCGCTTTTCAAATTGTGCAAACTTGATGCCTCTAATATAAAGCTTTTTTAATTACTCTTTTTACAAATATAAAATAAGTTTTAAACTGTATATTTGGCACAATATACGATAGTAGAACACATAAAATTCGTTATATTGTTAAATCTGCTGGTGTATGACCATAACAGGTAAAAAAACGCACATTAAAAGATATTTGTGGTGGGTACTCGATGAATACTTTATTATATTCATTGCTTACTTGTCGAGTAGCAAAAATATGTAGATTTGACCATTCGCAATAGATATTTACTGCGCCGCCATTTTGAATCTGAACATGAGATCGTAATCAGTCACTAAAAAGGAAATTTTGTTTTATTTTGAAATATATAAAAATTCCCGATACTTTTCAATTCGATTCAAAAATCGATGGTTATATCCCAGGTTTGAAATTACTCGAAATGTTTTCAAGATATTATTTCTTGCATCACCCGGTATAAAATATCCATGCATAACAATAAAACTCAATTAATACGAGTGATATTTTTTCTATTGTTTAAAAAAGATGCTAAAATACATCGACTTTGATAGGGAAGGAGATGTAATTTTGTGAAATAGGTGTTTTTGAATTATTATCCCTCTACTCTTGGAAACCACCCCTTTGAAATTTCCGAATTGGAAGAGAGATTGTGTTATACTTTGTCGAAAAATAATTTTATTCTCTAAACGATCAAGTTTTTATTTCTTGTTTTTTTCCCGTTATTCTTAACTTGAAATTAAGTAAAAACCAAATAACTTGATTTTAACGATTTTTGCTGATTATTTATTTTATCGTGAGAAATGTCGAAAATGGCCTCCATTGACTTCCATTCACGTGTCTAGTTGATCTTCAAAATGTCGTCGTACATTATCTAACATTTCTGATGTTATTGACCTTCGACGATTCGGGCGCCTAGCTCTTCAAAGGAATCAGATTGTTTATCATAGCTTTTGGTCTTTAAATGTCCCCACAAGAAAAAATCCAGGAAAATATGATCAGGGGATCTCGCAGACCAATCAACTGAACCTCATCTTCCAGGGAATTCTTCATTTAAAAACTGTCGGACAGCAGCAGTGCGATGTGAAGGCGCTTCATCTTGTTGAAAAGTAAATTATTGTTCTACGAAACGGGGATCTTGTTCAAATATTCCAGCTATCTCGGGAGATATGACGTCTTATAGATGTTGCAGATAGTTTTGTCCATTTAAGTTCTTAGAAATGAAGAATTGTCCAACAATGTAATTACGCAAAATCCCTGCTAAAACGTTCAATTTTCGAGATTGTTGAGTGTGAGCCTTTCGGAAGAAATGAGAATTTACGTCATTCCAGCAACAACAGTTGTTTCTGCTCAATTTCTACACCACCGGCGTATAAAATTAGAAAATAAAAGTTCGACCATGTAGAGAATAAAATTACTTTTCAGATGAAATATAACGCCACCCTTCTTCCAATTTGGATTTTTCAAAGGAGTAGTTTCCAGGGATGAAGGGACGACATTTCAAAAACAACTTTTTCACCAAATGATGTTCCCCTCCCTATTGAAGTTAACGTATTTTCGCGTCTATTTTTTAAACAAACAGGAAAAAAGGTATTCAGGATGGACACTTTTCCGCAGGACTCTCTGTAGGTAACTACTGAATTGTCCCTTGTTAATCAAAACATAATGGAAACTCCTATACACGGCAGGGTCCCCACGTTTACAACCAGTTGTTTTTAAACTGTTGTTTGAAACATGTTGTAAACAAGGCCTAAAGTTTTAAACAGTTTAGATCATTTTATTCAAAATTACTGTTATTTTGCATATAAGAAACATTTTGTTTTTATTTAAAAAAATTCTAAGTGCATGAGGATAGGGATTATTCACTTTAAAAGGAAAACACTATGGTTGTTTATCGACTATCGTGTCGATTATACTGGATGTCCCAGGTTTTATGATAAGGAGTGCTGTAATAGTTAGCAAGAGGCATTTCAACATGGCTAGTTCCTCTGTTAAAAATAGATTCTGTATTTTTCCTTGTCCGAGTCGAATCAAGTTTTCGAAAGAAATTATTTTCTTAATTTTCGAACTCTTAAACAAATTTTTTGGATTTATGATATTTGATATATTTCCTTTCGATGTTCAAAGGCTAACTGTGGCTATCTCAAGGGCAATAAAGCACAAAAATCGAATTTACGAGCAAATCGTGAAAGGTACAAAAAACCTCACTGATCTCTCAAGTCTATATTTGAATAATCCGTGATGCTCATCTTTCTTATTTTTTGATAATTATTTGTCTTTTCATCGCCACATTACTCCTCAACGCCCATTTCCCTTATTGGTAAACTTGATCGTTCTACATAATTTATTTTGCGGGACTGATGACATCACTCTGTGTATCAAATTTTGCTTGAGCTTTTGAGACGATTCGAAATAAAATTAATATTATTTTTAAAACTTTGTCATCCTGTAAGGACGAAGTGGAGCAAATGAGACCTCCCCTTAAATCAACCGCCCTCCTTAAATCCTTTCATCTTTTCATTATAAAACCTGATATGTCACGTATTAAGAGAGACCCCGCTTTCGGGGAATACCCGTTTTACCCATTTGCCCGTGCAATGTATGATACAATAGTTGCCGGAATGCATGGATGCATTGTCGGCAGTCGATGTGCCGTTTTTTGAATTTCTTTAGCATTTATTAAACGTACCTGCAGATGCATGTTTTAAATGTTTAAAGTTTAAAGCCAGTTCCTCAGGCATACTTGAAACGTATTTAAATTAAATAAACTCTTAAGGACAATTAAAAACAGTCGGTTTATTCAAAAACATGAGTGTCGTTGGCAACCTCGATACGGGGTTAGCTAAACTGCAGAACTATCTGATACCAAAGCTTTAACACTTTAAAGTTCCAGTAGTACGTGTAAAACCCATGGACCAGAAAAGGCCAAAATACCTCATTATCTGCTTAATAAATATCTGATACTTACTGATCTATATGCAGCTCGGTAGTTAGTTTCAAATGAGGGTTTCGAAAAACTGCAGTATTCAAAGAATACAATTTTGTCTTGTATTTGACTCGGGCGTTGGTGTGCATCTCTACATCTGACGTCACATTGTGATTGAAGAAGAGTTGGTAGTCATTTTCGTCATGAATAGCCTGAAAATCACGTCTGTGTAAAGTTTTTAATTTCAGTTTTGAAAATTCGATATATTATTCATGATATAACACCAAAATATTTGTGTACCAAGTGAAACACCCAAAGCTCATAATTACCCCGGTACAGGAAACACGATACTCTTCTCGACCGAACATCCCCTAAAATGATGGAAAAGCAATTTACGAGCAAAATGTTTGCCCCGGTTAAACAACTCTCGGTACACGGTCTTCAATCATACTTTTTAATTCATTCTTTAAACAATAACTCATCAGCGCTGAAAATGAATGAGCACGAAAAAGAGGGCGTTTTTGCCTGCAGAACGTTAAAGTAATAATTCTCGTAGAAAGGGGTGACAAAGACATATGGGACTTGAATCTTAAGGTAAGTAAGCAAACTGAAGTTCTTGTCCGACTTAGGCAATCATTCGCCACGTGTTCCTAATAATTAAGGCCGACATTTTCTCATTATTCTGCTCGTCTGTTCTCACTGACAGAAGCTTACGTTTAAGTCCCTCCGTACTTCGACGGAAATGGTGTTTGACTCTTCTTCGGAAATAGTTAAGCCTTAATTATCCTCTTATAAATTCCACTATGAAACAACGTTTTTGGAACTAAATACGTACTTTTATGTCCAGCTTCATTTGCTCGTTATCTCGAAAGTAGACCACGTCACCGCTGATGTTCTTGAAATTAGGCGACTTCAAGAAGATTTTCAAGTGATGGTCCGCAGTGATCGCGGTACTGCTATCCTGGTACAATCCCACAATGTAGGCGCTGTGGTTGCTGAAACTGGTCCCGCTGATATCCAGCTGTAAGCCCTTAATTGAACTAAAATTTCGCTGGAAAGTTCAACAATTTACCTTGTACTCGCGGCTCTGTAATTCGCTAATTTCAACTTTCAAAGTCATGGGGGTAAACGTTGGTATCGTGAGGTTAATATGCGCTTTAATTTCCTCTAAAGTGGTACGCGGATGCGACCAAAAGACCGTAACAGAGGCCTGTTTATTTTTTCCATAATTCACGCCGCACTCCAAGTTAATGTCGGAATTAATACTTTCGTACAATAACAACCCCTTTAAATCCAAATCACTGGATTTGCGTTTTACGTTGGCTACGGCCTTTATTGTCTGCCTGCTATCACTAAAAGCCTTGTGGGAGAATATGAAATCAAATTTAAGGCTTTCAGAATCCGACTTTGGATCATTTAAAGGCAGCGGATTTTGAATTAAGCCTACTTTAAATTCCATGTGACTACCACTCCTCTGAAACACGGTAAATATTTTAAAATCAGTTCCGGTTAATTCAAAGTTATTTCGTAAGCTCATGAATGCGGATTAAGAAGCTCACCTGAAATGTTGCGTTGGAATCAAAATTAAAACTCGGATATGCCGTTGATTGCACATTGCAGGAACCTCGAAATACTACGAGGTTTTTCTTGGATCTATTAGCCAAACTCGATTGGAAAGAAACCCTTTGTTCTTTGGCACCGACGAATTTATAATCTAAATGTAAATTTGAGCCCAGAGAATATTCGGTTTTGGAAACATATCCGAATAGCTTCGAAGAAAACCGCTTCGTTTCAAATTTGAGATCTACAGTATATTGGGAGATGTCTTTTTTACTTATCAAGTCAACGAAACCTGGAAAGAAACGTAATTAAGGAGTTTACACAGCGAAAACCATAAAGCGGCATGCACCGAACGGCACTTAAAGGAGATTTTAAATGGCCTCGGGATGAATTCTAAATGGGAATGCAATACCAATCTATCTAAATCATATGTTCTTTATCTATTGTGTTCACTACACAACCCCAAAATATTATTAGCCAACAAAGCATTGTTTGTCAGAAACTTAATCAGCTCCTAATTGCTCTAATTGTTTCCAAACCACCAGCCCGCTCTCTATGCAACTACTTCAGATTGTTAAATACCTGATCCCTACTACTTAATATTCACCGTCTAGAATCTATTGTAGTTGACAAAATTAAAGCTGAACATTACCGAAACACCAAAAGTACCTTGTAGGGAAACTATTTTTGGCCACTCAGCAACGAAAGTTGAACTGCCTTTAGGGTTGTGTAATGAATGAAACCCGTTCATAATGATCACCTTAAACTAACCGACAAGGGCTAATCGAAAGAAAGGTCATTTAGCATCAAGGATGTTCGTATCGATATCTAGGTTAGTAATTACGTCGGTGCAAGGAAGCAAGAAAATTTGATTAAACTTCTGACAACAATCAATTACGTGCAAAAGGGCCCATAACGCTGTAACTTTCCCAAGCGTTGCATGATTCGTTGGATGAGATGGTACAGATCCAGAGTTCTGAGAAACTCACATTTCGTTATAAAAAAAAATTATTGATTAGTACGAGGATAGTTTCGGAAGTACGTGACCTGACATACCAGGTCTGCCGGTATGAAATGAGGGCTATTTTGTGAAAATAAAACACAAATTTTAACAAGGAAAGAGAAAAAAATTATTCAAAATATTGACCGTTTCTACACATTTTGACCTCCTTTCTGGAAATTTATGGATACCACGCCAATAGAAATGTGTCACTTTGGCATCAAACCAATTAAACACTCAATTTTCTACTTCTTCGGAAGAATCGAAGTGCTGCTCAGCCAATGCGTCTTCCATCGATGAAAACAAATGGTAGTCCGAAGGAGCCAAGTCTGGTGAATACGGCGGATAGGGTACCAACTCCCAGCCAAGTATTTTGATGGTATCCTGTTTGTGCTGGTGCGTTGTCGTTGGAGCAAAATTACCTTTCCGTGTCTTCTGGCCCATCCTGATCGTTTTTCGATCAATGCATTGTTTAAATTAATCAATTGTTGTCGGTAGAAAACAGTATTAACGTTTTCACCAGGTTTTAAAAGCTCGTGGTGCACCACACCTTTCTGATCCCACCGAATACACAGCATTGCCTTCTTGCCGAATTGATCAGGTTTTGCAGTTGATGTTGATGGTTGTCCCGAATCAACCCATGATTTTTTCCGTTTAAGATTTTGAAAATAAATCCATTTTTCATCTCCAGTAACAATTCGATGCAAAACTGATTTTCTTTCGTGCCTTTGAAGCAAAATTTCACAGGTGATTTTTCGGTTCTCCATCTGTCTTTCGTTCAATTCATGCGGCACCCGCTTTCCACACTTTTGGATCTTTCCCGTAGCTTTTAAACGATCAGAAATTGTTCGTTGTGCAACATTTAACATTTCTGCCATTTGCGTTCGACTTAAAGTGTCATCTTCATCCAATATCGATTGCAGTTCGACGTCTTCAAACTTTTTGGTGGTCTGCCACGTTCTTCATTTTGCACATCAAAATTGTTATTTCTGAATCGTTGAAACCATCTTTTGCATGTTGTTTCTGATGAAGCATAATCACCATGTGCCTCGGCAAGCATTCAATGCGACTCTGCAGCACTTTTCTTCAAATGAAAGCAAAAAATTAATGCTTTCCGCAAATCATCATTTTGTGGTACAAAATTCAACATTTTTTGCACAATGAAATAATTTATTGTTATTTGTTCAAGGACTTGATTTGCACTAAATATGCTTGTCAGTTTGCATACCAACTAAGCAAAAAAAAAAAAAGGTTTGTTTACAACAAATGCCCTATATCGAGACATTTGTATCCTGACGCTCACTTCATACCGGTATACCTGGTATAGATGGCGATTTCTTGTTTTAAATTTATCTATATTACAAAGGCTTAACCTTAAAAAGCTTATGTACGAAGCTTGAAGGTACCACGTTGATTTGTATTTGATTTGGAGCCGTTTTTAGTGAACCCTTTTACAAATTTTGTTAACTTAGAAAAAATTGATCATCGAAACGTGTGATTCAACACTTTCATTTGAAAGATCTTAATCCATGCAACATCAAAGCTTAGTCAGATTCTACTCCGGGGGAATCTGACCTTTTGTTAACAACTCTAAAATATCGGATGGCAGAGTTTAATCGTAGGAGTTGCCCAGACGGACAACGCAGCGGCCGAAGCAAAGACGCTCCAGATCTGACCACTCCAGATATTGCTGAAAATCCACAAAACTATGCAGGAAGATCGTCGGCTAAAATGGCACGAGTTAGCAGACATGATACGCTTTGCAGAAAATACTAAACATCAAATTTTGACCGAACAATTAGGTATGAGAGAGCTGTCCGCAATATGAACAAAACAGCGCCGTGAGGATGTTTCAAGGGATTGTTTGGCAAAGTTTCCCAGTAATAAAGCCGAACTTTTACATAGACTCACATCCGTAGATATTCATTACCATTTCGCACCTGAGACGAAAAAGCAGTCAAAACAAAGGACTCAAAAGGGGGAATCGGCTCCGAAGAAGGTGAAAACCGTTCCATCTGCAGAAAAGGTGATGTCGGAAATTTTTTGGGGTGCACATAGGATAATTTTTCTTTTGCTATCTCCCTAAAGAAAAAACAATAAACGAAAAATATATACATTTATTGCAGAATTGGAGTGAAGAAATTAGCAAAAACTGACTGCATTTGACGAAAAAGAATTTCTTATTTCGTCAAAACAATCAGTCCGCGCTTCCGTCATTGCGATGGCAAAAATCAATCAACTTAGCTTCGAAATGTTCCCTTGCCCACTCTTTTCATCAGATTTGGCCCACTCAGATCATTTTTCACTCCCAAACTTGAAAAAATGTCCCGGAGGAACGAGATTTGCAAATAATGAATAGGTGGAGTCCGAGACTGACGTCTATTTTGATACATAGAAACTCCTTACTACAAGCAAAGTATAGAATCCATTGACATTATTAGGAAAAGTGTGTCAGTCTCAAAGCAGACAATGTTCAGAAATAATGTCATATTTTCCCATTTTTTTCTTTAAGTGTTAAATCGGGTACTTCTGGGATTACCCTCGTAAGTGTAACCCAGAAACTTATAGGTGAAAAAATAAGCAATTTTTCTAAGCTAAGAAACTAAGTATTAAGGTTAATTTTATGGTAAAGCTCGAAACAGGCAAGATGAACCTCTATAAAATTAAGTTCGTTTAGGTTAGTAATATTTAGAAGTGACAATGAAGCCAGTTGGGGATAGCGCATACCAGTTACTCTGAATTCAAAAGCGAGGCAAAAAATTAATGTTAGTTAGCTGAGAACAGGTCTATTTAGGTTCCTACAAAAACGAAGCCAATGAATCAAATGGTTTAAAACGAAATTCTAGTTACAACAAAATCGCTTAAGTTGGTTGAGAAGGACAATTAAGTATGGTTCAAGTCAGTTTAGATTACTGCAAAATCAGAACACATAAATGAAAATAATTCCAGGATAGTTTAAATCACTTCGAATTTTTACAAAATTTAAGAAAAAAGATCCATTCAGTTGCGGATAGCTCGATTAACTCCAAATTATTATAAAAATAAACGTTAATGAATCAAAACAGTTAAATTTAGTTTAGGTCAATTAACATTACTACAAAATCAATACAAATAAAAAAAAATAAAAATAAAAATAAAAGTCTACTAAAATTCGGAATGTATAAATCAAGTAATTCCAGTATAGTTTAAACTCATTCAAGGTACTACAAAATTGAATCGAACATAGATAATCAATTGAAGATAGAGAAAATCAGTCCAAGTTACTAAAAAAATTAAACTGGTAATTTAAATTACTCCAGAATTTAAGACTTTCCAAAATTACGACAAAAATATCTAATCAACTAAGTACTTTTTCGGTCCCCCCCCCCTCCGTTGTGGCTCCACCTTGTCGTAGTGTTTGGAGGGGGGGGGGGCTTCATGTCTCCTGCTCCTCTGTCCCATACAGCAGAATTCCTGTTGGGCGTGGCGGGGGAGAGGGAGACCGACTAAGAGAGACACGAACATGAGGTACTAATGAGTGAGGCAAAAAATATAGTGCCCTAGACAGGTGATAATCCTGCCGCCGGCTCCGACCGGGTGGAAGCCCCGGTGGCCGGCGCTGGCCCCATGGATTTTGGGGGAGACCAAGTCCACTTAAGGTTACGGAGGGGGAGCTACATAGAGAGGCGCCAATCGTAGCCCGCGATAGCGGATGTACAATGGGTACGGGCACAGGCACAAGGCGCAGCTGAAAGGACAAAAGTAACTGGGGAAACTGGGGTAAAAAAAAAAAAGGAAACTTTTAGAAAGTCTGTGGTGCAAGATTACGGAGAAGCGTATAAAAAGGAAAAATGTATGGAAGTGTTTTTACTGAAAGAAATTATTGATAGAGTGAAGGTCTTAGTTGGGGATTTAGGGAGTAAAATTTAAAAAAATACGCAGAGGGTTATAAAAGAAATTACAAAAAACTGTGTAAGCAGGCAGAGGGCTTTAATGGATAAATTATTGTTAACTGGTTAGACGTAAATAAATACGAGGAAGCTGAAAAAATGACGTTCGATGCAGATATACAAACGGACAAAGAGAAGGAAAAACAATCAAAGGAACAGAAGATACAAACTGGGAACAAGAGGGATATAAAAACATTAGAGGGGATAAACAATTACGAGGACTTTAAAAAAATCAGTGAGATTAAGTGGGATGATTTTGTGTTTAAGAATACCTAAGTTAACACTGGAGACCTGTTGGAGATCGAAGGAACAGTGGTGAAAGTGTTATTGGTGAAGAAAGGAAACGAGGGGTTGGAAAGAGGAACTGCCACAAGGTTCAAGGAAAAATTTCCCAAAGTGACGGAGTGTGAGGGAGACTTTGGAATAGTGAAGAGAACTGTGACTTTTAAGAGAACAGGAATGGAATATAGGAAACTGGGGCAAAAAATAATTAAGGTAACGCTAACGGGAGAAGACGAGGAATTGTGGAAAAAATTGGAGAAAATAAACAGGGAGACCGAGGAAGAGAAGTTGTGGCTCTGCATAGATGCTAGGAAGAAATAGACATATGGAAATTTAGAAAAATGGTCGAAGCGGCGTTCAAAGGCGGGGATACAAAAATAAAAATGTTTACGGAGAAAAGAAACGTAACAAAAAATTGATAAAAGAAAGAAAACATACGCGTTAGTGGTGGAAAAGGAGCCGGATGAAATGTTTATAAGAACAGTTGAAAAAATTAAAGATAAAATGGGGGATAGAAAATGGACTAAAGATATATATAATGTCAGGGAAACATGGGAGGGAAAAATTTTGATAGAGATGGCAAAGGAAGATAGTGCGTTGGTAACAAAAGATGTCATAGAGAATAGAGTGAAGGCCAGGGTCACAGTGAGGGGACCGAAAGGGAGCAAAGTAATGGTAAACATAAGAGGAATGGACATGACTGTGACGAAGGAGGAGGTGGCGCAAGCAATAAAGAAGAGGGTATATGGAATCAAGGAGTGGAAGTTTTTGGTTGAAGAAATGAGGAATAATAGGGGACAAACGCAGGCAGTGACCTTGACAATAGATGAAGACACAGTGAGAGAACTGGTGGAAGATCAATTTATCAGGATAAGACTGGTTAGATGCTGGATGGAGAGAAGGGATGAGATAGGAAGGTGTTTCAAATGCTGGGGGCTAGAACACGTGGCCAACAATCACACTTGGAGTGTCAGAAGGAACTGCTGCTTTGTGTGTGGAGAGGAAGGGCATAAAAGAGAGGAGTGTAAGAGGGAGGAAAAATGCGTCATATATGACACTACAGGACACATACGGCAGGATGTGCGGTTTTTAGGAAGATCCTGGCAGAAAGGAAAAAGGAAAGAAGAATGTATGAAGTAACACTGGTCCGCCTCCCGATGGAAGGAACTTAGCCAAGAGAGAAAATACCCCCCTCCCCCCCCCCCCGAAGTAATGCCTAATGGCGGTTCCGGGATGATCCAGAATGAAGAGGGGAGGTTTTTAATGGGTAAGCTCCCCACTTTGGGGTGAATCCCACGTAACCACTGCCGACATAACATCAGGCAGTGGTACCTATGAAGATTTTCCTTCCCTATACAAAAAAAAAAACATGTTTTCGGTGAATTCAAATTAGCGTGAATTCGAAGAACGGGGAAAAGGAGGAAAAAGTAGATTAAGCTGTTATGAAATAAACATATCAAAATATCAAAGAAAGCTAAAACCAACCATCAATATGAGCGAAACAAAACTGTGAAGAAATTTGTGAAATTGTCATAAGCACTGCGCTACGTTTTCAATAAAAAGTTGAAATTGTCACCGAAACGTAGCTGCCATCTTTGCAATCAATGGTCACGAGCTTAATAGCTAAGCTATATTAAGTGGTGCAGTAGATGTAAGTTCAGTAACAATAATTTCAAAAGTCATAATAAACTATTTAAAAAAAACCTTGAATATGTGGATTTGAAAAGATCTGGAATTAATATTCGAGCCATTCTCCTTGAAGACTTAAAAAAATGAGATTTAGACATGAGACTGTATTTTTTACGGCTTAAAGGTAAACGAGAAGAAAGTCTCGAGTTTTCTTATCAAATGTCGTAGACATTGGAAGCCCGCTTCACCTCTAATGGACTGTGAAGAACTCAAAAAACTTTGGACGATGGTTGTAAAAAAATCAAAATTTTTTAACTGAATACGAAAATCGGTATAGTAAATACTCAAATTATCGTTCTTTACTTTTTTAAATTGAACTTTAATTTTGAAAAGATCATGATTTTTTCAATAACGAAATCAATCGAAGTTCTCAATTGCATACGCCTGACGGTGAGAAGAGCTTTGTGGTACCAACGCGGGGAGCTCCTACATATACATAATTCAAGGTGCCTTGATGAGCACATTCCGGAAATGTTTTTCCGGCAGAGTAATTGGATGGAAGATGGGGCAGTTCTGGCTCCCTAGGTCACCTGATTTGACCTCGCTAGACTTTTATTATGGGATTTTAAAAACAAGACGTTTTCAAAGAAAGACCCTTACACGACGTCAATCATCTTTAAGTAGTTATTCGAGAATATGTTTTAAATATAAATCCGTGAGCTATCAAGAATTTAACGACTGAGGTTTCTAGGACAACACTTCGTATTGAACCCGATGGAAAGCACACGGAGATATATATTTTTGTCTTTTTTGCAGGCGCCGATAAGGAAAAATTTTTATATTATTATACTCAACGTCATAATGTTAGCCAAAATTTCCATGAAAATGTATGCTCGTTTAAGTTGTATATTTTGTTTACTCTACTCTATAACAACAATAATTATTGTGGAATGTATTTTCGCCTCTCTATCCTAACTTTATTAATGTTATAACGTATAATTACGATATGCTTGGATTCATAATAGTTATCTAAAACATAATGTAGCCATTTTGGGCTGATATGTGTTTATAAATACATTTCTGTGTCAATTAGCTTTATAAAAACACCTCAATGGGCAAAGCTACTACAGTATTCACTTTAAATGTTATATCAACTTTGCATGGAAGTGCAGGTAGCCTCATCAACATATTTTACACTTTCTTTAAAGAGATTTATTTATTACAGCTCGAACTGATAAACATTTAATTAAAGAATTACTTCGGCATTATACAATGAATGTTATAAGGTTTCTACCTAATTTGAACATCTTGGACGTACAAAAATACACATTTTTTCCTTTTTAAATCAGTATAGATCGAGAAACTTAAAGACTGAAAAATAGAGAGAAAATGAGAAATTACGATTTTTTTCCTTTTTACCTTTTGCAAATATTTTTTTTTATTTCAATTTATCGTCATTTTTAAAACAGAACAGGAAGGCACAGTGAATTTTTTCTCAGTATATAACTAAAGTAATTCCTCATATGGTGCGCACTTTATATGTAACATTATAGGAACACGTCATGGTGACGCCAAACAGGGAAAAAACTTCTATTTGATAGCAAGTTGCCGTAGGGATCAATAGCGGGTCCTATGTTATCATATACAAGGTGTTTGTCAAGTACTTGTACAAACTTTAAAGAATAAATCTTTGGCTAATTTTAAGATAAAAAGTTCATAAGAACATGGGTCGGAATCGGTTGAGTTCTTGAAGTACAGGCCTTTGAAAAAGTTCTTTGGAATTTTAATTTAATTTTTATGCAATAACATGTTAATTTGGCGAAATTCTGGATACTCAGAGTATCGGTAATGAGCAATCCAAATATTTACTTAGTTTTTTTTAGACAATGTTACATACAGTGTTGTATCCGTGTTTAAACAACCATAACCTTTGGTATTTCCAAATTGAAAGCAGTTATTTTGGAAAAAAATGTGATTAAACTTAAACCTGCGTTGGAAGCTTGCAAGTTGAATCACTGGAAGTTTTTCAAAAATATTAACGAATATTTAAATCTAAGTACAACACTGTATGTGACGCCCTTTATCGTTTAATAAAAAGATAACTAAACATTTAAGTTTCTCATCACCGATACTCTCAGTATCCAAAATTTCGTCAAATTGACGTGTTAATTAACAAAAATATGATCAAAGTACCAAACAATTTTGTTTTTAATCCCGGTACCTCAAGACCTAAGCTGTTACAGACCCATGTTTACATGAACGTTTTATCTTAAAATTAGTAAAAGATTCACTCCTTAAAAATTGACCAAGTACCT
Organism: Euwallacea fornicatus; assembly: GCF_040115645.1. Lineage (NCBI taxonomy): Eukaryota > Metazoa > Arthropoda > Insecta > Coleoptera > Curculionidae > Euwallacea > Euwallacea fornicatus. The sequence continues at coordinate 2,062,231 of NC_089573.1, forward strand.
AATACACACCCTGTATGTTCTACGGTCAAATACTTCAGATGAGCATGGAAGGTGACGTTACTCCTATAGCATACGCGGATGACATAACCATCATGGCAAAAACTGGAAAGAAGGAACATTTACACAGGGCCACCATCATAAAAGCATCAGCGACAATGCAACTAAAGACAACGAGCAAGAAGACGGAAATGATAATGGAACGAGAAAAGTATCCACTATAATCCCGATGACGAGAGGCATCATTATTAGAACACAAGAATTTGTCGACTGGCTGTTAGTCTTCAAAAACAAAAATGAGAAAAAACCCACCATATGAGACGAAACAGTCGAAGACGCAATAGATGGTATGTCTGAGGATACCAATCATGTCCAGCATTGGAGGAATTCGTCAGGAAAAGAAGACTTATGTCCAGCTCAGATCACGGTTAGGTTGAATGGCATAACACACAGGAAATACAGACATATGCTGATCACTCGCTTAACTGTAATGCCGGAATTTATAGCATAACAACCCTGTTGGTCTCGAGCAAGATGAAACCCTGCTCGGTGGGAAAAGAGCAGAATAATTATATACCTAATTCGAGAGCAAGTTTTACAGAATACATAAAATTGCTCGTAAAATGGCAGGCAAGATGGTGCAGTTACGATGGAATTTCAAATATATTTATTCGAGATGTTGAAAAGTGAACAATACGAAAATGAGATGAAATAGATCATTCGTCTGTTAACATGTTTACGGGCCGCAGCATTTTTGGCGACTATCCGATGCGAGTTGGTAAGCAGGACAGTAACGCTTGTTGATTCTCTGTGGGAAATTATATCGTTTTGCACACATTGTTTGAGTGTCCACGTTGTGTCCGTGAGAGAACGAAATCAAAGAGAAAATGTGGGTTTCCAATAACCAAGGATAACACAGTGCTGCTCATTAAAGAGAAAAGCTTGTTCTTTAATCCGTAGGCGAGAATAATCGCAAACAATACGTGGTAGAAGTAACCAGAAAGCCTAAATGGCAGAAAAATCCGACGGCGATGTCAACACAAAATTGGAGAGAATAAATGGAGTAATCCACAAAAGTGTAGGTCGCTTCGGGTTACTGCAATTTCTGAGAGGAAAAATCAAATCAGTTGAGAATAGTCTGATACAGTTCAGGTTAAACAAAATGAAGGCGAAAAAATTGAATGAATTAAGTGCAGTTTAGGTTCATTCATGGGAAATTCCAGGACACTTTAGTCCAGGTCAGCAAAAAATCTTCTACGGTCATATGTAATGTAAGCATGGTATAGAATTTTTGTAATTTAAGTAAATATTAACTTTGCCTTCCCTGCTTCAAAAACGACGGGAAATGATTTTTTTTTAGAAAAAAATCACTTTTATTTCTGAGAATTTCGAAAAACCGCAAAAAGAAAGTTTGTTATTTTCTATCTATGGTCCCCATTTCAAGTGTCTTGGGTGACTTCCAACTAATTTCCTTTTGTGTTTCTACCTTTTTAAAGTGTTCAAATCGATCAGGAACAGTAATTCCAATAACTTAAAGTTATTGTTTGAACTAATATTTGTTAGTTAAAGCTCTTATAAATAAATGTTTTCAAATAAAATCCAAAGTACATTGAAGAAGCTACGTGTACCTTGATGTAAAGTCCAAATAAATTATAAATTAAGTATTCAAATCAGCTTATTGCAGTACTCACATAGAGCTAATTAATTCAAAAAGGGATTTGTTAAAATAGTTAGTTGCATTGGATATTAAAGAGCTATTATGAAACTAAGTGGATATTAAACACAGGCCATAACAGTAGGACAAGAAGACGATAATACATTCCACAATAATTTTATCATGGCTGCTGCAGAACAGTATATTTAAAAAATTCTATTTCAATAAAATATATTTTTATGGACTTTTGGCTTATGATATAACGTTGAACATAACACTACAAAAAAGTTTTCTGATCGCCAACCGCCAACAAGAAAAAATGCATATTTCCCTGAGCTTTCTATCTCTTCAACACGAAGTGTTGTCCTTGTACTAGGCCTTCGTCATTAAATTCTTGATGATTTTCAAACATTTAACACACGTTCTCCAATAACCATCTAAGGATAATCTACATCGCGAAAAAGTCTTTGTTTATAAAGGTTTCCATTAAAAACCCTCATAATAAAGTCTAGGGAGTTCACATCAGGTGACCTAAAGGACAAACTTTACCTTCGTCCCAAATAATCTACTCCAGAATGTGTCCATGACCCATTCATTAACACGGCTTGTGTTTGTATATGTAAATGCTTCATCGCAATAGTACTATAGTGTTTCTTACGACCAGAGGCGTACCATCGGAAAGTTCTATTCATTCGGTATTTAAGAAACGTAGGAAGTTTTCGGTATTTTTTAAAGGATTAGATTACAGCATTCAATTGTAACATTTGGATTATCTCGGGACCACCAAGTACAGTTAGATATGTAAGCTTGCCGCGTCATTAGATGGGAAAGAAGCTTCACTTGATAATAATATTTAATAAGAAAATTCAAAACTTTTTTCTCGTTTACTTTCAAACAAAAAGAAAAATTAAGTCTTATATCAAAATCACGTTCTTTCAAGGAGTTAACTAACTAAGTTAATAAGGTGCTAAACTTAACCGATTAATTTAAATTTGACTCATAATTTAGTGAGCGCTCATTTTTGATCATTTATAGACACCGAGATCTACTTCTCGGTGACGTCTGCTTTCTCAGTAAAGATAGCATAAGAATGGATAGCATATACCTTTGCCTCAAGAAGCACGTAGCTTCTTTAATGTATTGTGTATTTTCTTTCAAATTATTTGTTTATTACTTCTTTAAATAATATATAAGGTCATTCACCGCGAGTGTCCTATTAAAAGTTTACGGGGTTCTAATATTGCTAGAGATCTGAAATTTTGGATACTGATGTAATGGAGTTTGATCTGTAGAATTAAAATATTGGTTTCGTTGCGACGTTGACAGATCTATGTGTAACTGACAACAATTTTGTTATTTTAAATGGCACACCCTGTATTTTATTACATTTTCAAATTTCCCGGAAGATTTGAATCCCAGTTTATCCATCATATGCCATAGCTATGATGAACCGTTTTCGAAATTATTTTTTTCTTTTGACTGATTTGGCAACTAACAGCTCTAAATTGAAGAGCGCATATCTCTTCGGCTATCGCAGCTAGAGAGTTGAAATTCGAGCTACAGACTCTTATTGGTTATCTGTATCTTTTAATATTATACATTTTTTGGATTTACATACAGGGCGTGGAAAAATTAATGCGATATCAGAGGGATATAAATATGAGCATTAAATGAGAATCTTAAATTGAACACCCTATATTTTTGGATAGCATCTGAAAGATCAATAAATTCTCTATCGAAAAGTGTTATACATTAATATAATTGCTTTTAGTTGTTTTCGAGATATTGGCAAATATTTTTTTGTAAATTTTTTATAAAAATTTTCAGCAAAATCTCTAATTTTATTTATATTGCGTAGATCTAGTTTATTATAAAGGGTGTTACAATTTCGTTTATTTTACGTTGTTAACCCATAGCCTCCTCCTAACCGAATCAACTACTAAGTGGTGCCTTTTACTCTCAAAGATTCTAATATTTGTTTAGAAAACAGTTCATCATAGCTATGGCATATAATAGATAAACTGGGGTTTAAATCTTCCGGGAAATTCGAAAATTTAACAAAATACGGGGTGTGCCATTTAAAATAACAAAGTTGTTGCCAGTTACACATAGATCTGTCAACATCGCGTCGATACCAATATTTTAATTCAACAGATCAAACTCCATTACATCAATATCCAAAATTTCGGATCTCTAGCTACAGTAGCGGCCAAAAGTTTGGAAACTTTTTTTAAAATCAAGTATTTAATAAAAACGCCATCGCTTCTTTTTTTAATATTATAAAAATGTAATATTTTTAAATAGAGATCAAGTATTTATACAAAAGTAAACAAATGTTTCAGTCTAAATATAATTACAAAGAAAAGTATTATTCTTGGATGACAAAAGTTTGGAAACCACTTTCTAAAAACTAAAATACCAAGTAATAATCATTTTAAAAATAAAAAATATCAATATTTCGTGGCATATCCCTTGGCTTTAATCACAGCTAAGCATCGTTTGTGCATTGATTCCACGAGCTTTTAACGATCACTTACAGGAATTGCCCTCCATTCCCTGTGAAGAATTGCAAATAATTCTGCACTATTAAATATGTCAGAATTACGAATTCTTTTCCCTAATTCATGCCAAAGGTGTTCAATTGGGTTAAGGTCAGGCGATTGAGAAGGCCACTTTAAAACATGCACAAATTTTTCTTCTAACCAATTTTTCACCAAACGCGAAGCATGTTTTGGATCATTGTCGTGTTGAAAGATCCGTTGTAGGGGCATTTCCCATTCTGCAAATGGAAGCATATGATTTTCCAATATTTCTTTATATTTAAACCGGTCCATAACGGTATCAATAGCCACTAGAAGGCCCACACTAGATGAAGAAAGGCAACCCCAAATTAGGACTTTACCGCCACCATGTTTAATGGTAGGTATTTGTTTTTTTTTTTTTTAATCTCTTCCTTGCTGGTCGTCGAACATGCTGTATTCCATCACTTCCGAAGAGTTGGAATTTACTTTCATCACTGAACTAGACATTACCCCATTTTGCGACTGTCCAATCTAAATGGTCTTTTGCAAACTGTAAACGGGCTTTAACATTTTTGTCGGATATAAGTGGTTTCTTTGCAGGTCTTCGTCCAAATAATCCTAGATTATTTAGTGTTCTTTTTACGGTTGTTGCTGACACTGCGATGTTATATTTTGTGGATAATTCTTTATTAACATCAACAGCGGTCAATCTAGGATTTCCATTTGATAACTTTTCGATGATTGCTCCTGCTTTTGCTGTTAGCTTTTTAGGTCTTCCACTTCTACTCCTATTAGCAGTGGTATTATCATTGCGATACCTCTTCGAAATCTTGGCAACACTGCCTTTTGGTTCTTGTAAATTTCTTGAAATGTCGATTAGTCGCTGACCACTTAAATGTAACTTCACTATTTTATTTTTCAAATCACTCGAAAAACATTTAGTTTTAGGCATATTGCTAAACTGATCAAAAATAATTTGCGATATTAACCCAACATAATCGAATAATACTCTGTTTTTGAATGCAGTTTCCAAACTTTTGTCCGTCGACAAACTGCAAATATTCAATAACAACATTCTTTAGAATAATAAACAATTTTTTTCTTACTGGTTTTTAAGAACGCGAATTTATGCTTATCAATATTCTAAAAAAAAATAAAATTGCCCTTAAAAATTTTGAAATAATTCAAAATGAAAAGTTTCCAAACTTTTGGTCGCTACTGTATATTAGAGCCCCGTGAACTTTTAATAGGATACTCACCGTGAATGACTCTGTTGAGTCATGCAAAAAACAGTGACTTTGATACAATAGAATATAAGCACCGGCAGACAAAGTCAAAAGTTAACTAAATTCACAAGTAGGAAAAAATCCACATGATATGTAGTTTATGTGTAACACTGTGTACAAGAGAAAATCCGTTGAAATGGCACAGTCAGTTTAAATTACTACAAAATAGCACCGTACAAAGTGAGTTGTTTCGAGAAAGCGAATTAATGATTAGATTAGGTTGCTACGAAATGAATAAAAACGAAATATTTCTAACCTGGGAAGTCCAGACCAAAAAGATCATCAAATTGTTCACTTTTGTTCATAAGGACTTCGTTCAAGTAAGGTGCGACTTAAACTTAAAAGCTTGCAAGGAAAAGGGAGTTTATTTAATATAGAAATTTTCCCATCTATCATTTACCGCAGTTTTTTCATCATCATCATTGTCACTACTTATATGGCAGTTTTTCAGATATTTACAAATAGATTTATTTTTGATTCCATGAGCGCGGTACCGTGCCTAATTAGGTTAACAATCTCGTCTCCTCGAAGAGGTAATTGAGACAAGACTCAAAGTCGAATCGTCATTCTCATTGTCAAACAGTTACTACGTGTAAGTGTTAATGCGTAACAATGCAAATTATTTACGAAATTTAACTCGTGAATATGGTTTCCATTATTTCACTTGCTGTAACTGAGGGGGGAAAACAAGAATTTTCCAAGAATCTTTGGCATCCGTTTTAGTAGAACATCTAAGTAGGAATTGAATTTGAAAGAAAAACAATTGCGCCACAAGAAAAGGGAAACAATTCCTTTCTGCTAATTATTATTTGTTCCTTTACCCTACCTTGAAGCTCCATCACTCGCTCTGTATTTACACCTAAATAAACTCGGGGTTTGTAAGTATAACCATTTGGTTTCTTCAGTCTATCGTAGGATATGCTCGAATCGAAATGTTTCGTGTTGTTTATGTCCAGCGTCATCTGGAAGAAAGCATAATGTCCTGTCCATTTTTGTTTAAATTTCGAGCCATAAAACCCCATTCCGAAATAACCAACGGTTCATACATTTTAAGTCAAAGGAAAAAGAGCAGAAAATCAGTATTTTTATATCGCTCCAGGAACCCTTGAGAGGCAAAATTACCTGGAATATTTTCTGGTCTTCTGTATTCTTTATTCTGCCCCTTGCAAGTATGACGCCGGCTGAAGATTGCATCAGCATAGTCAAGTTATGTCCATCCACCTCCATGGTAACGTTAGCGTGTATTAACCTTTTGACCTCGGATCCTGGGGTGTCAAATGTGAGGGACAAGACACTCAAATCGCGCGCCTCTGTCCATTTGTATTCGAACAAATACGTTTTGGCAGTAGGGTCCGATTTTTCGACATAAATATCAAAATACGAAGGTCCTGCCAGTATAAAAAATGGTTGAGAGACGTTTTTGTAGGCATAATCCGTGCACATTTTGAGCCCAATGGCAGCAGACAAAGCTGACCAAGTGCAGATAGAGTTCGAGATTGTCGTCTTGGCAAGTCCTGCTTGCAGGTACTCCTTGTTGTTTTGCTTCACAAGAAGCTCTGACCTGTAAAATAAATAAATAAACAGTAATATTTGAATGAAACACGAATATATTTGACATATGCGGCGTTCAAAGGCCTTTGAGGTCCATTTTAAGGCACGTTGAACGCGTTTCCTTACTGAAATATCGCCAGCCATTTGAATTTATTTCGCATTATGTAAAGAACTTTCACCTTTTTGTTGTTTTTTTTTTCTTTTGTTATTTTTTTTTTTATTGTCACACGGAGCCACGAATTTTAGCATTTCGACATGGGAAGCAAACAGACAAGCCTCAATTAATTTCAACTACCGTCCTAGCCGAGGCCGGTGCAAAAAGTTTAATAATTTCACAAAAAGTATTAATGTTAAAATACGTTATAATCCATTTTAATTACAACATAATGAGCAAATTAAATTATATGCGTTTTAGGGACTGATTACTGAGCTTAAAACATTTTACACGCCGACACAATATCCGAATATTTATATATTTAATGGGAACGTGCCTGTTTTTGATTAAATGGAATTAAACGTGCGGGATTATCATTTTTCTATTCTATTATGAAATTCACAAATTACATCATTGATGGACCGGCCTTAAAATTGTTGGAAAAGAGATAAATTGTAACCGGAGGAAAGGTCATAATTTAATGTAACATGTGTAACACACAGATTAACATTTCAGATTACAGATTTCTGTACAGGGTGTCCTATAATTAATAGTACATAATTGAACTGCCGATTCTTGATGTAAAAACATGAAAACGTGTCCTAATATGTCCACATCCAAAAGTTAATTATAAGCAATGTAGGGGGGAAAGCGTTTAATTATCGTAATTATCGTTAATTATTAAGAACTAAGGAACTGCGTTGTAAAGAAAATTTCTATGACTTGTCTATACAGGATGTCCCAGATCAAAGTGCAAATATTTTAAACACGGTCTCTGCTAATGAAATTAACAAACACGTATTTTTCCTTTTTGACCGAAAGTCTTTCGTTGAAGATCTAGGGCTCTTCGAATATTTGGATAAAATAATTTATGTTGGAAGAGCCCTTCGACGGATTGTCATGAAATTTGGTGCACAAACATTTTTCGATCGCAGCTGTTCACGAATAAAAAATGAAATATACAGCTTTGCCATAACATAGATATAAGGGCCGGACTGTGAGTATAAGGGCCCATACTTATCTAACTGTTAAATATTTCGATCAAGTGATCACACTACTCGATTGTACCTTTCATTTAGCAACTTTCTTGTCTCTTGAAGATTTTTCGCAGAATGCGTCGTTTTCTCGTAGTAGCGATTCCAAGTTTTACGCCTTTTTACTGCAGGAATTTGTTGATATTAAGTAGACCACGGCTCGAATAGCCACATCACTCTCCCTGTCAAAAAAACCATTCTGATTGTCATTTTCTGGTATATTGTGGTCAACTGGCAGTAGGTATGACTCGTTAATGCTATTATTGCCATATTTAATTATAAAATAACATAAAAATTCATTTTTATTTGTTTTATGATGGCTCTTCCGTTTAGCGAGTATGCTGATATTCACATGATTTATGGTGAGTGCAGACAAAATGCTCGTAGAGCTAGAGCTCTCTACCATCAGCGATTTCCTGATCGACGACCTCCAAATGCAAGAACGTTTACAAATGTTCACATCAGGTTGAGGGAATTTGGTAGTTTCGCTCCTCAACGAGGAGAAAATCATAATATTAAGCATCGTGAGGTGGATGATGAGCAAGAAATAATCAATTACTTTGAGGATAATAAAATTAGTAGTTTAAGAAATGCCGAGCATGACTTAATGATCCCAAAAAGTAGTATTCAAAGGGTGTTACCTCAAGAAAAGGATCACCCTTATCGTTTAAAGAAAGTCCAGGAACTCGTGGTCACTTTGAACACTTTTTAGTGTGCAATTTCATTCTTCTTTGTTATTTTGCTTCAAATAGCTCGATAAATAACTTTAGGCAGACACGGTGTAATCCGAGGAAGATGAGAATTGCCTTGAAACAACTTCTATGGGAAAACGACGCATTCTGCGAAAAATCTTCAAGAGACAAAAAAGTTTCTCAGTGAAAGGCACAATCAGGTAGTGTAACCACTTAATCGAAATATTTAACGGTTAAACAAATACGGGCCTCTATATTCGTAGTCCGACCCTTATATCTGTGCCACGGCAAGGCTGTATATTTCACTTTTTTATTTGTGAATTGCTACGATCGAAAAATATTTGTACACCAAATTTAACGAAAATCCTTTGAAGAGCTTTTCCAACACAAATAATTTTTTCCAAATGGGGCCCCACATTCAAGGATCTCTAGAACTTAAACGGCCGACTTTTGGACAAAAAAAAATGCGTTTGTCAATTCCATTAGTAGAAACCGCGGTTAAAATATTTGCACTTTGATCTGGGACACCCTGTATAAAAACCAAATTCAACCTTGAAATTTTTGAACCCTTTTATTGTAACTATTCGATTCATTGGCAATCTATTGAGCTATACATAAATGGTCTGATGTTTGAAGGCCCGGATATAAATTTATTTCCTGCATGAATATTATTTCATGGATATTAGCTATAAAAATAAACCTTATCACGAATAAAATTTTATTGTGATGGTCAAAGCAAAATTGTAAAAAGCTGCACACTGCGAATTTAGACAATAATATTTATGAGTAATCTGACGGTTGACAAATATTTCGGCAAATAACAAAGTCAAAAGCGATAAATATGTCCATAAATTCCAAAATGGAACACTGATGCTTATTTAGATTTCTCATCACGTGAGGCAGCTAGAAACTCGATTTTGCAATTAACGTACCTAGCGCCAAAAATCCTAGAAGTCTCTCTTGGCAAACTGACTTTAACACTGACCAACTTGGCTCCTTTAATCTTGATATCGCCTTTGACAGCCATCGCTGATTGCATATCAGTTTTCAATTTAATCCCAGTGCTCCCGTAAAATGCACTCAAAGACATTTCTCCTGAAACATCTAAGGCCACAATGGGCTCAAAATTAGCGATAAGATCCAGTTCCTTCTTTTTAGCGAAATCTGGCGCTTTTAGGGATCCGAATAATTTGATATTGACTGATGCCGTGCCTAAGGCGGAAAGGAACAATGGGAGGCCCGCTCCTGTAGGAACCACGTACTTGGTATCGAGGAACATTGTGGCTTTTTTGTACTTAATCTCCTGAGGAGGAAAGAGATTAAAACATTAATATCAACTGATTTACTGCTCGTTGTAACTAATGGGACTCGCCTTTCCTGAAAGTATATGCTTAAGATAGCTAAGCACATTAAAATATTCTGCGGCGTTTCGGATTTCCGTGTCTCCTCTGAAAGTAGCGAATTTCAAATCGTTGCCGAAGACTTTCAGACCGAGGGCCACCTGTAAAAAACATTAGGTAATTTTCTTCACAAGGAATAACATTTCAGGAATAAACTTTCTCGATGTAAACACGACTGAAAAAGTTCGAATTTCCACAAAAGTAAATACTGAAACTCGTTACAACTTTTATGCAAAGTTCAGCTTGCGTTGATTGTTAATAAATATAAGGACGAATGGATCTCTCTGTTGACATTTCCAACATTTAAACGCTTTTTGATCGAAAGGTTCCTGTTTGATCTTTAGAGATTAAATGTTATTTTTTTATGCAACTGCACGTTTAATAATAATCAAGCGCACCGCAATCAAACTGAGTTCGAACAGCGAAACTTCCACTTTAGTTTCAAACTGAGTTCGAACAGCGAAACTGCCACTTAAGTTTCAAACTGAGTTCGAACAGCTAAACTTCCACTTAAGTTTCAAACTGAGTTCAAACAGTGAAACTTCCATTTAAGTTTCAAGCTGAGTTCGAACAGCAAAACTTCCACTTAAGTTTCAAACTGAGTTCGAACAGCGAAACTGCCACTTTAGTTTCAAACTGAGTTCGAACAGCGAAACTGCCACTTAAGTTTCAAACTGAGTTCAAACAGTGAAACTTCCATTTAAGTTTCAAGCTGAGTTCGAACAGCAAAACTTCCACTTAAGTTTCAAACTGAGTTCGAACAGCGAAACTGCCACTTAAGTTTCAAACTGAGTTCAAACAGTGAAACTTCCACTTTAGTTTCAAACTGAGTTCGAACAGCGAAACTTCCACTTAAGTATCAAACTGAGTTCGAACAGCGAAACTGCCACTTAAGTTTCAAACTGAGTTCGAACAGCGAAACTGCCACTTAAGTTTCAATCTGTTTGCGCAACTAACAATGGAGCATGTGCGGACCGAAAACGCGCATGCGTGGTGATCACGTAGCGAAATTTTTCCGGATTACGATACATGTCGATGTGAACACATCAAATCTAATTTCGAGTGTCGTTATACAGATTCTTTAGCTTTTAGAAGTGACAACGGACACTTTCAATCTTGCCGTTAACTGACTCTCGAGATAATCGACCTAACATTGCGAACGTTCTGGAAAATACTCACTTTAGGCTCACTTTTAACGTTGTTGGCTTTATCGGCAATTTCCTGCACCCTGCTTTCAATGAATTCATGTTCATTAGCCTTCCTGGTCCACCTCGTCTTGAACTGGTCGATTTTTTCCTTAATAACGTTGGCTTTGCTCCCCGGCCCAAATAATGATTCCAAATAGCCCTCAAAGCCCTCCACTCTACCGTGAACCTTTTAAATCATAGGGAATATGCTTAAAAAATCCAGTGATTATTTTATAATATATTACCTCAAAAAGGTTGACATATTTCCCAAATAAATCAACTGTAAGATTTAGCATGGCAGCCCTCGGTATGTAGGACGAGGGCGAAAATAATACGTTAGTTTCGTAGTTCCCACCTGTGAGGAAAAAATGAATTATAACGGTTCGAGGTAAGAAGAACGCAACCAGCGTCTTTTATGAATTTCGTCTTTACCCAAATTGTATTCGTCAAAGTATAAAGACCCTTCCCGGTTGAGAGAAAATTTCCTAATATCCGGACTGAATTTTTCAACCAAATCTTCTTCGGACAACAAACTCTGGATCTCCACTTTTAAAGGATTTGCTGATTTAATAATGTTGTGGAGATGTGACCATACGAACGAACCGACTGAAATAAAGATGAGGCTTTTACATGCATTATCTAAAACCTTTGATAACTTCTAGTAAAGAGAAGCATTTGAGAAGTTTTAAGTGAGTGTACGGGTATAATGCACAGCAGAGCATAAAAATCTCATCCCCGCCCCTCAATTTAAAACCATGTCTTCCACCGCCTCAGTTCGAGAGATAATATGCGTCATGAGCTGAGTAAATCTGCATACAAATACATTTATTAGAGAGCTGGCCCTTGAGATGTTGGTTTCACTTTAAAAGTATGCCAAACTATACAAGTAATTTTACCGTCTTCCCTGAAAATTACTCGCCAGGACGCCAGACTAAATTGAAACAAGTTTTTGACCTCAAAATAAAAGTTAATCAGAGATTTTTAGTGTGCATACAGGGTGTCCCGAAAATGCATGTCAGGAATGGCATCGTGAAATTGTTTTGGTTCAAAGATCATTTGAAAAAAAACGTCTCGTTTAGACGCCATTGCCGATCAAATTTCTTGAAAAAAAAAGGTGTTTTGCTGCATCTGAAAAATGCTTCGATGGATGTCAACGAGACCCTTTGTCCACTTATTTATTCGCACATTCATGCCTATTTACAAAGTACAAGCAGTAAGTCGTCTTCGTACAGAAATGGCCAGAACTTTTCACTCCTAAAACACTGGGTACCTGCATCGTATAAATTTTTTTTCTGATGGTGCATTACCCCTTCCTCTAACTTTTCTATCCCTTAAAAATTTCCCGCATGGTTAACATTTCACGTCACAAAAAAATATTTTCTTTTCTCATACAAAACACCAACTTTCCATCACTTCGATAACTATCGACACTCGTCGATGTGGACGCTGATGCAACTACTTATGCAAAATGTCATAAAAACTTTTCCAAATTTTTTGAAGTTTCTTTTCAGGACAATAACAGCGTTCTCTAACGAAGAAATGACGGATATGGTTAACATTATGGATTTTTCCCATGTTGGGCATGGCTCTCCCGCAAGGGAATAACTGCTTGAGCGAATGTTCGGCGATCGGGCTTGCAACGATTTCGGAAGTGCGTCACATAAACCATAACACAAAAGTTAGATTATCTTCACAAAACACCACAATTTTAACCGCATGGGTCATTTCTTCATTAGAGAAAACCATTATCGATCTCAAAAGAAACTTAAAAAAATGTCGATAAATTTTTACGATATTTTCCAAAAGCCACATCAGCGTTCCTATCGACAAATATCGATCATCATCAAGGAGGTGGTATACTGATATTCTGTATGAGGAAAGAAAATATTTTTTTTTAATGCTGGCTGTACGAACAATATCCACGAGATGGAAAAATTGGAGAAAGGGTTAATGTATCATCGGAAAAACTATCACCATGATGCACCTACTCCGTGAAAGGTTCTGGTCATTTTTGTACGAAGATGGCTAAGAATTTATCACTTGCACATTGCGAATAGACATAAATGTATAAATAAATAAATTCACAAAGCGTTTTTTTGAAATCCATTGAAGAATTCTCCAGATATGGCAAAAAAAAATTTTTTTCAAAAACTTTCATAGTCAATACAAGACACTTCTTTCAAATCATTTTTCAACCAAATCTTAATGTATTGACACAAATAACTTTTTGATACCATTTTTAACGTTCACTTTCAAGACACCCTGTATACAGGATGCTCCAGGAAAAATGCTACAAATGAGTATTGGGCTAAAGAGTAAGAAAATAGAGCGATCCGATTAAATTTGTCTTATACAAAAGGTGTATAAAATTCTCATTTAATGAGAAAACATAACTTCCAGCTGAATTTCTAACGATGAATGACGAACGGTGCTTGAGCTCTCTGAGAAACGATTTATCTCTAATTCTGGAGGATGTCCCTCCAATACTAAGACATTGGTTTTGGTTTACGTAAAACGGCGGTCCTGTGCATTAACCTACACATATAAGCCCATTCTTGACGAACAGGTGAGCACATCAATGGATTCGGCGGGATAATGAACATCTGTGACCACCGTGTAGCCCCGACTTAAACACATTAGATTTCTTTTTTTGATGTTTTTTGAATCTCACTCGTATACAAATCCGTACCTAAGAGCACAGCGGAATTACGGGATAATATTCAAGAAACAAAGTGCAATTTGAAACAATAACCAACCGCTGTTCCATGTACAGCAAAATTTTGGTTTAAGACTTGTAAACTTTGTTAGTAAAGGCGAGCGACCTTACGAAAACTTGTTTTAGTTAATTTTTTGTAATTTTCAAGATGTCGGTAAAGCTCTTAGTTCAATTAAGGGTATTATTAGTATCGTTAAAGTACACGTTAAGTACTGATAACTGTTAAAAGATCCATAATTTTATGACTTTCACATTTCACATGACGGAAAGGATGGAACCAGAACGCAATTTAAAAAAATTAAAAAGCGCAAAATCACGTTTGATTTTAAATAACTCGAAACCCGTTAGTTCTTCTGTGGAATCTTTTCTGAAAAAAAAACAGTTGCGAGTATTAGAAATCGTCGAAATACTCAAGTTATTGGTACCGGTAAAAAGTTAGGTCGATTTCATTTACTTCAGTAAAACACTGGGGATGCCCTCTATCTGTCCTGAAACAGATTTTCAATAAATCTACAGTAACCAAACATCCTCTTGGAGCAATTTCATATCCGTAAATCAGAAGTAGTGAAAGTTATACCCTCCAATGTGCAAAATAAAAAGTTACGTTGACACTATAAAATGAAAGCATACAACTTTTGCATAAGTGCAGCTGCATCGCTTTATTCGCTTATCCACGGGTATGCTGCACTCATTTGTACGAATATGAATTAACTTGAATGCACCTCAAGCAAACACTTGACCGTTACCAAACTCGCCATTTAATGTTGATATACAGTGGTGGACCATAAGTATGGAATATTTTTTGAATCTTTATTTAGTTAAAGGGCCTTTACTCTTTTTCTTCCATTCTGGTATATTTAAATTGGGAAAGGTCAATTTTACATTTTAAACCATACAGTATTTATAGAATGTTGCTATCAAAAATTTCCCCGGTAAACAAATTTTTTTAGATGGACAAAAATATGGAATATTAAAGATTTAAATTTATTTTGCATTTAGTATTCAGTATTGAGTGTTACAGTTCGATAGAATTTGAAGCCGAATTGGTAAAAAAAATATATTTTTCGGAAGATCTTCGATCACGAATAGTGAAGATGTCAAATAACGGAGCCAATCAGAAGGACATCGCAAAAACATTTGATGTGAGCCAGGGGTGTGTATCGGAAATTTTGAGGAAGTTTTGGGTATTCAACGCCGGAAAAAACCATCCGAAAACAGGACGTCCCTGAAAAACAACAGCCCCTACAGACCAACGTATTAACATTATATCCTCCAGAGATCCCGAAAAATCATCGCGCTTAATAAAGGAAGAAATTACAACTAATAGTGGTATTGAAATTAGTGATTGTACTGTGACGCGTCGTCTATGTGACACTGGATTGTTTGGACGATTGGCAGTGAAGAAACCATTAATTTCCAAAAAAAACCGGAATTCCAGAATTAAGTTTGCACGCTCACATCTGTTTTGGACACCCGAAAAATGGAATTCCGTCCTTTTCAGTGACGAAACCAAAATCAAACTGTTTCATTCGGATGGAAAAACTTACGTTCGGCGACCAATAGGGAAGAGACTTGATCCCAAGTACCAAAAGCCCACCGTTAAACATGGCGGTCAGAGCTCAATAGTGTGGGGATCTTTTTCGAGATCTGGAATTGGCCTCTTAGTCGAAATTGATGGAATAATGGATCGGTTTTTATACAAAAATATCCTAGAGCAGCATATGCTTCCATTTGCCGAGGAAGAAATGCCACTGGTATGGCAGTTCCAACAGGATAACGATCCTAAACATTCTTCGCGGTTGATTAAAAATCAGTTTATTGAAAAGCAGATAGATATTATAGAATGGCCTTCACAATCTCCTGATTTAAATCCCATCGAATATCTGTGGGACCATTGGAAACGAATAATTAAACAAAGACAAGTGTCAAATACTGAAGAATTGTGGAGGATCATACAAGAAGAATGGAAAAACATTTCTTCTTCAACGTGCCAGAATTTAATTGATTCAATGCAGCGTCGATGTCAGGCTGTCCTAGATGCTAAGGAGTATGCCTGAAAATATTGAGTTTACCTAAGATGGCAGGCTCCATACCATGATATAAAAAATATTCCATACTTTTGTCCAAGTGTAATTTATCATTTTCATTTTTCTAAAAAGTTTTGCGATTAGAAGTCTGAATTTTATGTTATAATTATAGGAAATTAAATAAAGTCCTTCAAGCATTTGTGTAATTTTTGTATAATACTTTTTAATAAATATTTTATCAAATTAAAGTAATATTCCATACTTACGGCCACCGCTGTATATCTAAAATTATTCCATTCAAATTGAAAGCGTACGGCCCTGGAATGGTTTTTAAAAAAATTATCAAAATTAGTACGAACCAGTCCGATTTGTGCCCTCTACAGGGTCGCATTGTGACGATTGGTCCACAATTGCTGTGAAAATTGTCAAAGGCGATGGGGTAACGGCCGAAGTAACTTACTGCGTGATTCAATGGCTAAAACAATAACTGGAGAGTTATTGTTAGGGACTTTAAGTTATTGGTTTTTTGTTTGTTGTTGTTAATTTTGTTTTTTGTTAGGTATTTGTATGCTATCCCTTAAGTTACGCCCATATACGGCGATTCTTGTTCTGAGAATGCCATCTGGGTGCCAGACCACACGGCCCATCAGGCCAAAACTGAGGGTGCGTTTCGGCTGGGGAATATGCTGCTAGTCAAAGGAAGCTTTCTCGATCGGGACTATTGCCACGATGGGCAGTTCGTTGGATCTGCAATATTTCCAGAAAAACGACTAGTATGGATATTCCCCAGATGGCCGCGATTTATGGCATCCGGCTTAGCCATAGCCCGCAAGGGCTCTTGGTGGTGGTGCGCCCCTGGTTGGAATTCTTCGGGGTTAGTACTTAAGGGATAATCGAAGTAGTTTTTGTCTCTTTTCTCTTCTCTTCGTGTTGAAGCTGCGTCGGTGTCGGGACGTGATCGAAATCATAGTGTGTAACCCGCCCAATTAAGCATTCTCCCTCTTCCCACTCGGACCAAAAACTCTTTCATTATTTCAAATAAGTGCAAGTTAAACACGGTCCATTTTATGTAAACCAAATTGACGTTTTCGTGTTTTCATTTATCGAAGGAACCCTTTAACAGTTATAGAAGGATACATATTTTGCTTAAAAAAAAAAAAACAAAAATGTGGTGGAATAGCAAGACAAAAATTACCTTGATTTACTTCTTCGTGTCTCAAATTGTAAGCAATCTTCCTAACAAGGAGATAACTAGGACATCGCATCACTTGGAGATACGCCGCAATCCTAACTTCAGTGTCCTGGTCCTGGCTCTGATATATACTTTCAAAATAATGTCTGTGCTTCTCGCAAGGCAGACGTCTGAAAGTTTCAACAACCGCTACTCGCACACCTACGTCCAGATTAGAATCACCCACAAGTTTAAAAAGTTCTTCTTCGAATTTCTCTGATATCCATCCTATGCTAGACAACGCTTTGAGTGTCACTATGATCTACGGCAGATATATATTTTATTTTACAACTTTCGTTGTTGGAGTTTTACAGGAAAACTTCTACCGATAGTCTTATCAATGGGAAAACAAACGAGGGATAGACAGGACCTCATGTAATTACGATCCTAATTAATTGAACAGCATAGTCGAATAAATAATAAAATCAATTAATCGAACGCAATAATTAATTATTAATAAAATGTCAATTGGCGTGTATCATGTTTGTTTTGTAAAATGCAATTTGATATTAGCATTCTCCTCAATTAGCTTATATGTCATCAATTTGCGAGGGGCAATTATCCACTAAAACGTTCAATAATTAGCCATTTGGCATTCGCTTACCTTATCCTCAATATCTCTGTCAGCGATGTTATTTCCCAGCAGCTCTAATAAATGACCCTCGAAGTGCCTTATAATCGAGTAAATAGCTGTAGTTCTTTCGCACTCAGCATTCAACACACAAAAGGTGTGGCTTAGGGAGGCTACACTGAGAGCGATGTTGGAGGACGAGGGTCTCTCTTTTAGAATCACAAGAGCGGACTCCATCATGCCTATGTCTGGATTCGGTACGAAGGCCAGCGTCATCATCCATTCGTCCACAGTGGCTTCAGGTACTTTTCCGGAAATGATTAGGTCTTTCATTAGACCCAGAGAGCCGGCTGTGTTTATGTAGGGAAGAGCCTCCAGGACATGTTTCCTGGAAATAGTTGTGGTGTTGAAAAAAGGGATTTTCATCCGCTCTATTTAAAAAAATAAGAGCCCATTAACTGCACGAATAACCAGTAATTCTCTGGAAGAGGGTTCTGGAAACTATGGAATGAGACTCCCTTACGCCACGGGATTGAAAAATATTTGTACATTTCATGCATAATACTTAGGGGAGGATAATGACGCCAATTTTATATATACTGCGTGACATAGAAAAAAGAACACCCAGCAAAAAGGGTTTTATTTAAATAATTTTCGGTATGCATATTTGTAAATGGAAACACAAAAACGATTAAATTTTCATCCATATCTAGCTACGTATTTACGAGTCATCAGGAATTTTAAGGTTTTTTTTACCATAAAAATTGCAGTAAAATATCAACAATATGACTGAAAAATATCATTTATTGGTGAGTAGTACTCTTAGAAAGTACTTTTAGATTAATCAAATATGCATAAGCGCAAAATGCAGCGAACTTTTCATCAACTGAGTGAGTTCGAGAGAAGTCGACTAACAGGTCTACGAGAGGCTGAGCGGTCATTTAGGGAAGTCGCCACCAGATTGAACTGTAGTGTAAACACTATGGTGAGATATTGTCAGGTTTTGTTCCAAGAAAAGCACCCAGTCAGAGGGAGAGGTACTGAACGATTCCGAAGAACTGCAGAACGCACAGATCGGCATCTTCGAATTATGGCCCTAAGAGAGAAATTACTCTCGTCGAGGACGCTGGCGGACCAGTAGTTTGTTGAGTATGAAACGCCCATGGAGATTCGAACCATTTATCGCCGAATAAGAAGTTTTACACTGGTTTCCTGCCCACCTTGTCTTACCCCTCACCTTAAATCATCGTCAAAATCGAGTGCAGTGGTGCAGAGAACAGATACAGTGAAATCTGGAATGGGATAATACCGTGTTTAGTGACGAATCCAGATTCTATATGGGAATGCATGATGGTCAGTCAAAAGTAAGACGAAAAGGGGCTGAAAGACGCTATCCTCAATTTACAGTACAGAAGCCTGTCCATCAAACTGTTGAGGTAGTGGTTAGGGGTGCTTTTGCATGTGGTAGCCGAACACCTTTATTTTCCATTAGAGGCAGTATGACAGTCCAACGATACATCAAAAAAGTCCTGGAATATCATCTCGTGCCTTAGGTGGAAATTATCGTTGATTCAGTTTTTCGACCAAACAATGGACCACCATATGTGGCTAAAGTGACCATGGACTTCTTTCAGCAAAACGCAATGAATTTGCTGCCTTGGCCACCTCGATCTCCAGACCTCTCACCGATTGAACATGTATGGGATATTCTAGGTATCAAATTGCATAGTTTGCCCCATCCCCCACAAACCCTACCGGCGTTATATCGTGCTGTCCAGCTAGCCTGGAATGAAATTTCCCAAGAGGACATCAATCACATTATTAGATCCATGCCTAGACGCGTACAGAAGTGTATAAGGCACCGCAGATGCGGAAATTATTATTATTATTTTTTTTTGGTTTGTAACAATTAAATTTGTTCAATTTTTTAATTGAGTATTTTTTTAGCATAAGAAATATGCATAACAAAAATTATTTAAATAAAATCATAATTATGGGATTTTCTCGTTTCTATGTCACGCAGTATACTTAGATTATTAACTAAATTTAAACATTAACTAACCTGAACTAACCCTCATCATATCGTGAATTACTTTAATAGTCTTCATTGCCCTAAAATTCGCGCTACTCTGGAGTGTTTTTACCCTCTTTTATGCTCTCCGCTTTGAAACACGTCTCGCTCACTAAAATCTCTAAGTTTTCTTTCAATCAAATCTAATCTGGCATTGAAAATTACCCTTAAAGTCGTTGGTATCAGATCAAATTAATGTATCCTTATTAATAACTTTTATTCAACTCGATTTCTCGAGATCTAATGATCCTCACTGTTACCCCCAAATCTAATCAAATCAATTAATTTTATTGTTTTAATCTTAATAAGTACACTTTCACATATCAACCCCTATAACTCATATACAAACTAACCCTTAAATCCAGTTCGGTCTAACATTGTATACTCTTTAATACTCTCTGTTCGAAAGCATTTAAGACCCTCCAACATTTCAAGATACCAAGTTACTTAACCTTTTAAGTCAATATTCATCCTTACTCGTAAATTCTAGCTGATGTCACATTATGTTGGCCTTAAGAATCATCTCTTCTAGGTACGTATTGTTGTCCGAAATGTACAAATTTCAATCAAGAAAATGACCGTTAAAAAACTTTCTGTGTTAAAGCATCATGTAAAAAACCTGAAGATTTGAAGACTAAGGATATCCTAACTTCAATCCTATATCAAATTGACCTGAAATATATTATTACCCTTAAATTTAACCTTACTTGAGCTATACATCTATCCTTAAAACTTTAATTTTTCGAAAATTTTTTGTTCTCCAAAATTCTCAAATTTCAGCTCCACATTATTTCAAACTCATTTTCGAAATTGCCTTTAAACCCATTTCGGTAAAAATCTAAAAATTTTTTTAGATTGAATATCTTTTCATAAAAAAATATGCTTGGTCCCTTACGTGTTCTGCCTAAGAGAGTCAAGAAGTAGAAATACGTGTCGCCAGATCTACTTCAAACTTGTTTGATGTTCACCGCTATTGTTAAGTAAAACCTCATCTGAAATTTTGCCCTTAAAACTGATTTCATCTAATGCATTTTATTTTTCGACATGTTCACATTTCCATCCACATTATTTTAAATTATAACTTATCGAAATTACCTTTAACTTTAATTTGATTTACCTTAAATATTGCGGATTCAAGAAACATTTTCTTTTCCAAACATTATCTAGTTCTGGCCTAACATCATCCCCTTTTGAATATTCTCTCTAATATAGAGCACTTGAGAGACTAAAGGTTCCCTAACATTAATCCTATCTCGATACTGACCTGATGTTCATCATTAGGTATCCTTAAACGTAACCTCATCTTAAGTTATGTGACCCTTAAAACCTCCTTCAAATATTCCAAAACTCTCAGATTTCAACCCACTAAAATTCAAATTAGAACTAATCTTATTTTTAAGTCGTTTTTTAAATTACTCTTAAATTCATACGATTATTTAAAGTTTTTTTTTTATTATACAGGGTGTTTCCTAAATACGGTACATAACTTCGGGAGCGTATTCTACAGCTAATGTTAAACGCTTATCAACTACTTCTCAGCATTAATAGCCTTTGGCAGAAATTTATTAGTTGTATCGTTTTTTGTCAGACCCGTAAGGGCATGTTTTTTCCTGCCATTAGATAATTCTAAGAATATCTGCGATTGATTTATTCAGTCAGCCCTGCAATTATGCTAAAAACGCAGATGCCTACCCCATGTGTTTTTGAATCAGGAAGACCAGATTGCGCGGTACCACGAATTAGTCCCTCCCGCCTTGCTTCTGACCTGGAATTTGCAGAGTTCACAGGAGGAGAACTTCACTTCTTACAAACCAATCACAACACACACATTGCGACCAATCGAAATAACATCTTACCCCATTTTACTAATGTTCTAAGACATACCACCTCAGAGTCATTAAGGATTCGTGTATTTAGATCCACTAATTTAATATCTACTAATTAATAAATAATGTTTTTAACCGAAATTATTGTTAATTGAACAATTAATATCAGTTCGTTTTGGGGAATTTGAAAAACGAACAAAACAGCTAAAATAAAGGTAACTTTGTTATATAAAGTATATTCCAAAAATGCTTCGTTGCGAAAATACAGGGTGTGCGAATTTCTTTAAGAAATTATTATACAATTTTTAAAATATTTCCGAAACTACATTTTAATTAAATTTTAATAAAACGGGCAAGTGCGCAACAAAAAAATTCATATCTTCATATAAGTATTTCTTCTCTTAAAAATAATAAAAAAGAATGAACAAATTTAGCTACAATGTTATTTATTCGAAAACGGTGCGTCCTACGAAAAAAAGTCAAGGGACCTTTTTTCTTCCAAATCGAACACATAATTAAAAAGGGAAAAATATATTGGAAAAGAACAGTGGCGTACCACATTTTTCCTTTAAAATATGTAGCAATTATTCTGTCCGCACGCCACTGGTTACGCAACAGCCACTGTTTTTAGCGTAAAATGCGCATCGTTGCTAACTCTCAAACCCTGCAAAATTTCATTAAAATGCCTCAAGTAGTTTCGAAAATTGTAATTTTTTAAAGAAATTCTCACACCTTGTATTTCCGCAACGAAGCATTTTTGGGATACAGTTTATATAACAAAATTACCTTTATTTTAGCTGTAGAATACGCTCCCGAAGTTATGTACCGTACTTAGGAAACACCCTGTATATAGCCGCTTATTCAAGATACACTTAGTCTCAGCAGTATTCTCGTAATCTAGTAGGTTTTAAATGTAGTCTAGTTTCACATCGTTTTACTCCTAATAGTTTTTGTTTTATAGCATTCTAAAAACTCTAAGATTTCCATTACTCTTAAAGTCAGCAACCTCATCGGAATGTATTTTTAAATAAATTCTCCTTTAATATTTTATTTCGGGTTACGCGTCCTCCTCAGAGGAATTGTGTTGATATTCTTTGGAATAATGTGTTTGTAAAAAAATAAGCTGGAAAATGCATTACATTCGAAAAATGTGAAAAAATCAGGTTCGAGGTGTTAGATATTGCCAAAAAAAATGGAGTACTTGAATAAGTGTCTATTTTTAAAAGATTTATATAGAAATAGAGGCAACAGAATAAGGTTTGGAACTATGCTGCGCATGTCTCTGCCGAAGGACAAAACGATGAGAGAGGGGTGAAATTTGAAAAAAGTTGCAAATCTGGATTTCATAAAATTGGATAAAGGAAGGAAACGGCAAAAATTATCGTAAGTGTGCTTAAAATTCAAATCCCAAAGAACAATTTCAAAACATACAGTATCGGAAAAATGTGGAAAAATGTAATATCAACCATTTCAAAAAATAGTCCAAAAATAGCCCATATATTGAAAGTGTTATACTCGGAATGCTCAATACTCGAATTGAATACAAAAGAGAGCTAGGATTAAAGAGGCAAAATTGGAAAAAAAGCGAACGACTGCGATAGCCGTGAAATATTGGAAAGAAAGTGGGAAATATTAAATATCGCTTTTGAAAAACTTTTAACATTCAGCGAATTAAATATGCTTTGAAATGATGTTCGAAGTGAGTCTGCGGAAGGCAATAAGATGGAAGATAAAAGACGCACAGAATCGGAAAAAAGTGAAAAATCCGCATCTCGAGGCATTCCAGGCAAAATACTGAAAAAAGTCGAATAATATGAATATCTCTCGTGTTTTAAAATTATGCTTTAAAGAAGTATATATTGGGTTGTTCGATGATTAAAGTCGCTTTATTCTCATAGATGCCTTAATTTATACATATCGAGTAATAGTTATCTCGTCGCTTATATTATTATAATATATGCCATTTTAAAGGTTATGTTTCAGACTTTTTTCCATCGGAAATTGGACTCGATTAGTGAACAAGAAGTTGTTTAAAATTTAAGTTGAAGATGGACAATCAAAGTGAGCACTATCGACACATTTTATTATTTTACTTTCGAAAGGGCAGAAATGCAGTGCGAGCTCAGGAGAAATTGCATGAAATTCATGGTGAAAACTGCCTTACCGAACGCCAGTGCCAGCGTTGGTTTACTCGCTTTCGTCCCGGATATTTTAATGTCCAAGATGCACCACACGCTGGACGCCCAATCGCCATTGATAACGATAAAATAAAGGCCTTAATCGAAGCTAATCGGCGTATGACAACTCGAGAGATGGCAGAGGAGCTGAACATATCGAATTCAGCCCTTTCTCTGCATTTAAAAAAGCTCGGGTACGTTAGCAAATCGGATGTTTGGGTTCCTCACGAATTGAAGGAAATTCACCTCACCCAACGCACTAACATATGCGATTCTTTGCTGAATCGTAACCAAAACGACCCATTTCTAAAAAGAGTCATAGCGGGTGATGAAAAATGGATTGTCTACGATGACGTAATCCGAAAACGATCATGGACCAAACGAGATAAACCTGCGCAATCGACGTCCAAAGCCGACATTCATCAAAAGAAGATTTTGCTATCTGTGTGGTGGGACTACAAGGGTATTCTTTATTTCGAACTGCTTCCGGGAAACCAAACTATTGATTCGAATGTTTACTGTCGTCAGCTATCGAAATTGAACGAAGAAATCAAAAGAAAACGTCCTGAACTCGCCAATCGCAAAGGGGTCCTGTTCCATCATGATAACGCTAGACCCCATACGTCTTTGATAAGGCGTCAAAAATTATTGGAACTGAATTGGGAACTGATGCCTCATCCACCGTATAGCCCCGACTTGACGCCATCAGATTATTATTCGTTTGGTTCTCTTCAAAATCACTTGAATGGTAAAAATTTCTATTCTGATCGAGCCGTTAAAAATGAGTTAAATCAATTTTTTACTTTTAAAAATCAAGGCTTTTTCGAACGCGGAATTTTCCAACTTGCCGGAAGATGGCAGAAGGTCATCCACCAAGATGGCCACTACATCATAAGTATTAGGTCGTGTAGTATGAAATGAGTAGATTCTCGAAATGCCGCTTTCAACTTCGAATAACTTCACTCTAAATCTAGATTTGGACTTGACTTTTTTATGTGGAAAAGGCACATTCTTCCTCTTTCGATCAGAGTTTAAAGTGTTAAAAATTATTGAAAACTTTTATTTTTATACAAATTTTTGTGCGGCCATGCAAAATAGTGAAATTCGTGTGTTAATGAAATATGAGTTCCATCGTGGAACCACAACAGCTCAGACGGCTCGCAATATTAACGATGTGTTTGGTACTGAAGTCACTTCACAGCAAACAGTATCTCGTTGGTTCATGAAATTTCGTTCTGGCAATTTTGACCTAACAAATGAACCACGTGGACGACCTGAAACTCAAGTGGATAACGATCATCTGAAAGCAGTGGAGGAAGCGAATCCATTTTCCGTGTAACCAAAAAAACAATATTGACTCATTTGGCCGAAATTGGTGAAGTGAAGAAGCTGGACAAGTGGGTACCGCATGAGTGGAGGGACATACAGAAAGAACGACGTCTCGAAGCTTGTGTTTCTTTGTTGTGCCGGCATAATAACGATCCATTTTTGAATCGGATTGTTACTTGTGATGAAAAATGGATCCTACATGACAATACCAGACGTTCATCGCAGTGGTTAGATCAAGATGAACCACCAAAACATTGTGCGAAAAAAAATCTTCATCAAAAAAAGCTTATGGTGTCCGTTTGGTGGTGCAACGCAGGTGTCATCCATCACAGCTTCATGAAACCTGGTGAATCGATTACGGCTGATGTCTACTGCCGATAACTAACCGAAATGATGAGGCAACTGACAGTTAAGCAGCCAAGATTAGTCAATCGAAGTGCACCGCAGTTGTTGCACGACAATGCTCGGCCACACACCGCACAAGTCACCTCGGCCAAGCTACAGGAGTTGGAATTGGAAACTCTTCGTCATCCACCGTATTCACCCGACTTAGCACCCACTGATTACCACTTCTTTCAAAATTTGGATAACTTCTTGGTAGGAACTCCGACGAGGCTGTCAAAGCTACCTTCCACGAGTTTATCGCCTCCCGGCCTGCAGGATTTTACAGCAGGGGAATCAATGAACTTCCCGTTAAATGGCAGAAGTGTATTGATAATGGCGGTGCATATTTCGATTGACAATAAAAACATTTCATATGAAAAAAAAAATTACTAAAGTTTCAATTCAATTCTACTCATTTCATACTATACGACCTAATATACAGGGTGAGTCGGGAGGATCGTGCCAAACTTCAGGAGCGTGTTGTACATGAAAAATAAATGTAAAAAAACTCAAATGTTGTTATCCGATTTTAGTTTGTTTACAAGTTACAGCGTAAATAAAATTTTTTAACTAGGATTCTATTTACCATAAACGTACCTTTCCTGGACGTTGGATTGGTCGTGGTGGCCCTATTAGTTGGCCTCCAAGGTCTCCAGACCTCACACCACTAGACTATTGTTTGTGGGGTTGGTTTAAAACTGAAGTGTACAGAGTAAAAGTGGACACTCAAGATGCACCAATTCAACGCATTGAAAATGCTGCAGCTGCCATTAAAGAAAGACATGAAACAATCAGGAGCGCAACGAATGCTCTTCATAGACGAAGCCGAAAATGTTTAGAAGTTAATGGCGATATTTTTGAATATTTACTTATGATATTCAAACGTTAATTTATGGAATTTCTTATGAAATTTATAATTTTTTTTAATTTTATGTTTTAATTTTATTTACGCTATAACTTGTAAACAAACGAAAATCGCATAACAACATTTGAGTTTTTTTACATTTATTTTTCATGTACAACACGCTCCTGAAGTTTGGCACGATCCTCCCGACTCACCCTGTATTCGCTTTGAAAAAACATAAAAAATACGACATTAATTATCGAACAACCCAAGAGAAGCATCGTACAGTAGGACGCGAAATCAGGAAAAGTGTCATGATCCTAATCGAAAGTAAAAAATATTTTAGGAATAATTATGAGAAAAAAATTGAAAATGTCGGTTCGAGAAAATTTTGAGGATATTGGCCCTTGGAATACGCTTCTGGATTGTAGCCAACACGAGTGTGGAACGAAACAAAGAGATAAAGGCGAAAACGCTGGGTTTCGAGATCGAAAATATTTACATGGGCCCAATGGTACGCACCAGTACTTTGTAATTATGATGCAGATATTGTAATGGAGAAACAACAAATTTGCAGCAATTTCAAGCCTATGTAGACTGACCACCTCACAACAGTTCGACCAGTGATGAAGCTTTAAATAATTGATTGACGAAATTTTTGCATTCAATAAAGTTACATTAAGGAGTACCTCACAATTCCATATCACTGATATATAAGTCCATAAAATGAAAATAAACGACATTTATAGACAAGCAATATTTTCTATTAGGTTTCACTTTGAAAGTGGACTCGGGACACATTTTATCTCTATTGTTTCGCTTGTTTCTCCTGTTTCTTTTGGGTAAGGTAGTTAAGCCTAATGGGGCAAGATACTATTATTTTATAGGGATTTGGCACCGTGTAACACTTCTGGGAGCTGAAATATAGATTCGAACATAAAAACAAAGCATAACTCAGCCCGACTTGGCGGACATATTTTGTAAAACGCTTTGCGTCATGGAAATAGAAAACGTGTAGGAAGTGGAGCGTTTTGATCTCCAAAAATAGCTACGCTAAAATTTAACTTAAAAAAGTTATTAAATCCACTAGTACGATGATGCGACGTTTATGGAGTTTACTTCGTCTTTACGCATGACGAAACGACATTATTTCCGCATTGTCAAACATGATAAAGAATTCTGAAATTGCAAATGGCCTGTCAAAGAGAAACGTTTTTGCGCTGCAAAGTTTGCGTATAAACGTATATAGATAGAGCCGAATCGAGCTAAAACAAATATATGCCCACACTTGCCCAAATCCTTTTGCTAGAAAGGTAATAACTTCGGCTCTCAAACGCTTTGGCTGATTGATTTTATTGAGCTAATTCGTTCCTAAGCATACAGGTTGTTCCCGAAATAAGGGCACAAATGAGTATTGGGCGCCAGAGGGAAAAAATCGTTTGATTCTACAGAGTGTCTGAACAAATTTTTTACCTGAAATCGCTCCCAGGCAGTTTCTTGGGTGCGATTTATTTAAAATGTGTGGTTCAAGCCAGCTGGTAGGTAGCGCCACTTGCGGCGTATTGCTGAGACGCGAGTCGCACCACTTCATCGCTAAGGCGCAAGCGCCGCTGCCTGGTGGCTCTGAACATTTTCATTCTTTCGTGGGTGTTACTTTTTTCAAAGGTCCCGCCCGCGTCGATGTGAAAAACGTTAAAAGTTTTGTTTCTTTGAGTAAAAAGTATTATCACTTAAAGCAATCAATTTCAAAACATATCAGGAAATTATTCAGAGCTTTGTAGTTGGAAAGTAATTTTTTTAACAAATGCCTAGCATTTTTAGTTGAACTAAAAGCTTTACCTACGTCTTGAAAATTACGAAAAATTAACTATTATAATACCTCTCTAGTGTTAAACTTGAAATTATACAGGGTGAGTCTTAAGTAATCGGACACAGAGCAACGATGGATTTATGACATAAAAATAATGTAATATAGCTAAATTTCTGTTGTACCAAAAGTTGGTAATAACTGAGATACAGGGGGCCAAAGTTGAAAAATGAAATTAAATTTTCTTTAATGTCTCTAGAACAGTTCGGGCTAATTTCACGAAATTTCTTATATAGGGGTTTTTGGAGATGATCAACTCAAATTTAACGACGATTTCGGTGTATCTTCTACAGGGGGCCACAATCAACAATTAGGAATCATTTAAACTTTTTTGTGCCACGGTGTATGTCATTTTGGACCCATAAAATTTGTTCCCCCACCTTTTCCAGTTAAAAAAGTTACACCTTATTGGTGTCGCTAGGAGCAACGATTTTCGAGAAATTCAATTAAATAACTTAAATTCCCACTTTTTCTGCTTGTTGACATGTGAAAACATAATTTTTTTGTATTGTTAAAAAAGCACAAAGATTATATGAAAACAATTTGATACCGTTGTTGGTCTTCTATTGACATATTTATTTAAGCTCCAAACGAATATATTACATATTATATTTTTATGTCGTAAATCCATCGTTGCTCTGTGTCCCATTACTTAAGACTCACCCTGTATACCAACGAGTAAAAAAAAACAAAGAAAGGAAATCTAATGGGTTTAAGTCGGGACTTCATGATGGCCACAGATGTTCATCATTCTTTCTCGCCCATCCATGTGGAAAATCCATAATCAAAAACTCCTTTTTTTAAATGAAACAAAAAATTATCTCAAAGATAAGGGATCATCTTCAAAAACTAAAAGTGAGTCCTTTTTCAAGAAGATGAAATACCGTTTGCCATCCAGTTTTGATAGAAGCTCAACTGATCCCAAAGTCCCACACCTCACATTAATTGAAAATTCATGTTGGAAGCGATGTTCTCTCAGTAAATGAGGATTTTCGGTGTTGTAAAAGTAGCTGTTTTTCCAATCAAATGTCTCCTCGTAAATGTTGCCTCGTCAGTGATCAATATTTTATTAAAGAACAAATGGCCGTGATGCTGCTATTGGAATAACAAATTGCTGTCTGTGTGCAAAAGTCGGGGTTGAAAATCTCTTGGCAACAACTTTTAAACAGGAGTAAACTTATATGGAAATAACTTCTTTTTCTAATAGAAGTCTAGAAATTGATTGTTTGCTGAGCCCCTCGACATCAGAGATGAAGATTTACTCTTCTTGATTCACAAAAATCTTTCAGCAGTAAGACAACTTCCAAATTTATTTGCTCATTAAAACGAACCATATTTCTCATCTCGGTATGATTCCAGTGTATGCACATATTGTGAGCAATTAATGAATTGATGGTATTCATGAACCTTTGGTGGTAGCCTTATTAAACGTGTATAGTATATTATTTGTCTATTTCGGAACGGTTATGGCTGCTTTACCACAATGGTAGAAGTTTAATTCTGTTGTTTTGCGGTTCTGTTCCTTACGAGCATTGGTATCAGCATCTCTACTGTGGTGGTTAGAATTTTGTCTCGCTTTAACTCCATGTCGCAGCCTCTTTCCTGTGATGGATAACTCTTCCTTTGACAACTCACATGGGCTAACAAACCCGACTTTCAATGCACATTGCGATTAAAAATGGAAGGGACCCCACGGGCTGACTAAAACCGTCGTTATGAAGGCCTCAATCCAGGATTTATAGAATTTGAGGAGTTGACATTAACTCCCTTCATTAAAAACACGAAAATCCTTTGCGTTTCGTGTCATGTATGTATTTAGGGTATATTTTCCCGCTATAAAATTTTAAAAGACCACATTTGTGGATAATCCCTCAATCATATCTTCGCCGTCTTTCTTGACAAAATCCTGACCTCACTGAAAAAATACTTACATTCCCATTTAATCGAGAATTCGGCTCACTAGCAATCATAGTTACAATAGGAGTATACGCTGAAATGCCTTCTTTATCCTATCATACATTTGCTGTACTTGGAAAGTTTGGAGAATTGTCGCTGGTATTATCCACTGCAATGGAAAACAATGTGCTCGTTGCCAGTGTAGGATTACCATTATCCGAAACAGTAGTATTTATTTCATAACTGCCTATTTGCTCGTAACCCAAAGATGTGTCCAGATACAAAAATCACGTATTGGAATCTATATGAAAAGCGTATTTTCGTTTCCCAGCACTAATGGAACGTGCATCTTCACTATTCACTATTCAGCTATCCTGAATTCATTCGAGTTGTTTCGCTTATAGATATCTTGGATTCGCTTTGAGTACATTCTGGAGAATCGCCACTTTCACTCAAAAGTTCGATTTGCACTGTGATTATTTGAGTAAGTTGCTACGTTAATCCAGCAAGAGCCTGGACTGTTAAGGCGCATTTGAAGATTGCATCGCCCTATTTATCTATAGCACCTTCAATCAATTAGCTTGGAACAGAGATTGCAAATGAATGTGTCGTGTAAGGATCCCCCCTCCCCCCCTCCCAAAAAAATTGTCGATATACAGGGTGTTAATTAAGTACGTGCAGATATTTCAAGGAATGAATCTTTGACCGATTCCAATAGAAAAAGTTCCTATTAACATACGGTCGCAGCGGCTCCGTTTAAGAGATACAGAGTGTTTAAATTTTAATTTGGTTTTCTGTAAATATTTTTGGACACACAGATGAGTCAATCGGATTAAATTTAATATTTACGGGTTTTTTATGATGCAAAACCCAAATGTTATTTTAGTTTTTTGATCACCGATAGAGGGCGCTATGTACAGGGTTTCATCACGTTTAAATTGTCCCTAACTTTTTTGCCTCACACTGTAGGTCACTTTTGTTTTAAGGGCGTTATTGTACACTTAGTTTTATTCAAAAAAGTGCTCTTGGGGAATATCTATTAAATTTCATCCGATTGACTCATCTGTGTCCAAAAACATTCACAGGAAACCAAATTAAAATTAAAATTTAAACACTCTGTTCACTCTGGCCATATGTTGATAGGAACTTTTTGTATTGGAATCGGTCAGAGATTCATTCCTTGAAATATCTGCACGTACTTAATTAACACCCTGTATAAAAAATTGCAAAACTTGGTCTCAATTTACAGAATTGAAAACATCGTGGACATCTTGTAGAATGAAAACAGGAACTTTTTTCCAAGACGTGTTTGGCCGAATCGCTGTATTCTTACGTCCGTTAGCGCACCGAACTCATTTGTGCCAATATGTCCGAGACGCCCTGTATAAGAAAATTCAACTTACTTGGCCGAGGGACAGGTGGCAGCTGTGTGAGTGGAAAAACTGGCCAAAGCGGGATAAGACAGCCCCCTCAATCCAAAGATGAATTTTCCAAACAAATCAGAAAAATTACTTTCTGACTCTCGCTGACTTTCTTTGCATAATTCCTTAATCAAGTCCCTCGTTGTTCTGAGATCGCCACTTGTGGGTTGCTTGGGAATTGAATGGTCGAACTTGAGATTTGTTCGTCTTGATATCTCAGTCTCTCCATCCAGCTGCTTCTCTCCCTGTTCTCTAAGTGTCAATTTTTGGATAACTTTCGTCGTGGCTCCCGCAGCGTTATTGGAAAACGGCTCTAAAAGAAACGTCTCTTCGCAAATTATTTCATTGTAGATATTTTCGTCGATCGACAGCATACAGCGACTTGACGATTTCACTATATTTTCGCTCTTGGTCCTCTGCAAAAAAAAATAATAAATAATTAATAATTCAAAACCGATAAATTAACTGAAAATAAATTTAATTCCCCCTTTAAATAATTTTAGATTTTTTAGCAACATTATGATGGCGCAGGTTTGTCCGGATGCCAGAAGCGCTTCAGCCCGCCTGCAATTACGCTACGGTTTATCCTTTATTTGTTGACCGCCATGTTAGCATATTAACAATAAATATAATCGCCCTAATAAATTCAACGCCCCATTTATCAGAAGTTATTCTCGTCGAATAATTTCGCAAAATGGCGAAATGAATTCGCGTAAGCAAATCAACACTAGATTGTGCCTGGAATATGTCGATGTAAGCCAATAGATAGTGCGGAAACAATCGATCCTGATTTGTGTAGTATAGCATATTAGCAATTCCTACTAAACAGCCCTAATTGTTGTAAATATTATTGGGCCTTATTAACCTGAACTAAACAACATTTGAAGCATTAAAAACAAAACTTCGTAAAACGGTTCAACTTCATTCAGTGGTCTGTCCATAAATTGCCAGCGATAGCAACCGTGCACAGAGTTAGTCCATACATTTAGGCCACGCCCACAATTTTTATTTTAATGAAAAGAAAAAGTTTAGTTACAAAAGTTGCAGGGTTCGTCCTAAATCGCTAAAAAATATTAGATAACACAATAGATAAATATTGCAAAGTTAAAAAAAAAGATATAAAGCTTGTAAATTTATAACGAAAAACCTGGAATATTTTATAAAAATTAGATGGACCTTTATTTTCAGATTTCAAAAATATATAACATATTGACGTTTGGTTTAGCTGTTGTTGCGATATTTGCATTTAAAAAACGGGATTTGTTGTTTCCCCAAACCGTTGTTACCATGAATAAACAAATGAATGGAACTTCATTAGCAATTATTATTTATCCATTTATTATTTTCATCTTAGAAAAAATAAATTAATTTAGACCTAACGTAAAAAAATTGCATTTTAATACAATGAAACAAATTCATAAATTTTATTTTTTTTATATTGTTGAACAGGATAGTCCAAAAAACTCTGGCCTGACAAAAACATGTGTTTTTGAATGGAATACATCATATTTTGTAGCGAATACTAATTTTGTTGATAGTTATAAATATTTTTTTATTACGAAATGTTAATTTTTTTGTAGTTTTTGAATTAGTTCAAATTAAAATGAAGATGAAAGGAAAAATAACGTTCTCAAAATTCTCAAAAAATTCACGAGGTATTAATTGAATTATGTGAAAACTTCTCCAGCTAAAAATAGTAAAATATGTTCCTAATATATGTTTTTAATTTTCGAGATATTTTATGCAAGGTGTGAAATGAAATATTCAATTTTCCACATTTACAGTGCCTCGAACTCGACTTTATGAAATGAAACCTTGTTTTTTTTTTTTAACGAATTCTCCTTTTACTTCAATCAACTTAAAATTCTATTCTGTAAGTGTAATCAAAATAACGCATTATTAATAAATTATCAGATAAATGTGTAATTAACTGCTTAAATAGAAAAAAAAGGTAATTTATAGTATTAGTCAGCTACGTATGTATATATCATTCGAAAGGGACTTAAAAGAAGAAATGATTAAAAAAATACAGAGTACTCCATTGAAAAAAAATCGAGTTTGAGGCACTTGAAATATGAAAAACTTGGATTTTTTACACCCTACATGAAATTAAAAAATATATATATATATATATATAAATATATAAAAATATATAAAAATATATAAAAATATATAAAAATATATAAAAATATATAAAAATATATAAAAATATATAAAAATATATAAAAATATAATAATATATATGGGTAAAACCACCCTTTTTTTTAAATCCACAAGTTTCAAACCATTTAATCAACATTTTATTAATTTATTGAGAATCTTCAGAAGCTAATTTTTTTTCATTTCTTTTTTTATTAAAATAAATTAACTCGAAAATTGCGAATTTTGTTTCATATTTTGCAATAAGAAAAAATACTTATAAATTTAAAAAAAAAGTATCCGTAACAAAATATAGGGTATTCCATTTTGAACATTGAATTTTTGTCATGCCATGGTTTTTTGGACCTTCCTGTAATTTCAAAAATAGTAAAAAAGAAATATTCATAAAAAACTTTTATATCAAAGTTTTTTTCTAAACTTTACAATTTTTGAGATGAGGTAGTGGGTCATACTACGTGAACCGTCCTAAACAAAGTAGGTAGACACACATTGTGAGCTATTAGTTTGAAAACAAACACATGCGTTTGTACCATGGATGGAACAAGGAAAGAAATTGTGGAGTGTAAAAGTTATTCAACCACAATATCCCCTACCTTGTCTCAGTGCTTAAAATGTATTAAACTATCCCTGTATACAGGATTATTAAAATTTACTGCTGACCATTGGGATCTTGAACAATGTAAGAGATATGAAGTCGGTGAATTTAAAGCAAATGTGTGCAATTTGTGCTGAACGAAACTATATATAAAAATTTAGAAAATTCAAATTGCTTCTGGAACCAATCGAGAGAAACTGATATTTGTTAAAACTGTATTTATTTTATTTTGAGTTTATTTGAAGATATGGTTAAGAATAAATACTACTTCTACATCAGCAATTTCCTTCTGTCTGAAAGGATCATCGGATTTTTGACATTGCGTTTCGGCCTTTTGAAACCATCATCAACGTCAAATTTTTAAACACGGAACTATATTATTTTGGCCTGAAAATATTTTTGAGAAATGAGGAAACATCACGACTGGGCCATTGTGAATCCTCTTTACCGCACAAAACAAAAAAGATAATCCCGGTTTCTTTTCCTTTCAGCTACTCTATTAGAAAGGGAAGGAAAATGCAAACCTCATGCAAAAATATATATTTCTTTCACTGCTCCATCAACCTTTTAAATTACTCCCGCATATACTTATATTTTCCGACATATGTCTCACGACGTCAGTGTAGATATCTACTTTGCACACACATTCCTGATGAAACCACTAAATAGAAACACGTGTCGCTGAGTTGTCCAACATCCCCTTCCTTGCGACTGAAACAGTCATGAACATTTGTGCAAAGGCCGTCACTATGATCGTCAACGTCCTTTCATACATTATACGTATATTTTTTCATTTTCAGATATTTTTGCAAAAGTTATTTACCTCCCCTTTACGATATGATCATTCGGTTTCGGCACATCCGATATGGTTACCTAAATCGTTTTGAAAAAATTTCAGCTTAAGTTTTTGTGATAAGGTAATGGACCATCTGTGTGAATCACTCTGTACACTCGCATGTCTTACGAGGTCAATACGTAGAAACATGTGTCGTCGGGTTCCCGGGTTACCAAACATCCTCTTTCGATTTTTATCGGTTCGGAAAATTGTGCAGAAATGCTGCTAACACTTTCCTAACGTCTCAAGATTTCATTTTTCCGAGCGTGGGGCCTCTCCGTAGCAAAACTAGTTTCAACTTTACCTAACTTACAGATGAGTTTAAATTTAGTTTATAACGTTTCAATTATTGCTTTATTTATTGCCCGTAATTCGCTTTCAAAAATCATATTTATCTATTTTATATCTACAGTAGTGGTCAAAATTATAGCAACTTTTTAAAATTTCAAATAATTTAGACTTAACGGCCTAAATTCAAAATCGGTTTTGAAAATACGATTCTACAATGACTGTTGATGATAGAAGTATATAACAATAAATAATTTATATATAAAAATAAAAAAATATATTCATTTCGACCTGGACAAAAATATAGCAACTTTTTCAAAATAACTATAAAAAGTAATAAAACTTCAACAAATTACAAAAGGATTGTTCAATAATTAATATTTTGCATAATACCCTCGTTGCTGAATAACTTCTGCACGTCTTCGTGGCATTGAATTTATTAAATTGTTGATGTGATTGTTATCACTACTTTTCCAGGCTTCTTGAAGTGCCTGAAATAAATCCTGTAAATTGGAATATATATTATTCCGAATTTTATTATCCACATATTCCCACAAATTTTCTATGGGATTGAGATCGGGAGATTGCGACGGCCAAGCAAGAACTTCCATCCTTTCCTCTCTAAACCATTCTGAAACAAGTTTCGATTTATGTTTGGGGCCATTATCTTGTTGGAAAATGCTTCTTAGTGGCATGGTTTCTTCAAGATATGGTTGTGAATGATTCCTGGGGATATCTCGGTACATGAACAGATCCATGCGACCTTCTATTTTGTGAAGCGGACCCATACCAAAACCAGAGAAACAACCCCAAACCATAATCGAAACTCCTCCATGTTTTATGGTTGGTAAAACAAACTTCTTTTGCAACCTTGCACCTTTGGGTCGTCTGACGTATGATGGGCCATCGCTTTTGAATGAGCTAAATTTAGAACTCATCGCTGAAAACTACCAATTTCCACAGTTCAGATGTCCAGTGTTGGTGATTCTGCGCAAACTGAAGTCGAGCTTTCGCATTCTTCTTAGACAGCAATGGTTTTTTCGCTGGGCGCCTACCAAATAATCCATTTTGCACTAATCTTCTTCTTATGGTCTTGGAACTGATACGAGCCTCTAAATGTGATTTTACATGAGTGGATGATAGAAATGGATTTTTTTGACATATTCGAATTATCCATTTATCAGTTCTTTTTGTAGTTTTCCTGAATTTTTTACAGCTGCTTCACTTCCTGTTTGTCCGAATTTGTAAATAATTCTAGATGCAATTGACTTATGCACTTCATACAGCTCAATGATCATTTTCCTGATCTCTAATGAGATTGTTTTACCTCGACCCATAGTGAAAATCGTCGATTTAATTTAGAATACAAAACGTCTTTTCTCATAGGAATTGTTGATATTCCGTTTGGATGCATTTTAAACATCAACGGTTGTGGAAGATAAATAATATAAAAACGTATGTTGGGTTTAGCCGAATAGATACATTTTATTTAAAATTTTTAAAAGTCGCTATAATTATGACCACTACTGTATATGAATCGGGCACTAAATTAGCTATGCGGCGCTATATGAAGCTTTGAGCTCTTGTAATCTTAAAAAACTAAACAAAAAGGTATTAAAAAGTTATACTGACCGATGGGAAGTTTGCTGAGGTCATTTGAATAACCGAATTAATCTTCGTTCTGTCGAGGCAAGTGTCCAAGTCCTTACTTTTCTCGATAAGCAGGCTAGTTTCTTTGGCCCCAATCACCTTGTAAGTAGTCTTGCATATTCCTCTAACATCTTCCTCCTCCCCAACGTAATCAAGGTCAAACCGTTTCATGCTGTTCTGGATCAAAGACAAAATCCCGCGTTTGAAATTTAGAGGATAATTTTTTTCCTTCTCGTCTGGACATATTTCATAGACGATTCCGTCTTTGAAGGCGAACCTTAGGGTGGCTTCGCTTATCATGTCGGAAAATAGCTGACTATTAGTGGAAGTGGGATTTTCTTCATTGTCTCTTGAGGCAGTTTCGCTTAATGTAATGTCCGAAAGGGTCAGCAAGCCATCACAGGGCGTCAAGAAATTAAACGTTACGTCAGCATCGATGAACAACTTTGATTGGTTTTTGCTTGTCCCGTTAAATAAGCTGCTGGCCTCTATGGAATACTTGTAGATGTAGTACTTGTCTGCCTTGTATTTGAACTTATTATCTGGAAACGTAAAACATGTAATCAGATAACTCGAGTCGAATAGAGAATGTCATTCAAACCTCCTACCGAGGAGGGCTAAATAGATATTTTATGCCACTTTGAGAACTCTTTAACTATCGAAATTTCGATAACTCACGCAATTCTTTTGACGTAAAAAAAAAAGAATAAAATGAAGCTGTCCTAATCCTAATCTGATCAGCTGAGCTATTTAGAATCCATCGACGAAGAATAGAGCGATCCAAACCAAGCAAAACCTCATTAACGTGATGTTAGAATACAAAACAAAGTGGGGTCGCTACGACAATGCCATTTCTGCGATGGAAAAAGAAAGGAAACGCATGGAGCGTGCTACTTAAGAGAGACAGTAACCCCGGGCTTAATAAAAGGAAAAGGTACGAATCGAAGGTGGCATACAATGGGGGTGCAATAACCCCGACCCTTGAGGTGACGATACAGTTAAGAGGAAAAAATGGATGACCAGTACCAACGTCTGCACCTGCCAAAAATTTTAAAGCAATTGACAGCCGTATGTTCAGGCCCCTCGACGCTGACGATTTAGTCCCTAGGGACTGTTCCGGGCCGCTACATGCTTCTAGGATGAGAAAACTCGCGGTTATTAGCGGATAGGAAATCCCACCCTGTCCGGTTGCCACATCTGATCGGTTGTCTTTAAAAGATTTTCCACGAGACAAAAAACAGCCATCTTTTTGCTAATTTCCAAACGTTCTTACATGAAATTGTCTTACAGGGTGTTTGGTTTACCGATACGCATCCAAAAGAGGGTGGTAGGTAGGATGATTGTGAACGTATTTGATCATATATACTATTATACCAAGCGTCACGCTTTTCCAGATGTCGCCATTTTTCCGAATTTTACCAATTTTCGCTGTTTATTT
This sequence comes from Euwallacea fornicatus, assembly GCF_040115645.1. Taxonomy (NCBI): domain Eukaryota; kingdom Metazoa; phylum Arthropoda; class Insecta; order Coleoptera; family Curculionidae; genus Euwallacea; species Euwallacea fornicatus. The sequence goes on from NC_089573.1 coordinate 2,101,034, forward strand.
CCGTGTAATTTACAATAAAAATTTGATAGAACATTTGTTGTGACTCTATCGGTTTTCGCATAAACTTGAATACGTATTTTATCGATATCAAACATGTAGTAGCATCTGCATATGAAAAAAGAAAAATGTGATGCTTTAAAATTCCAAAAATGAATTTCTCTAATATCAAACCTTGACTTTCTAAATAACTAAAGAGGAAGATGCAAATGGAAGAGTCGTTCAAATATCTTTAAAAACTTCTTTGACCGTTGAAAATCATACTTCAAAACGATGGATGTCCGGTCCATTATCAGAGAACAATAAAAGAGTTTTTAAATAATCAATTTCCTGAAAGATGGATAGAACGAAATGGACCGATATTACGGCCTGCCAGATCTCCAGATCTCACCCCAGTTGACTGTCATATCTGGGGACGAATGAAAGAACTGGTATACAATGAGGAAATTCATGATCGAGACCATCTCATTCAAAGAATGAATGAGATGAAAAAATCAAAAATGGCGACATCTGGAGAAGCGCGACGCTTGGTATAATAGTATATATGGTCAAATACGTTCACAATCATCTTACCTACCACCCTCTTTCGGAGGTGTATCGGTAAAGCAAACGCCCTGTATAACGATGCAAAGCTTTAGAATAAAATTTGAAATATGCGCGGTTAAGTTATAATCCATATTATAAACGCACAGTGGTGGCCAAAAGTATGGGAACATTATTTATTTTAAAATTCTACAGTTTTGCACCATCGAAGGAAAGTAATATGTATTTGATTGAAAAGATAATATTAAATAACACTAAATCAAAACGGAAATGGAAATAAAAAATAATCTATATTGACTTTATTGCACTTTAATGAAAAACTGCTGGTCAAAAATATGAAAAATAAAATATGTAATTACACTGTTTTTTCAATAACGTTCGTCAAATATTCAATACTTTGTTGCATAACCCTTTGGCTTAGTAATTGCTGCACAACGTCGTGGTATAGAATCCACCGGAGAAGCGTTGCGTAGAAACGTTTTTAAATTCTTCATTTAATAAACTGAATAATTCATTAACCCTGATAATCTTGTTTTGATGAACATGGTCCAAATGCTCGCAGAGATTCTCTATGGAGTTTAGATTCGTTAACTGGAACCGTCAATCCATTAGAGGGACATTATTTTCGTTTAACCAATTTTCATCTAAATTCAATCTACAACTGGAATCATTATCTTGCTGAAAAGCCATCGGAACGGCATTTCTTTTTCAGCGTGACGCATGATGATATTTTTCAACACGATTCGATAGAGAAAACGATCCATGGTACCTTTGATTTGAATGAACGGCTCAGTATCAGATCTAAAAAAACAGCCCCGCGCCATCACGCTGCCCCCTCCGTATTGCACGGAAGGTAATTGATAGGTTGATGAGGTTTTGGTCTTCTGACATATTTTTGCCATCACTACCAAATAGCTGGAAATTACTTTCATCATTAAAAAGGACACCATTTTGTTTAAAAATGTTTTTTTTTTACTCTAACTCTTCCGTTGGGTAGAACCCAGCATAAATCAGCGGCATCGCTGGGTTCCAATTAGGCCTTAAAGACGTTGGGACAATTCCAATATACATCTGCTGCATCGCACTTCGCGATGCAGCATTTACCCCCACGTGCCTAAACCCGGCCACGGTGATGGCACTGGTTCCTTGATTTATCGCTCTTCCGATTTATGGGGGGCACCAATAAAAATACCAAAGGAACCAGCGAGCCACATCTGGGCTTTGACCGTGGAGATTTTTGGAAAAAAAGCTTCTCACGAACCAGGGGGTGTTGTCGGCAGGGATTGGTCAAGGGCTTATCGTGGTGATCTCCCTCCAGCCCCACCATCCCTGGGAGGCAAAAAATCCAACAGATCTTAGGGACATTATCTCAAAATCAATGTTCGCGAACACTCTCTCTCCCGTTTTCTCGGACACTTCCCGATCCGCGAACGCGAAACTCTCTGTCTCAAACCTCTGTCTCAAACATTACCAAAAAACCACGCGAACGGAACCAACCCTCTTGCTCCCAACTCTAACTCTGTTATACCCTAAATATTCACGGTCAGTCGCTCAACTCTCTCTCTCTCTCTCTCGTTTTCTCATATACTTCCCCGGTTCGTGAGAGCGAAACTCTCTGTCTCAAACCTCTGTCTTGTAACTTATATGTAAAACACCTCTCTAACCGTACATGTAAACCTTCTCAGATCTCGTGCAACCCAGTACCGCCACTGTAAATCTGTAGTGTATGTAAAGTTGTAAAACTGTAGTGTGTAAAATAGAGTGATATCTGTAGTGTGAAGTAAATTCATTAGTTCGTGCTATGGAGTTTGTTTTCCCCGAACCCTTGGACCCCATATATCTCAATTGACGAAGCGTCAATCTCGTCTCTCAGCGTCTGGGCCTTCGACTCGTAACAACTCTCACCAGCGAAAGGGAGATACCTCTTCAGGTGCCTTGTGAGGCAGTCGATTCTGTTATACAGAGACTAAAAGCCCCTGGCCTAAACATCTTCCAAATAATCCCTGAGCATTTAGCCGTTTGTTAAGAGTTCGTGATGGTGCCGAAATGGCCATATCTCTAATTTTTTTGACGATTTCAAAATAATTTTTTTTTGTATTTCTACCAATGAAATTTGATTCATTAAATTTTCTTCAGCCCTTTTGCTCAGTACTGTAGGTCTTCCTGTTTTTAAAGCGATTGCAGTTGCGCCTCTTTGATTGTATTTTTCAATTATTTTTGAAACAAACCCCGTCAAAATATTTAAACTTCGGCCTATGTTAATCTGCGTAACTCTTGCCTTGTGTAGGATAATATTTCATTTTTTAAGGTCCGATGAAATGCATCTTTATTGCAAATAGCACTTGTAGATATTCAACACAAATGCATTTATTCAAGTCAAAGCAAAAACGAAATACACTCACTTTCGCATGAAATGCACCACCCAGTAATACTAATAATTCAGTCTTGGTAACTTTGGCAAAATAATGCTTCATAATGGAGTATCAAATTATCAGACTTTCAGTAAAAAGATACGACACTTGTTAATTAAAAAATTAATAATGAGTGACATCGCCTTGTACGGCAATGCGAGCACGTGCTCTTCGCGGAATGCTTTGCAACAAATGATCAATATCCTCCTGGGGTGTTTCATTCCATGCTACCTCAAGATGATGTCGTAGGTCATCCGCATTGTTTGGAGGCCTCGGTAAATGTCGAAGATGGCAACTCATCATGTCTCAAAGATGTTCGATGGGCGATAGGTCCGGTGACCGTGCAGGCCAAGGCAGTATTTCCAATTGTGCTTCTTCCAGGTATTGTCGAGTAATGTTCGCACTATGTGGTCTTGCATTATCCTGTTGGAAAATGCCATTTGGTGAAGTTTGCATGAAGGGTACTGATACTGGCCTCAGAACGTTGTTAATGTAGCGACGTGCGTTTAGGGTGCTTGGAATGAACACAAGAGAAGATCTTCGACCAACACATATCGCACCCCAGACCATAACATAAAGCTGTGTGGCGCCTTCCACAAAATTGCAAATTTCTTCTTTCACCTCGGTATCGTCTGACTCTTCTACGACCATCATTGATCCATAAACAAAATCGCGACTCGTCACTGAAGACGATATTGTTCCACTCATGACTCCCATCAACTCGTTCTTGACGCCAGGCCAATCTGGAAGTTTGGTGTTGGACGGTTAGTGGCAGTCGTAGATTTGGGCGGTATGAATGTAGGCCAAAAGACGAAATTCTTCTGTGAAATGTTGCCATCGACACCCGACGATTTAGGGCTCCCATCCAATCTACTGCAACAGACATTGTTGCTTGAAATCGATCACCAATGGCCATCCGTCTAAGAAGTCGATCTTCACGTGCATTGCTGCTACGGGGAGGACGTCCAGCTGGACGATGTTGCTGAACCCTTTCTTCAGACCATGAAGACCATATTCTCGCAATCGTGGTGTGGTTCCGATTCATTCTTCGGGCAATCTCACGAAGAGAAAGTCCACCCTCCTTCATGCCGGTAATTCGCCCTCTATCGAAATCAGAAACGTGGGAAAAATTTCGACGCTGTCTCACTGGAAGCATCTTGAGATGTCTCGTTCACAGTTCAACAACAAAATAAACTGATACTTCCATGTAAATATTATTTTATTTATTTACAATTGAATAAAAAATCTAAAAGGTCGATGATAAAAAAACCACCAGCATTCTTTCTTTTTTACTGAAAGTCTGATCGTTTGATACTTCATTATGAAGCGTTATTTTGCCAAAATTACAAGACTTAATTGTTAGTAACACTGGGTGATGCATTTCACGTGAAAGTGAGTGTACAACCTATTCGGCGTTTAGTGCGCAGACTTTGGGCGATCGAACTTAGATCTTATCCCCAAAAAACCTAAGAGCTAACATCGATTGAATATTTACAAGAAATATTTTGTTTATCTATTACATAAGAAGTTTTAAAGGAGAAAGATTAAAATAATAGCGTTCGGGTCATGTAGCGTAAGAAACAATAAGTTTCCATACGTTGGGCCACCATGGTATGTATATAACCAATGACCGCTGACTGATTGATACATAAGGCTGTTTTTTCTCTACTTCTCAACAGGACCTATTAATTTCCTTTTTGTGTTAGTAAGTAGCTCAGGGTACATTCTTAACGTAAATGAGGACTAAAATTAAAATTTTCTGAAAATTAAGAGGTTTATTAATGTTTTTTCGTGTTAACAAGTCGCTGGCTTTTTCTTTGCTAAACTGTATATTCCTGGAGCGGAGCTGATTAAGTTCCCGGCTCTAAGATAAGCCCTAGCAGTTTCATGAACTTTCTGAACATAAAGAGTTAATTATATCATTTTTCTTCTGATCGATACAACCGTGACTTTTGCCTCATTAAATTGCAATGTCCAAAAACGGCATTGCCCAATTTTCTACCCTAACTATATAGACTCCACAACGTATTATCAACGTAGTTTAAATTACGCCCCGTATTTTACACTTGTTAACGAAATTAACGTAGCAGAGTCCAAATGCGATCGTACGAGCTGCCAAGAGGAACTCCGTAATGGTGGGCCCTACGACACTCCAGATCTGATCACTCCAGAAATTGTGGCGAAAAACCACAAAACTGTACTGGGAGATAGACCAAATGTACCGTACATCACATTTTGATCCAACAATTCGATATGAGAAAGCCGTGCAAAAGATGAACAAAAACGGCGCCGTGAGAAGGTTTCAAGGGAGTGTTTGGCAAAGTTTCGCAGCAATAAAGCCGAGTTTTTGTGTCGATTAATAACCATGAATGAAACATGGGTCCATCATTTCGCTTCTGAGACGAAAGAGCAGTCAAAACAATGGATTCGAAGGGGAGAATTGGCTCTAAAGAAGGTGAAAACCCTTACATCTGCAGAAAGTGGCGGCGTCGGTTTTTCGGGATACACGGAAGATAATTTTTATTAATTATCTCCTTAAAGGAAAAACAATAAAACGAGAACATTATACGAATTTATTGCAGTGGTTGAGCAAAGAAATTTGGAAAAAACGACCGTATTTGGGGAAAAAGGGAAGTTGTTTCATGAAGGCAACGCACCAGTCCGCACTTCCGTCATCGCGATGGCCAAAATCAATCAACATTTCCAGTTTTTCCCTACCCGCCCTATTCGCCAGATTTAGGCCCCTCAGATTATTTTCTATTTCCAAACTTGAAAAGTGGCTCGGTGGAAAGAGATTTATCAATAATGAAGGGGTGGAGTCCGACGTTGATGCCTATTTTGAAACATCCAAAACTTCTTACTATAAAGAAGATATAGAACATCGCTGGGAAAAGTATCTCAATCTCAAAAGTTACTACATTGAGAAATAACGTAATATTTAATTTTTTTTTTCTTTAAGCGTTTGGCCGGATACTTCTGGGACTATCCTCATATTTTATACAGGGTGGTCCAATAAGAACGTCTCGGACGATTACGGCTTTATTATTGGTTTTGATGAAAAATTGTTTTTGCACTTATATGTGCGACCTTATAAGGCACATTTTAAAAATATTGTCATTCATACGGGGTGCGCAAAAAAAGATGCAATGCAAACTTACATTTTTTTTTTAAAACCGAACACCCTATATTTTTTTTAATATTTGAAATTAGAAGAAAAAAATAGTAGAAGTTTGTATAACGCTCAATAGGTATGAAACAAATACTTCTTGAGAAAATTAAAGAAATGCAAAAATGCAAGGGTCAAGAAAAATTTTGTTTTCTACGTGAGATGAACGAATTAATTATCGTTTTTTGACCGGTACGTCTTAACAACAGATACTTCTTCAGGTTGAAAAAAGTTCTCTTGAAATTTCATACACAGGGTGAGCAAAAATATTGATTGCATCTTACTCACTCATGATTTAGAACGTCTTGCTTATTTTAAATGGAATGTAGCCATTTTTATGTATTCATTAGAATCACTATTTAATACCCTTTCACGTTATACCATATACTTATCTTTAACCGTTTCTCGTAAAATGAGGTTTTATTTCATTTTGAATAGCAACAAGTACTTTCAGAGTGTGCTTTGGATTCGTTTCCATGGTTACAAAAACAAAAACATTAGATTGTGATAATTTTCCGAAAAATTTCACAATTTTTCAAAATATACATTCGAAATGACCATTATTTTGGAAGCAAAGCTTAATGCGCTTTTGAAAAGGCAATTTCACTTTTAATAATGTTTCTGGTGCGATTTTCCCAAAAGGCGTTCCGGATTCGAATTTTCATATTCTCTTTCGTTGTCGGTGATTCTTGATAAACTATATCTTTAATATATGGATGCGACGAGGAGGATCTCAGCTGTGATCAGCAAGATCGTCCGATCTTACTTGCACGGATTTCTTTTTATGGGGGAACTTTTTATCCATTCATTTCACGTAGAAAAAAGAATTTTTCTTGACCCCTGCATTTTTGTATTTCTTTAATTTCCTCAAGAAGTATTTGTTTCAGACCTATTGAATGATATACAAACTTCTACTATTTTTTTCTTCTAATTTCAAATAGTTAAAAAAATATAGGGTGTTCGGTTTAAAAAAAAAACGTAAGTTTGTATTGCATCTTTTTTTTTGCGCACCCCGTATAAATGACAATATTTTTAAAATGTGCCCTATAAGGTCGTACATATACAGTGGTGGAAAAAAGTATGAAATATTTATTATCTTGCTATTTATTGTTGCTAGGGTTGTATATCATTTAATTCAAAAATGCCTGAAATCTATTTAACATTCACAGATAAATTCACAATAAAAATTGTTGCAATTGGATAAGTATTACATTTTTTATAGGGCAAGAATGAAAATTGCTTGGAAAAAAGTATGGAATATTTTCGTTTTATTTCCAAACAAAGATCGAAACAGTCACAAAATTAACATTTTGTGGCAAAACCTTTTGCATCGATTACTGCCTGACAACGTGCTGGCATAGAATCTACAAGCTTCAGCAACATCTCCACGGGAATTTGGTGCCACTCTTCCTGGATGGTTTGAAGAAGTTCGACTTTATTGCTAATAGGTTTTGATTTAATTCGCCTGTCTAACATTTCCCACAGATACTCAATTGGATTGAGGTCAGAGGACTGAGAGGGCCAATCCAGTACGACCACATGATGACTCAAAAACCACTCCTTTACGACTTTAGAAGTATGCTTGGGATCGTTATCTTGCTGACAGATCCAACGAAGTCGCATTTCTTCTTCGGCAAAAGGCAACATATTATCCTCCAAGATTTGTCGATATTGATAGCGATCCATTTTGCCCTCTACAGGAACCACAGGTCCAGTTTTGCGTCGCGTAAAACATCCCCAAACCATTACGCTCCCACCACCGTGTTTGACAGTAGGCGTTCAGGTACTTTACATTGTACTTTTGGCCAACTGGACGTCCAACGTATACTCTATCGTCAGAACGGGACAAATTAAACTTACTCTCGTCACTCCAAAGGACGATGTTAAATTTTTCTTGAGTCCATGATAAATGGGACTTTGCAAATTTTAAATCTGTTCTTCTTCGAAAGCAATGGTTTTTTAATTGCAACTCTACCAAGAAGTCCTACATCTATCAGGCGATTTCTCACAGTTCCACTTGTTAATTCCAAATTAAATTGCGAGGTGATTTCTTCAGTAATTTGCCCTGAGGTTTTTCGGGGATCTTTCATAGAGATGCGTTTGATTGCTTTATCGATCATCGGGGTAGTTTTTTTAGGACGACCTGACTTCCTTCGATTTTGAACGTTTCCCCGAGTTCGAAATTTGTTAATTTTTTTCGAAACGGCACTCTGACTGATTTTTAAAGTTCTTGCCGGTTCGCTTTGAGTACGACCACTTTGGTAGAGTTCTACAACTCCCGCCCTAAATTGAGGGGCGAAACATTGGTTTTTAGCCGCATTTGGAAAATAAACAATTAGTTGTTAAGGCCTGCGGTGAACTGAAACGAAATAGGACGAAAAACGGCAAAATATTCCATACTTTTTTCCGGGCCAAAAATTTCAATAGGCAAAACATGATAAACATTGATATAATAAACTAAAGAATATTTTATACTACAATGTAAAATCTTTAATTTAGTTTTAATAACAGTTAATGAACATTTACTAAATATTCCACACTTTCTTCCACCACTGTAAGTGCAAAAACAATTTTTCATCGAAACCATTAACGAAGCCGTAATCGTTCGTGGCGCTCTTATTGGACCACCCTGTATATGCCGAACGGGGTCGAAAAATGCCTTACTTTAATTTAACCTCGGCAAAAACTCATTGATCCAAATTGGCGAACTTAAGACGTGTTAGGGACTCTAAGTTATTGGCTTTTGTTTCTATTTTTTTTTATTGTTGTTAATGTTAGGTTTATTGTGTATTGGCATTTATTCTCTTAAGTTACGCCTATGTACTGCGATACTTATTCGGAGAATACCATCTGGGTGCCAGACCACATGGCCCATCAGGCCAAAGCTAAGGGTACGCTTTGGTTGGGGAATGTGCTACTAGTCGAAAGAAGCTTTCTCTATAGGGGCTACTGCTTTGATGGTCAATTTGTTGGACCCGCGATATTCCCAGAAAAGCGACCAGTATAGATATTCCCCAGATGGCCACGAGTTATGGGATTCGGTGTAGCCATAGCTTATAATGGTTCTTGGTGGTGGTGCGCCCCTGGTTGGAATTCTTCGGGGTTAGTACTTAAGGGATAATCGGAGCAATTTTCGCTCCTTTTTCTGCTCTTCATTTTGTCTTGTCGGGTGAAAGCTGCGTCGGTGTCGGGATGTGATCCGAATCATATCGTGTAACCCGCCCAGTAAGCATTCTCCCTCTTCTTTACTTAGACCAAGATTCTTACATTCTTTTGAGATAAGTGCAAAGTTAATACGATCCATTTTTACATAAAACAAAGTGTCTTTGTCGTGTTTCATTTATCGAAGGAATACCCTTAACAAGACGAAACACGGAAAAAGTGCCGCAAAAACAGCATTGAGGATACTACGAAGACAAGCATTAGCAACTAATGTTTAAGCTTTGAAACAGGCGAAATTAAACTAACGATATTCGCCAATATCGAACACTGAATTAAACCATTTTCCATGGAGATACTAAAAATTGCACGAACCCGAATAATAAAGCAGGATGTCAGACCCACACTTCACTTCCATTATTATCGCAAAGAGGATTCAAGACATCAAGAAAAAATGTCTCCGGGAAACTGTGGTATTATTCGGCATACACCACACTATACATTTCCAAGGTGGAAAAAATGGCAGCGGGAACATAGTAAGTGTGTACAATAAGATAACGCTTTAGGTATACGATACTATTGTGTATTGCGCTCCATCTTCTTGGCATTATCGCCTAACACTTTGTCATTTTCTTGCACACGTGTATTGTCCATTTACCATGGAAGGAACCGCTAAATGTGTTTTCCTCGTAAAAGTCGCTTATTACCTTCTTTCGGGAAAGCACATAACGCTTCACACCAGACAATTTTGCCTTGATTAAAGGGCGGTAGTGGATCAATTTAAAGCCGGCGTATATAGAGGATTACGATACAATTTAGCAACCGGCAATGCTGCCAATCACGGTCATTAGCGATAAAGTTAGTATAAAAGCTGAAATGAAAATAAAAACGGAACTACTAAAAACGAGTTAATTGAAAGGCAATTTCGCTTCTCAATTGAATATTTATCAGTAGGGTGTTTTGGCTAAACCCGTAGGCGAATTTATCACCTGCAAACAAATTGTAGTATAATTTTCGTATAGCACTGGAATCGACAATTTGTATTCTGGATAAAACGCATTAGGCCGTTCGAGGGTTTCGGTGAAGTTTAAAATGGGAGCAAACGCTAAACGGGCCAAAATGGTTTGTTCCTCTTTCCCGAGCGGCTATAAAATTGGGAGAATCCGGCTTATTCGATCAGTTGACGGAGTTTCAGGTTTATTTTGCCTTAATCCCTCTACTTTCTTGATTCAATAAGTAGCGAATCTTCTCTTTTAAGTTTTGCCCGGAAAATGCGAGCAGGCATCAGAATTTCTACCTCTCCAACTCTTTAAAGGCATGAATACCTATAGCCAGCAAATTTAACGCTATTTACCAAACCATTAAAAATCGGCACAACTGACTAATAGCCTCGATATATTTTTTAACACGTGAATAAAACTTCACTAAATAAATCCCTGTATAAACAATTTTCAGCCCATGAATAACGGATCAACTCACATTTAAAATAGCGCGGTTATTCTAAAAGGTGTTCCATCTGGTAGTCATTTTTTGAACTATCAATTTGAAGTATGCCAGATTTACAAACTTTCATATCCATGACGGATGTGAACTGTCAAAAGTGTGACATTTGCTGATACGGTTTCGCTTACAACGCAACAACGCATTTTAGTTATCCAAATTTATTACGAAAATGGCCGTTCAAAAAAAATATATGTTTCGCAAATTACGTGAAAGTGTCGGACGACATGCCTATTTTGATGCTAATTTTGAAGAAACTGATTCAGTGGAGGGTCGCAGAGCATACCAACATGTTCGTCCAGCTCGTAGTCGAGATGTTGTGGCCACAGTGAGTGAAAGTGTTCGTGATCAACCATCACCATCGATCCGACATCGTTCCCAAGAATTAGGCCTCAGCAACATTATGGCGAATTTTGCACGTTGATCTTCATTTGCATCCATGCAAAATTCAATTAACGCAAGAACTAAAGCCAGCTGACCACTTGCAGCGGCGCGTTTTTGTTAACTGGATGCTGGAAAGAATCGATGGATTTTCAGCAAAAATCATCTTTTCCGACGAAGCACATTTTTATCTTTCTGGCCACGTTAATAGACAAAACTGTAAGTTATGGGGAGCTGAAAATCCTCACGAATATCATCAACAGCCTATGCATGCCGAAAAAGTGACTGTGTGGTGTGGCCTATGGTTTGGCGGAGTTTTTTTTTTGAAGATCGTGAAGAAAAAGCCGTAACTGTCAACGGAGATTGTTATCGTGGCATGATATCGGAATTTTTATGGCCAGAAATTGATCGGATTGGTGCCACTGATCTTTGGTTTCAGCAGGACGGAGCAACAGCGCACCCATCTCGCGAAACAATCCACTTATTGCATGAAAAATTTCCGGACCGCATAATTTCACGAAATTCTGGACGTCGATTGGCCCCCGAGATCGTGCGATTTGACTCCATTGGACTTCTTCCTATGGGGTTTTCTGAAAAGTAAAGTGTGTGCCAATGCTCCCCAAACAATTCAAGATCTGAAGCGCAATATTCGAACCGAAATTACGACCATAGACCCGTTGATTCTGCAAAAAGTCATTGAAAATTTTGATGTTCGGATGATGTCCTGTAAACGGAGCCGTGGTGGCCATATGTGCGATGTCGTGTTCCATACATAAAATGGCAAAGTGTTTAGGCCAGGGGCTTTTAGTCACTGCCTAACAGAATCGACTGCCTCACAAGGCACCCGAAGAGGTATCTCCTATTTTGCTGGTGTGAGTTATTGATTCGAAGGACCAGACGCTGATGCGTCAATTGATTGTAAACGGGGTTCAAGGGTTCGGAGTAAACAAACTCCGTAGCACAAATTAAGTAATTTACTTTACACTACAGATATCACTCTAATTTACACTACGTATTTACAACTTTATATACACTTTATATATATATATATATACAGGGTGGCCCATTGAAAACGAAACAGAGGCATTTGCGGGTACTTAACGGATAACTCCACAGATGCTTCAAAATGTTAGGACTCGTTTTGAACAGAACTTGTATTACTGTATGGAAGCTAATGGTGAGCAGTTTGAGTATCTTATCAATTAAAAGAACTTTTGTTAATGTTTTACTATTAATTTTCCTAATTTACGATTTTAACAGAGCATTCCACTTGTTGGCAATTTAATCACATTTTTCCAAATTTCTCGAAAACTACTGAATAAAAGTTAGTTAATTTGGGTATCATTATAACGAGAATCGAAAGACCTTTCAAACAAGGTGCTACTCGACCATACTTTCCATTTAAGATTTTAAGGGTTTAACTCGCCCCGGCTAGGGTGTTGAAGTGAAAGGAGCGAGTATACGTTTATAATGTGTCCCCCTCGAATATAAAGTTCACTTGTCCGAGCATTTTTCAAATGTACATTTCCAAGTACCCGCAAATGCCTCTGTTTCGTTTTCAATGGGCCACCCTGTATATTTTACAGAGTCGGTACTGGGTTGCCCGAGATCTGAGAAAGATACGTATAAAGTTTGAAGGGTGACTTGTAAAAGAGTTACAGAGTAGAGATTGAGCTAATGTTCTGAGAGAGGTTTGATAGTGTTCCGCGTTCAGGGATCGAGAAGTGTCCGAGAAACGGGAAGAAGAGCATTCGCGAGTACTGTTTTTGAGAGAATGTTTTTTGGGAGTCCTAGATTATTTGCATCCTACGGATGGTGGGGCTGGAGGGAGATCACCACGATAAGATCTTGACCAATCCCAACTGACACCACCCCCTAGTTCTGTGGAAAGTTTTTTCCCAAGAATCTCCACGGTCAAAGCCCAGATGTGGCTCTCTGGTTCCCTTGACAGATTTATCTGGTGCCCCCCATAAATCGGGACAGCGATAATTCAAGGAACCAGTGCCATCACGGTGGCCGGGTTTAAACACGTGAGGGTAAGTGCTGCATCGCGGGGTGCGATGCAGCAGATGTGTATTGGGATTGTTCCAACGTCTTTAGGGCCTAATTGGAGCCCGGCGATAACGCTGATTTATGTTGGGTTTTTTCCCAACACAAAGAACAACCTACAATTTTCAATAAAATGTTTTGATTTTTCCTCTTAAAAAGTGCGTTTTCTTTCACAATTAAAAAAGGACCAACAGATGGAACACCCTTTAGTAACACCAGTTACTTCACACACAAAATTACTTTCCCGATTCTAAATCTGATAATGTAAATGAACCTATTGTTAAACCGCGTAATATCTAATTTATTACTTTTTGCCTGTGGTCATATCGAACTAAATGGAAACTCAAAACAGCAGCCGCCATTAAGAAAAATCGCCTTAAATTACCTGAAAATTGTGTCAATACTTACTAGCGTGAGTGCATGTTGGTACGCCACATATCAGCGGGTCTTCCAGGGGATCTGAAAAAATGCTCTCGTCAGTGCCTTATCATGTTCATAATTCTGTCAAAGAGAACGTCGAATAACTGAAGACAATAAAAAGAGAATGAACCTGCAACTAATTAAGACAAATTGTTCCTAAGCAATGGATTGTCCCAAACATGCCAGTGAATATCTCATCAAATTCGCGAAACGGACAACTGGAGAAGTTGTAGGGTGCCGGCATGAGTATGAAGTAGAAACGTTGTTAGATGCACAGGGTCCGTATTCAAATAAACAAATCTACACTCCTTCCACCCCCGTCACGAGTTGCCCCTACTGGTAGGTTCCGCAGACCATGAAAGGCACATAGATTTACCAGGTCTGTAAACATGAAACCGGAATCTTTTAATAAAAAGTATAACTTAGCTGCGCAATAATTATAAAAAATATTTTATTCGAAATATTTCCCATCGTTCCATATACATTTTCCCCATCTCTCTGGCAATCTGTGGATGCCACACCAGAAGAACTGTCGTTCTTTTGAGGCGAACCATTCATCGAGCCATTTCTGAACTGTTTCGTAAGAGGTGAAGTGCCGTTCTGCAAGAGCGTGTCCCATCGACGCAAATAAGTGATAATCTGATGGTGCTAAGTCGGGTGAATAAGCCGCGTGCGATAGTACTTCCCAATGAAAAGTCCCAAACGTTTCCTTCACCAGTTTTGCAGTGTGTGATGGTGCATTATCACGAAGCAACACCACCTTGTGTTGCCGTTCTTGATATTCTGGTCGTCTTTCACGCAAAGCTCGATGCAAGTCCATCATTTGTTGTCGGTAACGCTCAGTATTAACTGTTTCTCCAGGTTTTGGCAGCTCATTACGCCTTTTTGATCCCACCAAACACAGAGCATTGTCTTCCGTCCATATCGAGTTGCTGACGATGCTGATGGTTCGCCTGGAGTTACCCATGATTTTTTACGTTTGGGATTCTCAAAATAGATCAATTTTTCGTCACCAGTCACAATCCGATGAAGAAATGACTTTCTGTTATACCTGGTAAGCAACAATTGGCAAGTGGTTTTTCGATTTTCTTGCTGTCTTTCATTGAGTTCATGTGGAACCCATTTTCCTATCTTCTGAATTTTTCCCATAGCTTTCAAACGAATGGAAATGGCTTCTCGTGTCACATTTCATTGGTTCGCTAATTGTTGTTGCGTTTGAGCATCGTCCTCATCTGGCAAAGCTTGCAACTCGCCGTCTTCAAACTTTTTCGGTGGTTTTCCACGCTCTTCGTTATTGACGTCAAAATTGCCACTTTTGAATTTTTGAAACCGCTCACAGCACTGTGATTTTCCAAGGGCATGCTCACCGTAAGCTTCAACAATCATGCGATGTGAATCTGCAGCCGTTTTTTTCAAGTGGTAACAGAAAATCAATGCTGTCCAATATAGGCACAAAATTCGACATACTCAAAGCTATTGCAAACTGTACTGCAGTATTGAACCTGTATTGTTATGATTTGAAAATCATTCTCAGATATAAATAAGAGATATAGTACCCTAATAACACGATAAGGCAGTACCTATATTGACCACTAGGGATATTTGGAGGCAAATTCCGGTTTCATATTTACAGACCTGGTACAGACCTGGTATGAAATAGAAACGTTGTTAGATGCACAGGGTCCGTATTCAAATAAACAAATCTACACTCCTTCCACCCCCGTCACGAGTCGCCCCTATTGGTGGGTTCCGCAGACCATGAAAGGCACATAGATTTAAGCTGCGATTCAATTGAGAACTCTGCTGCAAGAATAGAGCGGTTTCGTTCAATCATCTGTCCCAATTTTTCGGAATTGGAATGCAAGTCAAAACGAAATGAAATTGTTTCGATTTCCAACCAGAACTTGTCCCTTCTTATCTAGACGAAATTGTCGAAACCTAACAGTAATGGAGACCTTGCAGATGCCACGAGTGCACGAGGAACTTTCCTCTGAATTAAACTTGTATAAAAATTTCCAAAAGTGCCATGGCATTATCAAACTGGGAACACTGCATCTCTGGAGTCAACTTTTCCAGACCAACAAGTAAGGTGCTTTAGCTGTCCATTACCTTTTGAATGTTCGCTAATTAATAATAGAGCTAATGATTTTGAAACAAAGAAGCTGAAGTGTGCAACTGCGAAACCTCTGACGTGGTGTTTATTGAAGGTACATTGTTACGAAGCAAATCCAAAACACAAATTTAGTCCCGTGGCAAAGCCACAAAATGATTAATTGCTGGTAGCAAAGATACGTAACATGCTCTAACACAATTTTGCGAAACAAACTTTCGAGTTGAATTGCCACCTGTTTAATAAACAAATATGGAACACCTTGCAATGATTTAAAGGGGCAATTTTCCATTGCCACGTTTCAGGATTAGCTTCCAGCACTGGGTTCATTTTCAAAATAGCTATTAATCGACATGTGCTGATGGTGCTTTTATAAAAAAAAAAAGAAAAAAAACACAAACACACACACATTGAATTGAATTCGAACACATTCGAACAGCAGAAGGGTCGGTATCAATAATTTTATTAAAGGTTTGGTAATTGCAGCAGAATCTCAGCTCTGGCATGATTTCCGGGTCAAATAACAATTCTTTGCGATGGTCTGGGTCATACTAAGCCATATCTAACAAACGAGGATAATTCCAGAAGTACCCGACGTGACATACAGGGTGGCCTATTTAAAACAGTCCACTTAAAATATCTTGAATGGTATTTTTTTCTTCGGAGAATCCTGACACACGTTTTAATTTTAATAGAGACATCATTAGATCTTAAATTCGTAGGTGTAGCAGGGTCATCCCCCTAAATAGGGTGACAACCCCTTTAAGAATCTAAAACGGCACGGGGAGTCAAGTGGCACTCAAATCGAAGGTATTTCAATTCTCTTTACAAGTATGTTTTTTTTTTGGGAGGAGGTGAGAATCTTCTTAAGACACCTGGCTTCGACATGCAGCCAGGTAGTGTGGGATTCGACCGACCATTATGTCACCCGCCTACCCACTAAAACCACCTCCCCTCTTCGCCCCGGTATCGCCTTTCGGCATTCCTTCAGGGCACCTTTCCTCTCTCCTCGCGGACTAAGCGCCGCGAAGGTTGCTCGCTACTCCCGCACTCTTCTCGTTTTCCGTTCTTTCTCTCTCACACTCTTATCCCACATGATCTTTTCCACCATTCTTTCAAATGCCATCCACTTCTCCTCTGTCTCCACCAATTCACACCCGATCATGTTTCGGTCCAGGTTAAGTCCCCTCTCTCTGGCCTCCACACGGTACCTCTTTACAAGTATGCTGGAACTTTTTGACTGCGCCTTTAAATATTGTAAAAAAAAACGTTTTAAAACATCGGTGAAATAAATCGAAGAAAATAAACTTTTAAATAATGTTTTATTTAATTAAGTGTTCTAATTGCGACCCATCTGCTTCCATACAATAATAAAGCCTTTGTTGAACCTCTTTCCGAACATATTGTAACACTTCAGGAGTTATTTCGCTGCATGCTGTCACTATTCGATGGCAAAAGTCTTCTAAACGACAATTTTTGAATGGCCCCATAAAAAAAGTCCAACGGTATTAAATCAGGCGATCTTGGAGGCCATTCAATGAAATCTCTTCCTCCAATCCAGTCTTCGGGAAAATGTTAATCCAACACGTTACGTAGAGGAATACGTAGGATTACGTATACAGAATATAAAAAATTTGGATTTATCAAAATGCTTTCACTCATCACCTCCCAAAATTGCATACGGAAATCTGGATCATCTTTATTGAGCTCATGAATGAGATATATTTTATAGGGATGAAAGTTATGTTTTTTCAACATTTTCTCAATACTACTAAGTGAAATACCTGATGTTACTTTTAATTCTTGAATGCTTGAAATAAACTTTTCTTCATTTACATGATCCAACTCAATATGTTCCAAAATTGTAATCTGTGCAGTCTCGTTGGTAACGGTGTGTCGCCTTTCATGTTTTTTGTTAGCAACGGATCCACTTTCCATGAATTTAGATATTAAATTCGTCACGTAGGGATGGCTCAGATTCTTACCGGAATGCCTTCCATTAAAAATTCTTGCAGTTTCTCGGGCTATTTCATTGTTTTTGAAATAGATGGTGACAATTTCAATCCTCTACGCAGTGGTATAAATTGTGCTGCTTTGAATCGTCGGGTGAATCAAGAAATTTCGTGGTACAATTCTGATCAGTATAGAATCGGACCAAAACTACCCGTTCAATGCTAATAAAACCCATCATCTTATCTTAAGAATTCGATGAAAAACATCATTTTTTGTAGGATTCGTGAGATTATTATTATTAGGTTTATGTAATTTTTCTTTTCGATTTATTTCACATATGTGTTAAAGCGGTTTTTTTACAATATTTAAACGGTGAGAAAAATTTTTTTTAGCATACTTGTAAGAAGAATTGAAATACCTTTGATTCGATGTGCCACTTGACCTCCCGTGCCATATAAGATTCTTGAAGGGGTTGCTATCCCGTTTAGGAGGATGACTCTACACCTACGAATTTATGGTCTAAAAATGTCCCCATTAAAAGTAAAGATAACATGTCCCGGAGTTTTCCGAAAAAAAAATCCATTCAAGATACTTCATATGGACTGTTTTGAATTGACCACCCTGTATAGATGACGATTTTCGTTAAAAATTTGCATGTATTACAAAGGCGTAATCTTAAAAAGTCTATATCTATAGTTTGAAGGTGCCACGTTGATTTATGCTTGTTTCGGAACCGTTTTTAGAGATTTTGTCAACATGGAAAAAATTGCTTATTGATACATGATTGAATACTTTCGTGTGAAAAGTCTTAATCTATCCAACATGAAAGCGGAGTTAGACTTTACTTTGAGGGAATCTGGTCCTTCGTTAACAACTATAAAATATTGAGTGACAGAGTTTAAACGTGATCGTCTGCCCCGTTTAATCTCGCTGCCGTAACGAACTAACATGACGATCTCCACAATGGTGGACCCTATGACACTCCAGATCTGACCACTCCAGAAATTATAGCGAAACTCCACAAAACTGTACTGGAAGATAGACATTTCAAAATGTACTGTACGTCGTATTTTGATCGAGCAATTAGATACAAAAAAGCTGTGCGCAAGATGAACAAAAACAGCGCCGTGAGGATGTTTCAAGGGATTGTTTGGCAAAGTTTCCCAGTAATAAAGCCGAGTTTTTGCATCTATTTAAAATCATGGATGAAATATAGGTCCATCATTTCACTCCTGAGACGAAAGAACAGGTAAAACAATGAACTCAAAAAAGAAAATCGGGTCCAAAGGAGGCGAAAATCGTTCCATTTGCAGGAAAAGTGATGGCGTCCGTTTTTTCGGCTGCACGGGGCATAATTTTTTATTGACTATCTCCCTTAAGGAAAAACAATAAACGGAAAATATTAAACAAATTTATTGCAGCATTTGAGCGTAGAAATTAGGAAAAAGCGACCGCATTTGGCGAAAAGGAAAGTCTTGTTTCGTCAAGACAACGCACCAGTCCGCACATGCGTCAACGCAATGGTCAAAATCAATCAACTTGGTTTCAAACTTTTTACTCATCCAACCTACTTGCCAGATTTAGCCCTATAAGATTATTCCCCATTTCTAAAAATTGACTCGGTGAAAAGAGATTTCCCAACAATGAAGAGGTGGAGTCCAAGGCTGATGGTAATTTTGAAACATTCGAAACTTCTTACTGTAAAGAAGGTATAGAAGCCATGTAGCAGCGCTGAGAAAAGTGTGTCAATCTCAAAGCAGACCATGCTGAGAAATAATGTAATATTTTCCATTTTTTTTATTAAGTGTTAGGTCAGGTACTTCTGGGACTATCCTCGTACCTTCCAGTTAAGAAATAATAACATTATAGTAGGTTTCCATAAGGCAGGTGATTTGCAGCAATTGCCAAGAATATACGCGATTGAATTCTCAATAATTTGAATGTTGACCTCGCTGACAAATATTTGTATTAATGAATTAATATTACTGAAGACACATTATCTTACATGATTTGATCCATCATTTATTAGCGGAGTCTTACTCAATATTCGGTACACTGTTTATTACCATCTTGCCGTGCGTCAAACCTTTAGGCAACACAGAGTATTACTATTATATAAAAACTACAAATAATAAAAAAAATTACGGCACGGGCTTCGGATTGCAAAGAAATTGATCTCACGCGAACTTGACAAAATGGTGGAGTTCGTGGGGAGTGGCGAAATTTTGGAAAAAATGAAAATATCTGCAAAAATCTGGTCGTTGGGGACAATGGCGCTCATATTAAGTCAAATTGTAAAGGGGCTAAGTCGGTTGTTATCGAAGTTACAGAAAATCGGATTTCTTAATACCGTACGCAATTTCTGTGAAATGAAAGTTAACAGTGATAGAAATGTCACGGCCTGTTTGTTCGGTAAATACAGAGTGTTTTTGAATATTCTTCATTTTGAAATGCCCCTGTGTTTTATTTGTCCAACAAAATAATAAAAAAAGTAAATAGCGATTCTTTCAAGGATGTTGTCGTATATTTCAGTGGCGTATTTAGATTTTGTGTGTTTGTGTTTTCCATAAATAAAGTTGCCTTTTTTATACAATTCTCTGTATATGTTGCCCAGTTTGAATTAGACTTCTCTGAAACTTTTGTGTTTCTTGTTTGCAGTTGTCAAAAACTCACTGAAGCATTTTCGTTGATGTTTAAGCGTGTCGTTATTACATATAATTTTATTAAAACACCGCTGCGAGTCAAATAAAATTTAAACATTTAAAATATTACGGCATACTGACGTGTTTCGTAGAGTGCCACGAAAGTATAAATGTTGCATTTGAATTTTATTTAAACAGATATTATTTTTAATTTTATTTGTGTTTTCTATGTCAAGTAAACTTTTTATTGTCGTAGGTATCCTAAAAGAGTGAGTCAAATCACGCAATACATAGAATATTTCAAAGGCTGAAATTCACTTTTATGCCCTTTGGCTCTTTCCGAACGCCCGGGCCAAGAACGTGTAATAAAGAGAATCGCGAAGGTGACGTAATTAATGTAGTGCGAAAGTTGCATCCTGTAGATGCTGAACAACGCACTCGTGTTTGCCCGTGAAACAATAAGAAGGATTTGGTTTTTGCGTCACTTGTTTAATAAAAAGAAGGAAAATTAAATATCACGTCTATGAGCAGGGTCTCACATCAAATCGGCATCTTAACACGCCGCAAAACAAATTGTCGACATTACTAGAAAGTCTACGGTTAAGAGAGAAACCGAATCTTCTTCCAACAGGATAGTGCGCCGCCTCACAATTCTCAAATTGTGAGGCCTCACACAGAGAACTTTTCCATGAATGCCGCATTGTGACCCGCAGACATGCGCGTTGGCCTCCTAGGTTAGCCCGTCTATCCGTGTTGGACATCTTTTTTGATGGGGACATTAAAAAAAATTAATTTCTCGTACCCAGCATAATGCAATTTGAAAATTGGCAACGACGCAGTG
Organism: Euwallacea fornicatus; assembly: GCF_040115645.1. NCBI lineage: Eukaryota > Metazoa > Arthropoda > Insecta > Coleoptera > Curculionidae > Euwallacea > Euwallacea fornicatus. The sequence continues at coordinate 2,122,206 of NC_089573.1, forward strand.
CAGAAATTTAAAATGCACTACGCAGCATTGCATTAGTGTGTGATAAATGAATGCGAGAAAACGGCATTCAATTTGAGCACCTATTTTAGTGTTAATGGTTCTTTTTAATATTTACTATTATATGGCACTTACAAAACTATTGCGACATGTTTATAACTTTTATAAACCTACTTTTTTCAAATGCTTGAATGTGACGTTCGAAATTTTACCCCTGCCCTGCTGCTCGTGCCAGCTTCTTATTTTCAAATGGAAAGGTACTCGTTTTAGTACTTCAAATGGATAGTAATTCGATAAAGGGTTTAACAGTGTACTCAGAACTGAAATTAGACCTAAAATTTTCTGAAAAAATAAAACTATTAGACGCAAAATAAAGTGTCTCGTTATTACAGCAACAAAATTGAAATTCCTACAATCAATGCTTAAAATGGAGCTCCAGTAACAATTTGGCAATGACTCAGTCATTTCTCGAACTCTGTTATGCAATTATCCAGTGTTGCTTCTGTTACTAATTCCATTTGTGTTTCAATTCTAAGACGTAAATCATGTTTTGACGGTATATTCTCGTAAACGAAATCTTTCAAGTGACCCCGCGAAAAAAATCGAAAGATGCAAGATCTGGAAAGCGCGGGGTACACTCCAAAGTGCTCTTTTTACCGATTCGTTTCCTAGGTGAAATCTCATTAAAATACGCCTTCACAGCCACAGCATGATGTGGTGAAGCGCTATCTTGTTGAAATCAAATGTTATTGGCCACTGGTCCGCCATTTTCTCCGAGAAAAATCGCGGCGAGGGGTGGATCTATTTCGTTTTTCAATAAGTGCAAGTATTATGCGTTGTTTCGGTTCCCCTCTATGAAAAATGGACCGATGAATCGGTGGCCGATTATACACATCCATACATGGAATTTTTGCAGATGTGTATGCACAGTCTGGGGCCAATGAGAATTGTCGGTAGACTAGTAGCGACAATTACGTCGATGAATAGATCCATTTAAGCAAAACGTTACTTCGTCCGGAAATAAAATTCTAGAAAAGAACCTATTATCCCGAACGCCTTTTTCTTGCATCAATTCACAAAATTCCATTCTGCGATCAAAATCTTCAGGCGTCAACTCTTGGGTGAGGGAAATTTGGTACGGATAAAATTTTTCTCGTTTTAAAAGATTGTTTACTGATTTTGCAGATACATTAAATTCATCGACAAGTTTACTGGTAGATTGTATGGGATTTTCATCAAAGAATAAAAGAATGTCCAGTGCTTTATCGCCGCCAGTTGCCATTCTTCCACAATTAGACACAGCTTTCACGCTTCCGATTTGTTGAATTTTTTATTAATCCCTCAAACTACACTATAGTGAATAGGTGAGTCTGGATTTTTCTCATTAAATATGAAACACACCTCGTCATGAGCTTTTTTGCCACCTCCATACCCCAAAAACATCAAAGATTCAATTTGCTGCTTCTCAGATGAACAATCAATTTTTTTCATAATCTAACTGTAGTAGCTATCTAAGAACTGAATTCAACTACTAATGAATTATATGAAAATCAAAATATTTGTATATTTCTAAAAAATTGTGTACATAGAAGATGATTTGAAATTTCCTTTTCTCATTATAATTTTTTCACTGTTTTCCAAAATAAAACAAGAATGGATTGTCTACTTAGGCAGCAAAGATTAAAACTTTTAATCTTTTTAGGATGAGGATTTCGTTCTATTTTTTTAAGGAAACCGTAGATTCAATTTTAACTCTGAGTATGTCGTTATATCCTGTATAGAATCACCTTTCTTCTGACATGCCGCAATAGGTACCTTTCCATTTGAAAATAAAAAGTTGGTGGGGGCAGCTGGATAGAGATGAAAAATTTTTCTATCAAAAATACTGCATTAAATACCTTTCCAGAAATGAAATTATTTGTGTTTAAGCATTTTTTTTAATACCAGGGATTACGAAAGTTATGATCTTGTTGCAATACTTTTTAAAAGTACTGCATAGGTTTGATTATGGTTTACCGTGGAAAAAAAATTATAATTTGAAAATAATTAGCAGCTTTGCTTTTAGCATTAACTAAGAATTATTATACAGGGTGTTTGAAAATAAGTCTGCCAAGTGCTCATTCTAGGTTGCTATGACCGAAATGAGAAATAAAATCATGGGAACATGAGTCAATTTTTGGTTTCTGCCCAAAATACACGATAATAAAAAAACGCTTTTTTCGTTTTTTCTTAATAAGTCCGTTCCAGCATTAAATATTTAATGAAAATTAACGAGTGCAAAATAAATGTAAAAATAATAAAATATTTTTTACTTTCACCAATGGCGTCCCCACTGATTTGATCCTGAACATTTTTGTGAAAAGTCCATCAAAACTCCACTTATAAAGAAATATACAGGGTGTTCTACTGTTAAAAAAAATCAAATTTCCTTTATTTATGGAAAATAATCACAGATGCACTACATTCTACAGAAAAAAAACTATATAAGAATCCATTTTTAACTTCTTCATATTTTGCTAGATGCACGAAATGCGAAGGGTGTTTCAAAATGCAGAATTTCCAAAATACTGTGTATTTAAAAAGCAAAGCTAGCTGCCACTTTTTTGTCCCTTTTAATTTTTGCTTCCAAAAAAGGGGGAACAGTACCGCAAAAACTTATTTTAACTCTTCGCCGTTTAACTCGAATAATAACTGTTTCATTTCACAATAAAAAAATGGACACCCTGTAGAATAGTGTGTTGTACAATAGTGCTGGGGCAACGATCTGTAGTTTATAGAACCCTTAATTCTCATGACTTTCACAAAGGAAGATTAAAACCCTATTAGGGACAAACGTTTTAACTTCTAGAAGCATCGGTTCCCACAGTGGGGTCTTTCGTGTACAAACATGACATGCGGTCAGTTAGCTGGACTTTCTACGGCCTGAAATACCGTAAATATAATTCATCTGTTTTCTTTTTATCTGCAATGGCTCTGTTTACGTTTAAAGCCCATTTTCAAATCACCACATTTAACTGATTTTGGCAGTATTTGCCACTAGATTTTTTGACAGTTGTTAAGTGTCACTTCCAAGACAGGTGTCAATAAGGACAGTCTAACAAATATCACTTGTCGTTTCTGACAACACGAGCAACTTTAAAAGGAGGTTAATATTGTTTATTTAGATTAAATAAATAATGTTTTCTAATCTTTATTAAACAACATATACTCCTACCTTTGACGTTATTGTTGTTGGCAAATATTCCGATAAGACTCTATTGACGTTTACAAATCCCGACATGAGTCGTTTTTTTCTTTTTGAGTAAACAATTCTTTTCGAAAATTAGCTTGTACGTACATATACAGGGTGTTTCCTAACTACGTGTAAAAAATTTAAAGGGGTAATCCTCGACTGATTTTGAGTCAAAAATGTCTAAATATGTCCGCAAATGCCTTGTTTCCAAGATACAGGATGTTGACTGAAAGACGTTGAAAAAGGTTTTAAAGGTTTCTAAAGGTTTGGTGGTATTTACTAATTTGTTTATTGTTAGTTTTTTTGCTACTTCCACTACTATAAACAAGATAGTCAGTGTTATTTTGGTGTTTTACTCTCTAAAGTGAAAGAATTTAGTTCTGTGTCCCAAAAATCGGATTATACCTCAGTTTTGAAAATTTTTCAAATGCCCAATTACACTAATCAAGAAATGGCCAATATGGTTTTTGTTTACGGCCTAGCTGATGGTGAGTGTTTGACAGCGAGGCGCATTTACATGGAAAGGTTTCCAAACCACCAAGCTCCCAACCACCAAACCTTTAAAAACCTCTTTCAACGTCTTTGTGATGCAGGATCTCTTATGAAAACTCCAGGAGGAGGAAAGCCGATAACACGTCGAACACCAGAAGTGGAGGAACAAATCTTAAGACGTATTGAAGAAAACCCCGGAACCCCCGGAACCCGGAATTGTCTTTTCTAAAATTCAAACACCCAAATTGAGTCATTTTGGCAATAAAATCTCTTTTTCTTGTCACATTTCAACACCCTGTATCTTGGAAACAAGGCATTTGCGGACATATGTTTATTAGACATTTTTGACTCAAAATCAGTCGAGGATTACGCTTTTAAATTTTTTACACGTAGTTAGGAAACACCCTGTATATGTATGTATGTTGTCGAAACCTAAAGGAATGGGTAGCAAGATCGTTTAAACAGGTTTAAACTGGTTTAACGAATTAAAATTGGAAGAAGGTGTTCCCTTTCAAAATCCACGAAAAATTATGTTGATTTTTTTCAAGTCTTAGCGCCAACGAAGAAAGGGGCATAAGTAGGCACACTCACCCTAGCCAAATCTACGCTAGGGAGGTTTTCATAATATTCTACTGTGAAAGTCGTTTTAAATAAAAGATTGATTTTTACGCATATAAAAACTGCAAATTTGTTATATTCACAAGGCTTCCCCGCCATGAGCTTCGAACTTGTTAGTCAACTTCCTCATCGATATTATATAGACCAAAAGTGCAGCAATTCCTTTCGTAAATCTACAGTGAAAGTTGACAATATTTCATTCACAGATGGTTGATCATAAAGCCCTCCTAATACATGTTAAATTCGCTCGAATGCATGCATTTCCTCTAAAATTTCTAAAGTTGATATCTTAATAAGTATATAGCCACCCAATTTCGATTAGATGCAGTTTCAGCTACGCCTGTACGTCGTACACAAGAAGGCTGCATACTTGAGATACTCCGTGCTGGTTAGATTGTATGTCAACTATGCATCTTGCTGTTTCTACTTCATTGTTCCTAAATTAACTTGAGTAATTCCGGCAGAATCCAGCCCGAATACCGACATGCTTAGAAAACTCTAATTTCACGGTGACATTTAATTTTAATTAACAATTAAACATCTGTGCTTGCAGCTACTTAAACATACTTGCGTGATGCTGTGCTAAGACGTCCGTAAGGAGGCCAAAAAGCCCCAAAAGCAGCAATTTACTCATCCTACGCAAGTCATGGGCACTAAACACTTAAGTCACATAAAACGTTTACTAAGTACTGAGACGTATTGGTTAATTTTCTTGTACCCTGTACACTAAATTAATCTCGGCTTCAAAGAGAAGCGATTATGGTCATTTTGAGATCCTAAAATGACATTCTTATCTAGAGTTCAATAGGTGACGAGCTGTTTATTGAGTAAATGGTCTTTCGTGCCAGGGCCGGAGCGGGCCGCTAAGAACTTCTTTAAGCCTAGTTTTGGGGGATTTTTGTCAAATGGAGGTCCCTAAGTCGGCCCTGCCGTAAGTTTATCTCCAAAACTACTCAATCCGCGTTCCTAGTGCGGGCTATCGAGCGAATGACGTTATCACTGTTTAATCGTCTAAACTCCACTTAGTCAAATTAAAAACCAATTACAGAGAAATCTTACAAAATAATTTACATGGCGGCGATTGTGACGAATCAAATGAAATTCTCGATTTAAATCTGTGGAAATAAAAAAGGCCTGTAAATTAAAATCAAATAAAATGGCGTTTCGCACCAATAATTCGATTTACTCAAGAATATATGTAATGATAACGTTCCGAAAATAAACACGAAAGGGCCGCGAATTGTTTCCATTTGTTTACTTTTTACAATCCTGGTTATAGTTGAACAGACATTCAAAAATCAGCTGCAATTTTAATGTTCAATTTGGACCGAAGGGGTTTCAATGAATTGAGGGGCTTGCGATGAATTGAAGGGTTTCAATGAATTGAACGCCTCTTTTGCCTATTCGGCGAATCCAAACATATTCAAATTACTTTGTAGAGCAACAACCCAGGGGAATCTAGGGGTAAGGTACATGTAAGCGGGGATCAGCCAATTCCGGATGCGAATACTGCCGAAATATTCACTCGTCAAATTACGTTCTCTCTGACCTATCAGGATTTATTACCTTAGAGGATTGTGCACGGTGACTCGAATCGGAAATTGATGGAAACTTGGTTGTAAGTTGTAATATACAACCAAAGTGTCACCTAATCGATTTTGAGATATCTGTTCGCCTCCTCAACGTTTAGCGCAGCTGAGTATTTAAATTATCTACGCCACTTGCCTGAAGCGGTTATTATGTCTCAGTTATTAATACTTTGATAGTAAAGTATTCACAACATAACTACGTCACCTTATCCTTATCGGCCATGTTACATTTCATAGTTAAAACTTATAATGAGTAAAGTTCTCTCCGATTTTTCGGTTCTACCGATACATCAATTTTTAGTCAGCGTTTTGCCCCAAACGGGCGGCATCTATGTCACTAGCTCCAAGTTGGTCGCTATCGATTCCCCGCTCTCCGTGACGTCCAACGTAGTATTGACTCCATCCCATGCGATGTTGCATAAGCACTCGCATGTACAGGGTGAAGCGGAAATCAGCGAGTAGCACTGAAACGACCGTTTTTCCATTCTCGTCGAAGAAATATGCGTAGGGGACCGAAAGTGAGTTCGCTAAAAATCGAAGGAATATTTTCCGTGAAAATACTGGAACGCTTCAAGTATTGTTTTCAATTGGGCATTTTTTTAAGTAAGAGACATATACAGGGTGTTCGATTTATCATGCACATGCGATTTTCTCGAAAACTAAGAATTTAATAAAAAAATGTTTCAAATAAAGTTTGTTTGGGATGAAGGAGCGCTTTTTTTGACTTTTTTTTTCAAAAAAACTGTCATTTAGAAGGCTTTTTCAAGGTCATTCGCATTTTCTCTAATGGAAACCCTAGATTTTTTTGACAAAAATGGATACATCACTAAGAACTGACAAACGTTTGTTTGAAAAAGTTTTCGATTCAAAGCTTTTTTAGATAGTTTATTCAAAGAAATAATCGAAAATTAAGTAAAGCATGGAACAACAACATAAAAGTTTTCTAATCCAATAAATGTTCAAACTTTTATTTATTAACGTTCACAAGTTTAAAATTTTAACATTTTATTTATTTACTAAACTTATCAATGAAATTTTATATTATCGGTTGTTTTTTATTGAAACAATTTGTTTAAAAAAACCTGTAAGGCAATTTGTAAACCTGTGAACGTTAGTAAATAGAATTTTCAAACATTTATTGGATTAGAAAACTTTGATGTTATTGTTCCATGCTTTACTTAATTTGCGATTATTTCTTTGAATAAACTATCTAAAAAAGCCTTGAATCGAAAACTTTTTCAAACAAACGTTTGTCAGTTCTTAGTGATGTATCCATTTTTGTCAAAAAAACCTAGGGTTTCCATTAGAAAAAATGCAAATAATCTTAAAAAGGCCTTCTAAATGACAGTTTTTTTGGAAAAAAAATGTCAAAAGAAGCGCTCCTTTATCCCAAACAAACTTTATTTGAAACATTTTTTTATTAAATTCTTAGTTTTCGAGAAAATCGCATGTGCATGATAAATCGAACACCATGTAGACAGGGTTACTTACAGTGCCACAGAAAAGTATACGCACCCCCGTCGAAAACGGCTTTTTTTACTTAAGGATAATAAAGAAAATCCTTTTGGAAAAATTATACAGGGTGTTTCCTAATTGCGTGTAAAAAATTTAAAGGCGTAATCTACGACTGATTTTGAGTCAAAAATGTCTAATAAACATATGTCCGCAAATGCCTTGTTTCCAAGATACAGGGTGTTGAAATGTGACAAGAAAAAGAGATTTTATTGCCAAAATGACTCAATTTGGGTGTTTGAATTTTAGAAAAGACAATTCCGGGTTCCGGGGGTTCCGCGGTTTTCTTCAATACGTCTTAAGATTTCTTCCTCCACTTCTGGTGTTCGACGTGTTATTGGCTTTCCTCCTCCTGGAGTTTTCATAAGAGATCCTGCATCACAAAGACGTTGAAAGAGGTTTTTAAAGGTTTGGTGGTTGGGAGCTTGGTGGTTTGGAAACCTTTCCATGTAAATGCGCCTCGCTGCCAAACACTCACCATCAGCTAGGCCGTAAACAAAAATCATATTGGCCATTTCTTGATTAGTGTAATTGGGCATTTGAAAAATTTTCAAAACTGAGGTGTAATCCGATTTTTGGGACACAGAACTAAATTCTTTCACTTTAGAGAGTAAAACACCAAAATAACACTGACTATCTTGTTTATAGTAGTGGAAGTAGCAAAAAAACTAACAATAAACAAATTAGTAAATACCACCAAACCTTTAGAAACCTTTAAAACATTTTTCAACGTCTTTCAGTCAACACCCTGTATCTTGGAAAAAAGGCATTTACGGACATATTTAGACATTTTTGAATCAAAATCAGTCGAGGATTACGCCTTTAAATTTTTTACACGTAGTTAGGAAACACCCTGTATATGTCTAAACAGATAGTAAATTTGTTTTTAACTAAGCAACAAAAAAATCCCTAAGTTACCAAATTAAGAAAACTGATAATTGCAACTCAAAAAAGTATGCGCACGAGAGAACTCATCAACGAATAACAAATAAGAAAACCATTCTTAATATTTTGTTGGTCGTCCCTTGGCCTCAATAACTGCCTTTAGCCGATTCTTCATAGAAAAAACCAAATTTCTAGTAACCACTATTGAAATGTCATTCCACTCTTGCGATAGAGCATCCCTTAAATCCTGTTTGTTGTGAATTCTCCTCTTTCTTATGCATCGCTCCAGTTCGTCCCATAAATGTTCAATGGGGCTCAAATCCGGAGATTGGGGTGGTGAATGGAGTTGTTTTGGGATATTATAAATTAACCATTCTTTTACAATTGCAGATGTATGCTTCGGATCGTTGTCCTGTTGGAAGCATCATCCGCTTGAAAGGCCCAGTTTTTCCGCAGACTGTTTCAAATTGTTTTTGAGTACGTTCAAATAAACAAATCGATCCATTGTCGTATCTACAAACACCACATTACCCACCCCACCAGCAGACATACACCCCCAAACCATCACGGACCCTCCTCCGTGTTTTACGGTAGGAATAATATTTTTAGGATTTAGCTCTTCATTTACCTTTCTCCAGGCTCTTTGTTTTCCATCACTACCAAATAAATTAAATTTGCTCTCATCACTAAATACGACAGAACTCCAAAAATCATTGGTTTTATCAATGTGTAGATGAGCAAAGTGAAGCCGCTTTTGTTTATTAGTATCTGTTATAAAGGGTTTCTTCCTGGGAACTCTACTATGAAAACCCTTGTTGCGAAGAACTGCCCTTACTGTTTCTGAATGAACATGTATTTTATGATCGTCTTCCAATGTATATCGAATTTCCACTGCCGTTGTTCTGGGATTTTTTGTAACTAAACGGTCAATGGAGCGCTTAATGCGGGGAGTTATTTTTCGATTTCGAGGTCTACTATGAAGTGAATTGGTGGTTGAAAAATTTTCTAAAACTCTTTGAATACTAGATTTGGCACGTCCAACAATTTTGGCAATACTGTTTAATAAATTTCCTTCATTCCTCAATCTAATAATTTGTTCACGCAATTCAATGCTAATCTCTTTACCTTTTGGCGCCATATCGATCAATTATTCTGTCTAACTAGTGAGAAACCTGTGCACAAGCTGGTCAGATTACAACTATTGCAGAAACCAGACGTTAACTTGCAGCAACATGTCAGATCTTAGAGGAATATCGCAAAATCTATTGTACGCACACCTTTTTGTCCTGCAATTATGAGTTTTTTTAATTTTGTCAACAGAGGATTTTTTTTAATGTTTTGTTAATAATAAAATTTAATATAATATATTTTTGGGCATAAATAATTTTTCGAAAAGATGTTTTTCCTTCTCTGATCCGTTCTGTCCAAACAGCCATTTTTGATGGGGGTACGCATACTTTTCTGTGGCACTGTATGTAATAGATAAAAGTACTTTTTCATTTTTTTTTTATGGAACCCTATGTATATTTTGCCATTTTCATGTCCTCAATTGTAAACATATTTCATGTAACATGCCCATGTCTAAATTCAACAGTTACTCGAGTATTTTCGCAATGTGGCCTGTTAAATCTGCTACGACTCTTTTTTATGGAATCATCTGAAACGTAGGATGGAATGAAGTAAGTTCAACAATATAGAAGAATTAAACGTTTAAATTAGTCAAAAAGCTCAACAAACACTTCATCAAACGATAAGCCAAGTTAGTGGAGAATTTCAATTGTGGCCTGCTCACTATTGGGAAGTCAAGGGGGCATAGTTCGAATATTTAATATATGTATGTCCCTATTAGAACATAGTAGTTTATGTTTTGTTATTTGTTTAAGTATTTATAATTCTGTAGTTGTTTCTTTTTTTTCCGAAAATTGATTCAATTGAGCACGAGTATGTTACATGAAATACGTTCAGAATTTCCCAAAGAACTCAAAAATGTCACAATATACGCAGGGTTCCAGAAGAAAAAAAATTTAATGTACATTTAACTACTGCATGAGTAGCCTTGTACACGTGTTTTTTACGTCGAAAAATGCACAACTAAAAGCAATATTTGACGTGTTCCAGCATTTCCATGAAAAATATTCATTTCAATTTTTAACGAATTCATGCGGAACTTCCAGTTTCTTAGCATATACAGAACGTCCTCACATGGACATAGTTGCCTACATCACCAGTAGACCAAATTTGGCGTTTTCTGACAAAAAGCGCTTTTCGGAAAAGTTTTTGCTTATTCAAAATACTTTTCATCCTGGGATTTTTTTAGCAGAGAACTCAGAATCTTTCAAGATATGATTTCCACTTAAGAGTAAGCACTAGTTCCATTTCTTATTTTTTAAGAAAAAAATTATTTAAAGAAGCTGCTTCGAATTACGTTAATAGTCAGAATCCAAAATTTCATTTGTTTTTAGTTTGAAAGTGATAAAGAACTCTTAAACCAACTGAAGAAGTAAGATACTGCTACTACGTAGGCAGGTAAGTACTTATAAAGAACCGATTAGCAGATTTCGACAGGTGTTCCAAACATAACCATCATCATTTAAAAAAAATAAGCTGCACGTACGTACACTTCTTGCATTTCGATGCAGAAATGCTTACTTTAAAGCATCGAATTTATTTGAATAAACGCCACGACAGTGGTGATATTTCTTATCGTGATGCTATTGAAATATTCCACAAAAAAATATCCTAAAGTGCAAGTCAGTCGACAGAAAGAAACTTTCATGAAAATTGAAAATTGGTGGCTTACAAATGCAGGAGGAAGCCGAAGTAGCTATTATTACCAGCAGTAGTAGCATTTTATTTCTTTAGTTGGACTAAGAGTTATTTATTAATTTCAAAAGAAGAACAAATGAAATTTTGTATTTTCACAATTAAAGTGATTGTAAGCAACTTCTTCAAATAATATTTTGCTCAAAAATAAGGAATAGAGTTAGTTTATTCTTAAGTCATATCCATGTTTTGAAGGATTCTGAGCTCCCCGTATAAAAAAATCATTTGTTCTCGGTATAAAAGGCGTTTTTAGAACGAAAAAAACTTTTATGAAGGGTGATTTTTTGTCGAAAAACGCAAAATTTGGGTCATTTGTGATATAGGCAACCTCACGTAAGGACACTCTATATCTTATTTAGTGACCATTATAATCATCCACGCAACATTTTTTTTTTAATATGTAGTTTCTATATAGCGCGCTTTTGCGAAAGCAGTCCAGCTAAAATATATTAAAAACTATTTCAGTACAAAAACTGCAAAAAATACGGATTTTTTTTTCTTGAGGGGCCCCTTTTGACCCATAAATGAATATGTTGCTACTCACCCTCTCGCCCCCGTGCACCACAATTTAAAATAATTAAACGCAACCACTCTTCTTCTGACACATCAATGAATGGCTAAAATCCCCCTTAAAAAATTCTCTATGACTTTCTGTTTTTTGAATGTGGGCGTTTTATTAAATCACCCTTTCAAGCCACTGTTTCACTAAATCTTTTAATTTGATTTGAATTAATAGAATGAAAAAAACTGAACTTAATGTCCTAGTAGTGCAGTTTAATTAATTGTCCCTACAAATGTTTACTGTAAAAAGTAGTAGACAGTAAGATGGTATTAAGACAGCAGCTTTAGAAGCTAATTTAAAAAAATACATTCAATGAGCAGAGATGTATACAGAATTGCTTTCAAGAACATTTTAGCCATTCATTGATGTGCCACAAAAAGAATGATTTTTTTCCATTAAGGATGCATAGGAGCGTGCAGGTGAGTTGGAACAAATTCAGTTATAGTTCAAGTTGATCCCCAAAAAATAAAAATTTATGTGTTTCTAGAAATTTTTAATACTGCAATAGTTTTTAAGATTATTTTGATGGATAGTTTTCAAAAAATTAATTTGTATTAAAGCTCCCAATGCAAATTTTGATACGAACGATTTCTTGACACATGGTGAATGCAACGTTATGTTATTGCGCACATAATTAAATCGACTTTGCAAAACTTGGCCCGCTCAAAATCAAATCTGGAGTATTCAGAGAGAAATCTAACGAATTGCCAGAATATTGAGAGATTTTAGGTGATACAAATTCAATTTTATCTGCAAACCAATCAAATAAAAACAACCGACTGATCAAGAGTGACCTAAATTCTACCAAACTTAGTATGCTAAGATAGGGTTTTTAACAGAGAAATCGAAATCACATTAGATAATCAAATTCTGGCTCACACATGTATGTCAAAGAAAGTTTTTGTGCAAAAAGATCAAAAAGTTATGCTTCTTAAGCCGAAGACAGAAGTACAACACCAAGGACGCTTTCTACACTGGATAACAAAAATGTAGACGGATTCCGATGTATTGCTCCTAAAAATCTCCAATTACGACATTTTGCTCAATTAATGTCATTACAGAAGAAAATTTTTTTTTCAAATCCTTTGATCCTGTATCCTGAATCCTTTGACGCCCTGTATTTCAAACATCGTCAATTTTGGATTAAAGCAAATTGAGTTAAATCGTCTTATATAGACTTTAGAACTCTGCGGTATTATAGACTTTTGCACAGGTTGTTTATAAATACCCCTTAAATAGGAAAAGGTATCAAAAAGCAGTATACATATATAAAATATTTTCCATTTTAACAAAATTTTTCTAATCAAATGTCCGATTCGGAAAAAAGTTATCGAATATGCAATATTTTGCATGAATTAATTTTTTTAATGGAACACCCTGTGTTGTATTAAATATTCTTAAAGAGGATATTTTTCTGATTTCAAGTATTGTATATTTCTAACCAGGTTTCGTGATCGATTTATCACCGAAACAATAACAAGGGTTCTCATCCGAGCCCTTACTAAAGGCCGAATATTATTCTTAGTTACCCCTACTTGCGTGTGAAGGCCTATTCCCAAGCAAAATAAAAGAAGCAATACCGACATAATCTATTCACTTTCATCAGAATTGCGATAATCATCATTCGTATTTTTTCTAGTTCTAAAACGAGTCTAGACTGGTACTGCACACTTTTCTTAGTCTCCGTAATAGTTATTTTAGAGCTGCTCTAAGAATACTAGATCTGAATCTGTCTAATTATAAATTTACTAACGAGTCTAAAGTCTGAGAGATCCATCACTAGCTGGTGTATAATGAGGATTTTCAAGCTATGTAGTAATATTTATAATCGCATTATTGCTAGACGTTTTTGGATTATCTGTAATATCAAAAAAGCTAAACTTAGCAGAATTTGAAGCGTTTAAAAGCGATTTAAAGGCAAATTACTAGAAGGCTGTTTACTTAAAGCGATTAGAAAGTATGTTAATAAGAATAACGCAAGGAGATGTGTAAAAGTCTCGTACGATTTTCGAATTGATAATTTTCTAAAGCGTTTGACAAAAATATGCGATGAAGTTTTGATCTTCATTGGAAAATTTTGATGTTCAGTAATAGGCCTACACCAAAATACATAAATTATAAGCAATTTTAGAATTTGTGACAAATTTGACTTAGTTTGGACACCATAAACGCTGAGAACAACATACACACCTACAAAATCGGCAAAAACTCAATTTCCCAACTCTCCTTAGAAAGAAGTTAATACATCAAGCAAAATAACCAGAGTAATGAAATGCAAATATTATTGATTTGTGTGTGTACAGGGTGTCCCATATTCAACTCTCAATGTGAAAATCTCGAAAACCGTAGGAGGTGCAAACTCGATTAAATGGCGGCAAGGTTGTGTCTTTGTGAGAAGGACATTTTACCTTTTTAATGTTTTTAAGACTCCGATTAGTTCTGGAGATATCCGTGAAAAACCAAAAATTGCTATTTTCATTTTTTCTTCCGCCCGATTTTTTGGTTTATTAAAAGTAAGATAAGTTATCAGATTTTGGTCAACTAATTCGAAATCGTTTCTATGTGCTTGCAAACATTCTGGGTGGTCATCAAACATATTGCTGAGCGGCAATGTCACTATTTCTATTTGAAGACTGGTAGATTTGAACCATATCACGGTTTTCTTCGCTAGAAAATTTCATTTTCCGACAACGAGTAATAACACATTACCAATTGGTGCACGACGTTTCATCAATGAATGATTTTTAAAAATAGACCAGTTAGGCCTCGTCTATCACACCAATCGCAACGCGTCTCTGCCTGTCACGTAATCTATATCTGACATTTGATTGAGCTACTCATTTTGACACAGGCGTTTTCAATTTCTACTATAAAGGTGGAGTAAGTAGAATACAGTAATGGAGAATGTGAGAATATTGAGGTATTGTTTCTTCTGACGATAAATATTTTTGATCTAGCCCTCGTAAATCGATAAGTGTTTTTTACTGACGTGCAATGACTAACTCAATTCGTAAAAAAACTCTCAGATCTCTATCTAAAAAAAAAAGGTAACGATGATATTAAAAAAAAATCTATTTTCGTTTTGTAACGCGAAAAAAATTGCCTTAAGAAAGTATTCTCTAGTTTGTTTTTCTGTAATTTAAGACGGAAAAAATGAGAAAATAGTAAATTTCTGACTTTTCGAAATATTTTCGGAAATAATCGAATTTTTTTTTCAATTAAAAAATCTAAGCACTCCTCTCGTAAAGACTCAACTTTGCTTCCATTTAACTGGCTCTGTAGCTCTTATGGTTTCCGAGATCTCCGTGTTGAAATTGGAATGTTTACAGTGACTCGCATTGATATTCGGACACTATAGTATTTCTGGAGTTACTATTATTTACTAACTTATTCTTAACTAACATTATTTATTGCGTAATTTTTGGTTGCAACAATGTTTCTAGTATATATAAATACATTTTTGATCTTTTAAATTTAATTATATACAAAGATACTATCGAACAAAGAAAACAAGGCAAAATCTTGCTATCGCAAAAATATTCGGACACATACCAGGAACATAATATTTGTAAATAAAATTTATATAAACAAAAAAACATATAAACAAATTAACACTTCGTAGGGTTGCCTTTATGTTGTATAACTTGTAGCCGTTTCGGCATGTTCTCAATTATTTTTTAATGTAATCTTCAGGCAAGCGTTGCCATTCTTGAACTGATCGTTGTTTTAACTCGTTTTTGGAGTTGACTGACTTATTATGGACTTTACGGTCTAAAAATTCCTATAGATTTTCTATGGGGTTAAGATCGGGCGATTGTGCAGGAGGATTTAATACTTTAGGACAATTATATAATAAATACTCTTGGACTAAACGCGACTTATAATTTGGATCATTGTCCTGGTAAAATTTAAAATTGTCGCATATGCCTGATTTTTCAGCACTTTTTAGTAAATTTCGTTTTAAAAGAACCAAGTACATAACTTTATTTAAATTTCCTTCAATAAATTCTAATTCGCCTACTCCTGCAGCTAAGACGCAGCCTCAAACCATTATGCTCCCTCCGCTGTACTTCACAGTAGACAGGAGATTATTAATTTTTAGCTCTTCATTCGTTTGGTGCCATACCATTTTACGACCATGGGATCCAAAAATATTGAATTTTTTTTTCATTAGCAATTATAACGTTTTCCCGGTATGTTTTCTCTTTCACAACGAATTCATGAGCAAAGGCGATTGACTTCCGATACGTATGGGGCTTTTTTCAGGCTGCTCTTCCGTTCCACCCGTCTTCTTTTAATAATCGCCGAACTGTGTCAGGATGTACTTTTTTGCCACTGTATTCTAGTAAATCAGCTGTTAATTTAGGAACACGCAGTCCAGGGTTTATTTTAATTTGTTTAATAATTTTGCGCTTCTCGCGCTTATCAATAAGTTTCGGGCGTCCTTTTTGCGGAATTGATTCAATCCGATCTTATTGAACAAATCTTCTAATCATATCACCAACTGTACTTCTACTTATACTTAACAAATTACCTATTTCTTGATACGATCTGCCTTTAGGATGATGAAAAATAATCAATTGTCGTAAGTCAAAAGAAATATTTCTGCCTTTTCGCTTCATAATGTGAGTTTTAGTAAATGATAAGTTCGCCTTCAAACCCCCTTGCACACAACTAACAAGAAAATTAAGTCTTACGCATTTCTAATCTTTTACGATCATAAAATACTCTGTATGCAATGTTTTTCTATTATTTTTTACCTGCACTGCATCGCACCGCATTCCGTGTCCGAACATTTTTGCGATAGCAAAATTGTGCCTTGTTTTCTTTGTTCGATAGTATCTTTGTATATAATTAAATTTAAAAGATCGAAAAAGTATTTATATACAGGGTGAGTCGCGAGGATCGTGCCAAACTTCAGGAGCGTGTTGTACAAGAAAAAAAATGTAAAAAAACTCAAATGTTGTTATCCGATTTTCGTTTGCTTACAAGTTATAGCGTAAATAAAATTAAAACATAAAATTTAAAAAATTTATAAATTTCATAAGAAATTCCATAAATTAACGTTTGGATATCATAGTAAATGTTCAAAAATATTTCCATTAACTTCTAAACATTTTCGGCTTCGTCTATGAAGAGCATTCGTTGCGCTCCTGATTGTTTCATGTCTTTCTTTAATGGCAGCTGCAGCATTTCCAATGCGTTGAATTGGTGCATCTTGAGTGTCCACTTTTACTCTGTACACTTCAGTTTTAAACCAACCCCACAAACAATAGTTTAGTGGTGTGAGGTCTGGAGACCTTGGAGGCCAACTAATAGGGCCACCACGACCAATCCAACGTCCAGGAAAGGTACGTTTATGGTAAATAGAATCCTAGTTAAAAAATTTTATTTACGCTGTAACTTGTAAACAAACGAAAATCGGATAACAACATTTGAGTTTTTTTACATTTATTTTTCATGTACAACACGCTCCTGAAGTTTGGCACGATCCTCCCGACTCACCCTGTATACTAAAAACACTGTTGTAACCAAAGATTACGCAATAAATAATATTAGTTAAAAAACCTAATACTTCCAAAAATACCATAGTGTCCGAATATTAATGCAAGTCACTGTATTTCGATAAAGGTTTATTGTTGGGCGTTAAAATCGTCCCTTGTAGAAGTTACAACAAAATTCTATCAAACATTTTTTAAGAAGGAACTTACAAAAATTGCAGGGGACGATTTCTAAAGACTTTTTTTAACAGTTGCTCATTAATTCCATTCTAGTACTTGATCTTTAAATATACTTAAAACATTTTTTTTTTAATATCTTCTAACAACAGCGTAAAAACAAATCAAAGGTTTGTAAGATATTTGATTTTGAATGTCCCATTTCCGTTTTAATTGTTGACTGATGTTTACATTGTTAATCACTCAAAAATTATATCGAAAGACCTTCAATTTTCGTATAGCCCAAGGATAAGGAATAAACTTATTTTGCATTGTTTCATGCTATTAATAGTTTCATTTTGGTGATAGCTGTATGAACTTCGAAGTTTGAAGCAGTAAATATTTTTTTATTCTTATATTCTTCTATTTTCTTGACAAAATGTAGTAATCAAGGAAAAAGTATCATACTGCAGTCGCCTGAGGTTTATGCGTCAAAACCAGATTTGTGATCATCGTATAATATACCGGGTTTTATTATTATATCATACAGGTTAACAAACTTACAAAACTTACTTGGCTTAAAACTTACAATGTCTATACCTGGGGAGCAAAAAAGGCATAAAAATTCCCTGAACTAATTTCTGCAATATCGAAAAAGAACCAAAAAAATATATTAACTAATTCAGCCACCCAATCTAAATAATTTTAAATAGCAATCCCTTACTTGTGACACATTATCTAAAAGCTCTCAAAATATACTTTTCGATGATACCCTACAAGGTGATATTTCATTGAATAGTTTTCGGTTGTTTAAGGAAAATCTAATTGAGATATCTTACCATTTAATGTATTCATTATTAATTTAATAAATGCTGAAACTCATTCATATGAATGTCCTGACAGCAAACCTAAAACTTTTAAACATTTAAAACTTTTTTTTACTTCTAGAACATTTTTTCTACAGTTCTATGGTCTTAACTGGACAAAACAAAAAATTAAATATGCTTTGTTTATGTTTTTAACGTTGATGTTATTCCTGTAAGTTTTGTTTCGTAAAGCAAAACTGTAAAACTCGACTTGCAAAAACCGAAGGATAAAAACATAAATAATGCATTTTAAAACTTTTTATTTGTTCAGTTAATAATGAAGACCACAAAAAAAATCTGGAAGCAAAAGAAGTTTTAAAGTGTCTAAAAGTTTTTAACATTGCTGCAAGGACACTAGCATGAACGATTTTCCACATTTAATAAATTGAAAATTAATTATTTAAATCGTAATGCATTACAATTGAATTTTCCTTAATCAAAGGAAAGTTACTTGATGAAATTTATCTTTGTAGGATCTCATCAAAAAGCATTTTTTAATAGCTTTAAGATAAGGAATCAGAAATAGGAAGGTGCAATTTAATATTATCTAATTGAGGTGTTTAGGGATAAGGGGTTAAGTGAGAACGCATTGGTTAACAGATCACTTTGATGCCTTTTCGATATTGTAGAAATTGGTGAGAAATTTTTGCATATCTTTTTTGTTCCCGAGGTATAGCAATTTTAAGTCTTCAAATTATCACCCTGTATATCTGACTGACAAAATATAAACAGATGAATGCATCTAAGACATCTCTATTTTATTCCAAGGCAATTTTTTTTTAACGAACACCTTTTGTTATTAACTGCCGCACTCAGCACGATACCGGCTGGCAGCCCGCAGTGACCTCACATCTCAAACGAACATTGCGAGGCCTCGCAAGTGACAATTGCACTTCGATTGCAGATACACAGCCGGAAGTCCGGTCAACAACCATTTCCCCGCGACCTGTAAAATCTTACGCATATATATCAGTTTCCAACAGTTAAATATATATATACACCGAATTTGTATTTGACTTCCCAATTAAAAATACAAAAGTCGAAAAACTTGGTTTTATAATCACACTCGTCACAAGGCGTAAAACGGGACACAGAAATAAAACTCAAACTTAACGTTTACATTACGTTTATTACGATACAGACATGGCTTATGCAAACAATTAAGATAAGCCCTTTTCGAAATCAACTCAAATTTGATTTTAAAATTGGCTATCAATCTGATACTACACGGTAAAATAAAACGCTAAAGTTAATGATATAGTACATGACATTACTTCCTTGCACGATCGAACAACTAGGGATTCTAAACTTTTAATTTAGTAATGCCCAGTAAAAAATCATCTTTACACAGGGTGTAACATCTCCTTGTCAGATCAATTATTATTGCACTGACATATAACATTCGTTGAATAAAAAAATACATTTAAATTTTCTTTCATCAAACGCATGTTATAATAACATATTTTAAACGTGCTTACCCTGTACCATATTTACTTCCCTCAGCTTATAAAAAAACTGCAACGATTATACAATAAATGGTTGAAATTTAATAAAAACATACCTATAATATAGGAAATAAACGTTAATACTCAAATGAATGGAAACTCGAATAATTGTCAAAATGAAAGACTTTTAGCAACGGTATAAATATGGTATGATTTGCAGTAAAACTGTATGTTCGTGTATCACAGTAAATTTGATTTAAAATCGTATTTGAACGCCAAAAGGAGCCCTATTCACCTCGTTATTTCTAACAGTTTTACTCGATATGCAAAAGTTGTGGAACGAACGATATGAACCGTCGTTCAAAAATATCAAACATTTTTTATTTTTTATTTCCATCTTCATGCCATTATTTCGAATAAACACGAGATGTGTGGGCTTACAACGTCGAGTTTTTCCAGCTCGTCCGTCATTGACACAGATTTAATTCATTATTTCTGCAGGTATTTCCCCATTTAATAACGAATAATAAACAGGGTTCATAGAGACCTATAGTAGCTTGCCCCGTGCTCCGAAAGTGGTGAAAAGAATACGGAGACCAGGGAAAAATACAGGGTGAATTCAAAAATGGGAACTGCTTCTACAATTGTAGTGAGAAACTTTAAAAAATAAAGATTTGTTTTCCTTTTGCTCGTTTCCGAAATATATAAAAACTAAAATTTATCAATTTTTGCGAAACTTAGGAAATATCTGAAGAAAATGTTGTAGGTCTACCGGTACACGCGAATCGGCATGCTGTTTATTATTTAAGCAAAATTGCAATGCACTGTATTTTTCGTGAAATAAAAATATATATTATTTTTCCATAATCCTAGAACAAAGAATCTAAAACATTATTTTTATTTTCTGGAAAAGTAGAGCAGCGCACAATTTTTCCATCAAAAATACTAAATGTGTTTACACTTGCGCCACTGACGAACTTATTATTATTTCAGACGTACCGAATGAAATTTGAAAAATGCGCTTTTATTAAAGACCTATGTGCTAGTAGGACTTCCCCAAGTTTAGAATCACGCGGTATTGTATTTTCCCAAAAAATTTTGTTCTGCAGCTGAAACTGCGACCACTACCAATAAATAGGTTCTGTTGAGTGTGGATGCTGCCCCATTCATTCTTCTTTTCCACGGTTTACCCGTTGAGTAATGTTGTAAAAACGAGGTGAAGAAGGCCCTTAAGCAATAAGAATCTATTTAGTATTGTTGAAACCAGTTCCTTAGTATCGTCGTAGGAAATTGACCATGTAGCTGCCATTTACCTGACTCAATAACACTTAAACTCAACAATTCCAAATACCAAAAGGAGTATTTTGATCTCGTTGCTTCTGCTACATATTTGATTTATTGCTTCAATAGTATAATGTAAATATATTGCTTGCAAATAACATGAGAATTAACATACATCTAAAAATATCTCTTAACAATAATTCTGAAGAAAATATAAAAAAAGAAAATAATTGTCAACTCTGGTTTAAAAAATTGCAACGATCGATATAAACTTTTAAAGACTCAAATTTAATGTGCCGCTTAATTAACTACAAAAGCCCCAGTTCTAATGATATGTGATGACATGTATAAAAATCTTAATTTAAATGGCAGTTCCAAGGTGATCTTTAAACGAAAGATCACCATCAAAAAGCCAGGTTTTCAGTAATTTCATTCAAAATACTTCCGAAAGGCACCATAAGAAATAGTCTTCAATAAACTGTTTCAAAAACATTTTCGGTAAATATAAATTTGCATATATTATATACAAGTATAATTATTATTACTAAGGCACCATAATGGATGGATTTGTTTTGTTATGAGCATCATGTTTTCGTGTTAACACTCGATTAACAGAAACAGCATAGAAACCTGCAACCAGGCAACTCTTAAATCCCGAGTTGTTAGTGCAACTACCAAAGATGTATATTTCATTACCACCCGTCAGTAAAACGGGACCTGAAGTGAGGCATTTGGGTAGAACATCTTTGCTTCCCAAAAGCTTCAACACCTAGATTAAGGCACTAAAGCTTAAACATTCAATGGAAAATTACATCTCAATAGAAATATACAAAAAAGTTGCATAATGCTTTGTGTGCCTCTTGAAAACTTACATTGCTTTGTTTCCTCAAAGCAAAATGGCGCTCCCTTGAAACAGACTGACATAAAGCTCCACTTAAATAACAAATAAATAAATTGCATAACTTAAACGCTAGCGTAGTATAATCGACGTACTGATTCTTAAAAAATATTAGCGAATACTTACCTAGGAGACAGATTGCAATTACTGAAATATGTAGTCTAAATATAGTGTTACATCATTCGATACATCTTCGTTTGAAACAGAAACATTGAGAAACAATCAGTACGTCTTAAATCGCATGTAGCATCGTCTTCTTGCACATATGCAATCCCTAAGTCGGTTTTAAATCAATATCTGTAGCAAGGTTCTACTATATCGACAAAAAGGGGAAATCCTCGTAAATGCAATTTGAAGTGATACTGGGAACCAAATCGTCAGTTGAATCGATGTTGTCGCTTATGGCAGATATGTCTGGGGTGTCAAGGGCGTGGCTGTCACTACTTACATCGATGTTGTCTTCCATGTTTGACAAGTAGTCCTCTGGGGTATGCGGCATTGAATAGCTGGTGCCCATACCTAAATTAAGAAAAAAGTTATGTATTGTTTGTTTTTAAACGAAATAATTATTAATTCAAAATGAGCCGTAAATTTTTCAGTAAAACAAACCAGCCATACAACATCTAAGATCTACCTATCACCTAAAGATATCTACATGGGGTGTTCAACAGATACACAATATGTTAAAGCTAACTGCCCGCATTTTCGTGCCGAGTTAACATATCTTTTAGAATTGGCGCAATTCCAAATATAAAAAGATTTTCGAGAAAAAAAAGCAGAAAATTCAGATTTAGGAAGTTAAATTCAGTATTGGCACAAAGGTATTGGGAATATTAATGTGTTATATTTTTGATCTGAGGCCCATAAATTCTAGAAATATCGAGGGCCAAAGCCTAGAAAAATTAGAGATTATTCGAAATTAGCAGGAAATGTTGGGGTAAATGAAAAATAAATTTATATAACAGTTCTTGGATGATCAAAAATTGGACTTGCACCCCTTAATGTCCTGAAGTTGAAATAACCGTTAGTTTAAATTAAAAAAGTGTTTTTAGTTGTTATTTTTTAATAATCAACGGCGAATAAACGTATAGAAAACCACGACAAAAAGGTGTAGTTCTTGCATCTGTCTAAAGTTAGCCCTTTTTAGGAATATGTATCTTTGAAAACTATCTAGCTGTGTATCAACAACAATTTTTTTTATATAGTTGAAAAAATGTGATTTAAAAATGAGTATTCCTAAATAAATTAACTGCAAAATGACCTGATTTAACACTCTTGATTATTTTCTAAAATCTGCATCAAAAACATTGTTCGTGAATTTTCTTCGTAGCATATACCAAAAATATTTCAATAGACGTTAAAACTAATATTTTCTCGAAAATTCGTCAATAAATGAAGGTAACCCTCTTTAACTTCCCTATTTAAGACTTGTCGATTTTTGGAAACCTACATCCAGAACAGTATTTACGGAAAATTTCAAAAAACCGAATTTAAAATAACCTTATTACTGAACTGTCCCCGAGACCTGCATAAGCTCCAAATTTAAAATGCATGGATTCTCAAAAAATGTATTTAAGACTTGATCGTCCGTATTATTATAACACTTATGAACGTTTCGGTGGTTTGTTTCCATTTTTCGCTTGGCAAACTTTTAAAAGATTGTTGCAAGATTTCGTCAGGCAGTTCTGAATTCAAAAACCAATACAGCCGCTACCTGATGAAGGTGCAAACCGCCAAAACGATGGCAAGTGATAAATTTGTGTTGACAATAAAAATGAGTCTGAATTCCGTAACATGGCAGATTGACGTTTAAAGTGTAAAGTGACCATATCGTCACGTCAAAAAAAATATGAACCTTGAGAGAACCTGATTAACAAAATGTCAATGAAATGACTTTCAAGAGAACTTTTTAATTAATAATCGTTGATATCAAGGCGCCAAGCAAACATTCTTACCTAAACCACTGTCCCCAGACTCCTGACGAGAATGGTCAGTCAAGCCGGACAAAAAAGGATCCATAACTGTTAATTCTGTAGACGACGACCTAAGCATGATTTCCTGCTGCCTTCTAATTTCTTGTTGCCTCTGTTTTAACCGTTCCCGTTCCAGCTGCAGTTGCTGCAGTCGGATTTGCTGAGCTTTTTGAGGGGAGGAGGTTGCAGCCGCCCAAGAGGGCTGCACTAAAGTGCTGCTGGCAGATCTTTGTTGTAAATGTTGAGCTAGAATATTAAATATAGATATAGATTCTAGTTTCAATGAGAAAGAGCGACGCGCGTGAAACTTACGGATTCTAGGATCAAACCAGGACGTGGTCCGTGTGTGATGGTTTATGAAGTAAATTTCTCCTTCTGGAGTTTGAGCTTGCTCCCATCCCTCAGGCAAAGGTCCCAAGTCTACGTCATTATTTACTTTGGCATCTGGAAATTATTTTTTGAGATTTCTTTTGAAATTAAGACAAAGTAGGACGAAGTGCATTAACATTAAGTAGCTCCTACTTCGACACATCAGAGACCAGTTAAGGAAATGTTTGCAAATCTAATGACACAACTTGGCATCAGCCTCTTGTCGGAATATTATGTCACACACCCACCACGTTAGGCCGTTAAGTTTCATACTTTTGTATGATTCCATACTCACTTGTTGAAGTCGGTGAGGTATGGGGGTGCGACACCAGATGTTCCTGGCTCTGATGTTGAGTG
Source organism: Euwallacea fornicatus (assembly GCF_040115645.1). Taxonomy (NCBI): domain Eukaryota; kingdom Metazoa; phylum Arthropoda; class Insecta; order Coleoptera; family Curculionidae; genus Euwallacea; species Euwallacea fornicatus. The sequence continues at coordinate 2,146,762 of NC_089573.1, forward strand.
GCTGCCAGGGTCTTCCTGGGATCCTCCCACGTAGTGGTTCTCGTGGTGTGACTGCAAATCAATGAGAAATATCATTATTTCTGAAAATTCTACCCTGCCTAATAGACTCTAAAACCGGATGGGAGATCTGAATGTGGCAACGGTTTTTGCTCGGGCGCACCACTTCGTATATGACGACTTCGTAGAAAGCTGCGAAACCAGGTATAAATCTAAATGGCTTTTACCCATATTTCCTGGTACTGCTTCGAGACGTCCTTCTCACTGAAGCAAGAACGAAATTTCGCATACGCCGAGGTTTGAAGAAGGAAAGGTAACCTAATCTTGAAATTATTATACGAGGAAGGTCAAAACAGGAAACCTCAGTGTAGACGGGGGATTACCATTTTTAAGACAACCGTATAAAAGCCGTTTTATTTCTTATAAAACAATAGATCCTTTAAAGGCCAACAAGGATTGGGCTCTTACATGCGGAAGTAATGTGTACGACACAACTGCACATTAGCCATGGGATGTAATGAACTAGCGGATTTGACTTAGAATGGCAGTCTACCAAAAGCTGTAGTCGTAAGGTGTAGCAGTGCTGCTAATTGAGCAAACTTTTGCGAAATTTTACTACGTCGAAAAGTAATATTAGTTCGCTAATTAAATTACATTCCAAAAATACTTGGTAACCGAGTTATAGGGTGTCGGAGATTCGGATTTTTTCATTGTCGTTCCATAGCTCCTTCGCTTTTCGAGATATTAACGCCATCTTGGTAATTTTGGAAATTACCCTTTTCGTCGCGGCGTTGCGCAAATGCGAGTTTTTACAACACAACTTAATTTCTGTAATTTTTAAAGTACTTTAAAGAAGTACCGTCCTGACCGTGTAATTTTAGATGCGAATTTCTCTAAATTCTGTGGTTTTTCCTCTTTTTTTTGTTGCAAATTTTCACGCTCAACGTTAAATATCTTGACAAAATTTTAAAACTGCCTTGCCAAAACTTCCAACTCTGGACCACCCTATAGGCATACTTCAATTAATTTAAAAATGAAAATATTTACGCATGTAGGTTTGTTGTATATACTTAGGTTTATTATTAGCACGAAATGTCGAAATGGTGGGTGGAAGGAAAACGGGTAAAGACCAGAATAAAGTGAAGTGTTTTAATTATTAAATGCACATTTTTAGGGGATTTTATAACGACTATATGCAGCTTTAATGAGTAATTTAACATTAACGCCGATAAAGTACGTGACACGGACAACTAATGGAACAATCGTCGCCGAAACGATACCGGCGCATAAGGCAAAGATCTGCTAGAAGTTTTTGAAGCTGCTCGTCAAAACCAGTAAAAATTAGCCTAAACGACAATTTAGACTGAAAATCGCGCAAATATTTAGATGCAAACTGCTAAGTTTATGTTCCTCAAATAGTTCAAAGGAGCCTTGAAGTTATGTTCGGGAAGAAAGATAACTTGGGGAAACTTGACAAACATATAACATGCTTATACATGTATAGACTGAAACTATTGTTTCAAATTAGCTTGAAAGTAGACTTACTTGAAATAGTTCGTCTTGTATTTCGTAAGTATTATTTAAAACCCAGCCTATTACTGGGAGCGGTGTATAAACTTATCGCGGTTATTTCGTCTTTGTTCAGCGCACATAACCAGTATCCAACAGTACTGCGGAGAATGCAAAACGCATTCTGCTATTTTACAATCGAATAACCAGTTTTCCTTATTCTATGAAATCTAAAAAGGAAGAAAATCAGTCTGCTCTAGTTCTAGTTCTATACTCTTGCGGTATCGCCTAAATGCGATTTTTTTCTGAGCGTACATGTTGCAAAATCTCAAATGGAGGCTGGAGGTGAAAATAATCCGAGTTTTGGCAGTTAGGCCTTCCAATTCGTACACGCAGAGCCCGGCAATTAGACGACTCGTCTGGGTATTTATAGAATTTAAAATTCTAGGCGCCGAAGTCTCGGACATCGAACCTTTTAATCTGCGCTCAAAATAGTGGAAATGCTACTGTTGTGCCTTTTGTAACTTCTTCTGAGTACGACACTTTCTAATCGCACACCACTATCTCGCTTTAAATAATAACAGATCACTTGTGGCGATAAACAATATTCAGCACATAAAATTAGTCATTGCAAAATTAACCTTGATTTCCAAGGAACTCTCCTACTTGCCAGAGATTTTGAAGTTAGCGTCACCGATATTCGGCAGACGCCTTTCGGTTTCTATTAGTCATGCCTAGATGATCTCTGTTAATGGCTTTTTCTATATTATTCGCAGTCCTAAAATTAGATGTTAATTACGACGATATATATACGTACGTTGTTACTTATGTACACGAGAAGTTTTACTTTCAAATGCGGATACTTTTAACGATCAAAATTCAACGTAATTGCGGATTCTCAATGTACGTTCAACCAACCCCTCGAAGACTCAACATCCTTTCGGTGCTACCTGGATAGTCCGGACGGGCCGCTCAGTAAATGGCAACTCCGCAACGTTCTTTCGCCAAAAGGACGTCGACGACGCGGTTGGTGAACCTACCAGTGCGGCAGAGACGATCAAATATGTCCATTACTCTCTGGGCGTCAGTGCAAAGTTGCCCGACTTCCAAAAATCATGAGGAACAACGAAGATTCCTGATGAGAGAGTTTGTTTTGGCCTTCCTAAGGATAACAACATTCGACGATGAAGTTTGAGGCTTTCGCAAAGCGTCGCAGTAGATTTTAAGAGGAATTGAGACTTTCTTCTGCTAGAAGAAAACATAGATGTAATAGGTGTACAGGAAGAAACTGAGCAATGAAGTTATATGCAATAAAAAACATACTTAGGCACGTTCAATTCGCCTGCAATTGTAAGCAGGTGTTGTTTATTTATGACTTTTTATATGATAAAAGCTTCAGTTGCTTAGGAGCTGTAATTCAGTGCACAAAGCGTAGATAGAGACATGGATATTTTCAAGCAATATTTCAGAATATCAATCTTGTTCTATTTTAAACTGAAAAAAATGCTGCTGAAGCAACAGAAATGGTTAATTCGGCTTGGGGAGATAATTCTGTTGGTGCTTCAACTGTTAGGAGATGGTTCAAGAAGTTTCGTGAGGAAAATTTTTGTCTTGAGGACGATCCACCTGCGGGTGTCGAAAAAAAGTTTCAAGACGAAGAACTGCAAACTTTACCGGATGAAAATCCACGCCAAACTGAAAAACAGCTTGCAGAGCAGTTAGGAGTAACTCAACGAGCAGTTTCAGTTCGATTGCATGGAATGGGAAAAATTCAGAAAGCAGGAAAATGGGTTCCTCATGAGCTAACCGAAGACAATAAAAATCGAAGAGTTGACATCTGCACGAACTTGCTTTCTCGGTATAAAAGAAAGAATTTTCTGCATAATATTATTACGGGAGATGAAAAGTGTATTTTCTAAGGGCAGAAAAACATGGGTTGACCCAGGCCAGCCATCCACATCAGTTGCAAAACCAAATATTCATGCCAAAAAAATCTTACTGTGTGTCTGGTGGGATTGTAAAGGAGTCGTTTACTATGAGCTTCTGGAACCCGGTCAAACTGTTACGGCTGACCGTTATCAGGCCCAAATGATCAAATTAAGCCATGCTCTGGAGGAAAAAAGACCATTTACGGGCCAAGGAAGTCGGAAAGTGATATTGCTGCATGATAATGCTTGTCCGCATACAGGCTAAACCGACCCAGGAACTCATCTCCTCGTTAGGCTGGGAAATACTCCAGCACGCGGCGTATTCTCCAGACTTGGCTCCTTCCGACTACCACTTGTTCAGATCCATGCAGTCTCATTTAGCTGACCAACGATTCTTTAACGTTGAAGATATTCGAAAATGGCTCGATAACTATTTTTCGTCGAAACCACTAAGCTTCCATCACGAGGGCATCCATCATCTACCCAGTAAATGGCAAAAGACCATGGACAGTTATGGAAATTATTTTGATTACTAATATTTTCGATAACTATGTTTTTAATGAAGCTTAATTTCACCAAAAAATGCTCTTTTTGTACACCTATTAGATTTTTAATTTTGACTTTAGTACAACGTACAATTACGTAACGGGTCCTTGGCATACCATTGCATCGGGAATGTAAAAATCTTTCAAATTATGAGATAAATTTTCAAGGTCGACACAAAAAGACACGTCGATGTTGATGGAAGGCTTTACTCGGTTATTAGAGGTAGGTGGTGCAGAGTGCAAGTTGCAGAATTGAAAATTGATTTTCAAAAATATGTTTCTTCCCGTTTTTTCTTGCTAGACCGATAACTGTTATTTATTTCCTCGTTCTTCAAAAAACGTGTCGAAATGCAAATCGGGTCACGGCCATTCCTTCGCCGCGCCACTATTTAACAAACCCGTATTAATTAGCTAAAATAATAAGACCGAGTTCTACATGTTCCCTTGTATTAGAAAGTTATGGGAGAGCATTACACATACATTAAAACCAGATCAGAGCTGCCATGTAGGCGTGTAATTTGTTTATGGAATAGAAATTACATAAGGCTTTAGCAGCTCGAATGTCCGAGTGGTTGATAATCGCACTGCAGTGTTAACTAACCTGAACTAATGATTATGAACTGAAAAAAAATTAAACAGAACTTCCGTTTACGTTAAGAAAACCCGCAAATCCTTGACCGATCCATTTAAATACCGAATTAAATAATATTGTTCTACATCGGTAAATAATAGGTTCTTGCTCCTAGACCATAGAAGTCAACGTTCTTTGCTCTAGGATTAACAAATAAAATAGAGCCCCTGGTACTTATTATGATAACTCATGTAAATAAAAAATTTCATTAATCACTGTGTCTTTACAAAGGTTAAAGTCTTTTGGATGCGACTAAATGTGCTCGCCCGCACACTATTAGACCTTATTAATTATATATTAGATACAGTGGGCTTCTTGAGTGGCGCAAAACGTGTTTTGTTGAAACTTCGATCATAATAAGGAACAAGAAAACACTTGAAGTATTTAATCCCTCACAGATTACAGAGCCTCGTAAAAAAAGCAAAGTTAGCATTATAATCTACTATCTTATCTGCTCAAGCTCAATGTCAAATTAATTTTCACCTTTTCATACGTGAGAACGCTCGATTAATAGAAATTCCATCATGGTAACATCAACATCGACCAACGGTACAAAATAATTTGAATCTAAACATGCAAGCAAAAGCATAGTCAATTTTAGTAGAAGGCAGGTATTATCGAAGGTAGTAGATACCTCATTTTGCGTTGAGTATTAGCACAAAAATTTGGTACCTTTTAAGCAGCCATTGCATTATTTCATCGTAACTGGTGATAAGGATTTGATTGTTCTATTTTAATTCTTACTAAGTGGCAATAGAGCACATGTTTATTCTGAGATATGGAACATAATGGAAAACACGAATTCCACATATTTCAATTTCACATAAACATATCCAGATAACCTTTTTAAAGATACAATTCAATCCTTCAAACCACTTATCTTCCTGGAAATAAACTGCATGTTTTCCCACTACCTACTTTAATGACAAAAAGTTCAATGCTTTGCGTTATAGGACTGAACATAAAGCCAAAACATTCCCACGAAAGCACACTTGCTTGCATAAAATATTAAATTACTCCGCTAGTCAGGATTTCCTGTGCAATACGGTCTGTGGTACCTGCTTGATATGGTTAGGACCTACTTTAACCAGTATTATTTTTCTTTGGGGTGCAAATTTTCTAAATTAAGAGAAGTACCTTCATATACATTTATGCAGTGTGTATAAAATGATGATGTATAAAATGATAATGTATAAAATGATGATGTTTGAAATGAGGATTTCGGAAACGGTGATAGAGACACACTTAGTTAAATAGGAGAAACGTTGGGCATTCACGAGAGTAGTTTTACAATGGAAAAGGATCTAAAAATATTATTTTTGGTTTTTCAGTTATTTCCAAAAAATTTAAATGCTCGAAATTCATATTAATTTTTTCAAATGTTCATCAACATCTTCTGGTATTGCAAAAAGTTCCAACATTTTTCATCCGCATACATGTACGTACATGCTAAAGTGTCACGTTTTGTGTCGTAGTAAGGCAGTTGGAACACGGCACATGCGTAGAGATGTACACGCCGAAAGAATACAGACCATTAAAAAAGCCGTAGTCCTCTGGTCAGGCCTGGACAGGCGCACATGACACACCCTCTATAACTAAAACACTGAAAATTTCCAAACCGCTCAGTTAGCTATGTATGTATTCTTAATGTATTCTAAATAATTGCCTGAGGTAAATGACCATTAATTTCTGTATTTTTAAAGGATAACGTTAAACTTCTCGTGGATTGGACGATAAGTGACTGCTACTTCCCAAACTTTGTGAGATTCAACAAAATTTATTTAATCACAAAAACAGCAATATAATATAACACACGAATTACTTAAACAATGCTTTGAATTACTTAAAACACTTCCGCTCATACATATTAGAAATTTTCGAAACTCCATCTAATATATCGACAACTTCCCTATGAGGCACCACCTTCTTACAAACATATATATCTTTAAAACAGAACTGCAACGCTACCAATACTTCCAGAGCAATATCGAATCCTTTCCAATAGGTCAGTCATCCGTGAACTCCCTGTGGAATGTTGTCGTAAACTCCAATACCAATGGGCATCTCCAAAAGTAGTTATGGGATTGTATAGGTATCTTCGTTATTCTTAGACTTAGAGGGTTATAACTTCGTTTGGAGGGTGCTGATTTAAGAATAGTACACAAATGTGGAAACCTCAGTGTGACATTGCCAAATTGTGCAACTTTTCCCAAGGTTTGGGGAAATTGTATAAGTACCACTGGTTCTTTTCTCTGGATTTGGGAAAATTTGAAACTGACAATTTGGCCTTTGTAACATTAAATTTAATGTAAAACTGTAAAAAACGTATTTTTACATAGTTTTTCTGATAAACAAATTTGAAACTATCTAAAATTGCAACGCACTCGAAGGTGGACATCGTGTGGAGATCCAAACGTGATGTGAGCTGCTAGCGAAAATCTTATTTTTCTGTTTAAATTTTTCACTATTTAAAAATACACGCGCGAATGCGCCCCTAGTGTAAAAATCCGAACACAATGTGTTTGCCATATACCATGTACGTAGTGTAGTATGTAAGTTGGATGAAAGCAATTTTTTTCATGCACCTTGTGTAAAACAGAAACATAAACCTAAATTTATTTATGGCAAAAACACATATTTTGTATTATTTAATCAATTCCCTTCCTGCCCAGGGGCGTCCGTCCATCTGGATAAATGTATCCAATTCAATGGGCATGCTGTATGGCATTCCTCAGCATGTCTAATACTCTCACATATATATTTTTTAATTTAATTTTTTGCAAAAAAACAAAAGATACATTTGAAAAAAATCCAATTTGATCCGAACCAACATTTTTCATAGTTGAGGAAAAAAAATTTAACAAGAGATTTTAAAAATTCAAAGGTACCATCGAATTTCGAACCTTCACGTTGAGAAATAGATACCGTTTGCAGCGTTAAGCTGCTACTTGCTTGTCTACTACTTTTAACGGTTTATAAGCAGCCATAAATACACACGAATACGCCCCGACATGGAATTTTTATCGACTTGAAACATTGCGAAAAGAGCTCGGAACTTACCGGTAAAGCTTGAAAAACGGTTGTAAGATTCCTAATTTTCGACCGTCATCCATTTGACTCGGCTCTCTGCCGCATTTTGGTAAGACCAGTGATCAAAGTTAAGTATTTGTGTAGGTATAATATACAGTGAATAGACCTTTGAAAATAACATTTTTCAAAAGTAGCATAAATGCGCGAATAAGCCAAGGGGGTCATAGTTAAGGTGATCACGCGCATCCCGATGATTTTCCAGTGTGTGACTTTTCATTATTTTTAAATAAAAACTCGATTTCTCAATGAAAACACGTATAGAGAAAACTAAAAAATTTGTAAGAACCTTGAATAAAATGCCTTGATAAAATTAATAAAAAGATTTCCATAACTTTAAGTTTCACGCGATCACTTTGCGTTGATTGTGTTTGGGGAAGTACACGAGGAAACAATCACAATCGAACCTTGAAAAACCCCTACGAAATGTCTCTTTTTGCCCTTCTTCGAGCCCTACGCGACCACGGAGAATGCGAATTTCTATGGACCCCAGTGACTCACGACGGACGAAAACGGGCGCTTAAAATTAGGTCGATTTTCACGACGAAATTTTCAACCCCGATTTACTACAGCCTTTAAACGGATACCTTCGGGCAACTAATAAAGACACCGAAATTGGGCCTTTTCGATGTCACCCGTACGATGCTCTTTCTGATGCCCCCCCCCCCGGGAGGTCGCAAAGTTAAGCAAAAATTAAAAATTTAAATACATGCACGATTTTAAAGAATTTGGACGGTGGAAACCAATTAAAAGTCATTTTTTTAATCGTCCTGCAATTACTCAATTATTTTTCATTCAAAATCCATTAGTGTGGCTCTCTTTACTTTCGAATTATTAACTTTTGAAGTAGGAAGGAATTTGCGAAAATCGAAGTAAAAATTTTAAATTTTAATATTTGCTCACGATTAACAAAAACTACGACGTTGTTGTTAGAGCTCCATTTAAACTCAATTTTTTGTTCTAAATCGTTATCTGATTCTTTAATTTTCAAACGACCTAAACCTATGTTTTGCATGACCTTCCCCTGTGAGCTGAGCTATTTCTAATTTCTATTTCTTATGCTGATTATTCTAGAAATTGGATTGAAAAGTAATACCCAAAATCACAGGTCACTGTACCACCAACCTCCCATCCAGTCCACTTACACCACCAATTATAATATACTCCCTAGTGGTATTAAGTGCATCAAAATATGCACATTTTTGCAAAATTACTAGATGGACGGCGTTATACATATCTTGAACAAATGCCAAATTTTCATTTTGTCAATATTTGCCACAATAATTAATAATAGATAAAATATGTTTTAAAACGGCATAAAGTAAACCTAAAAATAGTACTATGTCAACTTTCCTCATCTTCTATCACCTTGAATCACCTCGATTTGGGATCAATCATAGTTTTTTCATCTATTATCTTTTGGCATATCAATTTCCCATTCCCAAAAATAAAATCTTAATTGATCCTTCATTGAAGTCTTCATCAAGTATTCAAAATAACTACTTAAAATAAAAATATTAACAGCAGTTCAAGTTTCTGTCTGCGCATGATGTAAACTACCTGAGTGGTATGTTGTAATGTCCCTACAGAGCTGTACTGGTATTATTTCAAAATGGGCATTCACAATGCTTTTTATATGGTAGGTGGATCTACTCGACGATGTAAAATGTAATTAGTGAGTTTTAGAGTTAAGAGCCAAGTTAGGGTTTATTTAACTTTCTAAATCAGAATTACTCATTTTTAATTCTTGATTCGTTATTGATAAGGCCATTTATGCAACTTCCTACTTCTTAAGAATGCCATAAAGACGACTGGCTAATTGATAGGTTTCCCACAATTATTTTTCTGGAAACTGTTTTTTCAATCCATTAATTAGGTATAATATACATCCTTCCAAACAACGGCTACAAGTATTTTATGTTTATTAGACCTAAAATATCAGTTCTCCTCCACTCTCTGTGCCTATGTTAAGAACTATTCACTAAATTGCTAAATCCTAATAGTCAAAAGTGGGAAACTAAGGATTATGCATTAGCAACGAAAATTAGGAATTGGGGTGTTGAATAAGCAGTCATTAATAATTCAGAATAAGGGAGTTAGATACACCCTGCCTTAATCACAACAAATGCCCATTACCTTTTAAATCTATGTTATGAATAATTCAGAAAAGTTAAGCTAAAAATAATGTATTAAAACAGGTGCTTATGGGTCAGAAAGAGACTAGTCAGAATGCCAAGGACCCTCCTGGACAATAAAATTAAAATAAAAATACAACATAAAGTTATATTTCCATAAGTTACATTGTTTTCTTATGACTAACAAAACTGATACAAAAATAAAAAATTACACGAAAAACTGAGAGCTAAAGTTTGTTCAGGTTAAAAAAGGCATTAGTCACAATAAGCCAAATCCGGTCCTGTGGCATAACAATCTGACCCATGAAAACCTGTTGTCAACAACAGGTACTTCTACAGGTACTCACTCTAAATAATAGATTTGCCCCTCAGGGGTACGAGCCTGTTCCCAACCGGGGGGCAAGGGGGTCGTGTCTTCAGATTTACTGGCTACGTCATAGGACCTTTGTTTTATGTGGTGATGTGCAGGGGGCTGCTGTTGCCCCACAGCGTAGGTCTGCTGCAGGGAGGCGGGGGAGCTATGCGCCCTGTGATGGGCCGTCTGTAAAGGCACGGAATTCACGGGTGTCGAGACGTCAAACGCAGAGTCCACGGAATTCTCGCGAGAATGATTTATAGATTTGGAACCAGTGGATGGAGGTGTGAAGAAGGAGTCAGGCAATTTCCTCATGCTCCATGGTACCTGGACAGGCCGCCTTGAGTCCGGTTTTAAGACACTGTCAAATAAGGCTTCTAAATCGGTCTCGGAGTCCTGATCCATTCGAAGGACTTGTTTGGCCTCGTCCTGATTCCGCGCCATGTTCACTGAATTGTCCCACAAATTCCGACCACCGACACCAACCAACAATTACCAACACTGATGGTTCGCACTATCAGTGTTGATCCCCGCAGTTCGGGGGCTCTAGAAACGACGCAACAGCCAAGTCCTACAATATTCCCGACCCCCCATAAAATAAACACGACTGGCACTCGGTCCTCCTTCAACCAGACTTGTTACCCGTCGCACTGCCTATACTGAATTAACTTCAACCAAGTCATAGCAGAGAAACAACTACTACGTCACTAATTTGACAGAGTACACGACCAACACCAACCAAAACCCAGGAGCGCAACCAGTTCTATGAATTTGTTCGCGTTGAAATGGCACTTGGATCATTTTTGATATATTCACTGTGATCAGGCGCAGTACTCGTCACTCGCATTTGCACCAATCAAATGGATCGTCTAACAATTTACTTCCCTACTGGAACACAGCCTAGCAGTGTCTAGGGAAATTCCTGCTTTATTTTACACCCGACACAGTGTCGTCAATACGCTCAAACAAATAGTACGGTTTGAATAGGTTTCTGCACGGTATAACTACTGGTCGATAGAGGGCACAACAAGACTTATTATGAAGTCAAAGGCTTTAACTGTTTCATTTTATCTACCTCCAACTTCCGAAGATTATCGTTTTTTAGCAAAAAAGTTCTAAACTTCGGTAGTAGCATAAGTCCATTAAAATTATCCATCATTTTAGCATAAAAGCGTTTTGAGTTAACTTCCCTTTAGCAAAGATCGGCTAGACAAAGAACGAGTATATATACATATATTCTATTCAATATTATGATTATAAACTATCTGATAACGTTCAAATATAATTTTCACTTAATGTTAATATATTTGATTGATATTTGTCGTACACCTATCGACAGCTAACAGACATTTATTGGTCCTTGCCGACATATCGCAATTAATTTTTGAGTGGTTACATTGTTTAAATGAACAGTTTAACATAGTAGGAAAATGTTCAACATTAAAACACTAATCTAATTAATAATATTGTACTTAGAATCCCAATTGAAAAAATTAACTGAGTTCATTTTTGATTGACTTTACACACATGAGCGTTAATTTAAAAAAGGCACAAGTAAAAATAAAAATTAGCGTTCCAAGTTTTTTCGAAAAAAAAGCTTTTTCAGCCTAATGTACACTCACCTATCAATAAAAAAAAATTAAAATCGACAATTATCCCTCTATTATAAAACAACAGGAATTAATAATAAATTAACTATAATTATTAGAAATACAAATTATACTAAAAACAAAATTCTGTTTAAAAATTACATATAAGACTTAATAAAAATGGCTGCCTTTTTATATTTTGACGTAAATTTCAAATATCAATCTAACCTTACACTTACTACTACTCTAAGAGTCACTCAAACTACACCAAAAATTGTTGCCTGCAACACTGAACATATCCCTACCTGCTGTGTTGGAGCAATTTGGTACCGCTTATTGAAGACGTGGAAACCAGATCGGTCTCGTTAAATTAGTTATTTTGTCGTGACTTTAATACCAGTATCGCCGTTTACTTGGTTACCTGAATACGGGTTAACAGTCTTCTAGTATTTTTAAACGTGAATTTAAATTAAGTTACTATAATGTCTAAACAATCCACTAAAGGCTTTACCAAGGAGGAAGAACTTCTGCTCCAAGACTTCAGCAGAAATGTGTCGACGAAGTCCTCAGCTCTATTTTATGGGAACGCGTTTATCGTTTCTGCCGTCCCCATATGGCTCTTTTGGAGAATACACATGATGGACATCTACTCGTCTCTGGTCCTATTTGTTGGAGTAACAGCTTTGTCAACCTACCTCCTTGCCATTGCTTATAGAAACACCAAATTTACCTTAAAACACAAAATTGCAGTTAAAAGAGAAGATGCCGTGACTCGGGAGCTTCTGAAAAAACTCTCTGATGACAAAAAGATGAGCAAAAAGGAAAAGGACGAGAGAATCTTGTGGCAAAAGAATGAGGTCGCTGATTTTGAGGCAACAACATATTCAATCTTCCACAATAATGCCCTGTTTTTAACTGTGGTCATTGTTGCTAGTTTCTATTTCCTCAGATCTTTTTCACCTGCAGTTAATTACACTTTGTCAATTGGAGCTGCTTCTGGATTGTTAGCTCTGCTCTCCACAGGATCCCAATAGGTTCATTACTAATTGATTGTTTTGGTTAGCAAAATTATGTTTATTCAATTTTCTTGCATTATTTTTTACATTCATGATAAAACATTTCCATGATTTGTTAATGTGTATTTATGATCATTATATTAACATTTGTAATACCTCAGTGTTTTATTGATTTTCTTGATGCATTATCGTATATGTTGGTAAAAATGCATTTTCATGACAAAATAGTTCATGAAAATATGGTTTGGTCTAAGGAAACAAACAAAACATATATGGTATATTAGCTTAGAATATTATAGTCACTTTATTCATTTATAACACAAACAGAAAATATCCACAATTGGAAAAATAAATAACAATGGAATCTGAACATATCTCAAACATTGAGAATTACAATATTGAAACTAAGCATTAATCCATCTCAGTGTCATGGTCCATTCTATAGGGCCCAGGACAGTTCTCCCTGAGATCCTCTATATCTATGCCAGTTATAACACAATAAAGACAATATAGATGTTTACTTCTCACATAGTCAATTATTGCAAACAAATTCTCTTCAGTTATATACTGTTCAAATTCATCATCTTCGTCACTACTGTCAGTGTCATCAGGACACTCCTTTTCTATCTTCCTGCGTTTCTTTATTGTTTCTTTAGTCCAAAAGAATTCTTCTACTGGATCTTTGACATTCTAAAACCATGGATTAAATAATTCAACCACCTATAAATAAATAATAATAATCTTTATTACATAACTTCAAGTATTACAAAGGTGGCAAGTACCACACATCAGTTTTTTTTTCTTACCACCTGTAATTATATTTATATACACTAAACTTTGCCCAATTGATATGGTTATATCTATACATATATTTTGCATACTGTAACTTAGAAGTCCAGCTGATCATCACTAAGAAAGCAGAAAACACAGTTTTTAAAAGAAAAGAGCTTAAGAATGTCTCAGAAATGGTTTGAAAATGATCTGAGAAACATACAAGAATCTACATTCAAATAACTTGGTTTTGTTTTAGAATATAGAAATATTATCTCAAAAGTTTATTGTACTTACACTTCTGAAATCCAGTTCTTCACACACTCTTTGGGCTTTAAAAAAATCTTTACGTATCTGAGCTAAATTCTTTCTCTCTTTATTGGCAAGTCGAAACTGAGTCTCATAATGTTTGAGATTTTTTATCTTCTGCTGCTGCCTCTTTGATAACACCTCCTTAATGTGAGATTCCCTGCCAATCCCTGAGGTTCCCTGTTTCAAAACAATATCAATTGGTTCCTTTATTCCAGGTCGAGATTTCCCCAGGCTCTCTCCTGACTTGAAACCCATTTTTTCCAACATGCGGAATCCCTTATTCTCATTTGATATTGCTGTGGAAAGGCCTATCTCTCTGTTTTCTTGTTCCATCTCATGCAAGGTTTTCTGACGTTTATTAGGGCCTTCTGCTTTCTTTTTAAACATATCATGCTTGCGCTTTTCCCTGTTCACCAATAAGCCAGGGCGTATATCGTCTTTGCTGAAGATGAATAGAAATTTAAACGCAAGAAAGGCGCAGTTCTAGGAACTTACCAATCAACTATGACTTTGAAAGACATATAATCATCCTCTGAATCAGACATGGTTTAATGGGAAGTGAAGCCCAGATAACAATATTCACTTCTGTGTTAATATTAATATTTAATTTAACCAAAAAGAGGGAACATTTGTTTTTTTTTAAGAAAACCTTTGATTTATGATTTACAAAACTTAAAATTGTACTTGTCAGAAGCAAAATCTGAAGTTTGGTTAGTTTTTCATTTGTCAATTATCCGCTTTTATTTCTCAAAAACAGATGGCGCCAGCAAGAAAACACTTCGATAAGAGTAACTCAATTTTTTGTGGTGTCCTCTAGAGACCGCTAGTAATACTCAAAACTCCCGCCACATTGGGCATTTTTTAATATTATTATTTGAAAATATCAAATTTCTATATTTAAATTGACATTATTTCTAATATTTTCATTATTTACTTCAATTATCTGTAAAAATTTAAACAAAAATAGTCCTGAAAAATGAAATTTGTACTTTCTTCTTGTAGTAAATAATTTCCATAGTAGAACAAAAACTATGATTCGTATTTTTTATAAACTAATACAATTACAAAATACACAAACTTCCTGTTGTACAAACTATGACTATCGAAAATAAACGCGTCATTAACTATCCATGGTTGAATGCCATTTTATGTTGGCTCCAGAAACGAAATAATCCTGCGTTCTAAAAATAGCTATCACAGGATCTGTGCAAGTTTTCTCCTATATCCCGTCCTACTTTAGTTTTTCCTAGATAAGTAAGATGTGGCATGGCAATGATTTACAAGATGGAAATGATTTTTTTTCTGATCGTTGTTCCTAGTATTACAGTGAGATATGTAAAATGTACCCCACAAGGAGAGGAGTAAGTAATTTAAATTGCCTCTTTAGTCAACTGAAAATTGCTTATGTTCACAACCTAACTTTATTGATGTTGGTATAATAAAATCTTTCCTTAAGGGTGGCGAAATGGGCAAATGAAATAGGAAATGAGTTGTGGATGTTAGGAAAAGAAGTGACAAAAATCAATGAAATTGAACAGGTAAGGAATAATATTTCTTTATTTAATATCTCATTAACAAGTATTTCATATAGAAATATGCATTTTTAAACGCAAGAGTGGGAGAAAAGGACCCCGCAAGCCTATTAGCTGAGATAAAATCAAATATTTTAAGAATGATGGATAGAAAGATGGATGCAATAAGGGTAAATCCATTAACCCAGGTCATATTCCTAACACACACTTTGCGATTATTGTAGTGCATACAACAAGAGGCAGAAAATAGATCAGAAGATTTCTCCTATCTCCATGACGTCTCGTTTAAATATTACAATTCTAGATGGTCACCTATAGAAGGAAATGATTTCATTAAATTATCAAAATCCCTAAAAAAGCATCGACATATGTATTTAACCATGACACTTAATAATGATACCCATTTTTACAATTTACCAGTGAACACCACTCATAGTTCTGTTCACGTTCCAACCAATGTATATGATAAAGGTGTAGTAAACTCCGTTGATGTCCAGTTATATGCCTTCAGTTTAAACTCCACCTGAAGTTAACTTCAAGATTACAATAGTTAGTTAATTGGACATTCGTGAAATCTAAAGCTTAGAATTCGGGTCAGGTTTAAACTTTGTCTGGCCTATCTGGCCTTAAAGTTAAAAAACACGCTGGCTAAGGCAGGTCCAAGCCGATCGCGCCGCGCTACACCGCCCTGTTAAATTCGTTTTTGCGCAACCCGGCGTGTTAACTTTGAACGATGATCTACGCTGGAACGCGCTTAATTGGAAAATTTTGCAAGAAGAACGAACGCGATCCAGCAAGTATCAGTACATGAAGGAAAAATGTTTGTTGGTGCAATCTTCTTTTAGACAGGGTTGCAAATACTGTCTGTACAGTGTTGAGTTGAGTGACCGTTGATTTTAATTAAAATAGTGCGCATCAACTGCAACAAAGCCCAGAATCAATTTTTTGTTTAAAGTATTTTGTGTTGATCAGCGCTACACTGCGTAATTCAACGTGGTATTTCAAAACGTGACACAAATCGACTCAGTGCGGCACATTCGGTCTGGACCCACCTTAACATGAAACAAGGTTCCACGTAGAAGGCGAAAATTTCCTGAAGGAAATTACCTTGCAGTTAAATTTAATAGCCTCATCATTAACACACCATAAAAATACTTTACAGAGGATAAGGCTGCTGAAGCCATCCAATGGTCAGAAGCATTGGACAAAGTTTTTGCGCAAAATTATAAATCAGATCCAGCTCTATCTTGGCAATACTTTGGAAGTTCCACTGGAATTATGCGACATTATCCAGGTAGGTAAGGTAGATGTGTGAGGGAATGATTTTGCACTCAATAAGTTGAATTCCAGCTATGCACTGGGTCGACAAAACGGAAATAAAATATTTATTTGATTGTCGCATTCGCACGTGGTTTATTGAAGCTGCAACATGCACTAAAGACGTTGTTATTCTCATTGATAACTCCGGCTCTATGGATGGTAAAAGAAATATTTAAAACTTCCCCAATATACAGTGTGTTCATTTAAAAAGTTTTCATCCTAATAAGTTCAGAACGAAAAAAGATATTGAAATGCGATTTGTGGGGATTTTAAATGTTGTAAAGGGGAACATTTTTGGCAGGAAAAGTGTTAATATTACTCACATCCTTTTACCCCCAGTCACCTCAACTGTAGAATCTCAAATACCTCTCTACATCGCTATGTATGTTATATTAAAGAGCATTCAAAATGTATTATTTTAATGTAAATATTATTAACATTGATAAAGTTGTTTTCGAGAAATTTGTGAATAACTAATTGCAATTTTTTAATTTAATTGTTTAATATCAAATTCAATGTCTTTATGACAAAAACAGGAAATATTCTTGAAAAAATACAAATTTAAAAATAAATGCATTAAATCTACACATACTTCCCCATTTATTTTTTAAATAAAGGTGTAATCTTTTTTTGACCTGTTCGTGGACTCTTCTGATAATTTATTCAGGAGATTTTGCCGGCCATTCTGTTATACTTTTCTTGCCAATCCACCACCAGTTCAAGATCTTTTGTTATTTTGTGTTTAGAACTAAATGAAATTCGGGTTTGATAGGACACTCTCTTTAATGATGTACATAGTTGGGTGTAACACCCTGTAACTACTTCATTTTACGTTTACTATAGATCCAGTCTTTCTAAATTTCTTCAATAGATGTGTAATGTAAATATGCGAAACATATTTGTCAGGATGTCTCCCACTGAATACCGCCACGGTTTGTTTAGGAGATTCATTATTCGCACTATAAATTAATACAATTTTAACTCTTTCTTTTATGAAATAAATAATTTTTAATAATCTAACATTTTACTTAGAGTGGTAAATTATTTGTTAATTATTAAACAATAATATTCAGATCTAATTGAGTTCTGATAAGTTTATTTATGTTAAAGAATTGTTTTTTTTTAATTTCTCGAAAACAACTTTATCAAATTTATAATTATTTACATAAAATAAAAATCATACAATTCTAATATCCTTTAATAT
This sequence comes from Euwallacea fornicatus, assembly GCF_040115645.1. Taxonomy (NCBI): domain Eukaryota; kingdom Metazoa; phylum Arthropoda; class Insecta; order Coleoptera; family Curculionidae; genus Euwallacea; species Euwallacea fornicatus. The sequence continues at coordinate 2,164,693 of NC_089573.1, forward strand.
GAGGTACATATCAAAGTAGGGCGTCCTTTAAGATCCTGAAATTAAGGTGTCTAGGGGTGGGCATTCCCTGGCGAACTGGTGCTGCCAAAATTGTTCCCCCCTACAATCTTTAAGCTCCCTTCAAACCACATTTCAGTATGTCTTTTTGTTGTGAACTTAATAGGATGATAAGTTTCTAAATGAAGACACTGTATAATAAATATCTATAATTCATTCTATAGGATGTCTCAGTAATTCTGTTACAAGGCGATATCTCTGTTAGGGTTATAAATACTACAAACATTTTGGGGGAAAATTTTTTGAGTTTGCAGAAATACATTATGTGGTGAGAGTTTACTCTTTTTATTACTTCTGGTTACAGTGGAAGTAAGTGTCATCTTCCTTATTTCAAATAAACCACCCTGTCTATTTTTACACTTTTCGATACCACACATTAAAGTGATTAAATCATTATTAGGTATCCCTATTCCTGAACCTTACGTTTACGCTTTTCTAATACTAATGCTATGACTACGGAATGACTAACCATTTTTAATCAAATTTGCAAGTTTCAATGTTAAATTATAATAATTCGAAACATGCTTGTGAGCTTTGTAACCAGTATGGCTGGTTTTTTGGCAAAATAGCGCAGTCAGCAATAGTAATCACTTCTTTAGTCATTATCGTGAAAAATGATAAAAATTTTAAATCTAGAAATAGGGACATCTAATAATTATTTAGTCACTTCAATGTGTGGTATCGAAAAATGCGAAAATAGACAGGGTGGTCCGTTTGAAAAAGGGAAGATGGTATTGACTTCCAGTGTAACCAAAAGTAATAAAAAGAGTAAACTCCCAGCACATAATGTGTTTCATCAAACCAAACAATTTGTTCCCAAAACATTTTTGGAGCATCTCTAACAAGAACGGAGATATGACCTTATAACAAAGTTACTAAAACACCTTGTATGTAGGTATGGGCAAGCACATTGCTTCGCTTACAGCAAACAGCATCTTAGATACTTTCTCCAATAACGACTTCGTCAATGTAATGAACTACTCAGAATCCACAAATTATATAGTACCATGCTTTGAGAACAATCTGATTCAAGCTACCAAAGAAAATATCCACGTATTTAAAGACGCTATTGCTAGATTGCTCCCGAATGGAAAGACTAAACTGGATCAGGCCTTGGAGAAGGCTTTTGGGCTCCTCAGCCAGGTATTGTAAGTGGATGTTCTATGAACTGTAACTATAGCCTTAAAGTTGTAGTATCGAGCTAGACGAGGGTGTGTCAATGAGAACAGCACCAAGTGTAACCAAGCTATAATGATATTAACAGACGGAGTTAATGCTAACTACAGTCAAACTGTGATGAAACACAACCATTTAAATGGGGGCGATAGCATTCCTGTTAGAATATTTACTTACCTTATTGGCCAGGAAGTCAGTAATGAGGAGGAGCTAAAGTGGATGGCTTGTGCGAATCGAGGTTTGTGATTAGAGGGCAATAATTGCAAAACGTCTCTGCCTATTTATCCAACAGGCTTCTACACCCATGTGCAATCACTAGAACAAGTTACAGCTTCAGTACTGCAATACATTTACGTTGTTGCTAGGCCTCTGGTGTTACAAGGAGAAGATCATCCAGTTTCATGGACTCATGCCTATGCAGATGTGACCGTAAGCCTATGAACTCATTAGAGCATTTGCATGTTTTCATTAGCTCTCTTTTAGTATGATGATAAAACTGACACGACTATAAATGAGCCCTATAGGCTATTAACTTCAGCAGCTATTCCATGTTTTGACAGGAAAATTAATAAAATGAACGATACTAGGACTGCGGAGTTGCTGGGAGTTGCTGGAACCGACGTTCCAATAGATGAGTTTAGAAAACTTACTCGTCCTTACAAAGTATACTTGATTGCATCTCTTTTGAAGCTCTCTATATGTGGAATTTTCTAGATCGGAGTAAACGGCTATGCTTTCATTATCAGCAACAATGGTTACGTCTTGATGCATCCGGCATTGAGGCCTGTTTTTGAAGGAACTGAAAAAGAAAACTATAACAGCATAGATTTAACGGAAGTAGAGCAGCATACTGGGGCTAGTCTGCCTCGTGAGATGAGTGAAACTGTGCTGCAACTCCGCTCAGCATTAGTCGATGGTTTGGAAGGTAGCATTCATAACATTTTACTCAATTACCACTTTGATGACAATAGAAGGGTGTCAGAGGAAACCTATGATTATTACTATACACATCTAGACAAATCTCCCTTTTCACTGGCTATTGCCATTCCCAATCGTTATGGAAACTACTCTCTAGATGTAGGGGATGAAATTCAGAAGAATAGACATACTGGAGAAAATCTTACGTCGTTTTTTAGGGGCAAGTGGAAAGTGCACCCTAAATGGTATAGAATTATGTTCTTTTCTATTTATTTATGCAGCATTAATCGAACGTTCTAGGGTGTATTGCAAATATCATTACTTAGAGGGACACGAGTTTAAAACTCCCGAGGAAGAACTTATTCACTTTTTGGGGAAAATGTATGATATGGACTTTAAATGGGAACGTCAATATGAAACCCCGGATTCAGAGGAGGACGTTTTGGATAAGGGTTTGTGAATTCTTGTTATTCTGAATCAAATAAACATTTGCCTTGCAGTTGAGTGCGGTAGGAAAACTCTGAAAGATGACGATTATTACTGCGATAAGCAGCTAGTGCAACGACTTATATTCGATGCCCGAAACACATATGAACCCTTCAAGGAGAGATGGACATTCCAATCAACGTCCGAAAAGAATTTATTTGATAAATACAATGTTACTCTTAGATTTGTAGCCACCATGAGCGGCCTCACGAGATGGGACTACATTTACGATGACTACGCTAAATCCAAGACAAAAGGAAAGTAAGGGACTGTCAATTGTGTAGATCTATACGCTAAGTTGGGTGGTTTTAGAGAGTTCGGCGATTTAAATCCCAGAGCAATAGACGAAAAATGGTACAAAAGCGCGGTGCTACAACATCAATATGACACAGAATCCTTTGTCTATTCCGTACCGTTTGTTGGTGGCAATGACACGCTTGTAACTGGAAGTTACGCAATATTTGCTAAAGATGCAGGAATTGAAGCTCCAGGATCTGTAGTAGGGTTCCAATTCTCTCAGTCCAATCTACAGTCCAAGTTCCTAGAAGTATCTGCAAGGCCCTCGGTATTAGAAATTAACTATTAAAAATTTATTAATAAATATAATGATTTCAGAATCAATGCTTCAATCAATGCAAAAAATGTGGGGAACAGCTAGTATGTTACGTAGTTGATAGTTCCGGCTATATCATAGTGTCAGAATCAAATGATACTGGCAAGTTTTTTGGGGAAATTGAAGGAGACATTTTTGCCTCTATGCTCAGCGAAAAAATCTTTGTTAAGAAGACGCTTTATGATTACCAAGCTCTGTGTATTTTAAACAGCACTGACGAAGCTAGTTCTAGTACTCGGGTTGCTACTGTAAGAACAAGAAAATTATACTATAATCTTTTGATCCTTTAAAAGCTAAATATACTTTCAGCCAATTTCTGTTTTAACATCAGTACTTCAGTGGATTCTGCTCAGGATATTTTACACTATTACAGAGCTGAGTTTGTTTCAAGTCATAGACCCTTTTGTGACTTTTGCCCAGGAGATTCTTGATAATGAGAATCAAAAATATGACGAAAGTGAAGTAAATGATGAGAACGATGAAGAGCACGATAATGAAAATCACAACGATGACGACGGAGAAGATGAAGTCGAGGAGCCATCCACTGTTGCCAATCCCGCAAACAAACTTTTTTCCTGTGAAAATAGAATCAACTTGTTCATATTGCAACAATCTCTTTTCATTAAAGACAACTTTCATGGAGAGTTGATAGCTGCGGATCGGTAATACTTAATTCCATTCCTAGATTTAATTTTTAGAAAATATTTTAGGAAATATTATGTAAAACGCATACCTAATAGCAACTTGGTATTCGTCGCTGCAGATGTTCAAGCTAAAGAGGTTGTGAAACCACGATTTACAACAAACCCTGAGAGAATATCGAAAATCCCTGTGTGGACTTATGAAGAGATGAATGACACTCTTTTGCCTTGCCAGAAATTGTATTTGAACTCTCTTCCGCGAAGGAGACTCAGTGGATGTTATAATGAACACTACTTGGTCGGTAAACTGATATTTTATTGCTGATTCCTACAGCGTGTTTTTACAGGAATATGAAATTGAATCTTGCGGAAGAGCCTCGTCAATGACTCAAATAACCTTAAGTCTGGTTTTTATTCCCCCTATCTTAAACTTTCTCAGAATAATGTAATTAAACAAAATAAATATCTAATTCGTTGAGCTTGGAGTTAAACTTTATAAAGTGGAACTCGAACCTCTGATCATGTAACAGGTTTATTTTGTTGCAAATTCTTAAAATTTTTCTAAATTTTGGGATTAGGGCTGCATCAAAGATACTCACAGTGACACGTTGGAATTTTCACACATCTCTCAGTAAAAAAACTCAAGAAATATCAAATGTTTACCTCATCAATTTCGCTCGGATACATTGAGCGAAGCAATTTCTCGTAATCAGACTTTATGAAGCAAATCTGCGCCCTTAATCCCGTGAAAACTGAAACTCCATTCAAAAGAAGTTGATATTTCTCTGTGTTATAGAACATTGAAATGTGTAAATCGAGCTTCTCATAAGATTGAGTTATAAATATATGGCAGTTAAAAAACTCCTTTCCTTGATTGCTTATTTCAACCTCATGAATCAAATCCATCACCCAATCATAGTGTTCACAGCTCATGATTTCTGATACAAAAATTACCTTATTAAATCCAAATAGGAAATTATTTCGAAGACATCATTTAAGCAAACACCAACCTTTTTGCAGGCGATTGGCTCAGAAGCCCACAAAATACTGATAACATTTTTAAGCACTGAGGCAAGTTCAACATTAACGCCAATAAAAACTACCACATAAAACATTCTCTAATTTTCCAATGTCACCCCATAAGGCCCTTCAATGAGAATTGGGATTTGCGCGGGATGTTCTAAAATTTCCTGCTTTTGTTGCTCACTAGAGTGACTCAGAGATATACAAATGCACAGCTACGTCTTGATCGGTCTCAAAAACAATCTAAATCTATCACTAACTTTAGATTTGAAACGTGACGTGTAATCACTGGCCCATTCCATATTGAAAGATTTGCGGACGTTTTAGGTACATAATTATAGTTTTTAAACAATATTTTTATAACAAAGTATCAAATGTACTGGAGATTGGTTTCAGACGTACTAGGAGATATGAACTGAATATTTGGTATAGGATATAGAATTTTCTTGCGTTTTATGTTGCCCTTTAAGTTCAATAGAAAGATTATAAGTGGTATTAGCAATATGTGGCATAGATCTTGCTAATTTATGCAAAATCATTTTTGCATTATTGTTACCGATACGAGGGCTTATTGCACTTCTAAGCACATTCCATGAATAAGCATTAACACCATCATAAAAGAGTAGCAATAGAACCTGAATTTAATGGCTGCTTAAAAACGATTAATGAGATGATAAGTTCAAATATGAACACTTTTTAGATTAAAAGAATGTGCCTCAGCTTTGAGTCCAAATAAGGTAAGTCCCTAGGCCAACTTTGGACAGCCAGTACATTCTGTATATAAATTATAGCATATCTCTCTACATGAATAGCTTAATAATAATTTATTTAGTTGTTTTGTACATTTTAACCAAATATTTACCCACGAACATGGCACCCATAAAACCAAAATAACCATGGGTAATACCCACATTTGCAAAATCAAAATAGGCGTAAAAAAATATTTCTTGTGAGTGTCTTAAAATATTCATACCCTTGACGCAGAGGAATCCAGTATATGTCCAAGAGAACGCATGAAGTAGCCCCATGTGATAAAGTTCCTCTGAGTTTCTGCTGGTGTTTTTCGACTTTTGAATAAGCACCTATATAAACATAGCAAGATTCAATAAAATCCTATACAGAGCATTTCAAATTCGGCCCTCGCCATTGGAATGGCGGAAACTAGAGATACGAAGAAGTTTAAATGGAGATAAAATTGCATAATTCATCGCTTGACCAAATGCCATTTTCAAAATTTAAATTTTCCGAATGCTTGTGAGGACGACCGAAAAAACTAGAAACTGGATATTTCATTTTTATTTTTTTTAGCGTTATTTGAGGAGGCCCAAAATCACACACACATTTTCATTGCCACTTTTTTTTTATTTGACTATTTTTCTGTTGAAAAATCCTATGTGACACCCATAGGAAAAAATAAAGTTGATGATGGTAGCCGAAAACTGAAACTTCGGGTGGTAAAGTTGAAAGCACCATCGTGTAGCTGAGAAAAAATGGCAATGAAAACATATTTGTTGTGTTGGCTTTTCATGTCAAATGATGCTAAAATAACGAAATCTCCAATTTTTAGTTTTTTTTCGACTGTTTTTCAAAGTACCCGGAATATTCAAATTTTGAAAGCGACACATTCTAAACTATACATACATATATATAGTATATATAGGAAATATAAAAATTATTATATAGGGTGTTTCCTAACCAGGTGCAAAAAATTTAAAGGCGTAATCCTCGACTGATTTTGAGTCAAAAATGTCTAATAAACATATGTTCGCAAATGCCTTGTTTCCAAGATACAGGGTGTTGACTGAAAGACGTTGAAAAAGGTTTTAAAGGTTTCTAAAGGTTTGATGGTATTTACTAACTTGTTTATTGTTAGTTTTTTTTGCTACTTCCACTACTATAAACAAAATAGTCAGTGTTATTTTGGTGTTTTACTCTCTAAAGTGAAAGAATTTAGTTCTGTGTCCCAAAAATCGGATTATACCTCAGTTTTGAAAATTTTTCAAATGCCCAATTACACTAATCAAGAAATGGCCAATATGGTTTTTGTTTACGGCCTTGCTGATGGTAAGTGTTTGGCAGCGAGGCGCATTTACATGGAAAGGTTTCCAAACCACCAAGCTCCCAGCCACCAAACCTTTAAAAACCTCTTTCAACGTCTTTGTGATACAGGATCTCTTATGAAAACTCCAGGAGGAGGAAAGCCGATAACACGTCGAACACCAGAAGTGGAGGAAGAAATCTTAAGACGTATTGAAGAAAACCCCGGAACAAGTACTCGTAAAATAGCTGCCGTTTTAAATATTAGTCATAAAGTAGTGTGGACTGTTTTAAAAGAGCAACAACTTTACCCGTACCACATACAAAGAGTACAAGCCTTGTTACCTCAAGATTATCCTCCACGTATTCAGTTTAGTCAATTGATCCTACAAAAAGTTGCATTAGATCCACAATTCCTTTCTCGTGTATTGTTCACAGATGAAGCGACGTTTTCCAGAAGTGCAATTATCAACTTCCACAAAAATCACATTTGGGCTGATGAAAATCCTCATTCAATTGTGGACGAGCGGTTCCAACATCAATTTTCTCTAAATGTATGGGCCGGCATAGTTGGAGATTATTTGATTGGACCCTACTTTTTGCCGCATTATCTTAATGGAGAAACAAATTTAAATTTTTTGCAAAATACTTTATCAGTTTTACTGGAAGAAGTACCTATTGCACACAGGCTTCAAATGTGGTTTATGCATGACGGTGCGCCAGCACATTTTTCTTTACGCGTCCGCGAGCACTTAAATGCAACTTTTCCAAATAAATGGATAGGCAGAGGTGTCCCAGAGCCTAATCAGTCGTGGCCAGCAAGGTCCCCGGATTGTAATCCTCTGGACTTCTACTTTTGGGGTGATCTGAAGAGACTTGTCTATGCTGTCCCAATAAACACTCTGGATCAACTTCAGGAACTTATAATTACCGGATGTGAAACGATACGCAACACACCAGGAGTTTTCGAGAGAGTGAGACAATCATTAACAAGAAGGATGGAAGCGTGCATTATGAGTAATGGTGGTCATTTTAAGCAATTCTTATGATTAATCATTAAAGCATTCCCCCGAAAAATTGTCTTTTCTAAAATTCAAACATCCAAATTGAGTCATTTTGGAAATAAAATCTCTTTTTCTTGTCACATTTCGACACCCTGTATCTTGGAAACAAGGCATTTGCGGACATATGTTTATTAGACATTTTTGACTCAAAATCAGTCGAGGATTACGCCTTTAAATTTTTTACACGTAGTTAGGAAACACCCCGTATAAACGAACACATGTTTCGAACATTATAGTTCGTGGATATGGGATTTCGACAATCAGCTTTATAGGAAAGATACGCGTTTAATTGGTATCTGGCAGTGTGTAGATTAGCGGTAAATTGAAGTGCACACGAGTTGTTTAATACATATATTGCATTTTCAATAATTTTTTGAACAGACGATATAAATAAAAATAATTTAAAAATCAATCTAAACAGTAAAAAACATCTTATTTGTAATCGTACATAAATAAATTAATCACAGAATACTTTGCGTAACGAAGTAATATTTAACTAACATGTACAGCTAGGAGTATTAGGATGTCTTACATCTATTTGGCTTCAATATTTATTTAACGATTAATTAAGAAATGTAAAATTTCTTTGAAAAGGTCCAGCATTGAGTGGACTGTTAGTAAAATATATATATATTTATATATATATATAGCACAAATAGATATTTACATCTACATAAATCCATCATATAAGTGAGGTTTCAGCGTTATGCGCGCAGACTGTTTCAATGCTAAAGCAAACAGTGATGTTTTTTAGCAGTTTTAAATTTCCGAATATTCCTCTTTCCTTATAAAGCGTCGGCTTTGTTTTAATCGGTATCTATTTGGCACAATAAAAAAATATGTCTGCCGGCATGTTTTTTTTATCACGCTAAATAAATATCAATGATAGAAAATTCACAATAGTACAAGTTAAATAGGAACCAAATTATAGACATTTCACTACGAAACTCTGGTACAAATTTTAAGATGTATTTACTAAAAAACCCCAAAAACCTTGCTAATAAATAACAAATTCTCTAGACTATATGACACAAAACAAACCATCTTGTTATTAAAAACAACTAATCATTTTACCTGAGCAACAATTGCTTAAACTAGACCTCGTATGAAGAGATCATTTCAGCTTTGTGAACGTCCACGAAAGGTCGAAATGAGAATTGTTCAGTTGAGTTGCCTTGTTAGTGCTTGTTGCCAAATTTAAACGGGATCGTGTTCGTTGGTTAAAGGTTGTTGGGCCTGAAATCGTTAAAAAAAAAATTTTAAGATAGCGGAAAAGAAGTAAAACGGTATATGTAAGTAAGAAACTTACCAGAACGCATTACCATGATGGATGCATAACACAAAATATTTATTACAATTGCAAAGAAGTCTGAACAACTAATAAATATGAATAAAGGTGAATATTTCTTGCGGTATAAATATCAAATTCGATCTTACATTTTTAAAAGGAAAGGAAGGGCAATAAGGAAAACTTATATAATGCATTGGCGATGGGGCAGTGGTGGGAAGTGTATGACGGAGGATGTTTTCAGGACAAGTTCGCTACATTCTATAGTAATCTGACTTACTATTGCAAGAATACTTTTACCAAGTTAAAGAAAAATATTCTAGACTTCACTACCTCTCGACATTAAATCTGTTTTAAAAATATTTCACCCACACTAATCACAGAAAAAAACATGAATTACTCTCAAAACTATATAATCGGTGAAAAATCTGAAAAAACGAAAATATTTTAAAAGACAGATAAGCGCAACAAACTTGTCCAGGAAGAGCTGGAAAATAATAAACGAAAATAGAGATAGATGCATGTTGTGTATCAAGGATGTAATTGTTGGTAGTCAAAAAATCATTTAGATCTGTCCTGGTCGTGCGATGTATTGATTAATTTTGTATTGGTGTTTCGGAGTAGAGGTGGGAGTTATGCTGTTATGGGTTTGGTATTTAATCAAATTAAACATTGTGTGTTGATGCTAGACTCACCTGGCAACGACATATAATATTAACATTAATGGGATTTACACAACGTTAAGCTCAGTATGTTTGGTGTTTAGGAAAAGTCAGGGTACTGTTGATATTGAGGTGTTATTGTTGGTGTACTTTGCTCTTGTGCAGTCAGATTTGCAGTATGGTTTGATATTCTGGGATTCTTCTCCATATTTGGGTAAAACTTTCAGAATTTTATTCAAGAAATAAAATTTTCTTATGTCGAATTGTTGATTGATACATAAAACAGTTCATTGGTCTTGTCACAAGTGCTTTTAACAAAAAGTTGTGATATTCAGAATTGGTATGAAAGGCAGGCAGTAAGCCTTGGATTGTCATACTCGTCAACACTCGAGAGAGAGTTTGCCGAACTAAGTAGGAGTTAAGTGTGTTAATCAAATAAAGAGGATATCGGGAAATAGGCTGATTCATATTGAAGTGCTTGGATTTCTAATACAACAGATATTCTACTCTGCAAACCACTTCCTTACTTTCTAGACTGCTTTTCGACCATCACTGCTTCACTTCTCTTGCGTTCTGTATTGTATTGTATTGTGCATGTATATTTTTGACTATACAATAAGATGCTTCTCTGATCTTCTGTTTTGAATAAACATTTTATTAAATTTATTTAACGATTCGTAAACAATATAATCCCTACAATAAAGTCAAACGACATCGATAAAACATTTAACAATTTCCTTGAAAATTGAGACAACCGATTTAATATACCTATAAAATAATCTATTTCGCGACAGCATATGGACGCTCCAAAGCACAATACACAAGTGAACTGTACGAAGAAGCCACAAAATGACAAGAACTAATGACGTGGATTTCACTTTGAACTCGCTGTTATTTCTTTTCATACAGGAAGTCTTATACAGGTAAACAGACATACATCAATTCACCGATTTTTTAGTTTTAAATCAAAATAATATCTTGCATAGACAATCATGAATACACAAATTTGTGTATTTCTGGTTTAAATAAAACTCAATGAAATAATTTACAACTGTTTCATAGTATTATGTACTGAGTGTCCGAAATTCATGTCCAATCTTTTATATTTGGAACTAACAGCTTGAGTAAATCCGTTCGTTGTGTATTCCTATTAACGTTGATTTTTTAATCTGAATTTCTCTTTGCTTGTCCTACGACATAATTGTTTATTGTAATTTACGTAAAACTTTATCCATGAATACGAATTAAAGAGAAAACTCTACAAATAGATACCACTAATCGGTATTAAACCTCCGATTCGCATACACGGGGCTTTGATTCCGTTTTAGAGGCTAGTAGAGGAGTTAAACCTGTCTTATTCATCGGTATATATGCATCCTAGTGAATGAGCGCGTCTCTTTTCTGCATGGTAATCCTGGGTGAAAATCAGTTTTAAATTCAAAATACCAAAACTCAAATATGCACAAAATCTTTAATAACAGTTTTTAAAAGGGAACCATTATCATCTGATGACTTGTATAAAAAGGCAAAAGTAAATAAGAAGCCCTTGTAATATTTATATTGTGTACCCAACATGTTTGAAAGGGACAGTACATTCATCAAAAAAATATTCTTCTATAGTTAATTTTAAAACTGGCATTTTTGCATCTTTTCTATTGAAGCATATTTCAACATCTCACATGTAACGTGGCCAATATAATATCTTAATATCCTGTCTTATCATCTAAACTCTCATCCAATCACTGTAGCGTGGTCTTAGCTTAAAATTTTCTTCAGTCTAATCATTCTGCAACTTGAATTATTAATAAAAACATCATGGATAGGGCAACAGTAATTTTTTTTTTATTTAATCTTGTTGCGAATAGGTCGATATCTGTTTTTTTAATGGTGGACTTAAAGTACGATAGCAACATATGTTGTTAGCCCATACTCTACATCAATGGATGGTTTTTTTTATTCTTTATCAGCTTCAGTATTTTGTAGAGAAATCGCTGGAAGTTAATGTCATACTTCAGTTACTCCGTTATGTAAAGGAGGATATTGTACTTAATCATTTCCATCCCTGGTTAACCACGAAATTGCCGTCTCGTTATCTATTCTTAATAATATTCAAATATGACTTTGAAGTTTAGCATAAGATTGTAAAGCATATACAACACCGAATACTAAACCTTAACCGGAGGCCACCGAACTAGTTGTTTGTACATCAACAAAATTTTTAAAGTAATGAACTTCTGTTTTCGAATAAACCTTATACTTCGACAAGTAAAATGTACGTTTAGCCTCTCATCTAATACCCATGATGGAATGCATTTATAGGGTTTTTCCTTCTCAATTCATGCTAATGAGCGAAATTTACAGAATCGACACGTAAAGATTATGCTTACGAATCATTTTGAAAAATTAGGATTACACGTCCTAGGTTAATTCCAAGATTAACCCTACATACTTTTATCATGGTCACATAAATTTGGAACTCCCGGTACAGTCGAACCTTTTCGTCGTTTTTCTCATTAATAAGTAATTGAAGCTACACCTTACTAAAAAGACCTTAAACCTTAATACTGACGGCACAATTCCTCATAAAAGAGATACAAAAATATTGTAATTTAGGGGAAGCTATAGTAATACTGACTGGTTATTAAGGGTTATACGACTAACATGAGTAATTAGGAGTTACGCTATGTTAACGATAAAAAGACGAGTATATGGTTACAACAATACCATATCAAAAAACTGCAACATAATACTTGAGACGTAATAAGTAAGCCATTTGGCTGATTACCTAGGAATGTTATAGTCTAACGCTAGTGCTCTCACCTCTTCTCCAACAGTGCTTAAATACGGTCTCTCAACGGATGGGTAATTGTTTTTCTCCAAAGAAAATTGATCTTCTGTTGTTTTTCTGTACACAGGGTTGTCGAAATTCATAGAAGTCACATTGCGGTGCATCAGGTGACGATAGATGAACCATACCCCCTACAAATTCACGAATGCCTCTATTCTAAAAACGACAAAAAAAGGGGTACTTACAGCAGCCAAAATAAGTACCACCGATGATATTATAATAATTGTAACATAGGCGACTCCTCCATCATCTGCAGATTCTGGTGTTCCAGCCCCAGATTTAGACCGATTTGTTGTACCTACAATTGCAAAAACTCTTTTAGGTCGAGCTATATAAAGCGAGAAACTGGAGTTAGAAAAGGAAAAATACAATTATTAATGTGACTAGGTAGGCTACTAATAACCATTTTATACAAAACAACTACAACTATAATAAACCCAGTTTTTAGATTTTTACACAGTGCATATAAAGACGGGATAATAGGCTAAATGTGAAATTGAGCGAACAATAGAAAAACATCACCACCAACAAGAAAGCGCAGAAAGAAAGCGGGGGTCGAGTACTCACTCTCTGGTAATGAACCTATTCTCGGCGTATAAGGCTCGGATTGAGAAGGTGCACTGGTCGTTATAGTCTCTGCCAACCAAATAAAATAAAAAATAATACATCCAAGAACAGCCGCTTGCGATGTTTTAAGCCACTTAAGAATTTTTTAAATTGTTTTACACCAAAATCAGCCATTGCAAAGCATTATGTAACAGTTGAAACAAACACTCACCATCTTGAATGCACGTAAGACCATCGGGTAGCATGCGCAGGCCCTCAGGACAGGCGCAAGAAATAAGGGGGGCTCTAGAAGTGAGACGCGGCGCAGGCAAACACAGGTGTGAACAATGCCCGTTCACTGGTTGACAATGATTCTCTGAATCCGGCTGGCGATAAGGATGGTATACATGGATTACCATTGGATTTTGAACCATTTCTGTCGCAGTTATTGGAGACAGATCTTTGCCTGTGAACTTATTAGCACGAAACACCGCAGCTCTATCCCAATCAGTCCAATAGAGCCAATCTTCAAAAGTCGTAATAGAAAACGGGTGTCTTAGCGCAGTGGTCGAGAAGAGGATAAGTTTCCTGTCACGCCCATCCCAATCACAGACTGAAATAGTATTTAATTTTGCATCCACCCAATAAAGCCGCTTCCTTACTAAGTCTAAAGTAAGCCCGTTTGGCCATCTAAATAAAAAAATAAAATTAACAAACAAGACTATCTAATAATTATTTAAACCTTTACCTAACATCGTAAGTAACAATAGCCTGTCTATGAGATCCATCCATTCCCGCTCTTTCAATCCTAGGCTCCTGACCCCAATCAGTCCAGAACATCCATCCTTCCAAAGGATCCACAGCAATAGCTCTAGGTTCTTCCAGATCGTCTTTAATAAGTACTTTCCGCATTTGCCCATCGAAATTGGCCAAGGAAATGGTATTCGTGCCTGTATCAGTCCAATAGAGATGCTCATATACCCAGTCAACTGCCAGACCATCAGAAGTTGTTACCTCGTCAGATACTACCTGAAATTTTTTAATTTTGGAATTAGTGTTTAGGTAATTACAGATGAAGGAATTTTAAATGAACTTATATGCAATTGCAATTGCAAACAACCACTTTTTTATATAGACTCAATTCCAAAAAAAATTTATATTCGAAAGAGGAAGCGAAGGTTATAAAGCTAAAGAAGTAAATAAGCATATTTTGTAGATTAAAGTGCATACATTGTTCGCTAATTTCAATAAGCTGATGCTAAAATTGTAGATTCTAAAAATTCAATAATATACTAGGCGTTCTATATCGACATTTTTTTAAAGGTTTTCTTGAAAATGCGGTAAACGTGAAAATTTATCTATGAATAGTTTGAAAAGCGATTGAGCTACTTTAGGAATACATATATCAAGATATATAATAGTAGACAGTGTGTTCCTCGTATAGGAAGAAATCGAGTTTTGAGATCAAAACAGCGATACATTCCCTTCTTATTGCATTGCAAATGTAACGTTATTACTAAACACCTACCACAGTCTTGGCATTGCCTTCATCAATTGGAGCTTTGTAGATCTTCTTATCGGCCACATCACTCCAGAAAATCATTCCAGTGCGAAAAACAAAATCAAGTGCGGTAGCCGAATTGGTTTCATTTACAATACTAGTCATCTCGTGATGGTCCAAAGAAATCTTCCTAATATCCCGTCTCCTCGCAAACAACAAAGAGGCGTGCCCTTCTACTGCTTTGCACCTGGTGTGATCCCTAGGGTCTCTGGCATATCCAGGCAAACATTCACATTTAAAGCTTCCTTTATCGTTTCTACAGGTTTGCGAGCACGCTCCTTCTGTCTGACACTCATCGATGTCTCTACAGGTGCGATTGTCTGCTGCTAAGGAAAACCCTGGACGACACTCGCATCTGTATCCAGCAGGAGCGTCAACGCAGCGATGTGCGCAGCCTCCGTTGTCATGTATACATTCATTTACCCCACACTTTTCACGTGGTTCATCTTCGAAAGCTGGACAATCGGGTTTTCCATCGCAAACTTGTGAAAGTTGTATACAAGGACCTTCAGGACCACAAGAAAACGAGGTCTCGGGATCACATATGACTATAGAAGAGCTACATTCGTGTTCGTCGCCTGCGTCTGGACAGTCTGAGTGGCCATCACAGAGCAGAGCTCCAGGTATACAGGATCTATCGTTACACTGGAATTGATCGGGGCGACACGTGACGTTAGAACAATGAGTTGGAGCTTCATCTGACCCATCAGGGCAGTC
Source organism: Euwallacea fornicatus (assembly GCF_040115645.1). Classification (NCBI taxonomy): domain Eukaryota; kingdom Metazoa; phylum Arthropoda; class Insecta; order Coleoptera; family Curculionidae; genus Euwallacea; species Euwallacea fornicatus. The sequence continues at coordinate 2,180,330 of NC_089573.1, forward strand.
CTTGGTGCCATCACAAAGCCAGTTTTTGTGAACACAAGTGATCCGGTCATTGCACTCATGTTCTGAAGGAAGACAAACGGTGGGATGGGGTCTCGGGGGACAACCCTGCTCATCCCTCCCATCCAGACAGTCGTATTCACCATCACATCTCCATTTGGCAGGTACGCAAAACCTTTCGCTGCATTGAAACTCCACTCCAGGAGCGCAACTCACTTCAGGACATTCGGCCTCATCTGAATTATCCCCACAGTCGTTATCCGAATCACAGATCCACCGCCTTTGGATACACTTCCCATTTTTGCAAGTAAATTCATCTGCCCTGCAGGTTTCATCTGAAATTGTAGATTTAGTATGTAAAATTTTGAAATAATAAATGAAAAAATTACTGCAAGATTTTTCATCGCTCTGATCTGAGCAATCAGCATTATCATCGCACATCCATGTTAAAGGAACACATTCGCCGGGAGTTGATCTACAAGTAAACTCGTCGGGTCCGCATACTTTTTGTTCTGGAAATTCAAACATTCATTAAATTGCGACGGAAAAAAAAAATGGGGAAACTTACGGCACAAATGTTCATCTTCATCAGAATTATCGCTGCAGTCTATGTCATTATCGCATTGCCAATGGCTAGGTATACACTTGCCATTGCCGCATCTAAATTCGTTTTTAGCACAGGTTACATTTTCTATAAAGAAATATGTACATATTATTTCGTATTTACAACTTGTAGATAACGGAGACCCTAGTATGAATTTATTTAGGTTTTGATGGCATAAATTTCGACACGTATGCTTACAGTGCGTCAGATTCAGCATAAAAAAATATGTAAATAGCGGTCCGGTTTAATGTCACGGGAAAGAAGAGTTTTTGTTTACGCAGGGTGGGCATTACCTATCTCGCTGCATGGGCAACTTTTTTGTTGGTAAAAATGCAAATTCAGTTAAATAAGAAAATTGGAGGAATTGCGTACTGAATGCGCGTCTCGTTTGACTTTTCTTAACTTGTCAAGTAATTAATAGCGAACCGCTATTCCTATTTAAAAATGTTACTTTGTATTATACCTTTGAAGCAAAAGATATTTTTTTAAATTATAAATTAAGAACAGGTTTCAGCTTTTTGTACAAAGGGATTCGCTACATTTCCCCCAACGGAAATTTCAATACTAATTAATCATACCCTACTGTTTAAATTAACAAATAAATGTATTATTTACTTCTCGAATATTTAGAATCTTCTGAGACAACGCCCTTTGCAATCTAATATGTATGTCAGAATAGGAAAAACAGAATCGCTTCCAGAAGCCATGAGTCTCAAGTTAAACACTAGGAATAGTCACTCAATACCGCCAATTTATTAATAACAAATGTCACTGAGATTACACTAATTTATATGTAAACGAATAACTATCGGCTACCCTATATTCTGATAAATGTCTTATGGCAATAATCTCTTTCACAAAAGGTAAACCGTATGATAATCGAATCGAAGGATGAGAGACATGACAATCCGGGACCGGACCTCTCCAACCCAACTCTCGATAATTACTACTCTACCTCACCCAATATTCATTTCGTCCCCTGGCCCCGTTTTGCCCCCCTTGCGTGTTAAAAACAAGTGTGTCCCTTATTCCTGGGGTTCCTGGAAGTCATGTCATAAAGAAAGTGAATGCTTTAGTTTCGACAGAATAGCGAGAAAAATCATAACCCCGATCGATTACATATGGTCGTACCAATACATAGAGTCTGTCTACTTAGGGGTATTCGCTAAATTTATGTTGGCGCCGACATGTATTATCAAAGTCCTTTTAATGCGAAAGTTATTGGAGTCAATAGGTGGAGGGATTATGACGCATTGTTGTTAAAAAAATGTGGCAAAGCAAACCGCCTTGTTCGTTAATGACGACCTAAAAATAACATAACATTTTTGGATATTTGAAGTAAATATTTGGGTATCGATGCCGCAAGTATGTATTAGATAGATTATATTTATCATAGAAATAGAAGACCTGACATGCCTCAATATCTATTAAAACAGTTGATCTGGCGGGTGAAACTTCCTAAGGAAGTTAATCATACTACTAAGTGAAATCTCGTGGAAATTTGACGGTCGGATTTGTAATCTTCCAATTCTTCTAGCAGCTGGACGTTCACACGTCCAATTGCTCTCTCATCTTCCATGCGTAGTCTGAATTCAGCGTCTAATCGCGACCTCCTGGCTTATGGCCTTCCTTGCCATTTTTCTGAACATCCCAATGGCTGAGCCTGGTCGGTTAGTAAAGGCGACCCTCGCCGCTTTTTTAATAAGAGAAACCGAATCTCAATCGCGTCCATGTTTCTCTCGGAAAAAATTCATAACATTAGTAGCTCCAGCAGTAAAACGGTATGGTACCCCCGAATAGGGAGGGCAAGGTCGTCGATATAGAACCGAACATCCACTTGCCACAGTTCGATCACGGGCAACACGTCGTCAACCAGTCAGTATGGGTCAAAATAAAGGCGGCGACACGCCTGGCTGTAGACAGCCTCTCGAAGCCATAAAGGTATCCTGAGAAAGATGGTTGCTCCTTTAGTTTGCAACGTGCTCAGTGTTGTACCGTCTGCTCCGTCCCCCTTGCACCAACTGCCCCGTATATGGAATCAGGAAGGGGATTACTGAACGCCCTTTCATAGTCTAGCAGTATTCTCACCGCACGGCTCTAATATTGAAATCTTACAAAACTTTCCGAGTTGTATTATTCAGTGCCATATCAGTTGGCGCACGTAGATGTATATCTCACGTCCAAATCTGTTATCTTTTCCAAACTTTCCGACAAGAACGATGCCACACGTATGGGAATTAGGGCTTTAAGCAATGGTTCTTCCTGACTCACCTCTAGTATACTAGGTGCGCCAACTTAAGAACGCGCCATTGCTAACGTTATTATTAGTAGAAATAGAATTCTCGTTCAAAGTACACATACAGTCGCTCAACAAAGTATTCGTATATCGGGAAAAAAATTCTGTGACCCATAATTTTCGACTGATTTTGTTCAAAATTTGTATAATGAAAAATCAATCCTAAACTCAGTTTAGGTGTTCGAGCAGGGAGGAGGAGGAAATTTTTCAGCAGGATTTTAATGATCCTGTAGAGGGGATTTTTCTACGTATATCCTGAAAATTTGATCAAAGTCAGACCACAAATAAGGGAGTTGCAGCTTTTTAAATTCGCCAAAAAGTGACGATTCTCACGCAAAATAATAAAATTTAAACATTTTTGGCGAATTTAAAAAGCTGCAACTCCCTTATTTGTGGTCTAACTTTGACCAAATTTTCAGGATATACGTAGAAAAATCCCCTTTACAGGATCATTAAAATCCTACTGAAAAATTTCCACCGCACAAGAAGTTTTCGAAGTTGGCTGCGATGGTAATGTGTACTTGAAAACCAACTGAATATCCATGTAAAAACCGTTTATAAAAACACATTTCCAACGGAATGCTTTTTATATTTATAAACAATATTAAAATTACCTTAATTCTATTCAAAAAAACTTCAGTAACTTGTTTGTCTAAAATGGACATTTTTAAAGATATGCATTGAGCTATTTTTAATTCTAATTATACAAGCGGGAATCTATCAAATTAATTAAAACAAAGATAAAGATACTTAGAGTAGGTGTTTGGTAAATCTATTAACCACCAACAAAATTCCATCCTTTCGGAATCTCGCTCATGAAGCTGATGAACTGATTAAAATTTATGTGGAACAAACTTGAATTTCATTAAAATTCGCCAAATTATAAATAAGGGTGGGCCGCTTTGTCTTCCTCTCTCAGATATTTCTTAGGAAATGCCTCAAAATATTCCAGATCATTAATGCCGGTTTGTTTATTTATAACGTTAATTTATCTTTTCCTTTTTTTCTTTTTTTAATTTTCATTTTGCCAAAATTTGCGGTAAAATTTCAAAAATTACTGACGATCAGAAAGATTTCTCCCTGAAATTTATTTGCGATACCTGGTTAATGTGTTTTGTTAGATATTATCTACAAGTCTAACACGTCGCATTTTCTTTTGTGTGAAAAGGGCATTTTATCAAACTAATGAATTATAGTTAACATTTTTTAATTCTAGCTTGTCGGCGCTTGCCAAATTAAATTAATTGATTGATCGATCACCACTTGTACAATTAGAAATGAAAATGGCTCAATACTTTTAAAAATATTTACCTTAGAAAAAAAGTTAAGTCATTTTTTTTTGTATATAAAATTAAACCAGTTTTAATTTCGTTTATAAATGTTTGTTCTAGTAAGTGTTCCATAAGAAGTGTTTCTTAAAATTACCTTCATAGCGCAATGTTCAATTGCTTTTCTAGCATCACCACCAATAACAAAGTTAACGATTTTGCGCCCATGATTTGACGCACCCTGTATATACTAACTTGATCTTAGTCTAGATGGATGGGACACATCCCTAAGCCAGACTAAATAGTTGAAACATACTGCGCTGGAGTTGGTAAACTTTTTGGAGATATTACAGAAGCTATGTTAGTCGAACATTTAGAGCAAACCGTCCCGTACGTAAAATATTTTACGAGATACTCTATAGCTAATAAATGCCGATTTTCACTGTTTCAGGTCATTTCGGAAATTTTAAACATTTTTTTATTAAATCTAAAAACGGCCCGAATTCTGCACAACTTTGTTATCTAGCCATACAAAGGGCAATGGCCATTCTGTGATAGAATAATCGCTTAAAAATTGTATTATTATACACTGACTTTCAAAAAAACCGCAACACCAAGAAGAACGCACTGTATGTATTTGAAATTTTGGTATGATTTCAGACTTGTAAAGAGAAAAAAATTGCACGTAGATTGGATCGAAACGCATCAGCAGTGCTAAGAGCTTGGAGAGATTGGTCTAACGAAGGGTCAGTAAATCGTCATCGTGGTAGTGGCCGTCCAAGAATGACGAACCGACGCGAAGACCGGCGACTTCGTCGTTCAGCGACCGGCGCCCCGTTTGAAACAATTCCGTCTCTTGGTGCTGACTGGGTAGCAACCCTAAATCGAAGGGTCTCCCTTAGTACGATGATCCCAGAATTAGAAGTTTTGGACTAAATTCATATCGTCCTATGGGTCAACTTCCATTATCACGAAACCACAGGGTGGCCCGACTGGAGTGGTGTCGTCTGAGAGTGTAATGGGTAGATGAGTGGAGAAGAATCGTGTTCAGTGATGAGAGCCGATATTGTTTATGGCGATCTGATGGACGGTTACGTGTTGGAAGGAGCAGAGGAGAGCGATTAAATTTGGACTTTTTAGAAAGGCATCATTCTGGTTTAACACCAGGTGTCATGGTTTGGGGTGCCATCCAGTATGGTAGTCGGTCTCCTCTTGTTTTCATTTATGATAGATTAAATGCTCAGAGGTACATTAATAGTGTCTTAAAACCGAGTCTTGTACCATACATGTACGACCATCCTGGAAGCACATTTCAACAGGATAATGCGCGACCACATGTAGCCAACGATACTTTGAGGTATTTGGAAATTGAAAATTTGGATACTTTGCCTTGGCCAGCTCGGTCTCCAGATTTGTCCCCAATAGAGCATCTATGGGATATAATGGGTCGGAGACTTCAACGTTTAGCTCGCCCTCCAGAGACCATAGATGAACTCCGCGAGCAGGTGCAGATTGCCTGGGATGCAATACCACAGGAAAATATTGAGAATTTAATTTTAAGCATGCCACGTCGCCTACAGGAATGTATTAATTTAAGAGGAGATGCCACCCATTATTAAATTATTATTAAATGTTTTTACTTATTCACAATAATTTTCTTTTGATATTTCGATCGTTTTTATCCATTACCCGACCCAACGTGATGCCAGAATTTCAAACGTGTACGATGTGTTCTTCTTGGCGTTGCGGTTTTTTTGAAAGTCAGTGTAGCTATTTGCGTTAGAAACTCTACCAACGTAAATTACATGTAACAAAAGCACAATGACATAACTAAATACCGTTTAATTAAATAAGCGTCGGTGAACTAACATATGTAAGTGTACACTAACTTCCAAAAAAAAACAACTCAATTAACTTCGGTAATTGTCTACCGTAGCATGCAGCCAACGATCTACACATTAACCTTTCTTTCAATCAATTGACTTTTATTGTAGATTTAAATACTACAGGTCAAATGACCAATAATTGAAATATTGTGGCCATTTTCACTCCGAGTGTGCGAAGAAGACAAGAATCCAACACGTAATGGGAGCCGGTTAATCTGCCTATTTATATGGAATGCATCCTCTCTGTAAAAGTATCCACCTTTAGACTGGTTTGGACAAAATGGTAAAGACAACCCAAAAGTGAAAACAGCACTATGTCATAATAAAAAACTCATCCATTTGCGTTAAGTGACCTACATTGTCTGCAATTTTATCGCTGCGTAGAATTCATACGTTTCGATAAACTATAAACTTGACCCTAAGACGTCTCGGCTTTGAGGACAGGTCAACTGGGCTGGCTATTCTTATCGTTAATGAAAAACGTTAGAAAAGATAAACGTAATAAAACCAGGATTGTTTATCAATCGCTCTCATAAAGGGATGTAAATAAAAACAAGCCTCCATTAGCTAAGTTTTGTGGCCTACGTGTAAACAATAGGTGAATGAAGCTCGTTTAGGTAATTTACGAGGCATAATACTTCCAGGCACCAGCAGGCAGGAGGCACCATTAACTTCTGGAATACCAGTAACTGCTGCGACTGAAGAGGAGCATTTCAGGCCACGTCATCAGACACCAAATGTCATCAATTCGAATTAACACATCAGGAGGGCCCCTAAAGGTTCGCTTCAATTTAATGGATTTCGGTCTTTCGTAAAATTGATAACTTTCCACTTCAAACGCTTAAGAAGTTGTTTTGTTTACTCACTATTCGGGCATTTCGGGAAAGTAATTAAGCATGAACGCATTCGCGTATTTCGGAGTTCGCGCATATTAATCTCAATGACCATTTTCTAAGCTGCCGATTCATTTATCTTAATTCCGTTCTCTTGTACCCTAGGCACACATAATCCCCTAATTTCCAGTGAAATCACCTTACAAAATATATTTGAGAAAGCTAATTTAGTCATTTAACGATGAAACTCCCTTTGAACAAAGGATGCGAAGTTGCTGGAACGCTTTACGCAAAGCCAATTTGTTTGGTGAACGTATTAAATTAACTTTTTGGACTTGAATGTGGGTCGACAACTTAGTTTTCGAAATTAAAAGTAATAAAGTGTCGTAAATAGGCGAATGAGAATTCTACCGGATGATTCTAGATAAATGGGCCGAGCAAATATCTTGAAAATAATCTACAAAAAAAAAACGTTCAAATACGGCCCTTTTTGTTTTTGGCAAGATCGACTTCGTTTTTTCAAATGGAACACGTAATTTTTTTGAAAATTCAAATTCTTTGTTGGTAGTAAAAATGTTTTTTATTCGAAACGTGTTTTGCTAAAAGTGATAAAATTCATAATAATAATAGATACAAAACAAAGGCTTTATTAAACTTTATTAGGTTGTTTAAGCAATTTTATTTTCTATGTAGTAAATTTAGTTTTATTAGAAAAAAAGTCGAACAAATGTCCAAAACTGTGCCACTATTACTCAAGGCACTTGACCATTCTGTTTTGAAATGATCGTGTGGTATTTTCTAGCATTTCATATGTGACGTTCGCGCATAGCGTAGGCACGGCACAAGGCTACATTACAGATATTGTAGCTTATTAAAATCAAGAACTTTTTGATACGACTATTATTAGAAATTTGACGAAACTAAACGCGAATCCGAAATTTGGATTTGGCTTTTCTGGTTTAACAAAAATTTGATGAGACTGAATTTGCAAACTTCCGAAATAAGATTTCATTTTGTATCGAGTATCGTCATGAATTTTATCACTTTAGCAAAAAAATTTTTCAAGTAAAAACATTTTTACTGTCAATAAATAATTGGAATTTCCAAAAAAACCTTTCGTGTTCCATTTGAAAAAACAAAATTGACCCCAAAAGACAAGTTAAGGTGACCTTGCAAAAATTTACAGCATAAAAAGTTGAGCAATGGAAAATTAATAAGACTTTATTCATTTCTTTGTACATCTCGATTTCAAGATATTTGTCTGTCCCATTTATGTCAAATCGCCCGGTGTACAGTGTGATGCAAATTTGACTGGCTGCAAAAGGTACGAAAACTGCAATAAGAAATAAAAAAGTGATTAAATGAGGAGAGTCAGAGGGAATGTGATGCTATTTTGAAAACGATTTTAGAATTTTTCATTTTTGACGTAATTTCAAGAAACCGACAACCTAATTTTGCGGAAAAGTACCGTAATTTCCCCAATTCAAAATATTTTTCAAATATGTAAAAACATCGTTAGGACAACTGTTTACGAACGACCCACATATGCATGTACTTTTCAGTTATGACGTTTGCAGTCTGAGACGTCAGCATTGTGTTCTTTTTTTTCCATAATTTTTTCCCTAGAAACAAAAATCTTGCCAAAGAAAATGATTTAATGAAGCTCTCGTCAAAGAGGCCACAAAACACTTTTTGAAAAGCCTTTTGGTGTTTTGCACCCAACTCAAAAACAAAAAAACTTAAAGGTCTCCTCGACTTTTTCCATTCAATCATTTTTCCAGCTCCCACACGTTTTCAAGGTGCTTACACGTTTGGCCGAATTTGGGACACACCGTATGTTTGGGGCTCGGCAATACCACTTGTATCGTAATTTAAGACGAAAAATACTAGTTTGGTCATAATAACACAAGTAATCAGGGATTATTACCGAATTCGGAAAAATTTTGGGAAAGGAAGGGACTTCTGGACGTGCACTTGAGTAGGACATTGATTGCGTTAAGCATAAAGGTCAAAACAATGAATTTTTGGCATGCTAAATGTTTACGTAAAAGTGAATAAAAATAAACGAAGAAAAATATACGGTTGTTTTTTGTCGTTAAATTGGACTCAAATAGATGATTGACGAAATACGTAGGTGCCACGGGCGAGTTTAATTAGTGCTTTAGGTAATAAATGCGAAGCTATTGACTACCGTTTACCCCCCAAATTTGGATTAAACATCCACGAATGGAGGAAAATGCAAGCTGAATTTTAATAACATAATATAGCTCCCGAAATTCTTCATTATCTCTCAGCTGCTTTTCACTAAAACCCAATTTTGCCAGCAGAAATTCCGTTTCCTTTACATTTTGCAGTCTCTCATATCCCACATCGCTCAATTGCTCCGTGACATCTTCAGATTTAGTTCTAATAGCGGGGAAGCAATTTTAAAATGTTTCATATACGGGGATCCCGAAAGTATAACATTTTTTTGTGATATGGTGGAAAAACATACCTGACGGTGACACTAAAGTTTGCTCGAGACTATTTTCGACATTGAGCGATCGGCAAAATCCAAAACCATAAATCAGAACTCCGAAGAAGAATAGAAACTTCATCACGAATCAAGATCGAGTCGCACACCACGAGTTTCTCAAACAGTTTGAAAGAAAAGTTGACAACACGGTTTCTTGATGCTTCTGTTTCCCCCTGATTTGCAGACTTCGATAACGTATTCACTCTTATTCCATTTTATACACACGACTAAACATTTTAAGAAAACGCAATCACTCGCTCTCGTTACAACACTTCTGCGTATTAGTACTTATTTATCAATAAACTTACTTGTACTCGAATAAACTAATTATTGGCGTTCGTAGAGAGTAATTTATAAGCAGGGTGCAGAAGGGTCAAAGGGCAATTACAGTTAATGCGTTTGTACGGCCATAGATAAGCAAATCTAAAAATACCCCTCTCAGATATCATATGTCTTGTGCACGTTTCGTACCAAGCAAGCCCGCCTTTACGTTTTGATTTTCACATGGCAGAAGAAAGATACGGCCGAAAATGTAATTTATACTTTTTTTTTTTTAATTTAGGCGCGATTTCAACACCCCACAGAAAGTCGAGGCGCACGGCACAAATAAATCGTTGTAAGCAAATCAAAATCGTCCCGAGTCCGGTCCTGACTCAATTTCCATGGGCGATTTTAAGTAAAAAAATCCTTATTATTTAGCAGTCCCATTCAAAAAAAAAAAAAATAAATTACGCACTTGCGTGTTTAGACGGCTATAAACTCACTCTAATACATATCGAATTGCCGGAGTCCTCTGAACTATAGGGGCCTTTTATAGTCTTGTGTTCGTTTCATTCAAAAGTCTAAAACAAATAAGTCAAATTGAATGTAAACAAATCGACTCAGCGAGTTTCTAGCAGGTAATTCAATAAATATCCCACGGCCCAGCAACTTTGGATACTCGGAATTGCTTGTTTCTAGATCAAAGAGCATCTCCAGAGGTATAACGAGGAAATTGCAGCTGAAAGTTAGAAACGAAAAGGGCCCTAACTTATTTAATGGAGTGTATTTCAACCTGCCCGGAGGGCCTACGTACAAGATATCTGACGTAACTTTCTTCAGTTTTGCACTGTGGACTAGTTGAATTAGGAAGATAATTATACCTTCGATGGGCGTTTTTCTTGTCTGCCAAGGCTCCAACATTATGCGAAAATTTAGACAATTTCGAATTGAAATTTTTAACGGGATGCAGACTTATCAGAGCACGTACAAGGACAACGATTGTAATTAATATGTAAGTGACGAAGGATAACGCTTAATGACAGGTAAGTACCTGCGTCTTTACAGGAAACCTTGCGGATCTCCTGAAGAAGAAAGTTGCCCGATTCGAGACTTGCAATCTGATTTGAGATTCTGAACTGATTGCATCAGAAACAAATGACCTGCCCATCGTCCAGGCCGAACGTGCAAGAATGATGAAGACATGGTTAATTGCAGCCTCTATTACCGTTATTGATGCAGTCAATTAATAACAAAAATTCTACCATTCTAACAGCCTATACCCTCACGTCTACCGCCCACCTTCTTACGCGCGAACACTATATGTTACGTTAACTTTTTCAATCCCAATTCGGGACACTCTGTACATTAAAACTACCTAAATCCGAACCACACATATGCGCGATAGATTGAATTTTTCCTGTTTATGTTGTACTTTAACCTTTAAAGTAGTTCTTTGAAATAGGTCAAAAAGATTGAGAATACGCGATAGCTTGCGCAATCATATAATTACGCAGTAAATCCGATATAAAAATGGTCCTGTGTCGTCGAAATTCGAATTTCTCTTGAAGAATAGCCGTTGATTACAAACGTCATGGAATTTATTCAAATTTTTATCAATTAAAAGTGCTAAACGCTGGACACGAGTCATAATTCCACAAATAAACGGCCAAGATAATCTCAGCAATGAAAATAATAACAAAAATAGACGTAATAATTTTTTTAGTAGTTCCTTATTTATTGCCTTTATTTATTAGGCTGCAAATACCGCCAGGTGCCAATAAATCAATAGCAGAAGTTAAAAGAGGTTTAAAATAATGGAAAGAATGGCAAACGTGACAAACGATCAATCTTCAAGAGCGATCGACACTATGGAGGATTACTGCAGTATTTTCAGACGTTAAGAACATGAGACGGTTATTTGAAATTAACATCGTATTTTAAGTGTAATCTGGAATCTACTGGTTCGTCAGTAATTAGCATCTACGCACTCAAACATTTAATCCTAAAATACAAAGCCGCTGAGAATTTCACGAATACTTTTTAACTGAGAACATGTCACAACGACAGCTCGTTTTGGAATTTTGAAATTGACTAAAATCCATCGAGATACTCAGATTATCCGAAAAACTCAACTTGTCGCAACAAGGCGTACCAAAAGACTAACGGGAGAAACCTTTGCGTGGAAGTGGACTCTATTTCGGAATCTGCCAGAACCGGCAAATTGCTGAGCTCAGGAAACAATATAAATAGATATTACAAAGGAACAGGACAGAAACTTCAAGGTGCTTCCAAGCACTCAATTCACTAAAAGCCAGACGGATCCGCCTTTCGTGAGGAAAACTCCGGTGTAACAAAACTGAACTCTAGTTTGAGGAGTGGTGCCAACGAAGCCGTCAAATTGGTGACGGCTTATTTCAGAAATGCTAAAATAAGGATTCGAAGGGAGTGGTTGGGCTTAGTGTTCACCAATGGCATAGAGTATTTCCCTCAAGCGAGGAAATCCACGATCCAAATCTTTATTCCGAAAGTATGAAGACGCCACTACAGCGCCATCAACGCATTTAGACCAATATCCCTGTGGCGGTAGATGTTAATAAAAGTCAACATGCATCTAGCAGGAGACAGTCGACAAAAACGACTTCGTTCTACAGTGAAAGGAGCTCCATGCCCTCTGCTTTGACATGGAAGAAGCGTTACGGACCAGGGTCGATAAGATTTACGATATCCTTACAGCTCGGGGCACCCCACAGTAGTGGGTCAAATCGACCCTTCGAAAGTTTAAGTTATTTTCAGGAATTAGCAGCACGTCGTGACTGTAGGTTGGGTTTCGGTTAACAAGGGTATCGAGACAAACAAAAGGGCTATTGAGTTCGTCCCGTAGGGTTTCCAATGACGGTCCAGTAAACCGTCGCCATGTCCAAGGGTGCCAAAAGGCGCGTTTCTTACGCCTTGAACCTGCGGGTACGAAAAAACAAAGGTAAACTAGATGAGGTCCGCAGGACGTAGACAAGCTAACGATATCTTGCCACATCCCAGGCATCAAAGTTACTAAAGAGTAATCGACAATCCACGCGATACCTAGTAAAACTCCTTTCTGGTCATTGCACACTAAATGGCTCTTACGAATGAAGAGGAGCTAGCTTTGCAAACTTGCGTGCGGAAAAGACATCATCATCACGTCACTTCCCGGGGGTGTAGTCATCAACACAAATTAAATATGTAAATTCAAAAAATTGGCAAATTGGATTTTTTTGCTTTTGGTTCCATTAAACTAGTAGACTTATGGTAACAATTTGTTCAGGAAGAATGATAGTTTGACAAAAGCTTTAAATTTCGTGAACCTGTGCAATGTCATTTTTACCAACAATTATTAGTCGAATTATGCACAATAAAATGGTCAATAAAGAAAGAGTTTTATAAATTTGAAACGATTTCGCGATGAAATATTGGCGAGTAAATTCTCAGTGTAATACCGGCATTATACAAGTTCAAATATTTTATATACACAAGGGGCCTATATGGAGAGTGAAACCGGGTGGATTGGGGAGAGAAAAACGCCCCTAAGGGCCTAATAATAGGGCTTTGCTCCCCCTCCCGTTTACTTTAAATATTACCTTGCAAAATGCTGACATTATTGTATTTAATTCGACAAAAATTGAAGAAATTGGTAAATATTTGATAAGCTAATCTTTTCTCTAGAATATACAATTCACACCCAAATTTTCTTTGTTTAAACAAAGGCCATGTAAATACAAACAGTAATCAATGTATATTTATTTTTAAAAACCAGTGATTTAATGATCACTAGTTAATATACGTATTAATTTCAATATATTCCTGTTTGAACTGCACAAAAAGCAATGAAACTAGAAGCATCTCAAATTAAGGAGTTAACAAATCGCTCAATTTAATCTGCATTTCCTCACTTGTTTTGAGATTGAAAATTCCTATGATTAACGTCAAAAATAACAAGCTATATAAATAAGAGATATTGCTCATGTGAAACGCATACATCACGCTGCTATTAAATAAACACACGGTGTACTTATAAAATATGTAAAATCCTGGGTCAATAGGGATCATTAAGAAATATTTCAACCCGGGAAGAAAGTATTCCGAAACCGTTCTAGACCCCCTCTGATGAAGCGCATTGCTAATTTTAAGTTGAAATTGAAAAAGAATCTAATTCTAAGATGGTTTCCTGGCGGGTTAGAACAAACCGCAGTAGTCGTTTAAATTCAATAAAATTTCATTCAAAATTGATATTTCTTACGTTTTTAGAAAACAGGTAGCAATGTTTAGATGCCATGCTGGAACGATGTTGTTTTCTCTCTTCAAGGTTCTTTGACAAAAACGATAATTTTTTATATTCAATTAAATATCGCTTTTTATGGACTGTTAGAAACGTTTTTGGGCCCAATTCCTACGTGAATTTTCGTAAGGATTCCAAGTAAAAAATCACCTATTTAATTAAGTCTGAACACTTAGCATTTCTTTAGTCATTCCTGTAGACAAAGTTATAAGAGATACGGAGTTATGTCGAACAAAACTACGTGCCAAAATTTAGAAAATTCTAAGTGATCCCGAAAATAATTGAGAAAAACTGGTATTTACCCAAATTATATTTATTTTATTCTAAATTTATTTGGAAACATTTTCAAAAATAAATTTCACTTATTCACTCGCATTTTTTGTCATCTGGAAATCAAAATAATCGGATTTTTAAAACGACATTCCATCTTTCATCACCTGACGGGCTTACCTTTTTTACTATAAAAAAAATTTAATAAACACTTAGCGAAGTCGAAAAAAAATTACTCTTACTGTTTTTCAAAGGGTACTAATCAAAATAGTTAATAACAAAGTTCAATAAAAAGTGAAAATACAAAAGTATATATATAAATAATTGAAAATACTTTCTTCCATTTTTTATGAAACGTTCTGAATTTGGTACAGTCACATCGTTTGTTTAAATTATTGACTTTTAGATCAAATTATTTCAAGTTATTTGATTTAAAAACATTTTTAAGTTCAATCGAAACCATGTGGCACGCCGTATCTAAACATTTTTCTTTTTTATGAAATATTTTGATAACGAAATATTGTTAAAAATGAAACAAATGTTTAATACATATCGTAATAAAAGGTTTTATTCAAATAATCGAAGGCTTTCAAAAAATCGTATAAAAATGTCAGGTTCATATTTCAAAAATCAGGTTAATGGCGGTGTCTATGAAGAAATGAAATTTATTGTACTATTTGAAACAACCCAAGGGAAAAAAGTGAATAAACATCGGATATTTCGAATATGTCCAGGCTGAGTGAAAACTTTTGAAATGTTAATATTTGGTTTCATCGGGTACAAATATGTGCTAATTCGTCCTGATTCAACCAATTCAATATCTCTTACTTTTCGAGATCACAATGATGAGCAAAGATTTTGTATGATCCTTTATATAAATTCGACAGTAGTGTTACCAAACTTCGGGCCGAATTTTTGTGATATTCTGAAAGTTAGTTTCGAACTTAAAATCCATCTATAAAACAACATCGGAAACGTGAGTGCCGTGTGTAGCATACAGGGGACAAAAATATGGATTTTCTGCGTTCGCAAAACTAATTAAATTACACAAAATTGCATTTAATTGTGGAAAAAAATATAGTACACAAATTACCCGTATTCCTTACTATTTTAGTTTTTAGGTGTAACAAAAAGTACGTATATATTCGGATAATTAATGATTCGTGTGATCTAACTGATCAGAAACCGAAATGTTTCATACTTTAATTAGCGATAGCTGTATGATTAACTATTGCACATAAGACTACACCCACAAACCTATAAAAGTGATATTTGTCAGAATAGGAAACGAAAAAATATTCCACTTTTTGCCCGGTGGGAACACCTAATTTCTTTAAATAAAATATCTTATAACAAACAATAGTAATATAATAATTGCTTACTTGGGCATTCCGTCGGTTTTTCATCGGAGTTGTCTTGGCAGTCGTTTTGTCCATCACATACGAATGCAATTGGAATGCATTTCTTATTGGCACATGTAAATTGTCTTAAAGAACACTCGGAGCCTGAAATTTATACAAACGCGTTTAGCAACAAAACGATGTCCGTCAAGGAATACCAGAGAGTAATTCTTTATTTTAAATAAAAGCTCGAGCCCTATTGAAACGGTAAATAAACAAACGATTTACACAATCACACTAATAGGCCCTTATAGATGGTATTCTTTTTTAACTTTAATGTTACATTGTCCGGCCAGTGTTAATACATTCTCCATTTAGTAAGGTTTTTATTATTGATTATGCTTGTATAATTTGGTAGTGGATTCGAAGCTGATTTTACCCTGACAGGCTTCATGAAAAGCAGTCGGTACATAAAAGCGTTTGACAATTAGCCTCAATTCCTTGGGTCCTCATTAAATATTTTCATTAATTAATTTGGAGTCCCAGTGACAGTGTTATTTTGGTGTATAAACGTTTTGAATCAGAGACAAACTAGTTTACATCCAATTTTGTTCTTTTTCATTTCACTTAAAATGTATGTTATGAAATGCACCATTTCTAATGTTTGGCAAGAGCTGAATAAACGCACAAGGGACGTTTGCAACAATTACAATTTATTATTATTTTTTTAATTCGTGTTAAAAATGAAATGTCACACGTTTTATCATGTTTGAAAAATTATGCGGTATTAAAACAAAAATTGTGTATTCATAATAGGTAATTAACATTTCAATGTCAAGCGGTACTAAACCTATTTTGATAGGTTAACTATCAAACGTAAATAAAGTTAAAACATCACCTGATATTGCATTGCTCATTTTTTTTAATAAAATGATTCAAAAGTTCCTCGAATTTTACTGCAAACAATTTAAATTTCCACTTCTCATAAATTTTTTCTTGAATAAGTTGATCTCTGTAAATATTTTTATCCCTGTGGGGAAATTGGAAACATAACTCACCCTCTGTGACAGATTCTGGGTGTCCAATTGCAAGGCAAGCGAAATAACACAAAACTGCTGTGAAAACGACAGTACCATTTGAAAACTTCAAAAGCATTGTACTATATGAGTTCTACACGTGTTTTACGACATAACCGATTAGTTTTGCTCACTACTTTATATACAAGCCAGATGCACATTTACATTGCAGAACTCGCCTTCGGTTTCCCAGCACTGGCTAGATAGCATAAGCCTCGCTTTGCTCGTTCAAAAGATTTTAACATACACCTTCCAATATACCGGTCTTTATCTGTACCATCTGAAAAAGTAAAGAGCACCAATGTATAAAGTGAGCTTCCACGCAATCTCATTTAAACCTGCGTTTTCGATGTGCGCAGGTCTATGGCATAGCGGCCCTTTGGAATAAACGCAAGCGCTTTTTGGGGTGTAGATGTTTTTGCCAAACCAAAATACAAAAATAATGTACGATTGTAGCCACAGGACCGGAGTAGACTTTGGTAGAAACAGAGTAGAGTACTATTTAAACGTAAGAAAAATGGTTCTGATGTTCTTTTGCTGTATGAAAAAATCCGATCGAGGCTATCATTAGAATCAACATTTTTAAATGTCTATGTGAAAGGGATTTTTCCTTTTTAAATTGAAAAAAAAAGAATTAAGCAAAACATCAGCAATAGATTCAGAGTCGAAGAGGAATTCATTTTGATTAACGATCATATCAAAATTAAGAAATAAAGGTATAACTTAAACAGGGTGTTTTTAAAAATGGTCTATACAATATTCCAGTCAGATTCCTGAAATTGATATATACTATGTACACCCAAAGATTTAACCCAACTTGCATTAAGCCAAAAGTTGATGGTTTTCAAAGTAGATACATGGATCTTCTGTAATGGCGGTATTTGAGTGAAACCTCGTATGGAGCGATGATAAATCGGGATCTGCCTACATTCTTATATACATTGCGGACGGCGTCGTCGACACTACTAGTATATCAATCCTCATTTGAATGACACAATTTTTTTGCCACTCGGTATAAAATAAATAGATGATCAAATTTAAATCTTTCAGAAGATTTTGTGGAAAATGTATGTGTAAAAAAGGTTTATTTTCGTTTATTGTTACTTAATCTTCCATTTTATCACCTTGACATTTTGCGATTTAGTGAATTAATTCGCCGTAACTGCGGGTCTTTTTCAAAAAAAACTTTATTAAATGTCAAATTGTATAACAATTTTTTTAATACATTTAAAAAAAATGTATTTAAACACTTTCCCCAATGGCTGTTCATACTCGTGGTCAAGTGCCCGATACGCTGTTCGTTTAGGGTCTTTATCAAAGAAATGGCCCACAATTGGTCATAGGGTATTCAGAAAAGTTTCCAAATCATCTTGTATCAAATCATCAATTTTCAACGTTGTTGAGAGAGGTCTTCGAGAAACTTGTATCTTTATATCTTATGTATATCTTTTATCTTAACTATTAATTATGGACTTCAGCAAGTAATTGGAAGTCTTGAATTTAAACAAGTTTTTATCACTAGTTGAAAAAAATTCAAGCCCGAGTAACAGAAATCAAGCCTTAAAACTTGGAACTTTGACGGGTATCGTTATTACGATATTAAAGCAAAAACTTCTAAACCCTTACTCTATTCAACCTATGCAGGAAATTTTGCCGCAAAAATGGTTTACCATAAAAATTTTGTCGATTTATTAATAATGAATGAAAAGTGATTGATTTTTATACCAAAATATTGTTTACCAATAAATATTGCTTTACCAGTCGACATACTATAAATTTACACAATCGACACGTTTATACAGAGTAAACCCTTCAGGCAACAAATATAGTATTTTACCGGCATAAGTTTTTGATTAACATGTGGGCAAGTATATTACATTTTTTTTTTATTTAATGAAATTTTGTTTTAATCGTTAGAACTATTTAAAATATCTTCAGAACATTATCAGATTTATTAAATGAAGCTCTCTTAATGATCCGACAAAACATGTTCTTCATGCGTTCATGATGGGGCGCCTCACGTTTGGCATTGAACGTTCAAAATTATTTAAACCACTATCTTAGATATGCATAGGTGGAATCGTAGGTGAAATAATGTTTCTGTCGGATAGTCGAATTCACCAGATCTTAATCCACCGGATTATGCTCCTTGTAGGGAACTTGGACTTGGGGAATGGTTTAGAGCGACACCGTAAATACTGAAGATCTATGAAGTTGAGTCGAGAGTACTGTAGATGTCATACGGACTGATGCGCAAATTATAAGAATCCAATTTAAATTTTTCGTAAAGGTAATTTATTCTTACGAATATAAGGATTAATTATTATATTTTATTGATAAGAACGATAGCCGTTTTGATTATTGTCTCAAAATGGTATATTAGCCTTTATTTTATAATTTATATTAATTGTTACGTTTATTATTGCAATTTATTGCTTAGATTAGACAAAATTCTATAATTTATGAGAACAGTAATGAGTAAAAATCTTAGTCCAACAATTTTAGTCACGGCATTGTACAAATGTATCATACAAACAAATTATATGGATGCAATAAGACCAAGATTGAACTTGCACCTACAGGAAAAAACACTTGCAAACAATACCTACCTGGTTAGAGTTGAATACTTATTCTACTCTAATTCTTTTGACTTTAAATGGCTAATATGTACCTTATTCTCTGGACCTACAATAAGTAAAATGAATTAAAAAAAACGTATCACTTTAATTCCTCAAATCAATGTCTCAAGAATGGTATTGTAAAAGGTATACATTTTCTATTCAAAACATGTTG
Source organism: Euwallacea fornicatus (assembly GCF_040115645.1). Taxonomy (NCBI): domain Eukaryota; kingdom Metazoa; phylum Arthropoda; class Insecta; order Coleoptera; family Curculionidae; genus Euwallacea; species Euwallacea fornicatus. Next base: position 2,199,781 of record NC_089573.1, read on the forward strand.
GAAGATTCAATTTGATCAGAAATTAATTTTATACCAATTAGAAAAAACAGTATAGCTTTAAAATTATATTTGACCTATTGCTTATAACGATCTTCGTAATGTACTTAAATAACTTAAACAGATTACGATTTATCGCTTTTAAAAAGCTCTGATCATAAAATTTCCCTCAAATACAACTATTACAAAAGAAAAATAATAATACAGAAACATCGCAAAAGCAGTTCGAAAACTAAACTTTTGGACTGAAGTGAAACGACCTCAGAACTCTTTGGTAGAATTTTGTACAAGTCATTTAGAAACTCCGTATATACTTACCCATATAAACAACTATCATTGGAAAACTGGTCGATTTATAAATTATCTAATCCTCTAGACATATTATTTTGTGCTTATTTCATATTTGCAAACACCGTTTGTTTATAACTTTATTTTCTCAATTGTAATCTTATTACACCCCTGGCGTACCGTAAATAAATCTTTTAAAACAGCGAAAACAGCCAGCTTCGTGGGTTCAGGTGCAATTCCTAAATATATTTTCGGCTAAAATCCCATTTAACTAAAAATAAATAAAAATGTAATGAGACATGTGCAGAATAGTGTAAATTCGCACCTTAGTATTCGTATAGAGATCTCGATAATCATAAGAGATGGAAAATCGGAATAATTATCAACGTAATTATGACGAAATCAGAATTTCGCTCCATGTCAAAATCCTGATTTTACTCAATACATTTTTCAATGAATAAACCCTTATGATTTGGGAAAACTCAATAATATAATATCGCATTTAATCTATGCATTACCCTAGAAATAATGTAAGAAAGGATTATAATAAGCATTTAGGAACAAAAAAAAACAAAATAGTGTAGTAAAAATATATTTTATTGAACATCATAATATACAAAGAGCTCAATTTGGCTGGAAAAGGCAGTTACATGGTGATGGCTGAAATAAAAAGTCTGGATAAGAACGCTAATCAACTGTGAAATTAATTCGTGTGGCCTCTTGGCCTTAGGGTAATCTCAGTAATAATTGTTATCGCGTAAATTTAAATTAAACATAAATTTGCCTGATTTTATTTATAGTTATTTACTCAACTTACCATGTTGACACAATGGTCCGTACCACTTTTCTTCACAGACACAATGAGGCTCTCCATCGGGGGCACAAGACCCATGTCTACAATTCAAACTGCAGGCTGCCCTTGCAGGTTTTGCCCTGCCAACTTCGCAATGATCTCCACGATAACCACGCGAACATTTACATTTATTCACTCCTCGGCAGCGACCTCCATTGAGGCATGGAACAATACATCGTGAAAACTCGCAACGTGGCCCGTAGTATCCCTTGGAACACTCACAAGTGTCTTTTTGCACACATTTACCTCCATTTAGGCATTTTTTGCTGCATATACCCCCTTCGCAGTTGGTCCCCTGTAATTAGTTCAGAAAAAAAGGTTTCTTCAATTCTATTATTTATTGTTGCAACATTAATGCAGATAATCTCTACACAATCTTCTTTATTTCTAAATCTGCTCAAAGTTATAAATAATGCTTGTAATGAAAAAATGTTCATAATACATACCTGATACCCTGGCATACAACTGCATACTCCTGGTGAAGTACAATTGCCCCCATTCATGCACTGAGGATAACATAAAGCAGTCTTGCAATACTGGCCCATGTAGCCCTCAGGGCACTGGCAAATTTTCTCATGGTTGCACCAACCCTGGTTGGCACATTTCTTATCACATTCAGGGTCTGGACCTGCCAAAATTATCCAATTACCACCATTAAATTAAGCCTGTAAAAACATACTTCTCTGAGAAATGGAGCATTCTTTTTTCAGCTTCAGTCTCAATGGAGTTCCATTCAAAGGTTTTCCTTTCCTCTCAATAAGCAAGCCTATCTCAAATCTCGCAATGCCAGAACTATTACCTATGCAGGGCAAAAATATGCTGAATTCCTTGGGCCGTTTTGGCACTCTACCCTTGGTCTTAATTGAGATTTCTGGGGCTTGCAAAATACTCTCATCATAAGAATGCAACTTGTCAAAATGATAGAAATATTTCTTCACTCCGGCCTTCCAGGTGAAGTTGACATAGTTTACTTCAGAAGGAATTACTGGCAAATAATTCTCAAAATTTGGGTCCAGGATATAGGCCAGGACTGTACCATTTACTATTGCAAAAATTTCCATTGACACTCCTTGAGAAAACACATACACATTAGAGATACATAATTTTTTTATACACCTTTTTCTTACCACTGAACATTTTAACTTGCTTTTCATCAATCCACAAGGTGAGGTCATTAATATTCCTGGGATCATTTTTAGGATCATTTCGAGACAGTGCAAATGCAACAACAGTCACAAGATAAAATAAGACAAAATTCATCACAGATTTCTTTGTATTCATTCTGCAAGATGCAAATCATGTGTCTGTGATTCAACTTCAACATTAAATACAAAGTGTTAGAAATTAAAAATCATCAATAGCAAAAGCTTTGGATTAGGGGTCAAAACGTTAATGGGAAACTATTAAATAAATCAACATACCATTCCCATTACCAATAGCATGAAATTGGGGCATCATTTCTCTCCTGAAGTCTATTGCAAATTTTCTATAAAAATGCATTGCAAGCTCAAGAAGGGATGGGGTTCACAAAGCAAAGCGAACCTTAAATGCATCTTACCAAACCAAAGGCAAACTTACTTTTTAGTTATACTCACAGCAAATTCGTTCAGTCTAGAACTTTAAACTTATAAAATTTGTAATGTCTTCAAATAAAACGTGTTGTCTATATTTACATTAAATTATTTACATTTATACTATCTATATTAAAAACGTTCTCATCTTCCATGATCAGAGGGTCGATCGCATCACTTCTGCATTTATTTGCCTGTTGATAGTTTATACACTGACACTACAAAAACAAAACAAAAAACACATGTTTGTCAGCCATTTTGCAGTCCCTGGCCCTGGATTTTGTTTTTTATCCAAGGCCAGGGCCTAGATTACACCAAGAAATGCAAGAAAAAACCGTTATGTCACTAAAATTTGGTTTTTATTGATCAAATTTAATTTGTTGATTTCAAAATATACCTTTTTGTTGTGAAAACTGCTGATTACCCTAATCAAAACCTGTGATCCCTAACTCCAAACAAGGTTTCCTATCCTTATAGTCCCCTACTTGCAATTTTATACTTTTATCCGTAAGATGGTGCAAGTACCATTTATTACCTAATAACCGAGCGACATTTGACACCCATCAAATCGCCACATGTCAATCGTCCCTTCACCCTCATTCATATAAATTGCTAAATTGTTTTACTACTTACCAAATTGCCAAAATAGTATTCTAATAATTGAAAAATAAACTCCATCATTAAATAGAGCATATACAGTCCACGATGCTTAAATGCTATTAGTCACATAAGTTCGTACTCCTTCTTTTTATATTACCCTTAATTGGTAAGCTTTACTTTTTTAGGTTTACCTTAACAAGGCAGGACTTATTTAAATTTCCAATTATTTTAGATGATATAGCCAGCTATGGAGCTCTCCCATAGTTTAACGTTAAATGAAGAAGCGCTATCGCAAATCTCAGAGGCTAATAAAGCCACTTTCATATTTGAATGGTTAAGGTATTTGGATAAAGTTCTTACTGCTGCCCAACCGGTATTTACATAAAAAAAACGCTAAATAGCTATAACAGATGTATATGTTTCTAGAGTGATATAAAAGGATGTCAAAAGCAGTTAGTGCAACAGTTGATGAGTCATATTCAAGAATCTCCAGGACCCACAACACGACAACTCATTGCAAGATGTCTAGCTACATTATTCTCAGTGGGGGATGCTTTTCTACTATTCGATACTGTGAATCAATGCAATGATATTCTTAAAAATAAAGATGATAGTCCCAGCTTTTTACCTACAAGATTGTAAGTGATTTACTTTATTAGCAGTATGAATCATGACAAAAGCATATATAAAGATAGTTTATGTATGAAAATTTGCACTGGATCAATCTGTTGCAAATTCATGCACTGCATGTGAACAAGTTTTTAATAATCATTTCTGCAAGTCTCTGTTAAAGTTTTGGTGATTGTCTTTGAATTTAATTGAAAATATTTTTGATTTGTTAATAAGTACTGGATGTGATTACCTATCATTTTACAGTATTTAATTCAAGAAATGTGTACAAAATAACTTAATTCTGTCAAAATGCAAACTAAAGCAACAAATGTTTATCTCTTCTGAGAGTATAATATCCACCTGAATAATTAAGGTCATCATTGTATAGGCTTCTTAGTGAAGTTTCAAAGAACTAGGCTATTGAGTTACAGTTTAAACAGCGCATTAAAATAATGCTTTTTTAGGGCTAATAAGAAAACAAATATAAAAGAAATTTTCCCGTTTAAGGTTTTGTGCAGATATTTTTTGCATAGCACCCTCACATGAAAATCTATAGATTTTCAAATAATTTTTATGAAAATGTCAAAATGGCACCACATCCTGTAGTAAGGCTACTTTCAATAGTATTGATTTTTTTAATTTATTTTAAGCTATTATTAATTTACAAAGTATTTAATAACTGAAATTTGAATGTTAAGAATCTGTAATTTTTCCATTGCCAATGCATGATGCTATTGATATATTATCCAATATTCAAAATATCTATTAAAACAGAACCTAATACAACTCTAATTGATTTCAAATTTACTCTTTTTTTTTACCATAGGGCAGCAATATGTTGTGTGGGAACTATGTATGAGAAATTAGGTCGCATGATGGGGAGGTCCTATGAAGAAACTGTTCAAATTTTAATACGCTCCCTCAGAAGTGCTGAGTCTCAGACAAGAATTGAGATAATGCTCACCTTAGAGAAAGGTATTCATTTCTGCCCATTTTTTATTGAAATTGAGATTTTAATCATAAGTTTTTATTACAAGATACTTACATTTTTTTCATTTAAGTATGTTCCGGAATGGGCAGTGCTGCCATGAACGTCCACAAAGATGTGTATAAAGCTGCAAGGCCTTGTTTAATAGACCGTAACATGGCAGTCAGATGCGCCGCCTCCAAGTGTCTTATAGAGCTTTTGAGGCACGCTCTTTTTCTTCATGGAACTGAACTTGAAAGTTTAGCATCGTTATGTTTCCGCGCTTTCGATGGCTCGAATTATGAAGTCAGATGTTCCGTGGCGCGACTATTGGGAAGTTTAGTTGCTTCCACTCAACAAGGACAAAAAGATTCTGCAGGGTCTAAGAATAGTAATATTTTTTCAATGTGTGTATTATTGAGATCTAATAAGAATTTTTAGGTCAGCCCATAAATAAAAATATAAAAGTATTTTCATTAGATGAAGCTTTGGGTATTTTGATGGTTGGGTTTCTGAGAGGAGGGGTAGGTTTTCTGAAGGGCACTGGAGAGATTATTAAAGGGAGTTCGGGAGTTAATAGAGAAATCAGAGTAGGAGTTACTCATGTAAGTTTGATTAGCACTTGAATTAATTCCAGAACAAGACCTAAATTTTTACAGGCCTACGTTACATTTGTCAACATTCTTGGAACCTCCTGGCTAGAAAAAAATATGAAAGTGTTTCTATCTCATGTACTGTATTTAGTAGCCAATCCAAAAGCAGCATCTTCTCATGTTGATGCTGTTTATTCTAGAAAGTGCATTAATTTTATCTTGCGGTGCATTTTCGGAAAAATGTTTGGTGAAAAGGCGCAAATAACAGCATGCAAACAAATTGCTCAAATCATTGTTAAGGAAATGAATAGTATTGACTTCAATCCAGAAAATGCGAAAGAATTTAACCAGGAGACTTTGTTTAGTCAACATCTGCTAGTATGTGCTTTGCAGGAAATTGGAAGCCTTATTCTTAGTCTTGGAACTACTGCTTATGACCTCATTACTGATCAAACCTTAAGTATGTTTGTTAGAAAATAATGTAAAGATTTACACCTAACCATTTTTAGACGTAATTGATGTTACAATGAGCGTTCTGGTCCATCCTTGCCAAGCTGCCAGATTGGCTGGCGCCTGGTGCCTTAGATGCATTTGTGTAGCTGTTCCAAGTCAAATATCTCCTTTAATTGGTATCTCTTTTACATTATTATGCAAAAGCTTTTGTTAAAAACATAATTTACAGATCGTTGTGTAGCAGGCCTAGAACAATACCGCACATCCCCTGAAGCAATAGCTGGCTATGCTTCGGCATTAGCTGCTATTTTAGGAGGAGTAAAACTCTCACCTCTAGGAGTCCCCCATACAAAGGGAAAGATAATATTTAACACCGCAGAAGAACTTTTGCGTAGCGCAAGTCAAAACAGCCGATTATCACTCGCTAGGACTAGTGCAGGGTGGCTACTGGTAGGGGCTGTAGCAGCTTTAGGTCCTGCTGCGTCTCGCCCTTTGCTTCCAAGGATGCTGTTGTTATGGCGCAACGCATTTCCCCGTTCAGCAAAAGAGTTGGAATCTGAGAAAGCAAGAGGAGATATGTTTACTTGGCAAGTTGCTTTAGAGGGCCGTGCAGGAGCATTGGCCGCAATGCACAGTCTACTGTACCACTGTCATTCGTTAGCTGCAGGAGAGGATGCTGGGAGAAGGTTGCTACAGCCAGTTGAGGCAGCTTTAGCCATGCTTACGAAGTAAGTATTTAAACCCTAGTTAGAAATAATGTTTATTATTAATTTCTAGCATATCTGGAGTTTTGAAGAACTACGGACAGCAACTGAAGGCTCCTGCTGCTATGGTACGCTTGCGACTTTGCGAAACCCTTCTGCTGTTATCGCCACAATCTTATGAAAGCAAGTGGCTTTTTTTTAACTCTAGCAATTCATCCTTAAACGATTTAACCTCTTCATTTGATAGATTCCTATACACATCTTCTAAGAATGTTAGTCGCCGAATTTACTCTAGCAGAAAACCCTGCAAACACTACCACATCTCAGTTGAAGACTGTGTGCCACGCTGATGATGCTATACTTCTAGGAACATGGTTGCAAGAAACTGATCATGGAACAATTGAAGACCAGGTAAGAACTCTTCATTTGCTTATTCAAATGTCTGATAAAATGATGTTGATTTATAATACAAATTCTCAGATGGAAACTAATCGGAAAGGTGATAGTGATCATGTGAGTAGGCCGATAATATATGAATGCATATAAGCCTTCTTAAAGCTTCTAATAGCTCATACTGTTTTTAAAAAAATCAAATATTGCATTATGGTTTTTGTTGGTACAACTTATGACTCTCCAAAAGTATTTTTATAACAATTTCCTTATAGCTTCAAACTCATAGTGCAGCAGGCTCTGGAGCTCTTGAACATGACCCTTGCTGCCTATTTAGAGCGGGGATTGGAGAGGACCCGCCGGGTCCCTTACCTTTAGGGGTAGCCGTAATAGATGCTGCAGTCCAGCTGTTCGGACAGCTTTTCCCAAGAATCAGCCAACGTCACCGCACTCAAACATTAGATCACTTCGCAGAATGTGTACGAGCAGCCCGAAGCTCCCGGCAAGAAGCTGTGCAATTAAACGCTTTTGCTGCCTTATTGTGTGGCTTACGTAGTTTAGCTGCTGCGAAAGTAAGACTAGTATTTTTAAATATAAACATAACTCAGATAATTTAAATGGTACAGGCATCACTAAGCATAGATGAAGCAAAACGAGCTGCTGCCTTGGCTTCAGGGGCTTTGGCAGCTCCAGGAGCCCCTCCAGTTCTCCGTGCTGCTGCTGCAGAAACATTAGGCAGATTAGCAAGATCGTTAGCTGATCCCAGGTTTACCGCCGAATTAATTCAAGCCAGCATTGAAAGGCTTAAAACAGCGCGAGACGCGGCATCGCGGACTGGCCATTCATTGGCTTTAGGAGCTCTTCACAGGCATGTGGGGGGCCTCGGAGCAGCAAGGTTAATGCAAACAAGCGTTTCAATATTAGTCGCTTTGGCACAAGACAAAGCTTCCGCTGCTGTTCAAGCATGGGCCTTACATGCTTTACGTCTTTGTGCTGATGCTGGAGGCCCGATGTTCCGAGGTTTTGTAGAACCGGCGCTAGCTGCAGCCTTGAAGTTGCTATTGGAAACCCCTCCTGCTTCGATAGACGTTTATCGGTGTGTGGGAAAGCTCCTGTCTTCACTTATTACCACAATAGGGCCAGAACTACAGGTTAGGATTGTTAAGATTATGTAAAAAGTTACTAAATACATTGAGAAATTTGGTATTTTCTTAAGGGCAATACATCGACAATTTGTATGGCAAGATCGTCTTTCCTGTGCGCTTGTGCTGCTTTACAAAGTCATCCAGAACCAGTAGTTCAGGCTGAAGCAACGGCCTGCTTACAGCAGCTACATCTATTTGCTCCAAAACATGTGAATTTATCCTCTTTGGTGCCCACATTATGTGTAAGTACTTTCTTTTCTTTAATTTAGCCTCTGCCCATGGTCGAATTTAACTGGTGGCAAAATAGCCTGGAAATTGCACCAAATTCTTTCTTGATAGTATTGGTTGGTTTCATTTTATACATGTCGATGCGCAGTGGTTTGAAGAACATAATAAATACGTGAGCAAAAAATAAACATGCGTATTCGTTAGGAATCAAGATTTTTTTGACATTTGGTCTCAAAGAAAATCGAAAAACTCGTCAAACTTTTATTTATATTGTGGGCTTAGTTTTGGAGCATCCTTCAAAATTTTTGAATTTTTTTAACTTTGACTCATTTCACAATTAAACTTGCAGTTTTATCGCGATTTCATTTATCTCCCTTATTATTTCTTTTTCTGAGATTCTTAATTCACACCCATATCATTACAATTAAAAAAAAAAACGTCTGATTTTTGCTCATTCTTGTGCTAATTTAACAATCATAAAACAGATCGTCTAAATATATTTTCGTAGATGGAAAGATAGTGATCATGTGATACACCAATTAGATGGTCTACAGGCACCCCTCCTCGCCACCATTTTAAATCCGGTTCTGTTATTATCTTCTCCTTTTTTTTGTTTAAGCACGTTAACACCTTTTTTGTTCCAGAGAGCTTTATCTAGTGATCATCTTTTACTACGCAAAGCTGCTATATCTTGCTTAAGACAATTAGCACAACGAGAAGCCAAAGAAGTATGTGATCTGGCAGCGGCTTTAGCCAGTGAAGGCCCTACGGTTGAAGGATTAATCATAACAGAAACAGGTCTCCCCGGCGTGTTCTTTGGCCTCCTTGACACCGAAACTGATCCAGGCCTTATTAAAGACATTCACGACACTATTATAAGCATGATGCAAGTTTTAGCAACTGGTCATTTAGCCCAGTGGCTTGCATTGTGTAAGAATGTTCTTACTGTGGCATCAGAGCCAGGGGATGAGAGAGGAGTACTGGATGTTCCAGAGGATGATGATCAAGAGCAATTTCATGCAGAAGAGGAAAACCAGAGAAGCGTTCAACCTCGTTGGCCCACAAGAGTTTTTGCTGCAGAATGCGCTCGTCGCGTTTTGGGAGCATGCTCAGCTAAGCGTTTAAGTGTTCAGCTGCCTGATTTAATAAGAATGGCTTTCGTAGCAGCCACTAGTGACTCGGATCCTCTTAGACTAGCAGGTCTAAAAATGCTTAGAGAAATCATAGATAAATTTGCCACGGAGCCAGAGCCAGAGTTCCCAGGACATTTACTTTTGGAACAATTTCAGGCCCAAGTCAGTGCAGCATTAAGGCCAGCTTTTGCAGTTGACACTGCCCCTCATGTTACAGCAGCGGCCTGCGAAGCATGTTCTGCCTGGATTGGGGCGAGAGTAGCTCGAGATGCTGCAGATTTGCGACGAGTACATCAACTAATGGTATCTTCACTAACTAAATTGGGAAAACCATCTGCAGTGGAGACTTTGCTTTATAACGAAGCCATGTTAACTTTAGAAAGACTCGCAATTCTTCGGGCATGGGCAGAAGTTTATGCTGTTGCCGCAGGCGCTAGAGGACCCCCAGATTCAGGGTTACTTGAACTTGTGAAACCTCAGCTTGTCATTCTAGCCAAACATTGGTTGAATGCCTTAAGAGACCGCGCCTTATTGGCTTTACCTCCAGAATTCTCAGGACAATTACCGCATGACGGTGGAGCATTCTACACTGCCGAAACAGCTGAAGCTGCAAGACCCCATTACACAGCCTCGTGGCCTCCATTGTTACTTGCAGCAGCTTTGTGGCTATCTGAACCATCCAATGTCACCAGTTCAACAGAAGACGAGCCGAATAATAATCCCCCTCCAGATGACCACTTCAGACTGCTCTTTGGCACCTGCATTGAAGCCCTGTGTGGACCTCGAGGAACTGAATCTCCGCAAATTGTTGACACTTGCCTTAGGGCTTTGCGAGGGATTTTACAGGTGGCCAAAGCAAGGAACGTTCTACTCGATGATCCAGTTCTTGCAGTTGAATTATGTAATGTCTTACATAGATTAGTGTTAACGTTGGACTCTGTCGATTGTCAGTTATTGTGCATGGAAGTCTTACATCATGTTTTGAAGGCCGCTGCTGATCATTTAAACGATAAAAGGAATAGGCAACCAGGTTAGTAAGAATGGTGATTTTTTATGAAATTATCACAGAATTGCCAACTTTTAATAGAGAATGGAGAAACTAGAACTCTAGAAGATCGAGATGCAATGGGGGAAGGGGCTACTAAGGGTGACTTAGATCCTGATAAATCTTTGGTCTTCGCAGCTTTAGAAATTTGCTTATGCGTAATCGTACGTCAAATACCAACATTGAGCCCAACTCCACATCCTGCCATGGCAGGGGCTCCTAGGACTGCAGATTCTCGACTGCTAACTGCCGCGTTCTCAGCTTTAGGAATCTTACCAGGCCTATGTTCTCTACAGGGCGCTTTAGCAATATTGCCAACCCTTCTCTTCCTCGGGACTGGCATTCTAAAGGAGGCTCCAACTTCCGCTCCAGGGGCTTTACAACTTTTGAAAACATTGGCCTCAGATGAACGCGCAAATAATAAGGAATGGAGACATTTATTGCAAAGCGCTCTAGCTAAAGTGATCGATCTAGCTAAAACTCCCGGACCAGATGAAGCAGCCCCATTGCTGGCTATAGCTGTTTTTGTTTTGCACGCGCCTTCGGAGGTGGCTGCGGCTCCCAACTTGCAATTTCCATGTATCAATCATTTCAGGCAATGTTTGCAAAGCGATGATTATCCAGTAAGTTAACCAAAAACTAGAGTAAATTGTTGTAAGTTTTTGCTTTTTCAGACGAAGCTTAAGTGCATTAAGACTCTGAAATCCCTGTTTGCTCATCCTGAGAAAGCTGTAGCCACCCCTTATATTCATTCTTTAGCTCCGCAGCTAGTTGAATATCTTTACTCAGAAAAAGCAAAGAAGCCTTCATCCAGTGAGGAATTTTACATTACCGTGGAAACTATTAATGCAGTGGAAAGTCTTATAGCTTTAGCTGAGCCTCATAATAGTAAGTAATAACTTTATTTGAATTAGGGGATTCACTTAAATTCGTTTTCTCAAACCGTACTTACCTAGGAAATATAATGCAAGGCAAGTACTTAATTTATGTTAAATATTGACTTATAATGAAGCGATTTATTATAAATTATCTTTATTTTAAAGGAATTCAAATGCTCTCCCTTCTCGTGCCAATCCTAGTGAACTATTTAGTCAAAAACCCTCGCGATAAAACTCTAAGATATGTGGTGTCTCTGCATGAAGCAAGTCTGGAAAAATTAATGAAAATTGGACCTATTTACCCACAGGTAAAAATATTGACATAAACCATTTGCACTTTTGCAAAAACATAAGTTTACAGGAGTTTAAAAAACTGATGGGTTCTTCTACAGAACTGAGGACAAAATTGGAAAGTGCCATAAGATCAAGCCAACAAAATTCACTGAAAATTAAGTCTAATGAAGCTAATTTAAATAATCAGCCCATGTCCATGCATATTCCAACAATCAAATTAAAGACAGACTTCAGTAATTTTTCGTAAAAATGATATTTTACTTCAGCAGTTTCTGCATTTATAGTCCTGGTGTATTTACTAGAAAACATTATGTTAATTATAAGAACGAATACTAATGTAAGACTGTAGAAAAATTACTGAACGTCATTGCACCAAGTCCGAATTTTATCAAGAAAATATTAATTTATATGTGATATTATTTAGAACGAATCTGATTTTATATATGTATATTATATATAGAATGACTTAGAATTATATTAATGCTTGAGTGTACTTCAAGCACTTTATTTCCATAACCTTTTTGATACAAAACCATAAACATTAACACCAACATTAATACAAATGAAAATTTGTTCAGACACCCCAGTAATAAATAAGTATATGACTAAACTAACCAAAGTAAGAATTTAGATGATAAAAGGAATTATGGCCTTCCTCCGTTTGGGGTAGTTGGAGAACTCCTTTTTGTAATTCTTGTGTTTTCCAAGGGCCCAAATGGTCATCTGGTACAGGCCAGCTAAGGCAAAAAGCCCAGCTAAGAAAATCACTATTATTATATCTATATGTTTTTAATAATCAATCCTTACCAGGCACACAAGAAGTCAACAACGTAAACCCAGCCCATGAATAAAACTCATATGTATAATTAGGGCAAGAGACAAAATTGTATAACTGAGTCAGAGGGTTTGCATTAGGAACTGGGATTTTTCTAACAGTACTACCTGGAGGTCTCAAATCTCTTAGAAGCATGTGAATACTTAGATTTCCAAACTCGGACACCTAAATGATTTAGTAGGATTATTAAAAATTGGATCGTCATAATAGAAACTTACAATGAAAATGACAAAACCAGCCACTTGCATAATAATTGGGGGAGGTGTGAATAGAGGATGGTTAATATGGTATGCCACATACACTGTGAAACCCCAGTAGTAACCACAATTCTTGAAGAGGTTTCTAATTGGCATGGTGCCATGAGAAAAACGATGTACAAATAGGGTCTCCAAAATTCTTTTCAGATAGTGCACACTCCAGCAACTTAAGGCGATTCTACAGAAGAATGATCAGTGAATACAAAGTTATGATATAGACACATGCAACTTACATGGCAGTAGTTGAAAGCGAGGTCCCCTGAGCAGCATCTCCATAAAATAACCATGGTCTCAAAGAAACCAGGGCATATAGAACCAAAGGGCCTGCATATTCCAAGACAAATACTGTGCTCCAACCAATTTGTGGACCCAAATCTTTCACATACACTTTCTTAGTGCCAGCTAAGGTGGGAATCGTTTGATCATCCTTGATATCCTTGCCTTTTAATTCAGATCTTATAGATTGTCGATCTACATGTAGTTTCGGACAAAGAGCTGCTATTTGTTTTTTTATCTCTTTAACCTTTTCATTTTCATCTAATGTAATGTTTCCCAGCTTTTTATTTGAGGTGGTGAAAACCTCTATCTGTGCAATGATAGTGATACAATTAATATCACCTCAAAGAGGCATAAACATGTTTGGCTTACCTGCACCATGACTAGAAAAAAACTTTAACCTAAGATGTTATAAATACCTACTGTTGTATATCACTATTACGGTGTTTAATTAATAATGATTATGCAAAGACGTTCAATTATATTTTCGTGTTTTCTAGTCAATTGAGCTTCTAAACTATGTGAACGTTGACCCTTGTAAATAAACATAAACCTGCTCTGACGAAATCGAAATACACTTATGTCATGTCTTCCTTGCCTTACCCACGTATTACTATCGGTGAAAGAAAGATGGATAGATAGAGTATCAAGGGAACTTTAAACTGAAGGTATTAATGGAGAAAATGTTACAGGACCGCAATTAACTTATTTGATGATCGATTTTTAAAACATTTCGAGAAACACGAAAAATTATTTTATCGTTTAAAAAAAATACATAAAGAATGATAAAAAAAAAATAAGTAGTCGTTGAAATATCAAGCATATTTCAGATCAATTAATTTGTTATTAAGATCCTTGATGGTTAACAGGAAATTACATAATCAACGTCCTATATCAGCTATCTACCACGTACTACGAGTTTTTTTTTAATGATCATTATTATCTTCATATTTATGTACAAGTTATTTCACACTCCGCATCTCGCGTTTTGTTAAAAGAAACAGAAAGTAAAATTTGAAATTCGATGAGGAGGTTTCATTTGATACTTATATTTTTGTGTAAATCAATTTATTTTTCTGCTTTTGCAACGGCGAGTTGAACATTGGATCTGAGGCGTCTTCATTTCCAACCTGTCTCAATACGCGATCTGTCGGGAAATGGACAGAGAATTATACTTTTTCCTCTTGCCCAAGAAAGTGGAACCCGAGCACCACAAGTCTATCTAAATTTTACCACTTTAATTTCTTTACAGCGAAGCATCTTCTGCTCAAAATTTAAAAAGGCGACTTTAATTATTGTAAATACGTATCAATTTCATTCCTTTGCATTATTTTATCATTTAAAATTACCCCCCGTCTTTATCACTCTGGCCCCAAACGCAAAAGTGAGATCACAAGGTAACGTAACTGCGAAAAACGAAATGCAACAATATGATTACCGGTTTTGTTTTTTTTTTGTAGATGTCATGTAAACGAAAATTGATCAATTTACTAATTTACGACCAGAGCCGGCCTTAGCACGTCTGACACTATAAGAGAAATATTTAATCACCGTCCCCCCCTTTCTACAAGAAAAATCGTTCAGCAGGATCGTCTGCCGTCTTGGGCCATCATCCAACCTTGTCCCCCTTGAGATCATTAAAAACTTCTAGAAGTGCTCACTAAGTGAGACAACATGATCAAGCTGCGTTGTTTTACTACTTCGTCTACGGAGATAGTTTTAGGCGGTCGTTATTTTATCGCACTGGGTGGTTATTTTAGGGTGCGTACCTTTTGGACGCCCGAATCTAACATAACTACGCTTCTTCATTTTTAGTGAAGTCCCTTTAAATGAATTAGTATTTAATTGAGCTATACAGGGTGTCCCACAAGTGTTTCATTATATTTCAGTGGGTAATAGTACATTGAAAAATAATATGACTCCCTATATAAACCATATTCCAATAATGCTTCATTAAGAAGATACAGGGTGTTAAACTTAAAACACACCTGGAATATTTCAACGTATCAGAGTATCAATGAACAGGCGAGCTCAATTATGTATTGAACAAAATGGCCACCAATTTCAACAATTTCTATAATGTTATAGCAAATAAATAATATTTAAAACAAACTTAATATTATTAAAACCATTTAGAGAATATCGTGCATATAGACGGTATTCAATTTTTTACTGGCAAACGATACGTCGGACGGAAAAGAGTCAAGTGAGCATTTTTCTTCTAAATGAAATTAAACTTCTAAAAGTAATTTTTATTTTGATAAAAAGCAGTGGCGCACCATGTTTTTCTTTAAAAATATGGTGAGAGGTGTCCGTACGCACGTCACTGGTGAAACGAAAAATAGCCCTTTTGCATAAATAAATGCGTCTACATTAACTCTCAAAACATGCCAAATTTCACTTACATATCTCAAACGGTTTTGAATATGTCAATAAAAGTTAGATTTTTTAAGTAAAGTTTAACACCCTGTATCTTCTTAATGAAGCATTATTGGAATATGGTTTATATAGGGAGTCATATTATTTTTCAATGTACTATTACCCACTGAAATATAATGAAACACTTGTGGGACACCCTGTATATGTAACTACTAAGTTTTACAAGGTTCGAGGGGAACTTAAGGCTGAAAACAGTTCTCCCGTTTGACCAGAATGTACGACACTAAAAACCTTGTCACCTTATTTAAATTTAAAATTAATCTGATACAATTAGGAATATTGTGATCGATAACTTTTCACTCTTGTGTTTTATACAAGCGCAAATTAATCGCTAATTCGTAGATACATTATCAGATTTGTTAATATTTGCAGTAACAATTTACCGAAAATATAGAACCTATGTATTAATTTAGGGGAACGATAAATAAATTTAATCAGGAAGTTGACAAACTACTCCCTGTATTTACGACGTTCACGCCGTGCTAACGAGTATGGGACAAGGTCGTACGTCCTACTGCGACCTAGCGATGACTATTTTTTGCACGGCGATTGAAAGTTTATTACCTCCGTTTATTAAAACATCGGGCAGTAACTGGATCTCATTTCAAATAAATTATGAACGTACAGCTCAGTGATACGGAATTAGAAAGTTGCGTAACTAGAATAATTGTCTCGTGTTTAATCCGGTTTGAATGAATGATGTGTAATCTCTATTCAATTTTGACAAGATTTGTATAGTAACAACTTAATTTTGAACGTACAAGTTGAAGTGAATTATGGATTATTAGTTTTAAAATTAATAAGTGTCTTTCGGTCATAAAAAAAAACTTTAATCCGCGACCGAAAACTAGGGAATGATTTGGCGGACTAGCCAAGCACTTAGAAATAAAAATCAATGATAAAAGAAAAGTTTCTTTAATACAATAATCATGTTATAAAAAAAAATAACAAAATACTTAATTCAGTTTCTACATTGTTTATATCTTACGGACAAATGCCTATAATTTGCCAAAACAAATTAACAGAAATTTTGATTAGCAGTTAGAAAATAAATTGTGATGAGAAATGAATTACGAAGAATATAACATTTATTACATACATCACTATGCTTTGGAAATATGATTAAGTAGCGGTAGTTTCACGTAAAACTTACACCTAACAAACGGAAACATAACTAGCCAAGAACATAGAGATTCCGCTATTAGCCAGATTAAACACTCATTTGGAACAATACACTTAGTGCGTGACGGAAAAGGCAGGAATGGGGCGCGGTCCCCTTCGTCCCAAAACAAACAAGCCACATGATTTTGAAAAATTTATTCCTTTATCTGACAAATATACTTGACAGATACAACAGAAAACAAATAGAGTTGGTAGCGTTTAAATATATATTCATACACTTTATATATAGCACATCCAAAGTGACCAGAAAATGGAACGGGGTTTAAGGGAGTGTCCGGGGGCCGCGAGTGCAAAAAATCGTGGATAGGGCGGCAGAATAGACGATGAACAAAGAAGATAAATAAATACGTGGAGTTGGATTACTGAACAGAAACAAAACTAAAACAACGGTTTAAATAATAATTTTAATAGTTAACAAGTTAGAACTTAAAAACGTGCTGGAGGAGAAGAAATTAAATGACACATTTTGTTTCGGGGAGGGATGTATATAATATAAAATAACTAAATATATAAAAAACAATTATAATAAAAGTTGAAGTTGACATTCAATCACACAACTGTCAGCAAAAGAAGGTATGGCTTTTTGAATGTTTTGTGGAAGTTTGGCCGATTGTGTGATAATGTGTAATTTAACGATTTACATATCTCCTAAAAACATTGTTAAATATCAAAAGTTTCATCGCCGTGAAACTTAAACTGACTACGAAACTTGACGATACCGTTCCGCAGGGACTTTAACTTACATGAAATTTCATTTTTAACAAATTGAATGAAAACAGGGAATAAGGTTTTCAGTTGTCCGCACCTTCCTGAGGCTCATCCGGTTCGGCCTATAACAAAATTTCTCAAATAAGAACACCAAACATCGATTTTTTCATAAAATTAACTGACCTGTGTGTCACTGGTCCATAACGTCAAGTTATCTCGCAGCAACTGCATAATGAGTGTGCTGTCTTTGTATGAATCTTCATTCAGGGTGTCTAACTCCGCGATGGCATCATCAAAGGCCTAAGGTGGAAAACTTGGATTAGTGACATATGATCCAAAATTAGAGAAAGAAAGACAAGGGGTTAGTGCGGGCAGAATTAGCGTTAAACACGACACACACGACAAACCTGTTTCGCTAGATGGCAGGCACGTGCCGGCGAATTGATAATTTCATAGTAAAAAACGGAGAAATTTAGGGCCAGCCCTAGTCGGATTGGGTGGGTGGACTGCATTTTCGATTTGGCTATGTCAAACGCTTCCTGGTAAGCTTTTTGCGAATCTTCCACCACCTCTGGGAAAAACAAACAAACATTAACTATGGAGATAGGCCCAGGCGCTTAGCGCCGTGCCGATGCCGCCGCGAAATTCTGCCCGCCTAACACTTTGTACTAACAATGACCTGTTTAGCTAACTGACAAGCTTTGTCTGGTGAATTTAGTATTTCATAGTAGAATACTGAGAAATTCAGCGCGAGACCCAGCCTGATTGGGTGTGTGGGTGTCATTTTGGCCTTTGAGATTTCAAATGCGTCCTGGTACGCCTTCTGTGAATAATCCACCACAGCTGAAAAGGCAAAAACAATAACACTCTATCCTAGGCGGGACTCGGCACTAACGCTACACTACCTCTATCACACACCATACTTACTATTTCTGGTGTCCCCTGTCGCTACTTCTGCAAGGTATCGGTAGTAATCACCTTTCATTTTAAGGTAAAACACTTTTGACTCCGCGTTCGAAGCCTTGGGGATGAGGTATTTGTCCAGAAGACCCTGGAAAGATTTTCAGTCAGCGACCACATTTTCATGATTCTGAGTTTTTATTAATAAAATCTTTTCATCAGAAATTTGAGATGTCTTCAAAATATCTCGGAAGAACGAAAGTTATTTTAAACATCATGTGAAACTGCAGCCTACTTTATACATATGGGATGAGAAAGAAATTTATAAATTCTCTCGGATAAAATATCAAAAATCAGATGACACTCAACAATCGAAAAAATTGGAGCAGCTCTTTCATATTCCTATGTGTTCTTTTCAAAACAAGTAAATTAATATGTATTTTCTCTTAAATGTCCAAATTCCAGTGCAAATATTTTCTAAGACATTTCCTAAAAGACAGTGGACCTATTTAAATTGCAATGTACAAAACTTGAAATGACTGTCTAACTTTTGGCTGTGTGAGAAACACCACTTTCAAATAATTTACAAACAAGTTTACAGAAACAACAAAACTGCTCTAATTTTGAGAATGTTTTTCCAAATTTGTACAAATATTGCAACAAAAAACTTTGAAATAAAAGTGCATAAGAGGTTGGCTGTGATGAGGATTAAAAGACCAACAATTCCATTTATAAACAAAGCAACCTACCTAATTTTTTGAAGTACTGATATAAACACAGCCACCTTCATAATTTTTTAATTTTTTTAAACAAAAGTTTCATTACAATATAATCCCAAAAAGAAAATTTTAAATATAAAAAGAATATATTAAGGAAGTTATGTATAAAAAATATTCACAAAATAGTTATTTTTCTCATATTAGTCTTATGATGGAGGCCAGTCCCCATCAGTGTTATACCCACCTTGTTCTGTATGTGAATACTTCTATTAAAGTTGACAATAGAATTCCAGATTTTATCAACAATATGATTGAGTCCAAATCTATTTTTTTTTAATTCAATACAGTACAGTATTTAAATCAACATTCTCACCTGCATGATGTTATACCTGAGCTAATTTAGAACTGCAGAACTTGAAACATGACTTGCCCTTACAGTCAAATTTTTAAAGTGTTGTCAGATATTTGAATGCAACCAACTATTAACATGCAATATTAATTTCCCAGGTTATTAACTGCCAGGATTCTTACACAGGTGTATATATAATATTTTATTGAAAAATTGAAGACTATGTAATATATCAAACTATCATCATATCATTCTTTTCCAAATTAAATAGAATTAACAAGGCAGACAAACCAGTGAGATTTCAAGCCAACATGACTCATACAGTAAATTAATCATATAAGCTATTATATGATTTGGAGACAAAATAACAACTTTGATGAATTAGAATGTTTCTTTCCTGCAAAGAATATTTAAACAACCCCAGGAATAAATACAAATGGCATAAAATCATTAGTATCAGGTAAGAGTGACTCAATGTTTACATTAGAAATCCAAAAATTTATAATATTTTTCACTTTACCAACAGTTAATATTGATGGTCATGTTTCTAAACTATTGAAATTAACGCCCTTTTACTTAAAAAAAAACTACTCCTCTTTTTTCTTAAATATATTAATTCTTAAAACTATTCACTTTGTAAGGATGGCAAATTGCAAAGAACAAACAGTTGTCAAATTAAAAATGGTTGAGGAAAGCATGGAGACGAAGAATATGAAAATTAATAAGGAATGTCATAACATTAGCTATGTGTCAACATCTCCAAAACATGATTTATATAATGCAAATTATCTGGGACAGGTTCATAGTGAATACTTGTCAATCACACTGAAATATGGATGAGAGTGTACTTACAAGAACATCATCACAGATTTCTCGGAGTTCTTTTTCCACTTTTTCCCGGTATTCTTTTGCCATTTGTTGTTTCCGTTCCGAGCCTTCAGTCTTTTGTTCAATTGAAGAAATGACTCTCCACGAAGATCGCCGGGCACCCACCACATTTTTGTAAGCTACAGAGAGGAGGTTTCGTTCTTCATTACTCAATTCGACGCCCGTCTCTGTGACAGATTTCATCGCCGAGGCCATGTCGTCGTACCTCTCAGCCTGTTCGGCCAATTTTGCCCTTTGGACCAATTCATCTTTGTCGGGGGCAGACATTTTGTTCTAAGTCTAATCTGCAAGAAAAATCGAAGGTGAGTTTAACTTGGGAATGGTATCGAGTGAAATGTGGCGACGCTAGGACTAAAAATAGGGATGCGATGCGACACTAGCGACATTACCAGCTTCGCCGGCAAATAAAATTAAAGCAAAATGGCGACGACCACACCTTGACGCCGAGACATGCCGAAGCTGTCCGATCGTTTGTGATGAGGCCGGAGGCCGGGCCCGTGTGACCCATCAGAGAGGAATTTAAGAATTGACAATTGACGTCATTCTCCAAAAACGCATTTTATCTCACGTGTATAGGCTCAAATTGCAGCTGCATAAAAAAACGAAGGTCTACCGAGAAACCCAGAAAACTGACCCAAAATAACGGATACAATTTTGAAGGTCAACGAAGCCCACTACGTTACACCCCGAAAAAGTTGAGATCCCCACTTGAAAAATTGACGAACTTATAAAAAAAACGTGTAGAAATCTCTATAAATTAATGAGAAACACAACTTACAAATTAATTTAGGAATATATCACACAGTTTTTCTGGCAGCAACGCCGACGGTTCACTCACACGAGCATGCACAAGGACTAGACGGCGGCAACTACGAAGAAAATCGTGGGATCGATCGGAGATCGGGGTTTACTAACCGTCAGACCGAACACGCAAATATGGCGGCAAGCATGTACATTTTACTACGTGATATTTCCTTTCCCTTATGCTTATCACTCGATTTAATACTACTCAACAATAGAGGAAAATGTAAATATTAAAATATGCTATACTTACATGAAAGGACGCTTCGATTTTAAAGAAAATTTCCAACTCAAAGCTTGAGTACACAGACAGGTCGACAGAACTGTAGCCGGTAAGTAAACTAGAAAAGAAGGGAGATGCCAAATAGAGGGAGCCAAGTCCGAAGTCCTTGCCCTGTTGCCGTTCCCATCTCAAAAATCTTTAGAAATTCTGAGCTCTGACTCTGTCACATTCTCATCACAAATGAAAATAATATGCTTCATTACATATTTTTTAATTTTTCAAACATTTTTTGAGAAAGACCCCCCCTCTTTTCATATACCCAATACCGTTGCTAAAATTTTTTATACCAATTTTCTACTAGAAATGTACTAGATTGACAACCCTGCAAAGCCTTACATTCTTTCCTACACCCTAAACAGAGAACCCTACCCCTAAATATATTTCACAACCATGCAAGAGATTTGAAATGAAATGGTCACATTTTTACCCCTAATACGAGCTTAAATTTTTCCGTATCTTCAGTTATCTTTCTTCAAATGCCATCACAATTAATTTTCAGTCAAATTGAACTCTTATTTCCCACACCCTTCACCCCCTTTTTTAAAAATCAATAATTGATGATGGGTGTTCTGACCTTGCTCTTTATGCTGCATAATTCAGCCTTTAGCTGTTTTGCTTTATTAACCGTAAAATATTGACTTTTGAAATATTTGCTTTATAGGACGTCATAACAAAGCAAAAACGTTAATATCTTAATCAAACTATTGCTCATTGTATTTCCTAGTAAACAGTGTCCCCAAATATGCACATAGATATAGCAAGATTGATTTAGAGTTGATAACAAGAGTATGTCAATGGGTAAATAATTTGGTAATAAATTGCTTTATTTTATTTCAATAAAGAAACAGCAACACTGAAAATTTATCCTATAATTTCCTTCGAAATGACACTTGGCAACGTTGAAAATATAGCTTATGCTGTAAATTCCTGTACATAAAAATTGACATTTTAAAGTCACTTTATTAAGTTGGATTATTGTCTCATAGACGTCGCTTCAATGACAATGTTAGGAATAATATTTACCTTTTTATTTATTAATATTAAAATGCTGTGAAATACTATCATTGCAATTAAAAGTTCTAGAAAGCAATTCATCAAATTTGTGAGTAAAATATCTCTATTTGAGCCCAAGCTGTCATAATTTCTACTAACAATGAGATTTAATGACAAAGAAATAGTCAAAAATAGTGAAGGCAAGTCTGATTTAGAGGGTGTGCTGCAGCATATGAAGCCCCAAAGCAATGAATGGTCTGATTGGTACCAACAACCCAGCTTCAAAGAGAGATACTTTAAACTGAAAGCCAATTTGTTGTTCTACTCAAGAATAAATGAATCGGAACCATTAGGTGTCCTGGTATTAGAAAATTTGCATGTGGCCTATGAACACCCGCACAAAGGAATACCCTTCACTTTCTCTCTAACTTTCAAAGTGAATGACAAATTCAGAGACAATGAAGCGAAGCATGTATTTTCCTGTAGGTGCGAAGCTGACGTTAATACCTGGGTATCTGCCTTAAAAATGGCCTCTTATGAGTACTGGAGATCCCAGTTCCTAATTTTAAGGACAAAGTTAGCTATGAAGACAGGCAAAGATCTGATGTTAGAATCCTTGAAAACTAATTCTTGTGCTCAAAATGTCAGCATTAAAATGGAAGTCAAGAAGAGTAAAACAAAGCAAAACAAGTCAACATTTTACAGTCATTTTGAAAGTAACCCTTTTTTTGAGAATCATACCAATTCACAACAGACTAATGGAGTTGCAACAGTAGAGAATCTTATCACTTTTTAGTTAGACTAATATATATATATATATATATATATATCTCTGATCTCTTTTATATATAGTTTCCATTAAATATTATCATTTGTGTAAAAACTTACATAGCAATTTAATTTTAACCAATTAATTTTGTGATTTTTATGAAATTCTTAAAATTTATTTTTTTATTCTGAATGGAAATTTAACCAGAAACATTTTTGTGTATTTATATAAAAAGTAAGGGTGTGTGAAATACTAAAGTTCAAAATTCCAGAGTTAGAATAATTGATACTTCTAGTCAAATTGATATTTTTATCCACATGTATTTTTGTATAAAGTTCCTTTAACAAAATAATATAATTCTCCTAACAAATTTTTTAATTATAACAAAACATGCATACCACAAATAAAAATATTTAAGCTCAAAAATATGTTATACTTGACAACAGTTTTGGAATGTTGATATTACATGTGATTTTTTAAATAGACTTCATTTGGGCCATAAGATCTTCTAAGTTGGCATCACTGGTTGTGGCTTCTTCAGCTTGTTCCAAGGGGGTATTATCAGGAACTCCTGGCAAAGTGTAAGCAAGTCTTAATCCCTCTGCCACACAAACACTTTCTTTCTCTTCTTTGCTTTCGTCAACTAGAGAAATTCCCCATTCATTTGATTCATGAATTGGAGCCTCATCTTCAACTGCTTCCTGGGCTGATTCAAGCCAAGGCTTAGCTAAAAATTCTGTCTGTCGTGCTTGGCAATTTAGGTCCTCACAGGCCATATTGGGGCGTAGGTTCAATGTTGGGAAAAAATCGTTGAGAGCATTATAACCCAAATAGTGACATACTTTGCCAAATTGGAGTAAATACTGTGGATAATTATTAGTACTTATGTTGGATTAATAAATAAATAAATACCTTTAGAGTATTTTGGACTAAAAAGCCAGCTATAACACCCATAGTTGTTGGAAGACTAGCAGCACATACACCATCTCTCTTCAGAGTTCTTTCATCAATTTGTGAAGCTACAATGAGAGGTGGAGCACACTGAAACAAACTATAGTTAAACATCAATTAAAATTAGATTTCGTAAATTTACAGCAAAACAAGCAGTTTCTCCTGGACATATAAACTGGATATGACCTGATACAGCATTTTCAGAGACTCCTGACTCAAACCATGTCAGATTAAACTCATTGCAAGCAGTATTAATGGCAAATCTTGCCTCAAAGTTGTCCACACA
The DNA here is from genome assembly GCF_040115645.1 of Euwallacea fornicatus. NCBI lineage: Eukaryota > Metazoa > Arthropoda > Insecta > Coleoptera > Curculionidae > Euwallacea > Euwallacea fornicatus. The sequence continues at coordinate 2,224,168 of NC_089573.1, forward strand.
GCTTAGAACTAAATCCACAGGGCCATTTACCAAACTTGAAGTGCTAATAAAATTATTAGTTTAGCTATGAAAAAAATGTAAATTAATTACTAACGTTAAAGTATTAGTGAATTTATCAAAGTTTTTAACAGTGGTAATGTCATAGTTGTATGTGTGTATATCAACATCAGGATTAATGTTGCGTAGAGTTTCAGCAGCTGCATGAACCTTGCTCAACCCAGCTTGATGAGGCTGAAAGAAGAGTCTGTTCATGTTAGCCAATTCAACTTTATCATAATCAAAGAGCAACAGTCGACCAATCCCACAACGGGTGAGCATTTCTGCAGTTACACTTCCAATGCCACCAATTCCAACAACAGCCACAGTGCATTCTCTGATTTTTTCATAATTATTAACAATTCCCATACGTTTTAAGGCCATGAGACGGCTAAAATTTCAAACTGAACATTAGGGAAGTTGGAAATGTGAAACTTACCTATAGGGATTGCTATCAACAACTTCAGAGGACATGTTTTCAATTTTTTCTCGAGCAGGAGCATTCTTCTCCAGCGCTTTTGCTAACTGGGCTTCTAATTCGGCTATTCTTTGCTTTAATTGTGCTACAGAATCCATTTTACGGTTTGAACATATGTTAAACCTGCAAAATATACTAGGTTTCTCCTCGAAGGCCAGAAAAAAAACAAAACGGAAATGTCAAAAAAATATATAGGTTAGGGAGGACTAGACAAGGACCTCTATTGGTGGATTCAGCTTTGGATTGCGTTTGCGCATAACAATTGTCAGATTTACATTTCGAAGGGTTTTCCATGTTTTCCTGAGTATGGAATAAGTAGAATACAGTAGAAGTCAGTGCACGTATTCTTCATCCCTCTGGAATGGAACTACATTTCTGGCTCTTTAAAAATGGCTGCTCTATTTTCCCAATGGAAGAGCCAACTTTATCTAAAAAGTGCCATATACACTTTAAATTAAACAATAAAATTAGTTTTTAATGTAGAGGTTTATAGATTTGTCTGCAAAATTCACGGAGTTCCATAATGTAAGTTGATGATCAGAAAATCAATTTAGTGTACCTATTCAGTCCAGTGACCTGTATTACAATAGCAACAAAATGAAAATTAACGCCATAAGAATGAGCACTCCAATTGAAGAGAAAATGGATCAGAAGTTGAAAGTTAGGACTGGAATGGTGACTGTGAGTGATGGAAAAAGTAGGCCAACTCCAGTTCAGTTACATTTGTCCATGGAAGTGCTTCGATTACAAAAAGAAGAAGTTGCCCCTGCAGAACTTAAGCCTTTAAATTCAAAGGTACATATGTTAATACCAATTAATTACATAGGGCTTCCTCTTTAATTTGAACAATTTAATGCATGGAGATTGTCCAAATTATATTCAATAATGTTACTTAAGTCAATCATTTAATTCATGTCTTTACTATTAGGAAATCATTTTAAAAAGAGATGCTACATCTAGTAACACTTTATGTGGGTTAAAAATCAGGCTCTGGATAATTTCTAAGTTAATACATTAAAGAAGCAATACAAAGCCATCCAATTATGGACTCTCTCACAAAGCTCACTTGTCCTTAAACTGATTTGTATCATAAAACATTGTATTAGGGCCTATTAAATAAGGAACTGTTATTATAACCAGTAATAATGTTTTGCACAATAAGTCAAGTCTCGAGTAAACTAATATTTTTATGAATATTTTGAGTGTTTAAAGACTGCAGAGCAAAGTGGCCTTCAGTTCAAATGCAAAAAATGCATATTAAATACTTGAATGTCTGGATTTAAAAAATCTTTCCATATTAAGATTTCTGAAATGTAGAGTCTGAATTACTGAATGTCAAGATTAGCATGTGTCTGCATTATTCTGGATTAGAATAATTGTATTTATGCACTTCATTTAGGAAAGAATGGTACAAATCCGCAGGCAAAAGATAGGAGGCCTGGGCCTTAGCATTAAAGGAGGTGCAGAACATAAGCTACCCATACTAATTTCTAGAATTTATAAGAATCAGGCAGCAGATCGAACTGGAGATTTATTTGTTGGAGATGCCATTATAAAAGGTAATAAAAAAAATGTATTCAGCTAAAAATAATTGGTTTCTTTGTATTAATAGTGAATGGAGAATATATAACAGCATGCCCTCATGATGATGCAGTAAACATTCTAAGAAATGCTGGAGATTTAGTGGTTTTGACAGTTAAACACTATAAAGCTGCAACACCATTTCTCCAGAAACAAGGCAAGTTTCATTTCATGATCTTTTTTTATTTTCTTTACTAGTTAATCACATAGTGCCATCATAAGTGACTGACACAAAAACGCAATACTAAATTAAAATATTGACATAATTTCTTGCAGTGTCTATCTCAATAGCTTTAAGAGGCTACATTATTGTTTAGTTGTAAAGAGGGTAATGAAATATAAGGATTGAGATGTAATTTTTAATTGGAAACAGCTTTTCCTTAGAGTCGCACTGACCCCACTACCTTGAAAGTGTAGTTTTTTTAATTATTATTATCTTTTCAATTTGATAGTGAGCCATCTAAAAGAATTCAAAATGATTATGCAGGAATTTTAAAAGTAATGTTAGGTGGTTGAATGAATTGTAAACTAAAATAAGGAATAAGAATGATTGATTGAAAGTGTTATTAATTAGTGATCATGTGACTAGTTTCAAAGAATTAGTTGCCTAAGATCACACATCTGAAAAAGGAGATACTAGTGTTGATGAAGAGAGTAGCAAAGCAAAGTAAAAATTAAATATTGTTTTTTCATATAAAAAGAGATTAAAGTATGTGCTTGGGATCTGTTATTAAAATTGTTTCATTTTACATGTTGTGTAATGTTCCTATTGCTGTATACTCTAATATAGCCCCCAAGTTAATTGTTATTTTTATATTATAAACATAAGTGAAAGATTAATGACTACTTTTTTCTTAACTTTTTTTTAATAACATTTAAATGTTACTACTTATGTGATCATAATCACTACATTACAGGGTGAATGTAATAATCATTTCACTAGGGTGATTGAGGGTTAAAATAGCATTTTTGCATTACAGAAGATAAAGAACAGACTGATAGTAACAGTGAAAAAGAAGCTTCTGATGAGAGTTTTCGTATAACATCAAATAGCACCAGCAGTAGGCCCAGTTCTATATGTTCAGAAATGGACCAAGAACCTGTTCACACTCATTGGGTTGATATAGTAACAGTGCCTTTAATGATGGCATATGTAACTAGGTATATCTTTGGTACTGATAAGTTGAGACCAAATTCGTTTGAAGTCAGGGGACTGAATGGTATTAGCACTGGAATAATTCATTGTGACGACTCTGGCATTCTTTCCCAGTGGTTGAAATATATCAATGATAACATTATTGGATTGACTAATCTACAAATGAAGTTGTACAATAGGAATTTTAGTGTATCAGATCGAATCGAGTATATGGGTTGGGTTAATGAGTGTGTTCTAAATAACAACCAACCTTGGCAAAATTATAAACCAAGATTCTTAGCTTTGAAAGGCTCAGACTTCCTGTTATTTGACTCTCCACCAGTAGGTATTATTAAAAAGTGAAAATTAAGTTTATATAAGAATTTCTTTCAGCTAAATTTGACTGATTGGAATAAATGTTCTTTGGAATTTCAAGTTTACCAAACAATGTTCAGAATTGTCAAAGACTCTGAAAATGTGGATGAACGACAACATTGTTTTTTAGTTCAAACCTCAGGGCAAGAGTCACGGTACTTCTCGGTGGAAACTCGACAAGAATTGCTAAGGATTGAAAATGCCTGGCATTCCGCTGTATGTAACTCTGTTATGCAACTGGGAGTGAGTTTTTTCATATCATGACCATGATGCAACAAATCAATTAATTTAAACAAACTTTAGTCCAAGACCTTTACAGTAAGTAGTAATGGCAAAACTGCTGGATTAACACTAGACTGGAACTTGGGATTTTCGTTACATGAAGGTGACTCAAAAAATCTTCAGTGGCAGTATAAATTCAGTCAACTTAGAGGTTCTTCAGATGATGGAAAGTCAAAACTAAAATTGCATTTTCAAGATATTGATACTAAGGCCATTGATACCAAGGTTGGAATGTTCTTTTCTGAAAACAAAATATTCTAGTAAAACTTAATTTTATTATCACAGGAACTAGAATGCTCAATTTTACAAAGTCTGCTCTACTGCATGCACGCCTTTCTGACTGCTAAAGTGGCATCAGTTGATCCAGGTTTCCTCTGCTCTACACTTCCATAAAAATGGATCTTTGTAGCGATATAGAATATAATATTGTGTGGTTGTATCGTATTTTAATATTCTCTATTGAAATGAATCGGAAAATGGTTAGAAAGCACGATGCTTGAAGTCGTTTTTTGAAAAAAAGACTGTTTGCAGGATTGGCCAGAATTGAAGCTTCTCATAATCAGATAGATCTGTATAAATATTACGTCAATGTTTATGTGCTCTTCCTCTGACCTGAAAAGCTTAGGCAGAACAATGCACTATTGTCATTGTGGATGATAATAAGGTCTGTGTCCAGTGACCTACTGAAGAAAATTCACTTCATCGCTAAAAACTGGCATTTTCTAGGATTTAAATAATTTCCTGTTCCATCGATGTAACATCACATGAATCAGTAGTTTAAATGTCATTGCATCAACATATCATTATAGCATAGTAAACTGTCAATCTTAAAATCATCAATTAAATTATATTCTAACTAGCAATAAGTTCATAATGTTAGATATAGGAATTTATAGTAGCGAAGGTGTTCTCGGGTTCTTTGTTACTGAAACACTTTCGGAGCTTCCACATTCACGAATATAAAATTCGTTATTACTTATTTTACTTAAATTTTGATCTCTTTCGTGAAGCGCTAAAGGGTGGTGAATTAAAGCCAAAGATATTAACAGATTAAAAAAAAAACGTTAATTAAAAGTATGAATATTGAGGACTGATGGAGAGAAAGACATTTACCTAAGCGCGCTTTCAAAAAGGTTGTGATATTTCAACTTTAATTTATATATTGGGTCTAAAGTGTAACTTTTTAAACTTTGTGCTTTACACAATAATGGGAGGTTTAGATTTGAAAACTAAAACTTTTTAGTAGCTTGACCTCTCAGAATTTTACAGTTAAGTCTCGCTCTGTGTTGTTATATTACTAGTTTTAATAGGTTTAATCTCAATGTTGAGCGCTGTATATTTATCTGTGGCATTAGCCATCAAATCGTGGATCACTTCTGACCTGTTTATTAGTAAAACGAATAACTACCTAGCTAGGGTAATTAGCTGTTTTTAGAGTCAGTTTGATCATGGATCGAATAGTTAGTTGTCAAGGTTAAGCAACTGTACTCAATTACATTGCCTCATATGACCAAGTTATTGTTCAATTACGTTGAAATGTTACCAAAAGTTAATAATCGTTGACAATATAAATACATTTATTTAGTACCCTTTATTGTATTTTATTTCTTATGTCTTTGGAGATCACCACCAGATCACAACCTCAAACATTTTTGTTTAAACAAAATCACAAATTATTAGTAAAAAAATATATTTTTTAAATTGGATTAATAGTTATAAATACATATAAATTTATGATGTCATAAATAAGGATATTAAATATATAATTTATCACAACCGTCGGTAGTAAATGCAAAAATAACTGCTAAATACATTTTAATACTGCGACTATTGCAGGTTTCTTGAAAATCATTTTTAGATAACGTTTTTTAACGCTAGAACAGGCCATAATAAACAAACTGAACCTATCAGGTACGTTACTTGAGAGCCAATGCTCCAAAAAGCAATACTTGCAACTATAGGACCTAATGCTCTGGCCAAAGCACCCAGAGATCTGAAAATTCCCATAACGGTCCCTTTTTGCTTCTCAGTTCCATATTGGGAGGCCAGGGTTGTTATTGATGGAACCACCATTGCAGTGGCTAAAAATTTGTTTTAGTTATTCTAACTGCTTTAAACACTACTTAAATTAACTTACAAACTGCATATAAAAACAATCCAAAGTACAACATTAAAACACCTTGTGCAACTCCAACACATACAAAAGAAGGAATAATTATCCATAAGCCTAGAATGGCAGTGGCCTTAGTTTTTTGAGGAGGGACTTTCCTAACATAAGTGCCTTGTATAATAGCCATTGTAACACCTGTTGAAGATTCACTTATAATAATTATAAGTGTGCTTCTACTTTAAATTTACCTATTGCAAAGAACATCCAACCTTGCTGCATTGAGCTATAGTTGAAAACATGATGTGTGAGAAAAGTTATTGTAAACTCTAGTCCACTATATATGAACATATACACAAAATATACCAATCCCAGTCTTTGAAGTTCCATTAAGTCTTCATTTTTAATGGTTTGTAATGCCTTGAACTGAAATAAGTCTCTAGCATCTATTAGTGATTTTGCATTTTCAAAAGTAGTGGAAAAACGTTTGGCACGCTTTTCCTAAAATAAAAAAAATAAAATCTTCCAAAGCACCTGTTAATTATCTTGACCTTAGGAAGGGACTCTTTGAAAAACAATGCAAAGAATATAACGTCAGCTAAAGAGAGTAATAAGGCAAAAAGGGCTGGAACAACAAACCAGTTTCCAGTTTTTTGTTTGGCCCAAACAGCAAATATAGCTCCTATCATTGGACCAATGATGAACCCTAAAGAAAAGGCTATACCTACTAATGCCTGAAAAGGTTCATTATTACAATTTCTGTAGGCAAATAGTTGAAAGTCATACCATTCCTTTTCCTCTTGTATAGATTGTAGATACATCCGTGATAATAGCCATACTTATAGAAACATTTCCTTTACTAATACCTCCAATAAACCTTGCTAAGATGAATAGCAGAAGATTGTTTGATAGAGCCCATAAAATGTATGAAATGGAAATACCCAGCTAAAAGAGGGTGACTAATGAGCTTTTACCAAAATAAGAAAAGGGTTATTTAATTTAGTGGAATTTTTATTTTGTTAAATAAAATTTAAAAATATGTAATTTGATGCAGTGCCGACATTCAGCACCTTTACCTTACTCATATAACATATACATACCAGACATGTAATATTCACAGTTTTCCTGCCAACAACATCAGATATTCCTCCAATAATTGGAGATGTAACAAATTGTAAAAAGCTAAACATAGACCCGAGAAATCCTCCAAACAAAATGGAATTAAATTTTTCTGGAGCGCCCACTAATTTTTGGAAGAAATATATTTGATTTGAAAGCCATGCATATAGCCCCATAGTGTCATTTTCTTTGTAGTGATCCAGAAGTGACGGTAAAAGCGGTAAAATCATAGTGAAGGCCAATAAATCCAGCAATAAAGATATAAATACTACAAACACTGTGGGGTGGACTTTTTGTTCGTTTTTTTTCATGTTGATGGAGTTAATGCACTTCTTGGTGATGTTTTAAGTAGCGAATAATTGCAGGAAGTTTACGAAAACGGATTCTACTTTCTCATTTTCTTGGCTGTGGGCATTTTTTAAACGTGTCACTACATCAGACCGTGCTAGTAGTGTGGTGAAATCAATTAAATGACGAACTAAAATCTTGTAGAGGTATGAGAAAAATTTGGGTCTTCAATAATATTTTATGGAAATTTATAAATGAGGTTATGCTATGATATGTTTGTTTTTAATAATTCAACATCTTTTTGTCTCCTTTTGTACCATTGACTAAACTGAAACAGAAAGTCATACTTTGACAAGTTCCGTTAATTTTTCGCTGAAATTCTTACATTGCAAAAATTCTACTCTACTTATCCCGCCGAGTTCCTGAAACAATCTTATATTATACAGGGTGGACTAATAGAAAATTAATATATGGGCGGTGCGGTCCGAAATGAAGATATTCAATCCAGAGGTCTATTTCCTTGCTTGTTACATTTCTTAGCTAGACAGTTTTCGAAGTATGACATCCAATGATTTGCCTGAGCAATAAATTCCTATTATTAATAACACATAAAGCATATTGCTTCCCTTCATTAGCATTAACAACTAAAAATATTTTAGCTTTTTGAAGTTAAGCCTTGTATACTTACAAATTTTTCTACAAGGTGGTCCGGAGTAACGTTGAAATATTTTGGGGGTAACTTTAGAAATAAAAATAATAAAAGAGTTCTTATAAATATACCTCAAAAATAAATTGTTAGAGGGGCTAGAACTCTTCTCTAAGGGAACCCTGATGATGGATTTTTAGCACGATTTTCAAAACGGTTTGCATTAAAATGATTAAATTTAGTATACTTTAATAAGTTGGATTGGGAAATCTTTTTTTGTATTAATGATTATAGATTTTAGTCAGAGACGTTACACACAAGGAGTCTCCTACATAAATGTTGTCCTCACTTTGTTATTTGTAACATTTCTTAATTTTTCAAATCAAATTCTTGAATTGCAAGTATTTTAAAGTCAAGAACGTCATCTTATTTCACCTCATTAGGATAGACCGTTTTCTAAAACAATGAATATAAACCGATGCACTATTACATGGACATTGAAAGACGTTTTAATAAACATAGTGATTATTCGTGTATTAGACTTTTTTTTAGTAGTCAGCAATGAGAAGACTAATATTATTAAGCATTTCTCATTTACTCTCGACAAATGCTAAAAATGGCTTCAGTTCGCCTCAATGCATTCTTTAATTTCCGCACGCCCCATAGGTCCAATTTTGTTATTCAATTTGTATTAAAATTGTTCAACAGTGTTATTAATGGTAGTAAAATAAGCTAAATTCAAATGTTTAGGTACGTTTTATGATATGATGCTATTTAGTTAAAATAATGGGCAATAAAAGGTGCGAAATTCGTTACTTCGGCATATATTTTTGGAAACCACTCAAAAACGTGAATTTTGTTTATGTATTCAGCTTTAAGTTTAAAGCTTAAAAGCCACATATGTAACATTTTTAGTAATTTGTCAGATGCAGTCTAAATTGGAAATAGATGAAGAAATAGGATGTCTAATGTTGACAAACGATTTCCTTATTATTATCTGTTTATATAAATTCTGGGCAGAATATTATTTTGACTTTATACTTGTACGTTAAAACCTTAAACATCTAGGTTGATAATTGAAAAACTTGGAATTATCCAAAACTATCTGAAGAAGTAAAAAAAAAAATTGTATAACGTAACATTGAGAGGGAACCCAAAAGGTTGCGGTACTTTACCCTAAAGTTCTCAAAAAATTCAACCTCACAAAGCTACAATTGATAAAGTAATACTCAATCGATTAAAGAAAATCTAGAGAAAACCCATCAAATTTGCAACCTCAAAACTTGTTCTTCTCGACAATATTCTTTTTCAGCGTGGAATAATAAGGTGAGTATTCGCAATGAATCTCCACATTTATGACGCTATGGAGACTTGAAGATTGAATTCCAATTCTGATCTAGTTAGATTCAATAGTGGATTTCGATTACTTTTCACATATTCAGACGCCTGCAGATTTTTGCAGCATGCATGCTCGCAGTATCGCATCTTACTACAAAGATACCTGTAGCTACCTTAAAGTTTTGGATTTATCCAAAAAGCGACATTTCTTACAGCAAGGTCTTTGGCACCAACACATAAATCATCTTGGTTATTTGTTCCACTCCTGGTCACCTCCAAAAGTCAGGAATTCTCATGCGGGCGTATAACATTAGCAGTTACGCCATATATCCAGAACGTATTTTGCAAGCCAGTTTTCCTCCATGTCGGGGTCCTACGAGTCCGTCAATTTATTGATACAAGTTCCAACTTCTTATGCAAGCAATCTTTGCATGTCGAAACCATTTGTCCATTATGGGATTACGGGAGATATTGAGGATTTTTATGATGGATTCCTTATCAATGCACTCCTAATGCATGAGTTTCAGAAATTAGTCGAAGTAATCTTGTTAGTTTGCATGAAAAGATAAGGCAAGACTTTTATGTTTTGTTTTCTATTAAATAAAGATAAATTCCTGAAGTCGTAGGAGTGTTAATTTGTGCCGAATCGTGTGGAAATGGAGCAAATTTTGATGTTGAATAAGCCGAAAATCGGTAATATTTTTGTTGAAATTTGGACATTGCGACATTCATCACAGTCACGAGTTGAAGAAGAACATTAGGGAGAAGAGCAGGCCTCGCAAGAACCACATTTTTAAAACTTTGTCAGGCCAAGCTGGGCCCTTCTGGCTGTGTAAGGCTGGGGTATTTCGTCTCCCATTTTTCATGCAATTCGCTGGCTCTTCGAGACATCGTGAAAATCCAAAGAGAGTGTGTGATAATAGAGAAAATGACCTTTTTTTCTGTTTAAATTTAATTATATAATATAAGGATATCATGCTCCAGAGCGTCTTTCTATTACAGATCCAAATGCACTCTGTGCTATCATACATGAGTAATGTTCCTGAGATAAAAACATATTTATTCGACAATCATGAGTAAACCAAAGACACACAAGACATTTTTCTTGACGTTCAATATAGGATTTTTCAGTAAACAGTAGTATCATAGTAAACAGCATATTACGAGCGAGGCAAAAGTTTACGGGCGAGCCGCAGGCGAGGTCAGTAATTTAGTTGAGAAAAGTAACATGTTTTGATTTTCACTAGTGTAGAGTGTTTTTTCGACGACTTATCCAGTGCGATAACACCAAGAGGATAAGAACTCTATGAGCGATTTGGTCATAAATTTATCAAAGCTTTAATAATTGTATCAATCGATATCCAGGCTGTTGCCAAAGATGTGGACGATATCCCATAAATGGAAAGTTCTTACCAAAATACTATACTTAGGCTCATAAATTGTTTTTAAAAAACTTATCTTTACAGAAATATAGCTTTTCAAGATTTAATAGTGAAAATAATATTTTCTAAATAGCTCTTTTTCAGTTGAAATTTAATGAATTGGGTCATTCGTATATCATACTAAGATTGATAGAACAAGACCCAACGCTTCTTTCTATAATTTTAGGGAGGCGAGGTGACGGCTGAGCTCAAATTTTACTATTTCTGAACTTTTATGATTTTTGGATTTTTTTAATCATTATATGGTATATCGAAATTTGTGTGCGCCTAAAAAAAGATACTCTTGGTTGATGTACGCAAACCAAACAATTTTCCAGAAAAACACTGTTTTGTCAAAAAGCATATTTTATAAAAATAATAAAAATTTGGGAGCATTTTTCACTCTATAGCCTAGATCCCAAAATAAACAACATTTTTGTGTTAAAGTTGTTAAAAATAAAAGTATTACTTTGAAATCAATTCAGTAAATTTCATTAACTGGAAAAAAAGTTATTTAAGGATATTCATTTTCATTATCAACTTTTGAAGAGCTGTAAGGGTAAGTTTTTGGAAAACAGTTTGTAAGAACACGTACAATCTTTTGTCAAGAAATTTTCATTTCCGGGACATTGTCCATATTTTGGAAAACACCCTGTAGATGATGCTTGCTTTGTTTATATTCCGAACTCTTGGAACAACACCTACAGGGTATCTGGAAATAATACTGAAATATTTTAGGACGTGATTCGCGATATTAAAATAATAAAAAATGTCTTATAAAGATACCCCAAAAATTGTTTTTTAAAGAGGTTAGAACTCCTTAACGGGGGAACCCTGAAAGTGATTTTCCACAATATTTTCGAAACGATACTCGCTAAAATTATGATATTCGGCATAATTTAATAAGTTGGAATGAAAAAACTTTTTTGTATTAATGATTGCAGATTTAAATCAAGGGCGTCACATACAGTATGTCCTCTACATAAATACTCCCCTACCTTTTTTTGTGACCTTTCATAATTTTTGATATCTAATTACTAAATAGTAAATATGTTTAAGTAAAAAACGTCCTTTTATTTCACCTCGTTAGGATAAACCATTTTTCAGAAAAAAATATATAATGGACATCAAAATCTATGAAGAAAAGAATTAGAAGATGCATTGAGATAAAAGGAGGTCATTTTGATCATTTGTTATAAATAAGTGATAAATCCTTAATAATTTTAGTCTTGTTATTGCTGTTTAATTAAAAAATATTTCTATTACAAGGACACCTCTAATTTGTTTCCAATCGAACATCTATGAGACGTTATCGGTAAGAGAACGCAAATTTTGCAGCCACTCCCTCAAACTCTCGCAGCTCTTCAACGTGAGGAAGATATTTTGGAATGAAATATTCCATCACGAGTACGTCCGCGCGCATTAATGAATGTGTAAGAAATCGCATAAGCATATTAATCATTATAAAAAAGCCCAATTCATGGATGAATATTATTCAATCTAGTTGGTACATTAATCATTTACTTACTTTGACCGCTCAGGCATTTATACAAAATACTATCAAAATTGGAACTTTTTACTGGGTGTTCGGGTAGCTATGTCACCTAGTATGCAGGGCCCTGCAACAACAAGTTAGGCTTAATTAGTTTCTATACCAATAAAGTTGACAATTTTTTTCCTCTACAGTATTATAGAGCACATAAAGGCGTATTTCCAGATATTATTTTTTAGCGTACAGGGTGACCCTAAAAAGTGTGATGATATATAACTTTTTTATTCTAAATAAAATCTCCCATTTTTTTTTGTTATTTCTTGATTTCTCGTTAAATTTTAAGGTGAGTTTATGTAAAGTATTTTATTTTTTTAATTTGCCGTTTCTGAGCTATTGGAAAAAATTTGAAAAATTTCATTTGACGACTGCAAGGTGCCGTAGAAATCGGTATTGAGCGCTAACCGCTTCTGAAGCTCAATGAGAACCTAATAAGATACGTTCAGGCCTGTTTTAATTAAAAAAAAAATTGTTTACAACTGCCGAAATTGCACAACTTCAAAAATCAATAACTCTTATTTCACATGGAATGCGCCAATTTCCTCACCTGCATCATGTTCAGAATTCGAAAATCTACATTTTTTGTTCACATTACGCTATTTCTAAGCCCAGCCATTTCCGAGCTCCCGAAAATTGTCCCTTTTTGACTTCTAAAGGTTTTGATGGTCATGAAAAATGTCAAAATTACATTTTTGTGAAAAATGTCAAAATTACGTTTTTGTGAAAAATGTCAAAATTACATTTTTCATGACTATCACTAACTTGTTCATTGGAAAATAATTTCTGGAAATACGCCTTATGTGTTGTTTAATTACGCAGCAGAAAAAAATTGTCAACTTTATTGGTATAGAAGATAAGAAAGGCAAACGCACTCTGACAGGACCCTGTATATTCACGGACAATGACCAAATAATGTGGAAGAGCTCCATGTTGTTGAGATGAAAATTGAAAAATCGCGTATTTTCACTTAAAAAAATGATCGAAGACGTTATATTTTGTAGACGGCTGCCATTGGCCCAAACGACATGTCACAGAAAGTACTTTTTTCAAAGAAAATTTACGTATTTAAGGATTTTAAAATATTCTTTCTTCGGAAGAAATGAATTTGTACACGACTTTCTGAACAGCCTGTATATAGAGGGAGTAAAGGGTAATCATTGAAAAAGAGCAAGTAAGCGTTGGAATATCAGATGTATGTCTTTGATAAATTCATCCATTATCTATTGTCAATAGTGAATAGTCTGATTAACGACCTACGTTGACGATCCACCAATCGCAATGTTTTTTAAAGATCACCCCTTAGAGTATGACCAAGTTTAAATTCGTAATATTTTTACCAGTAATATACATAATACATTTTTACAGAATTATCGTGACATTTACATATAATAGCTATTTAATGGTGATACGCGAACTGTTAAAACGATAAACCAGACGAAGGAAAATCATGGGATAAAAGAAAAAGATAAGCTTTTCCATTATTACAAATCTGCTCTCACAAAAGCTATAATATCCGTATTTTTAGAACATCAGGATTATCTCTGTTTTCAATGTACTTAATGCATATACACATATGTATGCGTGTTATTTTGTAGATAGACGATAATGTGAGCCCCTTTATTGAATATGGTGAAACTGGAAATTTTCTTATTCACTATCGGCTACATAGATACAGAAAATAAAGCTATATTACAGATACACCAGTAAAAGCGTGTTAAATGAGCGACGAATAATATTTTAGTGTTCAAAAATTTGTTATTCAGGGTCGGTCGCATCCTGAATAGGAAAAATTACTATGGCATGCATACTCATTTAAATGTTTAAGTCTTCCCTATACCTGTTACCTGCGTATTGTAGATTACAGGTGATCGGTTTCAATTAACAGGTCTTTGATCGGATGTCGAGTACAAAATTCTATTAGAACCTAATTTCTTGGAATATACAACAGTAATAGGTGTTTTATTGAGTCTTGAAGTAAATATTGAAGGCGAGAAACTAGGGAAAAGATAAGGTATAAATGGTATTTTGAATTCGCTCGAAATATTTTCAACTGGTAATGGAGTCGATTGTGAAAGATAAAAATTCACATCTGCGGACTTTATTATGATAAAGAATTAGTAGGTCATAAAATTTCTTTCAAAATGATTGAGTCATTGGTCGCCTACCGGCTCAGGTATGGCAGCAACTAGTATACAGAGTTAGCTACGCAACTCGTTCATTAGAACAAATTTTGACTTCCCACTATCGCAGTGCAATAAAATTTGGTTTCAGGCTAGAATTGATCATTTTTGAACCCAAATAAATCGTTTTCAAAATGGCGACATTTACCGTTATACCGAAAGTAGCTAACAACTTCGTTATTTTAAATGGAACTTTTTCATTTTTTTATCATTTTCGGTTTTCTCGTTAAATTTTAAAGCAGTTTATGTTTATGTGTTTTATGTTTAAAATGTACCATTTCGGAGTTATAACGGGAAATTTAAACATTTTGACAGCTACGAAATCCGACAGAAATCAGAATTGTGTGTTAGCCGTTGCGAATTGTGGAATCAGTGGTCTGGGGCTTAGAGAAGACCTAAGAAGCTACGTTTTGACGCACTTCAATTTGAAAAAACTCTTTCACAACCACTGAAACATGCCTCCGAAATTACGTAACTGTAAATTCCAATTCTATCAAACTTTAATAACGTATTGAACGTTCAAAAATAATGTCAGCCTGCTATACAAACTAACGCCCAATAAGGGTTCCTTTAGCAGATACAAGATCTTAAAATTTAATTTAAATATTGAAAATATGTGTGTTTCTTTAAAAGGGACTAGATATTTTTTAATGAAATTTTCAAGGTGTTGGCGGCTACAACCGAAGCATATGTTTTATAGAGAACTTTTTTTAAAACTTTTCCAGTGACGTGGTTCACTTCATGTTAGGAAATATTTTTCTAGAAAAAATGATATGCTACTAGCTTTTATGAAAATAAAAATTATTTTTGAATTCCTCGTTCGATTCTGCAGAAATAGTCTCTTTCGAGATTATTTCGTCCTCCTCACCGTTTCTAAGTAAAAATATTTAAATAATTTCAATGCACACCCTAAATTAATATTTAGAACATAATGGTACTAGCAGTTTACTGGAAATTTTAAAAGAAAAGGAAAACGACCCACCACTTTTTTTTAGGGGATAAATATAAATCTTGAATAT
Organism: Euwallacea fornicatus; assembly: GCF_040115645.1. NCBI lineage: Eukaryota > Metazoa > Arthropoda > Insecta > Coleoptera > Curculionidae > Euwallacea > Euwallacea fornicatus. Next base: position 2,239,722 of record NC_089573.1, read on the forward strand.
TTTTATGTCAAGAGTTATTATTAAATATATATCAACTTATGTAGAATTCAAATTAACATGAATATGTAAGCAAACTAAATATACATTAAAGTTTTTTAAATTTTTTAAATGAAAAAAATCGCAAGAAATTATTTTCCCAGAATTGAACGAGAAATTCAAAAATAATTTTTATTTTCAGACAAACCAGTAGAGTATCACTTTTTCTCAAAAAATATCGCTTAATATCAAGGTAGGCACGCCACTGAAAAAGCTAAAAAAAATGTTTCCCGGTAAAACACATGCGTCTTTTTTAATTGTCTTTACCTCTAAAATTTCGTTAAAGAACCTTTGAACCTTCTTGAAGAAATTCAATATTTTGCATTTATTAAATTAAATTTTAATCCCCTATGTCTGCTAAAGGAAGTTCTTATTCAATGTTGGTTTATATAGTAAGCAGACATTAGTTTTGGACGTTTAATAAGCTATTAAAGTTATGCGGATTAAAACTGAAACACCCTGTATATAACAAAATAAATATTCTAATAGTAACAAATATTTATTAATTAGAAGATAAATTATCTGCAACTTTAGTTTCCGTAGATTGGCACTTAGAATTGTCTTCCAAAACCCGTAATTTACGAACAACTAAAATTTGCGTGGATGACACTCCTTTTCTTTCAGCATAATCTAAATCTCGGTTTAAAACATGTATAGCTTGTGCGTTAGTTACTACACTTCAAACTTCTATGGGAATGTCCTCATCGTTCTCACCGTCCATATCTTCCTCCTTATTAACATAGTTTATCTGCTTATCTTCGTTCCATAAAATAATATCAGCTGAAGTGACGACAACGTTGGGATTCACTATTTTCAATAAATCAAGAACATGCAGTGACACTCTCGAAAGAACATCAGCATTAGATCGCAATTGCTCCCTAACTATGCTTGAGGGAACATCATGTTCCTCTTAATCATTGCTGGAAAAGAGCTTGTTTTAACATTTTTGAATAGTTTGTTAATTAATTGCTATCCAGGTCATAAGCAAATTTAAAACTGCTCTTCGCAATTTTACCTGTTTCAAAGCCTTAGATGTACTTTCACAATTATTTGATAAGACGGACGAAAGTAGAAATTTTTGGCAGCATAGTTTGGTGAGTCTTATTACATTCTGGTCTATGAGTTGAATTAATGGAGTTACGTTGGGCGATATGTACAGAGTGTCCCACGTTCGACTCTCAACATGTGCATCTCAGACAGCGTAAGTAAGCAAGAAATAGAGAGTCAGTTCAATGCAGGCAAAGTTGTATCATTATGAGAGGAGTATTCTGTCTTTTTTATTTAAAAAAAAATCTGATTACATCCGAAAATTATCAGAAAAGAACAAATCATTTCCATTTTCTTTTTTTTTTTCTGTCTTTAATTACATAGAGACATGGAAATGAAGGACGGTTTCCTAAGGAACTTTTTTCCACGCTATGACATGAAAATGGTTTTTCGGAGATACAACGTTTTGGTTTTTCAATACCATTATCGACCTTTTTTTTTTCAAACAGGGACTTGACCGTTTTTGTGCCAATTTAGCTAGTCATTCATAATTGAAAAACGACCATGTCTCACACTTGTTGATTTGCGACATTTATATTAAAAACATAATATGTATTTATTTTTGGTATTTGTCTTCATTTCAGATATAGAAAAAGTGTTTTTTTGAGAGTTATGTTATCAATTCTTTTAGTATTTAATAAGTAGTATTATTAGTTTTTATAACATTAACTGAAAATACTCTTTGAATGTATAAACAACCAGAATGTTTAAAATATATTTTCACAATTCTCACAATCAATATTTTTGATCCAGGCATCGTAAATGGTTGTTTTTGAATAATCGATAAATAGACGAATTCGTAAAAAAAGATGAGGTTCCAATTTGGAAAAAAACGTTGATTACAGTATTGAAAAGCCCAAACGTCGTATCTCCGAAAAATCACTTGCATATGGTTTTCATATGATAGTGCAGGAACAAGTGCCTTAAGAAAGCGTTCTGCATTTTCATGTTTCTATGTAATTTAAAGGACAAACAAAAATGAAAAGAAAACGGCAATTATCAATTTTCTCCGGATATGTACCGAAATAATCGGAATATAAAAAAAAATTAAAAAGGAAATTAAAAAGTCCTCTTCTAATAAAGATACAGTTTCCGAGGAACTTATGTTGTGAGTTGAAACTGGGTCGCCCTGTACATGACAAAAAATTACCCGTTCTCGTTAATTAATTGTTCCTGCGAAGGATGACTTGGTCCATTATTTAATACTACCAACGCTTTTATTGAAAGCTGCTGTTTTGTTAGGAATTTTTTACCCACAAATTAAATAATCTCCAAATTCAGAATATATAGAACATGTATGATTACAAATTCAATGTCATACCTCAGAGACAAAGCAGTTATGGAACCATTTCAGGAATATACTAATGGTATTTCCAAACTGTTTTTGAACAATCGTAATCAACAGGAATATTAAGATATTTAAATGAGTGTGGAATTTTTGCTTTTGCTATTATCACTGGCTCTATTTTGTGTATCGCCAAAAACTGTTTACGTTATCGAGCGTACACATTGTTTACGTTATTGCGCGTTCGTCTTGATTCCGTACAACGAATTTTCTGTTTACGTTAATGCAATATTTTCATTATCACGTCGTTACGTTATCGAGCGTCTGTTTTACACCAAAACGTGGTTTATTAAATCCTCTCTAAGCCCCAGAAAATCGATATCCAAAATCGCAGCGACTAGCACACATCACTAATTTCGACAGGGTCTTGCACCTGTCAAAATTTTGAAATTTTCCAGTATAATTCGGAAATGGTACATTTTAGATATAAAATACTCTACATAAATTGGTTTAAAAAAATAAATAAATAAACAATATAATTCCTTCTTAAATAAGAAGAGGCTATCGGCCTACGTGGCCTTTCTGCCCATGCTGATATTTACAAGTGTTATAATGATAGTAATCGTAGTCTCGAAAACAGTATCATCCACAACAATCACCCCCAAACCACCAGCACATCAGGCACACCAAACATCCCACATCTAATCTATGTCTTGGTAGTGTTCAATCAGAGTTGTGCCCGGTGTGAGGTAACGTGAGTTTCTAGTCTGTCGGCCAATGCACAGTCCAACAACGATGACCCAGTTTTTCTCTTTGTCTTTCCACTTTTTTTGTATTTGTAATAGTCTGTCTGAAATTTTTGTCATGTTAGTTTTTTCGTATAGCGCTTCGTTGGAAGGGTTGCACAGTGGGTTATCCGGTTGACGAATTTTTGTAATTCGTCTTAATGTTATTTGCTCTGTAGTTTGTATGTATTTTTTTTGTTTTGTTAGTTGCGTTTGCCATAATTATGTTACCGTAGTCCAGTAGTGGTCTACAAATGGATTTATATATCTTGGATGCTGTGTTAGTGCTGATTCCTTTGTTCTTGTAAGTCAGCACTCTAAAGTGTTTTGCTCTTTTGGTCATTCTGCTCTCATGTTTTGTAAGTGTTTTGTAAATTTCATTTTAGAGTCTAAAGTGATACTCAGATACTTAACGAACTTACTTGGTTTGGTGATGTTTCCGTCGGCTGTACTTGTAGGTGAGCTAAGTCCTATTTTATGATTTGAGAGCAGAAGCTGGTTCTTTTTTGAATTAGGTGTTAATCTCCATTTGTAGAACCGCTTCATAGTTTCGTCCGTAAGGGATTGAAGTCTTTGTGTCGCTTTCACGGTTGTCTTGTCGTGTACAATAAATGCGGTATCGTCTGCGTATTGTAAGATGTATGCGGCCCTGTCAATATTACCTTTGTCTAGTCGATTGTGATTGTATATGTCGTGGTAATATATATTATACAAAAGCGGAGACAGCGAAGAACCCTGAGGAAGACCTTGTTCAAGAGAGACAGGGGATGATAATGCGTCGTTAACACGTATTTTTATCTGTCTGTCCAAGAGTAGATTTTTAATGCTGTGTATTAAATAATGTGGAGTACCTAGTTGGTAGAGTCGGAAAAGCATGCCCTTATGCCACACACTGTCGAAGGCTTTGTTGATGTCCATCAGAAGAGTTGCCGTTCGCCCGTTCGTTAAGTGCGTGGCCTGTATGTTGCTGGTCAGGATGAACAAGGGATGGATAGTTGAGTTTCCATTTTTAAAGCCACACTGATAACTTGGAATGTATCTCTTGGTTAAATGCTCCAGTCTCTTCTTAATGATTTATTCAAATAGTTTCCTCATCACTGGTAGTAGAGTAATTGGTCTATAGTTATGTGTTTGTGAGTTATCTAGTCCGCTTTTAGGAACTGGTATTACTATACTCTTATTCCATATATGTGGGATTGCTCTGTTTTCAAGACATTCATTAAGTTTTCCAAGAATGAGCGTTTGCGTGTTATGTGTTAGGTTTTGTAATATTTTGTTTTGTATGGTTTAAAAATTTAACGGGAAAATCGCAAATTATAAAAATTACGGGGGTTCCATTTGAAATAAGGAAGTTGGTAGCTCCTTCCGGTGTAACCGGAAGTGCCGTCATGTTGAAAACATTTCACTTGGATTCACAATGGTGGAATCCAAACTTAAATCAAATTTGATAGGGCTACGATAGCGGAAAGTCAGAAATGTCTTAATGAATGGGTTGCATGGCTAATCCTGTATAAACACTAAATAATCAAAGTTTACGTGAACAGCGAGTCAAAATGAAAAATTGTTGATGTATTGACTAGCACCTGCTACTTAAATAGTAACGTAATTGGTGACAATCTTCATTAAACGCGACAACCACAGAAAATGGACCTTATTTAATGTTAATTCGGACAGGGGCCGCCAGATACGAGCACAGGCAGAGCGTATGTATAAATATCGGCGAAATGAAACCAACTAAAACATTATGTATTTAACGAAGTATTAGCATAATTAATTATTATATTATCATGTGAGAGCCCATTCAGACATATTTGATCAAAAGATGGATAAACTCATCATAGATCTTTGCATGTCGTAATCTCCGCGCACCTCAAAAAAAATCATTGTTCGCTATGTATTGTGGCTAATTGATGGTACCTACTTACATAAGTATCATTTAAATAAATCTCACAAGTCGTGCGTAGACATAACTAAGGTACTTACTGATTGGAACTTGGAACGATATCATGTGAAGCAGAACCAAGCATTAACGAGAATTTAATTTGTGCAATAAATATCAATTTTTGCCACAATCGTTTTGGCTAAATGAAAACCATCGTAAAAGCATCGTCGTTCGTAAAAGTCAGAAATTAAAAGTTGCAAAAAATAATCAAACATGTTCCCTCGTTACTTTCTGTGATTATATTATTAGGTTGTACCATGCATGGGGTGTCCGATAACACGACCATCGGCGCAGGTATGCCAAGGTTAGGGAAAACCAATACCTACGCCAGTCCTACCTATAGTTACTTGTTGAAAAGTGAAAAAATTACGTGCTATTAACTTGACCTGTAGCAGAAAGCAATCCCTTTACATCAATAAATTGTTATCATTATGCTATACCTGATGAAAAACCAATCTGGAGCCAAAGTGGATTTTCAATATTTAATTTATAAACGTGTTAAACTGGTCTAGCGGTTCAAGCAGTGCTACTTATGAGTATTTAGCAAATACATGTAAAATACGGCAGCCAATGCAGCTTGTATGTACTACGTAACAACGTTCAATAATGATCCCACGGGTAGGTAGGTAGGTACCGATACCCGTATTTAACGCATCATCAGTAATTACTCAATGCAATTAACGCAATCATCCGATTTCTATTAGTACCCCATGGGCACCTAATCTATTTTTGGATTATGCAGCTCTGCGGTTGATCTTTACTGAACATACAGTTCGGTTTTTTGACCATGTAAAAGCATCAGGTTAAGCGGGTTGTGATACGGAGATATAGTAGGTGCCCACTTAAAGAGCAGGCGTGTGTACAGGGTTCGCCTTTGGGAATTGATACAATCCGTAAACGGAAAATTGCAAGTTTAATATATTTTGAAGTTTGAAAAAATATTTTCAACCAGACGCAACTTTCCGTTAAACCGACAACTGACCTTTATTTAATTTTTTTAAATGAAATATCGCAGTTTTCTTAATTAACAACGGATTTTTGTCGAAAACAAACATGAATTTCATAACAGAACATAGTACCGATTCTCAACTATGTTTTTAATTTATTTTGATTTTTAAGGCTTTGTCGGCACTTGCAGAGCTTTACTGAAACTCAATTATCTACAAAAATGTTTGACGTAAATTAATTAAATGAGTTAGATAATTGGAAAATTAACACGTTTTTATATACAATTAAAGAAAGTTATATAAAATTAATATTATACAGGGTTGCTCATTAAGGAGTCAAAGTGCAATATCTCAGTAAATATGGGGTTTAAGAGGAGATTTTTTATATCAAAGTTTTGAAACAATAAGAGGTACGGATTTTAAAATGATTTCCAAATGTACAGGGTCTGTCGTAAAAGTGGAGTAGTACCTAGTCATGTTTTTCTCTAAATGGAATCACACAATTTTTTGTTATTTTTGGATTTATCGTAAAATTTTAAGCTCAGTTTATGTAAAGAGTCTTATATCAAAAATTTTCAATCATCAATTTCAATCAAAATTCGCGAGTTTTTCGGGAAAACTCGAAAATTTTGATAATTGCAAGCTCTCATGAAAATCAGTGGTGTACCCTAAGCGCTACAAATATCGGAATCGGTCTTATGGGAGTAAAAGGACATAATAAACTACGTTTTAACATGCTGTAATAAAAAAAAAACATTTCCATGACGCCCGAACTAGGCTTTTAAAGATGCACGACTTTAAATCCCGATAACTTGCCTATTTCAAATGAAATGCCCCAATTTTCTCGACGCCAATCGTGTTCAGAATCCAAAAATCTACAATTTTTATTAATATTACCCCATTCCTAAACACAGCCGTTTCTAAGTTTCCCACAATCGCATCTTTTTGGCTTCTAAATGTTTCAAAAGATGCACTGGTGATGTCACCATAGGCAAATGTTCTTCAAATATCACGAAAAAATCTTATGGGAGGCCCCATAAGATTTATTCCTACATTCGCAGCGGTTAGGGTCGCTGAGACTTTGCAGCTATCAAAATTTTCGAAATTTCCCGAATAACTCAGAAACGATAAATTTTTGATGTAAGACCCTTTACATACGTTAACCCTGAAATTTGAAGATAAAATGGAAATTGGCAAAAACATTAAGGGATTTCATTTAATAGTACATAACTTGGTACTACCACACTTTTATGACAGACTCTGTACATTTGAAAAAAATTTTAAAATACATACTTCTTAATGAACAGAACCTTTAATATGAAACGTTTACTTCTAAAACTCACATTTACTGAGATATCGCACTTTGATGCAGTAATGACCAACCATGTATACTAGAATGTATACTATATATGTATAATATATTGAAAAATATTAAAATAAGTTAAAAAAAAAATTGTGAAATTTAGAATTTTTAAATTGTAAAATGCTTTTTTTCAAATAACACCTTACAATTATTTTTGCATCATTATATCGGTAAAAAGAAAATTAGCAAATACGATATACATCATAAGTATTAAAAATGAATACTTTTTGAGTAAATTGCAATAATTTATAAGCTACTTTATACTGCGTGGGGAATAGATATATCAGCGAATCTTTACACGATAAAGTTCGTTAATATTCATTTTGATTAATTTTGATTATTTTTTTTTTTTTTTAGTAAGAAGCAACGACAGAAAACGTGTAGTATCGTTAAACTACATAGTCACAGCTTATTATTTTGATGACAACACTTTAACGCCCCGTATATCGAAAAATAAACGTTTGCGAACCAATCTTATTTTGGCATCAAAAATACGCTCTTAAACTCTTAATACTGCATTTGAATTACTATGTGTATCCAGCGAGCTAAAAAATGCCCACATTTTATCTTCGATTCTATTTTTATGTTATTTTATACACGTTCTCAAATTTATAAGGAAGTTCCAATAACGTAAAAGTTTTTGAGAAGTTGCGAAAAAGTGTCGTAACTAAAACTAACATTGATACAGGGTGCTTTAAAATTAGTCTTTAATTCCAGTGCTTCAAAAAAAAGTGAAAGTACAAGGTAGTGGACAGACTCAAATTTTTAACATGTGCCGACAACTTTGTCTAATTATCCTAAACAAATCCACTTAAACAATTTCGTCTCTTATTGAAGTACAAAATAATAAAACCGTTAAAGAAGAATTTATTTTAAAAAGTTTTATAAAAAGCTTATTCGCTTCTTAAATGTTTTATTACACCGACTTCTTTGTTTTTCAGAGATTTATGTGTTTTGCGAAACAAAGTAAAGTTAAAGTTAAGGTAAAGTTCAAATGAAACCTAATTTAATCACGCCGTGTTCAAATGTTGGGTTGAACTGGGACACATGTTAATCGATTAACACATTTAAATTATTAATAACAAACAAAGTACTGAAATAAATAAAATACGAAAGTCAAGAAAATTTGGGCATCTTTCTTGACCCACTGCATTAGCAATTATTGATTAAATAAAACTTGTTACGTTTCTACATGCATAGGTATAACCCACATTTAAGGTCGATTAGTGGCAAATTGTGTTCTATTAGCTGAACCTAAACGATGTGTGTGTGTATAGATACAATAAATGAGGAAAAGCAAATAAATGTGCAAGACATATTTTAGCTATTGCTCACCGGCCAGTATTTAGATTTCATTAATGGTTGAATGTCCATGGTGTCTATTAACGCAATAATAAGGCTTCCGCTTTCTAGCTGATATTTTAATATTAAGAGAAGCTAAAACTCATTCATGTCTAAAGCAAAGGCGGTTTTTTAAAATTGTTAATAAAAAAACCCCCACCGCTGAACGTTTTAATTATTATGTCTTTGAATTTAACATAGCAGTTATTTTTTCAAATATGCGTGTGTGATTCATTGCGTTCATGACGCATTAGCAAAGCTACAGCATACGAAATTGTTATATGGCGTGGCATTATGGCTAACTTTCTCTACATGATCTTCAATATGATTTGCATATATTGTAATGCTTCGTAAATTGTAGTGATTCGTGAAAAATTACGCTATAAATGTTATTTTTAACTTTATCACTGTGAATTATTTTTGCCCGAAAGCTGGGTGTAAGAAAGAAACAATATTCTTTACATTTTTTTTTATTATAATACGTATATATCACAAATCCTTTTTGGCTCTCAGAACACACATTGCTATAGTATAGTACCCCTAATAAAGCCATCCAATTTGAAAAGTTGTTATGAAAACTTTACTAGAAGTAAGTAATGAGAAAAAGGGTAACAAAGCTATTAGTTTGCACAGTAAGTGTGTGTACTATATTTCAAGAGCAAAACTGTAAACAACAATTGTAATAAACATTTCAGTTCAAGTTAAGGCAGCATAAAATTAACAGGGTTGAAAGGAGACTCGTGAATCATACATAAAAATTCATTTGCAACGGAATTTACACTCAAAACAAATACGTATGTACAAGCAAATACGATTAACATATAAAACCCCTGTAGCAAAACTTTAGGATCACTTGGTAAAAAAATCTCATATAGCACTATCAATATATAGGGATACTATAATACTCACACTCTATCAGCATCAATTAAAACTTACTTTACAAAACATTAATTATCTGACAAGCACTCCGTATCGAGCACACAACAAACCTTGTATTACAGTATTTATTATTATTCAGTTCATACATAGGTATTATGGTACAACACAGATCTCTGATAATTTATGTACAAAAGAACTCACTGGGTTTTCTGAACCATACTGTGGCGTACCATTATCCTTGTGGCATGGAGAAATCTCCAGTAGGTCTTGCCAGTGGCTGGACTCGATTGGGACTGTGTTACCTTAGGCCGATACTTTAATAGGTAGGACCAATCCATGGAGAATATTGCAGTCAGTTCAATAGTATATGATTTCAGGCACTAACTTTACATTACTCATATAGTGTGACAGATATGATTTAATATATAAAACTAGCGAATACACATGTTACTTTAGTCATCCTGGTTTGTTCAATGTATAAAAATATATAAATATTGTGCAAATCTAAGCCCTCATCAAAAATAAGGATTAGGAGTGGTACATAGTAAAAATGAGCTCAAGCTTGAGAAGATCTATTGTTTGTTGATAATCGGCGAAATTAACACAAAGAAATGTTGCTGTAACACAATAAGAATTTGTTCCCATCAAATTATAAAACAATGAGACTGCTTTAGAGTACAGCACAGCAGCAGTAACTTCGTTTTTCTTTCTCTGGACTAAAGTTCATTTCCCTGACAATTTCGGCAAATACTTCATTGACATTGGTTCGGTTTTTTGCGCTGGCTTCAATAAAAGGGCAACCCCATTGCTGAGAAAGACTTTTACCTTCTTCGTAATCCACTTCTCTCTGGTGATCAAGATCCACTTTGTTTGCAACTAATAGGATGGGTACTTTTTCAGTTCCCTTAACCCTGGTAATGAGCTCCTTCATGGGACGGATATCCTGGAACGTTTGGTGGTTTGTCAAACTATAAACTACGACAAATCCTTGTCCATTTTTAATATAAAGGTCCCTCATACTAGCGAACTGTTCTGTCCCGGCGGTATCCAAAATTTCGAGGACGCATGGGGAGTTGTCCACTTCGATTTCTTTACGGTAAAAATCCTCGATCGTGGGGTCATATTTTTCCATAAAACATCCGGACACGAATTGCACAGTCAAAGCACTTTTCCCAACCCCACCCGATCCGAGGACGACTACTTTAAACTCACGCATTGTTCTACCTCTTCGGTACTTATGGGAGAGCTCCAGATATTCTAATATTTGCACAAATTAGCGTATTAACTAAATTTATCACTTTTTGAACAGTCTTTTATCACCTTTCTGAAATCCATTTCAACAAACAACAACTAACTACACATCATATTCGCCATCTTTAAGTTGTTGAAGAGAGAACGGCGATACGGCTGCAGCAAACTCTACATTTCATCATATGTCTACGCTCGTCATACGCATCGCACTACTTTAGCGGGGAGTGTTAAGACACTGACGATGACGGTAGAAAGATGCTGTCATTGGTGTCGGGGATTAATTCAGTGGGGGACTGTACTACACTGTTGTCTAACCTTTTAAATATTCAATGCATTTCTTCTTTTTTTTTTTAGTTCCAACTAAAATTGGAAAATAACGTCACAAAATTCAAAGCACCGATGCGCACTGCTCTAGGTACACACCCAAGTTGACTCGCTGTATATGCATCAAATACAAAATCCAGCTACAACATCCAGGATTGTAGATGTCTTTAAATGCTAGATATTTTGCAGGCACAATTCGGCAACAAAGCCTATCTAATAGTCCTGGAGCATGCGCCTATGTGTCAAAGTCACGCGATTTCCTCTACATTACTTTTTTTTATTTAATAACGTCACCGTGAAGAAACGAATCACTTTAAAAATAAAATAAGAGAAATTAAAATGTTAATGTTCCTTGAAATTTGTTAAAAACAAACTATGACAGAAGTTCTGACAGGCAAGTACAATATTTAATTTTATTCACATTTTCAATTAAGTTACTTTTTTTTAGATATCAGGAAAACTTGGGAAAGAATCTTTGACCAAAAAGGCTTTTTAAAAGGAGAAATCAACTTCACTTTGAGGGAGTTTGAGGTACTAGTTAAATATCCCCAACATTTTTAGTTCATTAAATTAATACATATTCAGGAAAAACGGGGAGACAGCGAAGTAGACAATTTGTTCAAATCAGTTGAAACTCTCACAGACATAAACGACACCCAGATATATCGTCTGCGTGAACTTGCCTATGGAAATATTATCGATGCCAATAGCCAACTCAATGAAGCTTTAACTCTTTGTGCCAATTTTCCAATTTTGGAAGAATCATTCAAACAGGTAGAACACTCAAAGATTTTTTTACAACCACCAAATAAAAGCACATTTTTAAGAGCACGTTACTTCATGAAAACCGCAAAAAAAGGAAAGATCAGTGGGAGGACGTGATGGATGGAATTACTGCAAACTACTCAAAAATCAATGAAGAATTTGAGCAGAGAGAAGCTGATCTAAAGAAAACATATAAAACCATGGAGAGCAAATTAATCTGAAATTTGATTATGTTGTTTAAACCTTTTATAGCAATATCTCAGTTCATTGCCCTTTTAATTACAGTATTTAACTTTTGAATGTTTGGGATTGAGTAAATTATAGTTTCTTTGGATGCAGGCTACTACTTGTGCCCAATTACTTTCTTGGCAGAATGTTATTTTGTAATTTATTATCAATATCTCAAAAACTGAGTGAAGACCAGAACTTCAAATATCATTCCTATGAATATAAAAATGAATGACTAACGTTTCGTGACATATTTTCCTCTAAATAATCAAAAGCGTAATTTAGTTTAAAATGTTTTACTTTAGGTACAACAGGTTGTTACATTTTACAATAAAGAAAAATATTGCAAAATAGCCAATGAATTACTGAGCTGAAGATCTTAACTAAAATATTTGTACAAATCTTACAATAGGTTGAAATTTAATATGATGCCAAGCCTATCATCATATAAAGGACCAGGCGTTTAAACTTATAGGACAACGACGAAAACAATACAAAGTCTACGTTTAGTCAACCCGTCGAATGACATCTACAGCAGTATTAATATAACTATACGCTTCCCGATAAATAGGGCATTATAAACGAAAAAATTGAAATCTTTGGTAAATTTGGGATTGGGCTATTAATTAAAAAGACAGTTAGGCCAGTCAACTAAACTCATGGCCGTTATTAGCTCCGTGTACACAATCATATCGCTACAAAGTAATTTAGAATGCCCTATTAACAGAATATGCAGTGAAAATGAGGATGAAAGCAAGCCGGCCAATCGATTGCTTGAGATCAAGAAAACAAACGTCTATGCTTTAACAACAACAAAATACATTATTTAATTTTAATAACTTCTAAAGTATAATTTCAGGCTTACGTACGTTAGGTAGACTCGATCGAACCAAAGCGAATAGGTGGGTATAATAAAGCATAATATGCATGCACCAATTCCATCTCCTGATAAGAACAGAGCGAGCCTTTTCCTGTCGAAATTAGCCGAAAACTTAAAAAAAAATAATACCGTATCGTATTCATGGATTTAATTATTCCCACACATTGTGATAGTTTTAGAATATATTCGATAACAAGCTAACTAATGTATAAACTCTTGTTCAAATTCAATAAGAAATTTATTATATACAAAAGAACTCAAGCTTGAAGCTATGTAAAATCTTAATATGAATTTCTGCCTTGTTTAACTTCATTACTGTTAATTTTATTTACAAGTCGACACTACCTGGACTTTTCTAGGGCTTATCGCAGCAGTGGAAGATCGTAAAGTGGAAACTAAATTTCTACTATACGGTGTCATTAATGTGGCGACTTGAGATAGTATTGTAAAACTACCGTCTTTCATTTTATTATGCAAATTTAAATAAGTACATAACCATTATGCGATGACAGGGCGTTGAAGCGACTGCACTTAACAAAAATATGTTTTTTTTTTCTGGTGCTTGAGTAGTATTTTATATCTCTAACAAACTGATAAAGACAGCTGAAAAGAAAAACGAGGAGACTTGTATAGCCTGGTGTGGTGAGAATAATCTAGGTATTTGTAATTTAGTATTATACACGCTACAAAATGAGTTGGATTTAAAATTAGTATTTAATGACAAAATCCGCAACCGTTGGCATGGCGTATTCCGTAGTTTACTACTACCCCCCCGGACAAATAAACTCATCCAAAACAATCAATATCTTTGCACTATTTCAAAATTGGATCAAAATAGTCAAAGCTATAGCATAATAAAACTATAACCGTTAACCATTCACACAATTTTGTAAAATTACAATTTCAATTTTTTGAATACATTTTAAAAAACAGCAACACAGGCAACTTCAATTTCCTAAAAACGTAAAAAACATCTGTGGTTACGGATTTAGCCTTGCATTTGGACTATTCACTATGAGTATACAATGCTTTTGAATGTTCGGGTTATCAAAATGATAATACTGTTAAAATCGCTTCAAATGTCACACCGGTCTGTTCGTCGTGAGACTTACCAAAGCTTGCCATTGAAATCCATAGCCGGTAAAACAGAGATAAACGCATACCTATTCGATATATGAAGCACCTGACGTAAAATGAAAAATGTAAAATATAACAATAATTAAAACACGTTTACTAGGACACACGCTAGAAACTAAAACTAAAGAAATAATTCTATGAACATATAGTATTTGGTAATAAATAGCGATGGAAGAAAAAGTAAATGAAACGATCGCAGAGTTGATCAAACGTCCACGTTCCGTCAGACGGAGAGTGCTTCTTCCACTTAACTGTATAATGGGAGAAGTGTTCACTATTCAAACCCTGATGTACGACAAAACTGAAATTTTGGCTGCATGGGGGGTATGAGAATAACTAACACAAAATAGGCTGTTTGACATCGTAGCGGCCCGAGAAATATACATATCAGATATGGTAATAATTAAATGATTTATAGTGAATTAAGGCTAACCTATAATAATTAGCTAGTATTTAAATAAGTGTAATAACGACGGTCATCTCACAAAATTAGTTCAAGTCAGCGTTGCCGCACTGCTATGGCCGCAAGGGAGCAACGTCAGATGTTGGTCGGTCTCACTATATTGTAGTCATTTTGAGCGGGGATTTTTTTTCTTCTTCCTCTTAAAAAAGCAGCAACACCTGAAATAACCGTAAAGAAAATCCCATGTTTGAAATCGACTCTATAAAATTCGACCCGATTCACTTCAGCAAAAATCAACATTCTCTTGCTTAAGTGAAGCTAACCTTGACCTTTGAATTTTGACTACATACTTTACATACTTGGTCTCATCCAAAGGTTCAATTTCTTGAGGTTGAGTGATAGGCGTATTACTGTGGCCGGCAGTGGGATCGTCCGTATTTAATTCTCCATTAGTTGAGCTGACAACCTGCACAGATCCATGTCGATCCGCAGGAGTCAAGTTTCCTAAGGTGCTCTGTTTTGAAGCTTCAGGCCATGCAGTATTTTTGTTGGTCTGAATAACAAGTAAAAGTACAGTTTTAGTTTTGTGTCGTGCAATTTTGAAATTTACTGAATAATGCTCCAGGTAACAAAATTAAGATGAAACTGATATCTCTCACCAATTTTGTGCGAGTATGCCGGTATTCAGCTAAAGGAATAAACGTTAAGAATAATATAAAAAAGTACCTTTGGAGCTGGGTGTCTATTATCCCTATTCGGAGATATAACCACATCATGAGCGGTAGTTTGAAGCGAGCCTACAGGCGTACTCTGGAAAAAAAAATTGCAATGATAATATTGTTCAACCGAGGTTGTATAAAGACTGGAACGAAACTGTTTTCTTATACATCTGTTTTTTCGTAATATATATATGTCCAGTTCTTTTGACAACCCTTTAAAATGATCCCCTTAACAATCAAAGCCAAACAATTTTACCGAATTTAGCTTCAAATAAAAAAAAATTAAATAAGAGAGCTATAATTGAATTAACAAAATATTTTAAATAAATTTCTCATTTGTAGACTGAAAAGCAATATTTTACCAACAAACGCTCTATGGTACTGATTCAGTGTTCCATACATTTTCAGATCTAATTTACCTTATTTGAATAAGGTGCAAAATGTACGCCATACATAACAAACAATATGCGTTATAATGGGTTAAAATTTTATACTTTTCTAGTGCATTTTTCTAGGTCCTATGTAGCATTAAAAATATGGTATAATTAAAAAAATGGCATACACATGTAACTTTTAAAAGAAATGTGACGGATATAAATCTAAAGTGAGAGGTTTTTGAAATGTAAGGCTTTGAAAATTACAAAAAATTATGTCGCATCGATTTTATTCGTTACCAGTTCATTTCATAGCTTGGGATATAGGAAAATGTCCTGAAATATTATATGGTGGAATTACCAGACTTTATTGTTAACGAGATCTTGATTGCTCGAATTAGCTCCGCATACTATCCAAGAAAAATCCTTTCGAATCGATACAGTAGTCGCTTGATTTTTGAAACCAATAAAAACACAGTGGTGAATATATTTTTATTTTTGATAAAATATATTGTGTATATGTACAAGAAATCCCAAATTTTGAGATGTAAGTGCAATTTAAATTTTTCTTTTATAAGCCACATTCGAATTTTTCATTTTTGGGCGGCATCATTTTCAGAATGAACTGATTTTTAATTTATTAAACTGTATTTATATTAGCGTTTCATATTAATTTTTTTGTTGACGGGGTTGTCATAATTATTTTGTTTTTTTTTTACGATACCTAATTTTTGACGATTTAGTTAAAGAAGGGGCGAGCTAAAATTCAAAATGATGACAACTAGAACAACGAGAAAAAAATATATATAAAATGATATTATAAAACACGAACGATGTTATGTGATACATGAGTTAATCTGAAAAATGGGGTTGCCCAAAAACGCAAAAATTCAATATTGCGCTCGTAAGAAAAAATAAAGTTACACATAATATCCAAAAAACGTGACGCTCTGCTAAAATGTCTAATAACATCAATTGATTTTGTAACAAAAAATGCCAATGTAAGGTTATTATAGACTGTAGTGCAATTAGAACTTCTTTTATAAACACTCTGCACATTTTTTATTATTACACTTTTTCCGCAGTGCGTATTCTCTTGTAGAATTTCATATTGTTTGTAGTAACCACGTCTCGTGCCTGTTGCAATAAACAGGTTATTTATTTATTTATCTCTAATAATAAAGAATCGACGGACAACTTTTACCTCGGACAAGAGGCAAAAACCAGATTGTGCTTTTACAATACAACATAAACAAAAAAAAAACCGTTAGCATCACTGAAATTTCCTCAGAAAAAAAGGAGGCTGTTATGGGGTCATTATAAGGACAATTAATTTGAAACATCCCATACAAAGTCATAAGTATATCGTGTTCTGTCAAATAAATCCTTTAACTTGAAAATGTCAAACACAAAAGTTTTGAAGTTTTTCATCATTACTTTAGTTAAACTATTGCATGTCGTGTGTTTAATATACTCACTAATTTACTGTGCTTAGTGTAAATATTAAAGTAGTGGAAAAAAAGAAAAAAGTAACATTAACTCCCGAACTTTCTTCTCTGGATAGTATAACAAAAATGGAAAGCAAAATGTGAAGCAAAAAAATAATAGCAAAATCAAATTCTAGTCTTAGAAAGTTGCTAAATTAAATTACAAAACTAAGGCTCAGATAAAGCATAGTCAAGAACTTGGAAATCAAATACCTACACGTTTGCTAAACAATTAGCATTTCAAAATCTTCTAATCTGGGAATTCTTCCCAAGCGTAATTTGCACAAACCGCCGATTGATCCAAAAAATATAGCAACAAAAATTGTCCACATTGTTGCAAATAACTTCATAAAGTTTTATTCTCCTTAATTGAAATGAGAATTATTTTTACATAAAACATTAAAACAATACCGCTCCACAATAATTTGTGAAGACGTGGAAAGAGAATTGTGTAATCTCAATTAGGGCCTTAAAATTATCTTTAAAATAATGCTCAATAGCATTAAATTAATAAAAAACTGTGATTATCTTTGATGACCAATTTTATCTAGCAATACAGGTACCTTATCGGATTTGGTTTTAATTTTATTTGATGGAGGAGCTCTCCGCAGTTGATGTAAGGTGTAAAGATTCGGTGGCTGTTGGATTAAGAATGTTGTAAATTAAAATAGTTGATTAATTGAAAAACATTTTAACGAAATGAATATCAATTGCAACATTATCATAATTTAAAGCTAAGCTAAATTAAGAACAAATTAAAGAAAACTCAACTTTCCATTGCAAGGCGCAGCTATTTCATAATCCAGAGTTCCTGAAAGTGCAAAGTGGGCTATACTTTGTTAAACACAAACTAATGGTACGAAACCTTTAAACCTGGTATTCAAAATTATATATCATGTAATCGTCCAATTTCAAATTAAAAAGTACTAAATGCTATCATGGAAATGTAATAATGACAGACGCAGTGTAAAATCAGATTAAAAAATCATTTTCCAACGGAAAAACTTCACACACCACAAAAAACAAAAATTAAAATGGACTTACCATTGTTTTCCCAGTCCAGTCGAACTCTCCATCGTCAACATATCCTTTTTTCTTAAACAAATTAGTAAACAAGTTGCGCAAATACTCGTAATCGGGCATTTCAAAGAAATCAAGTCGTCTAACGTATCTAAGGTAAGTTGCCATTTCCTCTGGATGGTTTTCACATAAACTATCTATGGTTGTGGCTCGTTTGGTATCACCAATTTTCTGATAACGCTCCTTTAGAGTGTCCGCTTTGAGCCCTTGCCACGGCAATGAGCCTCTCAAGAAGTACATAAACATATGACCTAATGCCTCCAGATCGTCTCGTCGAGACTGCTCCTTGCCTAAATGGGTGTTAATGGACATGTATCGGGCAGTTCCTGTCAGAGATTTATGCTCTCTGTACGGTATATGTTTATTTGTTTCCGACTCAATATATTCCTTAGCTAAACCAAAATCTACAACAAAAAACACCACCAACGTAACCATATATTGGAGAAAAAATTTTCTGTAATAATACCTATAATGTGTATAATTTTCTCGCGTTTTGTACTTTGCCTGCCGATAAGAAAATTTTCTGGTTTGACGTCTCTATAGATTAAATGTCTAGTATGGACATATTCAATTCGGTGAAGCTTTAAAAAAACATTAACTGAAACACACTCAAAAAAGATTATGCTCATTACTTACCAGTTGAATAGCAATCATAAGAACAGTCTTTAAAGTAAATCTGCGTTCACACAAATCAAAGAGATCCTCAAGGCTTGGGCCCAATAATTCCATAACTAACGCATTATACTTGCCGCATGGACCAAAGTAATATACTTCTGGAATGCCCTCTATAAAAAATATTATGCAATCATATAATTTAAAGGCTCCAGCAATAATCCTTTACCATGACTACCAAGCAGTTTATAAAACCTATATTCCAAATGTAGCTGTGGAGCCTTCGACTTCATGGGCTCCATTTTAATGGCAACATGCTCATTGTTATAAAGGTTTTTCCCTAGTCGTAACTCCCCAAAATTACCACAGCCAATTTTCTTGCCAACTCGAAAATTAGGTCCCACCATTAAGACACCACTGGAGTTCACACTATGCCTGGCATTGTGAGACTCACTGGTACCTGAGTGTTTATGCCAAGATTTATGCAATGATGCAAGTGAAGGTGTGGTAAATATTTTAAACTTACCTCGATGCTTAGAGTTTTTCTTTTGGTCACTTTTATCCATTTTCCACAACAATA
The DNA here is from genome assembly GCF_040115645.1 of Euwallacea fornicatus. NCBI lineage: Eukaryota > Metazoa > Arthropoda > Insecta > Coleoptera > Curculionidae > Euwallacea > Euwallacea fornicatus. Next base: position 2,259,187 of record NC_089573.1, read on the forward strand.
GAACTTCTCTGCAAAAAAAATGATAAAACTCATGTAGTATGTGTGTGAGGTTTTAGTTATCGTTAACGTTATCAAAGTTTCTGTGTAAGTTGGCCACTTTGAAGAAATATTTTGATTCTAAGAACTATTGACTAAGATCTAAAATACCACTTTTTGGGATACTTGCTAATTGTTTCCTAATAATTATTAATGTTTCACTGCTCATTGAAGAGTGAGCTATTCATTATCTTCCTTTCCAGATTTTTTTTATGTAATAATCATAAGACCCAAATTTACATGCTCATACTTAGTTCTTGTGTTTATTGGAAAAATACAGTATATGATATACATTATGTAATAAATTAATGGAACATTCACAATAACCTAGCTTAAAAACAATGATTTGCATCAGATTCATTCCTCTCAGCTAATTTTTACCTATATTAATCTCCAAGAAGTAGCTGGATCTCTCCCTTAATAAATGTCTTTCCTGGAATACTCATGATACCAATGCAGTGTGAAAAGTACTGCATGTAAGAACATGTGTAATAAGTGTAGTTCTATGTGAATTATGTAAAATTGTGTAGCAGTCACCAGATCAATAATCACATATGGAACCAACAGATTCATTCTAAAACCTACTATCTCTTTACAATAGACACAATGAAAACCATGTCCATGGTTCCTAGACTACCTTCCTCCTCTTCTAATTCTTCTGCAGCAGGAGGCAAAGAAGATGACATGCAGAATCAGACAAGTCACCTTACAAGACTAGCAATCCATCAGCATAAAGAATAACAAATATTTTTGTTCCTGACTTAATGAAAAAACTGAAATCAGTGCGCACTCTATGCAGTCCCACAGTCTGCGAGAAAATAATGAAAGACAGAATTTAGAACTAAACAGTGGAAAAATATTCCCATCTTTTCCACATTCAAAACAGAATTTCCTGATCTTTAGCAATATAATACTTTGAGAAGAATCATTAAACAAACAATTCTTTAAGGTTAACCCAAAGGACCAAATCAGGTAAAACATTAACTTGATCAGAGTATTTTCAACCTTAAGATATCAAATTGCTGTTGCTACAAAGCCTATGTCATATTCATTCTACTGAGGACTTTGTTGCAGGTATGAATCTACCAGCTTCATTTTTTTTCAGTCTTAGAAAATAAAAACTCTATTTGATTAAAATTCAGTTTAGGTGTGTCCAAAATGATCACTTTGACATTTTTAATACATCTTCTTAATGTACAAGAGAGAGATAGGTTGAAGAAAAAAGAAGCCTTCAAGACTAATGAAACGGCACTGATTTGTGAACAAGTTATATTTGTAAGTATGTGTGTAAAAATTCATGCACTCACTTTTTGCAGCAAGGTCTTTAAATTTGTACCTATACAGGCTAACACTTATTTTACACAACACACAACATACATTTTTAGAATTCTATTTTGTGCAACCTTAGGGATTGAGAGACAATAGTAACCTTCCAGAGAAAATCTAGTTGCTCAGTCTTATAAAGAGAATCCTAAAGGAGCTATCAACTACATACAAAGAAATTTTAAAATTTAGAACTTTAAAATACTATTCTAAAACATCACTTCCATGCATTTCACATGTCAGAGTAAACTGAGAAGTAGTAAATCTAAGCTAAGCTTTAGGCACTACAATATGCTGAATACTTGTTTTTGTTATTTAATATAGATAGGGTCTTCATTAATGGGGTGATAAGGACAAGCTAACCTTGGAATACATGAGTGAACAAAATATAAGGGTGCAAATGTCTCATATTACAATGAAATGACAATTTAGATATCTACATAAAATTTGTTGTGAAGCCCACTACAATGCATTATTAAGATTAAAAGTGATTATTATGAAATTATGATTATTACGAAGCCACAAACTTAAAAAATATTTTTCAATCCTATAAAAAAAACCTTATTAAAGTAGTTTTCAATAAATGTCTAATAAACTGAAGTATATTATAAAAGCTGTGCAGTTATTAAAAATTAAAGCTGCTGAACACATATTTTTGATTAAATTAACTTATATGTTGGTAATAGCTATTATTATAAGGAGGCCACTATTTATGTATTTCTGTAAATATCATTTACTTATTAAGTTTTCACTTGGAACAATATTCCACTATCTTTTATCGAATAAAGACATTGGATTCCCTAGAACCCAAGGATGAATAAATAAATAAATAAACTAAAAACATCAAAATAGAAATATCAGTTGGAAAGTCAAATGTCAAGTTTGAACTTGTTTGTGGATTATACTGGAGACAACTTGTTTGTGGTTGGGCGGATGTTTTAATAACATGATCAACTTAATGTGTAAAATTGCACAATAACAAAAGATTCTAAAACTGTTCCAGACATTATGATTTAGGAATATTGAAAGATTTATAATACCTATAAGACTAAAATCTAAGATTTTATTAATGTAAATATATCTATATTAGTCTTCTAATGGTCAGGAAAAGAAATATGAGGGACGTCTTTGAAAGAATTTTAAGATTGTTTTCAAGATTACAGGTAATCAAGTAGGGTAATCAGCTGAGAGGAAGAATGGCTACCTCCTACCTGGGAATATGTAATGTTTAAAAGATAATAATGATATCTACTTACTTGTTAATAATTCACTGATGCCAAAGTTTCAAAGAGTCCAAAGATATAATTGCGATTCTTTTAGAGAAAGTCCTTTGAACTTGAGTCATTCATAAAGATTAAATTGTTGGATAGGCATATCACATTTTGTACTATCACAGGTATTTCACAATTTCTGAAGAAGGTTTAAAAGTGAACTATTTCGACGCTATATTTTCAGTTAAAACCCAGCAGTAATCCAGAAAGACCCAAGACTGGTCTTTAAGTGGATGGGTTGTCTTCAAGTGTCATTTCAATTCCATATTCCGAGATTAGATTGCGAAAACGGCTGAACGCCATTACAGATTGGGACCGGGCAATCCTGCTTTCGCCGTTAATAGACAAAATACTTGCGACTGATGTTCTGGAAAGCACCTCATAAACCCGAAAAAGACAGACAGCGACACAAATCTAATACAAAACGATTCTTATCTGCTAAAAATACACTGTACTCAGCCACAATTCTTTGCAAATAGTGTGCCGTGTAATTGACTTTTGGGTCAAAACAATTCTGAGCATGCGCCCGGATTACTGAAATCTTCTTGATTTTTGGACACAAACTACAATTTTTTTCTTTACAGCCAACTTATTACTCGAAACTATCCTGCACTGAATATCACAAAAATAAACTACTGGACTGGTAACAAAACATCTTGAAAAAGTTTATTTTTCTTAGGAAATTTAGAGAAAATTAGGTGTGGTGAATCATATGTTCTGTTTCCACGGCAACAGTCACAACAATATCCAAAAGTTTCCCGCTGAAAGTATGAACCTGCAAACCTCTTACATGAAACTCTTATAATATAGATTTTACATTTCACGAATAGGAATGTCTTATATTGTTAAATAATAGACACTATGTAACTATTGCACTAGTGTTAGATTACTATAAATTTTCATGAAAATTCTGCTTCAAATGTTGTATGTCCCCTCAATCGATAGCAATTTAACTCGTCACTTTGTGACCTGTAATACCGACCTAAAGCGAGCTTTCAAATATGTGCTTCGTGTTCGGAACATGGAGCAGGAATTCAATTTTACCTTTTACTCCAAGCTCTTTTCCACACAAGCGACATATAAATGTTGATTTAAGGGCCAAGTCTCCTTTGATGCTAAATGATTACATAAGAAACTCTATTGCCAAATTTGCTTTTATGTATTTATAAAAAAATATTAACAAATCATTGTCACATATTATTTGCTTACTATATAATTATTTTGTATCGTTCACAACCAAGTTAAACTTCGTAAATAATTATTATCTAGTACTAGACTGGCATAAAGCATAAATAATTAATATCTACGACATCACTGCTAAAATGTCATTTTCATATTTAGTATGTTTTCGGCTGATACCATACAAAAATATATGATACAAGCAAAGAGATAAATAAACAAACTTGTCAAATATCTACTCCGATTTAAGTTCAAAGTAGAGAGAAATGTATACTTAAAATTTCACAATACAGGTACGTCCACAAAAACACACTACACTTATACGGTGATGCTATAACGTGTAAACTAACATGTTTAAAACGTCCAAACGATTTTGCGTGAAAATAAAGGTTAGCGGCGCCTACGACGTCCTGCCCTGCCACGTCCCTGTCCTACGTTTCTTTTCTTAAGGACAATAGGTTGAACCACTTTAGCAGACTTATTCAAAGTAACATTTGCACTCTCTGCAGTAGATTCATCCCTCAACTCATCCCTGGACTCCGACTCATCTACAATTGTAGACTCATCCGAGGTGAATATCTCACTGGGAATGCGGGAATACTGGCGTGGTGTAGGAGATTCAGGTTGTTTAGGTTTAATTACGAGAGATATTAAGAAACGAAACAGTTTTCGCACCCCCAGCATGACTAAAACTAAAATGCCCGTTATAAATAGAACTACACTAATCTCAAATATATATTCGTCGAGACGTAAGGAAAAGAATATACAGTTAATAACGATTACTACGTTAACTGGATAAACATATCTAGCATATAACTGACTTATATGTGGAGGACAGACGGTCATTACGGTTACTGTAATGGAAAAAAGGGAGTGAAGTATAAAACCACACAACATGGTAACAAAATTACGATTTTGATACCAGTACTTTGGCTTTGTTGGAACTTCCTTTTTGGGCTGTTCTGTTTTCTCTAAAACAATAGAAATGAAAATTTAGTTAAAATACATATACATATGTCATACTAATCGTCTAATCATTGCGTATACGAGATGTACCAGTGAAAACTTTGCATTCGGATGATTTCGAATTACAATCAAAATAATAGAAATTGTCGCAACGAGTGGATTTTCTTTTTGACGGGAATAGATTTTGTGGCGATAAACGCAGATTGGGGGGTGCATGAAAGTTTAAAATCCCAAATAGCACATAGGTTGAATAACACTTCATTTGGAGGATTTTTTATTCTGATTCTCAATAGACATATAACTTCTTTAATTTTAGATATATTGAAATATATTGAAGTATGATAAAAATACGATGAAAATAATTGAAATACTTGAAATATTTCATTAAAATTGAATTACTGCTAAATACACCTGACAAACGGGTGGCTCTGGATAAAAATCTCATAAATTAAACGTGAAAAGGTTTTACGTACAGCTACCTGACATCTCATCCCCTTTCAAATGAGATGTCACTCGACCTATAATGACATTTGAGATTCTACAATTGAACACACCCCCGCGAAGGGAGTTCTTCTGATGAATCTTCATTTAACGTTAAAAAATATCCTCATCAAAAACGTGTCGCGACAATTTCTAATACTTTAATCGTAGTTCAAAACAAGACATGTGCAAAGTTTCAATGGTGCACCCTGTATATATTTACATATAAATATGTCATGGAGTGATTTGATTTATTCAAACGAGCAAAAAGCAAAAAAATAAACAAAAAATTTGCACTGAAGCAGCACTACTGTCGTTCATGTTACTATATGTTATAATGACAGAGAAAAAGTCGGTCATATTGCCACACTGATTGCGCACTGGTGTAGCTGTTTAAATACGCTATTATTCTGAATTATATACGGGTCTCTTTGAGAGATGGTTAACACTTCTTAATTTTTTTGTTTTTTGACCACTTGAGATTATATTCCCACACTGTATGGGTATGTAAGTGAGTTACTACAGTTTAAAAGGCAATGACATCAATACCTGGATTTTAAAAAAGGCACTCTGTATATTGTTTTTTCTTCAATGAAACTTTTCTTGATGATTTCAAATATATAGGGTTGCATGTAATAACTTTTTGACCGTTTCTTTACAAATGAAGTATATCTGTTTCATAAAGGCAACGTGTCAGCAAGAAAAATTCAATCCGAAAAAAATAATGATATGCGGGATGCTCCATTTAAAAATCTAATTATTGTTATCATCTCTGTGTAAACCACAAACATTCACAACTCTTAGCTCAAAAGCAACACCAACAGAACCCAAATATGTCAAGGGTCAAACTTTTGACGTGTTTTTTTAGCCTTGTATCTGCCGGGCTCTTGGTCAGACTTGAATTAGTAGTCTATTTTTGACGTCATTCCCTAGCGAACGTACCTCCCTAATTAACAGAATCGACGCCCTGTGTATTCACAAATTCGTTGCCTATTTTGGACTACTCTTATTATCCGATAGCACGTAGTAAGTAAAAGAAGCTGCTTCCAACGGGTGCACGACGTAACAGGTAGTGGCAGTCGAGTTATCAAAGACGTATTCGAGGTTTAGCCAAGTAATTTGTCAATTATCAACGTATGTTCGGTGATATAGACACCTATCACTGAAATGTACCTAGTTCTTTTTAAGGCAAATAGATTGAATATATCCTGGTAACTTTATCTAGGTGGTAATATTCTTGAAAGTGTGGAAATAAAGAAAGAGTATTGATCAGTTTCCAGGTGACAGTCAAAATTACCTTCCAGGTAAAGTTGTCAGCACATTGATCTAGCACTCCTTAATTAGGTAGGTGAGTAGGTATTTATACATCATCAATACCACATAAAGAAACTAACGGTACGTTTACTAAATTTGTGAGTATATATTTATTATACAAGTAATCGATCAACATTATTTCTCTAAAGCGTCATTTATATTTATCAAATGTCAAATTCAATTGGTAGATAATATCATGTCCTGATCAACGCACGGCACTAAGTGGATAAGAAATCGAGGCGAATTATTAGGCGTCCGTTTTAACACGTAATAATATAGTGGATCTACAACGAAAAATCTTAAGCTGAAATCCCAGGGCACTTAATTCGATATACCATTGCTCTATAAATGATCTGTGACGTCAGAGGAGGAAGCGAGAACTCAAACATCCTTGGGTGCTGTCAATAATGTCAAACCTATTATTGAAGCCTACATCCACTATATCGCCTCGTAAAAATTCTGTAACAATTACCCTTAATTTTCTTATCCACCTAGTTAAGTAATATTTACTTTATACTATAGAATTTAAAGTAGGTATACTAATGAATAGTAAAATATTATTCATTATTGCCTATCCAATTGTACAAAAAGGTAGATTTTAAATGGGTGGTAATAAACAAACTAGTCAAGTATACCTACATATCTTCGTTCAAAGTATAGTTGTATACATGACACTAAAAATATGAGTAAACACGATATACTTAAACAAAAAACAAAAATACAGTGGGTATATAGATACCAGTAATATATAAATTAGCACGTACAGTACTTGTTCGAATGAAAAGATATTTTAAATGGATTAAAATGTATGTAACATAAAAAGTTTACATGCTACTCTCACTAACGTTGCTACGCAATGATCTTCTGACATAACGGAAACCATCCGATGGAGGCTCAGGACGAACAAGAGGTCCACGTGGACGAGTAGAACGCCTGTCAGGGCGAGTAACAGGCCCAACCCCATGAAGAAGAGGAATAACCACATTCCGACGACTACTAAGCTCATCGGGGCGACTACTAGGCCTATCACGGCGACTACTAGGACCACTAGGGCGACTACTAGGACCACTAGGACGACTACTAGGCGCATCAGAGCCGCTACTAGGCCCATCACGGCGATTTTTAGGCCCTTCACGACGACTACCAAGGCCACTAGGGCGACTACTGGGCACATTAGGACCGCTACTAGGCCCATCACGACGACTATTAGGCCCATCACGACGACCACTAGGCCCATCACGACGACCATTAGGCCCATTACGACGACTACTAGGCCCATCAGGGCGACTACTAGGACCATCAGGGCGACTACTAGGACCATCAGGGCGACTACTAGGCCCGTCAGGCCGACTACTAGGACCATCAGGGCGACTACTAGGACCATCACGACGACTACTAGGACCATCAGGGCGACTACTAGGCCCGGCAACGCAAACATCAATTTCTTCAGGGTCAGTAACAGAGCTATCAAAGCTAGCACGATGCTCATCAAGAACAACAATAGGCTCCTCAGGTGGAGGAGTAGGCCTATAAGGGAACATGACAATTCCGTCGTAGCCATGAAAAGGGCGCATTCTAATATGGATTCTCTCTTGATTCAGTGGGGGCGCTATGATCTGGTGTTCTATTAAATAACTTCTCACAAGGAAAGTAACTGATAAAAATAGTATGAAAAAAAATGTGAATACTACCCCGTAAAGGAAAAACATTGCTTCTTCATAAAATTTTAACATCCACAAAATAGACAAAGCAATAAGACACAAGTTAACTGCGGTAAAGTATAGTATACAATTATTATATCCCCGCATCTCAACGCATACTGGTATGGATAGTATACCTAGACAAGCTAGGCCAGTAATTGTAAAACTCATAGCGATTACAAATATAGACCGTTTGTGCCATACCGGTTTAGTCGATATTTTCACTACGGAGTCTTCAGTATGCTCTGAAACAATTACGGGAACGAAAATTTAGATATTAGGTTAGTTCAGGTATGTATTACCTAAAACATTTGATTCGACCATAAAATTGGAGATGAGACGAAAGCAAGATTAATTGGTAAGGTATACATGGCGCGCCATATAAAAATGAACAGTATGGAATTTTGCAAATGTTAAGAGGCGCAAAGTTAGTTAAACGAGAAAGAACTGCGCATTTTAGAGCCTAAAAAAATGCAGTTGGAAAATGTGCAAAATGTCTCCTTAACGATTTTTGGAAATATTTTTTACGTTACTCAAAAAGATATTGAAAAGCAATTGCCACTTTAGCCGTTTTTTGCCCTTTAAAGCGTGGTATCTATATTTAAAATCCGACGTTTTTATTTCTTGCAACCATCATCAATCTAATTTTTTTAAGTGCAGTGCTAAATATTCTAAATTGGATTCTGAACCTTATTTTTATTATGAATTTAGAGACATGTGACACTCGACGTGTTTTAAAACTAAAATTCTTCAAATTTTGAATTTTGTTTGTAAAAATTCCTATGGGAAGTACCACTTGTATGTTAGTTAGCAAAGTACTTAATTATTTTAACAAGTGCTATGGATTTTCGGTAATAACGAAAATACATTTAATAACGGTACTTCATGCCGGTTGCAATCTCTTTTTGTTGATTTTACCTTATGTGTCGGCATTTAGATTCAATCAGTCATTAAAAAGCAAATTCATATACTTTCGTTCTATTTTGCTTTGTAATAATATATTTTTGATGCATGAGTAACAGTCACCCCTAATTTGGTTCAAATTGTCCATTCTTTGTAAATCTAACTCTTGTTAAAAATGGTTTCGTTATTCAAATAGAATCTAATAGGAACCAAATTTCTTGAGAATTTCGATCAGGCACAGTGCCAAATAGTGAAAATGTTAAGAATATAATTATACTATACAGGCCCGTAACGGAGCAAATCAGTAGACACATCAAAATTTAATTTAAATTGTAAAAAACAAATTAAGGATCGTATGTTACTGAACACAGAATATAAAGTAGATCCAGAATAAAATTTAAAAAATGCAGGACAGTATTAGAAAAGAAGTTAATGATGGTAAGTGGAACGTTTGGTATTAAATTTGATAGCATGCAAAGAGCAGCAATGATAGAGTGGCAATTATTTTGAAATATCTCTTTAAATACTAATATAAAGAAGTCCTTTTTTGACATACGTATGTGTTCCAAATTGGAAGTTGCTAATAAATTTAATTCAATAGAACTCGTCAAAATTAAATAAAAAGCCGATGTTCATATGCCAGTATAAAAAACAAAACAAAACGAAGCTAAAATGTCTTTTCATTTATTTCTTTATAATTTCCATAGTGTTTGTACGATTTTAACTTACATTTTGAAAATTGATCGACTTCATTCCATAATGTGAACGAGGAGAGAATCTATATAGTCGAGGTAATAAGAGTATTTCTGGAAGGAAGTCCAATTTTAATACGCCATACCGTTTTTTCAAAGATTTAGTTTTTTGTTCCATGCTCATGAAAGGAAAGAGTAAAAAAAATTCATACGCTTTGCTCCTATCTGTTGCGGTTTTCAAGTTATTTAAAGACTCATATTTTAAATTTTGAAGCAGTAAAATTTTACTCCCTGTGCTACGGACAAAAGTGTTTGTTTACCAACATTAAAATCATCTTTTTGTTTTACTTTGACGAGTTCTGTCAAACATCAATGTTGTCCAATGCAAATGGAGATGCCCTGTATGCAGTTCCTGATTATTTTCATCTTCAAGGTAATATCTGCACATGGCGAATATTATGTACGATTTAAATTTTTGTTGTCAACTTACTCTTATCTTCCGTACGGGGACTCGTATCCTCCTTAACGATATTCGTATCCTCCTTAACGATATTCGTATCCTCCTTAACGGGACTCGTAGCTTTCTTAATACGTTTAATTTTTACCTTTTTTGGGGGGGTAAGTTTTTGCAGAGGATGCCTCACAATTTGCACTGTTTCTGCCATCGCGCTATTTACGCAAAATTGGCGTTCCTCTGGACACTCACATCTGCCTGGATTACATGTCCCAGATTCGACGTTTGCACTGGATCCATTACATGAAGGTTCAAGGCATGGTGCAGTTTCTGCATGACCTAGAAATCCGACTTTTGTTGTAATTTCAAATTAATAAAAATATTTGAGAATTATCTTGTAGTAAGTTCTCGGAGGATTAATACGTTATGGCATCTAAATCATAAGACTGGTTAAATATATATAGATTCTTTTATTATTCCAGGCAATTCATACCTTATTGCATTGTTACGAATAATTTATAACAAAAATATAGGTAATTTAAAATTGGCAGAAGAGTAAAAAAATATAATTTAAACTGCAAACCATAATAATGAGACTAGAACTAACAGCAGTGTCCCCACCAGGGAGGATATGGTACCACTGCCTGGAATAAAGAAAGAAAACTCATTTGTACCATCGCACATTTTCTAATTTCGTACTATACCCTTACTTTTACACAGTTCTGCATCTTCGAAACACGATTTGCACACGCCCATAACACAACTGAATGAGTTAAAGTCTTCCTCTTGTTCATTGTTCAAACAGTCCTTATCTTCTCGACAATTAATTTCCAAATCTAAGGTAGATTGATAGTGTATCTTAGAAAAATAAATTTAGACAAAATTATATACTTACTGGTACATTTTCCAGAAATATTGTTATATTGGTAAGATGGTTGGCATTGACACGAAGTAGAATTAATGCAAATAGCATTGCCAAATTGCTCGGAGCATTGCGCGTCTTCTTGACAAAGACTTTGGAGGATTAGAGGAATTTCCAGGCATTTTGTGGATTCAGAGTTCTGAACGAAGCCTTTAGGACAATCAGTGGCAATTGGTTGAGAACAATTTCCGAATTTTGTACAGTTGCCCGAAGATTCTAAATATGAACATAACAAGTTTTCATATATAAAATGTGCTCTTTATTATATGTACCTTCTAAGCATTCTTTTTTATTTAAACTGGGTACCATTCCAGTGATACATTGACATATCTGGTTTAGACAAACAGAATGTTCGATGTGGCAATTAGAAGATTGTCGACATTGCTCTCCTAATTTAGTGACTTTTAATTCCAAAATATTAGCGCAGACTTTACTGCCGTTGCAATTGCAGTAATCTTCTATGCAAACGGCGTTTTCCAGGCTTTGGCAATCGGAGTCATTTTTGCAAGGATTCATTGCTGAAACTAAAAAGTGTTTCAAATTATATCTACGCTATTCATCTGAGAGCATTTAATTCAATTGCGTTAAAAAAAATTTGTATATATATATATATATATATGTATATATGAGTGTGTGTGTGTTATACTTACTGTCTCGCATTTGATTTTTTTGTAATGATACCATCAATTCTGATGCATTTAGTCTCACAAAATTAAAATATAAAATTAAGGAACAAATTAAAATCTTTAATGAGGTCTGCATTTTGGCGAAATTTTTAAATCTACAGCTAAATGCTCCTTATAGAGAGAAAGCCTCGAACAAACAAGTTCGCACATTTGCAGTACTTATCTTAAGAATTTCGTTGCCGACCGTTTTTGCTATAATTTTTTAGATGGTTTCTCACCTCACCACCCAAAATTGGCTTTCAAATAGGATATTATTTATCGTTTCATTTATGAAGTTTCAAACAATTTTTAACAAGAAAATTACTTTATTATGTTTTGAAAAATTCTGGTACTTTCATTATTATACCAACGTCTTTTTATATGAGTTATGAAGTTTCTATTTAAAAATAATATGGCCTTCTGCTGTAAATATGGTTTTAAACTTATTATTTTCTCCAATTTTATTATATTGTTTGATGTTAACTTTAAATAATTGCGAATCCGCTTCTACCTACCAGAGTCCAGCCCTGTCTTTAAATTTCTCATGCTCTAGAGTTAAAAACTGGTTCGAAGTGTGCCGAAGGAGTAAAGCTTTTGTTTGTTCATTGTCTGTCATCTGTCAAGTGTCTAACGTTGTCAGTTGCCAAAGGGGCACGGGGCATCATTCACCATTATTTATAAAAAAAATGTCATACCGGACGAAAATCTCATACAAAATGTAATATAAATTAAAAATTAAATTAAAAAATGGCAATGCAAAAGCCGAGCTTATGGGCTGATCACTTAATCAACAGATTCGGAGATCAGGCAAGTGTCGTCACATTCATTTAATATCGAATAGATTCATAAGGGTGATACTGCCCACCAACTAATCAATATTTACATCTACTACTGATAATCCAATTCTAGGAGTCCATTTAAATTGAATTTTCTTGTTTCTATTGTTCATTTTAGCTTCCTTGCCGCATTGGACCTCAAACTACCCATACCACTGTTAATCAGGAACAAAATAAACTATGTATTATTCAAATCTCTAAGTACAAGTTCTCCCTAGTTCTGGATGGCTTTGTTAAAGTGCTGAAGAAAGTCAATGAAACCGTAAGTGTTTCCTTATATTCCTCGTTAAAAAAACGTTCTTGTATTGCCAGGCTGTCAAAATATTTCACATTGTAATGGTAAACTTATGCATTTAATAATTAGTATATATCATAAGGAGATATACTAGCCAAGTCCCAAAACCCTTAATTAAGACTTGTGCAATGTAGTTCATATTGTCCTTAAAATTTGTCATTAAAAAGAAAGCAGTAATGAGATATAGTTTTCACTTCTTTTGTAAGTTGTGTTGGTGCCACTTATCAAAAGCAATCCAATTTACAATAAAATTAAAAAACACATTAAATATCCAAAGTTTCATTAATTCAGCTAGGTTCTCTGGCATTCAATTCTTCCAGAACACTTATCAGTATTTTTTTTTATTGAAGAGTCCGGAATCATTACATATTGTTTTGTCTAATTGATCTGAATTAAAATGCTTTATGTTAAAACAATTATTAAATATAGGAAGATTGACCAGGATTATACACCTTCACCAAATAAAAAAAAGCAGCTTAATTAGAAATAGACAAATTGTATATATACCACATAACTTTTTTTGGCTCCTGAATATAATAATGTAGAATTTTGAAAACATTTGAATATTATGAATATTTTGGAAAGTCAGGAATTTTTGTAAATATTTGAAAACTTTAGTAAAATCAATAAAATTTATGTGATACCAATTATAAAATTTTAAATAGCTATCTCATTACTAAATAAATTGATATTCTTGTATAGAATCTGTTATTTAAATGTGAAATAATTCTAAGTAAACCTCTTGTTTTTTGACATTTTGTTACATCTATTTGATATATACTCTCATTAACAAGTACAAAAAAACTACAAAATTATTAGTTTGTACCAATAAAATGGCTGAATTTTGGGCACTCCGATTTTATTAAATGCTTTGGTACCTAATCCATCAATTTATAGGTATAGAATTGGTGCTTCCAAGAATTATATATTTTTTTTATTCCAATAAGTGAATTACTACATAGTTTGTAACAAGACATGAAAAAATAAAAAAAAGAACTCATTGGCATTATCATTTATTAAAATCATGTTACAGGATTTGGAACTATTATGAAGATATACCTTTAAGAAAAAATAAAATAAACTAATAATTCTGTGGCATAGTGTATTAGAATCTATGCAAAAAAAAATAAATATCTAATTTATAATTACAAATTATCACACAAAAATAATTATTTTTCCAATATTCACATATAGCACTGGCAAATATTTCAAATATATTGGAAATTATCGCCAATATTTGGTTAATGTTGAATGTGTATTTCTTACAGGATACATATTAAATACATGTAGCAAATTTTCTTTTCATAATGGTGTATGGGACAATAATACATAATAACATACATGTTATTTTTAGTTTAGAACACTTCTGTTTATATTCACTATTATGATTTTTTTATAGTATGACAAGAATCAAAAACATGGATCTGAACAAGAAAAAAATTATTTTGACAGTTTATTTATAGTTCTTGAAACATTGGAAAAATGTTTCAACATTCAACCCAGAGACTCAATCTCATTAACTATGGAAGAAAGTCAAAATTTAAAGATACTGCTGAAAGAAATTTGCAGTTACCTTCTGATAAAAGGTGACAATGCTAATTAAAAAAAAAACTAAATAACCACCTGACTATTTTGCAGATGTATTTCCTGAAAACAACCCGAACACTCATGCCCTGAGATTATTAGCTAGTAAAGTACTTTTCGCACTCTCTGTGAATTTTTTTAACATTGTTTTTACAAGAATTACCTCGAAATTGCAAGAGTTTGCTTCTTCACCAGAAGAAATAGTTGAATTGAGTGAAATTGAGCTTATCCAACACATAAACGTGGATGTTAAGAGGTTGTCAAAATTGTTCCTAGAGGGAGTGACGAAATTTAAACAACTCCGTAAAAATGCTCAGCAGTTATTTGTAACATCTCTTGAAAAAGCGATTTGGAACTGGATTGAAACTTATCCTTTCGAATTTGCCGATTATCAACGAAATCCAGATGAAGATTTGTATAGAAATGCAGATCAGCTCTTTGATATCATAGAATCTTTCAGCGATAATAAAAAGATTAAACCCAATATGTGGTCCTTACAGATGATGCTACTAATATTAATTCCAGTAGGTTCTCTGTACACTCTAAATTAATTTCACAAGGATTAATATAACAACTGACAATTTTAGAAAGTTCTTGAAGAAATAGTCGTTACAGAAGGTAGTGGGGGGACCTCAAGGTATACCAAAAAGAAAAATTATGTGGATAATATAAAAAAGTCTCTCGCGTTACACTCAAACAATAAACAGTCAATAGAAGCTGCAGTAATAGCTGGCGTAAAGTTATGTAAAGCATCAACCTACATTAGTACATTAGAATCTACCACAAAGATATTTAGTCTTGTGCAAACTGTTATGAATGATCTAAAGGTAAGTGTACTAGCTATGTTGCTTTGATTGGCTACAAGAATAAATATTTTAGAATCTGCTATTCAACCCTACACACCCATACTCTCGAAGGGTACCCACATGTATAGGTCAAGATATTGATATAATGATAGATTGTTTTGTTTCGGCGTTCAGGGTAAACCCGCACTGCAACGACTGTCTTAACGTCTGCCTAAACCTGAATTCACCACCAACTTATCATTTTGTTCTGGTTAGATCACTATATAAAATAGTAACTCAACCCAGATTGCCTTGGTGGCCAATGATTGACATAGTTTACACTAAGTCAGCTGAACTAAAAGACATTTTTGCCGACATTTTGACTAAAGTAGGCACTCCTGGGTATAATCAACATGTACCCTTAAGAATGATGATTACCTTGAAAGGTAGCAAAGATTCGCAGCCAAAGTACCGCTCAGGGGCGGAAGAAACCCCTGGTTATAGAAACTTGTTATTGTACATGGTAAGACTTATTCATGCCGATCCAGTATTGTTTTTGAATCACCTCGGAAAACCGGGCCATGAAGTTCAAAGTTGCACTCTAGATCTGATCAACGGCCTTGTATCCTTAGTCCATTTGCAAGCCATGCCAGAGGTAGCACAAGAAGCAATGGACGCCCTTTTGGTGCTTCATCATCCCGACAAAATTGAAATGTGGAACCCCGAAGCGCCTATTAATACTTTTTGGGATGTAGGCTCCCAGGTTTTGAGCCAAATTTCTGGGAAACTTATACAACATCAATATGTAAATTATACTGATATTCTAAAATGGCTTAGGGAAATTTTAGTATATAGAAATGCATTTTTAACTAAACATAAGGAATATGCTACCCTAGGTAGTACTATTAGTCATTCTTTGCAAGCACATGTCAAATTAGAGGTAAGAACCAAAGATCATTTTTCAAACTTTGAGATAACAAAGTTTTTATTAATGTTTTAGCATCTGCTATATTGCCAGTCGCTGGAAGCTCATGTAAAACTGGAGGTATAAATGTCGTTAGTATTAAAAATTTATTATTAAATTAATACATGTTTTAGGTTGTCTATTATATGTATTTGTGGAGCATTGACATAGACGCCGTTTTAGTTGCAATGAGCTGCTTTTCATTATTATGCCAAGAGGCTGAGATAATTTGTTCGTCAGAGGAAATCAGCGTCACTACATTAGTTCCTAATTATCATGTTTATTTGGAATTGGCTCAAGCCTCTACAGTCCTCACCACGGGTAATATCCATTTTAGGTTTATACGCTGACGTTAGAAATTCTCTATAAATCAGGTCGGCTAGCGTTGCAAAAACGCATTATGGCCCTGCTTAGAAAAATAGAACATTGTGTAAATGGGGTTTATCCAGCATGGGAAGAAACGTTTAGAAACTGGACCGTTTCCTATAAAAGTATAACTGCTTCATCAAAAATTAAATCTGATGATGGTCAGTTGGAACCATTTCATCGATCAGTCGGGAAAAGACGGGCATCACATCAAAACTCGGAGCATGAACTTGAGGTACTAATGCCCTTAAATTTATGTCATAAACTTGTTTACCAGTATTGATGTTTTTCAAGAAAATGTATTTGTTTTGGACATTCATTACTTACCTTACACCTGGCTTAAAGTGGAATCGTTCATTATTGTGTTTCCATTTTATGTTCTCATTAGTGTAAACCATATTTGCATTACTCTGTGCTTTCCGAAACATTACAATTTTTGTTTATAAGTACACTAATGTCATATTTAGGTCAAGTCATACATGGGTACTTTTTAATTTTACATTATAAGGGGGAATGACGTATTTTCAACATTTACGAACCAATTGCTAAAATTAATTTTTATATTGTTTTCCATCTAAATTCACATTTTGCTTTAATTTATATTTTCACATGACACATTACAATTATAGAAAGAGCAAATACTAGAATGGGCGAATATGACGGGATTCTTGTGTGCATTGGGAGGAGTTTGTTTGCAAGCCCGAACCAGAGGGCAAGGAGTGGGGGCAGCTCAGCAACAGTCCGGTCAACAACCAGGTTCCCATAGCAGCCATAGCAGTAACGTTAGTAGTAGCATTTCCGGGTATTCCAGTATGTCGTCTTTGAATACGGCCACCTCCAGTATTCAAAGCGACTCAAATTGCTCTGCAAGGCGTGGTATGGGACCTTCAAGGGGGCACCATTCTGATTTTGAAGGCAGCAACGTCATACAGTATGTCTAAAAAAAAACTATGTTCCTTACAATATTCCCCCATTTTCCTTTAGGTTTGTGGAATTATTATTGCGTCTTTTGGTATGCAATAATGAGAAATTTGGCACTCAAATACAGAAACATGTCAAAGAACTTATCGGTCATGAAATGGCTCCTGCTCTATACCCTATACTTTTTGAGCAAATCAAAGTGATTATAGACAAATTCTTTGACCAAAGCGGGCAAGTCACTGTAACAGACCTGAACACCCAATTTATTGAGCACATAATTGTTATTCTCAAAAATATCCTGGATTATTCAAAAAATGATCAGCCCTCAGAGCATCTAGGAGTAACCAGCATTGAAGGCATGATGCTGCAAATCGTGAGATATTCCAGACATCTCGATATGTCGGTACATGGATTGCACATCAAAACCAAACTTTGTCAGCTAGTGGAAGTAATGATGCGTCGAAGGGATGATTTGTCCTTCCGTCAGGAGATGAAGTTTAGGAATAAATTAGTTGAATACCTTACTGATTGGGTTATGGGGTCTAGCCATCAAATTTCTCCTCCTAGTGGAAATGACATTACAGACATGACGAGAGAATTAGACCAATCAGCGATGCAAGCTGTAACCTCATTGCTGAGGGGACTTCCTCTGCAACCTGAAGAATCAGATAGGGGGGATCTTATGGAGGCTAAAAGCCAGTTGTTTCTAAAGTACTTTACATTGTTCATGAACTTGTTGAACGATTGCGCCGATCCAATGAGCGGGTCTGAAATTTTGGACTTATCAGATAGTGAGGAATGCAGGCATAGATTAAATTCTGAGAACCTGAGCAATTTGAGAAGTGCCACAATTCAGGCAATGTCTAACTTACTTTCGGCCAATATTGATAGCGGGTTAATGCATTCAATTGGTAAGTTCATAAATATGGAATTATTCTGGCAGATAATTATTTTATCTGACATTTAGACTTGGGTTATAATAAGGACCTGCAAACTAGGGCCGCGTTCATCGAAGTTCTAACAAAAATTCTGCAACAAGGCACCGAATTTGACACTCTCGCTGAAACAGTTTTGGCAGATAGATTTGAACAGCTGGTACAGTTAGTAACAATGATAAGTGACAAAGGAGAATTGCCTATAGCAGTAGCTTTAGCCAACGTAGTCACCACGTCTCAAATGGATGAATTGGCTAGAGTATTTGTAACGTTATTCGACGCAAAACATCTGCTTTCTCCCCTACTGTGGAACATGTTCTATCGAGAAGTTGAGATATCCGACTGCATGCAGACTCTTTTTAGAGGCAATTCGCTCGGCAGCAAAATCATGGCATTTTGCTTTAAGATTTATGGTGCCAGCTACTTGCAAACGCTTCTGGAACCTTTGATTCGGCCTTTATTAGACGAACCTTTTCAGAGCTTCGAAGTAGATCCAGCTCGATTAGATGCTACTGAAGATATTGAGGAAAACAGACAAAACTTAGTCGCTCTTACTCAAAAGGTTTTTGACGCAATAGTTTGTTCTGCTGACAGATTTCCTCCGCAATTACGCTCTATGTGTCATTGCCTGTATCAAGTTTTGAGCAAGAGGTTTCCACAGTTTCCCCAAAACAATATTGGAGCAGTGGGAACGGTGATATTCCTAAGGTTTATCAATCCAGCGATCGTATCTCCCCACGAAATGGGTATTGTAAGTGACCAAGTGCCCACCAATATACGGAGAGGACTGATGCTTATGTCAAAAATATTACAAAATATAGCTAACCATGTAGAGTTTAGTAAGGAACAACATATGTTGCCTTTTAATGACTTTTTGCGAAGCCATTTCGAGACGGGAAGGAGGTTTTTCATTACCATAGCATCAGATTGTGAAACTGCTGATCAGGCCTCACATTCCATGTCCTTTATTTCTGACGCCAACGTTTTAGCTTTGCACAGGCTTCTGTGGAACCATCAAGAGAAAATCGGAGATTATTTATCGAGCAGCCGAGATCATAGATCTGTGGGAAGACGGCCTTTTGATAAAATGGCGACCCTTTTGGCCTATTTAGGACCCCCCGAACATAAAGCCTTTGACTCTCAGTAAGCCAATGTGCATTTCTCGTACTTATTTTATGAAACTTTAATTAAATTCCAGTCTTCTGTTTGCCGCCAATCCTAGATGGAGGTCTTTAGATATGTCATCCACTAACTTCGAAGACTTGATGACCAGACACAATATCGACGAAAAGGAGGAATTTAAGTCTATAAAATCGCTTAACATATTTTATCAAGCCGGCACTAGCAAAGCTGGCTACCCGGTGTTTTACTATATAGCCAGGAGATTCAAGTAATGGTATTTTTAAAGGTTTTCCGTGATTTTCACAGCACGCCTTTCAGAGTGGGCGAGACTAACGGCGACTTGTTAATATACCACGCGATTTTAACCCTGAAACCATTTTGTCATTCCTCATTTGAGCTGGTGGTTGATTTTACTCGAACCGGTTCTGAGAATAGTTTTAGGATTGAGTGTTTACAGGGGTGGTTTTGCCTCTTACCAGAAGTAGCTATCGAAAATATTCACGCCGCTTACGTTTATAATTGCAACAGTTGGGTACGGGAATACACTAAATATCATGATAGAGTCCTGTATCCGCTGAAGGTAACGTTGATGATTCCCGTTGTTGTGAAAAAATTTCCGGTATTCTTATTCTCGATATTCAAACGATCCTTTCGCAATTTTTCAGGGAAACCGTAAAATCGTGTTTCTTGACCATCCTTCGAAACTAAACGACTTCATCGATCCTGAGCAACAAAAACTTCCCGGCGCCACCTTAAGTTTAGACGAAGACTTAAAAGTTTTCCACAACGCCTTAAAACTATCGCACAAAGACACCAAGGTGTCGATTAAAGTAGGACCTACAGCTATACAAATAACTTCAGCGGAGAGAACCAAAGTTCTTGCTCATTCTATTTACTTGAATGACGTTTATTACGCTTCCGAAATTGAGGAAGTATGTCTAGTGGACGATAATCAGTTCACTTTAACTATTACTAACGAGAGTGGCCCCTTGAGTTTTATCCACAACGACTGTGATGCTATCGTACAAGCTATTATTCATATAAGGAATAGATGGGAGCTCAGCCAGCCTGTAAGTATTTTTTCAAAACATGTTATTTGTGCAAATCAATGCTACTTCTGGTAAGTCGCGAGGCTATCAATGCAAGCATATCAGGCCCAAACTTATTTTCTTTTCAGGATCGTGGAAATGTATCAATCAAAGCTTTCCTACATTGTTTATTGTGTATTTTCCTATGTCACACATTTTTAAATAACACTTGCACCAATGAACTCAACAAGAATTTAATTTCAAATTTAATTTATTAATCAGATTTATCACATAATTTTTCACGGCGAGCAAATTGAGTTTAGGGGTAAATTTACGATGGCTATCTCTAATGAAACCCCATTCTAAATAAATATACATATATCAAATTTCTTATAAACACATGCCCTTCTCAGTCTCCAATCGGACGGCGCTTACATTGAATACAACTTTGTATGAAAAATTGGTTGTACGAATTTGCAAGAATTCTTATTTTGCGATTAATTATATGACTGTGTTATTTCACATGAATTTATATGGAATGGTACGGATTGAACCAACGGTTCCGAGGCTACCGGAGTATTTAAATTTTTGTCGCAAATCGTGCAGAGTTTACTATTTTACTTCCAAAATAGGGTTTTGCCTTATCGTACGGTGTTTTTCTTTCTTTTTTTAATATTGTTGTGTTGTGGGACTAGTCCTAAGTCGCCATAAAATGTTATTGAGCGAACAAAAAACGTGGCCAAGTTGGGAAAATGCAAAATTGATAAAATTATGGGGATTGATTCTTGACTTGTAGTCTTTTGTTTAACGAGAACCAAAATTCGTTCAAATTTTGTAATAATTGGCGTATGTGCACAACGTTGTCATGATGCTAGAATGGAAAAAAATATATATTTTTTATCTTTTTTTTTTAATGTTCCTATTTGTTTTCTTTTTTTTCACATGCATTTAGCCGAATGGAAACCACAAGACTATATGTTACTCAATCCTGTGCAATTGCCAGGAGATGCTTTTAAATGAAACTATTATAGACTTTGTGATGTGGAAAACATATTTAGCCTATCACTACAATAATCTGTAGAAATCGCCAGAAAGTCGGGGCGGGCCGCAAAAATGCACTGTGTGGGATTAATTAAGAAAGGATCTATTCTCCAAAATGTGTCCATTAATCCCAATCTTAATTAATTAAAGAATTCATTCTGAACTAAGCTATACTCTAATAAGTAGTCCTAAAACTTCGTATTTACTGTTTTAATGTTTAAAGTTTTCAACAGAAGCAGTTTGAATATGGAAAACACCCTGTGCATCTTTATGGAAATATCAATAATAGATTGTACAATTTTTGTTCATTTTTCCTAAATTTTTTAAATGATCTGCTGCATTCCTTGTTTCAGTCCTTTATATGAAATATCGGCCAACTCATAATACGATTTTTGATTTTTGGAAAAAAAGCAAACTTTATACTAGGACTGTCTAATAAACAATATTTTATTGCTGAATAAATGATGGTCACACATTTGTATTAAAAATGAAGTAAAACCTGTTATTAACAATCATCAGAAGTGGTATTAGAAATGCTTAACTAAAGTAACCACTTTTCCTTCATACATTTCTGCAAACAAATTTATTACGACCTCCTACGACCAATTTTTTGTACCAACCCACATCCAGAGTAAGCGTCGCCGTAGTGGGTCATTCCAGTTCTCTTGTTACGACGGCACAATTGAAAAGTTCCGTTGAACAAGAACAACAACTATCGAAGGACCGATTTCTCTTTGTGTCTGCTGTAATTTTTGGAAGCTTTAATCCTCCTATGAGAAGCCTTACCGTTTCTAATGATGCAGATTGTAAACTCTCACATAATGTTGAAGACCGCTCTTAGCGTGGTCTTCCCAGCTTTAGCCCATAGCAAATCTTATACTATCCATAGGATATCCTCGATATGATTACTGTAGTGAAAAGTCAGTATAGAAAATGGGATTTCAGGCTCTATCCTTTTTTCACTACAATAAGCAGTTGATCGGTTAGTGCCATTTGTTTATTACTCGTTTTTTTCATATGGTTTTTCCAGAAGAACTTGCAGTCGATGTCGCCTTCAAATACTTAACTTCGAGCTTCAGAAACTCCTGGTACGACGCCTCTTAAAAAGGCTTTTAAAATTAGATTTACCGAAGTGCTGATTTCACCCATTCTACCACCTGGGGTCGGATACTCTGTGGTATAATAAGGACATGACACGTACTGCCGTACCTTGCTTTATCGAATGCTTTTTCTATGCCAAAGAAGAGCACAACTTTTCTGTTTCAATAAGTCTATATTGTACAATACTGAATGGAGCGTAGTTTCTATCGACGTTCCCTTAAAGAAAACTAGAGAACATCGTTGGCGCAGGATATTTTCTACTTTAACCATGAAAATTGGTGTTTTATTTTTATCATCTCATTCAATAAATTTATCCCGCAATTTAGCCTCTCACTGTTGGTGTCATGAAATTACAATAATTTTTTCATCCAATGTATAATACACAATATACTTTGTAGGCAAGTTTCCTGCTTTACACCCACCACTTCACAGTAGCTATAATCCCATTTACAAAATCCTGATCGTTTTCAGGATACTGTTACGGTCCATCAGAAAATCCGACCAAAAGACGTGCCGGGAACGTTGCTGAACATGGCTCTGCTAAATTTAGGAGTGCATGATCCAATGTTGCGCACAGCAGCATATAACCTGCTTTGCGCCTTAACTGCAACTTTTGACCTAAAAATAGAGGGCCAGCTCCTAGAAACCCAAGGGCTATGCATTCCATCGAACAACACCCTTTTCATAAAGTCGATCTCCGAAAAACTGGCAACGAACGAGCCTCATTTGACCTTAGAATTTCTGGAGGAATGCATTCAGGGTTTTAGAGTATCCAGCATAGAATTGAAACATTTATGTCTGGAGTATATGACCCCATGGCTTCCTAATTTGGTCAAGTTTTGTAAACCTACGGACGATTTTAAAAGATACAAAAAAGTGGGGGAGATCTTGGAGAAGCTCATTGTACTGACTATTAAGGAGACTGAAATGTATCCTTCGGTTCAAGCAAAAATTTGGGGAACTTTGGGGAAAGTCTCAGATCTTATTGATATCATTTTGGATACGTTTTTGAGCTGTTCAGTGAGTGATGGGCATAGCCCTTTGATGGTGGAAGTTTTAGCCGACACCACTGTAGCTTTAGCTTCAGCCAATATACAGCTTGTTGCAAAGAAAACGATCGCGAGATTCTTTAAAGTTATACGTAATTTAACTACTTTACAAATAGAGGTAAAGTTTTCGCAAATTTCGTTCACACACAATTTTAAAGTGATTTTTGCAGGTTCAAGATGCAGTTCCTCCAATCACCGCCTTAGAAAACAACTCAATGTGGGACGATTTAACGGTACTAGCCCGCTATCTTTTGATGCTCTCCTTTAACAACTGCTTGGATGTAGTCCGACACTTACCATATCTTTTTCACACTGCGA
The DNA here is from genome assembly GCF_040115645.1 of Euwallacea fornicatus. Classification (NCBI taxonomy): domain Eukaryota; kingdom Metazoa; phylum Arthropoda; class Insecta; order Coleoptera; family Curculionidae; genus Euwallacea; species Euwallacea fornicatus. Next base: position 2,283,437 of record NC_089573.1, read on the forward strand.
CTTTCTTGGTGTGTGCCGGTTCTATTAATATGAGAGCGGCTACTCACGGTCTTATTATGAACATTATTCATTCCCTGTGCACTTGTACTGAGCCTCGTTTCTCTGAAGACGTCCAGAAATTCTTGAGGCTTTCTCTGGACGAATTTGCCTTGCCCAAATATTACGTTTTATTTGGTGTGAGCAAGGTGAAAAATCCTTCAGTCGCGGCATTCCGACTGGGCATAAACCATCCTCTTGAATCTCGGATGTTTGTCTCCTGCGAAAAGGGTCCTGGATTGCAATGTCATCATCAAGCATGCGGGCATAATTGCCAAGCTGCACAGACCGTGACTACTAGTACTACAACACCTACGGCTCCAATTCCCCATGGAGACAAGGAGAAAATTACTAGTTCCGCAGCTATTCAAGAAAGAGAACGTGTTTCTTTGAGCTCTCTTGAAGTTATTACTGATGCTCTATTGGAGATACTCGAAGCCTGCATGAATGAAGTGGAAGAATGCGATTGGTTGAACCAGTGGATTGCGCTAGCAAAGAGCTTAGCCTACTGCTACAACCCCGCACTGCAACCTAGGGCCTTGATAGTTTTCGGTTGTATAGCAAAGACCGTTACAGATTCGGAGATGGTCCAAATAATGCGCACCATGATCAAATCCCTGGAGTCGTGGAACGACGTTATATTGCTCGAAGCCTCAATAATGTGTTTGACAAGACTACAGCCAGTACTTTCTTCCGAATCTCCTTTCCATAGATCAATATTTTGGGTAGCCGTCTCAGTATTACAGTTAAACGAATCGAATCTCTACGCCGTAGGTTTGTCGCTTTTGGAACAAAACCTTCATACTCTAGACTCTCAAGGCACGTTTGACGAAAGTGTAAGTAGTAACTAGCACACGCAGAGCGTAAAAGTGATGAGTTGGTTTCAGTCGTTGGAAGAAGTGATGATGTCAACTAGAGATCCGTTGGAATCCTACTTTAAACAGATGGACCATAATGTGGGCTTAAGTTTTAGAACAAACTTCCATTTTGCACTCGTGGGCCACTTGCTCAAAGGCTACAGACATACCACCGCAACCACCGTATCTAGAACCATTAGAGTTCTCACTATGTTGTTGTCGATAGTTGCCAAGCCTACCAAAAAGGATAAATTTGAAGTAACCCCTGAAAGTGTGGCCTATTTGACAGGTAAGAAAGAGAGTTTTTCATAGTTAATATTGGTTGAAAAGAGAAGTTTCGATTATGAAAGTGGTTTTAACCGTCTGAATATCTCATGCAAATACCGTCAAAATCTGTAGCGGTGAAAAATTAAACAATTTGTCCCTCCTTTTTCCTATTACTTTACCCCGATTTAATAAAATGCATCCTATCCAGAGCATATTTTTAGGGCGAAATGATTAATATGCTATGAATGTTGCATACTAATTTCCATAAAAATGTGATGATAGAAACGGGTAAGGGTTAGGTTATTGGTTGTTACCAAAACTAGCTTAATATTGAGGGCATAAGAATAATTTCACACTAAATGGGAAAAGAATGGAAAAAAAGCATATGGAGTAATCTTGTTGCAAGGAGGCAAAGTTACCTTAATTTTACAAACTGTGAAGTAGATGTCAGGCAGTAATGCAGGTTTGGCCCATCTGCCCACATAAAGGGAAAAGCCAAATCGTAGGGTGATTAAGGCAGAATTTATTAAATCGTATTTAAATGAAATTGTTCTATAATCGGTATTTAACCAGTTGCACTCAAATATTGGATTAATAAGTTCTGACTTAAGTTTCTCTCAATTCGTTCGAATCCTTTATATCCCGTCATGTTAGTTTCCATATACCTGTAAATTTTAGAATCATATAAGGGTTGACAACTTAAAAAATTCGATATTCTTGTGCGGATTATTTTATTTATTATTCTTTATTATTATTTTATTATCTTAATCTCTGCAGATATGCTTCACCTTCTTCCGATAATAAAATCTTTGATGCATTTTCTCGATTTGTCATATTGTTAGCGTATTTTTTCTGTCGTGAACCTTTTTATAGATGTTGATGAACGATCAGCAAAATGCCATTACGAGATTAAATGTCGTTAGCGATGATATATTTTAATACACTTTGGTTTTACATTTCTGCATTGTTGTGTAAAAAATTCCTCAAGTGAAGGAATACTGACCGTCTTGTAGCTGCTTCAGACCATGACACCAAAACATGAATTCTTGAAACTTGTCGCTTTAATCTCTTGGGAATTTATACGTGCCGCATTTTTTTCAAATTTTATATGATTTCAATGATCAGCTGATGTCAAGTTTTCAATTTACTATAACCACATTGCTACAGATAATAGTTATACTAATAACAGCACTGCATTTAATTTGTCCTTGGGTAGATCGAAACATTATCCAGATCCTAAATAATAGATCCCTTAGAAGAAATTATTGCCAAATAGGCGGTTCTAGACATCAATTCTTTGACATTTTTAATCATTTTTTAAGAGGTTTTGCCTAATTTTGAAATACTTAATTTGATTTTCAATAAATGTAATTTCGTATGTTCACAAATAATAAAGAATATTCATGTGTTTTAGCTTTAATTGGTTATTCCGAAGAAGTCAGAAGTAGATGTCATGTAAAACATTCCATACCGAGATATATATCGGATTCGATGTCACAGGAAAATTTTTTAATGGAGCCTAACACGCAATTTACCGTGCCTCAGCAACCTGCCACTACCATGTCAAGCAGTGTATTTAGCAGTAATACCACGCGAAGGCAAAAGTCTTGCGATTTTGTAGATCATGGTACTGTAGGGCAAAGCAAGACAGTTTCTACTAGTCAAGGACAAGTATGTATTGAAATATGATGCGTCTGAATTTACCATGAGTTTATTGTTTCAGGACCGTAGTGCCAGAGTATCAGTAAGTAACGAAAACAACGTGTTGTTAGATCCAGAAGTATTGACAGATTTTGGAACGCAAGCGCTGGTGTTGACTACCCTTGCTACTTTGGCAAAACATAGCACTGGTGAGGTGGAGACGAGGACTCTTTATAAGTTTCTAGCGGAGGGAGCCACGGTATTTCCAAGGGTATTTCCAGTAATGTGAGTGCCCAACTGGTTAACGAGACGAGAAAGAGTTTATTGTTACGTTGCAGTTATAATTTATTGGACCAAAATTTAAAAACCATACTAACTGGAAACCACGATTTGGAAACACTAAGTGCTGTGCGCACTATTATACAAACGATGATTGCTTGCGAAAATACTAGTCAAGAGAACATACACTACTTACAAAATTGCGGCTTTGCCGGGTTGTGGAGGTTTGCAGGTTCTTTTCTAAAAGTAAAACAGGTAAGTGGAAATATGGCCATTTTCATTGAATTAATTTAATTTAATGATTGTCTTTAGGGTGACACTCACAATATGGACGGTCATAGTGAGTTGTTTAGAGATTGCTTAATGCAAATGGTACAGATTTATGCGCCAAGCGAAAATGGTACGTTGGAGTTGAATCAGCCAGGTGTCGCTTTTCCTTCTATTTTAAGTGTTAACGATTCAAGTACGAATCTTTCGAATTCATGTTTGATACTTTCGCCGACGGATAGGGATAGAAGCAGTCTCGAGAGAGACGCAGCCAGAGGGAGTCAAACTTCCCTGGATCGGATATTTTGCGGAAAGATGTGAAAAGTTACAAAGCGCTTTTAAATAAATTGTTAGAAGAACATTGCCATTTCGATGTATGTTTTTGTTCTTCTAAATTTAACGATTAAGACTGCTAATCGTTTCACTGTTTTTTACGTTAAGTAAAAGTTTAGTTCCTGGGAAAATGGCATCTTTTCCTAACAATTTACAAATATTTATATTCTAAACTAAAAGATATGTGAAACTGTAATGTACAAATATTGTTAATTTTTAATTTGTTCTCGTTATGCCTATATGTTTCTATATTTATTTATTTTTTATTAAGATAAAAGAAGCATTTTTATAGATAAGAAAATTCATAATATTAAACGTGCTCTCCAAATTGATCAAGTAAATGAAGATTCATCCCTTTTCACGCCGGTATTTCCTTTAACCAGAGCTGAGTAGATGCTAAGAAAAAAATTCTCTTCTGGAAAAATACGTTATAACTACTGAGCTTCTTGTGGATAGCTTACTCGTGCATACTAAAAAAAATCCAGCGAAAACACGATTGGATGTTTTCATTAATAAAAGAAAACAGATACGACTATCAGATGTCACTCTGAGAAGCGTGGTACTATTTTGAGTTCTACCAAGCGATGAAGAACCTATCTGTCCTGATATGAAGACGTCTTGTGTAAAATTAAAAAGACCACGTGTATACTAAGGACTTGCAAAAGGGTCTTCGCCTGTACCTAAAGTCTCAGCTTACGAGCGCTGCACTGGCTATCGTGTACTGATGAGGCCCCTTCTGATATATGTGGCCGTATTTAGCGTGATCGGGTAAATTCATAGGTTCGCTAATAATTGGGACCTCCCATTGAAGTGCTGAGCGCGTTGCTTAACCTCAAGTCCTCGAATTTGATTTGAGTGATTAAATTAGAGGCGGTGCGTGCGGCATGTAGGATGCACAGCTGCAGTCATGTAAATTAGATGAGGATAAAAATCTTCAGTCAAACGTAATATTTTGAGCAAAATATACATATAACGTAATAAAACTAAAAACGAATTATCAATTTTTCAATTAAAAAAAAACCTCCTGGATTGCAAAAGTATTTATTATTATTAATAGTATTCAATATATGGTTTTGGTATAATCTAAAAGGCGCTTTGATGCGAATTATTATTATCTCATAGATTAATTATCTACACATTTGGTCAGTGTGTAAAATAAAAAATAAACATCTAACACTTCACATTATAAGTAAAGGAAATTAAGTAATATGATAAAAAAAATCACACAGTAAAACAACAATATTGCAACTAAACGTCATTTGCAAAACTCTTCAAGTTCTGTCTTAACAGTCCTACTAAGTCCCATATTGCAACTATTTGTCCCCATCCGTAATATGTATGGAATAATACTGTCAACTTGGACTTGCCCAATAAGCCCTCCAAAGAATAGTTCTTCCAATATGTTTGGCTCCAACGCCTTCAGTGGAGGTAACCTTAACAGTAATCTAAAAGAATTTATTTTAAAGAAAACGTCAGAGCCGCAAAAAATGGACTTACTTGGCGAATCTGTCGCTATCTCCGGGATTTGTCGTATTAATGTAGGTTTTTAAGCCCTGAAAACTTTTTTCTTGCAGCTTTTCAATTGATTTTCTGCTCACAATAATTTCATTTTGGTCTGAACTGAATAAAGTTATAGCCTTTAAGAAGGCATATTCTTGCTCCTCCAATTGAAGACGATTAATTGAGTTAACAAATACTTGTAATTTTACTATGTGGTCTGTGACCTGTTTTACTTTCGTGGCAGACATTTTTTCCTGTGCTATTGAGGCGTGCAAATGACTAATTAAAGCTGACAAAATTGTTGATATTGACAAAGAATGTGAACACTGGGCTAAACCCAATATAAATAGTTCGGCCCAGCAACTTTTTAATAAGTCTATTTGAGTTTCTGAGCTGCAAAAAAAATAATTAGACATCTACCTAAACTTGAAATTAAAAAAAAAAAAAATTACCTTAAACTTTGAAATGCAGGTATATTTTTGGCCCATTGAATGGATAAAACCAAAAGTCTAGAACCACTTTCGCAAATGTAATGAATGTGCAAGTAAGGCGGCACTGGGCCAGGAACTTGAAGATTAAATGGTATGTTTTGTTCTTCTAAGATGGGTCCCTCATAGTCACATTTTTCTTCACCGCCGATGTCAGTTCCACTGAGTGACTGAATTTTAGCAATCACATCTAAAGCCTTGGAAATGAGTTGTTTGTCTTTAGCAACATTTATTGCATCGGACAACTCATTTCCAGTATTTGTACTCTCAAGAGATGCTTCGTCGTCTAGACTCGCTTGTGAGGGAGAGAGATGAAAGGGTTCTCCTGAACTATTGGTTGCTGAAAAATAGCTCAATTTCAGGGGAAATTATTACACACAAGGTATTGCCTGTTTAACTCTTTCGCTGCTTTGCTCACATACAAAGCTCCCACAGATTACGCTATTTCTCTCGCCGAATCGCACATAACGTAAGGTAGGTAAAATGTTTTATTGTCCCAAGTTAAAATAAACTCTTCGACAAAGCTTAAAATTGACACCAAAGAACTCCGCGAGATAGTATGCTCCCCTACAAGACTTTACAACAGGTATCATTACCACTTCTCTCTACCTGGGAAACAACTGTATAATTTTCTTCCGTGTATATTTCTTTAAAATGCATGTCACCAACATCATGCACAAAGCAGTTACGTGTAAAATAGAGTAATTTCAAAACGAGAGAGAATTTTCACACTAGGAAATGGCTCATCACAAAGGATTCAATTTATCATAAACAATACCAAATCTATTCATATACTCACTGCACAGACAAAGCTTATTAATGAGACTCGTGACTACAACAGGAAACAGTCCATAGTCTCTTATTCATAGGTTAATTCTCAGGACATTAAAACTTATACCTACAGTTGATCAATTTATTCAGTTCACGTTTAATGTTAGTAAGAACATTATAAACAAATAGCAGAATATATTTCTCTTCCTCTCCTAAGACTGACTATTTTTACTTTACAGTGTGCTCTAAGAAATTAAATGCGGAAAATCATAACTTTGCTAACATACAAGGCAGGTCAGGTTATTTTTCACAAAATCTATATACAGGGTGTCCTCGAATTACGTGGCCAAAATAATACCGCAGATTGTTTGAGTGAAAATAAGTCGATTTAACTAAACTTCCCTCAGTCCAAAAGTTGATAATTATGGAGCTACAGGGTGTTAAAGTTGAAAAAAAAATCACATTTTCTTTAATATCTTTCGATTTCTTTGAGTTAATTTCACGAAATTTCATATTTGAGGGTGTTTTAGGATACGAAATTCAAATTTATTAACGATTTAGTTGTTTCTTCTAGGGGGCGCCACAAGCGACCATTAGGACACATTTAAATCTCTGTAACTTTTTCGTGCCACGGTGTATATTATTTTGGTATTTAAAAACCTTTTTCCCTACCTTTTATACTTAGAAAAGGTATACTTTATTGACGTCGCTAGAAGCAACGGTTTTGGAGAAAAATGCATCTAAGCCTGATGATGCATGCAAATTACCTTAAAATTATTTTCCCTTAAAAAAAATTAAGTTTTTCAAAAATAATTATTAGTAAAGGTATAACAATAAGTTTTCAAAATCAGATATTATTTTGACTATTACAACGGCAAAGTCCATAAACTAACAGCATATCCACCATTTCAGAATAAGTGAATTTATTGGCCATACTTATGGATATTTACAGGAACAAGAAGCGAAACTGACAAGAAAAACTGAGGGCTAAATAAAAAAACTGACATTTGAGAAACAAATTCAAGTGTTAAAATGTCAATTAAAAACATAGCCAACTGAGTTATTTACTTAAAAGCGCCAACGCAAATATGCAGCGCATTAGAATTATGCGTTTTTCTCCAAAACCGTTGCTTCTAGCAAAGTCAATAAAGTATACCTTTTCTAAGTATAAAAGGTAGGGAAAAAGGTTTTTAAATACCAAAATAATATACACCGTGGCACGAAAAAGTTACAGAGATTTAAATGTGTCCTAATGGTCGCTTGTGGCGCCCCCTAGAAGAAACAACTAAATTGTTAATAAATTTGAATTTCGTATCCTAAAACACCCTCAAATATGAAATTTCGTGAAATTAACTCAAAGAAATCGAAAGATATTAAAGAAAATGTGATTTTTTTTTCAACTTTAACACCCTGTAGCTCCATAATTATCAACTTTTGGACTGAGGGAAGTTTAGTTAAATCGACTTATTTTCACTCAAACAATCTGCGGTATTATTTTGGCCACGTGATTCGAGGACACCCTGTATGTACATGCGAATAAGAGTATTTTACAATCGTATAACTGTGTAATTGTTTCCAAACAGTCTCGAGATTCCTAATGGTCAAGTCAATGAATCTATTAACAATTTCTTGATAATGATTATTGAATGTTAAATTTGACTGCATAGAAATACCAAGATTTTAGCAACAATTGTTCATCAGTTAAATATTATCATTATTTGGGTAATTGTGAGATAAAGGATTGAATCTTTTAATAAATCGCAATGCAAAGTTTTGATGAATAAAATAAAGAAATTGAAGAACTCTCGTCTATAAAAGTATTAGACAAATCTTGAAACGGGGGAAGCGATGGATGGGGAGAAACCCTTAATAATCTCGAAAATGATTAATTGGATTTTAAGAACTAGTAACTCGTTAGAAAGTGTTGTTACTGATTTATTTATGGAAGTACTGAGCGGTTTACTCTCGATAAACAGAAATGTGTTAGAGGGCACTCTTTGAATACTACTCAAGCTTTTAGAACTTTTTTGAAAATTTGTAACGCGATACTCATTTCCAGTTTTAATTCAATATATCTTTATTTTTAATATGTATCATGTAAAAAGTAGGCTCGATGATATCTTGATTCAAAAAAATCTAGAGGTAATTAAAATTTTGCATTGTTTCCAAAAAACTACTGGATTTTTAGAAATGAAAATATCATGACGCCATGAAATACCATACGGCCCGTTCTTACCTAAGGCTATACGCACAGACCTCACCATTATTCATGTCAGTGTAGAGGTGCTTTAGGAATGAGAAGCGGAAGAAGATGAAGATCCAAGAAGAGGCATCATGGATTAAAATCTAAATTACTCTGGGCATATTAGTTCTTTGCATTCAAGGAAGAAGAGCTTTTACAAGCTTACAAGTCACTCAATTATTTTGAGTAGCATGATGAGGAAAGCTATGGGACGATAAATGCATACACTTTTGCGATTTTCAGCTTTAAATTTTGGAATGACAAAAAAAGCTCTTTTGAAGCAACTAGGGAAACGTTCACTCAATAGTGTGTATTTCATTGCCTGTGCCAAGAACTCCAACACCGCATCAGGCAAAACCATTAAAATGGTGAGAGATAACCCATCCCGCCCCCTTGCTCCCTTGTCCATGCAACCTAAACAATTTTTCACATTTCTCTGTCAGCAGTAAGAAGAAAGAAAAACGTTTTGCTATCTATTTTCCATTTTGTAGAATTTTTCCCGCTAATGATGCTGCCAGCCTAGGCAATTCAATTAATTGACATCAACTGAATGGGGTTGAATTTGTGCCGTCATATTCATTCAAAACAATCACACCCACTTTACTAAATATAGATTTTAAGTTATCATCTTGTTTGTTCAATAATAATTATTAAGTCTTTCAAAATTAATTTATCCACATTAATAACAAAAATTAATCAATGATATATTGACCATTTTGTAAGATGATCTTTTACCAGCTTTCTGTAAATTGAAAAATTGCGAAAAGCCTTTTTAATAACAACGAAACAAATGATATTTTGATGGTGCCAAGTCGAGGCTATACTCTGGATGTAGCATCGGTGTCCAATTTAGCTCTAATAATTTTTAACGTGTTATTAAAGACATGTGAGGCCTGAGGTTATAACGATAAAATATTACGCTTTTACGATTGGCCAATTGAAGATCTTTTCTCTTAACTTCTTCATTCAATTTCAATAGCTGACAACAGTAGCCATCCGATTGAATAGTTTGATTTCTTGGCAGCAGTTAAAAATAAACCTTCTAATCCCACCATACAGAAAACATAATCTTCTTTTGATGGATATTGACTTTGGATGTGAATTGTGTGCGCTTATCTTACTTGGTCCATGATTGTTTTCCTACTACGTTATCGTAAAAAATAAATTTTTCATAACCCATTATGAGTCTTTAGAAATTGATCACATATGCCGTATATGTTATAGCGTTTGGTGAGATCAATTTTCTTCACTTCGTGAGGAACCCAAACATCCACTTTGTTTCCGTAACCAAGCTGTTCTAAGTGCATATAAACGGTTTAATTCGATATGTTGAGTGTCTCCGCTATCTCTTAAGTTATCATACGACGAGTAGCTTTGATTAATGTCTTTATTGTATTATCGGTGGTAATTGGACGACCCGAATTTCCGGAACGAAAGCGAGCAAAATGACGCTAATACTAGCATTCAGGGCAATCCTTCCTATAAACCTCAAACAATTTTTTCTGAGATTTTGCTGTATTATTGCCCTTTCCAAGTAAAATAAATAGCGCTCAACTTTTGACTGAAAAAAAACCAAAAACTTCACCTTTAAAATGGCACATAATAATATAAGCTACGCAATCACTACTCCTAGAAATATACAGGTTGAGTCATCTATGAGAAAAAACGACATTACATATTGAACAGCCTATCATTTTAAAGCAGGCAGCAAACACAACAGAATGAAATGCTATGATATACATACAATATAAAACACACAGCACAAGGCAACAGTGATATAAAGGCATCAATATAGACAGCCAATGGTGAGAACAGTTGTTTCAAAATTCGAGACCAATAGGTTTGTTCTTTATATGTTAATACCAAATACAGCTATTCAGCCAAGTTATTTTCCATGCATTTACAAATATTTGAAATTGACATGTGAAATAATTATTGCCACAACACTAACAAAATCCAAACCCCAGATCCAACATTTATTTCCAATTTCTTCTAATTTTATAGCAGTTTCCTGTACAATTATTATATTTTCTGATTTTTTTTCATTTTCTTGCTAAGTATTGTCTAGGTAATCTTTTATTCTGTCATATATGTTTAATACACTTTTACATATAACAATACCAGTTCCGCCAGATATTGAGTAGAGCTAAGACTCCCTAAATCCTATTATATAAGAGCATTAAGACTTTTAATGGAATCTTTAAAATTTATACTTCATTTTAAATAAATTTAATGCACAGCTGAATCTTGCCAAGTGGCCAGCATTAGTGTAAAATTTCAATATCAGATTCTGAGCATTTATCTTGCATCACAAATGTTTATTCAGAGTAATTTAGCATACCATGACAATGTTTATCCAGAACACCGAAAGGGTTAAACTGTTGACACAACTCTGGGAGATGTGACAAATTATGAATTGCCAATGTTAACATGACCTATTTAATTAAAACCAATCTCTAATGGGCCTTGGAAAAGCGACTTTGTGTCCAAGCTAAGTCAAAATATCGATGTTTGTCAGCTTGACAAATAATTACAAATGCGCACTTTAACTTATAAAAGTAGATTTTTATTCCATGAACTTCATGTGAAAACTTACTTATATGTTTTGTGAGGAATTGCAATCCCAAATCACACTGATTGAAAGGATTAGTCATGATACCAGATTCAGCATTAAGATCTTTTCGGATGAATATTCCTTTAACATTATTTAGAGATGATGGATTAAAGTTATTGCTGGCATTACTGTATTCTTTCTTGTCTATTATTGGCTTTCTTTCATGTTGTACAGCTGGAAAGTTCACTCCTCTGATTTTAAAACTCCCTAACATGAACCCACTTACAATCACTTCTCATACCACAGGCAAGACACTTCTGAAGCCTGCAATATTGACATCGGTTCCTATGGTGTTTGGTGACCTCACAATTTTTGCTTCCTCGACACTGATACCCCAATTGCTTTCGAATCGACCTTTTAAAAAATCCCTTACAGCCTTCGCAAGATATAGCTCCATAATGCCTGCCTGAAGCTCTATCTCCACACACAACACAAAGTTCAATAGTTAGACACATATTGTTAGCGTTTGGTCTGCTTTTATCACTCAGCATTTCAGATTTCACAGTGTGGATATCGGCCTTTAAGTTATCATCCATTTCTGTTTGGAGTTATGTTATATATTAAGCATTTCTTCTGCTGAAACGTGCTTTCTGGCAAATTTAGGAAGTTGCTGTAAACGAACAAAACAAAAATGTCAGAAATGTCACCTTCTCACCTCATACTTCATAGTGAGGTTGAACAGTGTTTTATTTATATTGCAGAAATGAGAAATCGATAGTTTGGTTGAACTGATTATGTAGTAAAAATACCTAAATTTGAGGACACTTGAAGAAACTCGGCAACAGTGTACGTTATGAAGGATGAGGACATAAATTGGACCAAGTTTAAAATAAGTACTTTATTGCTGAATATTTTGTGCTTTTTTGCACTTGTTGCACCAGAGCGTTCTTTATCGCAAACTGGACAGAATTGGTTGAGTTTGCTGCAGTAATGCGTTCAAACTTACGGCAGAGTATTGGTGAAGTTGCTGCTTTATGTTTTGAGGTACTGCAGCTTGTATAGAACATTTCGCCACCGTCAAGTTGCACAACGATGATTTATTTGTACATAGACTTAAGGGGTCGATGACGATCAAATTTCAGTTACAAAATTTGGAGGAAAAACGAAAAGCACCTGCTGCAGAACATAATATCTGTATAATCTTCCTGACCTCGTAAATCTTCACACTCTCAGAGTTCCAAATTGTCACCTCACTATCTGTCTTATGGCGGCGGGTGGTTCAAATTTTAATACCGAAATTAAAAAAAATTTTTATCTATCAGCTACTATTTAAATTAACTTTAGATTGTGAAATCGCAGATTTATTTCTTCTCAAAGGTTATGTGTAATTATAGTTTTTGTGTTGTATTTTCATTATTTGCGCGATGTCTTATGCTCCAGGGATTTTAAGGCCCACAAATTAATATTTTTTTACATATTTTTATATACATAGCAGAGAGCGTCGTCGACGCTGCGCCAACTCCCGTTGACTTTTCCAACCCTTTTTTGTGTAAAAAATATAAACCTTGTACAAGTCTGCGCAGGTCACCGTCCCCGACATATTGGTGTTTTGTTATCCGGTTTTGAGCGAAATGACCAAGTCTCACACAATTTGTCGTAAAATTGTTTGAAAGCTTGATGATGAAGTTGTCTCATCATCAAGCAGGTCTATTGGTTGGATAAATTTCTAGATACCTTTTGGTAACACGACGACTTCGACAATTTGTTTACGTCAATCTATATTTATCATTTCAATATTGATAAATTTATTGTGTCGAGGTATCCGTGAAGGCATAACACAATTTGCTTATCATACTAACGAAGCAAGCTGTTCCTTATTATAGTTGTGCCTAATATCGTAAACTTCAGTAAAAATGTCAAAAGTGGCATTTGTGTAGCATTTTGTTATGTTTCATGGCCTCCCTCGTAATGTGAGCAGTTAATGATTTGATGATATTCATAAATCCTTAGTAACACAGTGAAAACCGTTATTTTTAATTATTTCGGAAAATAGCCTCAATATTTTTCAAAATATCGTTATGATTTAGAAGCACTCAGAGAATTACGATCAGTAAAAATATTTAAGTTATTAGCCTTAACAGAAAAGTTTGATGTTTTTTTTACCTCGGCCAAATATAGGTGGTGCCACCTATCACTTAGCTTGAAACAAAGATTATACAGGGTGAGTCGGGAGGATCGTGCCAAACTTCAGGAGCGTGTTGTACATGAAAAATAAATGTAAAAAAACTCAAATGTTGTTATCCGATTTTCGTTTGTTTACAAGTTATAGCGTAAATAAAATTTTTTAACTAGGATTCTATTTACCATAAATACCTGATACCTTTGGTATTAGTGATATTGATACTGCTTGATGTTTATTTTCGAGTTCAATTAAAGTGTTACAAGATGCCAAACATTTATTCAAATTTAGAATATGCAAATATGGTGTTTGTTTATGGTTTTTGTAATGGGAATGCTAGAGCTGCTGCTGAAAAATATCGTCAACGGTTTCCACATCAAAGACATCTTTCTAAAAACGTATTTATCCGAGTGTTCAACAATTTGTGCGAGACCGGAAAGCTTCCCAGTGCCAACATATCATCTGAACGATCTACTGAACAAAGCTTGGAAGAAGTAGAAAATATCCTGGATCTAGTAGAAGAAGGTGCAAAGACCAGCTCACGAAGAGTTGCTACTCAATTGGGCATTCCACAAAAAAGAGTAATAAACACAACGAATGCTCTTCATAAACGAAGCCGAAAATGTTTAGAAGTTAATGGCAATATTTTTGAACATTTACTATGATATTCAAACGTTCAATTATGGAATTTCTCATGAAATTTATAATTTTTTAAAATTTTATGTTTTAATTTTATTTACGCTATAACTTGTAAACAAACGAAAATCGGATAACAACATTTGAGTTTTTTTACATTTATTTTTCATGTACAACACGCTCCTGAAGTTTGGCACGATCCTCCCGACTCACTCTGTATATGAAGTTGTACCGGAAAACCCCCCTGGAAGCAATTGTAAGCCGTCTAAAACTTCGAATTTTATTCCTAATCTATGGAATTAAAAAAATACTAAAATAACCTATACAATGAAAACAAAGAAGCAAGAGATTAAGAAATTGTGAATGAAAACAAACCTATTCATTCTAGTGCTAAATATCTCAATAACGGTGAGGTATGCAAACTTGTGCAAGATATACCTTTTTAACGTAAAACATATTAGGGATCCAAATTTGATCAAATTTGAAATAAATTTTATACCGGATGGCAAAAAAATAAAGCTGTAAAAGTTAGCAGAGCGTCAAAGGCACTCTCCGCAATGTACACAAAAATGTAAGCAGATTCTGATTTATTACATTTAAATACAAGATCAAACAAATATTGCCATTACACAAGAAATACCAAAGAAATAACGAAAAAACATAAAAAGAATAACTCTCTATATTCCTAAAACCGTTAACTTTTGAAGAAAGGCAAGTTGGGTTAAATCTTCGTATATCAACCTCATAACTTTGGATATAGTTTTAAACGGACTATTTAGAGACACCCTGTATATTTTGCTATTTTCTCGTTGCTTTCATTATAAATTTGTTAAGTAGTTCTTAACAACAAATGAAAGACACATTATTAAAAACGGTTTTATTAACTAAAGCTAGATGGATAAGTAACATAGATAAACTCTCCAGAACAAATGATTATAAACTAAATCACACAACCACCACAGAAGAAACGAAACGCGTAGGAGCGTTGTCATTAATGAATGGAAATAAATACGTGATTCAATAAATATTTGAATGCTAACTAAGTCTAGAATGAATTTCAATCAGTCACACGTTTGAACAAATGCCTTTTTATTGCAATTACAATAAGTATTAATATTTATTTCATCACACGGTAGTTATTAGGAACAAAAAGCTCATAACGTTAGCCATGTTACCACCAAAAGAAAACCAAATATTACTTAGTTTTAAAAGATTATTAAGTACTATTAGCAAAATACGTAGAGGTAGAAATAAGTTTGAATTATTAAAGATTCACAATACTTCAAAATGGTTTATTTGTGCGAGTAATGTGCAATTATACCCTGTCAAAATATAGCTTAAAACTTTCATGAACCAGCGAACTAGTCATTGTTAAAATATCTAGGCTGCAAAATTGTTTTGCTTCATAGCTAAATCATTAGCTATGAGCTGTTCTTGTCGGCCACTTGGACGGTAAAAATACATAACTTTTAACATACATATTTACCACTTTTAACGCAAATTTTACTATTGTGCGTGTTTTAGCCTAGACTGCACAGGCCAGGGTTCTGAATATTTAACAAACAACGTATTTTAGGTATAGAATTTATAGTGAAAAATATTGCACCAAACATAATACTACGTAATATTGCCACCACTTGCAGATTATTTTTCATAAACAGCCATTTGGAATTTAAATACATTTATGGAAATATGCAGGATCAAACCCAGATTATTTACATATGTTTCTGTAAATACTGAGGAACACAATTTGCCAGAATAATAATATTTTTGGTGCCACTCAGTACATTCATAAAGGTAATCACCAATGGTTTGTGATATTTGCTACCCACATAGCGCAGAAGTCCATCATATAATTTTATAGATTCATTTTATTTTACGAAAACTTCCAATAAGAGCAAAATTATATACATACATATATATATATATATATATATATATTTATATATATATATATATTTATATATATATACATATATATAAATATATACACCCTATTAATAGCTTGAATTTGGATTTCAGGAAATGTTATAATACATTTTAATTGAAAATATACGTATAAAACTTCCTGTAATTTAATTGAGACAATAGAGGCAGCAGCGATAAGTATGCGATTTTTTCTCTAACTACTAAAATTATATCACGATATTAAACCTGAATGAATCTATTCGGATTTGTAAGAAAATATTAATTTAAATACCGAGAGTTACATGGATTGAAATTTACTTGGTAGACGATCATTAGCTTTAATAACGAAATGCTAATTCTCTTGTTAATTCAATTTAAAAAAAATTTATATATTCGGGTTTGCTCTAAATTTTTTTATGTGAAGTTTAAAAATATTCGGTTAAAAACCAAAAATCACATTCAATCGTCTGTCATGATATACCAATTTTGGGCTATGTGGGCTGCAAAATTAATAATACAATAACCACCATACACCGTCAACGGCATTTTAGCAAATTAGTTTTCATCAGCAAAATTTAATTGCGTGTGAACACCTACAACTACCCTGGGAAAAGTGAGGAAATGAAGTTAAATTGTGGCTGTGAAATCAATCAAAAACCAGTTTTGTTTTTGGAATGCGCCTCACTTGTCTGTTGGCCATGACTGGAGTTGAAGTTATTAATGTGCCTGTACTGAATGTATCTCCCTTTTCACTGTTAGCAGCACTTAAATCTACAGAATCACAATCCATCCCAGAATCTCCTTGCGAATTTATTAAGATCAATGGTTTATCTACTGCTATGTTCTCAGGTGAAAGAGAATTCCTGTTGATGCCAGAAAAGAGAGATTTCTTGCATTTAATGATGTGGCTGTTGCTTTCATCATCGCTATTTCTGCATTAATAAAATTCATAAGTACTCAATTTCACAAGTACAATAGTGTTGAAAACTTACTCAATATCGCTATCAGAACTATAAGTACTTTGGACTTTGTTAAAGGGAGGTGTAGACACATTTGCAGCTTTGTTGGTATTTAAAACAATGGGTGATAAAGGCATATTGCAGTTTTGATCTTCTTTAATGAATGGCGCCTACAAATAAAATACCATTTTTAAATGTGTTAACTACCACAAGCAAACAACTTACAGCAAAATCAACCCTGGGGCATTTTGCATCTCTTTTAGATATATTCTGCAATTTCGGACAGCTGAGCATCTTTTGAGTTGTAGGACGGTTTTTATACTCTTTTGAAATCATTTTTTCCACCACAATAGTTAGAGCTGAGGACACCCCTAAGCACAAAATTCATCAAGTCCCTAAACTAACCTGCTTGCCATTCAACTCACTGTCATAGAAAATTAGTGGTAAAGTGCCATTTCTAAGCTGGCGCCATAAAATACCATGCTCAGGCAACTCTATATCTGTTGCCAGCTCCAAAATTGTAAGGCCAAGGCCAAAAATATCACATGCAGTAGTGTAAATACCATCTAGCACCTCCACTGCTAAGTACTTCGAATCTCCATCAGATAATGTAGATTTGTTAACTTGATCATTCTGGTTTAAGGTAATAATAAGTTTGATTAAATTCCTGTGTAACTTGTGGGTAAAATAACAGTTTATTTGATCTTAATCCACTCTTTACTGTAATGCTAAATTAATTTGGATACTCACTGACTGTAAATCCACCAACAATCCAAAATCTCCCAACTTCAGCACTCCTTTTTTCATCATAATATTACCAGGCTTAACATCCAGATGCAGAAATTGCTTTTTGTGTAGAAAATCAAGTGCTTTGCAAATATCATGAAGCACAAGCCACAGTAGTGTTTCAGGGATATCATTGTTCAATTTGGCATAATCTGCTAAAGACATGTCACAATATTCTAAGAGCATGTAGGTGCCAAAGTTTTCCTCCCATGCCATGAAAAACTGCACACAATTGGGATGCCAGCCGAGAATCTCATTGTTTTTTACTTCTGCACAGCGGTCATTGAAACTTATATGATTTTTTATTCGTTTCAGAGCATACAGATTTTTGTCTTCTTTACTTTTAACTTTGTACACTCGGCCAAAGCTTCCCTCCCCTATAGAACCCAATTTTATGAAAACTTGGTCAAGATAGGAAACTCTTTGCTTGGGATCATACAGTGGGCTGAGAAGTACTTAAAATACAACATAGAACTGTACTTAATATTTGACACTTAGGTCCAATTATACAGTCATTGTTCAAAAATTGTTACAGCTAAACTTGCCTTGGTACTCTGTCCATCCCTTAACAGTAACATTAATCTGACAGCAATGCTGTTCTCATGGGACAGTTCAAAAACTAGTAAGGTTTAGCTGAGCCAACTTTTGAACCATGATTGTACAACTGGCCCTTAAGGTTAAGCTTACCATTGTTGTTAAAACATAAAGGGGCCAGTTTTTTTTTGCTTTGTTTTGATGTTATACTCTTCCTTAGTTTAAGTGGAACAGGACAGGAGGGATGTCTTCCTTTGTCTGCCAATTCCTAAAAACATTCAATGTGGTTTTAGGCGAATAATAAACATGTTCCAACTGAAGTATTACTCATACTCTTACCTTTTTTGTGGACAGCCTTTCATTAGTTTGCATTTCTTCTGGTATTTCGAGAGTTCCTCGTTTACGACTCATTATTTTCTTGTATTTGAAAGCTAATTTATAACTATTTATGTAAAAAAAAATAAAATCAAATTATTAACTTATAAATAATACGGATTGAGTTCACGAGCCCATCTTTTAAATATTGACAATGACAAATGGCAAGAGGAGACTTTGACGTGGTTTTTGCAAACGTCTTATAAATTACACGCTATCACATATAGTTTCACTTTCTAATTATTTTATACGTGTCGTAATGAGATGCGCGATTTATTCGTTGAAGACTTCTTAAATATATCGACTTTTGTCACTTTTCTTTTAAGTTTGAATTTTCCAAAATAGTGAGATAAGATAGTTCCTCGTACTTTGAAGGGAAGCGATAAATTACATAAATAGCCAAAGGGCTATAAATCAGATCCTTTAGCAAGAGAGGTCGAGTGTCATTTCAACAAGCTCGTTAATGGCCTTTATTTTTCAAATCTTGAAATAGAAATAACAAAATAAATAGTAATTATCGCAGATTTGAATGAATATCGTTAATGGAATTGTCGATATCGCGAGGACCAAAAATATGCGTTTAAATTCCCTTTCAGAAAATCTACTTTCAGTCCAGTTCTTAGTTTTCTTCCATAGATGTTTCAACCTTATTGGAAAGAAATTTAATTTAAATATATCATTTAATATAAACTTATTTTTATAAAGTCAAGTCTCTTGATAATTATATTTGCTTTAAAAAAATAAATCAATTTTTAGTTTTTAATTTGGATTTTTTTTTCTCGAGTGACATGTGACTTCACCGCAGTCACTACAAAGTGCAGAATTTTTACATTTATATTTGACCCGTTTTTCCAGCTTTTAAGAGTACCATTTATGTTCAAGGTACTGTTAGATATCCCAAAAATCAATTTCTTAAAACCTAGAGGTCAACATCTATGTATTATGAATATTTCTCTCTCTCTCTCTCCCTTCCTCTCTCTTTCTCTCTCCCTTCCTCTCTCTCTCTCTCTCTCTCTTCTTTCTGTATTTAGTTTATCTGATGAACGTTTATCAGAACTTACTTTTTTGCGATATTCTTTTGGAAGGAAATCACTCAACAGAACGACTCTAATTTATTATTTAATTAACAGACCAACATTCTCATCAGACAAATTCAGAATTTGTAAAGGTATGAATTATAGCAGAGATATTATTTGTGTCATGTTCAGTTGGATTTCGATCACGATACATACCGGTCGTGCAGATTTAGTGAAGTTTTACTACAAGAAATGTCCTTAGAATTAATATGGGAATTATTTCAAAGAGGAAGCGAAAACGGATTTATGTTCGTATGAACTTTTTTTTACTTCGATCACAGGAACTTATAGTAAACAGTTGTCAGACTTATTCTGTAACACCGCACATATATGTCTACGTATATGTCATACATATGTAAATGTTATGTATATCTTATGTTCCAATGATCTAAAAGCAACAAACGTTTCTTGACTTTGTACATAAGGAACGAAAGTAAAATAGCACAAAAGTTTATCTCAACCCTTCAAGTCATACCAAAGACTATAAATGATGCAAAGCTCTTTTACGTAATATACCGATATATCCTAAATAAAAATAAACTACAATGAGCAAAACCATATAGCCCCCATTTTGCAAAACTTTATCGTAACTAACCGCAAAGTCGTAACTTTTCAACACTTCAGTTCCATTACGGTAGCAAGGAATTTCTTCTACTGTAGAGCAAAGATCTACAACAATATCAACACTAATGAACCCCGCAATACCTTTTTTCCTGCTAGTTCATCCTTTACCTGCTCCTTCTACTTGATTCCAATACAGGATACATATTGATTCAAAAGAAATATAAAATGGAGAAAAATACTTCATTATTGCAAATAGTTTTGGGAGGGAGCCGATTTTAATCCATAGTCCTGAGAGCAGGACGCACATCAGTTGCAATGGCACTATAAACAGATGAATAAATTCCACTGTTGGGAAAAGGGCCGATAGACATAAGCCTGAAATACTCCGATAAGTAACTAGAATAATTTTTAAGCACAATATTACCGAGGGCACAACCACCGAAAGAAGCCCCAAGCACGACCACGTACATATTTACGAAAATTTGTAATCCTTCTAGAAACTGAAGGCATATAAAATACACTCCTAGAAATCCGAGGGAGTGCAATACCACTAGGGGAATCTGAAATGTAATTATTGTTAAGTCATAGACATATCAAATCACACATTACAATATAACTCATTATAACATCATCACATTAAATACAAACCAGAGAAAGAATCTTTGAAAGGAAGTATGGCAAAGCTGCATATAGGGTTTTTTCCTGTATGAATATTTCAATTTCTTGAGGAAAAATATAAATAACTTGATACATTTCATCGAAAATTAGTTCAGAAATGATCAACAGCAACGCGCCTTGAATGCTCTGAACGCTATTAGGGTCTGTTATGGTTGTACTTGAGTATGATATTCCGATTATTAACGCCGTTACCTATAGAAATGATAAATATGAGGTTTGTTAAAGTAAATAATAAATAAATACTCACAATGATGAGCAAAGAAGAAATTAAATATTGCTTGGACTGTCTTTTGAGATCAATATGTGTGCGCCAAATTAGCCAGCCTAGAGTGTAGAAAAATCTTTTCTCATCAGTCCTTTAAATATCATCAGTGTGTAAAAACTACAAATGAAGCTCAAAAAACTTACTTTTTTCTTAGAAGTAAACCATTGTATTCTATATCCGCAAAATTAAACTTTACTGCGTACTCTTCCTCAAATGCCTCAATCAAACCCCTGACCTTTACTTCCTCCATTGGGGATTTAATTGCCGTGGTTTTTATATAAAAGTCTGCAGGATTATACGTTGCCGGGCAAAAGAGAAACTGACTGAAATTCCACTTTGAATCATCATGTTAGATAATACCAGTACTTATATACAGTCGTGGCCAAAAATATGGAGTGATACAAACGTATCATTATTTCGCTTCCAAATACTGATTATTAAAAAAATAAACGTGTGATATCAAAACTCAAGTAAATTTTCAGTGATATTATGAACCAAAAATGTTAAATTCAATTCTACGCATATTATAAAATAAAAAATAACAAAAAATCTCAACAAAACAACAGAATACTATGCAGATTCTATCAAAAACAAATTATAATATTAAATAAATTAATATTTAGTAGCATATTTTTGTGAATTTACAACAATTTGACATCGATGTTGCATTAAATTGACTGGATTTTTGCAAATAAAAATGGGAATCTTCAACCGTTCTTTGTACAGGACTTTCTTCAACTAATTCCCGGAGATGCTCAATCCGGTGATTGAGGCAGCTACTCTAAGGCATTAATTTGATGTTCAATGAGCCGATTTTTTGCCTAGACAGGGTAAATGTTTTGGGTCATTGTCGTGCTGAAAACGCCATATTAAAAGCATTTCTTCGTCTACAAATGGTAAGATACGTTGCTCGAGAATGTCTTTATGCAGAAACCAACGGATAATTTTGTCAATTTTGACTAATAGTCCAATCCCGGATGGCGAAAAACATTTCTACACCATTGTGCCACCACCACTATGTTTAATTGTTGGTTTTGGATACTTCTAAGAGCAAACATATCTCTTCCCGACAGTCCAACATCAATTTCCTCATTAGAAGCAAAAAGTTTCTTTTTAGTTTCATCACTACAATGAACAGGTCCCTAGTTTGATGGAAACTTAAACAAATGTTGATGAGATAACTTTATTTTTGCCTTCTCATTCTTTTTATAAATAAATGGTTTCTTCACTGCAATTATTCCTACCAAGCTCATGTTACACAATCGATGTCTCAGAGTTTAATTAGTTATAGCAATGTTGGTATTGTTATTTTCCTTCCGAATAATCCTAGATGACTTTCAAGAATCTTCATTTGGTATAGTTTTTATTCGTTAATTAGTAGTAACGTTTGTTTTTGTTGAACGTCCAGGATTTAAACAATGTTTTACATCTCCAAAAGTCTTGAATATTTTATGGCTTTCGGAAGCAGCCCCTTGCCCAATTTTCAAAGTCTTTCTTCAGGCATTTCTTTTTGGTTGCCGCTACGATGAGACGTTTCAACCATTGAATTTCGAAAATCATCAGAAAAATACTTTCTATTTGCATGGCACGTATAACATTTATTACACATCCAAGCTGAATACCTGATAATGCCTTCATAAATAACCAAACTACATAGTATTCCTAAGGGAAATATCGAATGGTAAATTCAGCAATATTTACCTTACCCTATCCATGAACTTTGATGACAAAAACATGGATAATCAACAAAAAGACAATTTCTTTAAAATTATTCCATATTTTTGTCTTCAACTGTACCTTTCGAAAAATCTTCTCGCGTTTTCTTTAGATCCTTGGAACACCACCTTTCCATTCGACGCTAGCAAGATAAAATTATCAAATAATTCGAAGAGTTGTGAAGAAGGTTGGTGTACGGTTAAAAATACAATTTTTCCCGAGGCAGCTATTGTTTCCAGAAGTTTTACAACGGAAATTGCACTGAAACTGTCCAATCCTGTAGTGGGTTCATCACAGAAGAGAATACATGGGTCTGAAAGAAGCTTAAAAACATGGAATTAACATAGAGCCTGCATCAAGAACGTACTGTTGCTTACCTTGGTGGCTAAGGAAAGTTTTCTTTTTTCCCCCGAAGACAAATTTTGCACTTTACTGTACTTGAAGTTCTCTAAATTGAGATCTCTGAGCAGTTTATGAATTATTTGAACTCTGGCACTGTGAGGTTTGGTATATACATACATTGCCGCCTTAAAATTTTAGCAGTGACTAAAGTGAGCCTGCACGTTGAATTGAAATTACCATGAAATTCATGTGTTCATAAACAGTTAAGGATTCAGTGAATAAGTCTTTTTGCTGTAAAAATGACGAGTTGCTTCTCAAAATTTGCTCAGTTACAACTCTTCCATTAATTTTCAAAAGCCCTTTGCCTAAATCGTAAATCAAATTTGAGCAAAATTCCCACATATAAATATAGGAGACCTACCCCTACGCTCTCCAGAAAGTAGAGTAAGCAAAGTGGTCTTCCCAGATCCGCTAAAAGTTAAGCGAGCACTCAAAGTGAATCCCAAAGATATTCGGTGGCATCCTTTCTAAAGATTTTACAAGTCTTAAACATATCAATTATGACTTTTTTTGTATCTGAATGTCTTTATCAACAATTTATTTAGAGGCCTGCATTGAGAAAAAACATGAAATTTTAATAGGTTATATTCTAATTAGAAGAAAAAGATGAGAGAAGAACTAAACGCATCACAGGAATGTTCACATGCTATGTCAATGTAAGACGGTCCACTACCTTATCTCAAAAATTATGCGGTTTTAAAAAAGAACACCCTGTACAATTCGCTGACTTTTTGAAACTTACAGTACAAAATTTGGTCCCTTGATGGTTTCCTATTAAAATTTTGTTTTAAAAACTTAAATCTGGGATGAGAGATTGGGTGTTGAAAATTATCTTGCATCTTGACAAAAACTGAATTATTTCAAAAACTGCTAGATTTAGATACCATAAACCTTAATACAACTTAAATTTATTTTAATGGTCGAGTTCAAAAATTACATAATATACAGGGAATCCCATTAAAAAAAATGCAACTTTGATCAATTACATGTGTTTGGGACACTCTGTATACTACATGAAAATAATTTTAAAATGTAGCTCTAGTTAGTCTGTATACACCTCAAAAAAGAAACAGTTAAAAAATCTCTTGGCTTTGTCATGAAATCCCGAGGCGTTACTCATGGCCCACCCTGTATATGTATGTTATTTAGATTTTTCGATGTTCCAGATGGTCCAAAAAAGCGTGGCGTCACAATAAAAATATTTTTTTAACAGAATATCCTATACTTTGTTACGGATACTAATTGTGATTGTAATTATAAGTATTTTTGTTACTACAAAATATAATTTTTTTTGCGATCAATTGAATTTATGTAAAGATCGAAGGTAAAATGAGCTCCTGCAAATTCTCAATAAACTCACAAAGTATTAGTTGAATCGTTTGAAAACTTGTACAGTAAAAAACAAATAATGGATCTACTAGAGTATATTTTTAATTTTGGAGGAATTTTATACAAAATATGGAAAAAAATATCCCAAATTTTCACATTTCCAGTCTTTAAAACTCCTCTCCAATCTCAGGACCTTAATTCAACAGAAAATGTACGACATTATTTGGAACGACAGCTTAGAAAACATGAAATAACAATGAACAGTGTTAAAAACCAGAATGTAGGAAAACTGTAGTAAAATTTATTTAAATTATTTAAGAAGTATTATATCTTGTACGCCTAAACGTTTGAAAAATGTAGTTGAAGCAAAAGTTGGTCATATATTATACTAATTTAGTAAATCATGTTGTCTTTTAATCAATTATACAGATATCACAATATATTATACATATAGAGATTGTTAAAGTGGCGGAAGAACCGGGGATATGGTTCAATATGCTTTCAATAAAGACTTTGAAGTAGGTCGTGGTTAAAGTTGGGGCTAAGTCAGTCTAACCGACGTCTCCAGTTCGATTTTTAGACTAAATAAATATATTAGATGTAGTATCACTTTCACTACTTTCACGGAGATTGAATTTTTTTAAATAATTAGAGCAAAAAAACAGTAGTATAAATAAATGAAAAAAACATTAATCCATTGCTAGAACTCATATTAGTAAAAATCCTGAAATAGTGGACTGGACTGACTCCGCCCACTTCAACCGATAGTCCCATAATTCACTTCGTTGATCTTTATCGGAGGCATGTTAAATCTGATGCGCTCCCTCTTCCACTTGCATAATCCTCATGTTTTCACTTGAATTAGTGATATCTGCATAGTAGTTATAAATTAATTATTACCGTAACAATATTTTTCTGACGTATTTAGTAATTTTCTGAACTTTTTCTTCAAATTGGAAAATAGATTATTACGACTTCGCGTTCTCTTTTATGCAAACTTTCAAATAAATGTTTAATAAACATATTTTTGATGTAAAAAAACTAATATGTTTAATTGGGACTCATAAAATCTTTAAAAAGGATGCGTCCGAATGTGTTTGGGGTTCACTATATATGAATTTCATTGAGATTTAATGTCTGGTTAATTACCTTACGCCCATTATGGCAGTTACAGACCCTGAGAAAGTTGAACCTGAAACTGTTGGTTAAACAAATAGTTAAGTTGACTTTTTACATAGTGTTTCATTTACCTCCATCTATAATAACTTTTTTGCTTTTGCGCTGATTCCAAATGGAGCCATGCTTCTCTTGAACGGAATATTTCAGATTATCCCAAGTGAATATAAATCGAGCCTGTAAAAATTGTGAAATAGAATATTTCTGGCACCATTTTTTAAAACACTCTTACCATCTTGAAATTAAAATACGATTACAGACATATATTCACTCTCCTGAATATCTTATCTTTTATTTAAATTAGAAAAGAATAGTTAAAGCTAAACAAATATCTGCTCTTTTGAAACAAGGGATTCATAATGCGCATTTTTGTACCTAACTACATATGTATGGTAACCAAAAATGAGAAATATGTAATTGTTAAAAGTATTGTAATTTTCAAAAATTTATTGGTAGTGTTAATCAGTGTTCGGAGATTGTCTTTGTTTAATAACGTATATTACAAGGAAACTACAGCTTTAAAACAGTAAAAATCTTTATTTCCTTACATGAACTATATAATCACATTACGGATTGCCGTTAAACAAAATTGTCCTATTTAGGGCAACAATTTGATGTGCTTGGTAACCTGATGTTCGGATTTTAAAAATTACAATTATAGCACTTTTATGTATCAATAATTCTATTTGAATAACACTGATAAATGTAATAGTTATATTGAACGATATTTAAAAACAATTAAAAAAATAAATTAAGTTAAGATGCTCCCGTGTGTTTGCAAATGTACCCTGTAAATCTAAATTAATTCTTCAAATAATTATTTTATTCATATAAAAATAAACACAACAGTTTGGCACTTTTTACGATTTATGTAAAGTTTTATCTCTTGGAACTATTACAAAATTGCACTCTCAGACTTTTCCTCTAGGTCAAAAGGGCATTCATAGCTGGAAAAGTAGCTACACAGAATGAATATGTTATAGATTTAGCTAACTGGAACGCAACCAAAGAAACAATATGTAGGAACTGACTAAACTTCAAAGAAAATAAAAGTTTAATTAATCTCCTACATCACTATCCCGATCGCCGATGAAATAAAGGAGCTGAAACGCAATTCCCAATAGCATGGTACCAATTAAATCGCCCAACGCTGTTAAGTAAGGGATGGCAGAGTTGTCGGGGTCAACCCCCGCTTTCCACATGCCCAGGGTAAGTACTTGTGCAATATAAAGTAATAGGAAAACCTGTATTAAGGCCGCACTGAGGTATACCACAATAAAAGTAAATGTATATGAGGTATGTCCTGCTTGTAAGTAGCTAATCATATAAGAGAAAATTAAGTGACCAGGAACCACCATAAGCATAAGCATTTTAGCAGTGCCTGTGTGGCTGGTTTTTTGATTATCACAGAATGCATCACAGGGGCTAATGCAAATCTGCATGTTTTCAGGAAGACTCCCGACTTCCCCCATGCTGTGCAGTTCAGTAGAAATTCGACTAGCCTGAACTGCGACTAAATTCCCACCTACCCCATTTATTACTAACTGAAATACTGCCACGCCTTTGTATTGGGATACTGTAAAGTCTAAGATAAGGCCTCCTGCACTGCTTATTACCATTGCTGATATAACAGGGCTCCAACCAGTGAAGAGAACTTCACGTGTATATTTGTTTCGACTAGCTACATAGGCCCACAAGGGAACAAAACCAATTCCTAAGACTATCAAAAAAGGTGCTAACCATGGATGACTATCCATAGTTCGATAGAATAAAGAAGCAAAGTATGACAAAACTGCTAAGGTTGTAAGGTCCCCAAGGCTTGCAGCGATAGGCGTTGCTACATTATCAGGATTAATATTAAAACGTCTGGAAAAAATAATTACTCCAATCATAACTACTCCTAAAACAAAACTGGCACCAAAGGCTGTAACAATGCTGCTAGCACACAATAATAGGGCATGTTTAACATTCAGCTCCCCACGAGGAATCCAACCAAAGACAACTGCTGCTAGGGATGCCAGGAAACCAACAATGATTGCTTGGCACAGTATTAATGCAAGATTGCCTGTAATTAAACTTAACTTCTGTTTGTGACTATCTAAATGTCCCAAGTGAGCATGTGTTGATAAGCGAGATGCTAAGGTCATTTCTAAGTTTCCTTTAAGACCAAGGAGAGCAGGTACTAAAATGTATACTTCTGAAATATTCCTGTAGACTGGCCAATGTTGCACTTTGTCCAAGAGTAAACTAGCTGCAACCATACCAAAACCAGCAAGAAGGAAGGGGATGAACATTTGGATTGCTGTTATCCACAAAGGTTCATGTTTAATGACTTTAATGCTATGTGACTCTGTTCCATCTCCATTTATAAGGGAACAAGTGTCTGTGGCGTAATCCCTGCATTCCTCCTCATCCTACCATTAAATACCACTATTATGGGAAAATTAAAACGCTTATTAAACTTACATTTTCTTGTCCTTTCTCCACCATGTTTCTCGATTTCCGCGCGAGGCTCTCACGCAAAAGTCTCCTTTTTGTTACAGAACTCATCGCGATAAATTTCAACTATTATTTGCAAAATTAACATTTTAAAGGGCTTCTGCTGATATTGGTGGTTGAAACACAAAGACTAGCAAATGACATCGTATGGAGTTATATTTTTTTAACACGTATACCAAAGCTTTATCAACAAATTGAATACTTGAAAAGCCATTTATAGTTTTTAAGTAACATTCAAACCGATCATATAGCAATGTTTTATTTGTTGTTAATTAATTGTAATTATTTAATTTTTTAATTACGAGTGGCAATGACGTTTTTGACATTCACGTGACAACAAATAACCATAGCTGTTTTGATAATAATATTTACGTGGATTATGGTTATACCACGTCAGGTTAAAATGTTTTGAGTTTGAGAGCCGTGTTGAAATGATTGTAGAGCATTTACATCCGGCTTTGTAGCTTATTATTTATTTTGAATGTTTTTAACGCTTTCCTCGATATCGTTCCATAATTTAAAATTTTAAAGACCACCAGAGAATATTTATTTCATAACGTTAATCAGCTGTTTTTGATGTCAGTTTGACAAACGAAATTTTACATTGTTGTCATTGTTGTCACGTTTCTTTTCTAATATTTGTAAATATTCCCAAATATCAAGTCTTTTTTTGGAAAATTGGCAGTAGTAGCTTTATGCAAAGTGGTGTGATTTCCAACGATGAATTCTGGAATAACTAACATTTAACCAATTCTTACAGTTTCTCATAAAAGAATATGGTGAATTATTCCCAGTAACATATTGTATGGATTTTAAATCCCACACGTAGGGGTTTATTAGCACTTGCCTTAATGTAACGTTGGTGTCCCAAACAAAAAATAATGGATCCCAGAGATATGTCTAACCCTTTTCATAACTTCAACCTACCAGAAAATTATTGGGAGACTCCTGACTTGACAAGAAGGCTCCCTGTAGGAAACAATTATTATCCGTATTCATACCAAGAGAATTGTTCTCAGCAGCAAAGTCCCCAATCTAACTCAAGTCAAGAAGGTAAGAGAAGTCGCGTAATATACACATATTCCTGATATATTAATTTTCACCTATAATGGACCTTTCAGGAAGAAGCAAACTACCACGCAATATTTTCAATAATTTTTTTTCATAATAAATTTGCAATAAATATCTACTAAAACTTTTCCTACACTTCAACCATTGCTTTGTTGTCAATGGTTCAAACAGCATTCAAATTTTCAAATATCGTGAACTAAAAAATGAATGTAAGAAAGGGAGCGACAATTTCATATCAAATGCCTTTTTAAATTGGTAGTAGTAATTTTTTACTTATCTTCAGTTCATGTTTCAAAACACCCTTATAAGATTGTCATCTTCTCAATTATATATTTATGTAAATATGAAAACACTAGCATTGGCAATGATTACTACTTAATATATTTGTAAGTTTATAACAAAACCAAATTCCTGAAAACATGTTCTACAATTTTGCTGGTGCGAAAGACATGTATTTGAATATTCCCATCAGAGAAAATTACCTGAAAACTTTGAAGTTGATGGATTTAATTGACTGGATATATTGATTATTTTATGAGTAAACTGAACAGAATTTGACCAAAAATATAGAAATAAAATTTAGGTAATATATTAGATAACTTTAGAAGAATGTTAAAATTCACTAGTGATGTACAAGAAAATTTCCTAAAGGATTTTGTGCCCCAAGACTTCAAAAAATATGCTAACCTGTATAGTGGTAGTTGAAGGCAATCTCTTCTTATATTAAGCAGCACCAATTATATAATATGCATATAGAATTTAAAAACTATATCAGCAGTAAAACAATCACAATAAATTAAAAATAAAACTTTTTCATAACTTTTAATACTCTGCAATTCTGCTACTGATTGAAATTGGACACATGCTTATTAGAACTTTTTTCTTTATTTTGAACTAGAGAATACATATCTTAAGTAGTGTTGTGCAATTCTGAAATAGCCCGTATAAAATTATTTGCTTCTATAAGTGTTATAGTGTCTGCTGATTTTAGTCAATAATCTCAAAGGTTACGTCATTGCTCTTAACTTTGGGCCTAACCACCTAATATCATTTTTTCAGTGTATAATACATTGGTATTGCAGTACTGCTCTGGAAAAAATTGTTTGGGTTTTTGTTTCTCTTACTTGAAAAAGTCACCACTATGCAGAGAATGAGGAACTTTAACAACTTCTGCCAGATTATCCAGCATATGAAGATTTGTCAGCTTAGATTGATCAAAATCTAGTTTCACTCACAAAGACTTTATCTGGGCAAACATTTTTTCTGGTATATTGTTATATACCATATTCCAAATCCAACCATTGTGTCGGAAACCTACAGCATAATTTGTTCATTAGTGCTAAAATGTTTATTAAAGTCACCACCCACAATATATAAAATGTTGTATTGGTTTTCTAATATTTTTTTAAATAAAATCATCAAATATCTCAATTTTTCTAAAATGACAAATCTTGATGTTGAATACCATTTTACTTGCTAATAGCCTGACTTGACTCTAATATATTTTGAACACTTTTTAGATGTAACAGTGAAGCGTTATATAGGTTCTGGAGTAGCCTTTGTAAGTGTCATAACTGAGAACCTGCTCAGTCATCCATTTCTGGTCTTAAGAAGGCAGTGCCAAGTAAGAGGTTGAGATTGAATGATTACTTTGGACTTTGATGGGAACTTTTTGTAGGTTAATCATACCTCAAAGAGGTACCATTTACTACCAATTACCCTCTTACCCACAGTATGCCATTTACAGCAGCATCAAGGACTTACTACATTGTGGAAAGGCTTAGGTTCTGTTCTCCTTGTAAGGGGAATGTCATTAGGTATTGAAGATTTAATTTCAAAATTAACCCCTTGGCCTAGGTAACATAAAACAGTCAATGTATTTAGTAATTATCAATTGAAATCGAATTTTCAGGGAAACTAATGCACATAGTAGCCTGAAGCAATTTTTACAACACACAATGTTGAAGTGGTAACGTATGAATGCGTATAAAGTTACTTCATTATTAACATATACTTATAGTGTGACATTCGCAATAGTCACACCTTTTTATTCAGCATCTTTTGTGGAAACAGTTCAGAGTGACATTGCCAGTGAAACTCCTGGGATTCTCGACGTTTTCAGAGAAGGTTTTGTAAGGTTGCTGAATTGGGGAGCTCCAGCCAAAGGTCGAATGTTGCCGGTGTGGGCCCTCATTGTACCCACCATCACTTTAGGATTGGCAAAGTACCTATTCTCAATTATGGTGAAGGGGGTAGCTGTTAGAATTATGAACATGCGACAAATAAATAATTGGGAGAAAACAGGCACCATCCCTAAAGATAGCAACGCGGTAATGGAAGATATTAATTTAACGGCTTCCCTAATTGCCACTGTATCTAGTGATATAGCTTTTTATCCTTGTGAGACAATCGTGCATCGCTTGCATTTGCAGGTATGTTATTTTTTGCTGCGAGATGGATAAAACGTTATTTTCATCGATTTTAGGGTACTCGAACAATAATAGACAATCTAAGTGATGGTAAATCTGTGTTGCCCATCTTAACGAACTATAGTGGTGCGATAGACTGTTACGAGAAGTGCATGGCTACCGAAGGAACGGCGGGATTGTATAAAGGATTCGGAGCACTTATCTTGCAATACGTGGGTCATATCGCTTTAATTAAACTGTCTCGTTTCGTGCTCTCCGAAATCGGAGATCTGATCAAGAAACCCGCACCAAAGACCCAGATACCAATGAATAGTTCACCTCCAGCTATTTCCAATTTAACCAATCCATCTAAGTCTTATTTACTTCCATAACTTTTAGTCAAGATGCTTGGGACATTTTTAATTTCAATTTCGCATTGTTGCCAAGTTTAGAATTGTAAATTGTTATTATATTAAACTATTATTTAGATAATAGACCAATTATACGAGTTGTTTTTTTTTTAATCGACCAAGTTAAATTGGTTAACTGAGAGTGATGCAAATAGATAATAAGCTGATTGTCTTATTCCCTTCAAGCTCGGATATAACCACATCTGATCAGAATAAAGTCTAGTTCCACTATTTTTATGATACCTATGAAAAAATGGACAAAGTTGTAAGGAATTTTATGAGAAATTTATACCGGGTTTAAAAATTCCTTTAGGTTATTAGCTCTATCATTCTCAAATCTATAAATTGTAGATTTAACATAACACTCACAAAAAATCTACAGGAGTTAAATCAGGGGGTCTTGCTGGCCATAGAATGGTTCCCTATCAACTTATCACTCTGTTTGGAAAATGTCTCTCAAGACATTCTCGAACAGGAGCGGTATTGTGCATAGGACAATCATCTTTCTGAAACCATACATTTCTTAAATCAATTCCTAATTGTTGGATTGCTGGAATAATTTGTGCCTGGACCAAGTCAAGGTGTTTGAAGCCATTCAAAGTATCCTTAATGAAAAATGGACCAATTATATGGTCACCTAAAATACCTACCCAGATATTAAATTTTTGGAGATATTGGGTTCGCGCTTGGTACATTCGGTTCAAATTTTCCATTGACCAGTAACAAGAAACGGTTGGATTAGCGTGATCTAATAATGGAAATGTCGATTCATCTGTAAAAAGGATGTTTTTGATCAAATATTCATCATTATTGGCCCTTTTAATTATTGTTTCACAAAAAACCAGCCGAATCTCTAGATCTTCAGGAAAGATTTGGTTCGTTTTTTTCACCTTGTACCGTTTTTCCTCAAAATTCTGTGGGCGGTTACACGTAACACATCTACTTGGTTCGCTATTTGACTGAAGGACTGAACAGGATTTTCGCCAACACTGGCACAAACCGTGATTTTCTGCTCTTATCTTTCATTGTTATCTTGTGGACGGCGTTTATGATGCAGGAGCGAAACACATCCAGTCGTCTCGAAATTTTGAATGATACGACGCATTGTGGGAACGCTAGGAACGGGCCGATTCTCAAAATATCCTAAAAAACCAGCGACTACCCCTTCTAAGGATTGCCTTGAATAAAATTGTTTGATTATGAAGATTTTTTCTTCAATTGTAAAAACTTCCATTTTAATGTATTTCTATTCGCTATTATAGCAAGACATGGAAGATAAATTTATTCAAAAATTTCGATAGCAAGTGAGGAAAACAAAATTATTTTCGGCTTTATATTTCATATATTCAACAAAAAGTGTATTAAAAATACTTTACTGTCTAGGCTCACCTTTAAGTATCGCCGTACTTTTAATCAATTGGTTTGTCGATATCATCAAGCGCCCGGCCGTGTAAAAACGAGCCAGCAACGTTGCCGAGCTCCACTTGGATATCGCACCAAGCGAGCAGTACCACAAATGATCTCAATCGCGTTTTATTCGGATTTTGTGTACTATTAATCGAGATGCGTAGAAACAGACACTACTTCATATACCTAGTTCGCTGGGATTTATTGTATATGTAGTACACTACTTACCTCTGGGTGATAAACACTGAACTTTGCGAGTTCTTAAATATAGGCACACTGCAGATCGCTCCTATTTAGGTTAGAACTATTAGTACTTATCATTTCGCTGTGCTCTCGAAGCTTTTGCAAATCAGGTTGTAATATCCTCTTTTGTTCTCGAGACACCGAGTAGTACGGGTTATTCATTACACCGGACATAATTAAAATACATAAAGGTTTTTCCTAAATTTATTTATGTGAATGTTCAGTACAATCTACAATAAACCAATTAAAACCTAGGCAAATCGCAATCAAAAATCAGACTTTTATATGAATGATATAAAGTTAATTTTTATTACAATTTTTATGAAATTACATACAAAAATTGAGCTAGTTTGTTTCTTTTCTTTAGATTCGCTAATATATACACGAGGTTTTACG
This sequence comes from Euwallacea fornicatus, assembly GCF_040115645.1. NCBI lineage: Eukaryota > Metazoa > Arthropoda > Insecta > Coleoptera > Curculionidae > Euwallacea > Euwallacea fornicatus. Next base: position 2,317,689 of record NC_089573.1, read on the forward strand.
TGAAATTTTGGTCATGAATGCAAAATAGATTTTAAAGTTTTCTTTATTCTGAGTCAGGATTACTCCTGCGATTATTACAGCTGAAGGCACTGATAATCCAGGTTACCTGGCAACTAGGGCTTCGCAAATCACTGATCAGAAGAGTGTATAAAGGAGAAAATATTTATTAAATAAAGTGCACAACTGAAATTTGTATAGTCAAGAAATTTTGCGTGTCTAGCAGTTCTATATCACAAAATGGCAGTGTAGAAGACACAAAATAAACCATTCAGACCTGCCTACTTAATCTACAAAGAATAAATGCGTATAAATATTCAAGCGGATGAAGTAAGTATATGGTAGAATTCAGTTGCTCCAAAAAGGTAAGGTCAAAGAAGATTTTTTGGAGAAAATGAATCGAGAAAAATAAATATTAAATATGCTAGAGGAACACAATAAAATACCGCTATAAGATAAAAAATCTGAATAATTAACAGAAAAATCGTAAAATACAATGGTAAAAATAAATATTATCATACAAATCAAATTCTACTAAATAGTCTGAGATCACCGATTTCAGGGTTTCGTTCAAACCCAACGAAGCGCAAAGAATCATCTCTTCAGTTCGCGTGTTTTCATGAAAATATTCATTTATGTATTTACACCTTTACAATTACATTTCCCTTACACGAATATCACGATTGTAACTTTACACCTAGAAAACAAGCAAAACGTACCTTAAAGTAGTTGTACATCAGTTTCGAGTGGCAGTGAAGATCAACTATCTTTAGTAGCTTAAAATTACGTGAGCCTATAAGAGTCTGGATTCGAGACGTTGCTGTGAAGCACGAAGCTATTGTAGACGTCGCAAAGTTCCTGACTTTTGTATTCTTCTAGACAGACAAAACCTTCGAGGTTGGGAGATTGTTTCCTGGCGCAGTCCATGCAATGCACCACGTGTCGTTTCTCCTGTTCCCTTATAAACAGAATGTTGAACACTTCAATCTGTAAATGGCATTAAACCGGTAATTTGGGTAAACAATATTAACAAAATCATACTTACCTCGCATTGTCCACAATAATGCGACGCTTCGTTCTTTCCTCTACCATGGAACTTAACTTCTACCCCTTTATCTTTAACAAATTCTAAGATTCTACTGCATTTCGTCAAAGTTCTAAGTAGGCAGTTTCTGGGAAAAAATCATTATAAAAGAATTGATTAATAAATAAATTAGACACGTACTTGATCAACTCAAATAGCTTTCTATCGGAAACCTTAATGTTTCTGGCGAGATTCCAAGAAAGGTGAAGCATGGGCACTATGCTCTTGAAACTTTGGAGCTTGTTCCATTCATATCTCTCTATAGCCAATTGATACTGTCTAGCAGTTAAGGGGCCCACGTTCCAAGCAATGTTGTTGCACCATCCCACTGCTTGCACCCAATGCACACAGCCCGCGTTTACCCAGACCAAGTCCCCAGGCCTTTGCAGAAACCTGTACACCGGGATGTTAGCTTTATATAAATCTTCTAAGACCGGCCACCAGGATCCATGCAGGTAGTTGATTTGGTTCTGTTCGCAAAGTCTGAAAGCATAGAAATATATAAATTAAAAGACGTGGAGCAGCTGACGTTTGTTCATGGCGAGATTTGTATCACACTCTCTTTTTGAAACCCTTTTTAGCCGAAATATTTTACAGGGAAACGAAAACAGTAGAGGTCACAATCAATGTTAAAAGTAGTACGAGGAAAAGTGAAATTAAAACCTTAAAAACGAAATTAACTTTAATTTATTAAAATAATGTCATAAACGAATATGTCATTTTTCAATATAGTCCCCATCACGTTCAACACACCTCCTCTATCGTTTTGGGAATTCTTGAATACCCGAAAGAAAAATCTTTTAGTAGCGTACACAGTCACTCATGCACCCTCTCAATTACTTCATCATAAGCTTGAAATTTCTTCCTGTCTGAAATTTCTCTAAGGCGGCCAAATAGATAATAATCACGGAAGGGGAGATCAGGCGAATATGAAGGATGTGATAGACGTTCAAGCTTTAAATCTCGGATGGTTGTGCGGGCAGTATGTGGTCCCGCATTATCGTATTACAAAAGGAAGTTATTATTCATAGATCCTCGCCTGTTGGTTCTGATAGCAGGTTTCGGACGGTCTTTCAGGAGTTATGACCACGTAGCACTATCCACTATACCTACATAGGGCATGTAGTCTTCTAAAATTACCCCCTTAGCATTCCAAAACAGGGCCAACATATACTCTCCTGCCGAGAGCTGAGCGTAAAATTTTTTCGGCTTTGATGAAAAACCATGATGCCATTCTTTGCTTCCTCGTTCGGGTTCAGGTAGATGATAGTGCGCCTAGGACTCATCTCCAGTGACAATGGAGTCCTTTTCCAATACAATGCTTTTCAGAAAGGCGTCTTCTTCGGTTTTATACCGACGCGAGGATTTCTCAGAAGCATTGCCACGTCGTTGTTTCAATTGTAGGGTCAACTGCTCTGGCGTCCGCTTTGCTAACACTTTATGGAATTGGAGAATATCATGCATAATATGATGTACGGAACCATGACTTATGTTTAAAATTTCAGCGATTTTGTTAACAATAATACCACAATTTTCTTTCAGGAACACTTCATCTTTTGTACTCAACTCAGGCGTGCCAACATGTTTAGTTGGATTAGATTGGGAAGGCTCAGCTAAAGTTTTGGAATTTATTGCTTCATTCATACACTTGCAGGAGCCGCAGACTTGAATTTCGATACGTTATCCTACGATGATTATCAATGGGTTTCACCCCTTCACTTCACAAAAAGCGAATAATAGAATGATGTACCTCCCTAGTGCAATGATCTAGTGGAGTTGCCATTTTAGATCTGTTACTTTTTGAATAATTTCATTGCTTTTTTCACCACGATTCTTGCTGAGCCTTCTACGTCACAAAAATAATATTTCTACTAATTTATAACTAGCACGAGGATAGTCATAGAAGTACCCAAACTGACATATAAACGACGATTTTCTTGTTAAAAATTTCCCTATATTATAAAGATTTAACCTAAAAAGCTCATATCTAAGGTTTGAGAGTGCTACGTTTGTGTTTGAAGATTTTGTGAATATCCAAAAAAACGATATATTGATTCAATATTTCTATTTGAAAGGTATATCGATCCAACATCAAAGCGGAGTTAGATTCTATTCTAGGCGAATCTGGTCCTTCATCAACAGTTGTAAAATATTGAGTGGCAGAGTTTAGGCGCAATCGTACGAACTGCGCAGTGGTCCACCCAACGACACTCTAAATCTGACTATTCCAGAAATCGTGGTGAAAATCCACAAAACCACAGTGGACGATGGGCGTTTCAAAAAGTACTATATATCGCATTTTGATCTTACACCTGAATATAAGAAATCTGTGCGCAAAATGAATGCTGCGATCACTCAATTGAACAAAAACAGCGACGCGAAAATGTTTCACAGGAGTGTTTGGCAAACTTTCGCAGCAATAAAGCCGAGTTTTTGCATAGACTCATGACTGTGTATGAAACATGGATCTATCATTTTGCACCTGAGATGAAAGAGCAGTCAAAATAATTAAAAGGGAGAATTCGCTCTAAAAAAGGCGAAACCCGTCCCACCTGCAGGAAAGGATGACGTCAGTTTCTTGTGATGCATGTGCGATCATTTTCATTAACTATCTTCCTAAAGGAAAAACAATAAACAGAAAATATTATAAAAACTTATTGTATCGTTTGAGCAAAAAAATTTGGAAAAAACGACAGCATTTGACAAAAAATTCTTTTTCATTAAGACAATGCCCCAGTTTATACTGGCATCACTGGGATGGTGAAAATCAATTAATTTGGTTTCAAACGTTTTCCTTGCCCTCATTCGGCAGATTTAATCTACTCAGATTATTTTCCAATTTCGTATTTGAAAAAATGGCTCTGTGGAAAGCGATTTGTCAATAATAAAGAGGTGGAGTCTGAGATTGATACTTATTTCAAAAACTTCGAAGCTTCTTGCTACAAAAAAGGTATGGACGCCATAGAGCATCGCTGGGAAAAGTGTGTTAATCTTAAAGAAGGACTATGTTGAGAAATAACGTAATATTTTCCAATTTTTATTGTTTTTAAGTCTGATACTTCTGGGGCCATCCTTGTAATTCCGCGCGTGATTTTTTTTTGGGGCGCTTTTACAGTTTTCATTTGATTATGCCTCGTATTTATTTCCTGTTCATTTACCTGCAGATAGCGCCCCAATAGGAATCAGGAACTGCAAACCACTCGCAATCTCCGGGTCCAATGTTGATGTTAATGGAACAAAAATTGTTATTCTCTTGATGGCCTGGAGTGCGACTTCCTGGAACTTTCATGTACAACTGTACTGTATTCATGCCGAGAATGACGTGCCCAACATGAGAAAGCATGTTAGCCGCTGAGACGACCCTAGCAAATGCTGGTAATTTCATTAATTCCTGCAGCTGGGGACGCCATTTTCGTTCGTCACTTAGGTCTACGTTCGTTCCAAATCTGCAAATAGTCCAAATAAGTGGAGTTTTAAATTGGTGAAATTAAAACGTACTTCAATGTTTTATTTTCCTTGAGCGTTTTGGCAATGGAAGATGGGGCAACTGAAGTGTTCGTTTTCCTTCTTTTACCTGCGCCACAGTTCGAGTCTTTAGAATCGGAATCTGATAATCCCGGGACTGTCTGGTTTTTCTCTCGTTCTTCCTGTTAAACCCCCATCCATAAACTTCTAATTCATCAAAAATCACACAAAAACTACCTTTAAACTTTCCTTAAAACTTGATGCTTGGTACTGCGCATACCTTGCAATGGTCGTGTGCGACCTATGGGAAATACATGCCCACACTTTCTTTCCAGTTTGGGGATCCCAATTCTCATCCGAAGGCTGTTGAATTTGGGTCCTGACTTCAACGCTGTGATCAGGATTGGCCTCCACCAAAGTCTTTGTCGAAAATAATCCTAAGTCCAGTTTTAAGGCTGAAGCCAAACCTCGAACCACCGCAATTGGATGCTTCAAGCAGAACTCCTGTAATTGAGGACTGAACGCATGTTTTTTGTTATCCAAATATACTGAAGGCGTAGGAGGGATCAGCTGTTGATGGGTTAATGTTATCGCTGGCGGATCCGGCGGTTGAGGGGGCGGTGAATCGTCTGATATTATTGAATTGTTGATATCACCATTCACGACTTCGCTTCTGAAAACGTTCAAGACGACAGTTAGAACGAACTTGGAATTGACGAAAAAACTTACTTGCATAATTGAATAACAGTTTCAGCGCTCATGTCGATGTTGTACTCGATATTGGACTTCTTTTCCGACGAATTAAGTGCTTCAAAGTCCCAGGGCGGTTCTGATTTAACAATCAAAACGCTTTCTTGGTTGGGAGACTTCATCCTCCTTTTCTTTGGCTCAATAGGCTCTGATTTGGCTTCGACGCCCGATGGAGAGAAAGGTCCTGACGAGAGCGTGCTTGGGTTTACTTGAACTGCTGGTTCTGAAATTAAAAAAGCACTCAACATCAGGGTAATAGAAACTTTGGTGCCGTTCATACATTTGACCTTTAGCAGTTCACTTAAATGCTAATGAGTGGCAGATGATAAAATAGTTCTCATATCATCCGCTTTCGGTGCTAATATGAATGCTGAATCTGATCGTGCGACTGTGGTTAACATGACATTTAAAAATGTGTGCTTTAGTGCTTGAAACGCTTATAAATATATTTACGAGAGAAAGATAAATTGGTAATAAAATCAGATTTATTGGGGTTTGTTGTCGTAATTACTACGTCAACCGTCTTTAAGTTAGAGGACAGGTGCGGATTTTCATCTATCAAACAGTTTATGGTTTGTCGCTAATGCCGAAATTGTCAACTAACGCTAGCCGTATCAAATTTTATAACTGCTCAAAACTGTCAAACATGATTATTACCAGTCGGAACTAGATGTCCTGAAGGCGTAGCAGCAGTGGCGTCGGTTCCTTCTTTGGCATCTTCGATAGCATCTGACCCAAAATGCTTTAACAAGTTTTCGGCTAGAGTTGCTGCAAGATCATTCTGCGAGAGCAAATCTTTTAATTCGGCTTCGACATCTAAATCATGCTGCTGTCCCTGTAGAAAGGAGGAACCGACATTCACGCTTCCCGTGGGAGAAAATCCCTTGCTTCCATTCAAGGACGACCCCCCCATCGAAACCGCGCCGCCGGCGAAAGGTGGCGTCGCCCCACTCCTAACTCCAGAGTTAACAGCTTGCCTAGTCTGTCCTTGACTCCTCAGGTGTTGCTGCATTAGATTATGCTGGTGCTGTAGTTGTCTCATTAAGTTAATCTGGGGCTGAGTCAGGGTAGCTGCATTTGCTTGTAAGTGGTTTAGTAGGTTAATTTGCTGCTGAGTCAACATGAAATTGGGCTGCGTGGGCTTAGGGTCCGGCTCCATCTTGAAACGCTTTCCGGAGGCTCCGCTGGGACTGGGATAAGGCGGCGGCGGGCCTTGAGGTCCTGATCCCTGGGGGTAACTTTTCTGAAAGGACTGGGAGGAATTACGTGCTTGTTGGGGCTGCTGCTGCTGTCTCGAGGACATTTCCGCTGATATAGGCAGGTTCCACGCCTCTTCGATAGAAAGCAATTGCCTTCGTCTGGAATTACAAAAAGAAAAGAAAACGTTTCATTAAAGTGAAATAATTTTTAAGCAACGTCGTACGAAAACAGGTACAGAGCGTCGTAAATAAACAAAGAAATGCGTAATTTAAAGTAATCGGAATACAGTTTTGCTTATCGGGCCCAAGCTTGATAAGAGTGTTATAATTGTCTTGACTTCTTGATCTTCTGGCCTTAGGAAGTATCAGGGCATCTGGTATTTACATTAAATAAACAAGGAATAAAATTTTAGTTACTGACCTGTTGAACTTAATTAGGACACACTTGTATCCCGAATTTTTGTCCCAAAGGATTAACCAAAAAATTTATTTTCACAATTTCAACTGAGATGTGCGGACGAAATGGAGTATATGTTGATACCTCGCACCATGCCAAAGCGTTTTTGCTGATTCTAGTGGTGCCGAATATAAACATTTCAGTTTTTTCTACTTCTGTGTTCTGCTAACAGATATCAAAGACCTTCAACCTAATGGACGAGATTTATTTCTGGTTGAGATGCAATTGATATTGACACAGAAGTGACACGCGAAATGGGAAATATTTTGAAACGGCTGAAGACAACCTTACACAGGGGCCCGCCAACGCTTAGTTTTCGATACACAGGGTGGTAAAGTATTGTGTTCATCAAAATTTATATTAAGGTATGACTGCGTAGGTTGACAATCTTATGCTCTCTTTGTCGAATTTGTTGAAATCTTAGACTCTTAAAAACGATGCAGGCAGAAAACGGGTAAAAAAAAAACAAAAAAACAAAACAAAAAAAAAACAAAAAAAAAACAAAAAAACAAAAAAAAAACAAAAAAAAAACAAAAAAAACAAAAAAAAATAGCCAAATTTATTGAAGCTTTGCGTGGTCTGCTGGTATTGTTCCTCAGAGTCTGAAAACTGCCATATTCATGGATATTCTGATGGGAATTTGAAAAAGTTCGACTATTGGGGCTCGACGATTCGAAATTCTTATTACGTACAATCTTTGCGCTTCGAGCGAGTTCCATTCAGCCAGACCATAAACATAATGGACGTCAGCTAAATATTCAAATGATTATTATTTATTTTCAATTTGAAATTAAAAAACGAGCAAATGTAGATTCACCAAGACTAAAACCAGATGAAATGTACTAACTTGCAACGAAGTCAAATCGTCAAAAAAATTTACAGAAAACACGTGAGATTATCAAACTATTCAGTCATAACTTCCTACGAATTTTGATAATGACGATACTTTTAACAACCTGTAAATCGAAATCTAAGCGTTTCCGGCCCCACGTCTATAGGAAAAGTTTTATTTTAACCCTAAGGTACACTCTGAAATTCTTTGCACTGAATTTTCCATAATCCTGTATGATACACAGGACGTTACAAAGCTAATCGGTATCTTTTCAGAAAATGGCAGAAAATCACAAAATAAAACAATTTTGTAAATTGTCGTTTTTGGAAAAATGCACGTTAACAAACATACAAGATGTTCAAGTCTCAGGTTTTGTTTTTCCGGTTTTTCCTATTTTTTAGATATGCAGTCCAAACTCCTTTTCAACTGGTCTCTAAGGCCAATATGAAAATCTACAGTGTAATATTTTCTGAGGGGGACAGACCTTTGAAAATGGATTTTTGAGAGTTTTCATTACTCCAAAGTTTTTTTTTTCGGTACGCCACTGATATCTTTTTATCAAGACATAGATTTTTTGTGCTTTACAGTTGTAAGTTGGCCGTTTTTCAGCAACAGGCAAAAGCATACGAACGAATGCCTTATTTTTACCCTTATTCTCGAGTAGGACTTATGAAATTTAACCCACTTTTCCGCACATCTACCCTGCAATTATTACTAAAGTTCGTACTTAGGATCTTTGCATGTGCGTCATACGTACGAATCATATGCATCAAATCAATTCAAGGCCAACATAAAATATGATCAGTAGCGTCTCAAAAATGTTGCTTTTTAAATTTAAATAAAAGAGCCAGGGACAACAAAGGCAAGTAAAGAGTGAGGAGATGAGGAACTATTAATTTATGAACTAAACATCGGAACAATAAGATCCAATCACGAAAACTTTTTATGCCGAATACGGTGAAATAATTGACATATATTGTCACGCCACTGATCGTGCTAGAATTGTAACAAATAACTAACTCAACGGCACACCACCGTCTTTATTCAACCCGTATACATTCCTATTATCAATTTTAAGCCGCTAATCTAAGTGTGTAGAAGACATGCATGTTATATCTCTGTCTTTATCATTTGAATATCACGTTGCTCCCACATATCCTAGACACGTACGTGCCACCTAATTCGATACACATGCGACGACCCAAATTACAAACTATAGTTTAGTAACAACCTATATAGGGACTTAATTCCCTTTCTACCCTACATCTTAATGGCAAACCAAAAAAAAAAACGTTGGGGGCAGTAAAAGGGTCTTTAACCCCTCAAAAAATATCACCTTGTAGGTTTTTAAATTGGCTTTAGGGGCTGTTCCCTAAGCCTCTCATGAGAAATATGCGTTCCAAATTGGAATTAAATGTCTGAAAAATTCGAAGTACTGCAAAGGAAAACTGAAAGAAAAATCTAGAAGTTGAACACTGTGTATTTGTTAATATGCGTTTTCAACTGACGTTCATTTGCAAAGTCGTCTTAATTTGCGATTTTCTACCACATCCTGAAAGGGCATAAGTTCGCATCGTTCCTATGTCGAAGAAATGATACTAGTTACAAAATGAATTGTATTCTAAATATGTTATCAGTAGTAGACAAGGCGTAAAAATTTTAGATTTTTCTAACGTTTTATTTTTTATTTTATAGCTCTATGGTAGCTAAAATTTCACATGAATGAAATTTAGAAGGGGACTATTTTTTAGAATTTAGGCAAGGTCTATGTATCGTAAGTAAAACCTACAGGACCGTACTTTTAGTGCCTTTTTTACCACCTCAATTGTTATTTCTCTAAATTTAAACGATACGTTGTATTTCGAACCTTTTTTCTCTTGTTTTCTTTATATTTTTCCCAACAGCAACAGTTACAGTTACAATCACCGGCAAAATATATATGACCCTCCTGTAAATTGGGGGAGAATACGGTTAAAAATAGTTTCAAAATCACTACAGATATGTACTTGCGCTAGCTCTCGCAAAATCTCATACTGAAAATTTGTAAGCCGTCGAATTAAGCGAAATGAAGGTTCAATTCGGGCTAGCAAAAATTGCTAATAATTCAAAAGTGCTTAATTGAGAGCCCGGAATTTTTTATGAAGGTGAATTTTGACTGAATTGAGAAATCATAGAAAAACAATTGCTTTTGAAAAGTATTGACATATTTCAGATCTTCATGGGGTGGGGGAGGAGGAGGAGAAGGGGGAGGATGGCAGGAGGAGAAGTAGAAGGAAGAGGAGGGGGGAAGAAGGAGGAGGAAGAGGAGGGGAGAAGGAGGAGGAAGACGAGGGCGGGAAGAAGGAGGAAGACGAGGGGGAGAAGAAGAAGGATGAAGAGGAGAGGGAGAAAAAGAAGGATGAGAGGAGGGGGAGAAAAAGAAGGATGAAGAGGAGGGGGAGAAAAAGAAGGATGAAGAGGAGGGGGAGAAAAAGAAGGATGAAGAGGAGGGGGAGAAGAAGAAGGATGAAGAGGAGGGGGAGAAGAAGAAGGATGAAGGAGGGGGAGAAGAAGGATGAAGAGGAGAGGGAGAAAAAGAAGGGTGAAGAGGAGGAGGAGGAGGAGGAGGAATAAATTCCTTTTAGTAAAGGTTACTAAAAAATATCAAAATTAAATTCAAAACTCAAGAAAGGGAGAATTAGTTTGGGTTCACGAAGGAGGCCATTTCTGGCTTGTTTGTTGAGCTAAAAACATTCACAGTGAAGCACCCCTTATTTGAAAACTAACTAGGACCAAACTGGTACCTGCTTGTGCGTTACCCTATTAGAAAACTTTTAAACACATTTTAAAACTTACAAACACCAACGAAAACAACTTCTTATCGCAACGTTATCAAATAAGGAATAAATGTGGTGAGAAAATGCACATGTCCTGCACCTTCCTATGCATAAAAAAAGCACATGCGTACAAAAGTTGTTACGAAAAATATTTTTATTGCTTTACGCCATATCTCTTGACGGTAAAGCACTAGTCGACATCAATATTTTAATCTAACTTTGGCTATTTTAAATTCAAACGACGCAATAAGTGCAAATTGAAAGGAATTACGCTCATGCCTCTTGTCATCCTCATTTTATCTGCAAGTTGGGAAAAAATTCACCAATTCCAAAAATCAATTAACACCGAAAATGTTATAAAATTAAAATGAACAAAATCTCTCACGTGATAAAAGTTTATCTTTTTGATAGCTTATCCACTAATTGATGATCAGGTGGTTCTAAAAATTTAATTTATAAAAAAACCACAAGCAAAGTGGAACGTCTGCAAGTAAAGGAAGTGACGCGAGAGTAGCAGAGTTAAAACTCACAGCTAGACGAGCGCGAAAGTGTGTAAAGCGCATGCGCAGACAGACGCCCTATAAAGTGCAATTTCACTTGCTGCGCGTGCCAGGAAGTTAGCAGTAGAGTGATGTGACGTTATATGAAAGTTGTGCAGGTAAATTTTTACGTAATTGGCCCTTCGAGTGGAAATTTGATCTCGGAAACATTTCATAGTATACAGGGTGTTGCATCGCCAGACGGTCTATAGGAATACCATGTACATTTCAAAACTATCCAATATAGCCTTCCCTGTTGGTTTAAGAGCAACATTGTATTGTACATTGAGTTTTTTTTAAGGCCTTTTTATGAGGGATTCGCCTGTAAAATATGAAAAGTAGCCCCTGTACCATTTGCGAAAACCGCTTTTCTCAAATTTGTGAAGTCGTAACGTTGACCTGATATTTTCCACAATTAAGCCACCAGCAACAAAATAATGCATTTAATGGTATTAGCAAACAATAAATAAACATTCTTAGTTCCATTTCTAAGTTAGTAAATGTTGAAATAATCCTTCCTTTACTACTAAACAGGATCTTAAGCGATCGTAAAATTCACTCTTCGTGCGGGTAAGCTTTCGAGGGGAGGTTCGAGCACAAGCGGCCGACGTCATGTTTTTGAAACTCCTCCAGGTCTCGGTACTGGACATGGTTGTAAATACTATCCAGATAGCCACATGGAAAAAATCATTAATTAAAAGATTAGGGGATCGGACGGACCAGAGAACTTTCTCATTTGATCCGATTACGTGTCCATTAATTACGTTTTGCAGGTATTCTCAAACTGCAAGTGTACTGGTGCCGAGGACGGTACACTTGCGTCCATCCGAAACAAGACCTCTATATTTTTAGGTACATTCTCTGCCAGTTTTGGATCCAACTTTGTGTTGAAGTATATTTAAGAAAATACCCTCTAGTCAGGTTATGTCGTAAGAAAATCGATCTAAATGTATGGTGCGCCCCTGCCTCAATAAAACGATATTGAGATATTTTTTGCTCCAGCATTTGAGGTTTTGGCAATTTGTTTCTTCATTTAGCGTAAACGTAGACTCGTCCGTAAAACAGATGTTTTCCAAGAAGTTTCGACCGTTATTGGCTCGCTCCATTACATTAAAATAAAACTCACCTCTTCGAACCTTCCTCTCCCTCGTAATTCTTGATGTTTTTGATATTTATCGGTGTGATATTTACATATTTTTTCTTAGTTTGCACCGTTATTGTGGTGTGACGTTGGCCCGCAACTTCATCAAAATTTCTGGTGGTAAGACCGTTATTTTCTTCGTTATCAAGAAGGATATCCAAATCGGAATTATTAATTTATCGGTCAGCTCCGGCAACGGACATCGAGCCGTTGCAAATAACCCTGACAGTGCCCTTGTCCATCGAAACGTTTAATCACATCTTTCACGATTATATGGTAGGGATGGGTCTATCTGGGTAATTCACTGCGAAGATATCGGCTACTGCTCCAAAAATATTTCCAATGGACGAGAATAGTTCCAGACTTACCTGACCTGTTGCTTAAAGAGAAAAAAAAATTGAAAATATTACGTTATTTCTGAATATAGCGTTCTTTAAGATTGACACACATTTCGTTTTCAGTGACAAACTTCGAGTGTTTCAAAATAGACATCAACCTCGGGCTCCACCCTTTCGTTATTGGCAAATCTCTTTCCACCGAACCATTTTTTCAAGCTCGAAAAGAGAAAATAATCCGAGGGGGCTAAATCTAGCCGGTGGGGTGGGCGAGGGAAAAGTTCTAAACCAAGTGGATTGACTTTGGCTATCGCCATAAGAGAAGTGTGGACTGGTGTACAGGTCTTGATGAAACAAAACATCTTTTCGTCAAGTTCGTTAGCTTTTTTCTCATTTCTTCTCTTAAACTCTGCATGAAATTTGTATAATATTCTCCATTTGTTTTTTCTTTACGGAGATAGTTGATAAAAATTATCCCGCGGCATCCCAAAAACTGACGTCACCTCTCGTGCAGATGGAACGATTTTCGCCTTCTTTCGAACCGATTCTCTCCTTTGAATTCATTGTTTCAACTGCTCTTTGGCCTAAGGTGTGAAGCAACGGATCTATGTTTGATCCATGATCGTGAATTCGCACAACACCTCGACATTATTACTACGAAGCTTGTTCCCTCGAAACGTCCTCCCGGCTCTGTTTTGATTCATCTTCCGAGCAACTTTCCCATATGCAATAGTTCAGTGTACAGTGCGATGTACAGTACTTCATGAAATACCTATTTTACAGTGCAGTTGCGTGGATTTTTACCACAATTTCCGCAGTAGTCGAATCTGGAGTGTCCCTGGGTCGATCACTGTGGAGTTTTCTTGGCAGCTTTGCTCGAGCTTTGCCAAACAATATTTTACAGTTGTTAACGAAATAGTACAGTCTAATTCCGCTTTTATGTTAGGTCCCTTAAGACTTTTCAAATGAAAGTACTGAATCACGTATCGACGAGCAATTCTTCCTATGTTCGTAAATTCTCCAAGAGCTTTCACTGAAAATGGTACCAAAATGGATACAAATCAACGTACCACCCTCAAATTTTAGACATAAGCTTTTTTAAGGTTCGGTTTTTGTAATATAAGCAATCGTTAAAGAAATCGCTATTAATACGTCAGGTCGGGTACTTGTGGGACTACCCTCGTACTACTATTTAATCATGTTTACTGTCTCTACTCCTGTGTAAGATATTTTTTTAAGAAGCTTTAATAAAGACAGAATCGCTTTGACAAAACTCATTAACACAATGTCACAGTAGATAACAAGGTGACGGTTGTCGGTGGTTTAATTGAGGAAAATATCAGAGCAGCATTACAAGTTTACAGATTTTAGAAGTTTTTTTCCAAATTTTTCGCAAACGGTGCACAGAATATTTTTCACATTTTATGTGCCAGTCTCTCATAAAAGGACCTTCAAAAAAGTTTAATACAATTTTGCCTTTAAACGAACGGGGAAGATAATATTAGATGGTATTAAAATGTAAATGGGTTTTTCTACGGTCGGTCCAGCGACGACGCCACAGCCTTTATACGTATTTAGATCCTCATCCTGCTTTTTATCATATAAAATCCTGGATAGAGTTAACGTTTTACTGAAAATACGCCATAATCTATTATTTGATTTTCATGATTTTAAAAATTAATTAGACGTCTACTCTTTACAAATCGCATCATGTACGTGCACTTTTAGGAAAATTCTGGATGGAAAAAACATTCAGCGTTTTCCCCGTAACTTCCGAGCTCCCTCTGGATTATTTTAGCGTTTAAAAGATGCTGCATACGATGCAGCATGTTTTGTCTGAAATTTCGTTTTTAGTTCCCTTTAATATCTGCGATAATAAAGGAGATGAACTATTGTAGAAAATTAGCACACTTTTCCTAGTTTAATCAGATACAGTAGCGACCAAAAGTTTGGAAACTTTTTTAATTTTGAATTATTTCAAAATTTTTAAGGGCAATTTTATTTTTTTTTTAGAATATTGATAAGCATAAATTCGCGTTCTTAAAAACCAGTAAGAAAAAAATTGTTTATGATTCTAAAGAATGTTGTTATTGAATATTTGCAGTTTGTCGACGGACAAAAGTTTGGAAACTGCATTCAAAAATAGAGTATTATTCGATTATGTTGGGTTAATATCGCAAATTATTTTCGATCAGTTTAGCAATATGCCTAAAACTAAATGTTTTTCGAGTGATTTGAAAAATAAAATAGTGAAGTTACATTTAAGTGGTCAGCGATTAATCGACATTTCAAGAAATTTGCAAGAACCAAAAGGCAGTGTTGCCAAGATTTCGAAGAGGTATCGCAATGATAATACCACTGCTAATAGGAGTAGAAGTGGAAGACCTAAAAAGCTAATAGCAAAAGCAGGAGCAATCATCAAAAAGTTATCAAATGGAAATCCTAGATTGACCGCTGTTGATGTTAATAAAGAATTATCCACAAAATATAACATCGCAGTGTCAGTAACAACCGTAAAAAGAACACTAAATAATCTAGGATTATTTGGACGAAGACCTGCAAAGAAACCACTTATATCCGACAAAAATGTTAAAGCCCGTTTACAGTTTGCAAAAGACCATTTAGATTGGACAGTAGCAAAATGGGGTAATGTCTTGTTCAGTGATGAAAGTAAATTCCAACTCTTCGGAAGTGATGGAATACAGCATGTTCGACGACCAGCAAGGAAGAGATTAAAAAAAAAAAAAAAAAAAAAAAAAACAAATACCTACCATTAAACATGGTGGCGGTAAAGTCCTAATTTGGGGTTGCCTTTCTTCATCTGGTGTGGGCCCTCTAGTGGCTATTGATACCGTTATGGACCGGTTTAAATATAAAGAAATATTGGAAAATCATACGCTTCCATTTGCAGAATGGGAAATGCCCCTATAACGGATCTTTCAACACGACAATGATCCAAAACATGCTTCGCGTTTGGTGAAAAATTGGTTAGAAGAAAAATTTGTGCATGTTTTACAATGGCCTCCTCAATCACCTGACCTTAACCCAATTGAACACCTTTGGCATGAAATAGGGAAGAGAATTCGTAATTCTGACATATTTAATAGTGCAGAATTACTTGCAATTCTTCAAAGGGAATTGAAGGCAATTCCTGTAAGTGTTCGTCAAAAGCTCGTAGAATCAATGCATAAACGATGCTTAGCTGTGATTAAAGCCAAGGGATATGCCACGAAATATTGATATTTTTTATTTTTAAAATGATTATTACTTGGTATTTTAGTTTTTGGAAAGTGGTTTCCAAACTTTTGTCATCCAAGAATAATACTTTTCTTTGTAATTATATTTAGACTGAAACATTTGTTTACTTTTGTATAAATACTTTATCTCTATTTAAAAATATTACATATTTAAAATATAAAAAAAGACATTGACATACAAAGACAAAGGGATTGGTATAGAAAACGCCATAAAAATATACAAACCCATATGCAGACCATTATTGGACTACGGGCATGTACTGAGGGCAAATGCAACAGAAAAAACAAGCAAACACATACAGACTATAGAACAAATTGCACTAAGACTAATCACAAAAATAAGACACCCCGAAAACCCGTTACACAACTCACCCAACCAATTACTGTATGAACGCACAAACATGATAAGAATAACAGAAAGACTACGACAACTACAGAACGGATGGAAAAAGAACACCAACAACTCAACTATACTGAGCCCACTTTGCTTAACAAGACAGACAAGACAATCCCGCCTCCTTTTCCCTTCGAGCACCCTTTGGGAGCACTTCTAGATGTAATGTGATAGTATTTAGTCATCAAAAGATTACCATTGTATCACAGGCAGAAAGACCTAACAGGTCGATAGCCTATTTCCGAGGAAATAAAGATTGTTTATATATACAGGGTGAGTCGGGAGGATCGTGCCAAACTTCAGGAGCGTGTTGAACATGAAAAATAAATGTAAAAAAACTCAAATGTTGTTATCAGATTTTCGTTTGTTTACAAGTTATAGCCTAAATAAATTTTTTTAACTAGGATTCTATTTACCATAAACGTACCTGGACGTTGGATCGGTCGTGGTGGCCCTATTAGTTGGCCTCCAAGGTCTCCAGACCTCACTCCACTAGACTATTGTTTGTGGGGTTGGTTTAAAACTGAAGTGTACAGAGTAAAAGTGGACACTCAAGATGCACTAATTCAACGCATTAGAAATGCTGCAGCTGCCATTAAAGAAAGACATGAAACAATCAGGAGCGCAACGAATGCTCTTCATAGACGAAGCCGAAAATGTTTAGAAGTTAATGGCAATATTTTTGAACATTTACTATGATATTCAAACGTTCAATTATGGAATTTCTCATGAAATTTATAATTTTTTAAAATTTTATGTTTTAATTTTATTTACGCTATAACTTGTAAACAAACGAAAATCGGATAACAACATTTGAGTTTTTTACATTTATTTTTCATGTACAAGACGCTCCCGAAGTTTGGCACGATCCTCCCGACTCACCCTGTATATATAAAAGAAGCGATGGCGTTTTTATTAAATATTCAATTTTAAAAAAAGTTTCCAAACTTTTGGTCGCTACTCTATATTTTGTTAATGATTGCAAATGGGAATCAGATTTGATATTTAACATGAATATTGTAAAGGAATCCATTCCTACAAGGTGACAATTTTGTTCTCAATCGTATCGATAATATTTCCTGTCGAAGGCGATCCAAATTAGGTTCAATAAGTGTTCATTGTTACCAGTTTGACCGTAAATGATAAGACATCCAATTGGTTGTGTTCTAGGACTTCACGGGGGCCATG
This sequence comes from Euwallacea fornicatus, assembly GCF_040115645.1. Classification (NCBI taxonomy): domain Eukaryota; kingdom Metazoa; phylum Arthropoda; class Insecta; order Coleoptera; family Curculionidae; genus Euwallacea; species Euwallacea fornicatus. The sequence continues at coordinate 2,335,143 of NC_089573.1, forward strand.
GATATTCACTTCCACAACCAATTCATCAGTGTGGAAGAACATTGTTCAAATACTGGTGCAGTTGTAGCCATCATGGCTTGTGATGATTTAAAATGGTAAGACGCGAATTAGCTTATGGGTAAAAATCTCGTAAACGGAGAGTTGTCGGGATTAAACCTTTTTTTTTTAGTAAAAATAGATACTCTTTCATTATCTTGAATAGAATTCGACTTTAATTGTAATCATAAAATGACGTGACCAGATATATCGAAGTCGTGGTTTTTAACTAGCGCTCTCCAAGAGCTGCGTAGAAATTAGATCATCACTCATACTTGGCATCTTATAAAACCTAAGTATATCAACTCTGGTATTGCTCTGACAACACAGAAAGTTTAAAAGCAATTTTGAAATAAATTTGAATCTTTAACCTTCTGTAATTCAGAGATACGAACATTGATATAAGGTACGTTTGGTTCAATCGTCATATTTTGGTGCCCCCTACCTCAGGTTTGTCTACTCCCTATTCCCAACGAATCGCCCTGTATGTATCTTTGATATATAGGGAGCGACTGTGTTGTTTTTTTTTTCTTTCAAACGAGGGAGGTAAACTTTCTTTTCTGCGGAGGTCGTGGGAAGAGACAATGAAATTCAGGGGCCAGGAGCGGCATAACGTTAATTTGCGTAAGGCGGCAAACTGTCCAGGGCCGGCCCTGGTACAAACCAATTCATTTCAGTTTAGAGTAAAGTAGGACTTACTGTGAAGTGACACTAGGCATTGGAGCGTTGGCGAGGTGCGTTTGCAAAAAACTGATTCTTTGGGCGAGATGTGGGTTCATCACCCCAGCACTGGACGTGAATTTGGGCAATTTGGTAGTGACTGGTTCCTCTGCAATTCCCTTGTTTTTCAATCCTGCCTGCGAGTTCAAGTAGCATGCATATGCGTCTCGGGCTTGTAATGAATTTTCGTACAATATACCTGGAAAAAAAAAATTATTGTCACGAAAACTGTACTTGAACACATTTTTTCTTTACCTAAATTGGCCCAAGCTGCTGAATGACACTTATCCAACTGCACCGCACAAATGTAGGCCTGCAAAGCATCCATAGGCTGATTCTGCTGTTGGTACAATACTCCTATGCTGCACCACGTATCTGCATTGCCTTCAGACTTCTCCACTGAGTTTCTATATGCAACGAATGCATCATGAACTTTTCCTATACTCGCGTAACATCTACCCAGCAGATAGAGCGTGGTACCGTTCGAGAGTGGATCAGCCTCATCAGCGCGAAGCAGACAATGAATGGCTAATGGTATTCTCTGACCTTTGTCACCAAGAGAGTCATGACTATGATAGAGCCAGCCCAGCTGACGGAATATTTCTGACTTCAGGACTGACGTGATGGTTTTGTCCTTGAGCAAGGCCTCGTATCTCTCTTTTGCTAATTTCACTTTTCCTTGGATTTCATACAAGTGGGCAATGTGGAATCGCACTGCAATAAAGAATCATGGAATTGCTAAGGCATTCTAGCTGACGGGTGGTCGGTAGGACCCAGGAGGGACATTCTATTAATTAAGGGGAATTTCATTGGTGGGAGCCACAATCATGTGAGTATTGATTAATGTAGGTTATTGATAATTTGTTAAATAAAATAAATATTAAATAGCAATGTTGTCAGCTTGGGCGACGCTAGTTTAGCAACATTACAAGTCTAAAGCATTGTGAATTCATACGTTTTTTCTTGACTAATTTAACTTGCATTTAATTAAAAAAAAAAAAATTAGCGAAGAGTAGGAAAACTCAAAATTCCTGTCTGAAGTTAGTTAGGAGATCCTTCACACTTCAGAAGCCGATTTCCATGCATTAGACAAAGCTAGCAATAAACAGTTCTGTGTCGTTTGCTCTTTTTTCCTGTCGAACCTCCTAAACTTATCACGTGGGCCGAAGAATGTGTATGGAGCTTTTAAACTGGGGTGTTCCATACTCAAGTGCTCAACCGTTTGTGGAAAAAGAGAGATTGTTTTTTCAACTTTTTAATAAAGAGATGCTAAATTGCAATACATTTTGGTAATACAGGCGTTTCATAACAAACCGGCAAAACTATAATTGAGTTATTTACGAATGGATTTTGATAAACTAAAATCTAAATATTTAAAATTATATTGTTCACACTCAACTCCTCGTTCAGATGTAAATTTCAGAATTTTACACAAGACTCCGTATTCTCTTTTTTCCATTTTTTAATAGAAAGCATTGTTTTGAAGAATTTGATGATCTGTGATAAGTTAATGTTAATCAGTTGTCTTTAATGTTGCAAATAGCTTTTTAAAAGCTCCATAGCGTCGTAGGTTGTCTTCCAAACGTTTAAATTTAGTAGGATGAAGTACTTTTCCATTAGGAAAACGAATAGAATAAAGACGTACTGCTTCTCCGAAGTTCGTATTACTTTAGAAACACGTTTCAAAAATACCCGTAAGTACACTGGTCATTTTAAAATATTTTCAAATGAAATGGACAGTTGGTAATTGCGGGCCTAGTGTGAAAAGAGAAGTCACTTTTCAAAATATTTTGAGAAGAGTCAAAAAAACGAAAAAAATTATTAGTTGTACAATAGAATTCGGCTCTAGCGAACATTCGGTTATAACAAACCGTCAAGAGATGTTGCTGGGAAACACCAGCACATTTCTGCCTTTGAGTAAGTTAACTGAAATGAACACGAAAAAATTGATGAACATGTGGAAGTTGCTGAATTTCCTGATGGTATTGACGTTGCTCAAATAATTGTCAATGATCAATACGAAAACGGTTCCAATGATGAGGAGGAAGTTGGCAGGAACGATGAAGTTTTAGTCCCTACAGCTCGAGAGGTCCTTTCTGCTTAGAACATCGCAGCATATTGTGTACAGATGGCTTATCCAGAAAATGAAAGCTTCTTAAATGTGACCGATCATTTGCAAAAGAAAATGAACTGAACAAATATTGAAAAACTGCAAAGTGCGGAGCCAAATTCTTTTCTGCTTAAGCTTTGATTTTATTTAAAATTTTTGTTCTTTTTTTCCAATTTTTGTTGTTGTTTTTCTCCTCAATAATAATATGTATACATATTTACTATAACGAAAAATCGTACAGTTTAATATTTCGATTGAACAAAAATCTTGAGCCAATAAGCGTTTTCCCTCGGTCGTCTATATCGAACCTCCGCATATAACGAACGATAAGTCAAGCTCCTTGAAGGTTCGTTATAACCGAATCCTACTATGTTGTTTTCTGTTTTTCATGTAAAGTACATTTTGTTTATGCATATAAATGGAAGTTCGGCTAATTTATCATAAAAAACGCAGGAATAAAAAAAATTGTTAACTGGTGTAAGCACGGCACCAGTCACTTTGAAACTTTTACAACTCAAGTTTTAAACTTTCACAGGAAGAATATCACAATATAATATGATAGAATCAATCAGAGCCGTTCTCTCCTTCGTCCGCGTTTGAAATGTCTGAAGTTTGAAAAACGACAAAATCACTTTTTAAATATACAGGGTGTTTCAGAATTATGATGACAAATCGATAGAGGTGCCAGATTATCGAAAAATAAATATAGTTTACTTAATAAAAGATCGCCTTAAGACCCGTCATTTCTGAGATACAGGGAGTTATAAATGTGTATGGGAGGCGATTGTTGGGTACCGGAATTCCCCGCCATTACCTTTGACGGTGGTCGTAATTGGGGGTGCCATCACGTCCCTTTCGGGATAAAGGCAATTTTCGGGTCACGGGATAATCTGCCCATCGGCCGTCAGGCCTGGCGAAATGGGCATTCATCGACTGAAATGCGCTCCGACTAAGAGTACGCCTATGTCTGCTGACCATCAGCTTCCAGTAATTAAGGGCTGGGAGAAGCTGGGAAATGATTATCTTCATTACTATCACGATTGTCACTCATCAGTTGACGGCGGATCGATACATCGCCAATCCTCAATCATAACTCATACTCTTCATCGGAATCGCGATCATCCAATCCTGTATTTCTTCAACTAAGTTTTAATCACATTTATGTAGGTTTTTTCTCCTCTATTTGTCTAGGGTTCTATTTCTGAGTTGTCACAATTCGGGGCTTACTTAATAACTTAACTAAGAGGATACTCGCGTTCCTTGATGACACTCCCGACAAGTCGCCGCCTCGTCACCTGGGATCAAAAAAAGAGTCTTCCCAGTTTCTCCAGTACCTTAAATGCCACTTTCCGGGGCAATAAACCAGCGGCGTACCCTGACCAGAGACCTATTTCCGATCAGCCATGTGGCAAGTCGCATCTGGACATCATAAACCATCCTTTGTCAGAACCGTTGTCTACTGTCCTTCGACCCTCTTTCCTGGTTCTAACAAAGAGAGGCTCGACTTTCTTTTACTTCATGCGGCTCTCGACCAAGGATAATTACTGGGAAAATTGCAGTAATGCTGTGAACCACATGAACTCAGTGACCATGCACATGGGCGTACCATCAGGGTACCTCACTCTTTATTTCCCTAACCTAGCCTAAATTATAGCTACTTTACATTTACACCCTCCTAGTTGCAGCTCGATTTGGTCAGACGGCAACAATCATGCTTATTAATTTATATACAGGGTGTTCGATGTATCATGCACATGCGATTTTCTCGAAAACTAAGAATGTAATAAAAAATCGTTTCAAATAAAATTTGTTTGGGATGAAGGAGCGCTTCTTTTGACATTTTTTTTTCAAAAAAACTGTCATTTAGAAGGCCTTTTCAAGGTCATTCGCATTTTTTCAAATGGAAACCCTAGATTTTTTTGACAAAAATGGATACATCACTAAAAACTGGAAAACATTTGTTTGAAAAATTTTTCGATTCAACGCTTTTTTAGATAGTTTATTCAAAGAAATAATCGAAAATGAAGTAAAGCGTGGAACAACATAAAAGTTTTCTAATTCAATAAATGTTCAAAATTCTATTTATTAACGTTCACAGGTTTAAAAATTGCCTTACAGGTTTTTTTAAACGAATTGTTTCAATAAAAAAAAAGCATATTCCGACAACCCCAGAAAATATGAATCGTTTAAAAAACGTATTGTAAAGTGTATTGAAGTTGGTGGAAGAAATTTTGAACATTTATTGGATTAGAAAATTTTTATGTTGTTGTTCCACGCTTTACTTAATTTCTTTGAATAAATTATCTAAAAAAGCGTTGAATCGAAAATTTTTTCAAACAAATGTTTTTTAGTTTTTAGTGATGTATCCATTTTTGTCAAAAAAATCTAGGGTTTCCATTAAAAAAAATGCGAATGACCTTGAAAAGGCCTTCTAAATGAGTTTTTTTGAAAAAAAAAGTCAAAAAAAGCGCTCTTTCATCCCAAACAAACTTTATTTGAAACATTTTTTTATTAAATCCTTAGTTTTCGAGAAAATCGCATGTGCATGATAAATCGAACACCCTGTGTACAAATTATTGCAGCGATCTGACAAACGGGTCCTACATTTATGTGCTACAAGTCAGTTAATAAACCGTGTTAATGTTTAAAGGGTTGTCCTAATTCCACGACTTTCGGGAGATGATCCCACGTGTTTACCTTGCTAAGCAGGTATCTAGTCCGTCCTGGACTCTCATAACCAGAAGTACAACATCGGCACTTCGAACCGACAAGTATTACAAGTAGTGCTCGCGTGTGAGCGCTCTCGTACAATAATCGCGGATGGTATCTCCAACCTCCAAGGAAGGAACCCCTGCATATCGATCAACAATTCCATAATTTATGTTATTTTATTTCTCACAGATGGCTTGAAATGTAAATTTCCAGTAGCAATAATCACGTGGGTTATATTATTATACAGAATTTTATTATTTTACTTTCGAAGGTGAAAAAACACAGTGCAAGCTTAGAAGAAATTGTGTGAAGTGTATGGTGCGGACTGCCTTAAAAATATAGTGAAGCATCGTCCCTCTCCGGACACATCGACGTTAAACTCATTGGACATCGTCGCTGATTAACACAGTGAAGAAGTTTATATCGTCGTTTATTGCAGTTAATTTGTCTAGTTTTTTACGAAAAGAGAGGTAGTAAAAATGTTGTCTAATTCAGATAGTGATAGTGACCCGCCAAATACCTCGATATGGTGGTTATTATTAATAATACTTTGTTTGTCTTTCTTAATCGTTTCTTCTTATTTGTTTTTCTTATGTGTGATCTGGTACCTGAAACAGCACCGCATATTCTATTTCCCTACCCTCCCTACGTACATTCGGTTCTTCCATCCGGCCGAACGTGTGGGACACCGCTGATTAAACATGACGTGCACTGTTGTCCTATAGAGAAAGTGGGGCGTTGTGAGAACCAATAACAGGACAAGTTTCAAGCACGTCGCTGCTCTGAGGGGCAGCTCGGCGAACAACTTCAGTTTGTAGAAATATGATTCTATTGCGATGCTCTATGTTTTTACTCGTATTGAAAGCCAGTGGTCAGCTCTATGTTTTTACTCGTACTGAAAGCCAGTGGTCAGCTTGCGTTAGCTCGCTTTCGTTGTGCAAGATGCACACGTGATAGTGGTCGTGCAATCGCCACCGATAACAATAAAATAAGGACATCAATCGAAATTAACCGGCGTATGACAACTCTAGAGGTAGAAGAGAAGCTCGACATGTTGAATTTAACAGTTCAGCTGCACTTACAACGGCTTCGCTAAAGAAATTGGATGATTGTTTTCCTTACGGAGTGAAGGAAATCGATCTCACTAAACGCAATAACATATGAGATTCACTTCTGAAAAGACTCATAACGGGTCATAATCAAAAAATGGATTGTTTACGACAACGTAGTGCGAAAACGATCATGAACTGAGATGAGACCACGCAATCGACGTCCGAAGCCAATGTTCATCAAACGAAGATTATGCTTCCTGTGTGGGGGATTAAAAAGTTTATTTTGAACTGAAAATTATTGATTCGAGTGTCTACTGTTGCCAGGTAGCCATATTGAACGAAGAAACCAAGAGAACAGGTCCTTAACGGGTCAATCGCAACGGCGTACTGTCCCATCTTGAAAACGCCAGACGCCGCACGTCTTTAATAATACGTCAAAAATCGTTAGAGCTAAATTGGGAACTGATGCCGCGCCCGCCATACAGTCCTGACTTGGCACCATCTGACTATCAATTGCTTCGTTGTCTTCAAAATTATTTGAACGATAGAACTTTCGATACCGATCGTGACATTGAAATTGAGTTGCAGCAGTTTTTTGCTTTGAAAAATCAAGGATTCTTCGAAGACGGGACTTTTTCCAATTCACTGCATCGGGCAAAATATCATCCAACAAATTGCTCGACGAGTATATGCATACAACATTGATTAGTGTTTATTATTAATGTGGATAAATCATTTTTGAAAAACATAAAGAAAAAAAAACGACATTAATTGTAATTAATGTCTATAATTATCGAACAGCTCAATAATTTACAATTATCAGACTTCCAGCATAATTGTTCACAGAAAGTTATGACGAAGAATTACGTGGTTCTTTTTATTTTTGACGCGACCCTGGGGCAAACAAATCTTCTCGGTGTAGACGGTGGTACTGGTGCCCGTGCTACCAGCCTGTGTGGGATATTTACCCACAAAAGAAACCCCATGTTTCAATAAGGACGTTTGAACCCATGGTTTATTGGGTCGCCGCGTTGATGATCTCAGAGAGCAGAATCAAGCCTGACTATCGCTTTTCACTCTGTCATCGCTTCAGATCTGGGCAGATCTTTTTCTGAAAATTTCGGCCTTCGTTCACCCTTAATACACTTTTGCGCGTGATTAATCGTAAACCAGTGGCGTTCTTAAGGTATGATTTGAAGTTCCCCTGCCGCCAGGGGGCTCTTGGACCCTTTTTGTCTCTTCCTGGACGCTTCTTTGTTCATCGGCTATCTTCGTTACAGGTTCTCTGTTAGAAAATAATGAAGTTGAAAACCCAGAAGGCTATCTGGTTTTTTCCTTCATTATTCCAAGAAATTACTTTTTTGTTCGGTATTGATTGGTGAGAAGGTAGGAATACCGTCAGAGATAATTAGCACTAGTTAGCTGCGGACAGGTTTTACCCAGATTTATGGTAATTAATTCCTTCAATCTGAAGGAATTCGTCGTTGGGAAGAGATTTGTCTAGTCTCTTCTGCCTTGATGGTTCTGGCTAAAATTCTCTTCCGGTTAGCCCTTGTCCCATAGCTGGTGTCGTGGCCTCACATGCGGGATGACCTCCTGGCAAGTTGTAGTCCGTTGCCCTCCTGATCAGCTTGTTTAGATATTCCGCGGCCCTTAAGGACGTCTTTGTTGCGTGACTTATTATTACGTCCCTCCTTATTATTTGGTTTGAATTTCTTTTGATATTGTCGGTGCTGACACACCAAGTTGCTTTACTACCTGAGGTTTCTTTAAATGTATCTTTGCTGCATAGCCCCATACTGTCGATACACACGTCAGCGCAATGGTTGAATGACTGTTCTTAAGAGGGTGATGTTTTCCTTCGTCGTCAGCTTCGATTCCTTCCTATCGTGGGATAGAGCCTCGCACTTGCGGCCTTCGTTTCTCTCCCTATTTTCTCTATGCGTTTCCCCCAAGTCAGTTTTTTAACCATATCAACTTCTAGGTAAGCAATTTTGTTACTTTACGGTACCTGTGCGTTTTTTTTTAATTTCCCATCGGTTTTCGATCCTGATTTTTCTTTTCCATTTGTAGACGTTTGGCTCAGTCTTTTTCGCGTTCATGGCGATTTTCTATTTCGAACACCATTTTCCAGTGCTCCAATTTCGTCTTATAGGCACTTAACTAACACTGTCCCGTTACATCAGCTAGCCAGTATCGCCGCCTCGTCTACATAAAGTACCAGTCACGTTTGTCCTGTTCTAGGTGGGTCTCCTACGTATACATTATACAGAAGCGGCGATAATTCTATTCTTTGAGGTACTCCTACTTTCGTAATCCTGTATGTTGTGCAGCAATCCTCTGATATAATTTCAGCGGTTGAGGGCGGTTTTATCCTCTTCCTTGTCGCTGGAACCTAATAGGCTCCGCTTGTCGCTAGCGTCAAGAATCTTTGCATGGGATAACACAGGGGCGCGTGACGATACAGATGGTTACATAACTTATATTGTTCAAAATGTTACATTTTTTTCAGTTAAAAATTGTTTTATCATAAATTTATTATACATGATTAAATTTAGAAAAATATTTTCTTTAAAAAAATGTGAAAAAGGAGCTGTATTTAAAATTCCGGCACTTGAAGCAAAAGAAGTTGAGATAAAGAAATTCTACATTAACACAATTGAGTAATTCGAAAATCATCATTTTATTTGGTTTTTAGTTTTTCAAAATCTGTTCATAAATAACTGAGTTATAGCTTCGCCTATTTTTTGAGATAGTTGGTATAGGAAAAATCACAAAAACAAAAATTTCGAGAAGACAAGTACAAAGCTCCATAAGCAAGAGCTATAACTATATACAGTGGCGAACAAAAGTATGGAAACATTTTCTATTTTTTAAAGCAATTTTATTCAACACTTAACAATAAATATCCGTCAAGAAAAAAGTCCTTTTTTGGAATATCTGCTATATCTAGAATATGTACATAACTAATAATAAATATATTAATATATTTATCAATCTAAAAAAAAAAAAATATTTTGAAAAATCTATAAATTGACCGAACATAAATATGGAAACATTACTTACAAATTGTTGAAAATAAATTATATTATGTACTATTTTATTAAAAGGTTTCTCAAAAGTTTTAGTATTTCGTTGGATACCCTTTGGCATCAATTACCGCTTGACATCTTCGACCCATAGAGTCAACAAGCTTTGTACAGACGTCCCTGGGAATCCTGCCTTCCGCTCTTCCTCCAATACTGCCCAAAATTCATCGCGATTTTTAACGTTTTTGGATCTGACCTTCTTATCTAAATAGTACCACAGATTTTCAATCGGATTTATATCAGGCGATTGTGACGGCCATTCCAACACCCGTATTTTGTTTTCTAAAAACCAATTTTTAGTTAATCGCGAGGTGTGCTTGGGATCATTATCCTGTTGATAAATCCATGCCAACGGTAGATCTTCTTCAAATGTCAGTAGGTGATTTTGTAAGATGTCGCAGTACATCTTGGAGTCCATTTTGCCATTTATTTTCACTAGTGGTCCAGTACCAGATAGTGTAAAACAACCTCAAACCATCACATTTCCACCGCCATGTTTGACGGTGGGAATTCAATATTTTGGGTCATATCTTTGTCCTGGAGGTCTTCGAACATATCCTGTAGAATCACTGCCGAACAAATTAAACTTACTTTCATCGCTGAAAACTACTAATGACCATTGGTGTTCGGTCCAATTCTTATGTTCTCTGGCGGATTTTAATCTCGCTTGTCTGTGTCGCTTTGCAAGAAGTGGTTTTTTAACTGCACTTCTACCATGAAGATTTTCACTTATAAGCCGACGCCTGATTGTCACATCCGATACATCAATATCTTCAAATTCCTCTTTTAACTCCTTATTTATGGCCACAGCAGATTTTTTTGGATCGACTCTAGCTTTCCTAACGATTGCACTATCCACTCTACGGGTTGTTTTTCGAGGTCTTCCACATTTCATTGCTGGATCTACTGTTCCTCTTTGCAAATACCTCTTAATTATTTTATGAACAGTTTCCCGAGGTATATTTAATGCATTTGCAATATTAATTTGTTTTGTTCCGTTGGTGTACATGGTCACTATTCTTCGCTTGAACTCAGCACTGTAATATTTACACTTCGGCATTTTCAACAAAATCTTAGAAGCAGAAAACTTTAGAATCAACAAATTTTGAGATTAGACTAAAATGAAGAAAATGTTTCCACATTTTTGTTCGGTCAATTTATACATTTTTTACAATATTGTTTTTTTTTAAGACTGATAAATACGTTAATATATTTATTTTTATCTATGTACAGGGTCATTCAAACTCGACGCCCCACCCATTTTATGCGAAAACAGTTGGGCTTAGCAAAATAATTTTTTCACCAGATTAAATAAAAGGACGTAAACTACAATAAATGCTAAAAACGTTGAAATGTGGAAAGCGACGCTCGGCGTCGCGACGCCGACTTTGTTTTTTTTTTCAGAAATGTGAACATTGATACATTCTAAACAAGTTTTGTATAAAAAGTTTTTTGAAATTTCTAATCATTTAAAAGCTACAGGAGAAACAAATATTGACATATTAGGTAGTCTTATGTTAACACATTTACATATTCTAGATAAAGTTAATATTCTAAAAAACAACTTTTTTCTTGACTGATGTTTGTCGCTACGTATAGGAATTAAATTGCATTAAAAATTAGAAAATGTTTCCATACTTTTGTTCGCCACTGTACATACGTGTGCAAAGTAATGGCTGGGTACAGGTACTTTTTAAGAAAATCTTTTAGTTTTGAACAAATATCAATAATCAATTGTTTTTTCTAAGAAACATATTGGGAGTGCAAATTAATTCGGTCCGTTTTTTGGTGTTAAAAAATGCATTTATTTGCAAACAAAATGAATGAACAAATTAATTAAAGTATTGGACATCGCTGGTTATTACTTTTTCCCATCTCTCCTGCAATTTTCGAATTCCATCTCGAAAAAAAGATTCATCTTTTGAAGCGATCCAAGTTTGAAGCCAAGTTTCGATTTCTGCGAGAGTAGTGAACCGGCAACCTGCCATTCATCTGCTGCATTCGTCGAAACGACCAATAATCCGAAGGAGCAATATCCGGAGAATATGGGGGTTGCGGTAAAACATCCCATTTTAAGGTTTCAAAATAATTTTTGACAACTTTAGCGACACGAGGTCGAGCGTCGTCATGAAGAAAAATAACTTTATCATGTCTTTCTTCATATTCCGGCCTTTTTCCTCGCAATGCACGGCTCAAACGAATTAATTGGAGTCGATACCGATCGCCCCTAAGGGAATCGCCAGGTTGCAGTAGCTCATAGTTAGCAACTCCCCTTTGATCCCACCAGATACACAGCATGATCTCCGAACCATGGATGTTTGGTTTTGGTGTTGATGTTGAGGTGGATGGCAACGATTGTCCGGGCTTAGCATAGTATTTTTTCTATTTGGGGTTGTCGTGGAATATCCACTTTTCGTCCCCCGTTACTATCCTATGCAAGAAACCTTTTCTTCGTTTCCTTCGAAGAAGTTGGTCACAAGTGAATGATCTCCTTTCAATGTCTCTCGGTTTGAGTTCATAAGGCACCCAATTACCTTGTTTCTGAATCATGCCCATGGCCTCAAATCGTACAGAAACGGCTTGTTGGGTTACTCCCAATGATTCTGCAAGCCCCTCTTGCGTTTGACTTTCATCTTCATCAAGTAATGTCTCTAGATCTGCGTCTTCGAACTTCTTTGGCTGTCCCGAACGGGGCCAGTCTTCAACACTAAAATCTCCATCCTTGAAACGTCGAAACCATTCCCTACATGATTTATCGGCTGGAGCAGTGTCACCATAAACTTCCACAAGCATTCGATGGGCTTCAGCTGCGCTTTTCTTCCAATTATAGCAGAAAAGTAAAACTTCCCGCAAATGCTGCTTCGTTACCGCAAAATTCGACATTTTTAACACAGTAAAAAACACGGTTTTTCTATACACTCCTAGGCGGTATAACCACCTGATATTATTAGCACGTGTCTAAACTTTCTAAAACCACCAAAATCAGTTTTCACTGTGAATTTGTACTTTCAATAAAATTTCACTAATTAGGTAAGTAAAAGCAAAAAAAACTTATAACGGAAAACCCTTATTTAGATTAAAAAAGAATTTACATGTTTTTGGTCACAAATCAATGTTTAAAAAAAAAAGCACTTTTAACTTAGAGAAAATGCTAGAGAAAGTATTAAAATAAAAAATTAAAGTACTTTAAAAGCAAACTAATATCAATAGTTTGTATTGTGCCCTTTTTGAGCAGTAATAGTCGAACATCCTCTCGGCATTGAATCGACTAAGCTTTAACACTTCTCAAATGGAATTACACACCAAATGTCCTGGACAATTTTCCACCGACCTTAATTAATGGTTGGTTTTCCTGCAGACATTTCTTTTTTAACACGTGTCCATAAATGCTCAATACGGTCAAGGTCCGGAGATTAGGCAGGACCAATCAAAACCTCAACCCCATTGTCGGCAAACCGTGCCCTTGCCCTCCTGTTCGTGTGTTTAGGGTCATTATTCTGCATAAAGGTCCATCTGATGGGCACTTTGTCATTGGCATCAAGAAATGTTACATTTTCCAGGATATCCACATAGACAACTTGGTCCGTGATCCCCTCAATACGATGTATCGGATCTACATCTCAGTACGACACATTATGGGAGCCCCGTACCATGTTTTATGACTTTAATGGTCTACTTTGGTTGATATTCAGATTGTGGCGATCTTCTAAGATGTTGTTTCTGCCCGGAACAACTAAAAGAATCAATTGTTGATTCATCTGATCAAGAATTTTCCTTCATCGAGACGGGGGCCAAGAGACATGTTCTCTAGCAAATTTTAAGCGGTTGAAGATTTGTTTGTCAGTTTAGGAACCTTCCATTGGGCGGCTCCCATGTAAATTTGCTTCAATTAATCATCTCCGTGTTGCAGAAGTGCTTACGTTAACTCTAATTCGTGTTTTTACTTGAGTAGATGTTCAGAGAGGGACACTTACCCCACTCTCTGTATTCATCTACCATCTACCAACATAGTTGTTTTTCTACCACGTATTTCCATTTTTCGTACAAATTTTACGGCATTGCTGATTATTTTGCTGGGACATTTTAACGCATTTTGAACACACAAAGTGCATGTTTTGACTAAAAATCATCAATTTACAGTTCGATCTTACTATTTATGTCAAATGAAAACTTTAATATGTTTAATTAACTACAAAATGAAATTGCGTAGCATCTTAATGCGTGCGACAATCAACACCGCTGTTTCTTTGCACAGGTATGTAAGTGTGAGATTTCTAATCCATTTATGACCATTAAGAAGCAATAACTGCGTTAATAATCGACCTGTAAAACTGTTCTTAGCGTCGCTATTCTTTTGCACACGACTGTGTGTCCGGAAGCCTTGGTATGTCGTTGGTCGGAAGTCGGCGATTTTGTTTAATTTAACTTTTTTTTTTAATGCACATATTTTTATATCCTTAATGCAAAGAGTGATCATTGACAGAAACCTCAGGTGAGCATTGAAATATCACAGGCATGTCTTGGATACACTCAGCTGTTACATCTGCGACCAATGTCAGATGTTTGATGGTAAACCAACGCTTCGCATTCACGGTTCACCTGCTCTATCGCTAGTTTTTTCAATGCTCGTTATATTCACTATGGTTTCCCGCATACCACTGAGGCACCCACTCAACTTGCCTCAAACCCACTTCGCACAAACCAACAATTCCGAAAATAAAATTAACGGTACATTTATTCTCAAATAAACCATAGCTTTGCAGCAAGCTTATATCTGAAATATCTTATTTGAAATCACAAAGGTCAAATACTGCAAAATTTGAAACAGTTCTCAAGGCTAGCAACCCATAACGTGAAATACGTTGGCCTAGGTCCTGGTCTCACGAAGAGAATTATTAAACATCTAGGCTAGCCTAGGCCGACCTGTCTTTGATTTTATCGAATCACCGCCATATCTGGTTCGAGAAACGAGATGTTTAAATCTTAATTTGCATATTTGAATCCCGAGGACCAATGGTTACTTACCAGTATTTTTTGGCGTCGAAGACGGACTGGCGTCTACTAATGCTAACTGCAAATGTTTATGCGCCAAATGGTATTCGTGAGTTACTTTGAACATGAAACCCAGTCTGAGATGGACTTCATTGGCTCTTTGGAAACCTGGCGCCACGTATAACAGCTGTTGGAAGGCTTTAACAGACCTGGAAAAAAGATTTTATTGTATATTAAGCAGGCAAGTTTGAGTCGGTTTGTTGATCTTATACGTGGGAATTACCAGCCCAACGTGCAACGGCGGCCATAGAATTAAGGAGGGCATATACAGGGTGTTTCCTAAGTACGGTACATAACTTCGGGAGCGTATTCTACAGCTAAAATAAGGTAATTTTGTTATATAAACTGTATCCCAAAAATGCTTCGTTGCGGAAATACAGGGTGTGAAAATTTCTTTAAAAATTACAATTTCCGAAACTACTTGAGACATTTTAATGAAATTTTGCAGGATTTGAGAGTTAGCAACGGTGCGTATTTTACGTCAAAAACAGTGGCTGTTGCGTAACCAGTGGCGTGCGGGCAGGATGATTGCTGGATATTTTAAAGGAAAAATGTGGTGCGCCACTGTTCTTTTCCAATATTTTGTTCCTTTTTTAATTATATGTTCCATTTGGAAGAAAAAATGTCTCTTAACTTTTTTTCGTAGGACGCACCGTTTTCGAGTAAATAACATTGTAGCTAAATTTTTTCATTCTTTTTTATTATTTTTAAAAGAAATACTTGCATGAAGATATGAATTTTTTTGTTGTGTACTTGCCTGTTTCATTAAAATTTCTAAAGTAGTTTCGGAAATATTTTAAAAATTGTAATTTTTTAAAGAAATTTTCACACCCTGTATTTCCGCAACGAAGCATTTTTGGGATATAGTTTACATAACAAAATTACCTTTATTTTAGCTGTAGAATACGCTCCCAAAATTACGTGCCGTACTCAGGAAACATCCTGTATATAAAAAAATAATTTCTTAAAGCAAATTTTTTTAAATTATAATAGTTTTTTTGACGCTCCTATTAAATTATAGGAAAAGTCAATAATCGACGTTTTAAGAAAAAAAAGTTCATTAAAAATTACAAAACCCCTCAGACATACAATTAAGAACAATATGTAAACATATAATAATAAAAACTTAAAATAACTAGTAACGATTTGGGTAGCTTTTACTCTTCTCCAGTTCCAAACTGCGATTGGACATACTTGATTAGGGCCCGAAAACATTCCTTGGGAGTAAAGTACCACACCCGTTTAACAGCTTTGAATAGAATATTTTTGATATTTTGTTATCTCAAAGCTTTCTTTTACATCGTCCCACCAATTTTCAATCAGATTAAGATCCGAATTACTGGTAGGCAATTTTGAAGACATATGTCTGGTCGAACCAAGAAGGAAAACTAGTTTCCGTATACTTCAGATCATTGTCTTGCTGAAACTATCAAATCACTGGCAAGTTCTCTTCGGTATTCGGTAGCATTATAGTCACTATAATATTCTGGTATTGGCGCTGGTGCATAATCCTCTCAATTTTATGAACTGGGCCTATCCCAGACAAGGAAAACGAATTGATCCATCTCCACGTTTCAGTGTAATTCTGGCGTATTTAGGATGGTATTCCTGGTTTGAAGGATGCCGCACATACTGTGTCCAATCCGATCCTATCCAATGGACTTTTGTTTCATCGGACTAAAGAACGTACTTTCACTGGGACAAGGCTTGATGGTTCTCAACAAACTGTGTTTAAGATATGCGATTTTTTTGCAAGCAGCAGCTTTTTACTCGTAACTCGTCCATGCAAATTTAAATGGAAAACACAGAGTTTTTATTTTTACAATTTTCCGGATATCAACCACTGTCATTGTAGAATTTCGCCGAGAGAGTTTTATAATTCGTCTACCTGTGCCGGAACTCGATTTTCGAGAATTATTTTTTGTGATAAGTTTCGTATAATTCCATGTTTTTTCAAATACTTAATCGCATGAAAAAACAGTCCTTTAGAGCATTTTAACTTCGTTGTAGTAGTCTTATACGATTTCCCGGAAGACTTCAAATTAATAGTAATTAATCCTCCAAGTTCTGGTGGGCAACTTTTTAATTTTTCCATTGTTTTGTACGTGTAATTTTTTCTCAAAATCTAAATCTTATAAGAACTTTCACAAACCATCACCAATAAATATGCTAAACTGACAAATCAACAGCGTTCTTAATTTAGTGCCCGCTCTTTCAGTACTTGACATGCGCTGTTGATTCAGAGTTTTTTCATAAAACATGGGGATCCCCTAACTTTTCAATAAATAGCTTCCAGATTCCCATAAACATTTTGGAAACATAGATCCTTACAATAATGCCAGATTTTCTCTATACTACTCTATATATTCAAAATTCAATAAAATAAGTAGGTGTTCTTAATTTTGTAGCCATCACTCTATGACCCATGTTATTTAATTGGATAAAAGTTTGAGGCTCTCAATGCAGTGTTTTTCAAAAAAGTTATAAAATCAATGTTACGTTTTTTTACAAAGAAATTTGCTTTTTCCTTATTATTATTGCGTTCTTTTTGCAATTCTAGACATTTTTCATGCAGATAGCACAATCCAATTTTCAACTCTTTTGGAAAAGTTCAGTTTTCGTCATCTTTGGCGTCACTATGATTTCTAAACAGTATCTGTTACAGTGACAAAATAAGTACTACGTAAGGAAAAATCGAAGAAACAATGTAAGCGTTATGAAGAGCGGTAACAAATGTCAAGTAAAAGTAAAAAACAGTACAAAATGATCTTTTACACAAGGCAGTTCTGTGTCTAAAGATGATATAATTATGAGACCTAGTTGCGAGATTATGCCTGTGATTTGCTTCAAGTAGAGCATCATAAAGGTGACAACGTTAAGACAATTTATCAATTGTCACGATCAAGATAATTATCACTCAAAGGTACCGAAGCGGTAAAAATTTTTCCAATAAACATTTCATGGATTACCTATAGATGGGAGTTATTTGGTCATATTTCCGAACTCTAATGGAAAAGCTCGGGCAAGCGTTAACCACTATTTGCAGAACAATTAAGGCGCCTGGACACGAGGTGGCCAGTACAGAATATTGTCATGAGCAATAGTGGAAAACACAAGCGATATGCACAATTTCGTCCTGAGGCCTTTACTTAGGTAAGCTTTGTAAAAGGATATGTTGGGTTATGAGGATTAAAGAAAACACACTAATTCTTTATGATTTTCTATTTTCTGATATGCGCGGTCCGATAGAGTTTAAGAGTGTCTTCTTATATCAGGACGTAGAAAAGGAATGAATTGAATAATTAAGCATCGCTCTAAAAACACATACGTCGAACCTGTGTGTTTACATATCATCCCAAAAAGTCTAGACCAAACACATCTATCGAATAGTTTATGTGTCTGATGGAAGTCATACCTTCATTAATTTTGCCTTATGAAAGAAAGCATTATCCAACACTCCCCCTCAAAATTTATGTCCCGATAAACTTAAGACACATCAACTTATGGACTCGCAAAAGCCTGGGGAGAATACAAAAATGATCCAACATTTGTTGCTAAGGATTAGGGAAACCCAGAAAAACCTAATCAGATCATTTAATCGATTTTAAATAGCCAATATCAACTATATAACTATATTACAAAAAAACTTCAAATAATCAACACTTAGACTGTTTATTCAACACCCATGGAGTCCCTTAGTTCCATGAATTTAGGTGATGGCAACGGTTTTGTCAACAAATCGGCTACTTGATTATCTGTGGAAATATATATTAATTTTATTGTTTTTTTTTCAACTTGTTCTCTGGTAAAGTGATACTTAATATCTATATGTTTAGACCTTTTGTGACTTGTTGGATTATTTGCTATACTTATACAGCTAAGATTGTCCTCATAAATTATAATTGGTTCTGAAATATCTAGCTTGATAGAAATTGCAAAGGATTTTAGCCAAAGAGCTTCTTTTACGGCTTCAAATAGTGCCATGTATTCGGCCTCAGTAGATGATGCTGCTACTGAATTTTGTCTTTTTGTATTCCAGCAGATTACATTGGTTTCAAATAATTTAAATATATATCCAGTAGTACTTTTTCTGTTATCTAAACTGCCTCCCCAATCTGAGTCGGCATAACCAGATAAAATATGTTTATATTCATCTCGTTTATAGGTAAGTTTAACATCGATTGTCCCTTTGATATATCGCAGTACCCTTTTTAGATTAATCCACAGCTCTTTATTATTTTTATTAACGTATCTACTTAAAATATTTACAGCTGTACTTAAATCAGGTCTAGTACATACCATAACATACATTAAACAACCAACTAGGTTTCTGCAGGGACTATCATATTTCTCATTGGAATTGAGAGCTTCATAGTTTAAGTTAACTTGAAGAGGGGTACTTACAGGTTTACAGTCATACATGTTAAACTTATTTAAAACGTTTTTAAGGTAAGAAGTCTGGCTCAAAGTTATTTTATTATCGGTTCTATCAATTTTTATCCCTACAAAAAATTTAATTTCCTTTAAGTCAACCATTTTGAATTTAGTCATCAGATAGTTTTTGAATTTAATCATTGATTCATTATTGCCGGTAATTATGACCACATCGTCGACATACAGCAACACATAGATATTTTCTGTAATGTTGCCTTTATCCATAATGTAAAGACAACGTTCAACTGGTGAATTTTGGAAACCACAATGATGAATGGCCTGCTCAAATGTTTCAAACCAGCATTTTGCTGCTTGTTTCAAACCGTACAAAGCTTTATTTAGTTTACATACTACATTTTTATTGCTTTCTATTCCTTCGGGCACTTTCATGAAAATTTCTTCATTCAATTTTCCATTTAGGAATGCTGTCTTTACGTCCATATGATGTATTAATAGATTATACTGATTTGCAAGAGACAACATGAATCTAAAACTTGAAATTCTTGCAACTGGCGCAAAAACTTCATCATAATCTATTAGATATTTTTGACTGAAACCCCGAGCAACTAATCGAGCTTTGTACTTTGATGGGTTACCAAACTCATCGTTTTTAATTGTAAATATCCACTTACAATCAACTATATTTTTATTTTCAGGTGTTGGCACTAAAGTCCATGTTTCATTAATTTTAAGTGAATCAATTTCATCTCTGATTGCTTGTTCCCAATAAACCCTGTCACTTCTTTCCTTAATCTCCTGATATGAACTAGGAACTTGGCATAGATAAACTTGCGCACATAATAAATAATTTTTGTCAACAGATTCTTCATCATATGACACAGGATGAATAGACTTAAGTCTTTCACTCCTTCTGAGTTCGCAAGACTCATTGTTATTACCCTTATTAAGACTTTTATCAACCGCCACCTGCGGTTCCTTAGACTTGCTGTCTAATTTTCCCTTTTTACTAGAACTAAATTCCAGTACATCTGATTTATTGTATGTATCAGATTTCAGAGACTCTACTGATGTTTCTAACCCATCATCAGTTTCAAACCTGGAGTTTTCAATATCAACCCCTTTAGACCCTGTCTTCACTGGTCTAGATACCAAAAAATTAGTTTCATCTACTATTACGTCCCGAACTGTTGCAAACTTTTCAGTTCTCACATCCCACACTCTATAACCGTTTGATTCGTACCCTAATAAAATTCCTTTCCAAGATTTATCATCAAATTTTGTTTTTAATATCTTATTATGAACAAAAACTGTCGAACCAAACACCCTTAAATATTTTAACTGTGGCTTCTTGCCATGCCATTTTTCATATGGTGTTTTGGCTTCTTTAAGTGCTTTAGTCGGTGATATATTAATTAGGTAGGTAGCTGTTAAAACGGCTTCTCCCCAAAACACTTTTTCTAATTGAGCAGTGTTCATCAGAGCTCGCCCCTTTTCAGCTATCGTCCTATTCATTCTTTCAGATACGCCATTTAACTGTGGAGTTCTTGGGACTGTTAAATGATAAGAAATACCTTTTTGAACACAAAATTCTTTCATTTCATTTGACAGGTACTCCCTACCATTATCGCAATATAAGTGCACTAATTTTAAATTGAAATGAGATTCGCTCTTTGAAACGAAATCTTGAAACATAGCAAAAACTTCAGATTTGTATGCCATCAGATAAATTACACAATAGTGAGTATATTCATCTATGAACGTAACATAATAGTTTTTGCCATTTAATGTGGAGGGTGTTATTGGCCCACAAACATCGGAGTGCACAACAAATAATGGACGATTTATGTGTTTCTTGTCTTTTGCCCTCTTAAAAGGTAACCGTGTTTGTTTACCTTTTATACAGGCCTCACATATATCGTCATCGGGTACCACATTTAATATACTATTTGTGTCCTCAAACATTTGTTTACTTTTTAGTTCATTAAACTTAAATTTACCAATATGACCTAACCTTTGATGCCATAATTTATAGAATTCTTTATTTCTTACACAGTTTATTTCTTTATTAAAAGTCTCAGAGTTTGAGGACACAACAAAAACTACAATAAATAGATTATTCAATACTTTACCCCTTAATATCAGTTTGCCATTCTTGTATATTTCAACTCCTTGCTGATTGAAGACAACTGTCATTCCGGCGTTTTGCATTTTAGACACTGATAACAGATTGTGAGGTGCTTCTGGACAATATAAAACGTCTTCCAGAATTCCTTCAATTCCCATATTACTGATGACGTTAACAGTTCCTCTTTTTGTAGCTTTTATGTAAGATCCGGCTTTTGCTACCGATATTTTTATTGGAGTCATCAAATCAGAGGAACTGGAAAATAAATCGCTCCTGTTGATAATATGGTCTGAAGCTCCCGAATCTACAAGAAATGAAATCTTGTTTTCGTCATGTGGCGATCCATGGTTTCCCGTCATAAATGCAAAACCACCGTGAGATTTTGTTGAGGCATCCAATTGGACTGATTGTATTGTCCTTTGTTTATTAATAGCTTCCTGATGTTGGATATGCCTCTTATAGTGGTAACAATCCTTTTTAATGTGGCCAACTCTTCCACACTGATAACACTTTAGTCTTTTTGCATTTTGATGTTTGTTTGGAAATTTTGTTTTGTATGTTTCAGTGCGAAAATATTTTGTTTTCTTTTGTTCTTTGCTGTTTTTCTTTTCAGCATGTAATATCTTCGCACTGGTATCGGCACTTTGCTGTTTTATCTTTATTTCTTGGTCAAGTAATCTAGTTTTAACAAATGCTAAGGTAAGATTTTCTTCTGATAAAGTCTCTATTGCTGTAATCACGCCGTCATATGATGTGGGTAATGTAATGAGCAAATGTGATACTTTATCACTTTCTTCCAGTTTTGCTCCAGCAGCCAGTAATTCCGTAATTAAATCGTCAAAGATCGAAAAGTGCTTGATTAACGGAATGTCTGCATTTAGTTTTAAACTTAGTAACCTTTTTCGGAGAGTAAGTTGAGTGGCAACGCTTTTTCGAGCATAAATTGCATCTAGGCTCTGTATTATTTCTCTTGCAGTTTTTGTAGGTTGAGCAAAACTGAGGAAAGAGTCAGATAAAAATTCAACAATAGTACCTCTTGCAGTTAGGTTAGCCTCGTTCCAGTCCTCAGTAGGTTCTTCTGGGAGTTCTTCGTCGATAACACTAATCACATCAAGCTCAGTTAATAATTCACGTATTCTGAATTTCCAGACACTGTATCGGTCTCCGTCAAAGGCTTTTATGTTACGTTTCACTTTAAAGTTTTGCATCGTTCTTATTATTAGTCACTGAACTGCACACAATTATTAAAACACCTGTTTATAAGTTCTTCCACTTTTTATTAAAAAAAATTTTCTGCGTTATATCTGGGCCCATAACCTGTTGGGTTATGAGGATTAAAGAAAACACACTAATTCTTTATGATTTTCTATTTTCTGATATGCGCGGTCCGATAGAGTTTAAGAGTGTCTTCTTATATCAGGACGTAGAAAAGGAATGAATTGAATAATTAAGCATCGCTCTAAAAACACATACGTCGAACCTGTGTGTTTACATATCATCCCAAAAAGTCTAGACCAAACACATCTATCGAATAGTTTATGTGTCTGATGGAAGTCATACCTTCATTAATTTTGCCTTATGAAAGAAAGCATTATCCAACAGGATAAACCCTAAAGCTTTTCGTACTCGACTTTCTAAAGATGTTTCTGCAGTTTTGCAAAGTCTCTAATCAGAATCAAAGCAGATGCTCAAATTCTTCCAGATGACAGTACGGTTGATTCCGGTATTAATCAGCAGAATGCTGAAGCGTGTCAGCAAAGCCTGATCCTTACCAAATACAATCAATCGTGTTTTCAACGAATTTAGAACAACTATAGGAAAAAGAAATTGCTTATCATTTGTCACAATCAAAAACCTACGAATATTGTCGTAAAAACTAATATAGCTGAAAATCATTAGGCATATTGATGAGAACAGAAGTGAATCGAGCGAAACTTAATAGGAAACATTTCATGATTAAGGATATGAAAAATTTGTCGTAATCAACTGGTATAAGGCAAAAAGGCTTCCCCCACCCCCGTGCCGACAGGATGTGATTTTGGCCCGTTGTGGTGGTATTGTGCCAGTGTGTGAGTGGGTCGTGGCAATTATGTGAATAAGAAAAAATACTTCTCTAATAGTTTATTCATGAGTTTTCTCCAAATCAAGATAATTTTCAAATTGGATTCGTCAGTGTTCCCGTTATTCGATTTTATTGGTTTTATCACATTTAGAACGTTCACTTCATTGACCTTTTTGAACTAAAAGCGGGGAATATACACACTAAGAGAATTACTTCTATAATAGTCCAAAAACTAATTGTTGCTGGAAATAATGTCGTCATGACAAATGTTATTAATGAAATGAAAATTGCAACTTAAAAATTTCAGCATCGATCGCAACATCATCCCAAAGCTAATACAGAGTGTTCCAGATTTTATCCAGACTATTTCTGACTAACCTGTGAGCAAGGAAGGCCTTTTCTCATATCTAATTGATTAAGTCATCAATTTCGTAATCGTTTAAACTCCTCCCAACGACCCACAGATTTAGTTTTAGCTTTTGTAAACTTTTCAGGAATTCCCGGTACAGGAGCTATAGCGAATCGAGAAGTTTTGTAAGATGCAGGCTTATTATACAGTTAAATGAGATACCATCCAATTGCATTGTACTCGCAGGAGCTGGTATAGTACACCACTTCATTAAAAAGTGTAAATATTTTCCCTGTATGAAATAAATAGTTAATTTTATTTAAATATATGTATTACGGTCTACATTTACAAGCCGTAGGGGCTAAATATTCGGACGATATATGAAATATTCCAAAAACGAAGTGTCCTACTAGCTAAGTTTTTGTTTGTTTCGCCGATGCAAATATCAATTCAGGCACTATTTATTTATCATATACAGGGTGTCTCGTAAGTCAACGGTATCCCTTGAAGGGCTGAAAGGCCAACTCAACACAAATGTACACTGACTTTCAAAAAAACCGCAACACCAAGAAGAACACATCGTACACGTTTGAAATTCTGGCATCACGTTGGGTCGGGTAATGGATAAAAACGATCAAAATATCAAAAGAAAGTTATTGTGAATAAGTGAAAAAATTTAATAATAATTTAATAATGGGTGGTATCTCCTCTTAAATTAATACATTCCTGTAGGCGACGTGGCATGCTTAAAATTAAATTCTCAATATCTTCCTGTGGTATTGTATCCCAGGCAATCTGCACCTGCTCGCGGAGTTCATCTACGGTCTCTGGAGGGCGAGCTAAACGTTGAAGTCTCCGACCCATTATATCCCATACATGCTCTATTGGGGACAAATCTGGAGACCGAGCTGGCCAAGGCAAAGTATCCAAATTTTCAGCTTCCAAATACCTCAAAGTATCGTTGGCTACATGTGGTCGCGCATTATCCTGTTGAAATGTGCTTCCAGGATGGTCGTGCATGTATGGTACAAGACTCGGTTCTAAGACACTATTAATGTACCTCTGAGCATTTAATCTATCATAAATGAAAACAAGAGGAGACCGACTACCATACTGGATGGCACCACAAACCATGACACCCGGTGTTAAACTAGAATGACGCCTTTCCAAAAAGTCCAAATTTAATCGCTCTCCTCTGCGCCTTCTAGCATGTAACCGTCCATCAGATCGCCATAAACAAAATCGGCTCTCATCACTGAACACGATTCTTCTCCACTCATCCACCCATTGCACTCTCAGACGACACCACTCCAGTCGGGCCACCCTGTGATTTCGTGATAATGGAAGCCGACCCATAGGACGATATGAATTTAGTCCAAAACTTCTAATTCTGGGATCATCGTACTAAGGGAGACCCTTCGATTTAGGGTGGCTACCCTTTTTTTTCCGAGGAGGGGGAATCTTCTTAAGACACCCGGTCTGGTCGTCAGCCGGGTAGTGTGGGATTCGACCGACCACTACGTCGGCCACCTACCCACTAAACCCACCTCCCCTCTTCTGCCCCGGGACTACCTCGTGGTATTACTTCAGGGCTTATTTTTCACCGGACTAGGTACGGACACGATCCCGCACCCCATTCTTCTTTCTCTCATTTTCTCTTGCAATCTTGGCCCTCAAGATCTTCTCTATCAGGCCCTCGAATGCCATCCATTTCCCCTTGCTATCCACTAGCTCATTCCCTATCGCGCTTCAGTTCAGGTCGAGTCCCCTCCCCCTTGCCTCCGCACGATAGTCCTCCCATTCTGGACACATCCACAGCGTGTGCTCCGGAGTGTCCTCTCTTTCGCCACAAAACCAACATTCC
Organism: Euwallacea fornicatus; assembly: GCF_040115645.1. Lineage (NCBI taxonomy): Eukaryota > Metazoa > Arthropoda > Insecta > Coleoptera > Curculionidae > Euwallacea > Euwallacea fornicatus. The sequence goes on from NC_089573.1 coordinate 2,360,709, forward strand.
GCACTCCTTTCCACTCGTATCCACTTCAGGTATTTCCCAAACACGCCGTGTCCGGTGAACACCTGAGCCAACATATACCCACTTTTCGTCCATTCGCACTCGTACCAATCACGGATCCGGGGTATGAAGGTCTTTGCCCAATCCTCATACTTCTCCCATTCCTGCTCCCACTCGTTCATTACCCATTCCTTCATCCCACTTCTGCCTTCCCACATCATACTTCTCTCCGTCACTCTAATTCGCACCGGAGGTATTTTGGCCAAAGGGTGGCTGCCCAGTCAGCACCAAGAGACGGAATTGTTTCAAACGGGGCGCCGGTCGCTGAACGACGAAGTCGCCGGTCTTCGCGTCGGTTCGTCATTCTTGGACGGCCACTACCACGATGACGATTTACTGACCCTTCGTTAGACCAATCTCTCCAAGCTCTTAGCACTGTCGATGCGTTTCGATCCAATCTACGTGCAATTTCGCGGCAAGGTATACCTGCCTCATGCATACCAACAATTCTTCCCCCTTCAAAGGAAGTTAACTGCCGATAAACTGCATTTTGGCGTACACGAGGCATTTGGCACTACCACACATTCAACATGGTACTAACAACAGTACCTTTATCGCTATCCGCCTGTCAAAAAATTTGCAAAAAGAACGATCGTCACAGATGAAAAAGTAAAGAAAAACTTCATATCGCATTAAAATACGAACTTGAAATTTTTATCATTTTTTTCTCTTTGCAAGTCTAAAATCATACCAAAATTTCAAATACATACAGTGCGTTCTTCTTGGTGTTGCGGTTTTTTTTAAAGTCAGTGTATTTAGCTAAATCTGCCTTAGTCCGGAAGTTTATGCTTGATATACAGGGTGTCAAAAGTGAAAAAATAAATCACATTTTCTCTAATACGTCTCCACTATTTCGAACTAATTTCACAAAATTTTGAATTCAGGAACTTTTTAAGATGATAAATTCATAATTATCAAATATTATTGTTATTATTTTTGTTATATTATTAGTGCCTGCGTCCATCTGGATGGCAAGCAATTTAAGCATTTTATTTTACTTTTATTTAGTGTTAAATAAATACCGTTCATTTGTTAGTAACAAATATTTCATTTGAGTTTCTAATTATTTAAACAATATGACGATGAGCTTTTTGTACAGCAAATTTACAATACATTTACTAATAAGTAAAACAGCAACAATTATTTAAAAATTAATATTCAATAAATTTGCATGCATCATCAGCTTTAGATGCCCTTTTCTCGGAAACCGTTTTTTCTAGGCACTTCAATAGGGTTTATCTTTTTTAAGTAAGAAAGGTGACAGAAAATATATATCTAGTCCAAAATGACAGTCACCGGGGCACAAAAAAGTTTTCGCAGTTTAAATAAACTCTAATAGCTCCTTGTAGTGCCCTTTAGAAGATACACCGAAATCGTCGATAAATTTAAGTTTATCATCTGAAGAAAGTCCCAAATACCAAAATTAGTGTGATACTAGTTCGAAGTAGTAGACATACTACAGAAAATGTGATTTATGTTTTCACCTTTGACACCCTATATCTCGATTGTTGTACACTTTTGAACTAAAGCAAGTTTAATTAAATCGACTTATTTTCGATTGGCCTATCCACCCCCCAAGGAATACCGTTGACTTACGGGCCACCCTGTAATGCGACAATAAAAAATTGCTTTGTTTTTTACCAATTAAAAAAAAAGCAATACAATTTTAAGAATCTAACGAATTTGTTGGTAAATAAATATTCGAATAACAGTGTTTATTCCATTTTGAGGAAGCGTTAAGTACACAATAATTGGCAAATTTGATGTACCTTTTGTCAATACCTGTCAGTTTAGGTTTAATCTGTCATATTTTTGACATGAAGTCGTAACATTGTCGTGCCATGCGCGTGGCGTTGGAACAAACACAAAATTCCGACAAATGACAATTTGACAACATAGCAATGGCAAATCAATGTAAAAAATTGCAAATGATTTGAATATTGGTAAATCAACAATCAAATGTATCACAAAAAAGAATGGTGAGAAAACTAGTGTTGACGTTCGTGGGAAAGTTTCAGGCCGATCACGTAGAATCACCGAAAAAAGATGTCGTGAACTGATGAAAATTTTGCAGAACCAAGAGACGGAGTACTTTACGCAGAGCCGTACTTAAATACGTCAGGGGACTGCTGTAGGACATGATTGCGCAAGCCTAGTTACTGTTTTTATTAAGTAACGCAATGTAAAATAAATCAAATAATGGTCTTATTTCCGTCTTTTTTTAAGCCAAAAGAAAAACCATTATTAACAACCATTCAAAATAAAAAACGCTTAGATTGGGCAAAATCGAATATATCTTGGTCTGCAAAAAGAGGGAGTAAAGTGATATTTAGCAAGGAAAGTAAATATGATGTCTGCGTAGGGGATTTCCACAAGAGAGTAATTCGGATAAAATCAGAAGCATTCCGTAAAGACTGCCTCAAGCGGACCGTAAAGTTTCTCCAGTGCGTTATGATATCGGAATGTATGAGTAACAGAAGTGTTGGGAAATTTGAATTCATTGATGGCACTGTAAATGCGAAAAAGTATCAATTAATTTTACCGAGAAACCTGATTCCAACTGCAGAACAGAATTTTCCAAATAGAAATTTCATATTCAAATTCGGTCGAAAACGACGAAGGGGTGTGGGGATAATAACGTTAGAGTATGTCGTGGCCTTCAAGTAGTCCTGATATGAATGTTGTTGAAAGTTTGTGGCATAAAGTGACACAGTCATTGCGTAATGATGTCCAGCGCACAATCCCAACCTAAAGGGAAAATGAACTGAAATATTAATTTCTTTTACACCCGAATTTTGCAAAAATTTAGTAGATTCGAAGCCAAGAAGGATACACGCCGCCCTTCCGTCAAAGGGTGATGTTACATCATACAAATGTTTATTTTTAATTTAAACATTTAAGTGCGTCGGAACGTCATTTGTTAGGACCCGCACGGTATGTCCCCGCATGGGGCGATCAGGAGGAGAAAGTTCGAGATTTTTCATTTCGGAAGAAAAATGTGCTCTTCATGAAAGTTTTTCTTTTTACTAGAACAATTGAGTCAGTTCTCACCGTTTAAATTTTCCTTTTCGTTGCAGAGACGTCAAGAAGAGAGAGAGAGAGAGAGAGTATCGAATAATAGGTCCGTTTCGATGAAAATTTTGCTAAGGCCCAAAAATTAATTCTCGTTTTTCTAGAAACCGTAATCAAGACTTTTGTATATTAAGTTTTCATTACAATAATTCCACAAAAGAGAAAAATTTGCAAATAAAAAGTCCATAAAATTCAATATAATCTTACAAAAACTCTTTATTCAGAAAAAAATTCTAATAGTAATGGAAAATCTTGAATACAGGTAACGTAGCCGCCATTATTAGAGAGCATAAAGAAAATTAATACAACTTTTTTGTTTAAGGACTTTTAATAAATGATACGGCATTGACCGAATCAATTTTCCTGTTAGGTCAGTCGATGTTTGTAACTATTCTTCAGAGATAACCATTTTTAAATTCGTTTTATCGTGAAATATATGTTTCCAAATGGAGTTTTCCAAATAATCCCATAAATGTTCTATAGAGTTTAGGTTGGGACTTTGACGGTGTTTCTAATAGATGGAAATAAAAAATGCCTCTCAATTCTAATTTATCTGCATCTAGATTTGAATTTTTTTTTTTAACGTTCAGATACACTATTATGTTCATAATTTCATCAATTATCACTAAAGTGCCTATACCTGAAGTAGACATGCAACCCCAGACCATTAATCCGCCTCATCCATGCTAAAGAATTTTGGAATTTTATTTTTCTGATTTAACGCCTCTCCTGCCTTTCTCTACACTGTTCTACGTCCACTTAGTCCAAAAAATGGTGAACTTACTTTAATCGGGCCAAACGTGTTTTTCTCAAAATTCTAGCTTAATCATCCTGTATTTTTCAGCAAATTCAAAACGCTTCTTTTTGTTATTGCCACTAATACAGGACGTTTCAAACTGGATCTTCACCATTCGGACCGTGGAAATTGGAGAAGATACGAAGAAGTTTAAACTGGGGCAAAACTGCGTCATTTAGTGCTTGACCAGATTCCGTTTTCAAAATTTAAATTTTTCGAGTACTTCCGAAGGTAACTAAAAAAAAAACTAAATATAGGAATTTCATTATTACTATTTTAGCGATACTCGACAAGGAAGCTCAAAACCACAAGCACATTTTCAATGCCACCTTTTCTTATCTGCACGATGACGTTTTCAGATTTGTCGTCCAACGTTTCGTCTTTCAGCTACCATCATCAGCTTTATTTTTTCTTCTGAGCGCCACATTGGATTTCTCGACATAAAAATAGTCGGATGGTAAATCTGATAACGTTATGGTTTAGCTAAGAAAAAGTGGCATTAAAAATGTGCTTGTAATATTCGGCTTTTTCGTCAAATAACACTAAAACAAAAAGTGAAATCTCCAATTTTTGGTTTTTTTAGATTATTTTCGGAAACACTGGTAAAATTCAAATTTTGAAAACAGCATTTGACCAAACGCTAAATTACGTAATTTTGCCCCCATTTAAACTTCCTCGCATGTTCTCCAGTTTCCGAGATTCCAATGATGAGGGTTTAATTTGAAATGCCTTATATAGTGTTTTTTTCGGGCATCGCACCCTTTATATCCTCCATAAAGTTATTATCGAATTTCCTCTTCGTTCCAAAGAGCGGCTATAATTTTGATCTGAATTTTGAGGCACTTTTTTGTACTTTTCTTTATTTCATTGAAAATGAATTTTGATATACGGTGCGTTAACTTTTTTGGGCGCACACTTCGTAATTTATTGTTAATTCTGTTTTGGCACTTCAAATAATTCACAGCTTTTTTGATGGCAAAGCAACACCTTCTGACAATTTTTGAAATTTCCATGTAAGACTTTCTTCTTTTTTTAAATGAATAACTCATCACTTACCGTTGCTCAGCTGCATGCTGCTCATGTTTCACGTGACAAAATATACAGTGGTGGTCATTGAAATAGAGCCATTTCAAAAAAATATATTTCTTGGGAAATAAAGTTTTAATATCACACCGAATTAGTGTGATAATTGTATATTGTAAATATGTAATAAGAAAAGAAAAGTTTAACAACAAACTTAATTTTAAAAAACTGCATAAACATAATATTTAACAAATAAATGGAACAAATCGAAAGGAACACTTGGTCATAAAAATAGAGCCAACCAAGATAGAGGCATAATACAGTAATATTTTACATTTTAAAAGTTATGAAATAACCTTTAAACTCTTTTTAAACTCTTAATACTTTGTTGTATGACCGTTATGTTTAATAACTTGGATTAATCTTTTGGGCATAGAGTTTACAAGCCTTTGACACAGATCTAGTGATATTGCTTCCCATTCTGTCTTGATTACCTCCCAAAGTTCATCATTGTTTTTCGTTTTATGCTTGCCAACAGCATTCTTGAGGACAGTCCATATGTTGTCAATAGGATTGAGGTCCGGCGATTGAGAGGGCCAAGTCAATAAATCTACATTATTATCATTTAAAAATGTTTTCGCTCTCCTAGACGTGTGCTTCGGGTCGTTATCTTGCTGATACTTCCACATTAGCGGCATGCTCTCCTCTGCAAAAGGAAACATAATATCCCTAAGAATGGACATATTCATGTCGATCCATGGTTTCTTTGATCCAGTAAATTGGTCCGACACCATACCATGAAAAGGCTCCCCAAAGTTTTATATTACCACCTCCAAATTTAATTGTTTTAATGGTGTGTTTTGGTAATAATTCCTGGTTAGGCGGTCTTCTGACATAGTGTCTCCCATCAGATCCTATCAGATTTATTTTTGTTTCATCGCTCCATAAAATATTGCGCCATTTTTTTATTCCTTCTTCACCATCCCAATTCAAATGGTCTTGGGCAAATTTTAAACGTTGCTTAATGTTCTTAGAGGATAACAGGGGAACTTTTCTTGCTATTCTACCATGTAAATTATCTGTCTGAAGCCTTCTTCGAAGAGTTCTTGTACTTATTTCCTAACCTACACCTGTGGACAAAAGTTTGGAAACCCCGATAAAGATGTTGGTAAATGTCAATTATTCATTTAATCACAAATACGAAAATATGAGACTCGCATCGACAAATTTGTTTATAGCTAAAAAAAAATTAACAATTTAAAAAAAATGCATTTTTATCGCAGGACAAAAGTTTGGAAACTTTACACAAAATCTCTTTAAATTGTTTTAAATGCCATTTTTTTAATTTAATAATTTGTTGCATATTCTTTTGCCTGAATAACTGCAGCACATCTAGAATTCATCGAATCTACTAACTTTTCACAAACGTTAACTGGAACGCGTTCCCACTCACACTTTAATGTATTCCACAAATCTTCCTTATTCGATATGCCACGATCACAAATTTTGCGTTTTAAGTAATCCCATAGATGTTCTATGGGATTTAAATCAGGCGACTGGTTCGGCCACTTTAATTGGGTGACTTCATTTGCTTCCAACGATTGTTTAATGTGTTTAGAAGCATGCTTAGGGTCATTATCCTGTTGGAACCATCATCTTAATGGCACGTTCCATTCGGCGTAAGGAAGCATATGGTTCTGTAAGATACTCCCATAAGAGAAGCGGTCCATTTTATCCATAATTCTTACTAATAGGCCAACACCAGAGCGAGAAAAACATCTCCAAACCATAATATTTCCTCTTCCATGGTTTACTGTTAGCAACTGGAACTTTTTATCGAACCTTTTTTCGACAGGGCGTCTTACATATTCTTTCCCATCATTACCAAACAAATTGAATTTACTTTCATCACTCCGCAATACACAATTCCACTTTTGAATAGACCAAGTAATATATTCTTTAGCGAACGATAAACGGTCCTTCTTATTTTTTTTTTTTGATATAAGTGGTTTTTTAACAGGTCTTCTTCCAAAAAGTCCCATTTCCCTCAGTCGACGTTGGACAGTTTTTATGGACACATTATGAACGTTAGACAGTATTAGTTCTTGATGGATGTCATTGGCGGTCTTACGTGGGTTTGCTTGCGCAATTCTTTTAATAATTCTATCCACGTGAGCACTAGTAGATCTTGGTCTTCCACATCTAGGGCGATCCACAGTTGTTCCTAATCTTCTAGATTTAGAAATTACTTTAGAAATTCTTCCTTTCGGAAGCTGCACAATCTTCGATATTTCTCTATAACTTCTTCCACTTTCTTTTAATTTCACTATTTGCTCTCTAATGGTAATTGGGATTTCGTTCGTTCTTGAGATTTCTGAGGTGTTCAATCTTATACTGATAAAACTAACTGCTTAAAATATTCAAATATTTCCGAACTAAGATAACGTTTCCAAACTTTTGTCCTGTGATAAAAATGAATTTTTTTGAATTGTTTATTATTTCTTAGCTATAAACAAATTCGTCGATGCGAGTCTCATATTTTCGTATTGATGATTAAACAATAAAGAATTGAAAAATGCTTATTGGCAATATTTTCAAGTTATTAAATAAATAATTGACATTTACCAACATCTTTATCGGAGTTTCCAAACTTTTGTCCACAAGGGTAGTTCAGTTTTAATACTGGTAGATGTCTTGAAAGGATCTTTTTTAGAGATCCGAATAATTTGTCTGTCTGTGTGAGCACTTGTTTTTCTTCTAACTCCACGATTTTCCTGTTTTGGTCGTTTTGTTTAAAGCATTTTCAGCCATTTTTTTGAGCACCCGACAAGTCTTGCAATTTCTCTCAGCGATTTTCCCTCTTTCCGTAATGTTAAAATTGTCACCTCTTCCTCTGTCGTGCAATGAACGCCACGGCCCATTTTTATCTAACTTATCTTAAAATATCTCTCATATCTTAAATCTTAAAAAATAAATCGCGGTAATATCTTAAAGAAAACGACACGTTCAACTTTGAATGAACACTAGGTATGATGTATTTTATTTTGCACGTCTCTATGTTAATGACCACACAAATATTTGTTTGTTTCTTTAACGAGTTGAAATTTTTATCGTGTTTATTTATATTTTTTTGTTGCTGTGCATATCTCAAACAATTCCTATTGAACATGCTCAGGAATTATTTAGAGGTTCACCAAAATGTTTCCAAAAAGTTGTAGCGTTGAAATCTACCAAAAGTATCCACTGGCTCTATTTCAATGACCACCACTGTATATTCCCAACTAGATATTATTGCTTTTCTACATGTTAAGGAAAAAATAAGAAAATAATAAATAAGTGCGCCCTTGTTCTCTATTTTCACAAACTATGGGATCTTGGTCGGTTTACCAAGATTTTTACGGAATCAATTTATTATTATTATTAGTATACAAATAGATAATACAATACATCTATTTAGGAAAAATTAACTTTTCATTTCATACAGAGAAAATATTTATACTTTTTAGCGAAATAGTGTACTATACCAAGATCTGCGGATGAGTGTATACCAGTGCACGTAGAAAAGTACCTAAAACTTATCTCACGCAAATTAAACATAAATATTTCATAATCAACACCTTTAAAATCGCATTATACTTTATACTTTTCCTGTTTTGCAGCGGGAAGTAACATTAATGTTAACTCATGTGTAGTTAACTGCAGTGACACGTGTAGGGTCATTAATTATTTGAGTTAACCCGAACAACGCCAAATGAAAAGCAGACAAAAAAGTAGTAACTGGAAGCACAAAGTCATCACTAACACAATTAGAAATGTTTTCTCCTAGTGGTAGGTGCATTGATCCCACGGGAGCTCGTTTTTCACTAATCTCCATACTGTGTTCCAGCGCACTTAGAGATAAATACGTTGATCAACTGACCTACAGTATCGGACAAAATTAGAGCAACTTTTGAAATATTCTTCTAAATTTAAGTTCTCTAAAAAATCATGAAATATTTTATCATAAATATTCAGCTTAAGGTAGTTAGTGTAAAATACATTTGCGACAAAATAAGAGCAACCAATATTTAAATATTTTGTATTTCTGACTTTCCTGTGGTCTTTCAAACAACTAATATCTACGATTATGCCTCGTGGTGTTCACTATTCAGTTGATCTAAAACAAAAAATTATTAGTGCATATTAGAGTGGGAAATCGAAAAAACTTATATCGGAAGTTTTTGGCATAAAAAAAGATGTTTTATCAAAAACCATCAGGAGATTTACTGACCGTGGTGACGTAACGAATTTAAAACGAGGTGGTCGGAAAGGAAAAACGACAGAGAAGTTAGACAGGCGTCTTATAAGGCTAAGTAAAAAAAATCCTGAAATGATTATTGCATAAGCAGGAGAAGTTAGTGTTTCTTCCAGAACAGTTCAACGTCGATTGACAGAACGTGGTTTAAAAGGAAGGAACCCTGCCAAAAAACCACATTTTTCACTAAAAAATGGAGAGGCCAGGATGTTGTTCGCCACCTACCATCGAGATTGAACTCCTCAACAGTGGAAGAAAGTATTATTTTCCGATGAATCCAAGTTTTACATCTATGGAAGTGATGGAGCTCAATGGGTACGTCGCCCAAATGGGCAAAGACTTAATCCAAAGTACGTAAAAACTACCATTAAACACGGAGGAGGACATATTATGGTTTGGGGTTGTTTCTCTGCTTACGGAACTGGTCCACTTTATAGGATTAAGGACAAAATGGATAGATTTAAGTATAATTAAATACTAGAGAATGTTATGTATCCATATGCCGAATGGGAAATGCCCCTTAAGTTTGTCTACCAGCACGACAACGATCCTAAACATACTGCGAAAATAGTAAAAGCTTGGTTCGTGGAGAAGAAAGTCGAGGCAGTGAAATGGCCAGCCCAATCTCCGGACTTAAATCCCATTGAGAACCTTTGGGAGATCATAGATAACAAAATCCGAGGAAAAAATATTACCAATCAGGATAATTTATTTGAAGAAATAGAGAACGCCTGGAAGTCTATCGATCCTGACATCATTTCAAATTTAATTTCTTCAATGCCAAAAAGGTGTGAGCTGGTTCTTCAAAACAAGGGGTATTGGACTAAATATTAATGGTAATACATAAAAAAATGTTCTAAATATACTATTCATTCAAATAATTTTTAAGTTGTTTTAATTTTGTCGCTCCAATGGTGGTGGTAAAAGGTTTTCTTTTTCCTTCTCCTCTAAAATGTGCTTTTTAAAGATTGAGTCTCAGGTGTAAATTATAATAAGCTGTAAACATATTACTGATAATAACAAATCTTATTTTTAAAGAAACAATGTCAATTTAAAATTAAATTTCTAAAGTTGCTCTAATTTTGTCCGATACTGTATATTTTAAAAGTTAATTAACAAAATTATCCTTTAAGAAACTATATTTTATACAGAGTGCTTACTTAAATTGGAATCATATGGGAATTTTTTTTATTATTAATCTTGCGAAAAAAGTTATTTTTCATGAAGAGTTCTGCGCATGGTCTTAAACCTTAAATGAAATAACCGGGTATTACATTTTTGGATTCATATACCACCTTTGTTAAAAATATGAATTTTGTTCAACAAAATTTAATCACTGTTAGTTTCAGTAATGCACATTTATCTTTTGTTTATTAAAACCTCATAACTTTTCATCTCTTACTATGTGTCCATACTAATTGCGCAACTTAAATATGCTGTTAATGCATAGCAATAATGTATATTGCTAATAGGAAAAGACAGTCAATAATATGTGTTACTAAATAGGAATAATTATTTTAGTTTTGAGTAATTGTTAATTAAGTACACATAATTTGTTACGTTTATTTTTTTAAATGTTATTTTTACTTTTATTAGATTAATTCGTTATTGAAAAGTCAACGAAATTTATGAAATTGTAGAGATAGTTGACAGAAAATGGCGATGAAGAACTTTTCAATAAAAAGTAGCAAAAACAAAGTGTACATGGAAACGACATGAATAAAGCAAACACCGGTCAGCATCAAACTATAAAGTAACATTTATTGTACGAGGTAAAAAAAAATATGTATTTGCAGAAATTAACTTTATTTGTGAAATACCATCAAACTTAAATGGGTTTTGGACACGCTCTATGTAATTTTTAAACGATTTGAAAAGACCTTCAATTTCACATATCACTTAAGGTTGTATCTAACAGAATAAAGAAAATACGCGACTGAGAATTTTTAAGTGGTGGCCTCTGCATATCATTATAATACAGGGTGGTATTCAAGTACGTGGCCAAACTTCAAAGGATGTTTCTTCGAGGAAATCTATCGCGAATAATTTATGTACCACACCAATGCTTCATTTCCAAATTGCAAGGCGCCAAAATTTTCTTAAAAATCTTTTATTTCGTACAAATCCTAATAGTCCTTTAGCTGATTTTGTTGAAATTTGTTAGCGTTATTTACGGTTATTTTTGTCATTTATGCCATACACTGACTTTTGAAAACTTCGATATTTTTTCGCATTAAGCACATGGCGATGGCCACCCGGGGCACCAGATTTACATCCGTTAAATTTGTTTCTTTGGGGTAATGTAAAGTCCTCCGTTTATAGAACTCTGGTCATCGCTGAAGAAGAATTAATCCTACGGATACGGGATGCACGTATCTGATAAGATATACGCCGGGACTATTTCAACGCGCTCGCTTATCGATGTTAAGACAAGCTAATGCTTGTATTGCAGTTGAAAGAGGACATTTTCAGCAGCTATTGTAAGTTTCGTGTTAGTTAATGCTAAATGCTTTTTTTTAAATAAAAAAATGCGTACCCTTTGTTTAAGCATAACTCTATTAGGTGTATAAACTAATTCTCGGCCCTTAGGTAAAATTGGTTAAAACACCTCTCTGAATGTACAATTTTTTCTAACTATATAGTCCATTTTGAAGCGCCATCTTTGAGCTATCAAACCACTTAATTTGATGAATCTAACCGCGAAGAACGTTACAAAATAAAATGTCGTCTGACAAGCAGCGCTTAAGGCACTCTCGTCTTGTCACTTTTCAACTTAAAAAAAATGCTGCAGAAGCGCAAGACATGATTTGTTAAGCCTTGGGAGAGAATGCTGTGTCTTATAGTACGCGTAAAAAATGGTTTAAAAAGTTTCGGAATGGAAATTTTGATCATGAAGATGAAATACGCCCCGGTCAACCAAAAAAGGTTAACGATGAAGAGTTGGAGAACTTACTCAATGGAAATCCCTGCCAAACACAAAAAGAGCTTGCTGGTGCACTCGGAGTGACTCGACCAGCTATTTCGATGCGTTTGGAAAAATTAGGAAGGATAGAAAAGGAAGGCCACTGGATACCTCATGATCTTGGCCCGGAAAACAAAAATCGCCGCTGTGAAGTTGCAATGTGTCTACTGACGCGATTCAGAAAAAAAGACTTTTTAAGTAAAATTATTACTGGAGATGAAAAATGGATATTGTATGACAATCCTAAGAGAAAAGAATCGTGCGTTTATCCGGGAGAATCATCAGCAAGTACTGCAAAACCAAACATCCAAGGAAAAAAATTGTTATTGAGTATTTGGTGGGATTCCGAAGGTGTAATTTATTATGAGACACTTAAACCAAGAGAAACTATTACTGCTAATCGTTATCAAGACCAATTAATAAAATTGAGGGATGGTATTGAGGAATAAAGACCTTTTAATGGTAGTGGAACAAGGCAAGTCATTTTGTTGCACGACAACGCGCGACCACATACGGCAAAAGACACCATTGACATCTCCGCGTTGGGCTGGGAAGTTCTCCCTCATGCGGCGCATTCACCAGATCTTGCACCTTCTGATTATTACCTTTTTCGAGCATCACCTGGTTGATGCACACTTTCAATGTCTCGAAAAAGTCCACCAAAAACAATGGAAGATTTTATCCAAGAAAAATCACCATCTTTCTTCCGAGATGGGATTCGAAAATTACCTGATATATGGCAGAAATGCACTGAAAGTAAGGGCAATTATTTTGATGATTAAATTGTAATTCTTTTTTTTATAAATAAAAATCTAAATTGTTAAACAAAGGACGTGAATTAATTTATACACCTAATAATAAAATGTTTGGTAATTATACCATAAACGGTTTTTGCTCCGATCGTTCTGATTTTTGAATATGTTATTCTAAAGGTCATTTTGAACAACTTTTCTAAAGGGACAAGGGCGCGCAAATGCCTCTTTCACACTTTTTTTAGGTTGAACATTTTTCCAAACGGGATCGTGGAGCGAATATGGGTGCTGGGCGGGGTAAGGTAAGGTAACACATTTCCATTTTTCATCCAAATAATCATTTTTGAATTTATGAATTTGACAACATTGCTTGATTCTCCCAGCATTCACGTCTTACAGAAATTTATATATTTATTATTTAAATATTTCATTTAGTTCAGGTTAGTTCGGATCACCTCAGTAAAGGAAATTTATTTCATTTAGTTTCAATTCTTATCAAGCAATATGTTTTTCATTTACTTATTTTGATCAGAATTTATATTTTTTTTCAATTGCGATTGCAATTAAAATAAAATTGTGAAATTTTCGTGTATCTTTCTTGCGCAGGGGCCACGCTAGTATTTTAGTCGATTAAGTGAAGTGCCTTTCGGGATTCACGGAGTGAATTGGAGTGCTGAGCGAGGTAATTATCAACAACGTTTCAGATCTTTACAGCAACAACAAAATATTACATACCCATAGTGAAGCAGTTCACCCCACCCAGCACCCCTATTCGCTCCATGATCCCGTTTGGAAAAATGTTCAACCTAAAAAAAGTGTGAAAGAGGCATTTGCGCGCCCTTGTCCCTTTAGAAAAGTTGTTCAAAATGACCTTTAGAATAACATATTCAAAAATCAGAACGATCGGAGCAAGAACCGTTTACGGTACTGTTACCAAATGTTTTTCATAAATTTTTGGCGTTACCCCTATAGACGTCTCTAGCAAAAGAAGACAATTTCTAGCTTCTGCTACATTAAAAACCCTCACAAAGTTCTGACGGATATTAGTTTACGTCTTATTGTTATTTAGAAGTTTTTTTAATGTGTAACGATAAAAGAAAAGTTTGACACCCCGTGTCTTGAAAACGACGCATTACCGAACTTACGTTTATACGTATAAACTTTTCAACTTAGTAGCATTCAAAAAATCACCCCTTGATGTTTGCCCACGTACTTAAATAATACCCTGTATAAATCACTATCTGGCAAAACGGTGTAGGCCGTATATCCACGGCATCCTTACACGAGGTGGCATATTAGTTTTGATACTTTTACATATGTAAATTAATGAGTCCAGAATGAGAATGCCTCGGAGCCTTAGGTCTTCAGCAAATTTACATATTGAGCATTTTAGGAAACCGAATGGACAATTCACGAAATTTAAAAGAAGCTAGGGAGGAACCACCAGTTGTGATTCAAAATGGGTTATTACAGTGGCATATTGGCATTTTGGATCTTGTGTGTACATTGTGGCGACATAAAGCCAAAATGTCTTTGGAGCGACAGACCCTTGGGAAGGTATAATGCGAGTGGAATGTCAATGGTGGGTGCAATAGTAGCATCTGTTCACTGATGTTGTATTAGAAAATGTTCTATTTTTTAAATGTAATTTCCTGTTACATTACAACTTGCTTGGGAACACGAAGCTTCCGCGTCTTAGTTAAGGCCAGAGATACAGAATTTTATTTGAATTTTCATAATGTACCACAGATATACACGTAACAGTGTCTTTAAACTTTTATGTTTATTAATGAGTAATAATAAAAGCGCCTCAGAAAGCAGGCACTTGGAAAATTTACATAGTGTTCACCTTAGGTTACACAGTTATAGTATCATTAAAGAATAAAAATTAAAGATTAACAGTTAAAATGTATTTCCCATTTCAACTGATATTTGGCATAACTTTGCAGCTTGAAACTTCCAATATTTAATACACTTTCACATGAAATGCACCACTCAGTAAACAAATGATCAATATCCTCCTGGGATATTTCATTCCGTGCTACCTCAAGACGATGTCGTAGGTCATCCGCATTGTTTGGAGGCCTCGGTAAATTTCGAAGACGGCGACTCATCATGTCCTAAAGATGTTCGATGGGTGATAGGTCCGGTGACCGTGCAGGCCAAGGCAGTATTTCCAATTGTGCTTCTTCCAGGTATTGTCGAGTAATGTTCGCACTATGTGGTCTTGCATTATCCTGTTGGAAAATGCCATTTGGTGAAGTTTGCATGAAGGGTACTGATACCGGCCTCAGAACGTTGTTAATGTAGCGACGTGCGTTTAGGGTGCTTGGAATGAACACAAGAGAAAATCTTCGACCAACACATATCGCACCCCAGACCATAACATAAAGCTGTGTGGCGCCTTTCACAAAATTGCAAATTTCTTCTTTCACCTCGGTATCGTCTGACTCTTCTACGACCATCATTGATCCATAAACAAAATCGCGACTCGTCACTGAAGATAATATTGTTCCACTCATGACTCCAATCAACTCGTTCTTGACGCCAGGCCAATCTGGAAGCTTGGTGTTGGACGGTTAGTGGCAGTCGTAGATTTGGGTGGTGTGAATGCAGGCCAAAAGACGAAATTCTTCTGTGAACTGTTGACATCGACACCCGACGATTTAGAGCTCCCATCCAATCTACTGCAACAGACGTTGTTGCTTGAAATCGATCACCAATGGCCATCCGTCTAAGAAGTCGATCTTCACGTGCATTGCTGCTGCGGGGAGGATGTCCAGCTGGATGATGTTGCTGAACCTTTTCTTCAGACCATGAAGACCATATTCTCGCAATCGTGGTGTGGTTCCGATTCATTCTTCGGGCAATCTCACGAAGAGAAAGTCCACCCTCCTTCATGCCGGTAATTCGCCCTCTATCGAAATCCGAAACGTGGGAAAAATTTCGACGCTGTCTCACTGGGGGCATCTTGAGATGTCTCGTTCACAGTTCAACAACAAAATAAACTGATATTTCCACGTAAATATTATTTTATTTATTTACAATTGAATAAAAAATCTAAACGGTCAATGACAAAAAAACCACCAGCATTCTTTCTTTTTTACTGAAAGTCTGATCGTTTGATGTTCCATTATGAAGCATTATCTTGCCAAAGTTACAAAGGCTTAATTATTAGTATTACTGGGTGGTGCATTTCATGTGAAAGTGAGTGTATAAAATTTTGATTTTTATAGAAACCGATTTTACAAGAGTTCTTAATTGAGCTGAAGTACTTAATGGCTAATAGCATCTGAAACTTCTCTATTGCTATCGTATTTGGTGATGAGCCTGAACGTCGGAGTGCCTCGAAGAGCATATACTCAGAAAAATTACATTTTGTGCACTTTCAGTTGCTACAATATTATTTAAGATTTAAATTAATGCTCTTGAAAATGTATCAAATTTATAGTTACATTAATTTTTTCCATGTAAACAATTACCCTGCAGGAATTCTCAAATTGTCATTACCGGCAGTAACGATATTTTTGCAGAATAACATTGCAGGACTCTCAATTAATAACCGTCAGAATTTAACTTTATTTCAAATTTCATTAAATTCCTCAAATTATTGAAAATTTTTGTGGTAAATTAATGTATTTCATACTGAAATTGGTGATTTGTATGGATGTATAGAATGCACATGTACAGGGTGTTCCATTTTTGATGGGATTATTAAGAATTCTCGTTTAGAAATAGAGATACTTAAAAATGATTTATGCAATACTGTGCTACTTCTTCGACAGATAAATCATGATGTAAACAGTATTTTCATGGGCCCCTTTGTTTCTGTAACACAGAATGAAATTGAAATTGTTGCATTTTTGGGACCTCTTCTATATATATATAAGTTCATTTTAAAAGAACTTGATCATTTTGAAAACGTATTCTCAAAGATTTTTTATGTAAAATTCAGTGGTAATGTAAGATCTCTTATTCACCTAACCATTTTTAGGGTTTAAACCAAACTTATCTTTTTTTTTCGATGGATCACACTGTATTTGGTTAATATATCACGTTTCCACTTTGAAGCGCTTTTTAGCAATATATTGCACTACCGGGAAGCACTGAGAAAAAGACAATACTTAGAAATCAGACCTAAATTTAATAAAGAAAGAAATTCTTAATAAAGTGTACAGTTATTTGAAAAATAGCGTTATTTACTTGTACAGGGTGTTCAGAATAAGTCTGCTAACTGCTTACTGTAAGTTCCTGTGATCAAAACAAGAAAAAAGTACATATGAACATGAGTCCGGTTTCGCTTTTTGTTGAAATATAGTGATGACAAAAATTGTTTTGGTTTTTCCTACTAAATCCTTTTATATAATATTTTTATGAAAATTGGGGATCAAAAAATAGATGTATAGATACATCTCTTAAGGGGAAAACCATGTTTCAAATTTTACCAGCGACATTCCCATTGATGCAATCCTAGAAATTTCAAATCAAAAATATGATACACTCCAGGTTTAAAAAAAAAATAAAAATAATTTTCTGAATGCTTCATATTTCTGTGGAAAAAAGATCTCTTGAATATTTTCCCTAATGTTAACAGTTTTCTGCTAACTAATACTAAAAGTACAAGACTAAATTGGGGACAATACATTACGTGTTAAAGAAAATTAAATCAGGCATTAAAAATGCCCCCCACCTGTAAAAATGCATTCCTCAACTCTTTTTTGCATATTATCGCGCCCTATTTCAAAAATTCTTGGTATATTTTTTATTCTGTCAAATGAACAAATTATGCGATTTCTCAGTTGCATATTGTTGCATTTTTTTTTCACAGAAATATGAAACATTCGGAAAATTTATTTTTCCTTTTTTTTTTAACCAGTGACGTATCATATATTTTGTTAGAATGTTGAAGGTCATCCCGATGGGGAGCCACTTATGAAATAAAAAACATTTTTCGTTCTTAAAAGATGTGTTTCTACACCTCAGTGGCGTGCAAAATAATAGTAGTGCTAAGAACATTTTTGCAGAGGGTTGATTATTAACTTCAGTAAAGCTTTTTGGGAATCATAAATATCAGACGTTTCCACGATAAAGTATCAGGTCTCGAGTGAGTACAACTACAAACACCTTATTCTAAAACCTCTATGGGATTCCCATATTTATGTGAATCTCATACTTGTTAAGCTGCACAAAAACTACAGCGTCGACTGTCGTACTCATTAAGATATTACGTAATTTATTCTATAAATAAACGTTTTAAAGTTTTCATTTAAGGTAAATATAATTTACATAGTAAGGTTGAACTGCACATTGATGATTTTAGTTGCAATAATATGGGCAGAAAAACAGGATTTTAGCACTTAGACGTGAATGGAAAAATTATAAATGTATTCGAAACGTATTAAAATGTCGCACTAAACTGATCGGCATTGCCGTAAAATTTGTAAAAATTTTGAAAACATGTAGTAGAAAAAGAAAAACCACACAAAAGATGATAGACGAATACAGAGAGTGGCGTAAGTGTCCCTCTCTGAACATCTACTCAAGTAAAAACACGAATTAGAGTTAACGTAAGCACTTCTGCAACACGGAGATGATTAATTGAAGCAAATTTACATGGGAGCCGCCCAATGGAAGGTTCCTAAACTGACAAACAAATCTTCAACCGCTTAAAATTTGCTAGAGAACATGTCTCTTGGCCCCCGTCTCGATGAAGGAAAATTCTTTGATCAGATGAATCAACAATTGATTCTTTTTATTGTTCCGGGCAGAAACAATATCTTAGAAGATCGCCACAATCTGAATATCAACCAAAGTAGACCATTAAAGTCATAAAACATGGTACGGGGCACCCATAATGTGTCGTACTGAGATGTAGATCCGATACATCGTATTGAGGGGATCACGGACCAAGTTGTCTATGTGGATATCCTAGAAAATGTAACATTTCTTGATGCCAATGACAAAGTGCCCATCAGATGGACCTTTATGCAGGATAATGACCCTAAACACACGAACAGGAGGGCAAGGGCACGGTTTGTCGACAATGGGGTTGAGGTTTTGATTGGTCCTGCCTAATCTCCGGACCTTGACCGTATTGAGCATTTATGGACACGTGTTAAAAAAGAAATGTCTGCAGGAAAACCAACCATTAATTAAGGTCGGTGGAAAATTGTCCAGGACATTTGGTGTGTAATTCCAGTTGAGAAGTGTTAAAGCTTAGTCGATTCAATGCCGAGAGGATGTTCGACTATTACTGCTCAAAAAGGGCACAATATAAACTATTAATATTAGTTTGCTTTTAAAGTACTTTAATTTTTTATTTTCATACTTTCTCTAGCATTTTCTCTAAGTTAAAAGTGCTTTTTTTTTTAAACATTGGTTTGTGACCAAAAACATGTAAATTCTTTTTTAATCTAAATAAGGGTTTTCCGTTATAAGTTTTTTTTGCTTTTACTTACCTAATTAGTGAAATTTTATGTTTCTTAGAAAAAACAATAGATATTTGTTATTATTGATATTTGTTTCAAAATAAAGAATTTTCTTAAAAAGTACCTGCACACTGCTATTATGTTGTACATGTATAATATCGGCCACAAGTATTGCAACTTTTAAAATTGACTTATATTTTTGTTTAAATCAAAGGAACAAATGCGCCAGTCTCTACCTACATCCTTTGTTGAACTATCTTTACTTATCAGAGAATAGGAATGTATTACTTCTTTTTACAGTGTATAAACACGAATATAAACAAAATGGTACAAATTGTGTTATGTTGCCCAAAATTGCTGCAAAAATTTATTTTTGTGTTTTTTTTGAAAAAATTTTGTTTCTAAATTCTTATATTCAGTTCGACTTTTATTTAATGAATTTTCCGCCATCACTCGAAGTAAAGCGTATAGTGGTGACATTAGAACCAGTGTGATTTATTTTTATAAGATTAGTCTAAGGCAAATTGAAATAGTCAGAAATTGACAACTTTATAAATCGACAGTGTCCTGAATCATAAAAAAAATTGTTCATACCGGTAGCATAATACCATTAAAACATTAGTAGACCAAGAAAGTCCCTCAAGCAATTGTATTGAGAGATCTTAAATATTGCAAAAAGAAGTCTTTTCGTATCTTCAACGACAACCCTGGGTGAAATCGACAAAGCAGGACCATCTGGAATTTCAAGTCGAACAACGAGGCGAAGTTTTGGTGAAAATGGCTTAAACAGTCATAGATGTGCCAAAAAGCCTTTGCTCTCAAAGAAGAACATTGAAGCCAGCCTCGAGTTTACTCAAAACCACACTCGCTGGACACCAAATGATTGGAAAAAGGTATTTAGTGACGAGTCTAAGTTTAATGTATTTAGAAGTAACGATGTGGTACACGTGTGGGTGACTTAAAGACCAGAGGTTGGATCAAAAATATGTACACTTGTTTCACTGTCAAACATGGCAGAGGATCTGTAATGGTATGAGGGTGTTTTTCGTTTGGTATGCTCTGCACAAAACTGAGGGAAGGGTGGGCAAGTTGACAGAGACATTTTGAGAAACGTTTTGGAATCCTACAGATGAGGTCGAATTCCTTAAATTCACCTTTCAACACGATAACGATCCAAAGCATGCTTCCACATCGGTCAATCAGTGGTTAGAACAGCAAAAAATACCTATTATGAAATGGTCATCTTAAAATTCTGATATCAATCCAACTGAGAATTTAGGGGAAATCTTGAACCGGAAAATTCCGGATCGAAAAGTAGAAAATGACACGGAACTCTCCTAATTACTATCAAAAGCTCTGTCAGAAATGGATCCAGCTATTATTTAGAAATTAATTAATTCTACACCAAATAGAATGGCAGATGTAGTGAGGGCTAAAGGACATTACGCTAAATATTAAAAACGTATTTTATTTTACATTGTTATAGTTAATTAAGCATAACGATTTAGTTGCAATAATTTTTGCCAGCACAGAAACACAATTTGTTCATACCAGTGAATATAAGAAGCGCTAATACATCCCTTTTCCCTGATAAGTAAAAGTAGTTCAATAAGAGATGTTTTATGCGATTTAACCAGAAATATAAATCAATCTGAAAAGTTGCAATAATTATGGCCAATACTGTATATATTACAATTCCGAATTTTCATGAAAATATTCAACGCCGGAACGGACGCATTAAGAAACAACTAAAACGTTAATAATGTTTTATCACCGTGTATTTGAGGCAGGAAGTGAAAACGGACCCACCTTCGTATGAGCTTGTTTTTTAAAGTAAGTCACAAGAACTCACGGTAAGTAGTTGGCAGACTTACCTTGAATCACCCTGAATGTGTGCCAAGTTCGAATTATGTAAGTGTAAAATTTAAATAACAATTTTCTAATCGTTTCAATATTTGAAAAATATACCTAGTAGATTCGATCAACGAAATACTACAAAATGCTTCTTGTAACTTCGACCGTTATTTAGTAAATGAACAAACATGCTTTTGAGAACTTGAATCCGGATGTTTGTCCACCTCGTTTGTGACACCTCAACCAAAACTAAGTTCAAATCAAATTAAAGTCGATTAATAATCAAAGTGGAAATTCCCTCACATTCAAAAACGCGCTATTAAAGTTCCAAGTATAGTGTGATTAAGCCGAATAGGGAACTGGGTGTTTTGCGTGGGTGGGCTTTCCATGCACCAATGGGTATTCAAGGTATTGGTACCAATGGGTATTCAAGGTATTGGTACCAATGGGTATTCAAGGTATTGGTACGGCAGACGAACTAATAATCAAACATTATTTTTCTGGCTAGAACCAAACGATATGGACGTGTTTCCGTCGAAACAATAGCAAGTTTTGCACTTAAAATGCAAAATATGTGCATGTCTAAATCGAACTGTTGTGCTTTGGGTTCAAACCGAATAATTTGTTTGGTTTTAACAGATTTGATAAATTGGACAAAAAATTGCTTAGTCAGGACTCTCGTATTACTCAAGTGACCCACGCGATTATACGCGCGTCACCACTTTTGGGAATTGAACTTGTACATCTTTCCATTCAGATTAGCCACCTAAAAATGAGTCATCAGATAGTACTACGAAAACAATGTTAGGAATCTTTGCGGTCGTACCGACTTCCGGGCCTATATCAGCTGTTTGATATGCCACGCTCACACCACCACACGGTTCGACTTCAAAAGTTTAATGACTCTGAGTATTTGTCCCATTCAGTTTGGTACCTACTCGTGGTACTTACGTTTAAGTACTCAGCAAATTTGAGATTTGTTTAAAAAATTTACAATCATTCCAGGTGGACTTCGTTTGACTCTAAAACATAAATTTGCACCTACTTTTTAAATAGGATGAATTTCGTTACAAAACAGTAAAATAAAAAGAAATCGACAATGATGGTGGTGTGGTCAGGTTCCGATGATAATATCGTCGAAGCATGTGCGGAAGCAGATGTGATTATTGGGTCAGCTGTTTTGAACAGCTGCCAAAGCGATATTCCTTTTCAATGCTCCCTTTTTAAGGCCCACTACCTGTCTGAGGCTAAACTTCAAGATTCGAGCTACAAGAAATTTGTGAGCCAATGGAAAAAAGGCCATAGCATAAATTGTGGAAGGTCGTGAAAAACAATGTAAACGTACTGTGACGGGATCGTGGTGGGTCACACTAGGGGCACTGGCCTGAGGTGTGGTCGTCGAAACCAAAACGCAACAAGATAGGATGGCATCGGTACGACTGAGGTATAACCTTGGCAACCAGTCAATGACCGCACAGCTACCTGCTGTCCAAACTATTCTTGACCGGCTATCAATGCCTTCGGCTCTGCTTTTTCTTTGTTATTTGGACGCAATAATTAGGTATTCGCCGCGAATTAGGCGAATACGTTCCCCTATACATGTTTTTCAAATCAGTCTTTTAAACGCGATAAACATAGAACTTTTATGGCTTAAGACGTCCGTCAATGCTATAAATTACTTGACAAGAGTGCGGGTTGGGCCCTGTAGCAGCTGCAAGGTATTACACACGAGTACTACTATATATATACACAAGTATACCTCTAACTTTTCAATATGTACCAGTAGCAAAGCCCTTACGGCTAG
The DNA here is from genome assembly GCF_040115645.1 of Euwallacea fornicatus. Taxonomy (NCBI): domain Eukaryota; kingdom Metazoa; phylum Arthropoda; class Insecta; order Coleoptera; family Curculionidae; genus Euwallacea; species Euwallacea fornicatus. Next base: position 2,383,751 of record NC_089573.1, read on the forward strand.
CGACTACCTTATAAGTATTATTTAATGTTTTAATTACTTGCATCTATTGCTTCTGATAACATTCATGACCATCAAAGTAGTAGTTCAACGACTCAGTGACGTAAATGAAACACACGTCCTTGTGGTCTGCCAAGAGAGATCTCCTGCATCCCAACGACTATTTTTGACAAAACGCATATCTGTATGTGTGCAGTTCGTGAGGTATTTTAAGAGACCTTGTCTGCGACAATTTGGCTCCTGCTCAGGTAATAATGAGTTTTGGAAGCTATTTTTGCCTAAAGCAAATACCGCCTCTTGATTTTTATTAATATTTTCAGTAACTAGTATACCTAGAGGGATTTTTCGGTTTGAGCCCACATACTTTGTTAAATTTCAAATATTTTCAAGATTGCAATACGAATTAAGTGGCGTTCCCTAACCAATATCACCAAACAACTATTAAATCCGACCTCAAAAATTTCCCTTAAGCACCAAATTGGAACGAATTCCTTAAAAAACTGTGAGTTATTAAAAAAAAAAATCAAAAATCAAATAAAAGTTTAACACGCTGTAATTTGGTTAATAGCGGTTTGCGAACCAGGGTTCATAACTCAAATCATCTTATTTTTATGTAAGTTATCTTCCATTACTCATGTACTATTACTTAAGGACAACCCTATGTACTGAGCAGCAGCACAAAGTTGGGCCATCTTTTAGTTCACTCTGTAAAAAATACAATTAAGAAACAGTCCATCTGCAAGGGGAGTCGTCGGATGCCTTCGACATGTGTACTCTTTAAGGAAACACCTAAGCATGTATTTTCTTAATTTTTTTTCAGTAGTGATTAACCCAAATAACAAATTTGCATATATAAATTTGGTCCTTCGATCTGTTATTATTTATATATGGTTTTTCTGTTGGTTATCGTCACCCTCGGTTCTTTTAGTGGCTCTGTTTTCGACTTGCCCCTTTCTACTACCTGTACTTCCTGTAGATCTTCAAACAATTGTTCAATTACAGATTTTTACTGGCAACTCATATCTCTTCACGACTGTTAATAATTTCCGGAGTCTTATCTTCTATTTCAATTACCACCGTTTCTATAATCTCTTGCCTTCCATCAGCCTTCTCCTTTTTTAGTGTACATTTCTTCTGCATTCTCTTGTTAGTAACTCTTCAATTAATTACTACACGTTCCTGTATTTCAATTGATAGCTCTGGAGTCACATATTGCGGCTTTTCTTCCCTAATCTCGATTTCGTGCGTAGTCACAGTTTCTTCAGGCTTCTACCTTCAATTTCTGTAGTGATATAATCTCGGTTATTCCTTTTGACTTTCTTCTTTACTCCTCTATTATGCAGAGTAGTTTATACTATTTGTTTAGAAAATGCATTTCCTAAACAAATATTAGAAACTACTCTGAATGATGTATACACAACGTAGATGGGCAACTAATCTATTCTGTGTACTACATCTGTATTCATTAACCAAAACTGTAACAATAGTTTTAGCGGTTTGGCCAACTTCCTGTGTAGTGACTATTTCAGTAGTTTCTTCTTCATTTCCAGTTATTTTCTTAATTCCTTGTTTCTCTATAATATTAGAATGTATCACATCTTCATTGATCACAGTACTCTGATGTATTTCTTCTGATAGAATAAAATTTAAATTGTCGTGTTCAAATATTTCTGCAATAATTTATGAATTGAACAATTATCCTACCTTAGTCACATCACGGACATTGCCATTACTCCATAGATGACACTCTTCATTTTGATTTAAAAAATATATAGTGTAATGGTTTTATCTTTAATAGTTTTCATGCAAATGGTAACAATAGTTTCTCTTATAAAAAAGAAACAAGAATTTTGTTCCATTAGAATATGGTACTAGACAAAGGAAATCGTTGAACTCATGCAAATATTATGGATCATAAATTCATAATTGACTTCCTTGATTATTAATTTTCACGCCACCGAAGAGTTTCAACACGAATTTGCTTTCTGTCACAGGTTAAATTAGAACATACCGAGTTTTGCACCTGAAACATTCAATTTGAACATTCACTTTAAGTTCTTAGTTTTTGGACCATTATTTGCATGGAAACTTAATACCTTCCATACAAGTACAGTCCTCGAATTCATCCTCATTATGGTAACCCTACAAGTCAATCTCAGAAGTTCTTGGCAGTCGCATTTTATTAATAAAAACTGCAACCACAAACCTACAAAGCGCTGAATAATGTAACTGTATTCATGGTCAGACAGGTCAACGGCCGAATTACTTCTCGTTTAGGTCATATTATTTATTGTTATAAAACTGATATCATTAAAAATAATTCAGTAGATTATTATACAAGTTTGTGATTTTTACTGTTAAGTAATCATTCTAATCAAAGAATACTCGGCAAATGCCATATATGTCGAATAATTAACATTCCAGTGGTCCACTGCATAGGTACCTACTGCAACTGCACTAAGGTTTTTTGCAATAGTTAGTAACAAAAGGAGGTCAAGCCATTTAAATGGCAAACAATGCATTTCCTCGTCCCAGTTTAGTGGCGCAATATTAAAATACTGCTAAGATTGCAAAGCGATAAATAATAGTGTGCCGGACTTAAGGGCTGTTTGTTGTCTATAATAATCAATTTGATTTATTAAGAGAACCTCAAGTGATATACTGAAGCAATAAAGGTGCCACTGCAATGCTGTTTTGTAATAAGAAGGGGTCAGTTCATAATGTTGCCAGTTGAAAGAAGAGTCATTATACAGTAATAGCAACAGACTTGGAATAGATTGGGTGAATAACCCCTCCGCTGAATTAGACAGACCGTATCGATTGACAGTGATAACAGTACAACGTCCCCTTTATAACTAACGTGTGCATAACGCCGAAATTTTACTGTCTGAGAGCGTTCCCTCTACATCAGACGCTTTATATAGCTCCCAGTTTAACGTCCTGAAAATGTTAACTAAAATCGACGCTATGGCCTAATTCAGATATGTTTGCGTGGTGTCGCAGCTTTAATGAAATTCCGGAGTATTTCAGATAGCTAGTACCCATAAAAATTAATTATGAGAAAATTCTTGTGTGCAAAAGGGTGAATAATTGACGATTAGCCCATACATGCTCATATAGGGGCTCCTAGGCTGATAACAATCTCTTGTTATATGCATGTAGATACTTGCTTTACTTCCTTACTTTGACATGCAATGGCATCCACCTGGAAGAATTTTTGGAACTTGCTTTAATTCTATTCAGCATTCTTGTGATAGTTTCACGATACAACCAAAAGTACCACGAGGTTTGGGTAATGGTAAAAGTTTTGGAACTAAATTATTTGCAAGTAAAGAATATGTTCCTAATGAAAGATAATTTGTTTGTAGTTCTATTTTGGGACAAGATAACTATATGAATTAATAAATAGTATTATTTACAAAGTTAAAATTTTAATAACAATTACGAGACTCGGAAAGTTAAAGCTTTGTTTTGTAATGGAGAACATCTGCCGCCTGAAATAAGCAAGATACTACATAGAGTGGAAGTTAAGCAACTACTTTTCTTTAGTATTAGCAGCAAATAATTTACTTAATGTTAAAGGTGGCTCAAATTAGGAAAAATTTTCCTTTTATGTAGACGTTCTAATAAATTTTTTGGAATTCAGAAAATATTTTTCAAAATATATAATGAGCCAACTTGAAACTATAACTTTTTTGACATGCAGATAAAAATTGGGAAATCGAACTTTGTTTTGCAATATAAAGTATCTTAAGCCTGACACAAGTCACATGTTAGACTAAAATTTAAATAAATACTTTTGGTGTGGTATTAGTAACAAATAATATAATTAGGTCATTCAATGGGAAAAATCTCAAGTTAGCAAAAAATTTCTTTCAGTCTCTCTTTTCAAATAAATGCTTTAGAATTCATAATAGGTACAATACTTTTCAAAATATAAGGAAAAAACTGGAATCTCTGATTTCTAAAAGCTATAAATTTATGTTGAAATCGTAAAATTATTCTCTCTGTAACTCATTATATTTGTGAGACTTTGTCAGACAATGCATTTCTTTTTAAATAGTGATGTGGCCATTACAAGGTGTCATTCATATTTAAAATGACAGCAAAAGGCATGTTTGAATCAAGAGGGTTATCAACGGCAAAAAGAAATGTGTTCCAAATTTTCTACATATTTTTAAGAAATTCATCTTTGAAATGAAATCAACTTGTGAGACATCATTACAGAACAGATTTTCTATTTTAACAATACACAAGGGAGATAGGAGTTCTGAAAAGGGGGTTTGAGAAATGATTCTGACTTTGGACGATGATTGATTAACAAATAATTGCCAAAGATGTTAGTTTGGCATCAAGGTATTTATTATAGAACAAATTAAATTATGATGATGAATTTTGCAAAAAAAGACTACACAGGCCAGTACTTAGTAAAAATCCACGTTTTTTCCAATAAAACAGTAGTTCCCGATTTAATATGATGTGAAAACATGTTTTGATAATGCAACAAGTTTTGTTAGGAACGATTAAAAAAAATGAAGCCTAAAGTACAACAAACAAAAACTTGCTAAAACCGGACAAGCAGAAAAAATATATGACCCTTTAACCTAGGGTTATATATGAGTATAGAGATATCCCAATTCATTGATAGGTTAAAAATATCTTTATCTGCATAATATAAATAATGTGCGTATTAATAAAACGACTCTCAGGGGAACGAAAGTGAACTAGTAGGTGGACAATACCAGCTGCATCGTCGATGCAACTGCATAGCTTTCTACTAGTTTGTATATAGACAAAGGTATTTAATAGTGACGTCACGAATTGCGGAACCAACATCACAGGGATGGACGTGAAATATGTCATCGCGGCAATGGCGGATGTTTTCTTCTAATTTAAACATCCGCGGCAAGCGTACTAGATGCTGTATTAGATTAGTTTAATAGATGCGACTTACCATTATAACTAGGTAACAACAGTATCTGCTAATATACATATACAACAAAGGCAGTGATGATGTGTGTAAAGGACGTTCAATATCTAATTTCCTAAATAGAATTGACGTGACATTCGAGGTAAGCACTTCAGTCTCATTCACAAGGTGTGTAAAGAGCACTTGATGGTGTTTCCTAAACACTAAATTCTAGTGAACACTATAAGTGGAAAATAAATAAACAAAAAAACAGTTCACCCGCCTGCGCCAATACAACCGACCCGCACGCCTCTATCCGACTGAAAAAGGAATCACCCTAAATCCACGGTTGATTCAAGGGAACAACGATAAGACGAAGCGCGGGGAGTACCGTTGTTCGGCTTGAACGGTCCTATGTTACGTTTCCTTTCGGTGGATTTTCGCTTGTTGCGCTCGAATACGAACGACCTCTGTCGGTTACGTTCGTGCACTTGCACACAAGCATTGATGGAGTGGGCTCGCCCGCTCTACGTTTTTCTAGGAGCTAAGACCTCTTTTTGATTCGTTCCACTGTTGTCGCGATTTCAGTTTTCCGCTAAAACTCCCATTTCATCGGCAGCTTTTTTCTTCTTTCACTGATCTTCCTCAGGTATCTTATGTATCACTAAAAAGTAAACATATCCTATGATCTACTCAGTAAAAACACACAAGTGTCAATCAAAATCGGATCTACCATTTTTTTCAATTCATTAAAAAAATACGAAAGAATAACTATACCGTAAATAACGACCTCGTTTACTAGGAAAGTGGCCCGAGTTCCAAAAAAAAAACGTATTTCAGAGCATTAACGAAGTGTTAAATGAACATAATTCACAAAATTAGCTGAAACATGCGGAAATTCCACATGGCGTCCATAAGCAAATAATAGTAGCTTTTTACGTGTGATTTGAACTATGTGAAAATAGTTCACCGTAACGTATAAACCTATTAAATATTTAGTAAGTAGAATTAGGAACTTTAAAATTATTTAAATGCGTTTTGTGTATATACATATAATATGGAAGCCTATTATAATCAGAATCGCACTGATACTTTGTATTGTTAGAAGCTGCATGACATAAATCAACGCATCATCATGAACTAATCATTCAAATGCTTGACAAAGTTAGTTTTAAGAAAATATGTTAAATGTTAAATTTTATGTAGTTTTTCTGGGTACATTCGACAAAATGCGATGGGCGGAAAAAAATGGTTGTATCGGTAAGGTATTATTTTACATCCCATCAAGATGGAAGTGACATTCAAGATAGTTATTTTCCACGTCCACACACGTAAAAATAAGCTTTTATACTGGGTTTTGCATATTCAAAGATCTCGGAGGTTTTTGAATTTAGTATAAGAACAATGTGAAAAGTTAATGAACTGCAATAACACTTCGTCACAAGTCTATACTCTGTATTTATTAGATGTACATGTCAAATAATTGAACCTCCAAGCATCACAAATATTTATAAGTAGTAAATTATAATACTTTTTGGTTTTTTCTTATTGCTATTGAGTGTTTTATACTACGATTCGAGAAGCGTCGTCTTTGTTTGTTATCAAGTGAAACTTAACAAAACCAATAAAAATGTAAGAATTATCACCTACAGCGATCATTCTTGGAAATAAAACAATGCGTCATTATTTTTATATATTCAAGATTCCAATACTTCCATGGTCAAGTGTCAAAATGACAAGCAGTTTGTGAAATAACATACTGCAATGGTTTCCGAAAGCAACGTATAAATTTAATTAAATATCAAGGATACTAAAAATTCTGGGATAGGTCAGTTATACATAAGTGCATGTTGAAAAATTATGCTTTTCCCATTATTTTATATTCGCATTGATTTTGATTTAATTTTTGTTAGATTAAAATTTCCATTATTTTTAATTATTATTGTACTTACTCATTGCTTCAAAAATTGCAAAAATTACATTTAACTTTAAACACTAATACGTTAGAAACAATAAAAAACTTCTTTGAATTAAAAACCGAATACAATAATAAAAAATAGGAAATTTTGCTAAAAAAAAATTGTTTTTTTTTTTTAAACTATTTTAGATGTATAGCGCGTAAGACGCGTGAGAGACGTGGCAACACGGCCCGCCTGCACTTGCAGGATTATTACGCAACCATTGCAAAGTTGTATTTACGTGTACATTGTGTGGTTTAGTTAGTCACATGTGTTGTTCAAACCGAACTACACTGTTCGACATCTGGTGTGGACTGTTTTACTTTTTTTAAAAGCAATTTTTGGCTTTTTCGAATATTTATATAAGATAACATTAAATTTTATTCGGTTAGTAGTCTTTAAGTTTACGCTCTTCTAAGTTTATTCAATAAATATGGCTTAATTTCAAAACACACACTTCCCTCTCCACAATTATTTGTGTAACTAGTCCTGTATTTTAAATAAGAGTTTATGCGCTAATCCAACTTCTCTTATGCATTGCAAAACTGAACTAAGCAATTTCTTATCAGATGGTCTCTACAACTGAGTCATGGTCAAGGTCTTTAAAAAGTGACACTTCACAGGTGGTTTAATGGCTTGCTTGCGTGCGACATAAAAGCTTATCGTCATGTATTTGATGTAAGGATATTTCCTAGTTAACTCCCCTAAAAGCACAGCAATTCTTCAAGTTCATGGAAAGGTCTTTTGTATGAGAGTAGAGGCCCACTACCTGAAAGCTTTTATAAATTCAGGTAAAAATAATTACAGATCGGGTCCACCAGACCTGGGATTCGGTCCTTGAGCTTTTAGAAATAGATAATTTACCTCCTGCGAAAACTGGACCGGTTTCTTTCAGTTCAAAAATTTTGGGGTTTTGGCTGCCCCATAACAAACGGTTTATTGTCCTGAATAAAATACATGTACCTGGGTTGAGAAGCCTTGTATCACAATTGGGAGAAAAAAACGCAAAAGCGAAAGTATAGGGCGTATTTTAGTTTGGAAACTTTAATATAATGTTTGAAAAATTAAACGAAAAAGACATAATATGCATACATGCTGCCCTGATTTTATGCCATTACACACAATTTAAAAAACATAATTTAAAGCAAAAAAGTGAATAGTAGGAGATACATACGTAGGTTCGAATCCAGAACTGAACATTTCGAGTATTTTGGTAAAGTACTCCACCTAAATCAATTTTTCGGTATCTAATAGGTTCACAATTTGCTATTTTTTGACATAGGTATTAGTTATTTACAACTTCTTGTTTCACCAGACTTGATGTAAGTTCAGTAGTTTTAACGTAAGGTCCAAATATTTCTACATATTTGGAAAGATCATACAATCCATTATAACGATGTATTATACGTTGATATTTGAATTCAAAACGCCAGTGAAATTGTTTTTTTCTATTAAACAAAATTGCGATATTTTTAGTTTTTATTCTTCATCAAATATATTGCCATACTCATGTCCATTACAAAACTTATCGTTTCGATCCGTGTTTCACAAACTGGACTAATGGGACAATGTACTGCAATAAAAACATGAACAAACAAATGTTGTCATTTTGAAAATTGGAAAAAAAACGACAAAAAAAAACGTTTTGTCGCTATTTTGTATCCAATTATCAACTTATGATACATCATTGTAAAGGAAATTTCATGTCGTTTCCGAATATGTTAAAATATTTAGAACTTCACATTTTATATAGTGAGATTGAATGTACGTATGATTAATCCAGAAGTCGTAAATATCTGTCAAATATGTGCAAAAATGGCAAATTATGAGCAATTACATGACGAAAAATGCAAATTTTAATCTAAAAAAATGAGCAGTAATTTGGGGGGACCACTTTTCAGAAACATACAATATACATATTTATTATTTAATATAGAAAGCTAAGTCGGCGTCAAAGCTTTGATCTTCTCTGCATAATGCCGATAGAACCGGCAGAGATCTGTATTCACACTGATGAAATAAAAACGGTTTCAATGGAAACGTTTTGATTAGTTTTCATGGAAAGCCTTTTTTCAATACATTAACCAACACAAATGAATAAATGGAAACAAATAACATTGTAAAACATACTAAAAAAGCCTGAGACAAATTTTGCTGGAATGCGTTTTCATTTGATTGATACATTTTTGGGTAAAGCGAAACCGTTTTACCCTTCAGAGAAACGGTTTGTTAAGTTACAACATTTAGTAAGTGTGTTTAGGCTGACAAAACGTTTTGATATACTTCGTCCCTCATGACTTGTAATCACGGTTCCTTGTTTTATGCAAAAACGATCCAGCGCACCTGTTTGTCTTTTGAATTGAAAAGTTTTCCTTCTAGTATAACGGTAAAATATGGATATAGAAAACGGGATGCTATTAATGTTAATAGAAACTACACCTGCTTCTTATATCCTCTTTGTAGTAATAGGGTAAAATCAATAACGTCTTCCTCTATTAACTTTCTCTTTTTCCTTTAGTAAAAGCATCTTGTTCTGAATTTATTTTAATTACTAATCATGTATCCATATGTATGATGCTTCAAAACAATTTTGTATAAAACGTTTTATTTCAAGCGGCGTGAGTTTATTTACAAAACCTTTTTATACAGAGTGTTTAAAAAGGACGTGGTAATATTTATGGGGGAGATTTCTCATGTCATTTTATAGAAAAAGTTCTTATAAATTTAGGTCCGGAAGGTATTGTTTCTAAAATACAGGGTGTTAAAATTTTTTTGAATAACGATTTTTAAAAAATAATTTAAATATCTTTTTATTGATTTTTTAAAAACTTTGGTAGCGTTGTTTGTTGTGATAAGGGGCTGATTTGAACCTAACTAGGTTAAAATTATTATGCCTAGTCGAGTGGGGTGGGCTCCACACTATGGCCGAATTTATTGACAGAAAATGTACGTCACTGACTTCACGACGTTCACTGAATGTCGATATTTTTTGAGATGAAACAACTAAAAATACAACTTTTTTGTCTTTTGGATTTTCGTTGTATATTTCTTCATTTACAAGACGAAAAATATAAAAACTATTTTATTGCATGTCCATTTATCATATAAAAACAATTTCAAAAATTTCAAGGGTTTATTCTCTTATTCCTTAAGAATATTTTGTGCTTTGATGATTTTTAACAGGTTTAAACAATTGTTCAAAAAATACTATTTGAATTGCTTTTCAAAAACCGCTATTTAAAAAAATTTTAACACCCTGAGTCTTGGAGTCAGTAAATTTCTGGACCTATGTTTATAGGATTTTTTTCTTTCATAAAATGATCTGAGCAAGGACTTCCTTAAAAGTTGCCACGATTTTTTTAAACATCCTGTATATAAAAACTTACGACATAAAACCTATTTGCCTTTTTAGAGCGCAGTAGGGCATTTTAAAGTTGTCGCTTTTGCTGCTTCCAGCGGGTGCGGGAAGTAAGAGGTAGATGCAGACAATTATTAATAATATATGTATTTGAATTAATATGTCTAAGTCACCTTTCTATGATAAATATATGTGAAATATAAGGCAGCAAAATTTAAGCCAATCTGAGATTGTATAAGATTCTTATGCATTTTCGCCTTCTTTGGCATCATATTTTGTTATTTTTGCGGTGTTTTGTTCAGTTTAATTTTCATATAAATAAAACCATAAAAGAAGTTAAAAGTTCCCACACTTCTATATTGGTTCTTTCACATATTTTATGTTTGTTTGCTGTATAAATGGTTAGAGTGACACTTTTCATAGGTCAAACACCAGATTCGGATTTGTTTAATCACAGATTAATCAAATATAGGTATACTCGCTTTTTTTTCAAGTATTAGAACTATTTTCAATCACTTGTTTTGTCCAGGGGACAAATTAATCGTATTTGTGTGAAAATAACAATATATCTAAAAACTGGTTTTAGTCAAACTGAAAAATCGATATCTTCCATACAACGCCACCTATAGGCCTATTTCAAACCTGAGAAAATTAAAGGCAGAAATCTGTCTTGATCTTGTTACCATTGCAGGAATTAAGAATTTTCATTTTAGAACTATTACGAGTTTACCATGATTTGTAAAATCAAAAAATGTGTAAATATAAATTAATTTCCACTAAAAATATTGCAAGATTATTTCAAACTGGAACCCCAATATAAACAAATAATTTGACTTACCATTGGTAGGCTTTAAAGTGGTAATACACTAATCCCAACCCATACAAGAAAGTTGTGTTTTGCCAGTGGTTTTCTGCTTGAATCTTGTAAAACATCTGATAGGCTGACAGAGCTGAAAATATTAAACATTTTTCAGATTTATGCAATTAAAAAGTTCATATTTTTACCTTTTTGGTACTCCTCGAGCAGCAAATGAAAATGACCAAGTTTGACCCAAGTTTTTGGGTCAATACTGATTTGTTTCTTTTGAAAATTGTTAGGCTCATTTTCATTTTGTTCCTTCTGATGCTTGCGGGCCTGAATTACCATAAGTTGCAGGTATTTTACCGCCTGAAAGCGAAAATTTATTTAAACATTTCACATAACCTTAAATGCTGGGCCACTGTACCTTCTGAACCAAGGCTTTCTTCTTGGCATTTTCGGGCAGATTAAGCAGCAAATATCCATACTGCCGACTGTAATAGTATATGGAGGCTTTATTTATTTGCGTGATATAGACAAAATAACAAACCTGTCAAGCTCAGAAAGGATATGAAGTTCTTGGGCGGTCATAGTAATATCATCCAAATCTTGGGTGTCCCGCATCGGTTTATTCATTTTAATAGGAGGTGTACGGAAAATTGTTCAAGGAAACACACTTAAAAGTTAACAATGAATTGCAGTTCATGAGATTACGGCACTACGATAAGGAAAATAGGGCTATTCAACGAAAGTTGTAGAAATAACCACCATTTTGTTTATAACATTCTAAAATATAATGCAAAAAGAAAAAAAGGAAAACATTATCAGCCCGCGCCATCTATACATCTGAAGTAGAATTAGCTTTCAGAGACCTAATAATCTATTTCTATCTGTATTTATCAGACGTCGTTGAAGTAGTAACACTATACTCTATAATATTAGTTCTATTAAAAAAACAATATTATGGGTTACATCAATGTCAATAGATGTTCGTACTGTCAAAAGAAGATAAACAAATAAATGAGTTTGTTTGTTATTATTAAATTGTTATTAACATAATGATTTTTAGCGAATCTTCTCTATTTTTTGTGCTATGTTTGTAATTCGCTTTTGTTAACTGCTATCTTATTTTTTTTATCCTTAGTAGTGTTACAATTTTCGTTTTAACATTTTGTAAAGTCCTGATCCATAAATTTCCAATAAATTGTTGCCCTATACTCAATTCTGAAACCACCCCGGTATTTAAGTAACACTGTGAGTTGTATTATAACTGATGCTATGTATATAAATATGACTTTACTATATATCTCAAGTGGCCCTTTATTGTAACTCTTTTCTTTCAATTTAAGTATTAGATCTTTCAGTGTCAACAATTATATGAAACAATCAAGATTACCTCTATGAAAGGTCATGAGCCCTTCACTATTGAGTGGAGAAAAGCATCCAAGATCATTGTATATCAAAGATGCTTTATTCAAAGTTAATTTTATAATCTATACTCATTTTATGTGCAAATCAGGAACTCATTTTAGGGTACATTGATTATTTATCAAATTTTATTTTGAAGATGTTCTATTGTAGACAGGGAAATACACATGAATGGTTTAGCAAAAAAGAACTCAATTGATTTTAAAATAAAATGGAAACACACATTGAGGCGGGTAACATGATACACAGCTAAATCAGAAGAATTTAAATTTTTAAAGTTTCTAATAAAGTGCACAATATAAATTATTTTAAATGGTGTACCTTTATGTTACATTTTGCATAGCAAGAAAGTGTAAGTACAAAGTGTTCCAAATTTGAGGCTTACCACTGAGAGCTTGGAAACTGTAAGAGAGAAAAACACAATTTTATTTAGGTGTACAGGTGCAAATTTTCATATTTTGGTACTTGTTAAATTCTAACCAAAATCCCAAATTTAAATACTTCTGAGAATGTCTATAAAGTAGTATTTGTAACTATATTTAATTTTTAACACTTTAAGGCTTGCCTAGTGATGATTTTGGTAGCTAGATCTTGGAAAAATTTGAATGTTGCAATTACAGAAAAACTGCTACTTAAGTAGACACTTCTATTTGCAAATGAAAACTGTCTAGTTTGCTCTATACAATTTTTTCATTAATTATTTTTTTCATTTTCTTTCATGTTCTTCTCTACTGACGATGTACTACCACCGCCATTGTCTACACTCAAAGCTTCATTAAACAATTTTCCAATTTTCTCCTCAATATCACTTATTTCTGCCTCATAAGGTTCTCTGCATTTTTCAAAATCCTTGTTTTCAACTTCTTTAGATTTAGATGCTTTGTGTAGTGGGGCATTCAAATCCCCCAGCTCAATCACTCCTGATTTCAACGAAGCAGATCTCCGTCTTATCTCTGAGATGTAAGTTTCCCTATTCCATTCTCTGTTAATTTGTCGTTCATGAAACCTAGGATTACTAGGTATTGAACTATTGGAAGAATGTATACGAGATATTTTGATTTGCTTGCAGAGGTTGAAGCAGCCTCCAAAAATCTCTGAAAGTAGTATGGCAGCCCCGGCAATATAACCTGCAGCAAGTAACAGGAACATGCCTTGTGTATCGTCTAGTGTTAAAGCACGATCTTCTGGAGGTAACATTTTCAGACCCCCACTATGAGAATTGGCCTGAAATTGATTTAGAAGATAACTTATCCTGTAAGTTTAAACACAATGACTTACTGCTAAAAGTTTGCCAGTTGCTGATCTTAGCATATCCCATTCAACATCACTTTTCATTTTCAAATAGAAGCCTGATTGCAGGATCATTTGAACACCTTCTGCTATAATTTCGCTGTATACTGAATGTGATGGTAAGAGAATGCCCACTTTGAAGGGTACAAAGCATTGCTGTGTTATGTGAAGCAAAGCTTTTTTACTTCTAAAATTCTTGATATGAGAGTTTATGTTTCATTGGGTCGTTAGTTGTTATCTACCCCATAGTGAAATTTGTCTTTACGATAAATTGAAGTTCTTCGCGAGATCCCAACATTGCGTAAGGCCAAAAGAAGGCTTTTGTTACATTCACTAAACCACTTTCGACAGTGGGGACATAATCAACTTGACTAAGAATCTTCTCACTGTTTTTGCCCGTCACATTTTTGAACCAAGTGGGCCAGCCTCCTTTGTCCAGCATTCCAATTTGATATTTATGATTTAACAGCTGCTCAACAGTGTCGATTGCAGCTGGAAATACTGGTAATGTCACAAAAGCAATAATTGAACCTGTGTAGCATGCTGTTATTATAATTGTGAACAACCAGTAAATACCTAGGAGTTTTTTTTTTATTATAATAGAAGTATAATGTATAAACAAATGTCTTACCAACCAGTATCTTCGTAACGCCTTTGTTTGCTTTTGTCCACGACTTTGTTCCAGTAAATGTAAAACAATTTGTAAAGGTCCCGAAAACATACCAAAACATGTTTTCAAATTCAAGTGGGTCACTGAGTAAATATTTTAGAGTTAATCTCTCTGAATACGAAAATAGTGGTATGGAACCAATATACACTCCAATGAGTGCCAACCAAACTGACCAATGGAATGGTCCCATAATAGCCCGATATCTTGGTAATGCTGTTGAAGCTAAAGAAATAAAGGCGGCACAGTCTTCCCCATGCCAGTTAAGAGTGCCTGCATTATATCTGCTGTCTGTAATGTAAATTCCTGCTATACCCATATTTATATTTCCCCCTTTAAGAGTCTTAATAACAGCTTCACCAGACCCAAGTTTTTCTGTTTCTGAACTCTCCTTGAAGTCAGTGCTGAAGTTATACATTTTTGATAGTAAGTTCACTAGTTGTATCTCAATGCCAGAGTACTCAGTTTCATCCCTCTCATTTCTCTTCCTAAATAAAAATTTTGACTATGGGAATTAGATATACAAGGTGTTTCTGAAAATAGTGTAATACATTTAACCACGTGAAAGTTAGCTATACAGGATATGATGTATTACTTCCTGAGGACGTTTTTTTTTAATTAATAGTTTCGGGATATATTTAAATAAATGAACTGAATTTTTTGCGTTGTTCTAACTTTCAACGCTCTTTGTGAACCTCGAAAAAGATATGGGCACATTTGCTTAGGAGTGGGTAATAGAGGGAAGTAGTGTACTTTTACTGACAATTAATAACAAAAGTTATTAATTTGAAGATTGTTGCCTGAAAAAGACACTTGAAATCTGTTTCTATGAAAAATGAATGTTAACTTATCGTTTATTATTACGAGACATTTCCTAAACTCACTGCACAAATTTACATATGTTCAGGATCGTTTAATTTCTGAAATACAGTGTGATGAATTAAAAAAAGTTATATTAAGTTTAGAAGAATTTTTTGTGCTTATTTTAAGCGACGGAATATCTCGGAAAATTGCTGCAATATGTTGAGGAAACATTCTGTGATGTTACTAATAAAACAGCATTGATAAGTGATTAAAATTACTTTTTCTTGCAAACAATTATTGACGTTGACTTTTAGAAAAGGTTTGGATAGTTTTTATGTATTGGACATATGTATCCATTACTACTAAAAGTTTCACAAAAGGCACAAAAGTTTATGGTATTGTTCAAAAGTTCATTCATTTATCTCAACTCGTTCTGGAAACATTTAAAAATAACATTCAGAAGCTAACCCGTCACACCCTGTATATGGAAATCGAAAAGTTGTTTGATACATATTTGTAGAAAGTCTTCATCGAATGTATTAATATTTTGGGGTGTAGAATAAGTAGTTTAATTTATGGCGTTAATTTCAAAGACACTTGCATAACAAAATGCCAATTACGTTTTAATGACGTAGGGTGGTTGATGGGCAGTAGCTATTATAAACCTGTGTCCTGAAAAGCCATGTTTTAGTTTAGGCTGGAATAATTCAACATTTCTGGTAAAATTTCCTTCGCTCCACGAAGTTATCACTACAGGTTGGCTGGAACCCAGGGCATCCACGAAGAGTTTGTGAGTATAGAGAATGTAGGGTGCTTCTTGCTAAAAATAATTTATCTTTTTTTGTTCATCGGTTCATGTATCAATAGTAAATTTACGGGGTGACAATAGATGATGGTTCAGCTGTTACAAGGGGGACTCACTTGTTTAGTATTTTTAAATATTTTTCTCTCTTACCTTTTGCCCTATATATTTCTCAGACTTCACAATTACAAGCAGGTTCGCGATTTCCCTTGAAAACTCGCTGTTTAAATACTCTTGAACTCTCCACTGAGTAGATTTTGCCACTATCACCACTTTTTCACTTCGCTTACTTACTACATCTTGACATTTCATTACGTCTTTGACGAAAATGATGAAATGGACGCATTTTTGGTCTGGCTGGTTTATCAATTCCCCTATCTGAATATGATAGTCTGTTGGAATGGTTCCGTGTACTTGGATTAGGGGGTATTGTTGAAAAAGTTTTGACAGAAACACTTTCTCCTGAGCGTTTGTGAAGTTGTCGTACAAAATTGCTGTGGTGCAATCAGATAGGTATTTCACTGCAATTTTGTTGAGGAGGTTTATTAAAGAAACGTCTGGATCTTCCATATATAAATCTCGTTCCAGAAATAATTCGGAGAGTTTCGTTATTCTCGATTTTTCGTGCGATTTTTGCAATGCTCTTTTTGTTACCCCAGTATAAACGGCTTCTGAATATTCTACCGTTGCAAAGCTTGCCGGAATTAATAACGTTGAGGTTACTATTAGTAGCCCTAACATTGTCAGTTAATATCTTCTATCCGACTGAGACTGAGCGGCATAGGAAATATTGAAAAAAAAATCTCATTTAGCATGTATCGAAGTGAATTGTTGATCGCGGTGCAGGTGTTATTTCAATGGACTTCGTGGGATCCTTGACTGTTCCGAAATAAAATTGTTTTGAGGAAAAATAAATTAAAGTAATCTCGAAATATTTTATTATTTATCACTCACTGGATTCGTCTCACAATTTATTCTGTACACGCAACAAAAATTTATAATAAATTAGGAATAATATAAAAATTATCTAACGTTTTTGCCTATTATAGCTTGATGTATTAGGCAGAGTGTTTTCATCAATTACATCTTCTTGAACACCATGATAAAACTAACCTTCTTGGCAGTATTAATTATTATAATTTATTACATCCTAGCCGATATATACATAAATATTCACTAAGGCCATGATTGCTGATGTTATTCAGGTATGAATTAGCTGATGGCTAACTTGACACCTAAAGAACATCATTTGCTAATTTGTTACACCTAAATAATCCGGGCTTGATTACCAAGAAATCTTTGAAATTAACATCTAATGGCCTAATAGTATCCTAATAAGAAAAAAACACCAATTCTAATCGCTCAAGCGTCTAATCTTCGATGTCGTTGTCAATTTTGCTACTACGAATACCAGTATTGCCAGTCCAAGGATAAATGTCAGGACAGGGTTGACAGGTCCTCATGTATCGAACTCCTGATTTGTGCCAGAGATTGCAAACTTTAGGGTTGTTACATCGCTTTGGACGGTCCTGAATTAAAAAAAAAATTAAAATCTGCTTTCTGCAGCATTAAATCATAGTAGTTACCGAATAATCACATTGGAATGGCTGGAAATTATTCAACCTTGAAATGGGAACAGGGTCCCTCACCCATTGGAGGGCTTGCCAGTTGGTTATCAGCCACACATCTTTCATGGTCAATATGGTGTCAATAAAGTTAATGAAACCTTCTTTGTGGTGTGGCTGCGTGAACCACGCAGCGTGGTAGAAGAGTCCAAATGGAGCCCTAAAATCTCAAATTCGTATCAATCGTTTTCAAATATTAAAAACATACCTGTTGGTAGTGTAGTGCCTCTCAAAATTCTTGATCAACATCTTAAAGACACCGTCGGCATCTGGTGGGTTGCTGCAAGCGTCACCCATAGAGCACCTTCCTCCATTTAGATCTTGCCACATCACCATGGGCACTTCCCACACTCCTGGATAAGATCTGGTTGGACAAGGAGGAATCATACAGTCGTGGAATAGCTTGTAATCCAAAGTGTAAGGCCAGCTTGGAGGTTTATTTTCGTAGATGGGCATTGACGAGTCGTAAGTAAAATTGGAGTCGTAGAGCATTTTGAACATCTTATTTCCTCCCACCTAAATTGAGATTGAAAGTTATAAATACCTTAATTGAATGGAATAGCTCACTTTCGCGAGTATACGGCTGATTAAAACAAGTTCTCTTCTACGGAAGAATAATGGTCGATGTTGCAACAATATTTTTAATTACGATTAGCGGAATTTTTTGGATTTCAAGCAAGCATTATATGGGGCTATTTGACCACGGCGGTCTAATAAGTGCTAACAACCACGGAATTGGTAACGGTGAATTGGTAGCGCATTGTGGGTCCACCGATACTGATGCAATGTGGAACGTTTTTCAACCCGGGAATGTAGTTTTCTATGTTAATCATTAGTTAGTATGTTAGTGAAATTTCTTAGTTTTTCTATATTTTTAATCACATCCTACTGTTATTCATGCCTAAAATTTTGAATAATGGTAACCAGAAAAGTAGGCTAATTGAACCTCGCTGCTAGTCCTAATTCGGGTTAAAAATTATATCAACAAAAGCATTCGAGTAAAACTCTAAAAATAAAAAAAATCTTCAATTTTGTCTGTTTAAATTTTCCTTTACCATCACCGTCAGTATTCACTTATGAATAGAGCTAATATTAAGTGCTGCGTAACATATAAATATCGTTATCTGATGTACGCTTTTAAATGAAAATGAAAGGTGTAACGTATGGGAATTTCATCCATTGGTTGGGTATTTTACCGTTTTTCTCAGTGTCTCAGTTTCGTGTCAGTCCCACATAATGAACAAAGACGATTATGTGATGCGAGCGCATAGCACTAAGTGTTATTTGACGTTGATGCAGTGGTGGCAATTGAGAGTTTGAATAGCAAAAATTGCATTTCACACCAATAATTATGATTGCACACTTTTAATAAAATATACCTATACATACTCGTCGAATAGTGACGTTACAGAAGTTTTTACATACGATCTCTTATGAATTAAAACTCTTTTTTGCTTTTCGATGTTGATGTGTATGCAGTGTATTGAGCGTTTTTAAAAGTGATTTTTTCCTTATACCTTTCTAAAATTTTGGAAATAAAAATGAATTTTTTTTGCAAAATAATGTGGATTGTTTTGAAACTGTTACCGTAATGTTGATACTTAAATAAACATTTATTTTGCTTCAATTTTGAATTCAGGTGTTAATATGTGACGCAGATTGTTGCGGACTAATAATCTGGTCCTCTTTTCAAATGTTACTAATATGCGTAATATTGTATTTAAAATAGATGTGAAATAGTGAAGGTTATTTCACTTCCGGTCAAACTGAAAGTAGCAAAGGAGTTGTATTCAAAAATTATGGCAACGGGCATTCTATGGTTAAAATTTCAAAAGCATCATGGTGATCTTTTGATATTTTTGGGGTGTTGACTATAACGGAATTATTGGATATATTTGATGAAGATTTTTTTAGTATATTATTATAAGTTCTTTTAGGGATGAAGCTACTTCTCAAGAGAGGAACATGATGAGGAACCAGTATCATAGAACATCAATTATTTTAATAGACAATAGTTGGAACCAGATACAGTTGAGAGATTCTGTATATTTGGGTGAATATGAAGAAACAAGTAACGGTTAGCGCATAAGTGACTCCAGTGGTAAATTGTTAACTAGACCATAATCGCTTTTCAAATAGTGCTAAATTTTGTGTCTGGAACACAAACTCTACAGGTATTACATTAGGGGAAAAGGGTAATACATATAGGTATCGAAAGGTTATGTAAAAAATTTAGCTGGAATTACATGACATTTTTGTGTGTATTTTTGTTATATAACTATTTGTTGGGGTGTATAAAATTGCCAACGACTTAAATGTTATAAAATATTAAAAGTTAACAAAAATTACTTTAATAATATTTAAAATTTTTGGTGGGAACCACTTTCCAGAAACAGTTAGTCTAATTAAGGTGCATATTATTCATTTATAGAAGGGAGGTTGTTTTAATCCGGTCTACACATGTGAACCTGCTTTATCGAATAGGAACGCTATATCATACAATAATTTATTGAAAACTCACCGATAAGAAGGGCGCTCTCATTCCTTTGACGTCGTCCAATTTGACTCCTCCATAGGCAGCTAATATTTCTCTTTGTCCAGCAACCTCTCTTGTCCATTTCTTTTGCGAAAATTGCTCCCCAAAGCTATGCCTAAATTCGTAAATGTTCTATTAGAATCTATAAAGGGACTTGTTCTGCGATGTTTTAAGCATTTCCCAGGAATTAGTACAAACATTGAAATTGTTAGTGAAATCATAAGGGTGCAATGTGAAGCAAGCAATATCTAGCAATGTGCAAAATACTGTTTTTTTGAACTTACGATACTGTGTGAGAGGCAAGTTCGTGGCCATCGGAATACAGATTTTGCACTTGGCTATAATCTGTCCACTCGTGGGACACATAAAAGGTAGCAGCGATGGGACATCCATTTGGATTGGTTCGTCCTCTTTCGAAGAGATCTTGATATAAACCTTTGTTCAGGTCATTAACAGAGTCGTCGAAAGTGAGAAGGACGATTTGGGGTACTTGTTCAACGGGTAAGTCTCCTTTGAGTTAGTAGGCACAAGAAAAGAAAGAAAAAGCCCGATGAAAAAATTAAATAAAACAATGAATGTATACAAATGTAACACATAAATAGCAGCACAAGGGCATGAAGAAGAGAATAGTGTAGGTATGGTGTAGTCAGATTTGAAATGCCCACGATGTAGACCAATAATATGTCATTTTTGTTTTCAGAATGTTGAAATGTTAATTGATTATAGAAATAGACGGCTTTTCCTGTCCAAAAATGGCCAAAAAGGGCCACTTACGACACTGTGTGGGATGCTAATTCGTGGCCATCGGCGTATAAGTTCTGCACCTGGCTGTAATCTGTCCACTCATGGGAAACGTAAAAGGTGGCTGATATGGGACAGCCGTTGGGGTTTGTACGTCCATTTTCAAACAAGTCGATATAATACGGTTTATTTAAGTCATTAACAGCATCGTCAAAAGTCATTAAGACTATTTGTGGTACTTCTTCTACAGGAATCTCTCCTAGTTAACAAAAATACCTTTAGGAAATCACGTTTAGTCTTTTTTTAGCCTTTGAAACCTCGTCTTTTTTCCTTTTAAAACGATTCAGATTTGCTTACCAGGAATGTCTTTTCCACCGCAGTAGCAATCAGGTAACAAGCAAACATCCTTCCTACATTTGGCAGCAGTTTTATCGGGTTGGGGCTGAGGGTAGAGGGCATCAGGCCTTCGTGGGGGATTTCTGTAGATATCTATAAATTCTGAGGCCTTGGAAACAATGGAGGTCGAAGGTTTCAACGTTGGGCGAGATCGGCTATAAACGAAGCTCACTATCCATCATTTAGCTCGTCAGCAAAAGAAATTAAACAGAGTAAGTATTTGCAAAAACTGTTATATGAATCCTAGTTGCACTTTCATGCTTTTTTATCACCTTAGCCACTGTATACCGCATAAGTGTAAGGAATAAATGTGTTCTATCTATAATTTAAAATCGAGTCTGTAGAAGTGTCTTTTTTTGGTTTTGTAATGTGAACTGTTCCGGTAAACTTTTGCAAACACAATACTGCAGGGTTTTACTAGCACATTCATTCATGCGGGTCTTGGAAACAGTGACAATTAAAACCTTTTAATGAGGTGTCTCTTACGGTTTCTAAGATCTACACGCAAATCATTTATTCCCATGCAGTCAACTTACGGAGCTGGAGTACCCCTGTTAACGTTAACGGTAACTTCGTTACTAGCAATAGAAGCAGAGTTCGTGTAATGGGATGTACCTCGTCCTCTTGAAGGTGTTCTAAAATTAAGTAAACTGTAATTTAGTAGGTTGCTGTACAATTTTACAGTGTAACTCCACCCAACAAAGCATGCGGAGCCGTATACCGCCACTTCTATGTCTACGGGGTTGTCGGTTATAGGTGAACATCATTTTTAGCTTCTTTACTTAGAAAATGAAACTTATGGTACTAAAGGTGAAGAATATATAGGGTATCCTCAGATGCGGTTGCCTATACCTCAAATGGACCAATTTTTGCATTTTTCGACAAAAAGCCACTCTTCATAGAAGTTTTTGATTGCTCAAAAACCACCTTTCATCCTGAGAAAAATGATTTTCTTATACGGGGAATTTGACATCTTTTGAAATATCGTTTTGAGCTAAGAGTAAACTAATTTTATTTCCTATTTTTAAGCAAAATTGTTTCTTGAAGAAGTCGTTTAGAATTACTTTGATAGTTGAAATCGAAAATTTCAATTGTTTTTACTTTGAAATTGAGAAATAACTCTTAAGCCAATTAAAAAAGATACTGCTACTGTGTATGCAGGTAAGTACTTGTAAATAGCTGAGAAGTAGGTTTCAACTATTTTTCTACATAAAAATGTATACAGGATATTATTGGGTACGTGTCTAACATTTCATAAAGTTATTTTTCAAATAGTTTTATGATGGAAAGTTCTTATAAACGTGTGTTCTAGATCGTTTAGTTTTCAAGTCACTGAGTATCACACATAAAAAATAGATCACATATTTTTTGGCATCTTTCAATCTTTTCCAGTTAATTTTACGAAATTTCGTATTTTGAGTTTTTTTTTTATGAAAAATTCAATTCAGTCAATAATTTAGTTGCATCTTCTAGAGCAAGCCACAAGTAAGCATTAGGACACTTTCAAATAGCTAAAACTTTTGTTCTACACTGTCACTTTCGAGCAAAAAAATATGTTTCTCTACCTTGTAGAAGTAGGGTAATAGAATCATATCAAATGATTCGAAATACTCCAGAAGTGTGTTAGAGAGTTGGTTGTTCATGAGGAGATTGCATGCACGCATGGAGCAAGAAGGACATTTTTAACATTTATTGTAATTTTTATTATTTATCTAGCTTCATTTCGTGATATTCAAAGAAAATATATTATTATTATTACAAAAAATTTAATACAATTCTATTTTTGTTAAAAACTTAAAGCATTTAATTTTTGAAGGGCTATTTCCTTGTTTCTGTGGATAAAAGGTAAGATAGTAAGTTATATTAGCATTTTTGGATAATTAGCATCCATGATTAGCTTTAGATGCACTTTTATCGGAAACCGTTGCTTCTAGCGATGGCAATAAGGTACAATTTTTTTAAAACGGACAAGGTAGAGAAAAAACATTTTTTTTGCTCGAAAGTGACAGTGTAGAACAAAAAAGTTTTAGCTATTTGAAAGTGTCCTAATGCTTGCTTGTGGCGTTCTCTAGAAGATGCAACCAAATCGTTGATACATTTAGATTCTTCATCTCAAAAAAACCCTGGATACGAAATTTCATAAAATTAGCTGAACGAGATCGAAAAATATCAAAGAATACGTGATCAATTTTTTTAACTTTGATTCCCGGCATTTTAAAAACAAAATGGACTTGGACATGTGCTTTTAAGAAATTTCCATCTTCAAACTAATTGGAAATTCACCCTGT
This sequence comes from Euwallacea fornicatus, assembly GCF_040115645.1. Lineage (NCBI taxonomy): Eukaryota > Metazoa > Arthropoda > Insecta > Coleoptera > Curculionidae > Euwallacea > Euwallacea fornicatus. Next base: position 2,407,349 of record NC_089573.1, read on the forward strand.
GAAATATCGGGCACTTATTCAATAACATCTTGTATATTACACTTATGTAACTGCATAATTTTTTCGTGATCCCAGAAGAATGTACATCGGACAGCGGGGATTATTGAAAAGTCCTTCGAACTTGGGATATTTTTGTAATATCCTTTACTGATTACTGGATATAGTTTTAAAATTTTTAAGGTTTTAGAAGCTGGTATTGGATTTCCTGTACAATTTTTTGAAATTGCTACATTGATTTTGGTGTATTTTGAGAGACTACTTCAAAATTTTCTAAGGTGGTTAAAAGATTGAAATAATGTTCGACATTTTTTTGGTGATTTTTTAAGGGTTATTCATGATTTTTGAAAGGATTCCCGAGTTTAGAAGTTTTGCTGCTATTTTTCAGAACATTTCTTGACAAATTTTATGAATTTTTAATGAGGCTTTCGAGCATTTTCAGATATTGTTTCGACGGTTTTTGACAATGTTATTTGGTTCTCATTAAGTCTCAGGATTTCCTCAGGTTTTGATGTCACACTTTAGAGAAATGTCGTATCCCGGTGTACGACAGCTTGGAGTTGATCCGACCTGATAGCAATTAAAAACTCTAAACTGATCTTCGGAGTGCCACAATCGATACTAAACTAAATCGAAGCATAGAGAGGAATATGATGCAATTATATCGAAGTTATTTGAGTTTCCTCTCAATCCCATAAAATAAGATTGACATGTACATTGCTATTATAACCCAACGTGGTACCATTTTGAAATTTTGATTATATATCTCTAATCAACAATTTTTTTAATAATCACCCAATTTTAGTTTTTACATAATCAATTAAGGAAATTACTGGAGAATCAGCCTGTGTAGGATTTATTAATAGGCCTTCAATCTCAGAATTTCTGAATAGGTTTCTAAACTACACTCACTTTCACATGAAATGCACCACTCAGTAATACTAATAATTAAGCCTTTGTAACTTTGGCAAGATAATGCTTCATAATGGAGCATCAAACGATCAGACTTTCAGTAAAAAAGAAAGAATGCTGGTGGTTTTTTTGTCATTGACCTTTTAGATTTTTTATTCAATTGTAAATAAATAAAATAATATTTACATGGAAGTATCAGTTTATCTTGTTGTTGAACTGCGAACAAGACATCTCAAGATGCCCCCAGTGAGACAGCGTCGAAATTTTTCCCACGTTTCGGATTTCGATAGAGGGCGAATTACCGGCATGAAGGAGGGTGGACTTTCTCTTCGTGAGATTGCCCGAAGAATGAATCGGAACCACACCACGATTGCGAGAATATGGTCTTCATGGTCTGAAGAAAAGGTTCAGCAACATCGTCCAGCTGGACATCCTCCCCGCAGCAGCAATGCACGTGAAGATCGACTTCTTAGACGAATGGCCATTGGTGATCGATTTCAAGCAACAATGTCTGTTGCAGTAGATTGGATGGGAGCTCTAAATCGTCGGGTGACGATGGCAACATTTTACAGAAGAATTTCGTCTTTTGGCGTGCATTCACACCACCCAAATCTACGACTGCCACTAACCGTCCAACACCAAGCTTCCAGATTGGCCTGGCGTCAAGAACGAGTTGATTGGAGTCATGAGTGGAACAATATCGTCTTCAGTGACGAGTCGCGATTTTGTTTATGGATCAATGATGGTCGTAGAAGAGTCAGACGATACCGAGGTGAAAGAAGAAATTTGCAATTTTGTGGAAGGCGCCACACAGCTTTATGTTATGGTCTGGGGTGCGATATGTGTTGGTCGAAGATTTTCTCTTGTGTTCATTCCAAGCACCCTAAACGCACGTCGCTACATTAACAACGTTCTGAGGCCAGTATCAGTACCCTTCATGCAAACTTCACCAAATGGCATTTTCCAACAGGATAATGCAAGACCACATAGTGCGAACATTACTCGACAATACCTGGAAGAAGCACAATTGGAAATACTGCCTTGGCCTGCACGGTCACCGGACCTATCACCCATCGAACATATTTGGGACATGATGAGTCGCCGTCTTCGAAATTTACCGAGGCCTCCAAACAATGCGGATGACCTACGACATCATCTTGAGGTAGCATGGAATGAAATATCCCAGAAGGATATTGATCATTTGTTGCAAAGCGTGCCGCGAAGAGTGCGTGCTTGCATTGCCGTACGAGGCGATGTCCCTCATTATTAATTTTTTAATTAACAAATGTTGCATTTTTTTACTGAAAGTCTGATCGCTTGATACTCCATTATGAAGCGTTATTTTGCCAAAGTTGCAAGACTTAATTATTAGTATTACTGGGTGGTGCATTTCATGTGAAAGCGAGTGTATTTTGTTTGAATTTTTTAGATGAAGAATTACATGTTTTGACTTTTTTTTATGGTTTCCGAGGATGTTTTTTTTTATTTGTTTATAAAAGATTTTGCGTAAGTTCACTGAATAAATCTGAGAAAATTAAAGTTTACTAGGACTCTATATCTCATTCCAGTTCTGCTCTTACGTAACTGGACGGCGATTAAACGTAGAGATGGAATGAAGCTTAAGGTATTACCCTTAATTCTTAGCCTTAATCTTCTCAGAGTTTTTCCTACCATTATTATTACATTCATATTCAGTGCTCGTGTCTCTAAGAGGATTTTATGTCCTGTTGCTTACACTCAAAGACTTGGTCGAAATGCAGCATAAAGGACGTAGCAGATTGTTTTTGAGGGATTTTTGCCTGCAGACCCCATATATTTGTCGTGGCAGCCCATTTCTACTTGTATTTAATTGTCTCCAGATGAACCAAACTGGTAAGATATAGGCAGTAATGTTTTTCCTCCGACTGCTATTGCATTCATATTAATTACAATTAATAAATGTTTCAATTTTTTTCTTTATATAAAAAAGTTAAAAGGGGTGTCTACTTATAACCAGTAACCCTGTACTACTGCCTATATACCTCTAGATCCTATGAATTTGAACTTAGCTTTTACATATATATTTGTGTACGTATATGTAGATATAACAGTGCCAGCAAGTTTGCTACTCCAAGGGATGTGCTAATTAAGAGTAGTAAGCGAAAGCAAGTAGCCTTTTCCTGCAAGTAAGAAACTCTGCTGCCGTATAGGAAGGGAGTGTACCTAAATTGTTCTAGTGTGATGGTGTTAATTAGGTAAATATGTTACTGGGTCCGGATAGGGAAGGTCCAGAGTCAACTTCCAGTCTCACTAACTTTAAGTTAAAATTCCTTGGCTACTGAAAGCGTTTACCAAATTCGGTTAAGAAGAGGTGCAATATCAGGAAAATCGGTGCTATTCCATGCAAATTAATTTGCAGAAAGAGGACGAATATCAAGTACCTCTGTTTCGCCTCGACCTTGCATTTCGGACCTTTGTTGGTACATTTGGTCGGTCCTTTAGTTCCACCAATAGCAATGAGGGATTTAATGGCAGCATTGACCCGGGATACTCTAGCGGGGAGGGACGCCGTGAGAGGAGGTTCTGTTTTAGAGTCAGGTCGTGAGAACGAAGGTGGTCGAGGTTTGTAGGACGGTGGTTGGTCCGGTTCTACCTTTTCTTCGTCTGCGTCGGGAAGGAAGTCTTGGGGAGGAGGAATTTCTACCGTTAGTGAGAAGTGCTTTTCACTTGAGGATTTGTCATTTTCTATATATGGTCTTTGTCTTTCTTTCGACAGTAATTCGAATAGTCGATTTTTTATTGTTGTCGTGGGAATTGAAGTCGTAGTGGATGATAATGTCGTAGTCGTAGAAGTAGTAGAGCTGTTAGAGTCTTGGGGTTGCTCCTCTAGATTCGAAACAATGTCCTCTGCTAATTCATAGGTAGCCCCATTTGACTTTTCTAACTCATGATTCAAAGTTATCGGGTTTATCAACTTTCGCACAGCTTTCAATGTTTTGTACTGATAAGTCGGGTTGGATTTAGTTTGATTTTTCTGCCTGAAACTAAACAACGAAGGAGAAACTATGGAGCTGTTACGCAAAATGGACTTTCGTAAGTATTTGGGAGGTGAGTATGTGGTCGGAACGATAAATTTTAGCTTCACTGAGGGCTGCACCTCTACATCAACGTTCGCATTGCTAACAGTGCTAGAAGAGACCTGGTGAGTTGACTTGGGTGCCTTGGTGATATAGTGAAAAGCGGGTTCAACTGTAGTTAAATGCTCTAATGGAGTAAGTTTGGTTGTGTATGGTTCATGCAAGTCAGGCTCGAAGTCCGTCGTTGATTCGAAAGGAGTATTTAAGGAATCAGGAACATCTACGTGTCCCGGGTTTGTATTATTTGACAGTGCAACTTGTGTTTGGTTTTCAATCGCTGTGACAGGCGCTTGGCTAGAATAAATGATAATGATTTTAGAATCCCCTTGATTTTTATAACCAATGAAAGCAAAATATAAAATTCACGCAAGCTTGATGAGATTTCGTATGATCAATATCAATGGCAATATCAAAGATACTACAAAAATGAGAGCGAATAAGCATTTTCTTGCTAATTGGCCAACGAAGTGAATTCAGCTTGTAGTTTTGTAGTACCTTGAAGGGGTGGTAGTGATCTTTTGTGGGGATAAGGTACGTGCTTGCGCCGTTGTAGAAGATTTCCTGATTGCAGGAGTTGAAGAAGTTCTTTTAGTTGTCGCAACCTCCTCAATATCATTTATTTCATTCCTGTCTCCCCTGTGGCTAAATCTTAACTTAATCTCAGGAAACTACCGCATCTACCAACTTACCTGGAGGTGGCTCTGCTCGATTGCCGGTAGGCAGGATCTTCTTCCTGAAAATTACCGTTAAAGCAGATCCAGGTTATAAAAGCAAACGTACCTGATAGGAATTGTCGTTGTAATCGCTCACGGTAGAAGATTGCTGATAAATGTCCTGATTCACATTATTATAAACGATATTTCCACGCTTTGGAGTCTCATCTCTCACCGGTGCAGGAGATCCGCGATACACAGTTGTGGTACTACCTCTGGTACTGGGAGGGTTGGTTTGATAGTTGTTGTTTTGAGGCGTGTAATCTACGAATGAAGGCGCCAGCCCAATTTAACATCGAAAGATACCAAGCTCTATATTCAATCCATCAATTAATCAAGGTTTTATTGTCTTAAATTGTTATTTACTTTGATTGACAAAACCTAAGAAATATTCGTATATGTACAGAACACGAAATGACAAATAAAACGATATTGAAATCAAATATAAATTAAAGGCTACATAAAGCATAGCGACCAACCAGCAATACAGTCCAAGGTAAAATATTTTGTCTTGGCAAGAAGCTGCTGAAACAGCTACCTAAAATACCTACCGACTGTATAAAAATTGTACAGTCAGCGACAAAAGTGAGTACACACTTAAAAGTTGTACAATTTATCTCGTAGTAAAAAATATTTAAAAAACCTTATTTAAAGTTATGAATACGGTAAAATGTTCGTTCTATTGTCTTCATAATTACCACTTAAAAACATGTTTATATACAATTGGCAACAAGGTAGACTTTGGGGAATCACAGGACTCCATAAAATACGATGCAAAAATGAGTGCACAGTCTGTTTATTAGAGATCAGTTAAAACTAAGTGGAATGCAGTGAAGAAGTAATCCGTACGATTTGTTAATTTTTTGGCTGTTAATACAATATCCAACAAATAACAACATGGCAAAACGTAATGAAAATCATAAAAGAACTGAAATATCAGAAGATTTACGCAAACTTATAGTAACATTGCGGCAAGAGGGCAAGTCTTTTCGGAAAATTGGAAATATAGTGAAGAGACATTACAGAACTATAAAAAAATTTTGGGATAAGTATGAAGCTACGGGTAGTGTGCGCAATGAACCTCGTTCTGGACGTCCACGGAAATTAACACCTCTTGATATACGCGATATAACAAGGACGGTTAAAAAAAATCCTAAAATCAGTGCAGTTCAATTAGCCGGGGATATATCAGAACAGAAGGGGACTTCTCTCATAAATGTTCGTACTATTCGGCGAGCACTCAATTCGCAAGGCTTCCATGGTCGTATGCCCCGTAAAAAGCCAGCTATTAGTGCTAAAAATCGAACCCTCAGAGTGGCCTTTGTAAAAAAACACTTATCAGAACCACTAGAATTTTGGAACACGATTCTTTTTACAGATGAAAGTAAATTTGAGATATTTGGTCAAAAAAAGAGGTCAAAAATATGGCGAACGAAAAATTCTGAGCTGGATCCCAAAAATCTCTTGAGCACCATCAAACACGGGGGTGGTTCCGTAATGGTTTGGGGTGCAATGGTAGCCTCTGGTGTGGGGCAGTTGGTTTTTATTGACAAAATAATGGATAAAACAATATATATGAATATCCTAAAAACTAATTTACAGCCCAGTATTGTCAAATTAGGTTTACAGGGGTCATGGGTATATCAGCAAGATAATGACCCCAAGCACACTGCCCATGTGGTCAAGGAATGGTTGTTATACAACGTTCCAAAACAACTCCATACTCCACCCCAGTCTCCAGATCTCAATTCCATTGAGAATCTGTGGGAAATATTGGACAGGAAGGTGCGTTCTAAACAAATTACAAGCGAAACTTCTCTCAAAACTGCACTACTTGAAGCATGGGATACAATTTTGCCTACTGTTACGCAAAATTTAATTAATTCTATGCCCAAACGATTAAGAGCTATCATCAAGGCCAATGGTGGACCAACAAAGTAGTAATTTTTATCGTTAATGTTAACAAAATGCATTGGAACACGCCGATTTGTAATATTGTGTACTGAGTTTTGCCTCTATTTTAAAGCTCTGTTATAAGGCAATCACCTATAAATCGATTTGTAATCCATTTAGGTAATTACAATTATTACCATGTTTTTATGTAACCACATGTGTACCTATATTTAATGTTTATAAAATCTTTTTCATTATTTAGTTTATCTTAAATACATTATTCTTTCAATTTCTATGGTGTGCACTCACTTTTGCCGCTGACTGTATGTAGATAAAGTTCTATAATTCAATCCGAAATGTCGATTGTTCACACTAATACATTTTCTGAGTCTCAAACCAAATTTTTTCCACACCTTGAACGCGGTTTTTCACGTCTCAGGGTTCTCAACGTTCTTAAATAGTACCTTACAACTTCTCTCTGCTGCTAGACACAGATTTATATGCCAGTGACTTCAGAAAACACAAAAAGAGACACTTAGTAGGTTTAAGTCGAAACTTTCTAGTGGCCACACATGTTAATGATCATTTTATCAAATATACAGAGTGTTACAGAATGTTGTGAGGAAAATTTAAGGACATATTGTACATCTATAAAAAAATTAAAAAAAGCTCATATAAATGTAGGTTTTTCCGTTTTTAATAGTTTATTTTACATTTGTCGAAAACTCGTTAAGATATTGAGATGAGTTTTGGTACACGCAAATGTACCATTAAAGATCACATTTATATGTCCAAATTGTTTTCTAAAGAGCTCTGTTCAGTGGCGTCTATTAGTGGAATTAGTGGAACTCTTTGCCAATGCTTGTGAAACAGTATGTCAAGAATTTCAAATATTTCGAAAAGTCAAAAGAAATATGCGGAGGCGATTTAGTCCATGTATCGAAGCACAGGAAATGTAAGATCTATGAATAAGGAGACCCAATAATTATTTAATCATATTAATGCAGATTTTTAAAAGGCAAAAATGCACAGGGTGTTCTATTTGAAATAAGGAAGTTAACATTGATTTCCGGTATAACCGGAAGTAGTAAAAACAGTAAAGTCGCCCCACATTGTGCGTTTGAGCAAACCAAACAATCTATCCCCAAAATATTTTCAAATTTCTCTAATCATAATATAGATATCGCCTTGTGACAGAGTTGCTGAGACACCTCGTATTTAAATTAGTCAACAGGAGCGAATTAACGAATCGATGGTTTCCATAAATCCTTCGCAGTGCACCCAAAAATCAAACAAAAAATATCTGGATAAAAATTAAAGCGAAAGTTTTTTTTCATAATTTTTTTTGATGCAGTAGTGTTCAGGGTATCAGAATTAGTAAAAATATGGAGGTTATCGTCGCTGATAAAAAAGTTACATCGATTTTTTGAGTTTAGGTGCAACGCAGGTAGTGCCACCTATCAACTGCTCGAAACAGTGTTTTGATGTATTTATCCGACCCAAAAACGCTAGTACGCTATACTTAATTGTAGCAATCTTTCTGAAACACCCTGTATAAACGACAAATAAAGAAAAAATCTAATTTCTGGAAAGGTCAAGTTAATCCCAGTTCTCTTATTAGATGGTCGTTAATAAGCGCAAGTATGTTTCCATACTATAGTTTTGGTCAGAACAGTATTTGAAAGTCTGTCACAACAAAAGTAATTGCGGCTTCAGGCCAATAATGTGACACAATAACTATATCTCCATCTCAATTTTATTACTTTTAATAAATATGTAAAATTTTTAACAAATTGCTATACTTGTTCTGGTAGACGTTATTACACAAGCTTATTCTGTCAGACGCGTGAAAGCGATTAGTTCATTAAGTGGAATGACCCTGATCATTTGTAACGTCAACGTACCTTTTTGCGAACTTTTGCAAATATACAGGGTGAGTCTTAAGCAATGGGACACGGAGCAACGATGGATTTATGACATAAAAATAATGCAATATAGCTAAATGTACGTTACACCAAAAAAAGTTGGTAATAACTGAGATACAGGGTGCTAAAGTTGAAAAATAAAATAAAATTTTCTTTAATGTCTCTGGAATAGTCCGGGCTAATTTCACGAAATTCCTTATATAAGGGGTTTTTGGAGATGATCAACTCAAATTTAATGACGATTTCGGTGTATCTTCTACAGGGGGCCACAATTGACAATTAGGAGTCATTTAAACTTTTTTGTGCCACGGTGTATGTCATTTCGGACTCACAAAATTTGTTCCTCTACCTTTTCCAGTTAAAAAAGTTACACCTTATTGGTGTCGCTAGGAGCAACGATTTTCGAGAAATTCAATTAAATAACTTAAATTCCCATTTTTTCTACTTGTTGACATGTAACAACATAGTTTTTTTTTATTGTTAAAAAAAGCACAAAGATAATATGAAAACAATTTAATACCGTAGTTGGTATTCTATTGACATATTTATTTAAGCTTCATTAACCCTTGAGCGGGCGCACATGTTGATATTCCACGAACGGGCATGCGCGGTAGTTTATATCGCAAATTATTAAATATCGTTTTTTATTCAATTTCTCAATTTTTTTTTGAATTTATTTTCTATACTTAATCTAACTATATATTATTACAGTAATACTTAATCTAATAATACTCTTTTAATCCATGTTCATAGGAGAGTTTTTACAAAAATTGCATGTAGTTATTTTTTCGCTGTGATTTTCACAAACAAATTTTTTACATGAAGTATAATAAGATGTAGCTCTATTATTCTTATGAGCATCACACAAATAACAAGGTCCGATTTGCTTTTCATTAGTCCCTCTTGGAACTTCTTGTGTTCAGTGGCGTAGCACATTTTTCCTTTAAAATATCCAGCAATTATCCTGCCCGCACGCCACTGGTTATGCAACAGCCACTGTTTTTAGTGTAAAATATGCACCGTTGCTAACTCTCAAACTTTGCAAAATTGCATTAAAATGTCTCAAGTACTTTCGGAAATATTAAAAAAATTGTAATTTTTTAAAGAAATTCTCACACCCCGTATTTCCGCAACGAAGCATTTTTGGGATATAGTTTATATAACAAAATTACCTTTATTTTAGCTGTAGAATACGCTCCCGAAGTTATGTACCGTATTTAGGAAACACCCTGTATTTTGGTTTATGTGTTACGAATATATTAGTTAGAAAATAAAATTCATATATATTCTTACAGAAAGCGATTCCCTGAGCTTATATCTATCTATATTCTATTATAATATATTTACAGGGTGTCTCAAATGCCATTGCTCCCTTCTGAATGATGGGACTTTACGGTTGGTAATGATGGGTTGGTAAAATTAAAGAAAATGTATCAAACTTGAAGCTTAGTTAATATTCGAAAACAGTCTTGTCATCTTTTTTAATTTTTCAAGTAATTGGAAAATATCGGAAAAATGCCAAAATTTGATTTACATAATAAATCCAAAAACGAAGATTTTTCAAAAAGGTGTTTAATAAAAATTCATTTTTTGGACTCTTGAAGTTTGCGATTTTCTAAATTTAATAGTTAGCCTTGTTCTGGAGTTAACGATCCCAACTTTGTATTCTTTAATATGGATCTAGATACATTTTGGCATATTCTAAAAGTGCTCATGAAGGGCTTTTCAACGATGTATCACGTGACAACATTTTTCAGCGTTTTGGTTTATAAGAGAGTATCATGAGTTTTTTTTTTATAAATGTGAACTGAGTTTCATTACAATTATGAACATTAACGAGCAAATAACAAATTTATAATCTTAAAATAATAACAAATTCTCAAAATATTAATGTTCAAAATGACCACCATTGTTTCCCATAATGTAACATACGAGCTTTACTAGAATAAGCTCTTAAAAATTGAAATTCTTTCGTTAAATTGACTTAGGGAAAAAAAGAACATTGCGAGCACTTATAGCTACAATATGCGACGACATATTATGGTTTTATGTTGCTAATTTATTTTTTGAACAACAATATTCTCCAATTCATTGTGACACTTTGGCTCGATTATGCAGTATTTTGATGAAGAAAAAATTGATAAACTATTTGTCTACATAAGCGAATTTTGTAACTTTATAAAGGCTTTTTACGAAAATTTACACTCAGAAGGAAGAGTGTTAAATCTTAAAATGTTTTCTTGAATAGAAAAGAATTTGCACGAGAATGGGTCATTTAGTAACACCACGAAAAGAAGTTCAACTTTTACGGCCATAGACGGCGTATATGAAATGAACGTATTAGGTATTGTACTACTCTTGCACAGATCATGCTATGTTCATTTATTGACTATTTCTATTCCGTACGTTTTAGGATATGTTCATTATAAAAATATAAACAATACTGATGTTTCTCTAAGAGAAATTGAAAATGAAATTGCGGTATCGAAATCTTCTGCTAGTGAAATATTTAACCAAACATAAACATACCATGCTGCTGTTGAAAGGTCTACCATTTAATGCCAAAGAACTGTAGCAAGACAAGGATATTTTGCAGATAGCTTTTACGAAAACAGAGTTGGGATATTAATTTTTACCACAAAATTTTAGGGTAAGAAGAAAGCCGATTCTGCAGTATTGGATGGTTTAGTTGCAATATTGATTATCGATGGAGTTAGGAGAATAATCACATTTATCCCTAAACAGGGTTTTAATTAACATTGAGGTCGTATGAACTGGCCAGCACAACCACCTGATTTAATCCCTATGGATTTCTCCATATGGAGCTTTATTAAAAGTAAAGTTTATTAAACAACACCACAAAATGAAAAGGATTTTGATAAAAAAATTCAAATTTCTTGCCAACAAACTACCCGCTGAATACTAAATAATATTCAAAACAAGGTTATTACAAATACTTGAAAACCTTTACGAAACAACGGTAGCCATTTTGAACATTCATATTTTAAGAATTTATGATTATTTTAAGATTTTAAATTTGCTATTTAATCGTTGATTTTTATTTTTCTAATAAAATTCCTTTCACATTTATAAAAAAATCTTTGATGATGGTCCCTTTCAAACCAAAACGCTGGAAAATGTTATCGTGTGAAACATTGTTGAAAAGTCTTAAATGAACTCTTTCAAAATTTGCCAAAATTTATCTAGGATCGTATAAAAAAAACAAAGCTGAAAATTAGGCCAACTAAAAAATTTAGAAAATCGCACACGTCAAGAACTTTCAAAAGTTTAAAAATTTTGTTTGAAATGCTTTTTAGAAAAATTTTTAGTTTTCGATTTACTATGGAAATTTAATTTTGCAATTTTTAAGACTTTTCCCAATATTTCGGAAAATAACAAAAACTGGCAACACTGTTGTCAAATATTATTTACGCCCAAGTTTGACACATTTTCTCTACTTTTACTGATCTCGGAACTTTCACCGTTTAAGATGTAGCAATGGTACCTTATGACATTTCGGATACCCTGTGCATTCTATCTACCATACGGCTCCAAATTATACCACCTCTTCCCACCCTTATTTTTTATTAAATTATTATTAATAAATAACAAATAGTAATAAAAAATAAATAATAAAATATTATTTTTAAATCCTAAACCAGCTTTAAACTGTACAAAAAATACCATTTTTTCTCGTTTTTTTTGTCTATACTTGTTGTTGATGTCACCGCCAGGGCAAAATAGAGGATTTTAAAAAATTGTAGTACTGGTTAAGTGAGACCTCAAATTAAAGATGTTTCTAAATTACATTTAATGGTAGAATTTGATTTTAAATCGATTGATTCGTTTTTGAGGAAAAAGTCATAAATTGAAAAAAAAATGTAAAAATAAATACAAATTGAATTTAATTGTCAGTAACAAATAATAAGAAAATTGATATAATTTGTAATAATAATAATAAAATTTACTTTCAAATTTATGCTAACAAATGATCTGTTTTTTTTTTTTATAAATTACTAGGTAATATCTAAAAGTGCTATTGATCTGTTAGTTATGCGTTCGTTAAGAGAAAAAGTTGAGGCTGTGTTTATTTTTACTAAAGTTAGTCGAAACTACCATATTGCCTAAAGGTTCTTCAATGAAAAAATTTGTCTAATTTTTTATTATTAATATTCTTATACATTCCATTAAATGTCTTATTATTTGCTATTTCCCATTAACAAACAAATTATTGTTATTCTTTATATGTTATGAAACAGAATTTGTATTGCACCTTTTCTATTTATTTTTGTAATTTATAGCTTTTTTTCTCAAATACTAATCGTCGAATTTTAAATCGCATTTCACCATTAAATGCAGTTTTGAAACACCTTTAATTTGAGATGTCACTTGACCCATGCTTTAATTTTAAAAAATCCTCTATTTTATCCTAGTGTTACGGCAACAACATTTAGAGAAATAAACAAACGTCAAAAAATACTATATTTGTTCTATTTATTGCTGGTTTGAAATTAACAAAAATATTAAAAATTTAACAAAAACATTAAAAAGTTAACGTGGGGGGCTCTAATTTACAGCCGTCAGTATGTTCTCAACGGTCTTTTTCAGAAAGAAATTCATTTTAAATTGGAAACTAGTGCAAAACGGGTGTGTAAAATTGTTTACTTATTGGTTTTTATTCTGCTAGCATGAAATTTGAAAGAAACTCTGTATGCAATTGCATTCATCTCAACCAAGTTTGATGTTGCACGCATTAAATTCTTAAAATTAGTTTCTCAAAGCATAGTACAAGCTACTAGCCTTGTGCAAAAAAAAAATGCAATTTTGTTTGCACATTGCAAACGAAGAAAAAACGGTTTTTAATACACTGACTTTGAAAAAAAACGTAACACCAAGAAGAACGCATTATATGTATTTGAAATTTTGGTATGTTTCCCGAAGGAATACCTACCAGGCGATAACGGGGCTAAAAGAAGAGAGGGGGTGGTTTTAGTGGGTAGGCGAGCATAGGCTCGAATCCCACACTACACGACCCGGAGCGGCCGGGTGTCTTTTTGAAGATTTCCACCTCCTCGGGCACAAAAAAAAACTCCCTTTGAAAGGGGAAGAATTGTTGGTATGCATGAGGCAGGTATACCTTGCCGCGAAATTGCACGTAGATTGTATCGAAACGCATCAACAGTGCTAAGAGCTTGGAGAGATTGGTCTAACGAAGGGTCAGTAAATCGTCATCGTGGTAGTGGCCGTCCAAGAATGACGAACCGACGCGAAGACCGGCGACTTCGTCGTTCAGCGACCGGCGCCCCGTTTGAAACAATTTCGTCTCTTGGTGCTGACGGGCAGCCACCCTTTGGCCAAAATACCTCCGGTGCGAATTAGAGTGACGGAGAGAAGTATGATGTGGGAAGGCAGAAGTGGGATGAAGGAATGGGTAATGAACGAGTGGGAGCGGGAATGGGAGAAGTATGAGGATTGGGCAAAGACCTTCATACCCCGGATCCGTGATTGGTACGAGTGCGAATGGACGAAAAGTGGGTATATGTTGGCTCAGGTGTTCACCGGACACGGCGTGTTTGGGAAATACCTGAAGTGGATGCGAGTGGAAAGGAGTGCGGAATGTTGGTTTTGTGGCGAAAGAGAGGACACTCCGGAGCACACGCTGTGGATGTGTCCAGAATGGGAGGACTATCGTGCGGAGGCAAGGGGGAGGGGACTCGACCTGAACCGAAGCGCGATAGGGAATGAGCTAGTGGATAGCAAGGGGAAATGGATGGCATTCGAGAGCCTGATAGAGAAGATCTTGAGGGCCAAGATTGCAAGAGAAAATGAGAGAAAGAAGAATGGGGTGCGGGATCGTGTCCGTACCTAGTCCGGTGAAAAATAAGCCCTGAAGTAATACCACGAGGTAGTCCCGGGGCAGAAGAGGGGAGGTGGGTTTAGTGGGTAGGTGGCCGACGTAGTGGTCGGTCGAATCCCACACTACCCGGCTGACGACCAGACCGGGTGTCTTAAAAAGATTCCCCCTCCTCGGAAAAAAAAAGGGTAGCCACCCTAAATCGAAGGGTCTCCCTTAGTATGATCTAACGCAGAATTCGAAGTTTTGGACTAAATTCATATCGTCCTATGGGTCGGCTTCCATTATCACGAAATCACAGGGTGGCCCGACTGGAGTGGTGTCGTCTGAGAGTGCAATGGGTGGATCAGTGGAGAAGAATCGTGTTCAGTGATGAGAGCCGATTTTGTTTATGGTGATCTGATGGACGGTTACGTGTTAGAAGGCGCAGAGGGGAGCGATTAAATTTGGACTTTTTGGAAAGGCGTCATTCTAGTTTAACACCAGGTGTCATGGTTTGTGGTGCCATCCAGTATGGTAGTCGGTCTCCTCTTGTTTTCATTTATGATAGATTAAATGCTCAGAGGTACATTAATAGTGTCTTAGAACCGAGTCTTGTACCATACATGCACGACCATCCTGGAAGCACATTTCAACAGCATAATGCGCGACCACATGTAGCCAACGATACTTTGAGGTATTTGGAAATTGAAAATTTGGATACTTTGCCTTGGCCAGCTCGGTCTCCAGATTTGTCCCCAATAGAGCATGTATGGGATATAATGGGTCGGAGACTTCAACGTTTAGCTCGCCCTCCAGAGACCGTAGATGAACTCCGCGAGCAGGTGCAGATTGCCTGAGATACAATACCACAGGAAGATATTGAGAATTTAATTTTAAGCACGCCACGTCGCTTACAGGAATGTATTAATTTAAGAGGACATACCACCCATTATTAAATTATTATTAAATTTTTTCACTTATTCACAATAACTTTCTTTTGATATTTTGATCGTTTTTATCCATTACCCGACCCAACGTGATGCCAGAATTTCAAACGTGTACGATGTGTTCTTCTTGGTGTTGCGGCTTTTTTGAAAGTCAGTGTATGTTTAAAAGCTCTATTGAGTGGTGCAGTAAAAATGATTAAATACGAGGACAACTGTAAATATCGACACAATTTACATCGTCTGAAAGTACTCACCGACATCTTTGTAAATTTCAGCATCCTCGTCATACAGAGCGTAAAACGGATCATAGCGGTTGTCATTTTGGTTTATATTGTTGTACTGACTGCTGTTGTACAGAGTCCTCGCAGTTGCCGTAGCTGTAGAAATTGGTGCCTGAGACACTGGACTCTTTTCCTCACTAGAAAATCACACGAATTTAACAGGTAAATTTACAATTCACTGTGTAATGGAATTATTCTGAAGGAACAAATTAATTTGTTTCTCGGGTTTTACGTGATTGACATAGAAACCGCAACAAGTCTGTAACATCCACTTAGTTTGTCGCAGTTTGTTTTTCCAGTATTCCATCACGTTGCTGGGACTACTGGCACCATACTGCGGTCAGATATTTTTCAAAAAATAACTTTCACTGATTAGAATAATAATTATTAAAATGGGTCAAGTTTTTGTTCCAATGCCGGCAAGGTGAACGGAACAAAACGGATATTACAAAACCACTCTTGATATTGATTTGTAGCAATTTATATTTTATCCTATAATTAATCTAAGTAATTCTAACATTAAGAGTACTGATAAGTATGTAATAGTCGTATTTAACAGAAAACTTAGGAAGAAAGTTAAATTTACCTGAGAACGATAATTGATTGTTCTTGTCTAGAGTCATGTTCGTACGATTCAGTGGTCGACTTGTGTTTTCGTTTTTGCGTAGGTAATAAAGTAGTCCTTTTTCGACTCGGAACCTTAGTTTTCTTTGATTTAGGAGTCTCAGTTGTAATATCTGAGGTATCGATAATAAATGGTTTAGAGGAATGGGCGGTAGATGTAGTAAATGGGGTGGGATTTGGGGTGGAGTTGCTTGAATTTGTCGCTACTGAAGGCCGCAATGTGGTTTTAGGTTTATTCTTTTGTGGAGCTACATTATATATTACTTTCGACTGTTTTTTAGTTGTATCAATATTTTTGGGATCATCCTTATACTTTGCCGAATATTTCACGGGTTCAGTTTCATTTTTCACCTCACTACTCGTCACGTTTGGTTCTACGTAATCGTACTCTTCCCAGTAATATTCATACTCGGGAGTGGTTGCCTTGGAATCAACTTCTGCACTTGACGCGTCCTCACTGGGATATATCTTCCTGTTACTACGCGACCTGCCTTCATCATAATCATCAGTCAATTCCTCATTAACAGGTTTGATATGTATGTGAGGTGCCGGGGTGGCTGGTTGTATTACGGCTTCCGGTGAAACGGTTATGATGAATTTCTCCTCTGGAACATATCTCTCTTCTTCTGGGACAAATTTTTGTTCCGGGACAAACTCCTCTTTGAATTTCTGGGTTGGCGCGAATTTTTCACCTTTCGGATTCGGTACGTTGTACTTGTCAGTTACAGCGATCAAAGTCGGTTCGTGGCTCTCAACAGGCACAATAAGGGACGGAGATTCCTTCTGGATATGGGCAATATGCGACGGCCTCGGCTCTTTAACAATAACGGGCCTAGATTCCTCTATGTACGGTTTTGGTGTTGTTGTTGTGGTAGTTGTTGTAGTTGTGGTAGTGGTGGTAGTAGTAGTGGAGCCAAGTTTCTCCAAGAACTGGTCAAAGTTAAAATTTGGGTCTTCAAAGGGATTGTAAATGTTTTCATATTTGTTAGAGCTTTTGAAGAATTCGGGGGGAGGTCCCAATTCGTCATCGTCGTCATCGCTAGAGTGATATTCGTAGCTTGACGTGAAATTGTTGGGTTTTCCCTCACTAGGTCGTTCACCTCCTTTTCCTTCAGCCCCCTCAGCTTCCTCCCCACTGTTTCCTTCTTCGCTTATTGCATCTCCTTCTTGCTCTTCGATTTCCTCTTTGGTTTCTTTAGATTTTTGATCATCTTCCTCTTTTTTCTCTCCTTCTTCCCTCCTTCCTTCTTCTCTTGTAATTTTATCATTGTCTCCCTGTTCTGTATTTGTGTCAGGCTCCTGAGGCGTAAACCCCCTTGTAACGGTTTCAGTATGGCTCTTGACATTATCTTTGAAGTCACCATTTTGAGGTTTAACAGTTTGAGAAACCACATTAGAAAATGCCGATTCCAGCGTGTTTATTGGGAATTTATTATGATAGTGTCTCATTGAGCCTTCTTTGCCGTTTCCTCTGAACTTAAAACTGTGCGCTGTAGCCGATGTTACAGGAGTTTTAAAAGAGTTAGGATGGAAGTGTTTGGGTGGGAGATGGCGAATCGTTACTTGATTTGACGGTAGGGCGTAATTAGGAATGAACGGTTGGAACTCGTCCTCATTTTCATAGCCAACAAATGTGACTTTTTGCCTAAGACCATTTCGATGCTGTGTTTGGGGGTACCTCCTTTGAACCACATGCCACGATATGGGTTCGTTATGTGTGGGTCGACTAGAAATTACCCTTGATTATAAATAGAATCGATTGGTCTTTATTGGGAGTGACTTGTTACCTTCTCTGTGCGTCTCTTTTGTGTCGTTTCTTCGTTGTCAAGTCGTTAGTCAATATTTCCGTCAAGTCCGGGGCATGACTATAGTAGATTGAGCCGAGTGAGTTTCGTAGTCTTTAATTGGTTTGACACTTACCTATAGTGCTGGAGCTGCGATTGGGTGCCAAACGAAATTACGCCGATTTTTTCTCTTGTCTGAAAGCAGACATTAATTACCGGGTGTCCGGAACATCATTCCGCACCCCCCTTAACTGGATGTCCGGCAAGTTTTGAAAAAATGGTAAAATGCCAAACTTGTACGATTTTAGTAAAATTTTCATTTTGCATTTATATAGGCTCTTCCGGATAAAAATGCATTCTCTAAAGGCCTCGTGAACCATGGAGATCGTTAAAATGGAGAAAACTTGCGCCTTTCTGTGTTCTGTAGAATCGTGTTTTAAATTTGAAAAAGTCCTAATGGATTGGAAGTTAATGGAAAGAAAATGGTTTTTCGCGATTCTTTTTTAGCATTTTCTGATTTTATTTCAAAAGATATGTTAAAATAAATTTGACATTCGTATTCTCACTTTTCTACAAGTGGTGTTTTTAGATTTTCGATTCGACGTTTCGTCTCTTCGAAACCATCATAAACTTAGTCTTTTTAAGTACTCAACAAATTTTTTCTTATGCTTAGTAAATTTTGATTTTTTTCCCGAATCCAAAGATATATCATCCTTACCATTTATTAAATGGTTTAGTCCAAAATATCTTATTCTCTGCTTTCCAACGTGACCAAACTTCTATTTGCCAATGTGAATGGTTTTGAAAATTATATTTAAGTATTATTATTTAATGGTCTTTGTCGTATTTTCGTGCAGTAAAATTTAAACCATTGGAATATTATGCCACTAAAGTGAAACTTGAAATGATTTGTTGTTATATTGAAAAATAATAAAAAAATCATCCAAGCTGGATGTGCAATATTTATAAAAATATCCCTAACGACGTCCACAAATTCGGTAGATTTTTTAGCGATTAGTTACAAATTTGATAGAATATGATTCGTTTAACAAACCAGCATTGCATCGTCGAAAAAAATGTTTACTTGCATCGGAAATCGCTGTTTGGCTGCTGTAGAAGAAATTAATAACGTAAATTTTCTAAGCACTAAAAATGATTATAAATATTGGGTGTTCGATAATTAATGTTGTATTTTTTATGTTTTTTCAAAGCGAATATACTTATGATGTAGTGGCCATCTTGGTGGATGACCTTCTGCCATCTTTCGGCAAGTTGGAAAATTCCGCGTTCGAAAAAGCCTTGATTTTTAAAAGTAAAAAATTGATTTAACTCATTTTTAACGGCTCGATCAGAATCGAAATTTCTACCATTCAAGTGATATTGAAGAGAACGAAACGAATAATAATCTGATGGCGCCAAGTCGGGGCTATACGGTGGATGAGGCATCAGTTCTCAATTTAGTTCCAATAATTTTCGACGCGTTATTAACGACGTATGGGGTCTAGCGTTATCATGATGGAACAGGACCCCTTTGCGATTGGCGAGTTCAGGACGTTTTCTTTTGATTTCTTCGTTCAATTTCGATAGCTGACAATAGTAAACATTCGAATCAATAGTTTGGTTTCTCGGAAGCAGTTCCAAATAAAGAATACCCTTGTAGTCCCACCACACAGATAGCAAAATCTTCTTTTGATGAATATCGGCTTGGGACGTCGATTGCGCAGGTTTATCTTGTTTGATCCATGATCGTTTTCGGACTACGTCATCGTAGACAATCCATTTTTCATCACCCGTTATGACTCTTTTTAGAAGTGGGTCGTTTTGGTTACGATTCAGCAAAGAATCGCATATGTTAGTGCGTTGGGTGAGGTGAATCTCCTTCAATTCGTGAGGAACCCAAATATTCAATTTTCTAACGTACCCAAGCTATTTTAAATTCAGAGAAACGATTGAATTCGATATGTTCAACTTTTCTCGAGTTGTCATACGACTAGCTCCGATTAAGGCCTTTATTTTATCGTCACCAATGGCGATTGGGCGTCCAGCATGTGGTGCATCTTGGACATTAAAATATCCGGGACGAAAGCGAGAAAACCAACGCTGGCACTGGCGTTCGGTAAGGCAGTTCTCACCATGGACTTCACACAATTTCTTCTGAGCTCGTGCTGCATTTTTGCCCTTTCGAAAGTAAAATAATAAAATGTGTCGATAGTGCTCACTTCGATCGTCCATTTTCAACTTAAATTTTAAACAACTTCTTGTTCACTAATCGCGTTCAATTTTCGATCGAAAAAAGTCTGAAACATAACCTTTAAAATGGCGTATAATAATATGAGCGACGAGACCACTGTTACTCGCCTGTTACGCCATCTATGAGAACAAAACGTCATTAATTATCGAACAACCCAATAGTAGCACAGAAAATTCTTCGTATCATTTTCCTTATCAGATTTTCTGAAAAGACGAGACTCATTTTTCAATCAATGGCATTGTTAATCGAAAAAATCATCATTATTGGGCAACAAAAAATCAAAATCGCACTCAAACACGTAGAAATCTGGAGCACTTTGGATTTAATGTGCGGCGTGATATTTTGAGGACACGAATTTTGTACTCATAATTTATGAGGAAACTAAATTCTGAAAGATGTGCACAATTGTTAAGAAACCAAATTCATAACACTTTGGCCGGCCTTCCTTCAGCAGTAGCTGGTAGTATGTGATTCCAACAAGACGGGGCTCCTTATAACTCTAGACGTAATACTGAATATTTAAGGGGCCGCTTTCAAAATAATTTAATTTCTACTGAGAGTCCCATAAACCGGCCACTGAGATCTTCCGACTTTACACCAGTAGACTTTTTCTTTTGAGGTTATTCTTTAAAAATGAAATTTAGTACAAGATCTCTTCAAAATGGTGAATCGAAGGTTCCAGTTCGACTTGCAGTGATTTTAAATAATGTTCTGGAAGATATTATTAACCGAAATTATTTATATTTGCAGAATAATGTCGAAATATTTGAACATATACAATAATTTCAAACGATTTTGTTGTGTTTATTTCATTGTTTACTTAGTGCCATGTAAATAAATTATTTTCAAAGTCGCTGATGATATCGAAAAAAAGTAACGGAAAATCATCTATTACGTCATAAGTGGGTTATACTGTTGGATTAAAAAAAAAATTGAATTTACTGAGCGTAAAATAAGATTTACTGACTATGTAAAAAATTAAGTTGATGATGGGTTCGAGAAATTAAAACGTAGGTGTTTTCTATTTAATGTAATCTACAGGGTGTCCCAGATCAAAGTGCAAATATTTTAACCGTGGTTTCTACTAATGGAATTAACAAACACGTATTTTTTCTTTTTGTCCAAAAGTCTTTGGTTTACGTTCTAGAGCTCTTTGAATATGGGGCTCCATTTGGATAAAATAATTTATGTTGGAAGAGCCCTTCGACGGATTTTCATGAAATTTGGTGCACAAACATTTTTCGATCGCAGCAGTTCACGAATAAAAAATGAAATATACAGCTTTGCCATAACATAGATATAAGGGCCGGACTGTGAGTATAAGGGCCCAGATTTATCTAACTGTTAAATATTTCGATCAAGTGATCACACTACTCGATTGTACCTTTCATTTAGAAACTTTTTTGTCTCTTGAAGATTTTTCGCAGAATGTGTCGTTTTCTCGTAGTAGCGATTCCAAGTTTTACGCCTTTTTACTGCAGGAATTTGTTGATATTAAGTAGACCACGGCTCGAATAGCCACATCACTCTCCCTGTCTAAAAAACCATTCTGATTGTCATTTTCTGGTATATTGTGGTCAACTGGCAGTAGGTATGACCCGTTAATGCTATTATTGCCATATTTAATTATAAAATAACATAAAAATTCATTTTTATTTGTTTTATGATGGCTCTTCCGTTTAGCGAGTATGCTGATATTCACATGATTTATGGTGAGTGCAGACAAAATGTTCGTAGAGCTAGAGCTCTCTACCATCAGCGATTTCCTGATCGACGACCTCCAAATGCAAGAACGTTTACAAATGTTCACATCAGGTTGAGGGAATTTGGTAGTTTCGCTCTTCAACGAGGAGAAAATCACAATATTAAGCATCATGGGGTGGATGATGAGCAAGAAATAATCAATTACTTTGAGGATAATAAAATCAGTAGTTTAAGAAATGCCGAGCATGACTTAATGATCCCAAAAAGTAGTATTCAAAGGGTGTTACCTCAAGAAAAGGATCACCCTTATCGTTTATAGAAAGTCCAGGAACTCGTGGTCACTTTGAACACTTTTTAGTGTGCAATTTCATTCTTCTTTGTTATTTTGTTTCAAATAGTTCAATAAATGACTTTAGGCAGACACGGTCTAATCCGAGGAAGATGAGAATTGCCTTAAAACAACTATTATGAGAAAGCGACGCATTCTGTGAAAAATCTCAAAGAGACAAAAAAGTTTCTCAATGAAAGGTATAATCAAGTAGTGTAATCACTTAATCTAAATATTTAACGGTTAAATAAATACGGGCCTCTATACTCGTAGTCCGGCCCTTATATCTATGCTATGGCAAGGCTGTATATTTAATTTTTTTATTTGTGAATTGCTACGATCGAAAAGTATTTGTATCCCAAATTTAACGAAAATCCTTTGAAGGGCTCTTCCAACACAAATTATTTTATCCAAATGGGGCCCCACATTCAAGGATCTCTAGAACTCAAACAACCGACTCTTGAACAAAAAGAAAAAATACGCGTTTGTTAATTTCATTAGTAGAAACCATGGTTAAAATATTTGCACTTTGATCTGGGACACCCTGTATAGGTAGTTCGTTTTAAGTGTATGTTACAGGAGGATCAAGGGAGCGACGTACACTTATGGTACATCCATGGCCAGCCTAATCATGTATACGTGAGCTTTTATGAAGAAAGTGATACGAGGGTGTTTATTGATTCGGGGGTGAAAAAACATGTTGTCTCATAAAGATAGTGCTATAACCTGGCCTTAGGTATAAGGACAATGTTATGAACACCTATTAGTGTCTTATCACATTTTGGAAATGGACTAAGCTCGTAATAGTTGAAATAGATTATCGGTGATAAAAGATGAAGAGGGCCTGTTTATAATCTCGACAAAAACATATGGAAGTGTGAAGGGAGTGATTCAGGGATGCGAGCGTGGGAAGAATGTGGAGGTCTGGATGCCGGTTCTGGTGAAAAAGAACAGGCGCACCCAGGGTGACTCGGATACATTGTGTGTGGGGGGGGGCATTCGACCCCCGATCTTAGGGAAGTAAAGAACTGCTGCTAAGACTTGTGCTTTATTCCACCCTCCTCCATTACCATTCAAACAATTTTCTGACATATATTAGAATTCCCTGCAATATTTTTTGGCGGCATTAGAATTCGCAGCCCTGTGCTTTGTCGGCGCGGGAATCCTCAGCAATATGCTGCGTTCCCTCAAAATTTACACTACCAATGCTGATTGGAGGCACCTCAAAAAAAAAAGGTTTTTCCCCACGGTTTAAGGTCGCGGGTAGTTTAGACGTAGTTAATTGCACCTTAGTCAGAGCACGCTTATGGTTATCACCAAGGGATTTTGGTATTTAAGGCTGGCAGAACGTATACAGGCTCTCTTTCTTTTTTTTAAATCTCGCAATGTAGAAGTTGTGTCCGTGTTTGTAAATTTGTGAGCTAACCTAGCACATAATAAATTCGCAGCGACAAGTAAGAAGAGCACTCAATTAATTCCAAAAAATTACCAAAATTCCAGTTTTTTGCAGCGAAATCGGAAATCTAAAAACACCGCCTTGTAAAGTAGAAAAAAAGGGATAATGCGAACATGAAATTTATTTTAACATATCTTTTGATATAAAATCAGAAAACAGCAAAAAAAGAATCAAAAAAATTGTTTTTTTTTTTACGAATAACTTCAGATCCATTCGAAATTTTTCAAATCTGAAAACGTGACTTTGCAGTACATAGAAAGGCGCAAACTTTACTTTAATTTAATCACCTTCCCATTTCTTATGGCTTACGAGGTCTCCGCTGAGTGCATTCTTATCCGGGGCAGCTTGTATGTGTATGGTGTTCCATTAAGCATCCCACGCAATTTGTTGACGCTACCAATGACTACTTAGTATGTACACTACTAGGGGCGAAAGTGCAAGTATAAATTTTACTGTAAAAAAGAGGTTCTTTTATTGCTGGCGATTGCTACATAATACTATAACAAGTATATAATTTTTTAAATAAAAACACCTTACAAGTTTTTTTTTTTTATTTTTCAAAAGTTTGCACGTAAGAGGGGGCGTCTTTTTTTGGGAATATATACATTTCATTAGGGGCTGTAATAAAAAAATACTTACTGGCAAAACATTACTATGCCTGTAGCCGTCTCTATCGCGCTGAACTTGACCCACTGTAGATGGTTGACCTCTGTAAACCCTTTGTTGCCTATCGCTTTCAATTTCTTCAGCTGGAGGTAGAGACTCTTCTACCGCGTCATACAGTTGCTGTTAATTAATAACGTACAATAGAGAATATAAAGACGAATAATAAATAACCTTTATAATGTCTTGTTGGTTCTGGAGCTGTCTGGGCTGTCCTCTGGAAGTGACCACAGCTTTGGGTTGCGGTGGTGGAGGTGGGGAATACTTGGTTCTGGAATCGGCTATTCTGGGATCATCCTTTTCTCGTTCGCGCGACCTCTCTCGGTTCCTTTGTGCCACGGGGGCAGCAGATGGTGTCCCGGGGGCTAATTCCAGGCCATCACATCCAACATTCCTTGGCCAATCGCAAGTTTGAAGCTCGTGGCTGTAATACCAAATTAGCAGTTTTTTAAATTTCATTTGAGGGGCGCGTCTTATAGTGGTGGTTACCTATACATAAGACCCCCAGTACAAGATTCCAATAAGGCTCCTCCGAAAACACAAACATAGTACTGAGTGCAGTCTTTCGGATGAGGATAATAACCGAATTCTTCAGGGCAGTCGAAATTAGCTCGTTCTCGTTCTTTGGCTTCTGAGGCAGTTGGCAGCGGTCTGGCTTTTCTTTGACCTTCAGCTAAACCTGGAACCATAAATCGTCAAACGTGCTTCGCAGTACAGGTCCAATATTGAAAATTATTGAAATGGTAGCTCGTTTATTCGAATCCCGAGAATGCGTTGGTTTAATGTTAGCCTAACAACAAGCAACTTTGTACCAAGAAAGGGATCAGTCGTTAAAAGTAATGAATTAAGATATTGTTTGCGTAGGGAGTATTGATATGGAAATAAGGTATTGACCGAATAAATCAAGGTCGTAGACCGGAAAATATCACACGAATCAGGATTTTCTTTAAAAAAGTACCACCTCCATTCGAGACGGCCTTTAAGAGCATATACGTTGATCATTAGCGTCCCATTCCCTTCGATATCCCAATTTATGTGTTTTTGATAGAAACCAAAAAACCTGCTTCGTTTTTTTTCACAAGTTTCACTTCTCGGAATTCGGTCTGACACGCCTTTGTTTTTCAGTGAATTATACAGCAAATTTCTAGATTTATAGAGAACATTTTGTTCTTCAGATTAAATGTATGAAAAAGCAGTGGCGTGGCGCTGCTTCAAATGAATATATATATTTTTAACTGCATAGTGCTTATCGCATCCACAGATTCCCCTGATTCAATGTGAAAAAGTGAAGATTCACAGTGCTAACATAGTGATTAAGTACCATCAAAAACCTGTTGGCGTAGGGTGGGTTCTAGTCTGACATACCTCCGTTGACTCCTGAATATACAGGGTGAGTCGGGAGGATCGTGCCAAACTTCAGGAACGTGTTGTACATGAAAAATAAATTTAAAAAACCGCAAATGTTGTTATCCGATTTTCGTTTGTTTACAAGTTATAGCGTAAGTGAAATTAAAACATAAAATTTTAAAAAATTATAAATTTCATAAGAAATTCCATAATTGAACGTTTGGATATCATAGTAAATGTTCAAAAATATTTCCATTAACTTCTAAACATTTTCGGCTTCGTCTATGAAGAGCATTCGTTGCGCTCCTGATTGTTTCATGTCTTTCTTTAATGGCAGCTGCAGCATTTCTAATGCGTTGAATTAGTGCATCTTGAGGGTCCACTTTTACTCTGTACACTTCAGTTTTAAAACAACACCACAAACAATAGTCTAGTGGAGTGAGGTTTGGAGACCTTGGAGGCCAACTAATAGGGCCACCACGACCAATCCAACGTCCAAGAAACGTTTCGTCTAAATGTTGCTTAACCTTTATGTTTTAATTTTATTTACGCTATAACTTGTAAACAAACGAAAATCGGATAACAACATTTGAGTTTTTTTACATTTATTTTTCATGTACAACACGCTCCTGAAGTTTGGCACGATCCTTCCGACTCACCCTGTAGAATATTTCGTGCGGCAATAAATTGTCCCCCTCCACTGTAAACTATTTAACAAATTGTAATTTAAAAAAGTTCAAATGCAGCATTAAATACTAAATGATGCTTGTATCACGGTTAGCCCAAAATGGCCGATTTTTAAACATTTGAACATGGGTCAAGGGACACCTTAAATTAAAGATGTTTTAAACTACCTTCAGTGGTGTGTTACGATTCAAAATTTATCAATTAATTTTTGAGAAAAAAGACTATAAATTTGCTAAAAAATGGAATACAAACTCAGTTAAATGGTACGTAACCAATGAAAAAGACTCTGTGTTAATAGGAAATTGGTTTGTTTTCGGTTTGGTGCTCACAAACAGTCTTTGATTAAAAAAAAATAAAATAAATAAGTGAATAAAAGTAACCAAAGATTGTGAGTATAATCTCAAAAACCAATTCATTTTTTAATCAACGAACAAGTTTTTTAAATTATTTACGTGCTATTTAACTGAGTTTGTATTGGACTTTTTACTAAGTTTATAGCAGTTTTCCTCAAAAACTAATAAATAGATTCTGAATCGCAATACGCCATTGAGCGCAGTCTTGAAAGACCCTTAATACAAGGTGTTACTTAAGCCATGTTTCAATATTTAAAAAATCAGCTATTTTACGCTACCGCTGATGTAGCAACATTTAAAAAAATAAAGAAAAAAAACAAAAGAAAGAATGTTAAAGTATTTTCGTTCTATTTAATGCTGCTTTTGAGTTTAAAAAAAAATTATAAAAAGTAAAATGAGAGGGGGGTGGGGAGATCCGTTTAGAGCCACATGGCGGATAGGTCAACAAGAACTATATTTGTTAAAGCTGAGACCGAATGGATCAAGAAACAATCGTTGTTGTAGTTCTAATTGAACTATTTTTTTACCTCGAAATAAAGTAATCGATTGTGTAAACAATGTGCGGTTTTAATCCATTGTTAAAGCACTATCTTTTTTTAACAACCACGTACATGGTAGTTTGAATCACTTTCAAGATGCGTTATCTAAAAGCTAACTGGCTATTTAAAAAATGCCTTAATGTTGCAAAAGCTTCGGCCGTGGGGAATTCACTGATGTGTGGAGACCTATAAAGTATAATATTTTAGTTGTTGTAAATTAAGTATACCACTCTGAAAAGCAGCTTTCTAAGCTGCTAAATCGAGAAAAGTGCACCAGCCAAGGTTTTTCGTGATAAACAACGCCTGGTACATTGCACAATGGATCCCGAAACGTCGTTCGTGATGTATTTTGTTGCAAACAACGTGCTTATGCTTTCTGTTGACCCTTTTGCTGTGAAATTTAAATGTTAACCTCGCCACTGACCACACCAGTAGGTCTAACAAACCCCAGGTTGCGACACAATGGGGCAACCACCAACCATCACTAGATCATTACTATTAGTTTTGGAGAGCCAATTTGTGCAAAAAGTTTCTTAATATTTGTGGAATGTCACAACTGTTGAGGTAATACTAGAGCGCTTTTTTCTATTGTGGTTTGCCTCAATTAAAATTAACAAAATCGTGGGAACTGGCCTCATTATGTTTAATTACTATTAGTTAAAACACTGTTGATTTCGGTAATGATTTGTAGACGAGATGGCAGCGGTGAAAGTGATACCATTGCATAAGTAAATTTCCCTAGGAATTATTATTTAGAGTAGATATACAGTGGCGACCAAAAGTTTGGGAACTTTTTTTAAAATCAAATATTTAATAAAAACGCCTTCGCTTCTTTTTTTTTTTTAATATTTTAAAAATGTAATATTTTTAAATAGAGATAAAGTATTTATACAAAAGTAAACAAATGTTTCAGTCTAAATATAATTACAAAGAAAAGTATTATTCTTGGATGACAAAAGTTTGGAAACCACTTTCTAAAAACTAAAATACCAAGTAATAATCATTTTAAAAATAAAAAATATCAATATTTCGTGGCATATCCCTTGGCTTTAATCACAGCTAAGCATCGTTTATGCATTGATTCTACGAGCTTTTGACGAACACTTACAGGAATTGCCTTCAATTCCCTTTGAAGAATTGCAAATAATTCTGCACTATTAAATATGTCAGAATTGCGAATTCTCTTCCCTATTTCATGCCAAAGGTGTTCAATTGGGTTAAGGTCAGGTGATTGAGGAGGCCATTGTAAAACATGCACAAATTTTTCTTCTAACCAATTTTTCACCAAACGCGAAGCATGTTTTGGATCATTGTCGTGTTGAAAGATCCGTTATAGGGGCATTTCCCATTCTGCAAATGGAAGCGTATGATTTTCCAATATTTCTTTATATTTAAACCGGTCCATAACGGTATCAATAGCCACTAGAAGGCCCACACCAGATGAAGAAAGGCAACCCCAAATTAGGACTTTACCGCCACCATGTTTAATGGTAGGTATTTGTTTTTTTTTTTAATCTCTTCCTTGCTGGTCGTCGAACATGCTGTATTCCATCACTTCCGAAGAGTTGGAATTTACTTTCATCACTGAACAAGACATTACCCCATTTTGCGACTGTCCAATCTAAATGGTCTTTTGCAAACTGTAAACGGGCTTTAACATTTTTGTCGGATATAAGTGATTTCTTTGCAGGTCTTCGTCCAAATAATCCTAGATTATTTAGTGTTCTTTTTACGGTTGTTGCTGACACTGCGATGTTATATTTTGTGGATAATTCTTTATTAACATCAACAGCGGTCAATCTAGGATTTCCATTTGATAACTTTTTGATGATTGCTCCTGCTTTTGCTGTTAGCTTTTTAGGTCTTCCACTTCTACTCGTATTAGCAGTGGTATTATCATTGCGATACCTCTTCGAAATCTTGGCAACACTGCCTTTTGGCACTTGTAAATTTCTTGAAATGTCGATTAGTCGCTGACCACTTAAATGTAACTTTACTATTTTATTTTTCAAATCACTCGAAAAACATTTAGTTTTAGGCATATTGCTAAACTGATCGAAAATAATTTGCGATATTAACCCAACATAATCGAATAATACTCTGTTTTTGAATGCAGTTTCCGAACTTTTGTCCGTCGACAAACTGCAAATATTCAATAACAACATTCTTTAGAACCATAAACAATTGTTTTCTTACTGGTTTTTAAGAACGCGAATTTATGCTTATCAAATTAAAAAAAAAAAAAAAATTGCCCTTAAAAATTTTGAAATAATTCAAAATTTCAAAAGTTTCCAAACTTTTGGTCGCTACTGTACGTGTAAAACAGTTTTTCAGATTTTCACTCAAGAAATTGCAAATTTTGCACGGTTTGAGATGGGACAAGACATTGAAATAGTACAGTACAGATGTTGATCGTAGTTTTCAAGTGAAACGACAATAATATTGATTTTAACATTTTGGAACATTTCACGTAAAACTTTAATCAGTTTGAGAAAAAGAAAGATTTTAGACGATTTGAAAGTCGTATTAATAACTCATTAATAATCGTGTTAATTTGCCAACTTTGTTGCATCGAGCGGATTGCGAAAAAAATCATTACATTTAAACACTTCAACTTTCAGACTTAAAGTCACTGCAGTTAGTCTGTATTTGCACTTTCACCAGAGATTGAAAACGACTAATGTCAAACATTAAGACCTCGATAAATGGTATGTGACAAACATACAATGCTCAGCGATTGGTCGTACCCACGAAGGAAATGCAGTCTATTTGTCGAATTAACAAAATCGCCCATTAATGAAACGACCTGCCCTACAGGAGACTGTGGCCGTCCAGTTCTGAAAGGGGGCCCTCGGCCGTCCAAATCTAAGAGTAGGAAAGTTGCGGTTTACGATAAGTTCCACCGAATGGCTCCGGCCTTCCAGGGCTGACGGGGAGACAAGTGACCCTCATCCAGATCGGATAAGGGGGATGTTGGCCTTCAAGGTACGAAGAAACTTATTAATAATAGTCGGTTGATAAGGTATGAATGTTTAATATCGGTCCATGTTACGTTAACCCGACAAAAATTCATGGTTTCTTCTGTGAAAAAATCGCTTTTTTGATATTGCAATACGTTATGCTTTACAAAAAATTGCGGATTTTTTTAGTGATTTTTCCACATAAGTACCTGCAAATTTTCGGAACCGTGGAATGAGTGGGGGCTCTGGGAGGGGGTAAAATTAGACAAAAAAGATTTGAAAAATATAATAAATAATATAATGGAACCTTACTTAACTATAGCCAAACTTACCGTATACAAACTTACCTAATCAAATCATTTTTATTCCCAAAAAAAACAAATATAGAATATAATTGAAAAGCAGCAATTAAAATGCAATCTGGAGATAAATTATTCGTCCACCTAAAAATAATGTAAAATAATGGAATAAAATCCAAATCACTTAAATTTATTTGACTTTTATTTAAAAAAATATATATCATTCATATGCCAAATGTACTAATAAAATATTCAACATTAACAATAACTATCAAAAATAAATGAGAAATTCTTCAAAACTGATGGGAGAAAAATTATTTGTCCACTAAACTTTTTTTAAAAATATATCGAAGCAGTACGAAACTAATAACGTGTGGGGCATCCTTTAGATCTTATAATTTCTCTTAACCTGTTAGGCATCGATTCTACTAGTTTTCTAACGTAACTTGTTTCGATCTTTGACCATTCCTCTTGACATATTGTTTTTAACTGCTCTTTGTTCGAAATATGTTGTTTTTTACCCTTTTTTTTAGTGCCGACCATAAATGTTCAATCAGGCTCACATCTGGAGATTCGGGAGGTGCTTCCAATACTCTTGGCACGTTATGTATATAAAATCCACTCTTTAACGACGCGGGCTGCATGTTTTGGATCGTTGTCTTGCTGATATGTGAATTCGTTTTTAATTCCCCATCGTCTCCGTACTTGGTATTAAATTTCTTTTTAAAATGTCTATGTAAACAAAGCGATCCATTATTCCATCAATAAAATTTCATTGTCCCACTCTGTTAGGGACTTTAAGTTATTGTCTTTTGTTTTTTTGGTTTATTGTTATTAATTTTGGTTTTGTCATGTATTTGTATTTTATCCCTTAAGTCACGCCCATGTGCGGCGATACTTATTCGGAGAATACCATCTGGGTGAAAGACCATATGGCCCATCAGGCCAAAACTAAGAGTACATTTTGGCTAGGGAATATGCTATTGGTCAAAGGAAGCTTTCTCGGTCGGGACTATTGCTGCGATGGTCAATTTGTTCGACCTGCGACATTCCCAGAAAAGCGACTAATATAGATATTCCCCAGATGGCCGCGAGTTATGGGACCCGGCGTAGCCATAGCTCGTAAGGGTTCTTGGTGGTGGTGCGCCCCTGGTTGGAATTCCTCGGGATTAGTACTTAAGGGACAATCGAAGTAATTTTTACTCTCTTCTTTTTCGCTTCTTTGTGTGGAAGCTTCGTCGGTGTCGGGATGTGATCAGAATCATAGTGTGTAACCGCCCAATTAAGCATTCTCCCTCTTCCTACTTAGACCAAAACTCTTTCATTATTCGATATAAGTGCAAATTAAATACGGTTCATTTTATTTAAAACAAAGTGTCGTGGTCGTGATTTCATTTATCGAAGGAGTCCCTCAACACACTCCATGCCACGACATACATCTCCAGATTAGAACTGAACCTCCTCCATGGTTCACAGTCGGGATTAAGTTTCTTGGATTACATGCTTCTCCTCGCTTTCTATACACAAGCACCTTTTTGGATTTTCCAGACAGCTCAATTTTAGATTCGTCAGTAAATATAACATTTTTCCAATAATCAATATTTTTGTCTAAAAGCCTTTGAGCAAACTCTAAATGTTTTTTCCTATTCTTTTTACCTATTAAAGGTTTTTTTGGCCAATTCGTGCCCGTATACCCTCGTTCCTTAAAAATTTCTTTATTGTCGTTTTATGGAAAACCTTGTGGAAATCACTGGTCACACTTTTCACTATTTCCGTTGCAGCAGTCCGCGGATTTTCCTGAACTTTACTTAATATTTTCCGTTTCTCTCGGAAGTGTCAATACACCTTTCCTTCCTTGCCCTGGCAAATCTTTGGTTGTATTGATTGTATTATATTTTTTTATAATGTATTGAATTTTGGACCAGCTTCTACTCACAATTTTCCTTATATCTTTTTACGATTTTCCTTCTTTATAATATTTAATAATCATTTCCCTTATTTTTTGAAACATTTCTGTGGATTTGCACCCCCTTTTAAAATTTACTGGTGTTCTTTACCACAAAT
The DNA here is from genome assembly GCF_040115645.1 of Euwallacea fornicatus. Taxonomy (NCBI): domain Eukaryota; kingdom Metazoa; phylum Arthropoda; class Insecta; order Coleoptera; family Curculionidae; genus Euwallacea; species Euwallacea fornicatus. The sequence goes on from NC_089573.1 coordinate 2,440,028, forward strand.
GGTCTCAACCTAACATTGAAAATGTTAATAATAAATTCCTAGAAAGTTTTATCACTGAAATTGGAACGCTAAACACAAATTTATATTGTTTTTTCAAGTGGACGAGTAATTTTTCGCCCATTGGTTTTGAAAAATGTATGTTTTATTATTGATATTTTTGTAACATAATTATTATTGTTGAATATTTTAGTACTGTATTTGGCACATGAATAATATTTGTTACTTTTTGTAACAAAACTGAAATAAAAGAAAAGTAGTTTGGATTTCATCCATTGGTTTTTAATTTCATTCTGGGTGGACGAACAATTTATCTCCCGACTGTACATATGGTGGGTTTGTATATGGTTAGGTTAGGTTTCATCGTATTACCTATTATATTTATAAAAAAAAAAATTGTTTTATGTTACTCCACCAGTATCCCTATTGAGTTCTCAATCCTAAAACCTTGCAGATACTTATATGGAAAATAAGTAGAAAAATCCGCAATTAAAAAAAAAAATCACATATTACAATATCAAAGTAGTAATTTTTCAGGGAAGAAATAACTAATTTTTGGTTGTTTAAAGTGATGTCACCTTTAATACTTCTACTATTTTATTAGTCGCACGGTTTATATCGATTTTGCATAGAAAATCTAATTTTCTTTCACTGACCTAACGCCATTGGCGGAACTCTCAAACCAATAGAATTATTAAATTTCGATTTTTATCTGTTTTTAGTGAGCCACTTTTTTGAATCAACACCTGCTGTGATTTTGTGAAATTGACTTTCACAAAAATTTTATTCAAAATTAGATTTTTTTCTTACTTGCGAGATGGGTGGAAATGCCATTATTAGAACGTTATGGTTTTATCTGCGAAGCTTATTTCAAAGAAATGATGATGATTTTCGTTCAATTGCCCATGTTCCCACAAGTATTGAAACCTTATTCAGGGCAATTTTCTCCTGGGTTCCGAATTTTTTCCATTACTGATTCTTTTTCAAAAATTGAAAAAAAATCCAAGATCGTAGAAATTTGAAAAACATCATATTTCTAATTTTGTAAGTTTCTTTAATTTGCTAAATTCAGTAAAAAGACACAGATCAGTGAGGGGGATGAGGAAGTATATTCCCCCACAATATTCAGGGTTCTGGGATCCAGAAGGCGAAAGTTCGATATATATGCAAAATTGAGGCATATTAAAGCGTGAGCAGTGCGTTTTAATGCGTTTTAAGTGTGGCGTGTCCCAGCGACGCTTTCCCTTCGCACCGTACAAATGTTATTGAATGTTTCCATTCTGAACCGATACAATCACTCGGTATATGATGAAATTCAGGAAAGACTAGACGCAATTATTGAATGTATGTAAGTAGATTATAATAATAACCCCCATTTGGATAAAAATAGATTCAGATTAAGAGCTGTAGCAAGTTAAAATACTTTCTCCTCATGTGATACCTTTTTTATGCCTTTTGATCAACATGTTATACGCGAAACTCTTATGAAATAGGCAGCAATACGAACATACGGTCCTGAAGTCCCCTGCGCTTCGCGGCTTCTCAACAAAAATGTCCTACGTATCAAACACGGCCAATAATTCGTTTTTGAGGCCTTAAAGAGCTTTTTAGAGTGTGGATCTCAAATACGACATCATGAAAACTACCACCGACCAGAATTCAGTTGTAGAATACAGCATAGAAACAGCTAGAGCTGCCTAGAACAAATTTCCGGAAAGACGATAAGGGTAAACAAGGCCCTTCTATTCGCCCTTTTTCCCGGTTAACCTAGCTTTAAGCTAAAAATAAGAATCATATCGGAAGAGTTGTATTTTCTAGATTCTATATTTCAAGCGCCGACAATGAAGACTGAAGATCCTCAGAGCAGCGCTTGATTTTCTAAATCGTCATGTTGAGATGATAATAAGAAAATAGAATTTGCAAGAATAAATTTATGGCCATAAATGAACTTAAATCGACAACAATAGAGTACATTTTAGGGGAGGACCCAAGTAGACTAAAACTTAAAGTTGAGTACAGCTTAAACCACTTGTATGAGCAGACTTTAATCAACTCGTAGAGCCATTCGCCATTAGTCGAGTTTCAGGAATTGCAACTAACTTATGGGGGACATACCAATCAACTCAGAGAGACTTGAGCTAGTTATCACAGATTCAAAGGTAACAAACTAATTGAGGGTTCACAATGAGATTGTTTCTAGTATGCATTGCAAGTTATTTAATGGTACCTACTTCACTGACCGAAGAAGTGGGGCTGAAGGTGCCCTATGAACTGTTACTTATCCGGACTTAGGGCCACGGGTGAGTAATATGGTTTATGGTATTATGATACAGAACAGTAACTATTAATTTAAACTAGTCTAAACGAATTAAGCGCCACTTCTATAAACATTCATACGTTAATTCTGTAATTTGTTTTTGATTTAGCAATTGCTAAGTTGGTTAGGGAATCGCCAGGCTTAAACACATCATTTAGATTTTAAAAACCGAGAAAAAAATCATAAAGTTATTAAAGAATTACCTCAAGTATTTAATTTTTTATAAAATTTTATTGTTGAAATAAACGCAACAAATAAAATTAATAATGGGTGTGTCTGCCTCGTGCTAATCGGACTTCTTGACAACGTCTGGGCACGGAGTTGATTAGGTTTTCCATCATTTCTCCTGCAATGTTGTTCCATTCTTCCTAGAGGATTTCTACTAGGCCATTTAAATTTTCCGCAGTTGAATAATCGCTCGACCTTCTCTAGAGAACCTCCCGAAGATTTTCTAAAGCGTTTAGGCCTGGGGAACTGCGTAGTCATTCTAAAACTTCGATATTGTGCTCCTGAAGGAATACCGTTATTAAACGAGCCATGTAGGGTCTGTAATTATTTTGTTAACGAAGAAAAAATTTAGACCTTCTTCTGCTGCAAGTAGAATGACGTAAGATTTTACAATGTCCTCTAAAGACTGGCAACCATTCACAACTCCATCTTGAAAGATATGCAAAATGGCGCGTCTTGTTAAAAATATTCCTTGCCAGATCATAACGAAGCCCTTTCCGCAATGGATAGTTTCTTTCACACGTGACGGTAAATATCTCTTACCTCTACGTCTCTATGGTCGCATGCGTGGTCCATGTCCCATCAATATGGTTTTTGAAAAAAATTAATTGGGCTTCCCGATGTTCACGGGTTAACCGGGGCTTCACAGCTTTGGCTTTGGCTCTGGCTCTGGCTCTGGCTCTGGCTCTAGATCGTATATTGACGTCGTGAAGCCTGTTTTTTACAGTCTATGTGAACATTCATCTTCTCGTAATGCCGAAAGCAAGATCAGCAATGTAGCCTGCTGTTCTTGCTGCATTTTGGAGTGCTGATCTTGCCAAATTGCGGTCTGCACGAGGTGTTGTTATCCTTTCTTGAGCAGAATTAGGTCTTCTGGTGTCTGTATGAAATACGCTATGCCGACAAAGAACGCTGGAAATGAAGTAACTTCCTTCAAATAAAGTGACTGCTCTGACCACTTCATCGTCATTTAAAAGTGTCCTTCGGGTAATAGGCCTTCGTATAGCGTCAAAATTCATCGCGAGTTGCAGAAAACGGCATGCAACGCATTGCACTGCAATGAAGAGGACAAAACACTCTAAATGTTATTTTCAACATTGTAATAAATAAAATTTTGTCGCTTTTTTAGAAAAACATGCGAACGAAAAATTGTCATTTTTGCCATTTCTTGACTTTGGTGTTGAGAAAGTACTGGGAAATAGAATTATGCGGAATTTCCTTAAAAAGGTATTAAATTGCAAGTATAATGAAAAGTGGTCCTTAGTTCATTTTGATTAGTTTATTCTTATGCGTCTGTACTTTCCAGATCGCCTGTAGCGACATATCTTGAACTAGAACCTATGGAAAATATTACAAGACTGAATTAACAGCATAAAGATGTACGGAAGGTGAACATTCAGAATTTGGGAAACCTCGGGAAAACTTTACGTCTTTATCCCCATAGAAAGACAGCTTTTGACATGAAATATGTCGTCGTTTACACGAGTAATGAGAGCTTTTGACGTGAATCATATCAGCGTTTAAACGAGGAGTGACAGCTTTTGATATGAGACATGCCATCGTTTACACGAGTAATGAGAGCTTTTGACATGACACATATCAGCGTTTAAACGAGAAGTGACAGCTTTTGACATGAGACATGTCATCGTTTAAATGAGTAATGAGAACTTTTGACATGACACATATCAGCGTTTAATCGTGGAGTGACAGCTTTTGACATTAGACATGTCATAGTTTACACGAGTAATGAGAGCTTTTGACGTGACTCATATCAGCGTTTAAACGAGGAGTGACAGCTTTTGATATGAGACATGCCATCGTTTACACGAGTAATGAGAACTTTTGACATGACACATATCAGCGTTTAATCGAGGAGTGACAGCTTTTGACATTAGACTTGTCATCGTTTAAACGTGGACAAGCCTGATTTTTAACATGAGTCATGTCATCGTTTAAACAAGAACATGACTGATGTCATAGGTTGTCATTCCTCGGCAATCGAGAAGAGAAATTATCCCAGCGTTCAGCAAATTATTCATGCTCGCATTCCATAGCCTTTGGATCTGTTAATTTACGTTTTTAGAATTAATTTTTTTTTTCTATGCAAGTATAAGTGAAACATATTTACAACGAATCTCAATCAGACCAAGGCGATCAGAACGGTAATTTTTGTAACGATTTCGAGTGTATCCTTGTCGTAATATTTGTTGTAATACTTGAATCGTATCACAAACCGTAAATAGGTTACCGTATTAAATTAAAATTCTATGCAAATATAGGCTGTCGGCTGAGACTAATGTTGTCTTAAAAACGAAAGTGAATAGCAGGGAAAGTTCAATAGATTCTTGCACTGATCAAAATTCGTTGTGTTAATGATAGCCACCCGCACGTTTTGACACCGATTGTCCTTTTTTGGTGCTCATAAGTTTATGTAAGAGATTTTTGCTAATCACGTTTCATAATTCTAACTGCAAAATCTATTTTCGTGTCTTTCGCTATACATGGGAAACTCGCATTGTCAGACTTTCATGATTAAAGGTTAAAAAGACACGAAATCAGCGATTGCGGTATTTCGTAATTGTTTATGAATTATATTAATAATTGTGTACACACGTCGTGCATAACCCAGTTCCAAAACCTGTCTGTGAGCACCTATCTGCGTACGAGTATGAGGAACCAAAAAATACTAGCATTTCAATTAAACCAATTATGTAATCCATTTCTGTACATTGTTTTCATTCTTAAATGCTTTACATCATATAGCTATTGTCTTGTAACTTAATTTTTTCTGATATGTGTTATTAGCGAGTGTCCGGGGCTTTCGATGCCTTAATGACGATACCTTTTTGACTGTACGCGTTATTGTGACACCTGTTCGGAAATACGAAACGCGTATCCCTTCCTAATGGACAATTCCACGTTCTTATACTTCTAAAACTGGACGACTTCCTGTTAATTTCATTACTGCGTACGTGAAATTTATGGCTTGAACAGTTTTACTTTCTTCACATGGCGGCACATTGGGCAATTAACTTTATATGCGAAACTAGTGCAACAAACAAGAAATTGTTACTTAATGTTCAATGTTGCGGTAATCACTTAGTTAACTATGCAAAAATGTGATACTTCAGTAGTTTTGTTCAGTCAATTTTTGCCATAATAGTGAATGCGAATAATTACAACACAACGAAGCAGTTTAAGAGTTTTTCGGGTTACGTTGATGATTACATCTGGTTACCATCAAACGATTCCTTCGGGACAAACACCCGTTATGTTTGAATTCGACTGATGAAACATTTCAAGCTGTTCCCACCTGTTACCATAATTGGTTTTGACATGTAAAACGAAACCTACTTAGAACGCTTAATTAAGTCCTGCCGTACTAAAAGTGAAATGGGCACGAAAACACTAATCGGCCATGGCCGAAAATATGTTATTATCCCATAACAGTTGAGATTTGTTATAAACGCAATTCGCGCGATTTTTTAAGATGCTCAATGTGCTTCAGCAGAAATATTTCTCTATTCTTTAGTTAGGGTTTAGGCCCCTCCAAATGAAAGTGGCGTTAAACGAAAATCAGAGGAAGCCTGTCCAGTAAAAGGGTACCTATTAATTACTTAACAATGGCAACTAACTTGAACGTGTGTTTAGTTCTCATATGGCACCTTGTATAACGAGTACGTAACAACTTGTCGGAGACGTACATGTGTAAGCAACTAGAGCGGAAAACAAATAATATTGTCTTCGATATGAGAGGCAGTAGACAAAGTGAAATTTGAATTAAATCGTGTTATTTCAACGGCGAGACAAACTTTATCAGCCTTTCACTATTTCACAAGAAAATAAAAACATTTATTAGAGTGAGCGAGATTCGCGTTTTAGAATAATTAATGTTCTGGGGATTTTTCAGAAAGTCACACAATAGGTGGGTCAGGAGGAGTATCGGTTCACCGAGTGAAAGGATTCAAAATAGAGAATAAAACGATTGAAAACCAGATAATAAAATTGTAAATTATCGTTATGAGACGACTCAAGTGAGCTAAAGCGTAGCGTAAGCCGCACTTGTGTAATCGTATAATTTATAAAAAGTTTATAAAATTACAAACATAAAATTTACTTTTACGCCGTTACCGTGGTGTGCTCAGTAATCAGTCCGTTTTGAGTTCACTTTTGTGAATTTCAACATGAAACACAACCTAAATTAGTCATTGGCGGATTTGAATGCTGCATAGAATTGTCTATGAAAGTCGCCCCTTCGTTACGGGTGCGTCATTCTACGTAGCATTTGTAAACAAAAAAATAAAGCCACATACGGACTCGTTCCGTTGCTTGCAACCGACAGATTTCCATTCAAGTTTTATTTGTGAAAACAATTAGGGAAAGACATGACTCAGACCTCCGACTCCGACCGCCGATGGTGATGAAGCGGTGCGCTGAGCGTTCCCGAACAAGTTTACGGTCATGATCACGTCTAGTCGCATACGGACTCGCTCTGTTCCTTGTAGCAAAATACTGGGCTGCGCTCCTAATGCTGCAACTTGCATGACGTTGCAATAACCGTCTGCTAGTTTGCTCCGCTCCTTATAACAAAATATTGTTCACAGTTTCGGGAGTTGCGTACGCATGACGCTACAACGGTTGCGTACGCATGACGCTGCAACGGTTGCGTACGCATGACGCTGCAACGGTTGCGTACGCATGACGCTGCAACGGTTGCGTACGCATGACGCTGCAACGGTTTCGTACGGACTTGCTGCTCTTCTCGTAACCGAACCTTGCTCTGCTCAGATTGCACTTACTATTCGCGCGTTAGGTGCATTTTTCGTCGTTGCGAACATAAACGTAAAGACTCGCGGCGTGCTCCACACTCCTTGGTACGCTTACGGTCACGTTACGTTTAGTCTTGCTCCGCTCTTTACAACCAAACATTGCTTCTCGAGCTCTATAAAGCCGACTACTCAATAGATGCTGCAAACACCACGATTGTTAACAAGTTCAGAAACGAGAAGTGCAGTACTCTGTCGGATATGGGTTTTTCATTTGCGTTCGTAACGCTGCAAAAACGCTTTCCGGGCAATTTTCTCTCTCACGAGTCAAATGTCCTGTGGATTTCCGAGGAAATTTCCTTTTTAGTCTTTACAACGTTGTGCAACAAACATTTTTTGGCCTTATAATGGACGTTGTATGATCATTTATATGGTTGAGTACAAACTAATGACTGACACTGAATATGTATTTCGGAGCACTGAAGTGTTATTTGATGAGTGCAGGAAACAGAGCGTGTTGGAACAAAAACAACATTTCTTAGTTTAATCACTTTTACAAGTAAAATTTTATCGCAACTTTTGAGCTGCAAGGAGCGCAGCGAGGCTATGTTGCAGCTCTCGGAGAGCAGAAGAATGTTTTGCTATTAGAAGCAGAACAAGTCCGTACGTCACTTAACGTTTCGGTACCACTACCTCTACTTGTTTTGCTTGTGGAAAATTTTTAAATGTAGGTGCAGGCCATTGTTCTCTCCATACAATACACCGTGCTCTACGAAAAAGATAAATATTTATACTTCATTATTTTTTTATTCGTTTCAATGGGCACTAAGCAGCTACAACTTGTAGCTAACCTTCATATTATTTTTTTTGGTAAAAGTTCATTTGGGCGTTATTCAATTTACACAGCCGCTACCGGGGCTCCAATCCGGGTGCATGTCATGATAGACTGGTAGTACTGCCCACTCGGCCACTGCACCGGTTTTCCATTGTCTCAAAAATTGACGAAGTTAAGTGTAGGACACATTTGATAGGAATTTTGCAAGATCACCCACAAAACAGAAGTATTCTGTAAACGTGGAAAACGTTGGACATCGATACGTGAGTGAATATTTTAATTTCAATGTTCTTAGTTCATTCAACATCGAAGTATAATTATATCGTATTTTGGGCGAATCTGGTCCTCCATTACCAACTGCAAAGTGGTGGTGGTGGAGTTTAAGCGCGCTCGTGCGACCTGCCAAGACGAACTTCGCAGTAGCGGATCCGACGAAACTGTACACTTGACCAGTCCAAATATTGCGATGAAAATCCTCAAAACCATATTAAGAGATCGTTGATTAAAATTGCACGGGTTTGCACACATAATAGATATATTAACAAACACTGTAAATCGCACTTTGACTGAATACTTGGACTTGAGAAGCTGATGAACAGAAACAGCGCCGCGAGGATTTTTCAAGGGAGTGTTTGGCAAAGTTGCGCTGCAGTAAGGCAGAGTTTTTGCGTGGATTGAAAACCATGGATGAAACATGGGTCTGTGATTTCACACCTAAGACGAGAGAACGGTCGAAACAATGGAGTCCAAGGGGAGAATCAGCTCTAAAAACGGCGAAAACCGCTCCATCAGCAGCAGCAAAGGTGATGGAGTTAGGTTTTCGGGATAAACGTAAAATAATTTTCATTGATTATCTCCATTAAGGAAAAACAATAAACAGAGAATATTATACAAATTTATTGCAGCATTTGAGCGCAGAAATTAGGAAAAAGCGACCGCATTTGGCGAAAAGGAAAGTCTTGTTTCGTCAAGACAACGCACCAGTCCGCACATGCGTCAACGCAATGGTCAAAATCAATCAACCTGGTTTCGAATTTTTTCCTCGTTCACCTTATTAGCCAGATTTTGCCTCCTAAGGTGATTTTATGTTATTTTATATCTTTAATGATGAAGAGGTGGAGTCGGAGGTTAATACCTATTTTGAAACACTTGGAAGTTGCTTACTATCAACAGGGCATAGAAGCTATACAAAATTGCTAGGAAAAATCGGTCAATCTCAAAAGCGGCATTGTTGAGAAATAATGTAATATTTTCTCATTTTTTTTTTCTTTAAGTGTTAGTTTACGTTTTAATGCGTCACAGCAACTGACGGTCGAGCCCTTTGCCCTTCGACGTGCAGGATTCGCGCTGCGTAGCGAATTCACAGCGCTTCTAGGGCCCACTCGATTGCTACCAAAATCAGTCAATAATTTGGCTTACTATAACCGGAAAATTCATATTATTTTTAATGTCCCTTCAAAAGTTCGTAAACTTGTGAGAAGCAGTTTTTTTAATTGCTTTATAAACAAGTCAGAAAAAAACTACCCACTCCCAATCAATTCTCAAGGAAAGCCATTAAAATTGCAAGAGTTAAAGAGGGAAAGGGTTTGGTAGTGGTTCAATTAACATAGATATCAGACGTGACATATATCGGTCGAATTTTACTTTTACTTTCTGCGTTGAACATACCGGGCATGTGCGCATTTTTGCCTCAAGTATTTATACGAGGCAGTAAAACGGACGTTTTCATTTTTTTCTCTTTTCGCACACAAGTCGATAGTCCTATTTGCACACCTTTTCATGTTTTCCTATTTGGTGACATTGGTTCTTGCAGACTGAGTAATCTATAATTAAAGCGGATCTCGCAAGCAATGGGCGTAAAATTGCCATTCATAGGCTAACAATAAATAACATTTTCTTTGTTCGCATAAGGAAAAGTTTGTCTTGTTTTTTCTTCAAATATATCAAGCCTATACTATGGAAAAATCACGTATTTTAGAAGTAACTTTTAACCTTTTTCTAACCGACGCGGTTCTCACGTAATGCTATGTTTGGTAGCTGACGGTTAACCTTCAACTTTACATTCAAATGCTGCATAATAAACACCCACGAGCAATGTGCTTGATATTTCTAAATAACCCTAAATTAATTTCCACGGAACATAGGACTAACACATGTCTTAATGGTACCTTAAATGTCGAAATAATCCCATGAAACAATGAGGAATGTTCATAAACTTGCGAGCATTGTTTTGAATTTTGAGTTAAATGTGCGTTATTGGAAGAAGGTGCGTGGGCTCATTACGTAACTAGTGTTTCATAAGCACCCATCTACCACCATATTAGCCATGCTTATTATATGCAAGGTGAATCTCTTCGTGCTCATTAAGTGGCTCATTAGAATGATTATGGCAACTTTGGACAGCGTTAGATAACTGTCACATTGATGCAACTTTAATCGTCTTAAATCTAGGGAAATGGTCGATTATGGCATGCAAACCAAAACCAAATATTTCACAAAATCTTGCAATAAAGTGAGTGATCAAAAGTCATTATTAGTTGACGAAAAAGTGATTGCGGCCAAAAGTAATAGTTTTCAGAAACCGCACTTAATGAGATGCTATGTACAGGGTGTCTCAAATTTGATGGTTTCGTGGTGACCACAGTTATTATTGAAGCTAGGATATACGGTTTTTGTAATTCCATGCTTTATACAGGGATGGCACGAATATGAGCCTCGTTCCGTATCTTGAGGACTATGATTAGAAACAAATTGAAATTTGGGCGTCATACTAAAGTAAAGATCGTTCATTGTTTAAAAATATTTTCTTGAAACCACAACTTTCGGTTGTACCGAAAACTAATGTCAATTCGTTAATTTTAAATGGAACACCCTGTATAATATAAAAAATTTCTCTTCTGCGAAACGTTACGAATATTTTTCACGTATAATGGTGTATATCCAAATACTACGATTTTCGAAAATTTCATGAAATTAGTTTTTAGTAGTTTCCAAAAAAAATACGGTTGCAGCCATTAACGTATTTTCTCATAATTTGCAATTAGCTAAGTATTTTCACCGATATAGGATCAGAGAGTTTGAATTATACTTTTTCATACAGGATGTTCAAAAATTTTGCTCAAAGTAGTCATTCAGATATTGTAAAAAATCCCATTTTTCAAATATAAAATCTTATTTTTTGCAACAAATGCATATTTAACATACAAAATAACTAGTACTTTTAATTCAGTTGCCTAAATCTAAACCTATCCGTTTTTATTTTATAAAAAAAATACTTTTCAATGTTCAGTAATCTGCTTTTAGTGTAGCAACACCTGTAGATTATACAATCGAATATTATCTATATGTTTATTATTTATGATGATTGTGACAAAATATCAATCACAACATGATATATATTTGGTATTTGACATCTAGGAAAAACGAATTCGTCTCGAAAAGTCCTCAAAGGCATAACAGATCATTTTAAAGCTAGCGAATCTGTTAAAACGCCCCGTAGAAAAAAACAAGCCTATTATTGTTGATGAAATAATTGAAACTGCAATTTGCGAATTATTAGCAAATACATCAGTGGCTGCGACTGTAATTTTTTTTTTTTTTGAAAAATTTCAAATATCTCGAAAACTATAAGATTTAGGTTTAGAACATTATAAGTGGAAAATTTTTATAATGTTCCATAAAATCGAAATTTGATATTATACACAGGATGTTCCATTTAAAATAAGCGAGTTAACATTCATTTCCGGTATAACCGTAAGTGGTATTTTACGAAAATATGTTTAATCAATAGGCCACTTCCCCTTTAGTGTGATACCTAAATTTCAACTTTTTCCTAGTTGTAGCGTGAAACGCCCTGTATTTGCGAAGCGCACATTGGGAAAGACAGAATAATCGCCGTTTTAGGTTCGTGGATACTGGGTGTTTTAGAAACCTTCGCATTTTGGAGGTACCAGTTTCGACTGGCGTATTTCATTTGTCCAACAAGGTATAAAAAGAGAAAGTAAAAATGGATTCTCATCGAGTTTTTGCTACAACGTCCATTTTTCTGCACCACATGGGTTAGTTACAATCAACTGTAGTTATAATTTGTCATATATTATCACTTTATTTGTCACATTAATTTTATTATTAACTTTTGATTCGCTTTGTCGAAATGCGTATTGAAAATATTTCAAAGATATTTCCGAAAGCGGAAATCTTCCTCTCATTGGAAGTTTTTTTTATTGCTTTACCAAATACTACGTAGCGAGCACCGTTTAAAAAATTATAATTATGATTAATGCAGCCACACCATATCGTCAAGAAGAAGCGAAACAAGTCACCGGAATCTATTATTTGAAGCACCCTGTATATCAGACCTTGTTTAAATAAGTACCTAAAGATTATTTTCGGTTCTCGGGATGTCCACTGCACAATTCTGTGTAATAACATTAAAATCTACAAAAGAAACTTTAGACCGAAACCGCTAAAAGCAATTTATTTGCTTCCATCGAGCCTCGGTCGGCCGATTATATAAGAATCGGGTATGAATGAACTTTACGGCCGATAAATAAATGGTCTTCAAACCATTTAAACGAGTAGAAATTGAAAGTGTATCGCTCGCTCCATTTTCAAATTGCCTAAAGAGAACGTGAATGTGATTTATGCCACTGGGTGTACATATTGCAACGTTATAATTTACTTTTTTTTACCACAGAGAACACGTGGGCATGCGCGACTTCATTCCACCTGAATAAATAAATAAATAACTAAATATAGACTGATACAGGACTTCTAATGGTTGTTGTGTTGGAGATGAAGGTCGTCAAAATGAGGCGTGGTCCATACTGGCCTTCCATTCGCTGAGCATATCCGTATGCAAGTCTGATTCTGTTTCAACCGTAAATAATAATAATTCTAAGTTTAATGAAAATCTGTGGGAAAACTACACCATTTACAAAAGACTAATTAAATTAGCGTGGTATCAATGCTGAAGTGATTACACGTATTGAAAAAGTCAAGGTTAACAAGGACATGAACGACAATTACAAGCATTCAGGGTGAGCATGTGGCCGATTTCCAGCCCAATTTGCAGAGTGCATTCATCAGTTACGTGGCACTCGAAAGAGTGATTAATAGAACGAGTGTAGTTAAGCGCAATTACACAACCCAAACACTCATTGAAAGTGATTTTCTGTTACATATTTGTATACCCACCGTGTTATTTAAGACGCCACGATATTATTGTATTACAGTTGTGTTTGGACAAAAAAATACGGTGGGTGTAGGTAACTAGAAGTGAATGTCTTATTTGGCTAGCAATTCTAAAGGACGCTTGAGGATATTGTTCTTTTCGAGCTTATGCTAAGAGTTGCAACATAAAAATAATGAACACATACAATGAAGCAGAAACGTTCTGTGTATCTGCAGGGTGTCCGAGATGATATGCCTCACCACTACAGATAGAAGACTAAAATTCCCGCATAAATTCGTTAAAAATTGAAGAAAATATTTTTCGCGAAGGTTCTGGAAGAGGTCAAATATCGCTTTTAGTCGTGCGTTATTATTGTTGTTACCCGTACAGTAGACAAATGTACTTTTTCATTTTTTTTCTTGCGGAACTCTGTCTATATTATGCCATTTTCCAGTTCTTTGAGAAATTTTAAACATATTTTATATAATATACCCAGGTCTAAATTCAACAGTCACTGAAATGGTTGCGCAATGTGGCAAATAGAGTGGCCTGCTAGATCGCCTGACCTCGCATCTACGGACTTTTTATATATGGTTATCTGAAACATAGGAGGTATTTAAATAAGCCCAACAATATAGAAGAGTTAAAAGATTAAATATCCTAAAAAGCTCGGCAAAAACCTACTCGAATGATAAGAAAAGCTCGTGAAGGATTTGAATTGCGGCCTGCCCACTGTCAGGAAGTCAGCGCGGCACAGTTCCAACATTAAATACATTAGATTGTAGTAGTTTAGTTGTTATTTTTGAATCACTAATAGTTGTTCTATGCTTATTTCGATTTTTTGTTTTTTTTTCGATACCTTTAGAATTTAGACATAGGTGTGTTACACGGAATATGTTCAGAGTTTCTCAAAGATATCAAAAATATTATAATATACATGGGGTTCCATAAGAAAAAAGTTAAGAAGTACAATTATTTTCTATATGGGCAACGCCGTATATGTATATGTCTGTTACACAGGGTGTTTGCTTTACCGATGCACATCCGAAAGAGAGTGGTCGGTAAGATGATTGTGAACGTATTTGACCATATATACTTTTATAACAAGCGTCACACATTTCCACATATCGCCATTTTTCCGAATTTTACCAAATTCGCTGTTTACTTTCGTGTAAGTTACAATAAAAATTTAATAGAACATTTGTTGTGACTCTATCGCTTTTCATATTATCTTGAATACGTATTTTATCGTTATCAAACATGTAGTAGCATCTGCATATGAAAAAAGAAAAATGTGATGCTTTAAAATGCCAAAAATGAATTTCTCTAATATCAAACCTTGACTTTCTAAGTAACTAAAGAGGAAGACGCAAATGGAAGAGTCGTTCAAATATCTTTAAAAACTTCTTTGACCGTTGAAAATCATATTTCAAAACGATTGATGTCCGGCCCATTATCAGAGAACAATAAAATAATTTTTAAATAATTAATTTCCTGAAAGATTGATAGGACGAAATGGACCGATGTTACGGCCTGCCAGATCTCCAGATCTCACCCCAGTTGACTATCGCATCTGGGGACGAATGAAAGAACTGGTATACAATGAGGAAATTCATGAACGAAACCGCCTCATTCAAAGAATTAATGGGGCAGCAAAATTAATGAAGGCTGAAATGAGCCTAGGGGTAACCACCACAAAGATGAGACGAAGATGTCGATGTTGTATCAGAAACGGTGGTTCCCATTTTGAGAATAATAATTAGTTATAAGTAAATAGTGCAATTTGCATAAATAATAATTACTTATTAAGTTTTTATTCAATTTGTTAAATTGCCCTTTGCACTTTTTCTGAATTTTTTTTCTTTTTTAATTAAATACCTTATGGAGCATTAAGTCTGCGCCTTTCAGTACATCATTCGAAAGAGCAATGGTCAAAGAAGTTTTTAAAGATATTTGAACGACTCTTCCATTTGCATCTTCCTCTTTATTTACTAAGAAAGTCAAGGTTTGATATTAGAGAAATTTATTTTTGACATTTTAAAGCATCACATTTTCTTTTTTCATATGCAGATGCTACTACATGTTTGATAATGATAAAATACGTATTCAAGATAATGTGAAAACCGATAGAGTCACAACAAATGTTCTATTAAATTTTTATTATAACTTACACAGAACTAAACAGCGAATTTGGTAAAATTCGGAAAAATGGCGATATCTGGAAATGCGTGACGCTTTGTATAAGAATATACAGGGTGGCCCATCGAAAACAGTCCAGCAAAGTTTACTGCTTTGTATGTGAAAATTTAGAAAAAGCCTCGGACCCGTATACTTTTGTTTTCAGGGGGACAAATTTCCACATTAATTCTATCACTGTAACTTCAGCTCCTTAGTGGGGGCGGCATTCACCCTTGTTTTTTCAAATGGAAAGGGGTATGTTGTGATACGTCTTTTGAATGGGCATTAAATTGTCTTTCAAATGGCGTTTCGTTTTTTACATTTGAGCTGCGCGTCGCCGAGAAATATTAATTTAACTTTATTGATTAGTATTTACATGTTATTTTATTAAGTGTTGAAAATGTCCCCCATTCACCTCCATACGATAGTACAGCAACTGTTCAAAGTGTTCCCGGACATTTTGAAGAATATCTAATTTAATTTGTTGACATTCATTAGTGATGCGGTTCCGTAAATCTTCTAAGGATTCAGGCTGGGTGGCATAAATTTTCGATTTCAAATGTCCCCACAAAAAGAAATCAAGAGGAGGTAAATCGGGTGATCTCGCGGGCCATTCGATAGCACCCCTCCTCCCAATCCATCTATCAGGAAACTTTTCATCCAGAAACTGCCGTACAGGTATTGCATAATGGGGAGAAAGGAAAGAATTGCACAGCAATAACGAACTACCCACATCAACTACTTTACTGAAGGTAAAATCGAATTGTCTACCGATATTTGTCAGTTTACAAAAAATTTTTACTCACAAACCTATTTGTAAATAAGAAGTCCAGTAAAATGTTTAAAATTCCATTTCTTGGCGACGCGCAGCTCAAATGTAAAAAACGAAACGCCGTTTGAAAGACAATTTAATGTCCATTCAAAAGATGTATCACAACATACCCCTTTCCATTTGAAAAAATAAGGGTGAATGCCGCCCCCGCTAAGGGGTTGAAGTTACAGCGATAGAATTAATGTGGAAGTTTGTCCCTCTGAAAACAAAAGTATACGAGTCCGAGGCTTTTTCCAAATTTTCACATACAAAGCAGTAAACTTTTCTGGACTGTTTTTGATGGGCCACCCCGTATATGATCAAATACGTTCACAATAATCCTACCTACTATCCTCTTTTGGTTGTGTACCGGTAAACCAAACACCCTGTATAATAAAAGTACTAAAAATAATACCTGACGTGTTTACCATTGTTATAAAAAAATTATTCCTTCAATTTTTAAGGAATTTATGCAGGACTTCTGGTCCTCTACGCATATACAGTCACTCAAAAAAGTATCCGTACAGCCGGAAAAAAATTCTGTAAACCGTAACTTTTGACTGATTTTGTTCAAATTTTGTATAATGAAAATTCAAACCGAAACTCAATTTGCGTAATTGAGCAACTTTTGAAAATTTAACTTTTAGACTGCTTTCCAGCGTTTAAAAAAAACTTCTTGTGCGGTGGAAATTTTTCAATGTGGTTTTAACACTCTTGGAGGGAGGATTTTTCTTCACATATCCTGAAAATTTGATCAAAATCGAACCGCAAATAAGGGAGTTGCAGCCTTTCAAAAACGCCAAAGAGTGACGCTTTTCGCGCAAAACGACGAAACTTTGACATATTTGCGGTTCGATTTTGATCAAATTTTCAGGATATGTGAAGAAAAATCCTCCCTCCAAGAGTGTTAAAACCACATTGAAAAATTTCCACCGCACAAGAAGTTTTTTTTAAACGCTGGAAAGCAGTCTAAAAGTTAAATTTTCAAAAGTTGCTCAATTACGCAAATCGAGTTTCGGTTTGAATTTTCATTATACAAAATTTGAACAAAATCAGTCAAAAGTTACGGTTTACAGAATTTTTTTCCGGCTGTACGGATACTTTTTTGAGTGACTGTAAATACGTAGAGTTTACGTTTCCAGAACTCATTCATAAGCATCTCGGTAACCATAACAGAGTAAAAGATTGGCCAAGCTGGCAGTAAAGTTGCGGAATATAGAGTTTCACAATAGGTCGATTTACAATTTAAAAAATTCGATGAGTTTCGAAATTTGGCATTCACACAAATCAAAAAATCTAAAATACCAAAAACCCCGTTTGGTTGGAAGTAATAAACTAAGAGACAAGTAAATAAGAAAATTTATAAGAGGAACCCAATGGGTCTGCCTTCGGCGGTCAACACAGCTTTATGCCTTTTCTCAAATTCTAGATTGATCTTATAAACATTTCTTCTTATTTCAATCTTTAAAGTTCCGGTGATTTCACATCGTTACTCATTAATATCGGTGCGCACAAATTTAAAAATGAGTTCTTTCATAACTCGCAACAAATAATAATCTAACGGAGAAAGATCTGGTGAACGTGTCGGCCAATGCATGTCTTCATTGTGTGAAATGACTTTATGAGGAAGTATTTCAGACAAATAATTAGCCACTCTCCTATCGTTATGTGGCGGAGCACCATCTTGTAGTAAGCAAACGTTGCTCGAGCGGTTGAGGTAAATGTTTTTATTGATGTACGTAATCCGTAAGATAGGTCCATAAAAGGGGCAAATACTCATCTGCGGTTAAAATGGCTTGGTAGATGCACGGAAGAGCGATCGTATCACCAAATAAACCACCTCAACAATACGTTCAATCCAAAATGTGCTTGTGATCGACATGCTTGGTGTTTGTGTGGATTTTCAGTGGACCAGACATGATCATTGCAACGACTGAATATTCCTTAGTAAAGTTGTACTAATCCGTGAATATCGCATTTAAAGAGAAAATGGGGGTTTTGCATCACCAGTGCCCTAGTGTTCCTATGAAACGCATCAACATCTTCTGAACAAAGGACTTCGGTAATATCAATTTTACACGGGCGACATGCATAATAAATTTCTATCATATCGCACTTTTCTTCACTTGAAAAAGGCATTTGTTGAACCGATATGTATCTATCTCTAATTTTGTATCTGTAGGCGTCCACTGCACCTTACTGGTTGTTTCCTATATTGGGGTTCTTCGCGAACCTGATCATTGTTTTAAGTGACACTCTGCTCAAGTCTCTTGGACCGACTACTGCTCTGCTGAACAGATCAAACCTTTGCCTCGCAATTGCTGGACATTTGCACAGCACGAGTTCCAGGCATTCTTTCACCCTTTCGAGGGCCCCATCGGGAATCTCTTGAAGTACCATATTCCATACCTGGTAAGTTGTTCCAGACAAATATCTGCTATGCGCATACTCTCCGTTTTCTCGTGCACTCTTGCAGATGTGCAGTTCTATGCTCCACAACCTCCACTTTTCCTCGAGGAGAAGTAGGGCTGTGTAGAATGTGTTTCCTAGGCTTTTTGTTTTATCGTAAGGTCAAAGACTAGATTTAAAATCCTATGGTCCTGCGTGTCCCCAAAAAGCTTCGTTAGACTCCATGCTGATTAAATATGAACCATGTGATGCATGTTGTATGGGTCTGGGTGGTTTTTCTTGTCCCATGTTTCGGGAGAATTCTCAAGGGTAAGAAGATTGATAAGACGTTCCATATCTGACTTGACCGTAGTTCTTGTCGCTGCTGTTACACCGGGTGTGCGTTTCTGAACCCCAACTATAAGTGTCTCGCCAACCATTAAAGTGTTTTTGGCAAAGCTGTGCAATTTGGAATCCTAGAATATGCAGTTTCAAAATTTGAGAAATTCCCAAGACGTCCGGCGGTATTTGATGAAATCTGAAGTTATGGATATTTATTTTTATTTTTTCTTTAACTTAGTTGATGAGATAATTGAAAAAAATGTTTTCGTATTTTTGGGCAAAATCGATTTTAGAATTTTATGACTAGCGTTTTGTAATACCCTGCATGAAGCTTCCCTTGCAGGAAGACTGGACATCAAACAACTGTCTTAATTGAAATGGCACACACTGTAGATCCATTGTTACAGTACTTGATTTGCCTGACAATTCTAAGTATATTTCCATGTGCTCTCAAGATATTGGTATTTGAAAAACCACATTTTTGAAATTTCTAGGACCGTAACTTCCAAATGGTGTAACTTGGAGATATGCTTTTTATATTCCTATCTTACCTTTAAAAAAAAATTTTTGTTGTGAAAATTAATAATTTTGATAAATATCAAAGATAAAAAATTTTCCATCATATATACTGGATGAATTTGAATAGGAGTATTCCTTTTAAGACCACATAAGCCTCAAAAATCTAAACAACATTTTTATGTCTGAATTTTTGGAAATCTCAAGAATAACCGAAATATGCTCACATAAAAAAATAGTAAAAAACGTACGAGAATTACTAAATAACCAATTGTTCAACATGTAGTCGCAGTGAACCAACAAAATGGTCTGCGGTACCTGCGGGGTTATATGAAAAGTTTGGGGTTTACGACTGATATTAAAGCAGTTGCAGAGTTCCGCTAATGGACAGGAAACGCCGCAAAAATAGTTGGAAGAATATCTTTTAACGACATGTCTAGATTCTTGGATAAGGTGAGCGACCACCTGTGTAAATGAAACCGATGGCGACAATTTCGACAACCTTTTGTGCCAGTCCTGGAGTGAACAACAAAGGTTTTGTTATTTATTAAATCCTTCATACTTGCATATTTCGATTTTTTTAAGATATCGAAAAAATCTTACATAAAGATTTTGCTTAGTGTGTTGAAGTCTATGTCGTGTCAATAGGAAAACTCCTACTAAAGATTCGCCACGTATAATACACTGATTTTCAAAAAAACCGCAACACCAAGAAGAACGCATTGTATGTGTTTGAAATTTTGGTATGATTTCAGACTTGTAAAGAGAAAAAAATTGCACATAGATTGGATCGAAACGCATCGACAGTGCTAAGAGCTTGGAGAGATTGGTCTAACGAAGGGTCAGTAAATCGTCATTGTGGTAGTGGCCGTCCAAGAATGACGAACCGCCGCGAAGACCGGCGACTTCGTCGTTCAGCGACCGGCGCCACATTTGAAACAATTTCGTCTCTTGGTGCTGACTGGGCAGCCACCCTAAATCGAAGGGTCTCCCTTAGTATGATCTAACGCAGAATTCGAAGTTTTAGACTAAATTCATATCGTCCTATGGGTCGGCTTCCATTATCACGTAACCACAGGGTGGCCCGACTGGAGTGGTGTCGTCTGAGAGTGCAATGGGTGGATGAGTGGAGAAGAATCGTGTTTAGTGATGAGAGCCGATTTTGTATATGGCGATCTGATGCACGGTTACGTGTTAGAAGGCGCAGAGGAGAGCGGTTAAATTTGGACTTTCTGGAAAGGCGTCATTCAGGTTTAACACCAGGTGTCATGGTTTGGGGTGCCATCCAGTATGGTAGTCGGTCTCCTCTTGTTTTCATTTATGATAGATTAAATGCTCAGAGGTACATTAATAGTGTCTTAGAACCGGTTCTTGTACCGTACATGCACGACCATCCTGGATGCACATTTCAACAGGATAATGCGCGACCACATGTAGCCAACGATACTTTGAGATATTTGGAAGATGAAAATTTGGATACTTTGCCTTGGCCAGCTCGGTCTCCAGATTTGTCCCCAATAGAGCGTGTATGGGATATAATGGGTCGGAGACTTCAACGTTTAGCTCGCCCTCCAGAGACCATAGATGAACTCCGCGAGCAGGTGCAGATTGCCTGGGATACAATACCACAGGAAGATATTGACAATTTAATTTTAAGCATGCCACGTCGCTTACAGGAATGTATTAATTTAAGAGGAGATACCACCCATTATTAAATTATTATTAAATTTTTTCACTTATTCACAATAATTTTCTTTAGATATTTTGATCGTTTTTATCTATTACCCAACGTAATGCCAGAATTTCAAACGTGTACGATGTGTTCTTCTTGTTGTTGCGGTTTTTTTGAAAGTCAGTGTATTTTTGGCTACGCAAAAACTAAACCAAGAATCGATAATTTTTTATAATAATTTGATATGAAGCCTAATCGAAAAACTGAGGATAGTTTTTTGTTACCTGAAGATTTGCTTAAGTAATAGGTGTACAAAAAGAAACTGAGCAATGAAGTTATATGCAATAAAAAAACATACTTAGGCACGTTCAATTCGCCTGCAATTGTAAGCAGGTGTTGTTTATTTATGACTTTTTATATGATAAAAGCTTCAGTTGCTTAGGAGCTGTAGTTCAGTGCACAAAACGTAAATAGAGACATGGATATTTCCAAGCAATATTTCAGAATATCAATCTTGTTCTATTTTAAACTGAAAAAAATGCTGCTGAAATAACAGAAATGGTTAATTCGGCTTGGGGAGGTAATTCTGTTGGTGCTTCAATTGTTAGGAGATAGTTCAAGAAGTTTCATGAGGAAAATTTTTGTCTTGAGGACGATCCACCTGCGGGTGTCGAAAAAAAGTTTCAAGACGAAGAACTGCAAACTTTACCGGATGAAAATCCACGCCAAACTGAAAAACAGCTTGCAGAGCAGTTAGGAGTAACTCAACGAGCAGTTTCAGTTCGATTGCATGGAATGGGAAAAATTCAGAAAGCAAGAAAATGGGTTCCTCATGAGCTAACCGAAGACAATAAAAATCGAAGAGTTGACATCTGCACGAACTTGCTTTCTCGGTATAAAAGAAAGAATTTTCTGCATAATATTATTACGGGAGATGAAAAGTGTATTTTCTAAGGGCAGAAAAACATGGGTTGACCCAGGCCAGCCATCCACGTCAGTTGCAAAACCAGACATTCATGCCAAGAAAATCTTACTGTGTGTCTGGTGGGATTGTAAAGGAGTCGTTTACTATGAGCTTCTGGAACCCGGTCAAACTGTTACAGCTGACCGTTATCAGGCCCAAATGATCAAATTAAGCGATGCTCTGGAGGAAAAAAGAACATTTACGGGCCAACGAAGGCGGAAAGTGATATTGCTGCATGATAATGCTCGTCCGCATACAGGCTAAACCGACCCAGGAACTCATCTCCTCGTTAGGCTGGGAAATACTCCAGCACGCGGCGTATTCTCCAGACTTGGCTCCTTCCGACTTCCACTTGTTCAGATCCGTGCAGTCTCATTTAGCTGACCAACGATTCTTTAACGTTGAAGATATTCGAAAATGGCTCGATAACTATTTTTCGTCGAAACCACTAAGCTTCTATCACGAGGGCATCCATCATCTACCCAGTAAATGGCAAAAGACCATGGACAGTTATGGAAATTAATTTGATTACTAATATTTTCAATAACTATGTTTTTAATGAAGCTGAATTTCATCAAAAAATGCTCAGTTTCTTTTTGTGCACCTGTTAGATTGCGGTGATTATTTTAAATAATATCACTTTTTTGGAAATTGTATTTTTGTAATTCCACTTTTGGCCACCAGGGTGTGTAACAATACTTGTTGCCGCTGTGGCTTGCGTACGGCGTTCTCTTGGCCATGTATGTGGAAAAATGAATTAATTTTTTTATTTTGAGAAAACGTTTTTTTCTCAGCGCATTACTTAACGAAAACAATGTTTTCTGTGTTATTTAATTTCCGCGCTCTCAGTCATAGTTGCCACACTGAGTCACGTCGAGCAGGGAAATGTGGCTTTAATCGTGCATTCAAAATCTAAATGAGCCCAAAAGTTTACGAATTAATTTGAATCGTTAAAATAATCGTGACAAAGGCTTACGCAACCGTTCACGGTGAGACAAAGCGAATCACAAAATATTCATAACTAATAATTCGTTCTTTCAAAGTTTTATCTTTACGGTAATTAATCGCTGGATTCCTATAAAAATTCATTAGGCATTTAAATTAAACATACACGAATATTGCCCAACACAAAGGTCACGAAATTTCGTATGCCAAGTATTTTCGTCGTAGACCATTAATACCTGATTAAGGTTCGATTTCCCCATTGTCACTCAAGGCGAGCAGTATGGAATTAACAGGTTGCCGGCGAAATAAAACACGGATAATCAACTTCCTAGTTCCTGATGCCGGTGCGTACTTAAGTCAAGTTGCGTACGTGCGTCCTGCGCAAAGCTTACAAAAACTGAGGCTTTGAAAGGGAAAATATTCGATTGGAAAGAAAATCTAGGTCGTAGTAAGAACCAACGAGGTGTCTATTATGATTATGTACTTATAATATAGCTAAAACCGGTTTTATGCAAATTAGCAATTCAACAATCACCCGTTGATCGTATGCTACTGGTACGCTCGCATGCAAAGCCCTGTTGCACCGGCGCATGAAAACCGAAAGTAGTCGCAGGAACAATAAGCGAAAACGAAATTGTACTACCGATGACAAACATACATATATAATAACACTAAAGAAAGTGTGAAAGTATTACAATGATCGAGATGAGGCCGGTTTTATAATTTGTATTTTTTCGATTCGGGAAAAGAACGAAATAGGTCAAGGCCCGAGACACTTATGGCAAAATTACTTTCTCCATTAACACACATGATCATCGCACCCAAACGATGTACGTCGCTGTAATTGATAGTGACCTTTACGGCAAAGATACCTAACGTGCTTATTATATAATCTTCGGCTCTTCTCATAAAATGTGATATATAAATAAGCGAGTAGTTATTGAAACCACAGCATGAATAAGCTTCGCGATTGTCTGTTGCAAGTGTTGCGCATGAATTACCTACGACTTTAAGTCAGTCGTTGTGTCATCTCTGGAAGCAATTATTAAAAGAAGATTTTGGTCGAGCGATGGGAAAAAAATTACATATGGCTCCCATGATTGAAATTGGTACCTAATTTGGCTGTTTGTCTACGACGAGCGGAAACCCCCATTCGGGACGACGCTGGCCGAAAGTCCTACTGCAATCTCGTATGCTTAAAAGAATAAACTGTGCACAAAGTTTAAGAACTCACGTTGCTTTTGATGAAATTGAATATAAAATTTTTCAGTTCATAGGGAACTTCTGCAAGATTTACTCTAGTCCCTATAATCATTGGCGTATCACATCCTTTTGAGTTCCAGCAATTTTTCGAAGTTACATGCGCATCCTTAATTTTTTTTTTCATTCTTACTGGTTGTTATTTCGAAAGTTGAGTTCTGTACGCCCATGTTTTTATCGAATTCCAATGCATGCTTTATCATCTCTAAGTTGATTAAACTTTGTTCAATATACAACGTCATTGGCATTCGAATTTCTGTGAATGCCATGGGCGTATTTATTTGATTTCTTTAGTTTCTGAAATAACTTTAACGTTAATATTTTGTTGATTTTAAATTCCGTATAGGTATGTAAGCGTTTATGATTTTTCAAATCGATTCGCAAAACTGGGCATTACAATATTTAAATATTTATGAAAAGCAGTGTCGTACTTGGATTCACAGAACATTCGTACATTTTATAAATTTGATGAAGTATAACCGAATTTTATATCAAGAAAAATTCGATTATTACAGTTAGTATTTTCTCCCCCTCTCTCTCTTCTTCTACGTTCTCGTTAAAACTCTGAAGTTCCCGTAGTAGCATCGTCAAGTTTATAAATCTACCGATTTCCGTATGAAAATCAATGGTGTAACTAGTTTTTCAGAGCCTTTTCGACGTGTCAAAGTTCTCAGTGATAAGCGACGACCTTTTTAATAAGGTTTAACGTTTTTACTCCCACCACCCTGATTTTTTTATGGTCTCACCATTCTTTATCGAGAATAGTGTTTTATAGACCACTATTTTTCCTTTTAATTTAATTATTTTTATTCATAATTTATAACTCATTGGCGTATCATAGTCGATTTTGACGTATCTAGCAATTCAGCAATATGTTTCCTTCCATTTCACTAGTTCTTAATTAGAGAAAATTGCGATTTATGCTACACGGATTTTACGGGTTTTAAATACATATTTCTTGTTAATTACAGAGCTTTATCTTACAAAAAGTGGCTGATTTACAAGAATAAGTGAGCCCACGAATTCAGCACGTAACTGCTGAACTATCTAATGGCTGGCATTTCAAGGAGTTTTTGAAAAGTTCATGAAAAAATGATTTTATTGAAATTTAAAACGAATATAGAAGTGTGACTGAGAAATCGCACAAAGGCTTAGCAGCCAGGATCAACCGCGAATTTCTTTCCGAAGTGGGCCTTACCAAGTTTTAGGCCCATAAACAAGATAATTTAGCATTTGACTATGATCAACGTTCAATTCCCATTAACCAGCGTGGAAAAAAAATTTATCGTTGCAAATAAAACGATCCAGTAAATACTTGTCAGAAAAAATCCTTCGAGAATAATTAAGATTATTTTCTATACAGTTTTGCCGAAGTCCGCGCACCCCAGATGAGCAGATTTACGAGGAGCGCCTTGTTACGAAGAGCGCCCCTTTCCCACGGGACTGTTATTATAGCGATTTGAAGCTGGGCAAACAAACTACTTACGAAGTTTAGGAATTATTGGGTAAACGATGTTTTCTTGGATATTTCATAGAGCTGCCCATTATTGAATATACTGTAGTCTAGATAGTTATGCGATACGACAGTAGCTATGTTAAGGGTTTCAATAGAAACAAGCATATTTTGCCGCTGTATGTTAGTTCAAGAATTTTTGTTTTTAGCCCTTTTCAATCATTTTTTCGACCATGTGTCTTTATACACGGGGTTGATCAATATGTTCCTGAGTTGGGAAAATAGTGATCGTAGAACGCAATACTTACGGTGACTGCTTTTCTGACTACTGCGGTCCAGCTATGTGCGGAACTCTCAATATTGGACATTGCCGCACGGATTGCGATGAGTATGAAAGACGCATTCTATCAAACGAAAATGTGGCTTGGGAAAAAGTGCACGTCACGAAAACCTTTACCATATTTTTCCTGTTCATCACGAAAATGTCTCGAATGTTTTTTTTCTTCTCTTCTTGAAACTCGTTTCATTAAATTCTTCCAAAAGCGTCGAACACAAGACGGAAGCATAACAAGTTAAATTACTCGCCTTTCATTGTATTGTTAACCGAAGATTCGACATGGACCAATTTAGCGGAGCTGGATTGCCTTCATTATGTACAGGAGGTTCTTAAAATCACTGACCGTGACATTTAATTCGACTTTTTTTAGTAACGCCCTTTTTTAATTCAATTTTGAAGCGCCACAAATTGGAATGGTCAGGCGACAATAAGAAACCCGAACGAACTTTAAAATCATATAATTCGTTACAAATTTATTAATACATGGTATTATTTTGTCTTTTTGCACTTTGTTACAAAACCCTAAATGTCTGTTAAAAATTTGCTTGAATTATCTCATTAGTTAAAACACCTTAAAAAACCCTCTATAAATTTGTTCAAAAACTGAAGGAAATATTTTTCATAAAAATCCTGGTAGACGTCAAATATTGTTTTTAGCTATGAATTTTTTTACGTAACAGAGATGTATATCGGTGTTACCCATGTAGTAGACAAATGCACTTTTTCGTCTTTTCTTACCAAACCCCATGTATATTATGGCGTTTTTAAGTTCGTTGAGAAACTCTGAACATATTTTACGTAACGTACCCACATCTAAATTCAACAGGTTTTGAAAAAAACAACAAAAAATGGAAATAATGATAAAATCATTAACATTTAAAAGATAACAATACAACTCGCTATAGTGTAATGTATTAAATGTTAGAACTGTGCCTCGTTGACTTCCTGATAGTGGCCGAACCGCCATTCAAATTTCTCAAGAACTTTTCCTATCATCCGAGGAGGTATGTGCTCAGCTTCTTGAGTAATTTCATTTTTTAACTCTTCCATATTGTTCGCATGATTTAAATGCCCTTTACGGTTCAGATAAGCCCATGAAAAAGTTCATATGGGTGAGATCAGGCGACCTAGCCGGCCGCTCTGATTGTCCCATTTAACCAATTCGTCGATTATATTATTATTATGTACGTATGTTGCACGAAACGTGTTCAGAATTTCTTGAAGAACTTAAAAACGTCATATTATACACGAAGTGCTGTAAGAGAAAAGTGAAAACGTACATACAGCAGTTGCCATAAGTATGGAAACTTTTTTAATATCGCTTTTATTTAAAATGAATGATTATAATTTGAAATTGTAAATATAAAATAGATTCTATTTTTAATACTTTATCAACATCCCTGGTATATTGGTATTTATTGGAATTTGATTTGAAGTAAATATGAAACTTAAAAAAAACTGCGGACAAAAGTATGGAAACTATATGCATTTTTTGATAAAACGAATCAAATAAAAGCAAAATTTATCGAACTTACACAGTATACAGTAGAATTCAATAAAAGTGACAATGCCAAAGCGTCGTTTATCTGAAGAATTAAACAGCGGGTTGTACAGTTGTTTAAGCAGGGGCACAAGCAGTGTGATATTGCTGGTTCTTTAAATGTACCCAAAGGAACAATATCGAAAATATTGAAAAGTTTCCATGAACGTGGTACAATAGAGAGATTTCCAAGACCAGGTAGGCCCAAAAAGTTTCCAAAACGCACTCAAGAATTAATACGAAGGATGTCGAAAAAAAATCCACTATTGACTTCAACGGATATTTCAAGACTTCTTGCTGAAGAACTCAACAGAGTGGTATCGAGTCGTACGATGCGAAGATTCTTGGTGGCTGGAGGTTTGTTTGGAAGGACT
This sequence comes from Euwallacea fornicatus, assembly GCF_040115645.1. Taxonomy (NCBI): domain Eukaryota; kingdom Metazoa; phylum Arthropoda; class Insecta; order Coleoptera; family Curculionidae; genus Euwallacea; species Euwallacea fornicatus. The sequence goes on from NC_089573.1 coordinate 2,468,124, forward strand.
GCTGTCAAAAAACCACAAATTTTCAAAAATAAATAGAAAGGCGCGTCTTGCATTTGCTTGGCAACAAATCAACTGGTCACAGGAAAAATGGAATACAATCTTGTGGAGCGATGAAAGTAAATTTCAGTTATTTGGTAGTGATGGTATTCGATAGGTAAGACGTCCTAAAAATGCAAGATTCGATTCTAAGTATCAATTGCCTACCGTAAAACATGGCGGTGGAAGTGTTATGGTGTGGGGGTGTTTTTCTACGTCTGGGGTTGGGCCATTAATTAAAATACTGACCGATTCGTGTACAAGGACACCTTAGCGAACCATATGCCTCATTATGCAGAAGGGGAAATGCTCTTGTTTTGGAGTTTTCAGCAAGACAATGACCACAAGCACGCATTAAAACTGGTTAAAAATTGGTTTGAAGAAAATTGTGTCGCGAAAATGGAATGGCCGTCGCAGAGTCCAGATCTTAACCCGATCGAACATCTTTGGGAACACCTTGGAAGGCAAATGCGGAAGGAAAAAATTCATAGTTTACCACATTTATTCGAGGTCTCGGAAAGAGAATGGAAATTAATTCCAGTGGAAGTTTGCAGAAAACTGGTGTATTCCATGAACCAACGGTGACGTGCAGTAATTAAAGGAAAAGGATTTGCCACAAAATATTGACACAATTTTGAAACAAAGGATATACAGGGTGTCTGGCAAGTCGATACAATAATTTTAGGGGGTGATAGATTACGTGATTCTGAATCGATTTAACCAAACATACCTATATACCAAGTGTTACAGTTTTCCTGATAATTCAGTTTTTAATATTTTTTAATTTAACCGTGCTCTTTCACAATTGTTGGAGGGTAGAAGAACACCAAGCTTTTTAATCACAAAAATGTATTAAACTTTTTTATTGCCTATAGATAATTGTTTAAATTATTTAAAGGGTAAAATCTAAAATGGCTTCGTTACCTACTTAGAACTACATAAAAATGATCTTCCGAGCTTGTAATAAAGCGAAGAGTCAAATTCAAATATGGATTTAATTTAAACGCTTAGGTGTAGGTTTATTCAAATTTCTTAAAAACTTTCTTAGGCAATAGTCTTTCAGTCGTGCTGAAAAGATTCTTAAGAAACATTTTAAAAATGAGAGAAATGAACTTTTTATGTATCCGAGCAGCGCAGTCACCAAAACGTTATCTCCTAAAAATGATATTAAAAATGAAGATATTTGCTAAAAACGCAAATGTGCCGGATAGCCATCATTTTGGACGAATTTGTATTTGATGACATCATCAAGTATTCAGGTAAAACAATTCTCACCGAATAAAAAAACATCAGAATTCGAAATATATCTAGAAAAACTCAAGAGGAAGGTGAAAGAAAACAAAAAGAAAGTGGTAGTTGCGGGAGACTTCAATGCTAAAAATTTAATGTGGAACTCAGTTAAAACAGGGGAAAGAGGGAGAATGATGGAAGAATTTATGGAGGAGACGGATGTGGTAGTATGCAACGAAGGAAACAAATCGACATTTGAAACAGCTAGAGCAAGATCAATAATAGATGTAACTATGCAACCAAATTGTGGAAAATGTAAAGTGAAAAACTGGACGGTGGGGGAGGATGAAAATCTGAGCGACCACAATAATATACAGGGTGTCCGGCAAGTCGATACAATAATTTTAGGGGATGATAGAAACAATTGTTATATATATATATTATTATATATATATATTATATATTATTATATATATTATATTATTATATATTATTATATATATATATATATACAGGGTGAGTCGGGAGGATCGTGCCAAACTTCAGGAGCGTGTTGTACATGAAAAATAAATTTAAAAAACCACAAATGTTGTTATCCGATTTTCGTTTGTTTACAAGTTATAGCGTAAATGAAATTAAAACATAAAATTTTAAAAAATTATAAATTTCATAAAAAATTCCATAAATTAACGTTTGGATATCATAGTAAATGTTCAAAAATATTTCCATTAACTTCTAAACATTTTCGGCTTCGTCTATGAAGAGCATTCGTTGCGCTCCTGATGGTTTCATGTCTTTCTTTAATGGCAGCTGCAGCATTTCTAATGCGTTGAATTAGTGCATCTTGAGTGTCCACTTTTACTCTGTACACTTCAGTTTTAAACCAACCCCACAAACAATAGTCTAGTGGAGTGAGGTCTGGAGACCTTGGAGGCCAACTAATGGGGCCACCACGACCAATTCAACGTATTAATTTATGGAATTTCTTATGAAATTTCTAATTTTTTAAAATTTTATGTTTTAATTTCATTTACGCTATAACTTGTAAACAAACGAAAATCTGATAACAACATTTGAGTTTTTTTACATTTATTTTTCATGTACAACACGCTCCTGAAGTTTGGCACGATCCTCCCCCGATATATCTGTTACGTCAAAAATGTACAACTAAAAACGATATTTAACTAGTTCCACCATTTTCATGGAAAACATTTTCATCAATTTTCGACGAATTTATGCAAGACTTTGTCCCTTATTTACAACTTACGACGTAAATCGCCGTCCAATCTTCATTGTTTCATAATACGTATTGTTTGATTTTAATCAAAATGATGAACTTATGTCATTAAGTCGTAACCTTTACGCATTAATTCGGCTCTTTCTTCTCACGGGAACTTAATGGCATAACGCATCTGAAGGGTTGACGTTGTTTTTACCGATGACCTCGAATACATTGATGAAAGCTGGCGGTTTCGTTTAGCCCTAGGGATTTCCTTTATGCGTTTTATCAGATTTTAGTGAAAATGCAATTAAGGTATTAATAGTAGAGAAACGCAGACATTAACCTAAATCGAAGTTTTCCCACCACATATTTTTTCTTAGCGGATTAGAGAATCACAAATTGGTTCAAATCACAATAGTCGAGTCCTTGACATATAACAAAAAAGAATTTACAAATACATAGTTCCATGACTGGCCTTGCTTTCTATACTCGCATTCGCGGTGAGGGATAAACGGCTTTATTAATTTCTTCGCCTTAGTTACGTGGTAGGTACCTCCGATCATTACAGTTTGCTCTCTCTCTCTCTCTCTCTCTCACATGTAGCATTTAAATAGCCGAGGAGGTTCCATGAAATGTACCAGCTGACGCCGCATATCCGCAATGCAAATTTGTTTTCACTTCTTAAATATGTGCCATCATCTATAGTATTTCCTGAACAGTTGATACGTTTTCATTATCAAACTTTTTTCGGTATGCGTGAAGAAGAATAAGAAGACAAACCCTTTTGGCGCCTTGATAAAATCATTTACATCATTATTTATCATCGGCAAATTCGCTTGGGAGTACTGTATGGTACCCTCGTTATCTGTGTTATCGAATAAAGCGGTACATAACTACGTTAGATATGCACTATTTCTCCGAATAGAATTCGGCACTGTGCAGTTGTTCCGGTGAGTGTTATAACAATTATTACGTCGCAGTCACTTATCAACAAAAACCAAATGGATATTAAATAAAACAGGCGAGAATGTCACTTTCATGCGTAAAATTATTGTCAAATAATTTCCGCTCTAATTCCAAAATTCTAATTTGATTAACCTTGTAATACGCCGATTTGTAACTGCAAGAATGTGTTGGAATTTATGATTAAGTTTTTGCGTTGATATGGCAATATTTCAATTTTAACGCCATGACGACACATAAATTCGAGGGAAGTTTGCAATCATTTTTAGGTCAACACCTGCGTTCAAATTTCCCATCTGCCGCGAATAAAAATTCAACGATTTCAACGCACCGCACTGCACAACGTATGCGTGCCTGGCAGTCAACGTCGATACACATACATCGCGCAGTGCTCGGCGTCGCGACGCCGCGCGACTAATCCCGCTGGGCGCGTCGCCGCGACGCTGCGCGACTCGGCCAGCTAGACTCAGCGTCGCGACGTCGTGCGCCTCATCTAGCTACTTACCGATCAGCAAAGTAATCTGTACAGCTGAAAGAAGAATCGCGGAAGCGATGTGAGTCGACACCATGTTGATTCCACTTGGCACGTAATATCCAGGGAACACTGATCACACGCAGGAGCTAATGCACTTCACCCATGTAGAAATCGACAAATTCTCCCCAAATGTGACAGCACAGAACGCGTTTATGCATTGACTGGGTTGCCGAAGGAATAAAAGTGGTTCTTTAATGATCAGTGAAATGTCCCAAGTGGGGACCGAGAAGAGAAAACCCGAGGAACCCCCACTAATGCAGCGCCAAGACGTTCGGTACTTATTGGTTCGCGAATGAATGTTTGTTGCTTATATCGATTTATTAAGAGATTTTTATCTAATACTAAACAAATTAGTTTTCGAGTGCTTAAGAGTTGGAAAGCGTTCACGGGGAGCAAATGTTCCAATTGTGCGACCCAAAAATTGCTCGTTAGTACCGGTTTTTAGATTTTTCGCGTACGAACAGTATACAGGGCGTCCCTGAAATTTTTTACAAGTCTTCAGTTTAACTTCCTTTCACTGCTTCAGAAGGTTTTTGTCATTACCGCTTTCTAATGCCATCAACGTATTGTGAGCAATTTTTTTAGTTATAACAAATTAATTACTCAATAAAGTCAAAGGGTAAAATGATAACCACCTATTGCAAAATGTCTGTTATTTTCGCAAAGGCCAACCATAATTTTCTTCTATGCGTGCGTACACAGGCAAAGAATGGATTTTAGACTGAGGTGGAATATTGCAACAAATTTGAAGACCTCGGGTCCGGCAGGTTCATCAATCTGCAGATCGAAATCGCAGGAACCACAGTTGTGTCCGCTGAGATCCCAAACGGAAACGGATCTGCTCGAGGTCCGATCGCCTTGAGTTGTGAAGAAATATTTATCCGATCCGGGTAGATAATGAAGAGTACGCGGAGCCCTTTATTTGCCTAGAGTTGCTATCTTGGGAATATACATTGTCCTGTGTTGTTTACTTTTTAAAAATAAATAATAAATATGGCTGCGGACGATTATCATCAGTTTTCGCGGGTTATTTTTCATCCGACCGAGGCGCTTGACAGCGTAGATCTTAAGTGCTACACTCCCTTAGTGGGATATTTTATAATACCACAAAGGAGAACATGTTTTATGTTCGGTGTCACATTTCTGCCTTTGGCACTAAATTTAATTTTAAACTAGATAAGCGAGCGGCCGTACTGAGCCTGGGAGTTGCAGCTCTATAATAAATCAATGAATGGGGTGGTCTCCAATGTTGTTTACGATGCCACAACCTATAATTAACCATACGACATCTTAGAATTAAAGAATAGCAATCTCAAATTGATTGTTGCGAAAATATCCTTTTTAATTTATCAAACTTGTCGCCTCTATTGACAGGTAAATTGCTTTTTGTTATTTAAAATGCTCGAGCAAATGAAAGAACACATAAATCTTACAATTTTATTAAAGACTGTTTCTCAACATTGAAAAAATTTACTGAATATTCATTTTATAGATACTTACAAAGATTGCAGTCGGTCTCGTTCACGTGATATATGGGCTGGAGTAAAAAATAGTCAAAAAACTTATAGAGCGTAAGAAGTTTGGTGGAAGTTGCCCGAAGAAGATTCTTTAATTGGTGAAACAGTGTCTCGGAATCACCCGGTATATCCAGTAGAAAAGACCTCATATATCACAACCCTTAGTGCATGTTTAAAAAACAAAGCTTCTCGATTTGTATCAGAAAAATAGTCTAACTAAAAAACCAGCGAGTCTTGTCGGAGGCAGCAACCGTGCACTAAACGTGAATAGTAAACTGTTTTCTTTCTTCTTCCTTCCTTTCATGGTATCTAAAAATGCAAAATACAAATTCAATAGTATCCAACGGCTATTATATTCAAATGGGGTTACTAAAGAGGAAACTGGACGTCTGAAAACTATATCGATGATTTGCGGTTATTTGTGACCAAGTGCGTTTTTTATTCATGGCATGTTCAAACGGAGCCTAAGTGGAGTGATGCAAAAAAAAAATTCAGGAAAAGCTCTATCAGTGTAATATACAGAAGTGGCCAAAAGTAGATAGACAAACAGAATGTTTCAATTAAATCGTGCATACGTTAATGGATCGATTTCCTATGCATGTACACTGCCGGCCAAAAGTTTAAGACCTGATTAAAATGGAAAATCAAAGACGACTGAACATTTCAAAGTTATATGAAGCACAAAGTTAAATTAACATGTATTATAAAGTCTAACAAATCTAGGAGGTAAACATAAACATGAAATTTTAAAAAGTAAAAACAAATTCACAAATTTTATTCAAACTGATTTTTCATCAAAAAATCTTCCTTTACATTTGATTATTTTTTTGACAAGTCTAGGCATCCGAGCAATTAATTTATCAATGGTCTCTTGTGAAATATCGTTCTAACTTTGCTGTAAGACTTTCCACATGTCTTCACGCGATGAAGGACATCGTTCCCTGAACCCTTCTATCTAGCTCCTCCCACAAAAGCTCGATAGGATTAAGGTCTGGACTCTGAGGTGGCCAAACCATATTTTTCAACACTCCTTCGGTCTCCTTTTGTTCCAAATAACTTCTGCATAATTTCGAACTGTGTTTGGGATCATTATCTTGTTGACAAATGAACCCATTGCCAATCAATTTTAACCCCGAAGGAATGGCGTTTCGTTCTAAGATCGCTTTGTACTGCTCCTTTTTCATGATTCCTTCGATTTTTATCAGTTCACCGATTCCATGGCCCGAAAAACAACCCCAGACCATAATGGAACCACCGCCGTGCTTTACGGTCGGTACTACACAATCTGGCATCATCTTTTTTCCAGCACCACGTCGCACATAAACTCTCCTTTTGGATCCAAATAATTCGAACTTCGATTCGTCAGTCCAAAGAACTTTTTTAAAATCGTCTTCCGACCAATTTCTATGGGTAAGGGCCCACTGCAGTCGTTTTTTTTTGTTTTGAGGCCTTAATAAAGGTTTTCGGATAGCAATGCGACCAACCAAATTGCATTTCTGCAATCGCCTTTTCACTGTAGTTAGTGATGTCGATTTGGGTCGATATTTGTTTACCTCAACGCGATTTTCTGGTGCTGTTAGACGCCTATTCCGTTTACTGGTAACAACTATGAATTTATCCTCACCAGATGTACAGTTAGTCTCATGAGTATTCGTACTCTATTGCTTCTCTATTTTAAATTACTGTTATTAATTCACAATGAACGATTTGAAACTGGTACCATCACAAACCTACTTTCCAATTAAAGGGCTTTTAAACTCATATGTACTTTCTTGCAAATTCAAATGTTTATATGGCGAAAACGTAATTTTAAGGAAATAAGAATAAAATGAGGCTCACAAGAGTATTCGTACTGCAACTGTCTGTTATTGGTTAAATCAAGATGATAAGAAATTTAGTCTGTCTTAACTTGTTTGCGGCATAATACGAACGATTACCAACATAGACGTATCGATTTGTTAGTCTTTAGGAGATATTAGTAAAAATGGGGAGAAAAAGTAGTGAAGTTTCATTAAGTGATGGGAAGTTAATTCTTAAATGGCACACTCAAAGTAAAAGTTATTTAGAAATTGCAAATTTAGTGGGCAGAAGTAAATCTACGGTACAATATGTTATAAAAAACATCAAGTCAAGTGGAGATATTTGCAATAAACAACGTAAAGGAGGCCCGAAGAAACTTACTCCTTACGAGGAAAAAGCAGTTATTAAGGAAATAAAGAAGAATCCACAAATTAGTGGACCCAAGTCAGCAGCATTCGTCTTAAAATACTTCAAAAAAGAAGTATCAGCAGAAACATGTAGAAGAATTTTGAGAAGGAACGACTACAATGTTGCCAAGTTGCCAGAAAGAAGCCATTTATTAATAAAAGGAATCGAATAAAACGTTTAGAATTTGCAAAAAAATATGTCGACGAAGATATTAATTTTTAGGAACAAGTAATTTTCACTGACGAAAGTAAATTCAATTTGTTCAATTCAGATGGACGAACAATGGCGTGGAGAAAATCAAATTCAGAGTACGAATTCAAAAATTTTAAAGGAACCGTAAAGCATGGAGGTGGTTCCGTCATGGTGTGGGGTTGTATGTCCGCAAATGGTGTTGGTGATTTGGTTTTTATTGAAGGAATCATGGACAAACCATATTACCTAAATATTTTACGGAATCACTTGGCATCAAGTGCTACAAAATTAGAGTTACAACATTATTATTATTTCCAGCAAGATGATGATCCAAAACACACGGCTCATATTGTGGAAGAATGGATCTTATATAATACGCCACATACCTTGGCAACACCACCCCAAAGTCCCGATATCAATCCTATAGAACATTTATGGTCAGAAATGAAAAGAAGATTTAAAAAGTACGAAATTGACAGCAAAAAAACATTAAAAGTAAAAAATTTGGATATTTGGAATAAAATTGGACCAACTTATACGAAAAAATTAGTTAGTATGCCTAATCGGCTTAAAAGTATTATAAAGTCCCGGGGAGGGCCAACAAAATATTAAATAATAGAAAATAAACTGATCTTTTAGTATAGTTTTAGTAGGTACGAATACTCTTGTGGGTGTGATTTTGTTACTTATTATACTTAAAATAATAATAATAATAATAATAATAACCATCTTTATTCACCCGGTGAATGGGCTATTGGCCCATTGGCCTTTCTGCCCAATTAACATGTATAATCTACAAAACGAGAAAAAAAAAAACCACGAGGCAACCATAAGTGTGATGAGGATGAGAGTGGAGTGACTGTTCGCTATTGTCGTCCGTCCGCGGTCCGTTCATGGTTGTTGGTAGTGTTCGAGGAGGGTTTCGGAGGGATAAAGGAATCGGGAATGTAGTTTGCCGTGTCAAGCAGAGGTGGTTGAGTATTGTCCAGTTATGAGGTTTGTCCTTCCATTTTTTCCGAAGTTGCAGTAGTCTTTCCATTATTTTCGTCATATTTGTGCGTTCGTATAGCATTTGGGTGGGTGGGTTATGTAAGGGGTTGTCGGGATGTCTTATTTTTGTGATCAGTCTTAAGGCAATTTGTTCAGTTGTTTGTATGTATTTTTTTGTTTTGTCTGTTGCATTCGCCATCAGTACGTGGCCGTAGTCTAATAGAGGTCTGCATATCGCTTTGTATATTTTTGTTGCCGTTTTGGTACTTGTGGCTCTGTCTTTGTATATCAGTGTTCGAAAATGTTTTGTTCGTCGAGTGATTTCTGTCCTCATGTTTTGTAGGTGTTTGGTGAATTTCAGTTTTTTGTCTATTGTAACCCCTAAGTATTTAATTTCGTCAGTTGGTTCTACTGTGTGTCTATCTGCCTGTAATGTTGGGGAGTTGAGTTTAATTTTATGGTTAAAATTATATTTTGTTAATAATACTGTTTATCTTCAATAAAGTTTATAGGAGTTGGGCTTTTTACACGCCCATAAAACATTTCTACTAAAAAAAAATAGTTGAAAATTACTTATAAAAAAGTATTTTTATCTTTAAATCTGGAATCAATAGAGTACGAATACTCGTGAGACTCACTGTAGTAGTTTTTGGTCTTCCTGAACGTGGACGATCTCGATCACTGCCAGTTTCTCTGTATCGGACAATTGCGGAATGAACACAAGTTTTCGATAATTTAAGTTGAGACGCAGTCACACGTTCGGACTTATCTACATTATACAGGGTGGCGCAATAGTGTGACAAAGTACCATATCTTCCTTATTTTACAAAATTAAAAAAAAACTGTTCGTATAAAAGTTATACGTGAACATACAGCCTACATTTTAAAGATATTTTTTATCATATAGGGTGTTGCATAAAGACAGGTCAAAATATTTATTCATTTTATTTGACGGAACCCCCTATATATTATTGTATATTTGGATTCCTCGTAAAATTCTCTCCATGGTAGGATAATTAGTTTTAAATTAAATTGGAACGTTGTCTGCTTATGTCGAAAAATGTTTAAATTTGAAGCAAAATATGGTTCCATAACATGTGCTATAACTTTCAAAGCACGTTAATTATTTTAACAAAAATTCACACCACAGAAGACAAAGGGATGCTCAAGTGCCTTGTTCAACGAATAAGTCGGTTTCTTATTCAGAATACTTTCTACAGGCCCTGCAACTTGGGAATATTCAAATTCATTTTTCTTGGAATTTTTAAATGGGACACCCTGTATTTACGAATCCTATATTGTTGAGATTTGAATCCTCTTCATCTTTTGTTAAGGTAACATTATACGCATTCCCTTTAGTTTTGGCGGAATTCTCATTTCTTTAATACATTTGCAAATAAAACATGCTACGTCTATTAATAGTTTAATTTAAATTTATTAATATTATACACTGTGTAATATAGACATTTACCTAATTAAGTGTTCAAAGTGTCTGCCATTTTCTTGAATACAAAGTTCAAGACGTCTCTCAAAAGCATCACTTAAATTTCGACACATTTCAACAGTTATACTGCGAAAACAATTTCTAATTCGAATTTTCATGTCTTCTCTTGTAGTCGGAGGTATTTTATAAACTTGTTCTTTAACAAATCCCCACATAGAAAAATCCATTTTCGTCAAATCTGGTGATCTAGGCGGCCAAGCGGTGGGTCCTTGATCGTTTTTGTCTATTAACTTTGTTGTATATTACACTTCCAGTCCTCTCAAAACGTTCCATAAGCTTTTCAAATGCCTTTTTCTCAGGTTGTCTTCTCTCGGGATATCGTTCCTGATACAATCTTTTAGCTAATAGTGCATTTTTCTTACTAGGACCCAACACGAAAATCATGTCAACCATTTCGGATTGTGAAAAGTTCATATTTAAATTTATTACAACCTTATTACAACTGATGTACAAGTGATCAATAAATAATAAATTTGAAGTTTAAAATTTGTCAATGGCTTTCATGGTAAACTAGAAAATTAGTATTCTGAATAAGAAACCGACTTATTCGTTGAACAAGGCACTTGAGCATCCCTTTGTCTTCTGTGGTGTGAATTTTTGTTAAAATAATTAACGTGCTTTGAAAGTTACAGCGCATGTTATGGAACCATGTTTTGCTTCAAATTTAAACATTTTTCGACATAAGCAGACAACGTTCCAATTTAATTTAAAACTAATTATCCTACCATGGAGAGAATTTTACGAGGAATCCAAATATACAATAATATATAGGGGGTTCCGTCAAATAAAATGAATAAATATTTTGACCTGTCTTTATGCAACACCCTATATGATAAAAAATATCTTTAAAATGTAGGCTGTATGTTCACGTATAACTTTTAAACGAACAGTTTTTTTTTTATTTTGTAAAATAAGGAAGATATGGTACTTTGTCACACTATTGCGCTACCCTGTATAGAGTAACGATGGCAGATCGCGTATCAGTGTTAATTTCGTGCACTTTCCCCATTTTTTAAAATTCATCGCTGTAAAAGCCACAAGTTGAAACCAGCTGCGATTGTTAGTCAAAGAAAGGCCATAACACACAAACACAAAAGTTAATTAATACCAAATCTCATTTCAGATTACTTAAACAAACGTACTGTTTAGCCAATGCAACAAACAGCAAAATAATATTTATTGAGGACGTAATAGTTATTACGTTCATAGTTATGAACAAACGACTGTACCTTTCTGGCGCTCAATCGGCACTAGTTTAAATGGAGGTAGAGGAAAACGAAATAATTCTCTTATCTTAAAAAATCTGATTGTTTATGCGTTCCGAAGAAAATAAAAAATCGTAGATGGTGCAGGAATTTGTTTATAGCTCGGAAATTTAATATGTTTGTAAATAACTTAACGTTTCTATAAGTGGTCTCAAACTTTTGGCCGGCAGTGTATGTTATTTGTCGCAAAACACGTTATAAGAAATAATAAACAAATGTTGGTAAAGTTACTTTATTGTCAATAAAAAAATAAATCTTTGGAATTCACCTGGTCAAAAGTAGATAGACAATTTAAAAATGAAAATAAAAACATAACAATTTCCTTCAAATTACTTGAAAAATCAATTGGGACTTTTCCCAAGGCGCTAATATATGGTAAAATACCCATTATTGGCAATGACTGCCTGACATCGACGCAGCATTGATTCAATCAATTTATTTAATATTGCTGGATCAATATTTTGCCATTTTTCTTGTATTTTAATAAACAGTTCATCGCAATTTGAATAATTTTTATCTCTCAATCCTTGGTCGACAATTTGCCACAGGTTTTCTATGGGATTCAGATCGGGCGACTGGGAAGGCCACATCAAAATCGGTACTTTTTATTCTTCAAGAAACCGTTTAACTAACTTTGAGGAATGTTTGGGATCGTTGTCGCGTTGAAAATGGAATCTTAAGGGTAAATTGTCTTCAACATAAGGTAACATTCTGAAGTACGTCCCGGTACAGAAATCTGTTCATGATTCCATTTGTTCAATGCAGTGGGCCAATACCAAAACCGCTGAAACATCCCCATATCATTACCGATCCTCCTCCATGCTTAACCGTGGGTCTGGTGTGTTTAAGGTTTAATTGCTGACCAGTGGAACGTCTAACGTATTGAATGCCATTGGAATTAAACAAATTGAACTTAGATCCAGCAAACTCGTTTCCAATCCTGTTTCAGCCAATGAATATGTTGTTTGGCAAATTCCATTCGGGCCTTCCGATTTTTCTTCCTGAGAAGTGGTTTTTCTGCTGGCCTGCGTGCAAATAATTTCTCTTCCACTAGTTTTCATCTTACAGTCCTTGAAGACACAGAAACTCCGAAAACTTCCAGCTCAGATCGAATTTTCTCAGAAGACACGAATGGATCTTTCGAACAAATAGTCTTTATCTTCCGCACATCTCTTTTACTCAGCTTCCTTGGTCGTCCAGTTTTTAGTTTCGGGTTAATTGATCAAATTCTTTGATATCTTTTTGTTATAGCCCAAATAGTGCCTTTTTTAACATCGGACCTGCGAGAGATTTGCACTTGCCGTTCACCCTCATTAAAAGCTTTAACAATTCGTTCTTTCAAATCAGTGGACACTTTTACTCCACGAGACATGTTGTAGACTATAAACCAAATGCAAATTTTACTACTAGTTTTCTGATATCTTAAGAATTTAAAGTAAATTCGACTGTTTTTACCACGTCTATCTACTTTTGACCAGGTGAATTCCAAAGATTTATTTTTTTATCGAAAATAAAGTAACTTTACCAACATTTGTTTATTATTTCTTATAACGTTATTTGCGACAAATAACATACATGCACAGGAAACCGATCAATTAACATATGCACGATTTAATTGAAACATTCCGTTTGTCTATCTACTTTTGGCCCCTACTGTAAGTATCTCAAAAACGGCAAGATGCTTAATCTAAGTAGAACTAAATTAAAATTCAACTTTGATGCTCATCGTTTATGTTAACGTTTAGGCGTTATTGTTTTATGCGAATTTTGGTATTATTTTTAAAAGTATATTTCGCCCCTGACTGGATGCCGTTTAATTTTGAAACACTTTGCACCTCTCTGTATATCCTCAGTTGTATGCAAATCTTAATTTCTGGTTTACAAAAATAGTTTTGTTTTATACGATTCAGACTTAAGTTCAATTTGTAACTGCTGTGATGCACTTTACCATTATACAGGGTGTCCCAGATTTTAACCATGGTTTCTACTAATGAAATTAACAAACGCATATTTTTTTTTTGTTCAAAAGTCGGTCGTTTAAGTTATAGAGATCCTTGAATGTGGAGCCCCATTAGGATAAAATAATTTGTGTTGGAAGAGCCCTTCAAAGGATTTTCGTTAAATTTGGAATACAAATACTTTTCGATCGTAGCAATTCACAAATAAAAAAATTAAATATACAGCCTTGCCATAGCATAGATATAAGGGCCGGACTACGAGTATAGAGGCCCGTATTTATTTAACCGTTAAATATTTCGATTAAGTGATTACACTACTTGATTATACCTTTCATTGAGAAACTTTTTTGTCTCTTTGAGATTTTTCACAGAATGCGTCGCTTTCCCATAATAGTTGTTTTAAGGCAATTCTCATCTTCCTCGGATTACACCGTGTCTGCCTAAAGTTATTTATTGAACTATTTGAAACAAAATAACAAAGAAGAATGAAATTGCACACTAAAAAGTGTTCAAAGTGACCACGAGTTCCTGGACTTTCTATAAACGATAAGGGTGATCCTTTTCTTGAGGTAACACCCTTTGAATACTACTTTTTGGGATCATTAAGTCATGCTCGGCATTTCTTAAACTACTAATTTTATTATCCTCAAAGTAATTGATTATTTCTTGCTCATCATCCACCCCATGATGCTTAATATTGTGATTTTCTCCTCGTTGAAGAGCGAAACTACCAAATTCCCTCAACCTGATATGAACATTTGTAAACGTTCTTGCATTTGGAGGTCGTCGATCAGGAAATCGCTGATGGTAGAGAGCTCTAGCTCTACGAGCATTTTGTCTGCACTCACCATAAATCATGTGAATATCAGCATACTCGCTAAACGGAAGAGCCATCATAAAACAAATAAAAATGAATTTTTATGTTATTTTATAATTAAATATGGCAATAATAGCATTAACGAGTCATACCTACTGCCAGTTGACCACAATATACCAGAAAATGACAATCAGAATGGTTTTTTTGACAGGGAGAGTGATGTGGCTATTCGAGCCATGGTCTACTTAATATCAACAAATTCCTGCAGTAAAAAGGCGTAAAACTTGGAATCGCTACTACGAGAAAACAACGCATTCTGCGAAAAATCTTCAAGAGACAAAAAAGTTTCTAAATGAAAGGTACAATCGAGTAGTGTGATCACCCTATCGAAATATTTAACAGTTAGATAAATATGGGCCCATATATTCATAGTCCGGCCCTTATATCTATTTTACGGCAAACCTGTATATTTCATTTTTTATTCGTGAACTGCTGCGATCGAAAAATGTTTGTGCACCAAATTTCATGACAATCCGTCGAAGGGCTCTTCCAACATAAATTATTTTATCCAAATGGAGCCCCATATTCAAAGAGCCCTAGAACCTCAACGAAAGAGTTTTGGACAAAAAGAAAAAATACGTGTTTGTTAATTCCATTAGTAGAAACCACGGTTAAAATATTTGCACTTTGATCTGGGTCACCCTGTATATGCAACTATTCTCGCAAATTTTAACCAGTTTCATAAACCTTAGGAACAGTCACTCAAAAAACGAAGATAATTTTTTAATTTTAACATCCAGCACCTCTGTAAAGAAATATTTGCAGACCCATATTGGTAGGAACTATTTGAATAAAATAAAAGAATTATGCGCTATAAAGATTTTCGTTTATTATTGGCTCACAACGTATAAAAGTTAAAAAGAATAAGAAAATAACAAATGCCATGTACATTTTTAAAGAATGTGCTTAAAAGCAGTAGATACAAGTAGTGAAAAAATTAAAAATTTGTATAACTTAAATTTGACTAGTTCTGAGATATTTTCAAATAAGTTTTTAAAAAGAGTGTTCACTATGTTAGTAGGCTTTTAATACAGGGAAGTAAATGATAGAGAAAGCTAATGAAACTGGAAACTTATGAAATACGTATATAAGGTAAGCACTTTGCCAAGTGTTCTTTCTGGGAACACATTATTCATTATTTTTTAATAGTTTTTTGAAAATAACGCCTGACATACCAGTAGGGCCTATTCTACTTATTATCGCGGAATAGCATATTATTTTCAATTAAAATCAACTGATAATAACATCTACCCTCTCCTGAGAGCTCGAACGAAACCTTTGTTAACGTTTTGGTGATAAGTCTATCATCATCTTCAGAACTTGGGCAAATAGAGTCAAAAAACAAAAATAAACAGTAAACTGAAATATCTCAGAGGCGAATACTTACAGAACGTGAAGCATCAGGAATTCTTCTTCTTAATCGCTGAGGAATATCAAGTATTATAGATAACCAAGTATTATCCAGGTTTAAATTAGTATTAAGTTTAAAAATATATATTAAAAATTCTAGTTATTCTTTATGATAATTAAAAGATACAGATTTAGACTCAAATTACGTGTTTTTAAATCTTTTTTTTTTGTTCAAATAAAGAATTTTAAAGGTTCTACGTGTGTAAAGGGAAAAATTAAAGTGTAATGAACTAAGTTTTAATGCCAAAAAGACACATAAAAAAAATATTTTCACAATGTCGAGCAGTCTATAATGAGGGAAAATCAAAAGAGTCATTTTATTACAGATCTTTTTATACCATATACAGGGTGTTTCCTAAGTATGGTACATAACTTCGGGAGCGTATTCTACAGCTAAACTAAAGGTAATTTTGTTATATAAACTGTATCCCAAAAATGCTTCGTTGCGGAAATACAGGGTGTGAAAATTTCTTTCAAAAATTACAATTTTTAAAATATTTCCGAAACGACTTGAGACATTTAATGTAATTTTGCAGAATTTGAGAGTTAGCAACGGTGCGTATTTCCCGCTAAAAACAGTGGCTGTTGCGTAACCAGTGGCATGCGGGCAGGATAATTGCTGGATATTTTAATGGAATTTAATGGAAATTCTTTTCCAATATTTTGTTCCTTTTTTAATTATTTGTTCGATTTGGAAGAAAAAACGTCTCCTGACTTTTTTCGCAGGACGCACCGTTTTCGAGTAAATAAATAAAAAACATTGTAGCTAAATCTTTTCATTCTTTTTTATTATTCTTAAGAGAAGAAATATTTGCATAAAGATATGAATTTTTTTGTTGTGTACTTGCCTGTTTTATTAAAATTTCATGAAACTGTCTCAAGTAGTTTTTGAAATATTTAAATTTTTTAAAGAAATTTTCACACCCTCTATTTCCCCAACGAAGCATTTTTGGGATATAGTTTACGTAACAAAATTACCTTTATTTTAGCTGTAGAATACGCTCCCGAAGTTATGTACCGTACTTAGGAAACACCCTGTATAGTAGGTACATCAGGCTGAATCAAACGAATAGAAAATAAATTTAATGCTAAAACAGTTTTTAGAACAGGAAATACACTAGGCTTAAAAACTAGAAAGATACATATACAAAACAAAAATGAATACACAAATTATAGCATACATGAAGTTCCTTGGAAATATGAGAAATTTGGTAATGGCGGAACATCTAGGCCCTTAAGAAAGGATATTTCAGAACATCAAATTTATTTTAAATATGGCGAATTTATTACGTCAAATAAACAACGGTCGCATAATTAAATGGGACCATACTTGCATCGTTACCAGGGAACTATTATTAAAGAACTGGGAACCACTTTTGGAGTTGGATGGTTAGAATTTCACTTTTCGTTTCACATTTCAGACAAACCTCGACAGCCAGGGTACCTGGCTCGGACCTGAACGACTCGAGTCCCTCTCTGTGACCTGCAGGACCCTGGTTTGTCCGAAGAAAAATAAAAGAAAATAGATGTATTTTACTTAAAGATAATCGATGCGTGGCCTCGTTGTTTAGTTAACATGGATAACACTTGGTTGCCTATGGTTGAACAAGATGTTAATTCCAGACACATATTTTTATATGTGTGTAGTCTTTTGACTAAACTAAAAAAAATTATAAATTACCAATACAGAAAAAATGAAAATAGCGAAACACAGGTTTAATTAGGTATAATGATTAAACATTAACCATTTATCTCAACTTTGGAATACTGAGATGATGCACGTCAGAGAAACTGTTATCCCATAGCGGTTAAGAAGAGGAATTTCGGAGTGTTTCACGTAATTTTAATATCCACCTTTGATACATTTCAGTTTAACGTTTCATTTCGTCTTCTACCCTTTTTTTGCTAGGTTCTGTCGACGGTAACAAGTATTTAACCTAAACGTTAAGAAGAGTCACAGTCTAAGCCTTTAGTAAAGGGTGAATTCGCGGTTAGTTTTAACTGAGAATAGTGGCCATTACAACAACACCTACTTGTGTGTGAAGCGTTATTTCCAAAAAAAAAATTAAAAAACATTGATCGTTTTATTTTGAATTCGGTTTCCGGCAGTGCCTTAATTAATTTGACTTTTTAACACCAATGATTACGCACGCGCATACATATTTATTCCCATGAGGTCAGAATCTACCTTGAGGGATTTCGTTCCGTCCTCTTTAACGTGTCTTTTATGGAAAATTCACATCTTCTGTAATGTACCAGGTATACCGGTATGAAGTGAGCGTCAGGATATAAATGTCTCGATATAGGGCATTTGTTGTAAACAAAACTTTTTTTTTGTTTGCTTGGTTGGTGTGCAAACTGATAAACATATTCAGTACAAATCAAGTCCTTGGACAAATAACAATAAATTATTTCATTATGCCAAAAATGTCGAATTTTGTACCACAAAATGATGATTTGCGGAAAGCATTAACTTTTTGCTTTCATTTGAAGAAAAGTGCTGTAGAGTCGCATCGAATGCTTGCCGAGGCATATGATGATTATGCTTCATCAGAATCAACATGCAAAAGATGGTTTCAACGATTCAGAAATAACAATTTTGATGTGCAAAATGAAGAACGTGGCAGACCACCAAAAAGGTTTGAAGACGCAGAACTGCAATCAATATTGGATGAAGATGACACTTTAAGTGAAAAGCAAATGGCAGAAATGTTAAATGTTGCACAACGAACAATTTCTGATCGTTTAAAAGCTACGGGAAAGATCCAAAAGTGTGGAAAGCGGGTGCCGCATGAATTGAATGAAAGACAGATGGAGAACCGAAAAAACACCTGTGAAATTTTGCTTTAAAGGCACGAAAGAAGATCAGTTTTTCACCGAATTGTTACTGGAAATGAGAAATGAATTTTTTTTCAAAATCCTAAACGGAAAAAATCATGGGTTGATTCGGGACAACCATCAACATCGACTGCAAAACCTGATTGATTCGACAAGAAGGCAATGCTGTGTGTTCGGTGGGATCAGAAAGGTGTGGTGCACCACGAGCTTTTAAAACCTGGTGAAACCGTTGATATTGTTCGCTATCGACAACAATTGATTAATTTAAACAATGCATTGATCGAAAAATGATCAGAATGGGCCAGAAGACATGGGAAGGTAACTTTGCTCCATGACAACGCACCTGCACACAAAGAAACACCGGTTCAGGATACCATCGAAACACTTGGCTGGGAGTTGCTACCCCATCCGCCGTATTCGCCAGACTTGACTCCTTCGGACTATCATTTGTTTTCATCGATGGGACACGCATTGGCCTGAGAAACATTTCGATTCCTACGAAGAAGTACAAAATTGGGTGTCTAATTGGTTTGATGCCAAAGAGGCGCATTTCTATTGGCGCGGTATCCATAAATTGCCAGAAAGGTGGTCAAAATGTGTAGAAAGCAATGGTCAATATTTTGAATAATTTTTTTTTCTTTCCTTGTTAAAACTGGTGTTTTATTTTCACGAAATAGCGGTCATTTCATACCGGTAGACCTGGTAAATATGGACGTACCCACCTACCTATTTAGTATATCTGAAAGCTCTGAAGATATAATTTCTGAAATTTTCAAGTCCCTGTCGCATTCGGCTTCGCTCAGTTCTCTGCTATCGGAGAAGCAAGTCGGAGGCCTGATATTCACCTGAGCTGCTTCAACTTTAACATTCTCTGAACTACAAAATTGAAAATCTATTACTTTGGAAATGGTTGTAACCTTTCAGCAAGTTTCTTGTGTGAATTCGTATGCGCTCCACGCCTTTTACCGATTTTAGATTGTTAGAGGAACCGCCCTGATCCGCCTCTTGCAAGGGCTTAGATTTGAAGAGAATTCGATTCTAATTCGCTCTAATTCGATTCGAGTGACCGGAGTGTATTTTCATGGGTAGCTTATCAATGTATAGTTTAATTGCATAATGGTTATCCTTTGTCGAGGCAACGGTGCCGACTGCACTTAATTTTTTTTTTAAGTCGAATAACTTACGTGCACTACACCTTGATCGTTATATAATAGAATGTAGTTCGAAAATTGTATACTCCCTCTACGCGTAATAAGTTCCTTTCACCTCGTTTACATGCTCGTTGAAAACGTTTCGCAGCGCATGATACCTAATACTTAATCGACCTAGAGTAAAGATAAGTGTAATCAATATCAAATAATGTACCTTGGCTACCTGCTACTACTTGCAGTCCTATAATGTCTCTTAACCGCCGGTTGCCTCCTTTCCGCCAATGGGGATAGCTCGTTGGATTCCGTGCTGGAATCTTTATTTCTGTACAAATCGGCTACCAGGAGGGTTTCGTAACCCGTGTACCCTACACCCGAGTGACCCCGTTCTCTTTTCTTTGCTTGTCGGTAACTTGTACCCGTGGTTCCTTCACAACCACCGCTCCCGCTGGTATCTTCGGAATCTGAGTCTGCATTAGGTTCGTTGTGGTGCAATTGAGGCCGGTATAATATTTGGGTCGGATGTGGCAGGAGAGCTGCTGTAAAAGACATTATTATAACCCGACTAAAAATCATGTGCTATACGCATACATTCGTTATTGTAGTAATGCTGGTTTTTATGCCAGGTTCCTTTGCTCGGTTGGTTCTTCGATATTATCCCCCTAGATCGATCGCCGTCTTCCATATGGCTGAAGGTCTTGAATTGCATGGTGTAATCTGAGAAGAGATTTGTTGAAATAGTCGAAATGTTGCCAAATATTACGGAATTTTTGCTTTCGAGACAATGTGAATAAGTTTATCGTAACGCAATCTTATAATAACCTTCGTGGGCTTTGACTGTGAGTTTAGTATTACCGATGTCCTTTCAACAATATGTTGAATAAATTCTAAAATACCGGCAAGGTTGGTGGTAATTATACGGGATTCTATATGCTGGTGTTGGTTCAAAACCTCCCTTTTAGGAAAATATTTTATAAATCGCTAAAATGTGTTCCACGTCAAAAGAGCAGGTTTTCCCTTGTTCGTATCTAAAAACACACCAAACATCTTTGGAATATTCGGTCACAATGGCGGATTACCAAACAGGTAAATATTTAAAAATTACCGGCAATGTCACTCTCCACGGCCTTGTCGGAACCCTTAACTGGAGGCGGCAAATACATTTGCTGCATATTAGTCCTGCTACTTTCCCGTTCTGCTAACTTGTCCTGCACATGTCGATGGCGCAGGTGACGCGCAGAATGAGTTTCAGTCTTGCTGTTATTCGAATCGAATCTTCCTTGTTTGCGGTTACTGCAAATTTAAGCTATTAAAATTTTCATTTCCATATATGAAGTGGTTGGTTTAATGTCTTTTAAATTTAATCAAAGAGGTGTGCTACGTATATTTTAGTATGGACGATATACTAGGCGATTCAAAACTTTTCACAATTATTTAAAGTAGTTAAAATAACTTTTCAACTGTTTGAAATGGCGAAAACCAGTTGCCCTTTCCAGCATCAGTTTCAAAACATCGGATCGTAGAAACATTATGTTTAATTAATGTTAAATGGTGAAAAAATCGCATTAGGCGTTTGATTAATTAATAGGACCTTTAGTAGTATCTTGACACGATTGTCATATAAGAATCTCAAAGACAGTTACAAATGCGAATTTTTATGTAACACTTATTCGTGTTTGATGTAAGAAAGTTTGGAATGTGAAGTTTAGTAAATATTGGGAACTGATTAGAAACGTTAACTCCTGGGTTTATGTGTATGTTTGTCCCTTAGAAAAATATCGCAGTTCAGACCCTATGAGATAAGTCTATAATTTACAAAATCAAATTTCTTAGAGACCATGAAGAATGCGAATAAACACATCTTCCTTGATTCGTATTTATTCACCTGCCCTATTTTGCCCTTACATAACAGCAAGAAATAAAATTATTTTTCGGAATCAAAAAATGTTTAAATTTGTCCAAAGTTTTTTTCCATTTATTTGCAGACAGAGGACAGGAGAGTGCAAATCGTTTTTCCTATGTTAAACCAGTTAGCAGTACAGGTGAGAACATCCCAGAAATACAGTGTATATCCTTTATAATTTTTAAATATTCGCTTCATAAACCTCTCATTTACTTTTAATATGTGTACAGGTACATACCGTACTGTAAGTACCATACCGATGTATAATGGTACTTACCGTTTTTTCTGGTACATGACAATGACGCATGACAGCACCACAACTGTAAGTCCCAGCAGCACTGACGCTGGTATTATGAAGACCTTTTGTGTCCAGAAACGGCCATCTTTAAAATCGGCGATTTCTTCCAACATTTTTGGAAGCATGGGGACTTTACCTAGTAGGAAAAATATTTATGGCGAAGTATGCTGCTATACGCGCTTCGGCTTTGATTTTAGTATTATGCAGAAAGTTCAGGTTAGAAATATACAGGGTGAGTCTTAAGTAATGGGACACAGAGCAACGATGGATTTATGACATAAAAATAACGCAATATAGCTAAATTTATGTTATACCAAAAGTTGATAATAACTAAGATACAGGGTGTCAAAGTTGAAAATTTATTTAATGGAGCTTAAATAAATATCTCAATAGAAAACCAACTGCGGTATTAAATTGTTTTCATATTATCTTTGTGCTTTTTTAACGATACAAAAAAATTATGTTGTTACATGTCAACAAGCAGAAAAAATAGGAATTTAAGTTATTTAATTGAATTTCTCGAAAACCGTTACTCCTAGCAACACCAATAAGGTGTAGCTTTTTTAACTGGAAAAGGTGAGAGAACAAATTTCATGAGTCCAAAATGACATACACCGTGGCACAAAAAAGTTTAAATGACTCCTAATTGTCAATTGTGGCCCCCTGTAGAAGATACACCGAAATCGTCGTTAAATTTGAGTTGATCATCTCCAAAAACCCCTATATAAGAAATTTCGTGAAATTAGCCCGGACTATTCCAGAGACATTAAAGAAAATTTTATTTTATTTATCAACTTTGGCACCCCGTATCTCGGTTATTATCAACTTTTGGTATAACATAAATTTAGCTATATTGCGTTATTTTTATGTCATCGTTGCTCTGTGTCCTATTACTTAAGACTCACCCTGTATATTAATTTTTTAATATTTGAAGCAAGTGGGGGCAATTTAAATCGTCTTACACTATATTAAATCGTTATAGAGTTGATTCTTTTGGTTATTATTATTAAAAAAAAAAAGAATTGTTTCCAACATTTTTTATGGAAACTTTTTTCTTGATATTCTAACCTTTTTAGTTTTTTTCTGTCAGATGGTTTCTAATCTCTAATATAGAGGATATCAAAAAAGTCTAGTAACATCAGAATATTTTCTTAATAGCAATGGCAGTAAAATAGGAGAAGAGATATTTTAAAATTAGGCCATTAGGGTCTCTCCCCAATCCATGCCCTTTTTAATCCATATGAGTGTTCTTTCCTCAAAAAAACGATCTATCCTCTTCTTCACTAGGAGAGGATTTTGTCCCATTTACGAGTCGGAAGTTCCTCCTTAAGGAGTAAGGCGGCTCCGAAAACCCTGTGTCTGAAGAGTTCCCAACTCTTACACGCATTTAAGTAAGTATGAGGAGATCAGGAATCTTCTCCTGCATCGCAGTGTTTGCAAAACGGACTGTCTTCCATTCCTCGGAGGTGCATATGTTTCATCAGTACAAGTTAGTTCAGGTTTGAATTAACTTGAGTAGGGTAATAAACTATGAGGATTTCCACAATATTCGCGATGTTCTGCCGATTTCTCCCCAGTAGTCATGATGTCTTGGATATTTCGGGATCGATAAAGATATCTGTTTGTTTGCTCCTCTATCTATGCTTTTACTGGGCTATGGTTCAGATCCATTCAAGCATGGCTGAGAATTTATGTATCTTCGTCGGTATCCTTAGATGTTTTTTTGATCCAGGATCCTCCCCAGGAGCCTCTTCGTATGTGTCAGTTCCTGAAGTCATGAAAAACTTCTGAATTTATCCAGCTTCTATAAAGAGGTAGTAGAACCCTTTGACTGAAGTTATACATGGAAATTATCCACTCCAGTGTTTTCCAAGGGAAATAATTTTCCTTTTCCACGACTAACTTTCTCCCGGCTCTAGACAGTTGTGTGTGAGTCAAGCATGATCCATTCAGTGTAAGTTACTGTATTGGTCGTTCTGTATTTCCTTACTTAATTAATTCTTGTCTATATACATCAAAAAGTTTACTTTTAATGACACATTTTTAATATACTGACCATCATTTTTAATGACGCCTGTCAAAGTAATGACATCATGATTCATTCTTTAAATGGTGAAATATTCGTGTGATACCTTTCATGACAGGTCTTTCAATCCTGAATAAACCTATAAATTTAATTGATTTTTTTTTAAGTTCATCACATATGGGAGCGTGCTAAACATTTTGATCCTTCACGTTAATAATTATTAATCACACTAACGACAAAACTCTAGTTTTGCGAATTTTCTAAAATTCGCAAAATTTCGTAAAAACCAGTGCTAATGCGCGAAATACGTCCACACTCAGGTGATAACAATTTTTTGCGAAATTTTACGATTTTTTTTGTTGCTACAAAATTTGACACTTATAAGTACACTTCGGAATACTTACACTCTGTCACGTGGGTTGAAATTCACCAAATTCAATGAAATTTTTCAGATTTATTCAAAACTCAACACTTTTCACTGAAAGTCTTACAGAACCTATCTTATCAGCAAAAAAATGTGTCATAACGTCACATCTTTGAGAAGTATTGATAAAAATGAGCGTCAGTATGACTAAAATATGTAATTAAAAGTAAGAATTCCGATGTATCTCTGGGTTTTGACAAGAATTAATTATTTAATAAAGCTGTTAGCACTCTTTTTGAACGCCCCGTATAAGTTTTTTCGTGGGTTTATACTATTAAAATTCATATTTGATACAAAATTTTTTATTTCCATTCAGTAAAATCACTTTTATTGGGTCTTTATTCCGACTGTCAATCGTTGGATCTCTTAGAAAGATCAACAGCCGCGCAGAACAGAAATTCTTTCTCCATATACAGGGTGTTGTTTACATAAGTGGCCAGACTTCAAGAACTGATCTTCTTAAATGATTCTAAGACGAAAAGTTGATAAAACCATAAGCATAGGCAAAGTTCCAACATAGGGGGTGTCGCACTTTAAAAAAATCTGTTTTTCGTGAGCATCTTAATAATTCTTTAGTCGATGTTGAAAATTGGCAGTGTTATTTATGTTTATTATTTTTATTTATGCGCTGCTGACTTTTTAAAAATATTCGTATTTTTTGTGCATTGCGCAAACGGAAGTATAACTTTTTTGTCTTTTGTATTTTTTTTCGCATCAAGTTGTATTTTTAAATGCTTAATGCGAACAAAATACAAAATTTTTAAAAAAGTTCTTGGAGCATAAATTGCATAAAAGTTTGGTTTAATTTACTCAAACAGTGTACTTATAATTTATGATTTTCGAAAATCGCAGTTTTCAGTTTTTTGCTCATATTTTGACAACCCCTGTGCATATTTTTAAATTTAGAACATTTTCTGAATGGGCACAAAAACGCGCTTCTTTTTTCTAATTTGAGTCACCTTGTATCTCTTACCGCTTCCATAATCCCCATGGAACTCACTTTATTTGGGACACCCTGTATATATGTATATAATTATATTTAATAATTATATACATATATATAGCAATAATAACCATCAATAGCACTGTCAATTTTCAACATTGGCAAATGAATTGTTAGGATTTTTTCTAAAAAACTGTTTTTTTAATGTAACACCCTGTATCTGTAAACGTTACCGGACTTACATTTATATAAACCTTTCGTATTAGAACCACTCAAAAAATCACTGCTTGTAATATAGAAACGCATTTAAATTACACCTTCTATGTATACTAATTACACTTTGGCATATTGGAAACCTATAGAATCGGGTAGGTAGTGAATCTGATATGGGATGTGTCTGCAGTTGGTAATAAACTACACTGAGAAAAAAAATAATTTCTTCATATATTAAAAGATAAACGGTTACTAAATTGGGACATTCTTACATTTTCATAATGTGTTGTACATTTTGACCAAATTAGAATGTATTGTTAATGAACCCTGACAAAACTCAGTTCATTCAGCTAAATTATCTGTTTCTATGTTAGCCTTTACTACCTCCAGCAGCGAAGAAAGAAATTTAAAATAATTTTTCCTGGAAAAATCGGTTATAGAATGGAGGCATTGATTTTCATGGGAATTATATTCCTGGTTGGTTTATGGTAGAAGTTTGTAATATACGATTTTTGGCTATTGGGGCTAAAGCATTAATATGGTTAATTCCAATCCAATTTCTATGCAAAGGTTGGAAGAAAACTGAACATTGGTCAGGTTTTGTACTCCTACGGGAATTATATTGGAATTAAAGTTCGCAGCCCATTAAAAATTTGACCTTTAAGGGCAATAATAATTTAAGATTGTTAATGTGTTTCCATTAACATCAAACTAGTTTCTGTAAATAAAGAATCTAATAAATGCACAGGCGTGGTGAAGCAGAGTGATTATTTTTACGTTACTATGGAAATTATCGTGCAGTTAAAGTTAATGGTACATTAATAATTTGACCTTAATGCAATTAAAAGTTCCTGTGGGTATAAGGGCGTACCACGTCTCACATGTACCCGGTATGAAATAACTAAATTGTGACATAAAAAGACTTGATTTTCGTTGGTCAAGTTGTAAACATGATCACTTACTAAAACCTATTTGCAGTGTATTTTACCAGGAAAACCTCCTCTACAACCATATAAATCACAAATGGTATTTAGACAACTAGGAGGTAGTAAATCAGATGCAGGATATGCCCGTAGTTGGCGATAAAGCACAGTGAGGAAAAGTCATTTTTTAATTTCTTTTAGTAACATTAAAAGATAATCGGCGACTAAATTGTGACATAAAAAGACTTTTTATTCTTGTTTGCTCAAGCTACAAGCATCATTAGCTACTAAAAACCATTTGCAGTGTATTTTACCAGGAAAACAACACACAAAGCCACGCCCTGGATCTACCGAGTAATCGCTGATATACCCGATAAAGATCGTGTTTAAAAAGTCAGCTGTTACCAACGGATTATTAGCGTTAATTTCTCGACGTTTCAAGGTGATCTTTTGCTCCATATAACGACCTTGCCGAATCCACATTTGTTCTTGCAGATACGTAAATGCAGAGAAACGGATTAAGTAACGATCATTTAGTCAATACGGCCCAGGTCGGGACACGCCGAGGCAGCCGAATGTCTTAATTTGTCTCAATTTAGAAAGTCGCTTGGACAAAAGTGGCGAGATTTGAGCGTTTATGTAAACGTCGCGATCTATTTTCTAAAATTTTCTAAGAAAGCGAAAAATCGCTGCCAAATAATTTGCACGAAAGGAATACGAGTCGATCAAGAATTATGTAAAATTTTCATCAAAACGGATTAAGCATAGTTGCCGATTATGAACAAACCAGAAATAAGTTGATGAATTTGTTTGCATAATACTCAAATTGGTATTAAATAATTTATTATTTCCAAATACAGCTCGGCACACAAGTTGGTTCTATTTATCCAATTTTCTATCTATAATCGATGTTTCGCTGGAAAACTTGCGATTTAACAGTAAAAGTAGTGAACAAACATTGCGCAAGTAATTGCCACACTTACTGCCATCGATCGTCAAAGTCGCTATGTTGTAGAACCCCCGAACCACTCCTGCGTCGTTCTGGGCGGTTATTTTGATTTGGTACCAAGTACCAGACGACAGGTTCTCAATCACAATTTGTTCCTTTGAGACGTCCTTAGCCACCAACAACCAGCTGGACTCGGCGTAACTTTTATACTCCAGAGAAAATTGCGTGATCGAACATCCTCCGTTGGGCCAGTTTTTCAAGACCACAGCGATAACTGAGGAGTTTCTTGCTAAAATTTGATCCTCCTTCGGCAAGAGAGGAGGACCCCCTAGGGAGAATTTTTTTATAACTAATAATTTGGCTCTGAATGCACGTATTCAAATACCTTTAGTCCGAATACTGACGATAGGGCTAAAAGTGCCCCTTCCAACTCCGTTTTGGGCAGCAACGTACACGTAATAGGGAGAACCGCATTTTAAATTCTCTATTGTGTATTGCTGCGATTCGGGCAAAACGTCTATTCGAGTCCAATCTGAATGTTCATCTTTGATGTTTAAAGCATAACCTGAAGAGTTTTGTAGAACGCAAAAACATTGGAAAGCGTTAGTGATTAATTATTATTGTTGATATTATATACAAATTTTACGGTATAATTTTTATTTCATGGGTTCTACAAAGCGGCACTGGTCAAGAATAAAGGCGTTGTGCAACCAATTTCATCGTGGACGTTAAACTATCCAAACGTAGGTACTTTATTACGAAATAGCTGGACAAACCGCGGAAGAGAAATTACCAACGGAATTAACACATTAATACCAAATATCTTCGAAAGTTGAACCAGTTCGTTAAAAAGATTATTACTTTTTAAAACGCGAAAGTAAAAAGTTAATCGAAACCAAATACTAAAAACTCATTGAGCTTAAATGGTCATTCTCCGACCTTTAACGAAACTTGGTATGGTAGAATGTATGTGGTTTAAAAACAAAACCTAAAGTGTACTCATTTCTTGGTTTCTATCTGACCCGCCAAGCAATCACTTTCAACTTCGGTCCCTTATGGCAAGGTCGAAACAATCATACGGGCCCAGCATGGTTCGGTAAAAGTAGATTTGCAATCTAGTTCCGCAATACAACCGTGGAAAGACTCAAATATGAAGGTGATATTACTGACGCCCAGTATAATTAATAACTACAATAAAGCTCAAATATGTGTGTTTGTAATTTACCTTGGATTTTGGCCCCGCCATTTTCCGGTTCCGTCCATTTTACTTTAATGCTGTTGGAGGTGGCATACTCTATTTCGATGTCCGGAGCTGAGGGAGGCATTAGGACAATAAGCGAATACGTTATTGAGTCTTTTCCATATACGTTTTCGGCTTTGCAAGTGTAGTTGCCAGTTAGGGATACGTCTACGTCTATAAAAAGATTAAGAGGTTTGCTGTTATACCCCCAATTTAATCGAAGAAGTAAACGTTGGATTATTGATAAAAAAATGCGCCCTAATTTATCCAATCAAAACTGCATCTATTACCCAGGATGTCTAGGATTTGAAGGTCTCCAACTCGACACCCTTGTACCTAAATATACAGGGTGTTCCTTACTGATGTGCGCACGTTTTAGGGTGGGATTCTACATGAAAAAATAATGATAGTTTGTTACATAAACAAAATGTTCCGAAATCGCTGCGTTGCGAAGCACAGGGCTGCAAAGTTTTAGGGAAAAAATGAATATTTCCGAAACCACTTGAGATGTTTCAACGAATTTGTTATGTAAAGACGGTTTACAAAGGGGAATTAATTGCAATAACAATATGCAATTCAATGCAAACTCGTTCAAAACTGTATTAATGCGGCAAATTAAACAATAGGAAATTCAACACATTGTGGGTTGACGTCGTAACGAAATGTGGATTACGACTAATAAGACACAAAAAGAAAATGGTTATTACGAGTGTTGAAAATGACCCCCTTCACTTAATATGAATGGTTCCACCTTTCTTCTCATAGAATTGTGCGCTATTTTTAATATTCCCGGAGTACCTTGTATTCTGTCACGTGCTGCAACTATCCTCTCTTTCGATTCTTCTATAGTGTTGATGGGTCTATAATAAACTAGCATGCATATTAAAGAAAGAAAGTCATTTTCAATACTTGTAAAATCTTTTTTTTTCTTGTCAGTTGTAATTCATACTTTATTACGATGTCAAGCCATAATGTATTAAATTTTCTACTGCTTTATTTATCGTATTAATGTAGTTTTGAATGAGTTTACAGTGAAACGCATATTGTTAGTGCAATTAATTCCCCTTTACATACCAAATTTCATTGAAATATCTCATGCAGTTTCAGAAATATTCGTTAATTTCCATTTTTTTTCAAAAATTTTTGCAGCTCAGTATTTTCGTTACGGAGCGTTTTTGGAACGAAGTTCATACGACATACTATCATTATTCTTTCACGTAGAATCCAACCTTAAAATATTCGCACATCATTAAGGAACACCCTGTATACGGGGTGAGTCGGGAGGATCGTGCCAAACTTCAGGAGCGTGTTGTACATGAAAAATAAATGTAAAAAAACTCAAATGTTTTTATCCGATTTTCGTTTGTTTACAAGTTATAGCGTAAATAAAATTAAAACATAAAGTTTAAGCAACATTTAGACGAAACGTTTCTTGGACGTTGGATTGGTCGTGGTGGCCCTATTAGTTGGCCTCCAAGGTCTCCAGACCTCACACCACTAGACTATTGTTTGTGGTGTTGGTTTAAAACTGAAGTGTACAGAGTAAAAGTGGACACTCAAGATGCACTAATTCAACGCATTAGAAATGCTGCAGCTGCCATTAAAGAAAGACATGAAACAATCAGGAGCGCAACGAATGCTCTTCATAGACGAAGCCGAAAATGTTTAGAAGTTAATGGCGATATTTTTGAACATTTACTATGATATCCAAACGTTAATTTATGGAATTTCTTATGAAATTTATAATTTTTTAAAATTTTATGTTTTAATTTTATTTACGCTATAACTTGTAAACAAACGAAAATCGGATAACAACATTTGAGTTTTTTTACATTTATTTTTCATGTACAACACGCCCCTGAAGTTTGGCACGATCCTCCCGACTCACCCTGTATAATAAATATGCTTTATAGAAACCGAAAGTAATATGAAAAATTAAAACTATAGATCTCCAACGAGGTTGGATACTTCCGATTTCCACCTGAAGAAGTTTATTTCCGACATATCGAAGTAATGAGTTACGGCGTAGTAAATGATATTTTTTCCAGAAACATACCCAATTTCTGAAAAAAATTATATTAATAGTATTTTTCCACAGAATTTTCTCTTATGTGTTATCGTTTAAAAGTCATGAACAAAAACCTCTGAGCGATTAAAGCAAAAATATTAAATTTTACTAAAAAAGAACTAGATAAACAACAAAAAATTCGCTTTTATAAAACCAAGTAATAAAAAGAAACAAAACAAATATTATATTTAATTTACGATATTTTCAATATTACTTCCTCCTACTGCAAAGCACATTTGAAGTCTTTGCCGAACTTCCGTCTCTGTAGCTTTTCTTACAATTTCGGGCGTCAATTCATTGCAAGCAATTCCTATTTTCTCCTTTAAGCCTTCCAAATTCCTTGAAAGACTTTTATAAACTTTACTTTTAAGAAATTCCCTCAAAAAAAAGTCTATGAGAGTTAAGTCAGGAGTTATGTCCTGGCCACTGCGTAAGCCCGTTAATGCCAATCCAGTTTAGTTTGAACACGTTATTTAAGGTATTTTCTGCAAATACGAGGTTTAACAAACTAGATTTAGGAATAAATTAAAACTAGTTTTATATTTTTGAATATATTTTTGCGATAATTGCTAAGACGTTTTTTTTCTAACTCATAAACGATAACATAAGAGAATAATTTTCTTTAACAACTAAAGTTGTATAAAAAAGTGGAATCAATATAACTTTGTCAGAATTTGGCAATGTTTCTGACAAAAAGATCACTGATGATATCATAACTCCTTGCACCCGCATTTTACAAACGAACCTCTTCAATGGAAGTTAAATGCAGGTCAACCAACCCCATTGAAGATCTACAGGGTGATTCATTGGGAATGGAACGTGACGAAACACATGATGAAAACACAAAAAGTTATTAAGGAATTTTAAAATAAAATTTTAACTTTTAACACCCTGTAACTCTGAAACGCGCAACATTGATATAAGGTATGTTGCGTCCAATCGTCATATTTTGGTGTCCCCTATCTCGGGTTTCGCCATGTCCCATTCCCAATGAATCATCCTGTATAGTTGCAATTTTTCATATTACTCTCTGGTTCCATAAAACACGTATAGGACCGACGAGTTTGAGACACTCCGTACATGGGAGGTCTTGCAAATCGTAAGATAAAGACGATTTTTGAGCCGCAATTATATTCAAATTTCAATGTTAAATGCAAATTTAAAAAATTTAAAGTTTTTTATAATTTTTTCCAACCAAATTTAAACCATCGGTGGGTTTTACACTTACGGTTTGATTTCGAGATGTCCCGACACTTCTGGAAATTTTAAAAAATTATTGAATAATATTTTATATTTCTGTTCCAGAATTTCAATGCAAAATTAAAATTACAAGGATATGAATTATTGGGTAAAATGTTAACTTCGAATTGGAGCTTTGAGTGACACTTCAGAACTTTCAGAATTGCATTCCCTTTCAACAAAAAAAAAAAATTAGCAAAACGAGTTATTAAATAGTTAGGTGTTGGATCGCTTCTGCAGGTATCGTACCTTATGGAACTCATTTTATAGGTTCTTTCGCTGACCAATAATGGCGCCAGAAACGAAAATATACTATGAATTTTTTTGTAGAAAAGATTTATGAATCTTAGTAAAATATCTTGTTATAGTCTACAGTGAGTCCGGGTTAAGGATTTAACACTTTCGTAAAACCTTTATTTCTTAATCGATTTTGACGTTTTTTTTTGTTAATTAGATATTCAAAATGTGCATTCGTCTAATGGATACGATCCCTCTTTATCCATAATCATAACCAATTGCCTGCATTTTTATGGGATCAAATTTCGGAAAATACTATTAGGGCTTTTTTTGGGATAAAAACGAAAACAGATTCTTAATTAGAATAACTTAAAACTTACTTGTTCCGATTTTCATTTTTCTACTGTACAGGATTTTCGACAAAAATCAATAAAACATGTTTTTTACGCAAACAAATTTGAAAATTGGCAAAAAAATTTATTTTAACAATAATTAACTAAATTTTGATATTTTCTGCAATGTATGCAATATTAGTCACGTAACTGTCGCAAATATCAACAGACGTTTTGATCGTTATGGGACAATTGTAAAACTACCGGACGAGCAACGTAATCGCGAGCCTCAAGCAAACGAAATCATTTTAGATTACTTTAATACCAATTCGCATTCAAGTCTGAGGGATACTAGTAG
The DNA here is from genome assembly GCF_040115645.1 of Euwallacea fornicatus. Lineage (NCBI taxonomy): Eukaryota > Metazoa > Arthropoda > Insecta > Coleoptera > Curculionidae > Euwallacea > Euwallacea fornicatus. Next base: position 2,501,170 of record NC_089573.1, read on the forward strand.
AAATTTAAACATTTCTAAAACTCATATCTGGGAATGTTTAAAAAGAAGTGGTAAGAAATCTTTTAAACCAAAATTTCTTCATTCACTTGAAGCTGGAGACTAAAATCTAAGAATGGAGTTCTGTTTATGGCTCCAGAGTATGTATCAAGATGATCCTAATTTTTAAAAAAACATCCTATAGACCGATGAAGCTACGTTTACGAAAAATGGTGTAGTATCGACACAAAATTGTAGAATATGGAGTGATCAGAACCCGAATTGGATAATAGAATGTAAACGACAACACTCCTCAAAAATAAACGTTTTCTGTGGTATCTTAAATCAAAAGATTATTGGGCCATATTTTTTCAACGAAAATTTGAATGCAGCTCGTTTCCTGAGGTTCTTACAAAATGAGTTTAGTGACGTACTTGATGAGCTTTCCCTGAGTTATCACTACAATTTACATTTACAACTTGATGGAGCGCCATTCATAATGCGATTAATGTGAGAAATTGGTTAAATGATAATTTTCCCAATCGCTGGATCGGACGAAATAGTCCTCTTATTCGTTGGCCACCACGATCTCCGGATATCACACCCATGGATTTTTTCGTTTGGGGAACAATAAAAAATAAAGTTTGTGCCACAAGACCCCGGATCCGAGAAGAGCTTTGTGCGCGTATTAGAGAGACTTGTCAGAGCATAACTCCACAACAACTAAGTAAAGTACTGAGAAATAAACGTCTACGTATTGAAAAATGTATACGAGAATTTGGGGGGTTGATTGAAAATATCAAAATTTAGTTAATTATTGTTAAAATAAATTTTTTTGCCAATTTTCAAATTTGTTTGCGTAAAAAACATGTTTTATTGATTTTTGTCGAAAATCCTGTACAGTAGAAAAATGAAAATCGGAACAAGTAAGTTTTAAGTTATTCTAATTAAGAATCTGTTTTCGTTTTTATCCCAAAAAAAGCCCTAATAGTATTTTCCGAAATTTGATCCCATAAAAATGCAGGCAATTGGTTATGATTATGGATAAAGAGGGATCGTATCCATTAGACGAATGCACATTTTGAATATCTAATTAACAAAAAAAAACGTCAAAATCGATTAAGAAATAAAGGTTTTACGAAAGTGTTAAATCCTTAACCCGGACACACTGTATAAATTATAAAATTTGTGGGTTGGTTCCTTTATGCAAGAACCGTTTATAATTTTTAAATTTCTTAAAATTAGTGTTATAATATTTTCATCTTTGCAATGTTGCAGTTCCTGGTTTGAGTAAATTTACATTACAAATTGAACCCTACAACGCTTTCATAGAATTTAAGAAATTTGTTTAAACTAATGTTTTTCTACTTTTTTTGGATGTAAGAAAATTTTAACGAGTTCAAAAGTATCTTTCATTTGTGGGAGATACGTATTCCCATTTGAGCGCCGAATTCAAGTTTTGCGAATACCGGACCGATTTAACTTAAAATTTTAGCCTTCGGTGACCTTTCCTAACTAAAATTCCAACATTCCAGATTTTGTTTGTTTAAAGTAAAACTTTTCATGAGCGTTCTAAAACAAAATTTTTTAAATTACGTTAATTTTTCCTACTTTTTGGGACTTTCCGCATTCGGATTTAGTCCGCAATCTAAATATCAACATTTTGAATTAGCCTAATTTTTAATGTTTCGAACTGAAGCTTTCAGACGAATTCTCAACACGTCTAGATTTTCGTTTAATTCGTCGAAATGTTTTAATATATTCCAAATTTTGAAATGCCCCTGTATGCATATTTAAGTAGCAAATAAAAATTTCACCGTTGCGATATCTTTTTATTTTTTTATGTTTAAAAGTGAAATCTGCAGGGGCGGCTCAACACGACTATACAGGGTTATTCAGATCCAACGCTCATCATTGAGATTTCAGTAACCATAAGAGATACGGGGTGGGTTAAATTGGGGCGAAGTTGTGCAGTTTGGAGCTCAATAAAATGCCCTTTCAAAATTTGAAAAATTCCGATTGCTTCCAGAGATATCCGTAAAAAACCGAAATTTTGAAAAAACTTTTCTGATGTTATTTGAAGAGATAATTAAAAACGAATGGCACATTATAATTGCCACTTTTTATCTTCTACAAAATAGTGAAATCATATTTGAAATTTGACGTTTAGATTACATACAATACATGTTTCACATAGATTGTTACTTGGTGATTTTGAACGGAGATTAGCTTGGTGTAATTGGCTTAGACAACAAATTAATGTAAATTGTAGTTATCTGAATTCTATAATTTGGACAGACGAAAGCAAGTTCACGAATTGTGGAATGTTTAATAGGAATAATGAGCATATCTGGGCCGTACAGAACCCACACCAAAACAGACCAATTAGACAAGTACGTTTTGGTTTAAATGTATGGGCGGGTATTTTAAACGGTAATATAGTAGGCCCCTTTGTTTACGAATATAATTTAAATGGAGCTGCCTATTTGAATATTTTACAAAATTACTTGGCGAATTACTTAGAAAATTTGCCACTTGGGCAACTTCGCACTATTTGGTTTCAACAAGATGGAGCACCTCCCCACAACCTAAAGGGGGTAAGGAATTTCCTTAACAACGAATTTCCTGGTCGATGGATTGGAAATCGTGGTGTAATAGAGTGGCCCGCGAGGTCACCTGACCTATCGCCCCTTGATTTTTACTTATAGGGAACGTTAAAAAATAAAATTTACTCCGAACCTATACAAGATTTAGAAAACTTGCGAACAAAAATTATAAATGCATTTGCAACATTAAGACGGCGTGACATCAGTCGTGCTATTAATAATATTGAACGACGTATTAATTTGTGTATTGAACAAGAGGAAGGCATATTTGAACATTTGTTGTCACGTTTTATTTATTTATTCGTTTAAGATTATTTTTAAGTTAATAAATTTAAGAAAACATTTATGTTTGATACATTATTTCATTAAAATTCAAAAAAAGTGGCAGTTACAATGTGCCATTCGTTTTTAATTATCTTTTGAAATAACATTAGAAAAGAAAAGAAACGCTTTTTCAAAATTTCGGTTTTTTACGGATATCTCCGGAAGTAATCGGAATTTTTCAAATTTTGAAAGGGCATTTTATTGAGCTCCAAACTGCACAACTTCGCCCCAATTTAACCCACTCCGTATCTCTTATGGTTACTGAGATCTCAGTGATGAGCGTCAAATCTGAATAACCCTGTATTTCTAAAGATGTGTCAAAATAGGTTAATGTTCGCAATTTTCTTGAAACCGCGCTATTCTACAAGTTGAAGGTCGAATTAAAATGTTTCAATTCCTGCAATTAAAAGTATTTTGTAATTATTTTTTTGTTTATTTTGTATTTTCAAGTGGACGCCTGCAGGGCTGCCGGGGCTTTAAGAATTTTTCTTATATATACAGGGTGAGTCGGGAGGATCGTGCCAAACTTCAGGGGCGTGTTGTACATGAAAAATAAATGTAAAAAAACTCAAATGTTGTTATCCGATTTTCGTTTGTTTACAAGTTATAGCGTAAATAAAATTAAAACATAAAATTTAAAAAATTTATAAATTTCATAAGAAATTCTATAAATTAACGTTTGGATATCATAATAAATGTTCAAAAATATTGCCATTAACTTCTAAACATTTTCTGCTTCGTCTATGAAGAGCATTCGTTGCGCTCCTGATTGTTTCATGTCTTTCTTTAATGGCAGCTGCAGCATTTCTAATGCGTTGAATTAGTGCATCTTGAGTGTCCACTTTTACTCTGTACACTTCAGTTTTAAACCAACCCCACAAACAATACTCTAGTGGTGTTAAGTCTGGAGACCTTGGAGGCCAACTAATAGGGCCACCACGACCAATTCAACGTCCAAGAAACGTTTCGTGTAAATGTTGCTTAACCTTTATGTTTTAATTTTATTTACGCTATAACTTGTAAACAAACGAAAATCGGATAACAACATTTGAGTTTTTTTACATTTATTTTTCATGTACAACACGCTTCTAAAGTTTGGCACGATCCTCCCGACTCACCCTGTATAAACAATCTTTATTTCCTCAGAAATAGGCTATCGACCTGTTAGGTCTTTCTGCCTGTGGTACAATGGTAATCTTTTGGTGACTAACTACTATCACATTACATCTGGAAGTGCTCCCAAAGGGTGCTCGAAGGGAAAAAGAGGCGGGATTGTCTTGTCTGTCTTGTTAAGCAAAGTGGGCTCAGTATAGTTGAGTTGTTGGTGTTCTTTTTCCATCCGTTGTGTAGTTGTCGTAGTCTTTCTGTTATTCTTATCATGTTTGTGCGTTCATACAGTAATTGGTTGGGTGGGTTGTGTAACGGGTTTTCGGGGTGTCTTAGTTTTGTGATTAGTCTTAGTGCAATCTGTTCTGTAGTCTGTATGTGTTTGTTTGCTTTTTCTGTTGCATTTGCCCTCAGTACGTGCCCGTAATCCAATAGTGGTCTGCATATGGTTTTGTATATTTTTATGGCGTTTTCCATACTAATCCCTTTGTCTTTGTATGTCAGTGTTCGGAAGTGTTTTGCCCTTTTTATGATTTCTAGTCGAGTATTTCGTACGTGTTTCGTAAATTTTAGTTTATTGTCTATTGTTATTCCCAAATACTTCACGTCGTTCCTTGGTTTAGTCGTGTGTCCTGCCTGTCATTATTGTTGGTGAGCTGTCTTTGATGTGGTGATTTGAAAGTAGAAGTTGATTTTTCGTGTCGTTTGGCGTCAGTCTCCATTTGTAAAACCATGTCATGGTACTGTTTGTCAACGTCTGAAGCTTTTCCACGGCTTTCTTAGTAGTTTTGTCGTGTGCAATCAGCGCTGCGTCGTCCGCGTATTCCAAATGTATGATGTTTTGTCTATATATTCCTTGTCCTGTAGATCATAGTTGTATATGTCGTGACAGTATATATTGTAGAGCAGTGGTGAGAGCGGCGAACCCTGTGGTAGCCCCTGTTCCGGGGAGAAGGGGAAGGAATTTTTCTTAATTTCTTCGTTTTTCAACTTTTTTCAATCTCGGTTTTTGCCATTTTTATCGAAGGAGCCCCAACCAATATCGCCAGATTTAGATGCCGCGTGTGTAAATAAGCATATTGTTCAAACATGGATAGAGCAAGTAGGAAATTGAATCGGATTGTTTGGATAACTCCTCAACAAACATAAAGTACGATATCATTTTATAGCCCATTTAGGCCTTACAAATATTAAATTTAGTATTAAGTTGCTGCATGAAAAATAAACTTTTTTTAATTTCTTAATTTTAATATACAAATTCGCCGAAGTTTCCAGTCGGAGTAAAAGTGTTAAGTCGGTGTATTAAACGAAAAGTGTCACACTTTTTCTAACTGTTACAAATTTAGCAGAGTAATTACGTTTTACATCTTCCGCATTTAAGAAGGGCATGTTTTCAACATAAACTTTCCGTACTTGACGATTTCGAAACGTTCGAATTGTAATTCATTTCACTTAATTCTATAATGATGCCAATCATATCTCCATAAATAAGTAAATAAAATACCCCGAACCCCGTTTAATCGTGAAATCTAAATATGTAATTCGTTGCAACATCTCACGGTGATACCGCTGCAATTATACAATTATCACTTTTAATGAATAGAGTACTTAATTTGCGTCGGTAAATTATTAGGTCACATAATATAAAAATACTAAAGAGCGCTTTAAAACAAATGTAATTTGTGTTGTAACATCGCTTAATTAGTTACATAAAGCAATAACAGTTGATTCGAATAATTGGAATTGAAGAAGGATATGGGAACTATATTTAGTTTTACGATATTTGATTCTTTTGATTATTAACTTCTCTTTGTTATCGTAGTGCCGATTTCATGCGTTTTTCGTTGAATGTGAAAAGATTCTTAAATTTTTTTGGCGAAACCATTATCGATCTACGGCATACAACGCATTGACCTCTTCGCGCCATCTAACGGTCTAACGTGACAGACGTTAACAAGAATAAAAAGGAAACTCACCGTGGATATGCAAATGCCCCTCTAAGGTTACAGCGTAAAACTTCCCAAAAGTGATTGGCTTCTTTTCATGAATCCACTTGGTATTAGGCCTGGGCATTCCCACTGCCAAACACGGAAGAACAATTTCCGATTTAATGGGTTGGTATATGACTTGACTGAAGGAGGCGACTTTAGGTGGCGCTGTAGATGCCGTTTGTTGGGCCACGATAGGGGTCGATTCGCCTTCTCCTACTTTAGTCGTTGCAGAAACCTGTACGAAAAAGCCTTCCTACGAAATCAAATAATTCAAAGTCTGTTTAAAGTCGTTCCCTCCGATAAAGTGACACTTAACGGCGAAGTCCCTTTAATAACGACTCACTCTTGCGGTCTATTGGATCATGACATTTTAAATAGATTGACGCGGATCATCAATAGAGCTAAGCGAAAGTCCATGTAATCCTATAAAGCTTTTGTTGCTCTAGGTCGAATATATTATCGATTTACTCAACACTTCGTGCCGTAAAGCAACAATGTGATACATTTGACGATTGACAAACATGTCGGTGATAATGAAACTTACCCAGAACTCATATAACTGATGCTCACGCAAATTTCTGACTTCATAAATTAGGCCAATTGCTTCGTTTATGTCCTCGATTCTTACGTTGTAACTTTTGTGATGACCCACACGTCCAGCCTCTCGACAGTAGACGGTGTAAAGGATTATGAGGCCGTTCCTTTTTACCGGAGGTAGCCAGGATATTAAGATTGATTCTGCTGTTACGGCACTTGCTTTAAGACCCGCAGGTTTTCCTGGAACTACGAGGAAACTGTTCTATAAGATAAATTTATTTAAAAGCAAATATACTAACAATCTTCTTCCGTGCAACAGAAAAGTTCTGCACTGGCGATTCCATCTCCAGCACTAGTGTACGCGAGGACTTTAATGGAGTGATTGGTAAATTTTTGGAGACCATGAAGGTAAGTTTCAGTGCTTTGAGTACGCTTCACTTCACCTCCTACTGATGAAGACACATCTAGAAATGTTACGATAGTGGTTGAAGCGTTAGGTAATACTTTACAGCCCTAAGGGAAAAGGTGATACAGTGCATTACTTATTAAAATGGGGTCAAAAAACACACACGTGGCCGTAAAACCTTTAGGTTTGGACGTTTTGTGTAAGAATCTGCTTGATAATCAACTGTTAGCATCATTTCAAAATTTTCCCAAAGAAAATGTAGTGACAGAGATTGGATTTTCGAGGGCATTTTTTGAAAACACCCGACTGATGTGGAAAAATATTGTCTTACGTTCTACTACGTTAAAAAATGTTGACTGCATTTTATGCGTTTTCTAAACACTGCGGTTTTGGTTAGTGCACTCTAAATTTTGAAATTTAGCTTCATAAAATAACTAATCGAAATAAAGGTTGAAATACAAGGAAAATTTAAGATTGAAATACAACTTTTAAGAGCTTGTTATCAGAAAGTCGGTTTCAAAGTGATTTCGCCTCTAAAACTTCAACTGCTGCGTTCCCAAATCTTACAAATTTCAAGGTGAAAATTTCAAATCGAAAAGCGACTTTTTGTAATCAAATATCTGTTGACATTAGTAACACAAAAATACATGTTGTAAGAGTAATGTAAAGTACATATGTAATGTAAGTTAATATCCAAAAAAAGGTTTTAGAAGCTGATTATTAGGAAAATCGTTTTATAGTTATTTGACCCCTTCAAAATTCTTACTCAACTTTTAACAAGTTTCCAAGTATCGTGGAGCAGTTGCCTTGAATAAGAACTTAAATTAATCATTTCTGTGGATTCTATCGGGTCCGTAATATACTTATATGGAATCACAGCAATTACTTTTTTAATTATTTTTCTATCGAAAAATGTTTCAAGTAACAGTTACAGGGCTTATTAATTATCAGTTTTTGATCACATCAAAAAAACTTTTCTTGCTCCATAACAGTCCAACGAAGTCTAACTTTGGTTTTTCAAATGTGACCGCCTATTTCTCACTTGTTTTGTCAAATCTTCACTGATTTGCGCTTAAAGACATATACATCAAGTTGTGTATATCAAGTTTTATTGAGGTGAGACAAGGAAAATTTCGAGAAAAGTTTTTTTTCTTATTTTATTAAAAACATCAAATTTAATCAGAAGAGCAAAATAATGTGTGTTTTTTAAACATCAAGTAAATAGCATACCGAGAATTCGAATTTTTAATTTAAAGAAAAGCAGTACCGATGTTTTGCTTGGTAAAATAGAATGGTCAGCCCGCCCACCTGATTTAAAGTTCTGCGACTTTTTTCTTTGGGGCCAATTAAAATATGAATTTAACAATAATTGGCCAAATAATGTAGATTAAGTGAGTGCTCGTATTGTCAGTGTAACGCAATCAATCAGGCAAAACACGTATGTTCAGGTGAGCAGATCATTTATGCAAAGAATAACACAGTGTTTAGATAATGACGGATGACATTTTGAGCAAATATTTTAAACATTAAATAACAATCCATTCTTGTAAGTGGTCATTTGTTATTTTACTTTTTTGATATATGGAATATTTTATGATGATAAGGAAAATAATTAATTAATTTCTTTTTTATCTAACCCCGATAAAATTTGATATGTCTGTATGCATAAATAAGTGTAGATTTCATAAAAATGAGTCAGAAATAGAGGGGCTTATTTTAGAAACAAAAATTGGACTTCGTTGAACTGTTCGGAGACAAGAAAAAAAATCAACTTCATTAAAAAGTGGCAACAAATTAGCTTTGTAATTTTTACTTTTAAACACTTTTTCAAACGAAAATTATTTTTAAAGTTATTGCCATTATTCCATATACATATATGATCTAAGTATAAGCTTGTAGGAATGAAAGCCTGCATAAGCTTCCCCAAACCCGGTTGGGACAATATCCTTTATAGTTTCTAAAATATGGGAATTTGGGGTTACTTTGATACCTAGTTTCGCGACCTAAATCAACAAACAGCATTTGAAAAATTTAAATCTTTTGCAGAAAATTAAAAAAAAGGGAGAAGTGCTCCCATATATGGGGAATTTGTAGACCTAAAGGGGAAAAATAGATCAAATTAATAATCTTGACTAGGTCTTTTAGCCTATAAAGAGCTGAATAGCAGTTAAGTTAGATTTTGGTATAGGTAGGAACACGGCAGTTAAGATGCCACATTAACCATGACTTTATTGACTTCATACCTGTGACACTTTGATGATTTTCCACAGGTTTATAAAAAACCTTGTATCCCTGTATAAGTCCCCCATGTAAGTGCGGTGGAGGCACTTTCCAGGAAATTTTCATAATCTGCGAGGAAATCTCAGAACACATAACATCCAAAGGTGGAGCCTCTGGAACCCCTTCTTTGGTGGTACCGATAATGGTGGGCGATGACGGACCCACGTCGATGTTGTTAAAGGCGCTTATGGTGACGTCGTAGGTGGTGAATTTTTTCAAACCCGGCAAATGGAACTTGTTCGTCGCCCATCCGTTTACCGTGTGCACGTTAGAATGATTCATAGGGCCGTGATGCTCTTTCCAATTTATTTTGTATCCGAGCAATTCCCCATTCCAAGTGTCCCTTAAGGGTGGCGTCCACTGTATAAATAATTCGGTGGAACTTACTGAATCTACTTTGACGTCTAGGGGCGCCCCGGATGGTCGTTCTTCTAAGGTTTTTACTACTATCGGTTCGGTGAATTCGCTCCTGTCGATGTTATTTACTGCAGCCACCCGAATCGTATATACGGTGGCCGATTTTAGGCCGTTTATTACTGCTTGCTCGATAATTTCGCTGTTGAGTAAAAATGATAGGAGATTTAAGAAATAATGGAAAACAATTTTGTTACCAACCCAGGATGGGTGCTGGACGTCATGCTGAGGTTGAGTATTTGGTTTTTTTCCCATTTAGAGTGATGGTTATCCAGCGTTTTGTATTGGGCGACGTAGCCCACAACGGGAGTGTTCCCATCGAAAGACCTTTTCCATGAGAGTCTCACCGATTTCCCTAAAACCTGTTTTAAGGTGAAATGCAAACTAAACTGAAGTATTGTTATGGCGCACTAGTCGAATAATCCTTAAATTGCCTCTCTCGAAACAAAAGTTTAAAAAGTTGGAAATAAAAATGACAAGAATTTATTATAGAGAACAAACTCGGTACTGCATAGCAATTTACCTCTATTGCCTCTAAATGAGAGGGAGGATCGGGTTTCTCCTGAACGGTAAGATTGATGACATGCTCGCTCCGGCCAAAATCATTCTCCGCGAGGCACTTGTATATACCCGAATCTTCTCTATCACTCCTACTAATGGTTAACTGCGACTTTAGTTCTTTTTCCTCTTTCAAACTAACGTGAGAAAACCTGAAATGGGTTTTTCGGGGATGGATAAAATTGATGAAAACATCGGCGGAAGAATGAAAGCCACCGATAAGACGTCTCATTTAAACTGCCAAACTTTGGTAATCTCAATGAAAATGCTCCATTGAACACTCTGTAATGGTGCCACAGGGAAATATTACTCTTATTCACCAAACAAAAGACCTTTTTACCTTTCCGCTTGTTGATACCCGAGCACCACAAACATCCCCCATGCGATGACTGACAGATTAAAATTCAAGGGTCTAATGACCCCTTCTGTCAGCTGCAACCGGACCGTGCATAATTAAATCGATTTAAATGAATAAATGCGATATTTTTCCTTTACATCCCGTTATTTTCGAGTGCATTTCATTCCATTTCATGGAAAAACTTTTGATTTCAAAGCTGGCATCCTACGAACTGTTTTCGCATTGAGAAACAGCCCCTGTTGTTCATGGTATTTTGTTGCGGATTTTATTTACTTCGGAAAAGGCTATTGTATAGTTAGTTGAGCAGCAGAGATAACACCTTCAACATTTCAAAAAGAACAGGGTTTGAGATATGTTTGAACATCGGAGCTATTTCGCTGTGGTCCATTAAGTAACTCTCTTTAATGTTTGCCCATGAAACCTCATACTAAAACGATGACGTAAAGCTTGATTTTTAACGAAAATTATTACTATGTACTGAGCCATTTTCGATTTTCGAGATGCTGAGCCTCAATTTTTTACTACTTTTTTGGCCATAATTCTCAACCCGTACCAAGACCGTCTTTGGCACTTCGAAGTTTGAAATATTCAGAGGTAAGGATGTCTATGCATATGGGAATAGGAAATACGTAACATATAAAATTGACTTGGAAATTGGTTGTAGAGGTCGTAAAAGTAAAAAATTACACTTATAATGGAGGATCATCATTTTGAGCTAAAAGGCTAATACTGACATGCGTAGATCTGCGAAAATTTTGTTGTCGACAGAGATCCGGCACGTTGAAGATGAACAAGATTGTTCGATCTTTATTCATAAATTAGTTTAGAATTTTTGCAGTATTTACTTGATATTCGTTGTACTGTAGAATACTCTCCAAATTCTATACGGTTAAACCACCTAACCCATCAGGAAAATGCTCATGTTCTTTTTGTGCGGCCGCAGTCAGGTCCTGTTTTACTAACCGAAACTTTTTTGGAATGCATCACCGAATTTCACTAATCTTAAATTTAAATTATGTACTTCCTGAAATCTTTTTGTTGTGTGAAAGTGCTTTTTTCAGTTTTGCGCGAATTTTCAACCGTTAGTAATTATGGATATATGTATACATAGAAGTTTAAAAGTCCCACATAAATTAGTTAAAAAGAGAAGGAAATATTTTTCATAAAAATGTTGGAACACATCAAATATTGATTTCAGTTGGGCATTTTTTGACATAACAGGCCTGTATACAGGGTCATTCACGGTGAGTACCCTATTAAAAGTTCACGGGGTTCTAATATAGCTAGAAATCTGAAATTTTGGATAGTGATGTAATGGAGTTCGATCTGTAGAATTAAAATATTGGTATCGTTCCGACGTTGACAGATCCATGTGTAACTGACAACAACTTTATCATTTTAAATGGCACACCCTGTATTTTATTACATTTTCGAATTTCCCGGAAGATTTAAACCCCAGTTTATCCATCATATGCCATAGCCATGATGAACCGTTTTCGAAATAAATATTAGAATTTTTGAGAGTAAAAGGCACCACTTATTAGTTGATTCGGTTAGGGGGAGACCATGGGTTAACAACGTAAAATAAACGAAATTGTAACATCCTTTATAATAAACTAGATCTACGTAATATAAATAAAATTAGAGATTTTGCTGAAAATGGCGACCGTTTGCTTTGAGACATTCTTGGATTGAATTCAGAACATGAATGTTTGTAGCTCTCTGGAACTCATTTGGATCAAGCAGATCAAATGCTTTTCTCACCCGTTCCTGTCACTGGTCAATATTTTGCACCTCGTCCCGGTATACTCTATATCTATGACACCCCATAAATAAGCATCAACCGGTGTAAGATCTGGTGACCGGGGTGGCCAATTCCAAGGACCGAGACGCCGTACCCATCGATCTCCGAATATCAAAGTAAGTTTGGCACTCACTTCATTGATGCAGTGAGCAGGAGCACCATATAATTGATACCAACAGGTCCTTTAATGGTAAATTGTCTATAAATTCAGTAACTGTCGTCCTCAAAATGTCCAATACATTTTCCATTGTTTAATTTCTTCCGGTAAAAAAATATTTTAGTTTATTGTCCAAAATGAAACAAAACACTTTAAAACTAAATTTAAATTGAAATTCTCTTTCTCGCAAGATTTTTGGATTTTGAGAAGACCAAATGTGATTATTGCGTCTATTAAATATCCCTTGCCGGGAAAATTTGGCTTTACCTGCCCAAATAATTTTTTTCAAAAAATTTGGATCTTCCTGAGTTCTCATCAAAATTGCATATTTATAATGCTTTCATAGTAACCCATAGCCTCTTCCTAACCGAATCAACTAGTAAGTGGTGCCTTTTACTCTCAAAGATTCTAATATTTGCGAATATCTCGAAAACAACTGAAAACAATTATATTAATGTATAATACTTTTCGATAGAGAATTTATTGATCTTTCAGATGCTATCCAAAAATATAGGATGTTCTATTTAAGATTCTCATTTAATGCTCATACTGATATCCTTCTGGTGTCGCACTAATTTTTCCACGCCCTGTATGTAAATCCAAAAAATGTATAATATTAAAAAATACAGATAACTAATAAGAGTCTGTAGCTCAAATTTCAACTCTCTAGCTGCGATAGCCGAAGAGATATGCGCTTTTCAATTTAGAGCTGTTTGTTGCCAAATCAGTCAAAAAAAAAAGTTATCTCGAAAACGGTTCATCATAGCTATGGCATATGATGGATAAACTGGGGTTTAAATCTTCTGGAAAATTCGAAAATGTAATAAAATACAGGGTGCGCCATTTAAAATAGCAAAGTTGTTGTCGGTTACACATAGATCTGTCAACGTCGCAACGATACCAATACTTTAATTCAACAGATCAAACTCCATTACATCACTATCCAAAATTTTAGATCTCTAGCTATATTAGAACCCCGTGAACTTTTAATAGGACTTTTCCACGTTTTCGTTATGGAACCCCATATATATTATGAAGTTTTTGAGTTCTTTGAAAAATTCTGAACGTATTTTGCGTAACACACTTATATTTAAATTCAATAGTTATTGAAATGTTTGCGCAATTTGGCAAATAGAGTGGCCTCCTAGATAGCCTAACCTCACCTCTATGGACTTTTTTTATATGGTTATCTGAAATATAGGGCGTATATAAATGAGCCCAACAATATAGAAGTATTAAAAAATGAAATTACTCGAGGAGTTCAATAAATACCTCCTCGAATGAGAAAAAAAAGTTCTTGAGGCATTTGAATTGCGGCTTGACCACTGTCAGGCAGTCGACGGGGCACAGTTCGAACGTTTAATAAATTAGATCATAGCTCTTTATATTATTATTTTTTTAGGTATTAATGGTTTAATCTTTATTTCTAAGTTTTCGAAACCTGTTGAATTTAGACATGAAGATATTACATGAAATGTATTCAGAACTTTTAAAAAAACTCTAAAATATCATAATATACATGGGGTTTCATAGGAGAAAAATGAAAAAGTACATTTGTCTGTAACAAGGATAACAGTGTATACATATCTATCACAAATGAACAACTGAAAACAATATTTCACGTGTTCCAATATTTTCATGAAAAATATTTCGTTCAGTTTTAATGAATTTATGCGGGACTTTTGGCCATAGATACATATATATATATAGGGTGTTGAGAAATAATGTTGAAATATTTTGGAAGGCAATTCTAAAGGATAAAATGATTTTAAAAAAACTTCTTATAAACTCACTCTAAACATTGTTTTTTTGGAGACTTAGAATTCCTCAATAGAGGAACTCTGAAGATGATTTTCTTCGCGATATTTTCGAAACAGGCGGCAGTAAAATTACGAAATTCGGTATACTTTCATAAGTTGGAATGGAAAACGTTTTTTGTGTTGAGAATTGCAAATTTTAATCACAGACGTCACATACAGAGGGTCTCCTACGTAAATGATGCTCTAACTTTTTGTTCGTGACATTTCTTAATTTTTGAAATCAAATTACTGAATCACAAAACTTTTAAGTAAAAAAGGTCCTGTTATTTCATCTCGTTAGGATAGACCGTTTTCCAGAAAAATGAGTCTTTATAAACCGATGCATAATCACGCGGCCATCGAAATCTATGAAGAAAAGAATTAGAGAATCCATTGAGATGAACGGAAGGCGTTTTCAACATCTGTTGTGAATAATTGATCGATATTTAATGATATTAGTCTTTTTATTGCTGGCTAATAAAAAAATATTTCTATTACACGGACGTTTACTACGTTTATTAAGATTCATTTTGCTGCTTTGGTACAAATATAAGAAAATCCCATTTTTGCTGAAAATTTCTTCGAAATAACATCGATTCTTTCGATTAATAAAGGCATTTTCGACAATTGATCGACGTCACGTACAGTTACCTAATTAGCCTAAATTTATTAACAAACTATAATTTTCAAGTGAAGCAAAACGAGGTACGTTAGAAATCGATTACGCATCGCATCGATATGTATTTGTGTGACTTATTTCGGGAACATATCTACTGTGCTATCCAGAAAGATACCAACCAGCTCAAAAGTACTTCCTATTCCTCAATAGAAATTTGGCGGTGTTGCTCATTTTGCAAGACATTCAGGGACCAAACTGGCATGAAGTGAAAGCGAGTAAAACGCCATGAGTGCAAGGTTAATACTTTGTCAAAAATTATAAACGGCAATGAATTGAATTCTCCATTAAATTAAAAAGTTGCCCTGAACGTGTTGGTTATTTGTAAAGTTACATGGTCGGTTAAATTAAAAGCCTGCGCTAACCTGAACTAGTCGAAATTTCTACTTAAAAAATCACACACAATTACTAAATACCAAGAGTGATAATTAAATTTCACAAAAACTGACATAACCTAACTCGCACCACTAGACCAATTAGCGCTATTGCCACTTTTCATTTCATGACATACGCATTATTAACCGAAGCACATATGAGCGGGCCATTTCGGCCAACGAATGGTGCGCATCTGGTACTTCAAATTGGTGTTTTTTCCCCGTTCCACCCTTAGAGTTAGATAAGGGTAAAACATACCACTTTGAAGTATCAAACACGTATCACTGACAGCTGAACCAGCTTGTGAACATGAGCTGCGATCGTTTTCTAACGGACAAGTCACGAACTTGGACCTGTGGCATCGTGGAAGCTCACAGTGCTCGAAACGTTTTTGCTAGAGCTTCGCATTTTGTTATATTCAATATACGCTATACATGACACATAGTTGAAATTTTCATTTCAGAAATTCGAGTCACTCCAATCTCGCCAATATTCGGCACCCGGCTACATACACTACACAAAGTGCACATTCTGCAATCAAATCTCTGTTGGAATTTTTAGCGTTTAGACAGAAGTAGGTATAATGAATATGTAGTAAGTATATAAAATAATTCTGTTTGTATTGTTCAAAAATTATTTTCTGTTCTATCTTTTCATGCAATGAACGGAAGGATCGCAGAAAAGTTTCGCTTGTAAATTTCTACTTTGCAATCTTTAATCCCCTTCATATTCACTTTTATCACCTCTTTTTTAATCTTTTTTTTCTGTTACAACTTTGATGGCCCCGAAACGGCCAAATATAATTTAAAATTTATTATTCAAATTTCACCAGAGAAGGGGCTCTGACGAAGCAGAAGCACTTACGCACCTACAGAAAGTAATTTTACAGTCAAAATTGAATTACTCGTCAAAAATGGATAAGTTTTTTGTCCATTTGTATGTGTGTTATTATCCACGTGTGTTGCTTGCAAATTTCCACTTTGTAACTGTATTACGAACTTCGTACTCATTGTATCTATTGCTGTGAAACGGTAAATGTTCCCAACTTAAATTATTTCTCGTCGAAAAAAGCATCAAAGAGAAAGAAGGAAATTCAGCCAATTAATCAAATTTAAAAAAGTATATTATTGAGGTCAAAATTAATAGCTCGTCATAATTGAAGAGGGCAAATTTTTAAATAACGGAAATCGCAATGCTTAAATGGCAAAGTGTTGCCCTTTATGCTGAAGTATTGGGTTGTTCGATAATTAACGTCGTTTTGTTCTCATAGATGGCTTAATTTATACATACGGGGTAATAGTGATCTCGTCGCTTCTATTATTATACGCCATTTTAAAGGTTATGTTTTAGACTTTTTTCGATCGAAAATTGAACGCGATTAGCGAACAAGAAGTTGTTTAAAATTTAAGTTGAAGATGGACGATCGAAGTGAACATTATCGACACATTTTATTATTTCACTTTCGAAGAGGCAAAAATGCAGCGCACGAGCTCAGAAGAAATTGTGTGAAGTCCATGGTGAGAACTGCCTTACCGAACGCCAGTGCCAGTGCTGGTTTTCTCGCTTTCGTCCCGGATATTTTAATGTCCAAGATGCACCACATGCTGGACGCCCAATCGCCATTGGTGACGATAAAATAAAGGCCTTAATCCGAGCTAGTCGTATGACAACTCGAGAAAAGTTGAACATATCGAATTCAATCGTTTCTCTGAATTTAAAATAGCTTGGGTACGTTAGAAAATCGGATGTTTGGGTTCCTCACGAATTGAAGGAAATTCACTTCACCCAACGCACTCAGATATGAAATTTTTTGCTGAATCGTGACCAAAACGACCCACTTCTAAAACGAGTCATAGCGGGTGATGAAAAATGGATCGTCTACGATGACGTAGTCTGAAAACGATCATGGACCAAACAAGATAAACCTGCGCAATCGACGTCCCAAGCCGATATTCATCAAAAGAAGATTTTGATATCTGTGTGGTGGGACTACAAGGGTATTCTTTATTTGGAACTGCTTCCGAGAAACCAAACTATTGATTCGAATGTTTACTATTGTCAGCTATCGAAATTGAACGAAGAAATCAAAAGAAAACGTCCTGAACTCGCCAATCGCAAAGGGGTCCTGTTCCATCATGATAACGCTAGACCCCATACGTCGTTAATAACGCGTCGAAAATTATTGGAACTAAATTGAGAACTGATGCCTCATCCACCGTATAGCCCCGACTTGACGCCATCAGATTATTATTCGTTTGGTTCTCTTCAAAATCACTTGAATGGTAAAAATTTCGATTCTGATCGATCCGTTAAAAATGAGTTAAATCAATTTTTTACTTCTAAAAATCAAGGCTTTTTCGCACGCGGAATTTTCCAAGTTGCCGAAAGATGGCAGAAGGTCATCCGCCAAGATGGCCACTACATCATAAGTACGCTGGCGAGCATAAAATTCGGGTCACTTCGAAATTTTCAAATATAAATGTATTGAAAGAGAAGTGATATTTTTCGCTGGCATACCGGCATTGCTTCATGAAATTTCGGATCATTGGAAAAATGTTTACGGTTCCGCATGGTTCTACCATGAAAAAAAAAATTATAAAATACCTTCAATATCTATGCATCCTCTTTATCAGTTCCATTCAATTGTTGTTCACTTTAGGCGAATTGGTTAAAGGTGTTCTCTTTAACTTCAAGTTGCGCTAACAGTAGAAAGGCAAAAAGAGGGGGAAATACGCGATATTAATGTCATTATGAGTTTTTTTTCTGTAGCACAAAAATGTTACAGTGCTTGGGTAATGGACACCTGTACAATACATCGGTTATTTGGGTACAGGATCGTGTATTTTTACCATTTACCCTTAACAAGGTTAAAGAACCTCAGAATCGATAAAGGCTATCCTTTTTTATTTTTTTGGAAGTTGGGAAGGCAAAAATTTCGAAAATACTAAAGTGACCCGAATTTTATGCTCGCCAGTATACAAGGTACGACAGAGATTCGAAGCAAATTTATTTCACTGTCAGGAAGTTAACGGACAACGTTTTGAACAATTGATTTAGGTGATTTTATGCGTTACGTATTTGTAGTATTCATAAAGAAATAATCGTTTTACTCATCGGTGGTTGTTCGAAAGTAAGAAATTTTGATATCACCATAAAGTCCTTCAAAAAACCTTTCATTTGATGTATAACTCGACCCCCCTTTAAAATTTCAGGGGTGGTTCATCCCCTGCCCAGGGGGTGAAGGCAACCACCGTAAATATCCAATAAAAAATCTTCCCCCTCCACACTAAAGTTGACGTGTCCGAGCATTTTTGCGTAACTTTTTTATTAATCGAGAAAACAGCTCTGTTGCGTTTTAGTTGGCGCACCCTGTATATTCGCTTTGAAAAAACATAAAAAATACGACATTAATTGTCGAACAGCCCAATAGGACAATTACGATTGGTGAAAACGATACGAGCATATAGCTTACCTTAATTTGTGAAGATCTAGTGGAGAATCGTTGAAAATCCAAATCAGTTCTATAGGAGCATCCCCATGAACGTTGCAAACCAACGTAATCTCTTCTCCTCGTTTCACAGACATGTTTTTAAATGAAGTGTCAAACCGAACTGGCTCTAAAAAATATCGGTCATTCAATCCCCAAATCATATAATCAATTGCACGGCTGTAAGTCTTTAAGCGTTAGTTAGATAGCTAAAAAAGGGCTTAGGGTGCAGACATAAATCAGTTGACTTAAATTTAAGGCACATATGCAAAAAAATGACTCATTTTCATAGATCGTCGGCGTAATAAATCACCACCTCGAATCCGGCTTTCCGTTCTTCGGTCTCAGAAAGAAAATGACTTAAATATGTGTTAGCGGGGAATGTGTAGTATAACTAAAACGGGAACGGGCCACGAAAGGTGTGGAAATTCAGTTTCGAAAAACAAATTTTATATGCCCCTAAAATAGGTCGTAAATACATGTTTATTCATAGAACTAAATTTATCTCCGGGTAAAATATACGAAACTAGAAGAGTAATGAATTTGTCTCTTCATATATGAGGAATAATGTGCTCCGAAGGTTTTCGCATCTTTCGAAGGTGGTTCTGCCTGAAAGTGAAACGATTTGTCACTTTTAGAGCTCCTCCTGGCTTATGCGTTACGTAGATGTCTGCATATATTGTTATCTCCCATAACATGCCTATACCCCGAATATCATTATACGAACCATCATTAATCGCAAAAAGATGTCGTGCATATAAAAAGTTTGGCAATATAAAGAAATTTATTTAGGCTTTTATTACGGGCCAAACCATATAAGAGATTCCCGAGATGGAACGTTATAAATCAATCTGCTTTCACGGATCACCACCTCACGCGAACAAAGCGCTCAGTTCTTCAGATGGGGTAACACTATGCATATAGAGACTGAATTCATTACCTTTTACAACCTCATAAATCACACTCTACCAAATTTAGAATTTCAATGCGTTTCCACCTTAGTAAGACGATGCTGTGTGTGTTAATGTTTGAGAGAAGATTCACAATTGCACTCTATAGTTTACATTTTCCTACAGACAGTGTGCATATTTACATACCCCCCTAGTTAATGTATTTAAATCAACGACCTGTATGCACAAATGGAAAATTATCGACTATTGGCCGTTCGCTGAACATTGACGGGTTGAACTCGATATAAACAAGGGGGATTTTCATCAGCGTGGAAATTTTTAAAAAATATCCCAGGAAAATATTTGCAAATCGTGAAAGTGTACCTTTAATGGATAAGTCGATTACTTTCCCTAGTCCAGATCCGATACCATTGGTGGCGCGGCATAGATAGCTTCCTTCGTCTTCAGATGTGACCGCCTCAAACCATAAAGAACCATTTCCCAATTTGGTCACCTTATGAATTCCAGATATGGGTCTGTAGTCCGTTGATTTACCTGAAAATAGTCGGGAGATGTCAATCCCAAATCACGATTCCTACGTAAGCAGCTTTTTGCTGAAAACTTTGGTGATCATTTCTCATGCGGGGTGTCTCCGAAACAGGGATACAAATGGGTATTGGGTAATAGAGGGTTAAAAAAGAAGATCGATTGAATTCCGGAAATATCCCGCGTAAAATATTTCGTGCCGTAAATGCAGATGCTAACAAAAATGGATAGATAATTTGATAGGCAAAGCAGAAGCGGATTTTGCATTCTACAGCGTGTCCCACGAACTCCAGTGCATACTATAGCGCGATTCAGGTGAACTGGCCTTATGCTAAAGTTACTTCCTTTCATTCTGCGGGATGCCAAATCATTTTTTTAATTGTGCATGAATGTGTATCAACCAGCTTGGAACGGAGACTTCAAGTTAATTCATCATACCCAAAAGTTCTCGTAGGAGCAATTTCAAGCCGGTAAATAAAGAACAGTACGATTTATTCCTAATTTGCGGAATGAAAAAAATTCTAAACATTCGGTGGAATGAAAACAAGCAATTTTTTATCATGCACATTTGGTTGAATCGTCCTTTGTTTTATGCGCTAGCATGCAATACTCATTCGTACCTATGTTTCTGGGACACCGTGTATAAATTGTATGTGGGGTTATAAGAAGCCTGGAAACGGTTTATATCTTTAAAAGCATTATGTGTAAATTTCATTAATTAATTATGCGCGATTTAAAGGAGTCATCGGGGGCGGTGAGCATGAAAGTGTCAAAAATGTCAAATTTTTGGTGGCATTATCTCAAAAACGGTTCAAGATATGTATCTTTATAGAAAATGCTTGGGTTAACAAATCTTAGCTGCGCGATTTAAAATAAAATTTCTGTCACATATCTAGACGCAAAAGTGGAAACTTCTATAAGACTTCTTGAGGTAATAAGCCGTTTCCAGGCTTTAGGAAAAACTGTTGTATACAAGATATTCCAGATTTAAGTTTACAGCAATGCTTAAACTACGAAACTGTGAATTATAAAAAAATAATGTAAATTATTGCGTAATTTTTGATAGTTATCTTTTTCCTGTTTTTTTTTTGCGAGAATATGAAAATGTCTTCGTCTGTGAAGTTACTTCTATTTAATCGAATATTCTTTATACAAAGTAAACTAAAAAAAAGAAAACAAGTTTTCTGTAGATATCGTAATGATATTCCGAATATCTATTTAAATAAGTTCTATTTTTAGATCAATTTGAGGGATCAATAATAAGATATTCTCGTCCATGTAATAAATTTTATTTGGAACAATAAATTCTAAGTCGTTGTTAAGTTAAATATCTATTAGCATGTTTCTTGGGGTCATCAGAGTGGAACTAGATTTTGCAAAAAAAAATCCAATTCCACAACGTATTTGAGGTGTTCTAATTTTTATATTTTTTAGTAAAAAATTAAAATTTCTATATCTATGGAGTTAACTGAATTGAAAGCACAGATTGTAAGCTATCGAGGTTAACCCCCCCCCCCCTGAAGTAATGCCTAGCGGCGGTTCCGGGGGGACTCAGGGTGAAGAGAGGAGGGTTTTAGTGGGTAGGCGTCCCAATTAGGGACGAATCCCACATAACCCGGTCGCCAGAACATCAGATCGGGTACCTTTCGAAGGTTTCCCTCCTCTATTAAAAAAAAAAGAAAAAAAGAAAAAAAAGAAAAAGAAAAAAAAAGCTATCCAGGTTAAAAATTACAGTATATTTGTAAGTATGACGACGCGGTTTTCAAAAATCTTAAGCTCTTGTTGAACATCTACTTTTAGAAAGTTAACTACATCTGATAGAGAAAAACTTCGTTTGACTTAATCTAAAAATAGCAGAGTTCTTCCTCCTTTTTTCTCAAAAATGCGGAGCGGAAAGGCCCTTAGACACTAATACCAGAACTTCGGTTCTTCGATTTTGCTAGTACTACTACTGTGGTAAAAAACATTTACATTCCTTTTTGAATTTTTGAAAAACTTTAACATTTGTCGAAAACTCGACAAATTTCAAATTCAGTATTGCGATTTGTCTTGAAGATCTAAGATAGGAAGGTAAAAGCGGTTTCGCCATTACTTGAGCTATTTAAAAGTAACAACTAGGGAAAAGTGCGATATTTCGAAAGTCTATATTTCGAGAACATATACGGTACTTTGAAAAAAATTTTTAAATGTGCAAAGAATCCAAGAATGCAATAACATACGCGGGGTTCCATTAAAAATTGAAAAGTTTAATGTTGATGCACTTTTTTGACCCACCCTGTAGGTTTAAAATTATTACGTGCAGCCTATATCTCTGCCTCCATTTTATAAGTTTGCGTTTAAACCGTTCTTTGTTCTCTGAACTAAAATCTGGGGTATCTCGTATATTTCGACTAAAAAAATAAAAATGTTTACAGTGGAGGGAAAGTTCCTCAAAAAAATATCTATAAAGTAGGATTAGACTCGATACAAGATAGGAAACGTCGGTGGACTATTTCTATCGATGTATTGAGCTGCTTCACAAATATATTTACCATATCCTTTTAGCCAAGATATCGTGGGTTCGGGAAAGCCTTTAGCCAAACACTGGATAAGTACTGAATTGCCGAGTAATGCGGAAATATCTTGTGGCTCTATAGTCCATTGTGGAGCAACTAATAAGAAAAGTACGATTTTTCGCTGAGAATATTTTGTGATTTGCTTACTTCGCAGTTCGACTAAAATTACCTTTTACCATGAGTTGGGCAGTGTAGTTCACTTTGGCAGCAGAGTTGCTGGCCACACAGGTATAAGCTCCCGTATGTTTCGAGTTCACGTTTTTGAAAACTAAAATACTATAAAAAGCAGCTTGAATTTCCTCGACCTGAAAAAAAAACGATTTCTCTTTGTGTTTTTTTTTTTTAATGACCTGTATATGGAAATTTGGGGAAGGAAAACGCGGAAAACATTAACGCAGTAACATCTCCCAAGAAATAATAATTTTCCCCAGTTACAAAGTTTTCTGATTTATTTATAGCTTTCTTTGGGATGAAGTTCATCCCTAAGTATATTAATTTATCATTTTACTCCCAGGCGTTGGGTGCATTTATTTTAAAAGCAATTGAACCGGCGATGGTTTTAATGGCAAGGGGTATAAATTCCGCAGAAACAATAAAGATTCTTGTTAGATCCGAAATAAAAACTTTTATGGGTGCCACTAAAGCGTTCCCAGTTTACAGTAAATAATTCGGGACAAGGCATGATTTGGTAACTGACCTCTAACGACGCTGAAATGGGTTCCTCGTCTTTGTACCAGAAAAAGTGAATTGGCAAATCTCCAGCTGTCACGCTGCATGTTACTTGGGCTCTTCCCCCTTCCTGTATGCTGGTCGGGAAATTGAAAGGTTCCATTACCGGGGGGGCATTAACAACCAGCTGAATTTCCTTCCGCGCTACGTGCCCTTCTTTGTTTGACACGAAACACGTGTAAAAACCTTTGTCCGTATTTTGGTCAACTTTCATTATTTTTAAAGCCCCACCTGCAATAGCGAACACGTTTATTTGCTCCTTCCCGGTCCGAATAAAGGGATTTGAACCTTCTTCTAAGCGATGCCTCACGTCTTGTGGGAGCTCCTGCCCATGCCTCTCCCATCGCACAGACTTTATGGGATATCCCGAATAGGGACAATGTATTATTGCGTCGCTTCCCGCTACGGCTTTCGTTGGGCCGATAGATCGGATAAATGGGGACCCTACGGTGACATTTTTACGTTTTGCAAACAAACGTGACTTCTAATGTTCTTTGCCATAAAAGAGCAGACACGAAGTCGCATCAAGAATCGAAAATGTTTTCAACGCTGTGACAAGTCATCTGCCAAGAATAGCAGGGCGAGCAATTTTAATAAATTTTACAATAAAATTCTCCCCTTGCGTCCGTTGAAATTTCGTTTCTCTTTGCACCGTCAATATCTTATCTAGTATTCAGCGCTTTAAAGATCGTCTCTAAAAAGGGAATACAGTGAGTGGCGATGAATAAAACATATTGAACACATTCTACTCGAATTTTATAGCGAGCTTTCCACCACAATAATCAGTCAGCCGTTTTTACACACACCGCCAGCATTTGATTGCATTGAATTATGCATTTCTTCTCAGAAAAGAAATTCCCCTCGTACGCGAAGAAAGGATTTTCAACATTTTGTTGTTAACTTACAGGATCAGTCGCTATATTTGCACCAACGGATATGTTGCTTATTGCTGGTATTTAAACAAACAAAAAAAATGTGTTCTTCACAGTTCGTACGGTTTCCGAGGTGTTTACCTGAACCGTTTCAAGTAAACACCTCAGAAGACCTTGTTCCGCAGCTTGATGGTCACCGCGTTTGGACTTACGACTTGAAAATCTGCACTGTGGTATCTTTTCCGCGGTCGTACTCCCCATTACCGCATTATTCGCAGCTGCTCATTTGCGTAAGTTCAATTTAAAAATATTCCTTTGTATTTTTTTTCTATACACGAAGTCACATACAGGGTGTTTCCGAAGTACGGTGCAAAGCTTCGGGAGCGTGTTCTACAGCTAAAATAAAGGTAATTTTGATGAATAAACCACACTGACTTTCAAAAAAGCCGCAACACCAAGAAGAACACATCGTACACGTTTGAAATTCTGGCATTACGTTGGGTCGGGTAATGGATAAAAACGATTGAAATGTCAAAAGAAAGTTATTGTGAATAAGTGAAAAAATTTAATAATAATTTAATAATGGGTGGTATCTCCTCTTAAATTAATGCATTCCTGTAAGCGACGTGGCACGCTTAAAATTAAATTCTCAATATCTTCCTGTGTTATTGTATCCCAGGCAATCTGCACCTGCTCGCGGAGTTCATCTATGGTCTCCGGAGGGCGAGCTAAACGTTGAAGTCTCCGACCCATTATATCCCATACGCGCTCTATTGGGGACAAATCTGGAGACCGAGCTGGCCAAGGCGAAGTATCCAAATTTTCAGCTTCCAAATACCTCAAAGTATTGTTGGCTACATGTGGTTGCGCATTATCTTGTTAAAATGTGCTTCCAGGATGGTCGTGCATGTATGGTACAAGACTCGGTTCTAAGACACTATTAATGTACCTCTGAGCATTTAATCTATCATAAATGAAAACAAGAGGAGACCGACTACCATACTGGATGACACCCCAAACCATGACACCTGGTGTTAAACCAGAATGACGCCTTTCCAAAAAGTCCAAATTTAATCGCTCTCCTCTACGCCTTTTAACACATAACCGTCCATCAGATCTCCATAAACAAAATCGGCTCTCATCACTGAACACGATTCTTCTCCACTCATCCACCCATTGCACTCTCAGACGACCCCACTCCAGTAGGGCCACCCTGTGGTTTCGTAATAATGGAAACCGACCCATAGGACGATATGAATTTAGTCCAAATCTTCGAATTCTGCGATACATCGTACTAAGGGAGACCCTTCGATTTAGGGTGGCTATCCAGTTAGCACCAAGAGACGGAATTGTTTCAAACGGGGCGCCTGTCGCTGGACGACGAAGTCGCCGGTCTTCGCGTCGCTTCGTCATTCTTGGACGGCCACTACCACGATGACGATTTACTGACCCTTCGTTAGACCAATCTCTCCAAGCTTTTAGCACTGTTGATGCGTTTCGATCCAATCTACGTGCAATTTCGTGGCAAGGTATACCTGCCTCATGCATACCAACAATTCTTCCCCCTTCAAAGGGAGTTAACTGCCGATAAACTGCATTTTGACGTACACGAGGCATTTTGCACTACCGCACATTCAATATGGTACTAACAATAGTACCTTTATCGCTATCCGCCTGTAAAAAAATTTGCAAAAAGAACGATCGTCACAGATGAAAAAGTAAAGAAAAACTTCATATCGTATTAAAATACGAACTTGAAATTTTTATCATTTTTTTCTCTTTACAAGTCTGAAATCATACCAAAATTTCAAATACATACAGTGCGTTCTTCTCGGTGTTGCGGTTTTTTTGAAAGTCAATGTATATCCTAAAAGTGGTCCGTTGCAGAAATGCAGGGTGTGAAATTTTTTTTCAAAAATTACAATTTTTTAAATGTTTCCGAAACTACTTTAGGCATTTTAATGAAATTTTAATAAACCAGGCAAATACACAACAAAAAAATTCATATCTTGATACAAGTATTTCTTCTCTTAAAAATAATAAAAAAGAATGAAAAGATTTAGCTACAATGTTTTTTATTTATTTACTCGAAAACGGTGCGTCCTGCGAAAAAAAGTCAGGAGACGTTTTTTCTTCCAAATCGAACAAATAATTAAAAAAGGAACAAAATATTGGAAAAGAATTTCCATTAAATTCCATTAAAATATCCAGCAATTATCCTGCCCGCACGCCACTGGTTACGCAACAGCCACTGTTTTTAGCGGGAAATACGCACCGTTGCTAACTCTCAAACCCTGCAAAATTTCATTAGAATGCCTAAAGTAGTTTAGGAAACATTTAAAAAATTGTAATTTTTGAAAGAAATTTTCACACCCTGTATTTCTGCAACGAAGCATTTGTCGTAACATGTACCAACGGGACGATCTTTTATATTGAAAGATGTTGAAGATGAGAGAGTTTATTGATAACTAATTTTTGTTTTCTGCAAGACTTAATGTATCTAAATTATCGACACACACTGACCATTCTAAAAATATAAAAAATACAATAATAAATGGCGGTTCGCTAAAGCTTAAGATAAAACTACCTTAGCAACAAAATACCTATAAACAAACTACCTGTCGACATTATTATAGGAGAACCATTTACTGGTACGGAAGTTTTAGGTAAACGAATTCAATCAATGACCTAAACAAGGTATGCCACACATTTTTGGGATATCGTTTATATAACAAAATTACCTTCATTTTAGCTGTAGAATACGCTCCCGAAGTTATGTACCGTACTTAGGAAACACCCTGTATACTTATGCATGACATAAGATCTTTTTTTACCTCTAAACTTAGCTAATTTTGACTTTGTCGCACAATTTTGGTCCAAAATAAATGATTGTTTATAACAAAAAAAAAATTATTATTATCTCAAAAAGTTTGGAAAAACTACAAAGCAAAGACGTTTTTGATTCCTCACTTTCCATACGTAGATCAATTTTTGCCGAAAATACTTTCGTATTTCTGAACTAATCAAATCGATTGGCAATTTTACAACAATCACTCCTTTCAATCATTCGCTCATCTCAAAGCAATAGTTCACCCTTATCAAAAACATACACCGAGGGTCCATTTAACAGCCCATCCGGCTCCTATGAGTTTACTCGCGATTTTAGAAAAAAAACATTATGGAAATATAGGTGAGGATAATGCAGGAAACTTTTGAAATTATTGACGACTACAGGGTGTCCCGAAAAACAGGGCGACATAAAGTGTCATTTTTTAAAATAGGATCAACTGCGTTTTTTCTCTCGTGATATGATCTTTTCTCGATCCCATGTTAGTCCCTAGATTTTTTTGCTCTGGGTTGCAGTGATTCAAAGCTACCGATGTTTAAAAAGAATTTTTAGGCAGTTGCAGTGCCTCATAGACAACCTAAAATCGCAGCTAACTTTAGTTAAATTTTGACAGTTTTAGAATAGATTCTGACGTGAGATCACCTTAGTAGGTGTACGGGGCATGTTAGGGACTTTAAGTTATTGTCTTTTGTTTTTTTGTTTAATGTTGTTAATTTTGTTTTTGTCATGTATTTGTATTTTATCCTTTAAGTCACGCCCATGTGTGGCGATACTTATTCCGAGAATACCATCTGGGTGCCAGACCACATGGCCCATCGGGCCAAAACTAAGGGTACGTTTCGGCTAGAGAATATGCTGCTAGTCAAAGGAAGCTTTCTTGGTCGGGACTATTGCTGCGATGGTCAATTTGTTGGACCTGCGACATTCCCAGAAAAGCGACTAATATAGATATTCCCCAGATGGCCGCGAGTTATGGGACCCGGCGTAGCCATAGCTCGTAAGGGTTCTTGGTGGTGGTGCGCCCCTGGTTGGAATTCCTCGGGATTAGTACTTAAGGGACAATCGAAGTAATTTTTACTCTCTTCTTTTTCGCTTCTTCGTGTGGAAACTTCGTCGGTGTCGGGATGTGATCCGAATCATAGTGTACAACCCGTCCAATTAAGCATTCTTCCTCTTCCTACTTAGACCAAAACTCTTTCCTTATTTGATATAAGTGCAAATTAAATACGGTTCATTTTATTTGAAACAAAGTGTCGTGGTCGTGGTTTCATTTATCGAAGGAGTCCCTCAACAGGGCAAGTTCGCGTTTTTTTTGCTGTCTCACCCCAGACACAAGGGGGGCACAGTTGGTCGGCAGTGCCGAGGTGAACTGTATCTGTTTTGCGTAGATTTTAATTTTGTTCGAAGGACCACAGCTTATTTGGCGCTGAACCGATGCAGAACAAAACACACTTCTATTTGTCTCACTAAATTTTCAATACCACTGTACAAGGGACAAAAGTCATAACAAATTGTAAAATTAGAGCAAACTAGAAAAACACAAGCGATCACCGATTGTTAAGAAACTTTGACGATTGGGAGTTTTCCTTGAACAGGACAAATGATATATGAATTGAGAGCAGTATTGAGATCCTACTAAGACTGTAGGAGTTAAAAAGAGAATAGGAGATATGTTGAGAAGGCGTTGCGTGTTGTGTGAGAGATTCTATGAGACTGATCCAAATCTCAATTTTTCCAACGAATGTGAACCTTATGATATCCATTTATATTTTTACCACCTCATAGTCATACCGATTAATGCGAATTATTAGTGCTGAGGACTAAGAATTGCTTATCAATACGGTGCCATGAAGGTGTGAGACAAGTGATGGGTGAGAAGAGTTATGAGCGTGGGAAGAGTGTGGAATGTGTATGCAGTTGACTAATGTAAACACTGCCCTTAAGGGTGATTAATAAGGGTTTACGTTGGCAACATAAAAAGAAGTTTATTAATGAAGATGTTGGGTATTTTCCCAACAGTAGGCACGAATACTCATTTAGCCAAAAACCCATAAAAGGTGTCTATAATAACAACTTTCATTTCCACCTTTGCACCTTAAATTTTGATACAAAATAATGTCACGTTTATCTTAAATATTAATGAAATTATTATTTATTTCAAGAAAACTAGCATTTACGTCCATGCGTCTGCGCATTTGTGTGTCGCATGCGTTACCATGATTTTGATGTCTTTTTGCTTTAAGTTTTGACAACTTATTGACCTCCTGACTAATGTCTTTCACGCTAAAGCTTGGGTTTTCTACTATTTATAAATTGATGTCCAGTCCATTTTCTTCTCCTAAGACGCCCTTCTTTCGACCTTTCATAATTTATACTCCCTGACCGTTCGGAGCGCTACTTTAGACTCTCTAGGCTATCTACATTAGGACGTTATCTATTAGGAATCGTTGTGCCGAAATGCCAATAAACAATTCCCATCACATGAACCGAATACATGAATCATGTTAATGCGTTCTTGTTGATGATACTTAATTTTGAAGGGCAGTTTTAAAATAAACAAATTTCAAAGGAACGAAAGATCCTAAATTAGCTGCAAAAAGTTAAAACAAAAGAACATCTAAACCATGGCAGGGCGTAAATAACACTCAGGCACTTAACCATGAATACAGGTTTTGCTGAAACTATTAATAATTCCATTGAGATTTACGATAAATAAACATTATCGTGTACCAAGATGAAGAAAATTGAAGTTTCTTTCCTCCTACGTCATAAAAAACATACCTTCCTATTTGAAAAAAATCAAGAAAATTAGAGTCGACAAGATTAGAGTTAAAGTTGCTATCGTGAACAGCCTGTAAGTATTTTTGGCGAAACGAGAATTCGTACGTATTAAGGTGACCTTACACGAAAGTCCTTCCTAAAGTAATCAAAATGTGACTTAAGCTAAATATGGCATTAATTGTTTGAGGCACTGCAAATGTCTAAAATTTCTTTTAGAGTCATAGCTTCGAGTTAATGCGTCCCAGGGAAAAAAAGTCTAGGAATTACCATGGACTCAAGAGAGGATTCTATTAGGTGAAAGAAATGCAGGCAGGCCCATTTAAAAAGGTATTATTTTATGACGTTCAGCTTTTCTGGCACACCTTGTAGGATTGGCACTACCTTTAAGATGTCTTCATTAGCCTCATGTACACTGGCCCGCAATAGTCTTGGTACCCTTCCATCAAAACGTATATTATTGCCTATTTCTTTTTATTAAATAGTATAATTTTTATTTACACTTTACATATTAATTCATACACTACTGCTACATTAAACAATATAACTAATTAAAGATATAATTATCGACATGTTAAGAAAAAAAATACATTTTCGTCTGGCAGGCAAAATACAACCTCGCAGAAGTCTTGGTACACGTAAAAGTATGTTTATATTTATTTTTATATATATATACAGGGTGAGTCGGGAGGATCGTGCCAAACTTCAGGAGCGTGTTGTACATGAAAAATAAATTAAAAAACCGCAAATGTTGTTATCCGATTTTCGTTTGTTTACAAGTTATAGCGTAAATAAAATTAAAACATAAAATTTAAAAAAATTATAAATTTCATAAGAAATTCCATAATTGAACGTTTGGATATCATAGTAAATGTTCAAAAATGTTGCCATTAACTTCTAAACATTTTCGGCTTCGTCTATGAAGAGCATTCGTTGCGCTCCTGATGGTTTCATGTCTTTCTTTAATGGCAGCTGCAGCATTTCTAATGCGTTGAATTACTGCATCTTGAGTGTCCACTTTTACTCTGTACACTTCAGTTTTAAACCAACCCCACAAACAATACTCTAGTGGTGTTAAGTCTGGAGACCTTGGAGGCCAACTAATTGGTCCACCACGACCAATTCAACGTCCAAGAAACGTTTCGTCTAAATGTTGCTTAACCTTTATGTTTTAATTTTATTTACGCTATAACTTGTAAACAAACGAAAATCGGATAACAACATTTGAGTTTTTTTACATTTATTTTTCA
Source organism: Euwallacea fornicatus (assembly GCF_040115645.1). Classification (NCBI taxonomy): domain Eukaryota; kingdom Metazoa; phylum Arthropoda; class Insecta; order Coleoptera; family Curculionidae; genus Euwallacea; species Euwallacea fornicatus. Next base: position 2,532,493 of record NC_089573.1, read on the forward strand.
TGTACAACACGATCCTGAAGTTTGGCACGATCCTCCCGACTCACCTTGTATATAAACAATCTTTATTTCCTCAGAAACAAGCTATCGACCTGTTAGGTCTTTCTGCCTGTGGTACAATGGTAATCTTTTGGTGACTAACTACTATCACATTACATCTGGAAGTGCTCCCAAAGGGTGCTCGAAGGGAAAAAGAGGCGGGATTGTCTTATCTGTCTCGTTAAGCAAAGTGGGCTCAGTATAGTTGAGTTGTTGATGTTCTTTTTCCATCCGTTCTGTAGTTGTCGTAGTCTTTCTGTTATTCTTATCATGTTTGTGCGTTCATACAGTAATTGGTTGGGTGGGTTGTGTAACGGGTTTTCGAGGTGTCTTAGTTTAGTGATTTTTTATTTTTATTTTCGATGATATTGTAAAAAAAAAGAAAGAACAGCCAAGGTAGGTCTAAATACGTACGTAGTATATTGAAATCAAATTTGTTATCAGTTCAAGTTTACTTCTGTTAATTTTAAAATGGCACGAACAGAATCAAATATTAGTGAACGCAAAATGCAATAAATTTGCATAAAGAAGGAAAATCCCATACTGAAATTGGAAATATTTTGAAAAGAAGTAAATCCACAATTCAAAAAGCGATCAATCGACATAATACTGAAGGAAGAATTCAAAATAAAGTCCGAACGGTTCGCCTACGGAAGTTAACGCAACGAGAGGAAAGATGGATACTCATGGAAGGCAAACATAATCCCAAACAAAGTGCTCCAAAAATTGCTGGTGAGTTGCAGCAACAATATGGAAAAATAGGGCATGAAGACACAATTCGTCGAGTATTACATCGAGGTGGTCTTGAAAGTTGTACTCCTCGCAAGAAGCTATATGTTGGTAAGCAGAATAGGTTGAAGAGATTGAAATTTGCTCAGGAGTACAAAAATTCTTCTCCTGACTTCTGGGATAAAGTGATTTGGTCAGACGAAAATCGATTTAATATTTTTGAATCTGATGGATGCATAAAAGTGTGGCGGAAGTCAAATACGGCATTGAGTCCAAGCAACACTATGAAAACCGAGAAACATGGAGGTGGCGGTGTCATGGTTTGGGGTTGTATGTCAGCAGCTGGAGTGGGTAATATTGATATAATAGAGGGAATCATGGATCATAAAGTGTATCTCAACATTTTAAAGACAAATTTAAAGCAAAGTGCCCAAGAGTTAGGGCTTGCTGAGGATGTTTACTTCCAGCAAGACAACGACCCCAAACATAAGGCCTACAATGTACGTCAATGACTTATATACAGGGTTCGCCATTACTCTGGCCTTGGTTCCTGGTGTCTTTGTATAAATATCAATATGCAATGTTTAGTACAGTACTAATTTGTATCGGAAAGCTGCATGATTTAATAATATTTTTGTTTATACAGAGTGTTCCGTTTGCGCTGGGCAGCATAAAGTTATAATTTTTAAATAGCAACCCATAATTTTTTTATGCCATTTGACGAAATCTTAATTTAGAAGGAAAATACATTAAACATTTTTTAAATTGGTTGCGGCGTTGCCATATTAGAAGGTAGTGGCATGTAATATGACAACTAAATAAAATAAGTAATTTATGCTTTTGTTAAATAGAAGCAAAGCCTACTAGAATAAATCTGTTAGATTATGATAATGCCTGTTGCAATTCGATTGAAATTTTGTAAATATCTTCATAACTGTAAATGTTAGATGAAAAGATGTTATTGCAAATTAATAGAGAATTAAAAACTACATTAGAAAGACTTGAAAAAAATCATGGGTACCATTAAAAAAAAAACGAGTTTCAGCAATTTGTAAAATTTGCAAATTAGCGCTTTTATACAAAAAAAGTATGGTGCATTAAAAAAATGTTTTAAAGTTTTTAAGTACCTCTGAGTTTCATTTACTACTTTACAACAACAAATTTCAAAAAACACAAGTTTTGTAATAATTTTTTTTTGATGCTGCATTAAAAAAAGAAAATCTCTAATATGGCAACGCCGCAACCAATTTAAAAAATGTTTAATGCATTTTCCTTCTAAATTAAGGTTTCATCAAATGGCATAAAAAAATTATGGGTTGCTATTTAAAAAATTATAACTTTATGCCGCCCAGCGCAAACGGAACACTCTGTATAAACAAAAATATTATTAAATCATGCAGCTTTCCGATACAAATTAGTACTGTACTAAACATTTCATATTGATATTTATACAAAGACACCAGGAACCAAGGCCGGAGTAATGGCGAACCCTGTATAATACCCCTCATTTGTTGGAAACACCTCCTCAGAGTCCAGACTTAAACCCGATTGAACATTTATGGAGTGTTTGAGAGTCTAAAATTCGTCAGCACCATATTCAAAATAAAGAATGTCTAAAACGGATTATTTTGGAGGAATGGCCTAAGATAACCGCTGATGTAACAAAAAAACTTGTTCATTCAATGCCAAATAGGCTATTACAAGTTATAAATTTAAAGGGGTACCCAACAGGGTACTAATAATTATATGTACCATAAATATAACTTTATTCTGTTATAGGTACCAAGACTTCTGCGAGGTTGTATTTTGCCCGCCGGACGAAAATGTATTTTTTTCTTAACATGTCGATTATTATATCTTTAATTAGTTATATTGTTTAATGTAGCAGTAGTGTATGAATTAATATGTAAAGTGTAAATAAAAATTATACTAGTTGTTAAAAATAAATAGGCAATAATATACAGTTAGGTGCAGAACTGAGTCAATACTCAGAAAATTCGTATTAGTGGTGGCATAAACAAAATATCTAACAAGTATTCAAAGGAAGGCTTTTATTTTCATAAAGTACATTAACATTAACATTAAAACCATACAAAACATTTGCCGAAAATAAATGGGGTACATCAAATAATCCTAAATAACATTGGTTCAGTTTTGCTCCACTAATGTTAACATTGAACACTTTGGTCGACATTGACACTAACATTTGGTCCAGAGACCTTTAGCTTTTTCAACAGCTAATATAGACGAGTACGAACCATTTAATGGCATATCCTCCGTTAATAAACATCATAATTCAAAATCTTTAAACAATGAAGCCGATTTCAAAGTTTCAAAGAAAATTAATTGAAAAATCACTGATTGATGGAAGATCCACACGGGAAATCGCATTTCAATTAAACATAAGTCAATCCACAGTACAAAGGGTAAAAAATAAGTGCAAAATTTCCTTAAAAATAAATAAAGGTGGCCAACCAAAAAAGATGTCTGCGCAAGATACTAGAAGAGTAATTAGATATTTGGGCAGTGATGAAGCCTCTTCGGCCTCCAAAGCAGCCGTGTTGCTGCGAGGGGATACTGGGAAATCGGTGAGCAAATGGACAGTCCAACGAGCTTTACGTCAGTCCAAATTTGTTGCTGTGGAGTAGAAGAAGAAACCCCTACTTTCTAAGAAGAATATTAAGGCACGACTAGATTTTGTAAAAAGATATGAGGCATGGACCGAGAAGGATTGGATGAAGGTTATTTGGTCTGATGAAACTAAAGTTAACAGATATGCAACAGATGGTCGACATTGGAGCTGGAAACGAGAGGGAGAATCCATGAAACTAAAAGATTTCATTCTGACGGTGAAACATGGGGGAGGAAATATTAAAGCTTGGGGCTGTATATCGGGATATGGGGTTGGACCATTGAAGAAAATAGATGAGAAAATGAACCAGCACATCTATAAAGCCATTTTAAATGATCACCCAATAGATACTGTTAATAATATGCCTTATCCAACTAGCAAAGTAATTTTCCAACAAGACAACGACCCCAAGCATACCGCAAAATCTGTGAAGGAATGGTTGGGTACCCAAAAATTTCAGGTTTTGTAGTGGCCGGCACAGAGTCCCGACCTAAATCCCATTGAGAATCTATGGGCTTACGTGAAATATCATCTGGTCAACGACTACGATTCGCCACCATCTTCACTTAAAGTTTTATGGGAGAGAATAGAAGAAGTATGGGACCAAATTCCACGTGATTTCTGTGAAACACTAACAAAAAGCATGCCAAGACGTCTACTAGCTGTTAAAAAAGCTAAAGGTCTCTGGACCAAATGTTAGTGTCAATGTCGACCAAAGTGTTCAATGTTAATATTAGTGGAGCAAAACTGAACCAATGTTATTTAGGATTATTTGATGTACCCCATTTATTTTCGGCAAATGTTTTGTATGGTTTTAATGTTAATGTTAATGTACTTTTTGAAAATAAAAGCCTTCCTTTGAATACTTGTTAGATATTTTGTTTATGCCACCATTAATACGAATTTTCTGAGTATTTACTCAGTTCTGCACCTAACTGTACGTTTGATGGAAGGGTACCAAGACTATTGCGGGCCAGTGGGGATCCCCATAATTGATTTGTTTCTGAAATCACCAATAACCTCATAGGAGACTGCGGAGCTATTAAATGGACACCCAGTATTGTTATGGAAATTCGATTAATGACATAACGTTGGACATAATAGAACAAAAATATTTTCTTATCGGCAATTGCTAAAAAGAAAAAAATATTACGTTCCTCTGTGCTTTCCATCCCGTTCAATATAGCGTTGTTCGAGAAACGAGCGAGAGCCGTTCGAAACGAAAGAAGAAACCTCTGTCAATGAATTCTTGATGGCTTGCAGACTTATGTTTAAAACACATTCTCGAACAACCTTCAAACTAATCGGCATCGCCAACAGTTATTTATTTATAAACTTTACGTTTTAAATACCCCCAATAAAAAAGTCAAGCAAAACAACTAACTTGGGGGCCCAGAATTGCTCTATGTTTTGTCCAAATATTCTACCCCAGAACGTCTCTTGAAGGCTAACGTACCTCGACTTACGTCACATTGGTGCTACAAAAAGTCCTTTTTTAATTTATCGTTTTTATTAATTCAACATTCAAGTTCTGGTTAAAAATTCAGCAACGATGATTTGATTATCTAATAAACTGCAACATATATTTGGTATGAACGAATATTGACTCGAGCGATTTGAATATTGCTCAATAATAAAATGCGGATTTTCTTGGGACCACCGGGTACAATGTCGTAAGCTCATCACTCCATTAGATATGAAGCAGCCTTCGTCTCTCTATAATATTTGATAAGAAAACTTGAGGCTTTCTTCTTGCTTACCTTCAAGTAAAAAAGAAAAAAACAGTCTCATGGCGAAATCACGTTTTTGCAAGATATTTATAAATTTTTGCATTGTATGGATGGAATTTTTTCCATGTAAAATGCGTTTAACACCTGTTCTTTTGACACAACACTTGTTCTTTTGATGTTGACCACATACTTGTAATTCAACATTTTCAGATTTTTTTCTTGTCGCCTGAGGCATTTTGAAATTATCATCTGCCGAACCAGTGAAATTAAATTTAGCGATTAACCTAGTGACCTAGTAATTGATTGCTGCATTTTTCTTGCTGGATGTTGGCCATTAAAAATCGAACTTTCCTTTGAATTTTCTCCCCAACTCAACACAATTTCGACTTTTTCTGGAAGAGATATCACGTTGCTCACAATAATTTGACTGAAAATTATAACTCAACAATTTATCGATATAAAAAATGCTTTTTATCACCCTCTTCTAGGTTTCGAAGTTCGGGTTGGAATATTAATATCTGCTTGTGCGAGGATTCGTAATAGCTATTTTGTATATGTAGCCATTATAGGTTGGTTTTGCTTACAAGTTTATACAGGGTGAGTCTTAAATAATGGGACACAGAGCAATGATGGATTTATGACACAAAAATAATACAATATAGCTAAATTTATGTTATACCAAAAGTTGATAATAACTGAGATACAGGGTGCCAAAGATGAAAAATTAAATCAAATTTTCTTTAATATCTCTGGAACAGTTCGGGCTAATTTCACGAAATTTCTATTATACAGGGCGAGTCCGGAGGATCGTGCCAAACTTCAGGAGCGTGTTGTACATGAAAAATAAATGTAAAAAAACTCAAATGTTGTTATCCGATTTTCGTTTGTTTACAAGTTATAGCGTAAATAAAATTAAAACATAAAGGTTAAGCAACATTTAGACGAAACGTTTCTTGGACGTTGGATTGGTCGTGGTGGCCCTATGAGTTGGCCTCCAAGGTCTCCAGACTTAACACCACTAGACTATTGTTTGTTGGGTTGGTTTAAAACTGAAGTGTACAGAGTAAAAGTGGACACTCAAGATGCACTAATTCAACGCATTAGAAATGCTGCAGCTGCCATTAAAGAAAGACATGAAACCATCAGGAGCGCAACGAATGCTCTTCATAGACGAAGCCGAAAATGTTTAGAAGTTAATGGCAACATTTTTGAACATTTACTATGATATCCAAACGTTAATTTATGGAATTTCTTATGAAATTTATAATTTTTTTAAATTTTATGTTTTAATTTTATTTACGCTATAACTTGTAAACAAACGAAAATCGGATAACAACATTTGCGGTTTTTTAAATTTATTTTTCACGTACAACACGCTCCTGAAGTTTGGCACGATCCTCCCGACTCACCCTGTATAGCGGTTTTTGGAGATGATCAATTCAAATTTATCGACGATTTCGGTGTATCTTCTAGAGGGCGCCACAATCGACAATTAGGAGTCATTTAAGCCATTTAAACTTTTTTGTGCCACGGCGTATGTCATTTTGTCCTCATAAAATTTGTTCCCCTACCTTTTCTAGTTAAAAGAGTTATACCTTATTGGTGTCGCTAGAAGCAACGGTTTTCGAGAAATTCAATTAAATAACTTAAATTTCCATTTTTTCTACTTGTTGACATGTGACAACGTAATTTTTTCGTATTGTTAAAAAAGCACAAAGATAATATGAAAACAATTTAATACCGTAGTTGGTCTTCTATTGATATATTTATTTAAACTCCAAACGAAATCGTTGCTCTGTGTCCCATTACTTAAGACTCACCCTGTATACACTCGCCCGCAAAAGTCACGGTACAGCACGTTACTGCATCAAAAATTCCTGATATTTTCCATATGTGAAATCAAAACTTCAATTTATTTACATAGAAGCAATGTATAATGTGTCTATACCAATAGCAATATTATAAACATTTACAAAAACTCATACTTATTCTGATAAAAATCAAATGTCATTTTCTAACAATAAATGGATTCCACAAAAGACTTGGTACAGGTAAAACACTCGCTATTATTCGTAAATAAAAGAAAAAAATTAATACCGAGTGGAGTACCCTATTTGTTTAAGGACTTCCACCAAACGATGTGGCATTGATCGAACCAACTTTCTCATGACCTCATTGGACATTTGCGACCATTCTTCCAAGATAACCCATTTTAAATCTTCTTTATTATGAATTATATGTTTTCTAATTTGTTTTTCCAAATGGTCCCATAAATGTTCAATTGGGTTAAGGTCGGGACTTTGTGGAGGTGTTTCTAGTAGATGCAGAGTATTGTATATCAACCACTGGCGTACCGTTTAAGACTTATGTTTAGGGTCGTCATCTTGCTGGAGGTAAACATTTTCTGCCAACCCCAATTTTTCCGCACTTTGTTTCAAATTTGCCTTTAATATGTTCAGGTATACTTGTTGGTTTATGATCTCATGAATTATTACTAAATTGCCTATACCAAAAGATGACATTCAACCACAGACCATTAGTCCATCTCCTCCATTCTTTACGATTGGAATTGTATTTTTTTGATTAAAAGCTTCCCCTGGTTTTCTCCACACTTTTCTTCGTCCGTCTGGTCCAAAAAGATTAAATTTGCTCTCGTCTGATCAAATAACTTTTTTCCAAAATTCGCTTTCGATCGTTCTGTATTTTTCGGCAAATTCAACGCGCTTCTTTCTATTTACGGCACTTACATAAGGTCTTTTTCGCGCACTACAGCCTTTATACTCTCTTCTATGAAGCGTTCGACGACCTTTTCTTCGGGTCCTTCTTGATTTCATTAAAAATGTATCTTGTTTCACGTTCCGTTAATTTTTTTGGGCGTCCAGTTCTTGGTTTGTTATTAATTCTATTGTGATATTTGAAACGATTCACTATTTTTTGAATAGTAGAGCGACTCCTTTTTACAATTTTTGAAATTTCACTGCAAGATTTTCCTTGTTTATTTAAGCGAATAACAATTTTTCTTTCACCCTGACTGAGCTTGGTTCCACCCATATTTTTAACTTTTAACGACTATAACATAAATGATACCGACTATTTGTCGTATTTCTGCAAAGAAATAAACAAATACATTCTTATTTTTTTTAATAAAAATTCAAATATTTTACCTGTACCAAGACTTTTGTGGAATCCATTTATTGTTAAAAAATGACATTTGATTTTTATCAGAATAAGTATGAGTTTCTTTAAATATTTATAATATTGCTATTGGTATAGACACATTACACATTCCTTCTATGTAAATAAATTGAAGTTTTGATTTCACATATGGAAAATATTTGGACCTTTTAATGCAGTAAACTGCCGTACCAAGACTTTTGTGGGTGAGTGTATTTACGTCAATTAGCTTATATTATGAAATTTCTTTAAAAAGTGTGAACAGGCCTTAATAAAAAAATTTGCATTCGAACAAATGCTTTGATATAATAGAATTATTATCACGAAGTTCCTCATCGACTTTAATACCTCGTAAATAAAAAGTGCAAAAAAATTTATCGAGTGCCGCCATAGAAACTAGAATTTTTTAAAATTAACTTTATTCCAAATTTGCAGAAATAATCGTAAATCTTTAAATTTTTTGTAAAGAAATTAAAATTTAACAGTTAAAGACAGTCATTTGTTTTTTGATTTGACTGTCATTTCTTATCATTTTTAAAGCAGAACTGGAAAACAAGTCACAATTTACCTTAATCATAAGTGGAAAACATTCCATATGAGGCGTGCTTTCTTTTACATGTTCTCCATGGAGGTCCGCAATTGTTAAATTACTGTAATGGATTCTATCCTCGTCTTGCTTAATAGAGTTCGCCATAGAGGTAAAAAAATACGAAAATTACATTTTTCGACACTCTATTTACACGTACCAAAAGCGCACTGTTTCTACATTTCTCTAGCCAAAAAAATTTGTTTTGTAGAAGCTATCAGCTCAAAAAAATTAAGATGACGGCAATGAAAGAATTCTTCAATAAATAATTGAACAATATAAGAGTTAACTAGGTAACACCCTTAAAGATGCCCTCACCTGACCTAAAGATATGTTGCAGGTTCTTATTTGTTACTACTGTTATCCAGTAGTTTTGCATTGACCACAGAAGTCACCACACACTATTCATGTTGCTCGTATCTAAAATCCGCTTTTAAACATAAAAACGTATTTATCTACTGTTTCTGTTTAAAAAAGGTATTTCCTAGCCATGTCGCTGTGAAAAACCACTTTCGAGAAAAATGCTTTTGAACTTCTGAATGTATGGGGATGTCTAAAGATTCTACAAAAGTTTACAGCGCTTTACCACACGTTGCTGGGATCAAAATAAAACGATTAAGCCATATTTACCTCAATGCTTATTCAGACAATTGGACAATATACACTAATATATAATGTTATAGTGGTAAAGTTTAAAAATCGATTTTTAACCGTAGCTTTGTAAACCTGCGGGTTATTCTTTAAAATTCGGTTTAGAGACTTGTGAGCATTTCCTAATTCAAATCATTGTAATTACCCCTTTTTTAGTTACAAAAGAGTTAAATTCTAAAGTAAATTACGGTCACAGAAAAAATAGCACAAATTAATTAAATGACTATCGTGAACTATATGTATATACAGCCTGTCCGGTTTTCGTTGGACAGCGGCTGTATCTCGGTAAGTAGAGCAACTAGCAACTTCGGACAAAAAAATTTATTACTAATGTGACTAGGGGAAATCTCTGGAAAATATTTTCAGCTTCGTGAAATCGCCGTAAGGGGGCGTAGTATGGACGGTAGGTCCTTAAAATCGACAAATCTATACTAAGTCACTAGTTAAGTAGCACATTTTAATTTACTATCAATAAGATTACATCATTTTGAAACTTTTTTGTTCGACACACAATTTCGTAACTCACATAATAAAAGCGGGGGAAGCCGATGAATCATTTTAAGTTCAAACTATCACATCTCTGTTTCCAATTATCCGATTTCAGTGATTTTGTACTTCATTGTAAGGGAGTGATAAGCCGATTTAATATCCACATTGACCAAAAATCCATAGTCCAGAACAAAATCGCTAGAGGGCATTCTTTCAGGTAATAGCGGTTTTCTTCATTTTTCTTTAATAAATCAAATGAAACTATATTATTTTCATAAGCTCACCTTGTAAAGCTTTAAAAAACCTACACTTTTCCCGAAAGGCGCATTTCAATATTCTTTTTCGTTTTTGACTTATTGATAAATAACTGAATTGAAATGCGCCTTTCGGGCTTATAATTCCCTTACAATGAAGTACAGAATCACTGAAATCGGATAATTAAAAACAGAGATGTGATAGTTTGAACTTAAAATGATTCATCGGCTTCCCCCACTTTTATTATGTGAGTTACAAAATTATGTGTCGAATAAAAAAGTTTCAGAATGATGTAGACGTATTGATAGTAAATTAAAATGTGCTACTTAACTAGTGACTTAGTATAGATTTGTCGATTTTAAGGAACTACCGTCCCTACTACGCCCCCTTACGGCGATTTCACGAAGCTGAACATATTTTCCAGAGATTTCTCATAGTCACATTAGTAATAATTTTTTTTGTCCGAAGTTGCTAGTTGCTCTATTTACCGAGATACAGCCACTGTCCAACGAAAACCGGACAGGCTGTATATACAGGGTGGCCATTTAGTGCGGTCTCGGAAGATTACGGCTAAACAATGTAATATTTTGAATTTCTTTTTTTTGCGTTATATAGAACTGGATTATGGGTACATTCTAAAATTGTTTTCGTTTTATACAGGGTGTTCTAAATAAGTGAAAAATATCAAAGTTATGTTTTTTTAAATAGGACACCCCATATATTAATATCGTTTTAGATTTCTTGAGAAAAATAAATGTAAGTTTCATTAAGGTTTACTTGTCCTAAATCTTAAAGATTTTGAAATAATAAAGTTTTTTTTAAAAAATCATGCAATTTTAAAAACTTTGTTTTGAAGGAAGTTTAAACTGAAGTAAATCGAAATTCATACCAAAACTTATATATGAGACGTATTTTACGCCAGAATTATTAAAATTGAAATATCTCATACAGTGCTCCCAAAAAATAACATGAAAATTGCATTATTTTTGAAAGGAAATAACTTGCTTAATTTAAATAGAACACTCCATATTTTATTACTCGAAATAAGAGATAAACATATGACTAATCAAAAATCGTTACACCTTCCTATACCTAAATGTACAGGTTTTCTTCGAAAAATAAGATTTAAGAAAAGGTAGCAAATTTTATTTTTGATTAGCCATATGTTTATCTCTTATTTCGAGTAATAAAATATGGAGTGTTCTATTTAAATTAAGCAAGTTATTTCCTTTCAAAAATAATGCAAGTTTCATGTCATTTTCTGGACGCACTGTATGAGATATTTCAATTTTAATAATTCTGGCGTAAAATACGTCTCATATATAAGTTTTGGTATGAATTTCGATTTACTCCAGTTTAAACTTCCTTCAAAACAAAGTTTTTAAAATTGCATGATTTTTAAAAAAAAACTTTATTATTTCGAAATCCTTAAGATTTAGGACAAGTAAACCTTAATGAAACTTACATTTATTTTTCTCAAGAAATCTAAAACGATATTAATATATGGGGTGTCCTATTTAAAAAAACATAACTTTGATATTTTTCACTTATTTAGAACACCCTGTATAAAACGAAAACAATTTTAGAATGTACCCATAATCCAGTTCTATATAACGCAAAAAAAAGAAATTCAAAATATTACATTGTTTAGCCGTAATCTTCCGAGACCGCACTAAATGGCCACCCTGTATATATATAATACTCTTTGATTATCTTCAAGCCCTCAGAAACTTAGTTCATGAATTTGAATAGTTTGGTTTAAGTGCTATGATAAAAAAATTAATTTTAAAATTTTAACTTTGATATCTCATGCCTATCGATAGCCTTCGTATAGAAATATGGATGTTTATATACGAGGGCTAGCAAAGGGTATGCAAAGATACATTGTGTTGAAAATCCTGGGCTCTTCGACTTTGGCGGTATTTCAATAACAGAGAAAAAACAGCCTTTTGGTGCACAAAATATTATCGAAATAATACATATAAAGTTGAATCAGAAGGTTTTCTTATAGGGTTGACACATAGAGTTTAGGCAGCTAGCATAAGCATCTGGATTACGTATCAAAACATCTTTGCGATAATAATAGCAAAGAGCACAGCCGGAAACTGGTGAATACTTATTTCGAAATAATAATTAAAATCGGTGACTATTTCCAAATTAAACGACCGTTCTTTTCGAAATGTCATTCGAACAATTTTGCATTCGGTTAACGTCAAATTGACGCATTTTAAACGGTTCTTAATATATAATGAACGATGTCACTGTCAATTTTGACGTCATTCTGTCATTTGAATAGGGTATCATTCTCTTCGAATTTCAAACTGCTAACAGACGGTATGAAATTTTTTTTATGTAAAATTGGCAAAAACGCAAAACGTTGTTTTGTGTCAATAAGTTTGTTCCAATGGGCAGTAAATTTAATCAAAAGCAGTCATGGATATTTGCACGGACTCCCGACCGTATTCTACAATAACCACAATGTTTCCGTTGGTCCAAAATCGGGTTTCCTCTTTACTGGAACAAAGTCAATAATAGTTTAAGGCTCATACTGGAGCTTCGCAAGCCAACGCGACTAATCTAGATCATTAACTTGAGACCCAGAACCAAAATCTATTTGTGGCTATGAGACCGAGATAATATAGGTCTCGATCTCGGTGTTAATATATGTACAAGAGGGAGATTTAATTGTAAATCTGAAACTAGGACCAATACTACACATATCTCGGTCTGGGGAGTTCGTAATTTTGCCAAAAAGAAAATACTTCAGAAGATTAAGGCTTATTATGTTTCACTCCACCTCTACGTTGGATTAACTCGAACACCTCGAAAATCGGTTTCGATCTTGTAAGATCTCGTCAGTTCAATTTATCTGGAATCAATTAGAAGCAAGTGAAATTAACTGCAAGCATGTAGAGTCTGCAGCAAAACTTCCTATCACCTGTTTTTTTCGTCCTGGATCTGGAGCATATCTTCGCGTGTAAACAGCAGAACTTAATGTAGAGTGCCGACCTGTAGCTAAGAGTAATGGAGATGAATGCGAATAATAACAGAAAAAATCTAACACGCGAAATAAAGAGATTTTTTATTTTTTTCCCGAACGAAGCCAGTCTTCTAGGTGCTCGAATCAACTAAATACAGACTTGGAACGAGGTATAGAGCCGTAATGGCCTTTCATCTACTCAGATTTTTTCCTGCATGAATTTTCGTCACTCTTTTGTATAGGTCGGCCCAGCGCATTAAATGTTGTTACTTACGCTTAAAAGATTTAATTGTGCTGCAGTAAAAAGGGGACGGCAGATGGCGCTGGTAGAATATTTTCCGGCAAGCACTACATACTTGCCTTTGATATTGCCAATTTCACCTGCGTTTAATTGACTCGTGACGAGCTGAGCTGACGAGATTTTATAGGATCAAATAAAATTATTTAGATTTTCGCGTTGAGACTGATTATTTAAAACATATTTACGTGAACCTTTTCTGACAAACATATATGTTAAGATTCATAATAACGAAAGTATCCGTCAGTGAAAATACTGCGCTTCATCCTGTAAGGGGCTGAAGAGCAAATAGGGATTTTCATTAATGAAACCTGCTTAACTAATGACATACCATACACGTTAAGCCTGGCAGAGTGTTCGACAATTCCTAAAGCGTTTGATGCCATACACGTATATAATCCTCCATCTTCCACTCTAACGCTGGTTACATTAAGATGTGCAATGACGTCGCCTGCGTCATTCAAGTACTGGCTGATGGCATATCTGCAAGCAAAGGGCTCTTCACATTATTAAGCACTGAATTTAATTACTTTTATCATGGATGAAAATAGCTAAAAATGTGTTCGAGAGAGTAAAACGTAATTGATTCCTTCGGAGCAGGGGCAAACAAAATGTAGGTTTTCCCCAAGGATAGTATGTAGCTCCACCACTTTAATTTAATTTCTGAAGTTGGGATTCGTTTTAAAATACTCCCCGTATTGAGTGTGGCAACTTTTCTCTATTCTGCTCACGATTAAAAGTCATAATGCCTAAACCCGCTTACGATTAAAACCATTAAAAAATTTATTTTGGAAAACAGATTACGGCCTAATTTAAAATGGAATGAACTGAACTAGGAAAAAGCAAAGATCGCCCCCATTCCCGGGGGCTTCCTCGGCGAGTCGTCGAAACTAAATCCAATTTAACGCGGTCCAAACACAAAAGCTAGCTTTTCAATTGACTCCTCGTAAAAGCTTTCGTTCCTAGGATTGTCAGTTTAACATGGAAGGAGAGGAATTCTAGAGTTGTCTGCCAAACGATAGCATCCGACATAAATACTGTTTTGAGCATTATTTAAAACTCAAATACAGTCGAAATTTAAATTCAATGCCCGCGGGAAAATATTTGATAAAACTTGTCGATCGAAATTCGTAATTGTCACCACTGTGCGAACTTTCCATATTTTAGCATAGTATGTTAATGATTTCTCGTGATTGATATTATCTTATGTCCATTTCGTATATGTTTCTATAAAGACAGTAAATTATTCCTCCCCAAAGATCTCAACAAATTAGTTATGTCCCCACTGAAATAATCAATCGAGAGTGGTGCCGAGTATGAAAAGTGCTCTTGTGCTCTGTTTAGCCTCATAAAGTTGAATGGTCTCGGTACTTTCAATCAAAATTTAAAAAATCAACATTTTACATAAACGTTTCTACAAAAATAATTGATGCCGCACTAAAACCATCAATTAGGCGCTGAAGTTTAACCATGAAAAGTGCTTTTAGAGATGTTTTTTTTTAATCTTCTAAGCTTCAATAACCTCAGTATTTCCAACAAAAATTTATTGAATTCCCTCGGTTACAAAAATTGCAAAATTCGATGTTTTAAACAAGGATTTCAACAGAACTAAATTGTGCTGCTCCTGAAACCGTTAAGTTACTCTGAGCATGAAAACTTCTTCGATAGATCGCCTTTTTAGACTCAAAAATGTCAGTGGCGTCCGAATGCTCAACTCATTTTTAGAATTCGTTAAGGTTTTTACGACAAAAGAGGAAAAATTCATTTTAACGAAATATCTAAACAAAAATATTGTATGGGGCCACTGGTATCGTCATCCGGGAATCATTCCGAGTAGACAAAGTGTTCCCATCGATGCTTTTTTGGGTATAAAATATTTCAGGGGCTTTGCCAATTTCAATCAAACTTTATCGAATTCTTTTAGGTTACAAAAATAGAACGCGAACAGTGGGGACTTCCGGATCTATTATGGTTATATGAACTTTTTCCCTGAATCATCCTGTGTATAGGATGTAAGATACCACAAAGTGTAAGAGGTAGGAACCCAAATAGGTACTTGGCAAAGAAAACAAATAAGTACTTACAAAATGAATGCTTCGGTCAAATAACTTGAATATAATTTAGTCTATTGAAGTATCGATAATATCGAAAAAGCGCATTTGAACATTGGTCTAAAAAAGTTTTGTTACTGAAATACTACTAATGCAACTTTATACACAGGGTGTTCGCAAATTAACACATAAGTCCATTTTTCCTGAAGAACGATTTTTTTCAAAAAAAACCTTCGAATACGTGAGCCCCATTATTCGATGATTTTTCGCAAATATTTTCGAATAAACGAATTGGAAGATGTGATGTCATCGTGTGGCCACCGAGATCTCCAGACCTCAATCCACTATGTTTTTTCTCCGGAATCATTTTAAAAATAAAAAGTAAACCGGTCAATATTGAATATTTGAAAGATGGCATAAGAATTTAGTGCAACAATATTGTTTGGACATTTTAGAAAAAGTCCAGCAAGAATTTACTGACCGTTTAGAATACTGTCGAATTAAAAACATTTTTCACTTTGAGCTTTTTGTAACTTAAACGAAGTACTTTATTTCAAAAATTGGAATTTAATTTTCCAGAATTTTCTGTTATACAGTGTGTTGCGTCTGAAATGAAAATGTCCTCATATTTTTATTATTTGAAGGAATACAGATTTGAATTTTTCCGCAATTCTATGAATTGATGAGTCACATTTTTAAAAATATTTATCTGACATCTAAACCGTAAAGTCAGTCTACTAAAATTCACAAATAGGGCTAATTCTTGATTATGTTCCTTCGTGTTAGAGATATAGAAAAAAAATATTAGAAAAAGCTGTTCAGAATATTATTTTAACTCTATATACCGAGTTTCATGACAAAATTCGCTTTTTAAATTTTCTCACCGTTTTGTTCGTATACAAAATTATTAGTTTATTTTTGAATTTAATAATAGAAGTGCCATGCGAAGTAATAATTTGTTACAAATGTTAAACGTCAGTCAGATTAAACTTTGAGTTTCTTGCGTTAAGTTCAAGTTAATGACCACAGAATTAAAACGCCATTGACTTTAAGGGAAAAATCGAAATAATCCGGCTGTTTGCTCTTCATGTTCGTAGTAACAGAGAAGTTGCTGCGGAGTTTAATTTAAGACATCCCGAACGTGCTCCCATTACTCATGGAAAAACAGCCGATGTAAATGCTCTTTTCAATAGGGCTGACAGTGTTATTAAAATTATTATTATCAAAACGATGAAATAATAAAAAAAAAACTAATTTTGCCATGAAACTCGATATGTGGAGATAAAATAATATTTTGAACGACTTTTTCTAATCATTTTTTTTCGTGCCCTGACGCGAAGCGAAGTATCGAAAATTAACTCAGTTTGTAA
Organism: Euwallacea fornicatus; assembly: GCF_040115645.1. Lineage (NCBI taxonomy): Eukaryota > Metazoa > Arthropoda > Insecta > Coleoptera > Curculionidae > Euwallacea > Euwallacea fornicatus. Next base: position 2,549,474 of record NC_089573.1, read on the forward strand.
ATTTGTAGTGGGGTGAATTTACGGTTCAGATGTCAGATGACTACCTTGAAAAATGTGAGTCATCAATTTGTGAGACTGGAAAATTTCAAATCTATATTTCTACAAATAGCAAAATTTCATTCGTCGCAAATGCAACACTCTGCATAAGACACTAGTAATTTTGCATTATCATAAAGTAGAAATGACACTTTCACATTTCGTAAAAAAAATGGAGAGTGTCATGAAAAATTATCAATGACGTCATGCTTTATACAGGGTGTTTCCTAACTACGTGCAAAAAATTTAAAGGCGTAATCCTCGACTGATTTTGAGTCAAAAATGTCTAATAAACATATGTCCGCAAATGCCTTGTTTCCAAGATATAGGGTGTTGAAATGTGACAAGAAAAAGAGATTTTATTTCCAAAATGACTCAATTTGGGTGTTTGAATTTTAGAAAAGACAATTCCGGGGATTCCGGGGTTTTCTTCAATACGTCTTAAGATTTCTTCCTCCACTTCTGGTGTTCGACATGTTATTGACTTTCCTCCTCCTGGAATTTTCATAAGAGATCCTGTATCACAAAGACGTTAAAAGAGGTTTTTAAAGGTTTGGTGGTTGGGAGCTTGGTGGTTTGGAAACCTTTCCATGTAAATGCGCCTCGCTGCCAAACACTCACCATCAGCAAGGCCGTAAACAAAAACCATATTGGCCATTTCTTGATTAGTGTAATTAGGCATTTGGAAAACTTTCAAAACTGTGGTATAATCTGATTTTTGGGACACAGAACTGAATTCTTTCACTTTAGGGAGTAAAACACCAAAATAACACTGACTATCTTGTTTATAGTAGTGGAAGTAGCAAAAAAAACTAACAATAAACAAGTTAGTAAATACCACCAAACCTTTAGAAACCTTTAAAACCTTTTTCAACGTCTTTCAGTCAACACCCTGTATCTTGGCAACCAGGCATTTGCGGACATATGTTTATTAGACATTTTTTACTCAAAATCAGTCGAGGATTACGCCTTTAAATTTTTTACACGTAGTTAGGAAACACCCTGTATACCGGTGACGTCGCTGACAGGGTTACAGAAAGTATTAAAAAAAAAATGACGTGTTCGAGGATTTTTCTGCAAATTTTCTTTCTTCAGAAAAAACGAAGTTATGCGCGATTTTACGAGCATCCTGTATAGCACGTTTTAGGTCGAGTTTTGTCAACAAAAAGAGAGAACCCTATCTAGTATGATACATGCGAATTAAACTTGGCTTACAACAAGACACATAAACTAATTAGTAATGGTTAATTGCGTTTTGTAATATTTGACAAAAGTAATTTTAAATGGAAATTGGATATATTCTATTACCAGAAGGATCTAAATTGCAAAAACGTCACATCGCTCTAACTAATATAGCGCAATTTATAACCAATAATTAATTTTGTTTAGTGAAACCTACAATTCAAGAGAGGAAATATAAGTACATTGCCGACCCCATTACTATAATGATTTCTGATTATAATAATTAATATCTGAAAAACAGATTGATCGGAGTATCATACCAGTCGATGTTGTGCATACCTGTAGTCTGGTTTTAAATCGGTCAGAATTTGACCATCCAGAACCCACTTAAATTGAGGCGGTGGAGACCCGGTGGCTGAGCATTTTAAAGACACCTGAACTCCAGGTTGAACAGCCTGTTCAATAAAGTAGTTCTGCATTTCTGGAACAGTGTCTGAAAAAAAAAATCCTTTATCTCGGGAAAACAAAAAATTGCGAAGACATTTTTCAAGTTAATGAATTCATTTCAGGTTAACGTTAGTTTTCGAGTTTCCCAACCGCAAACCTGTTGATATTTAAAATCAATTATGCATGACTTCTTATTTAGGAAATGGAGTTAGTTAGTTAACGTAAAAGGTTTTGAGACCGTTTTTTCCTTTAACAGAAGCACTCCAAATGACCCTACAAATAAATATGTATGGGGGAGGTTTTATCAGCCCGGATTTTTATTTCGCCAGATAAAATATTAAGGTTCAGGGTGACGTCTAAGGATCCTTTAATCTTCCTTATTTAAATAGGTTTTCAAATTATTTGAACTGAACGACGTTCGGTTAAGACCTTTGACATAGCTAAATAAATAAAAACACGTCTGCACTAAAACAATTTTAACCATAGCTTTGTGGGACAGTAATGAACTAATAAATATTTATAATAAAGTTTCTGTGCAACAGCAAATTGTATAAACATCATGGTATTCCTATTTAATTCAAACAATGCCATAGAAGATTGTCTTCACCTAGCATCGGTGTTATTCGAGTATTAAATTATTTTATGAGAAAAGAGAGGAAACTTGGCCCACGTGATTTATTGTTGACGGAAGTTGGAACTCATTTCCGCTGGGGTTTTTCCCTCGACTGTCTGTTCGCGTTAAGTGCTGAATACAAGTCCATTTCTGTTATTAATTTTTTCCAGGCAAAGTGCGAAATAGATTTTTAACCTCTCGAGTTTAAATTTCAAAAAAAAAAAATGGTAATTACAGATAAGATAGAACTTACCGCCCAGTCTTAATTCGGCGCTGCCCTGGGCATTTTCCTTCTCGTTTTCCACCATACATTGGTACATGCCCCTATCGTGGCGCGTCACATCCGTTATTTGCAGCACCAAGGGATCTAATAATTTGATTTTTTCGTTCCTATCGAAAGCGATTGGTAGTCCATTTTTCACCCATCGCACCCGGCCTATAGGTGTTCCCGACACGGAGCAGTTAAAAAGTGCATTTTCTCCGGAATTAATAATCTGAAATTAGACTTTATTAAATGATCGACTAAATTAAAACATACTTTTTGCCGGGCGTCCAATTATTCGACTAAATTAGTAGATATAATCCGGGAATAACACCGTCACGACAAAATAAAAGGAAAAATGAGCTTTTCCGTTCCTCAATCAAGCGTCCCAAAGGGTGTCTTGTCATAGTCGGGCTGAAAATTACTTCATCCCAGAGTAGACAACCTTTTCGAATTAAATTGTGTTCCTGGACGGGAAATGCCGCAGTGTAACTAGTTTTTTAAACACAACTCGCTGTTTTGACTTTTTTAATATAAACATCCAATTAAAAAACATGATTGTCTCAGGTCCCTTTAATCCGATTCCAAAACTGAATATTCCAGATCACCAGACCGACCATCAAGACCATACCAACGATGTGCTACAGCCCGTTCGAAGACAATATCTCGTTTCTTTTTCTACACAATAAAGAGCGAAGCGCTGTTACGAAGATAATATAGCTAACGCTAAAATAAAAACCTAAGTCGGTTCGTTTACCTCCCTTGGCATTGCTGAATACGCCACGAAATGAAAATTGCTTATCCTTCGAATTAGGTGGGAACCTATCATAGTATGAATGCGCACTTACCTGCAATTGAGGCAACACATGAACATTGAGATGAGCTATTACGTTCAAGTGAACATCCAACCGTTGTTCACCGAAGGAATTGAACACTTTGCAGGTCCACCTTCCGGAATCTTCAGGTCGTAACCTCTTTAGTAACAAAATATCTTGGGATGGTTCCACTCTGGGTGAAGCGTGCACCGGCTGAAGGTAACCTTTTACATCTCGATACCACCTGGTTTGTGAAAAAATCTACGTTTTAACGCAAAGACCCCAGATCTGCTTTGAGGAAATTATCATAAAGATGTCCGAGCGGAAACATAAGCCACGTGTGCGAAGATATTATTACTTCATACATGCATCAGAGTCTTGTGATGATCCTCGAGTCGAAACACATATAAATGGAAATAGCATTGAAAATCAAGTTGTTGCGAATTCTACTAATAAAAACGTAGGAAAAACCAGGAGAGATTTCCCACATTCATGTGAGAAAATATTTTATACAATACATGGGGACGGAATTGCTTAGCTTCCACATTTTTGACTATTTTGCATTCCGCAGCATCTATAGTTTCTGAGATATGGGCTGAAATTGTGGATCTTTACGGTGTGCACAGTTGAATGCCTCAGATGATTGTGAAAATCGATTGAAAGATGTCGTTCGGCGGCCGGGCCCCATCATCACCACCATCTTGTATTTTCTGTTCAATTTAAAAACTTTTCGTCCTTAATTTTTTTTAACGTCCCAAAGATATATTCAACACTTCGCCGCATATGTCAAAAACTTTAGTAGCGATGAAGAGAAGGCATTTGCACATGTGAAGGTTCCAAACTTCTCATCTATCACTTTTGTACAATAAGCGGAAAAAAGTGAATTCACTCCTTTGGGTTATAAAAAATGGGCAACTTCCACATTTGGGCCGGATACTTAAATATTAGGTCGTGTAGTATGAAATGAGTAGAATTGAATTGAAACTTGAGTCATTTTTTTCTCATATGAAATGTTTTTATTGTCAATCGAAATATGCACCGCCATTATCAATACACTTCTGCCATTTAACGGGAAGTTCATTGATTCCCCTGCTGTAAAAGCCTGCAGGCCGGGAGTCGATAAACTCGTGGAAGGTAGCTTTGACAGCCTCGTCGGAGTTCCTACCAAGAAGTTATCCAAATTTTGAAAGAAGTGGTAATCAGTGGGTGCTAAGTCGGGTGAATACGGTGGATGACGAAAAGTTTCCAATCCCAACTCCTGTAGCTTGGCCAAGGTGACTTGTGCGGTGTGTGGCCGAGCGTTGTCGTGCAACAAAAGCGGTGCGCTTCGATTGACTAATCTTGGCGGCTTAACCGTCAGTTGCCTCATCATTTCGGTCAGTTGTCGGCAGTAGACATCAGCCGTAATCGACTCATCAGGTGTCATGAGGCTGTGATGGATGACACCTGCGTTGCACCACCAAACGGACACCATAAGCTTCTTTTGATGAAGATTTTTTTTCGCACAATGTTTTGGTGGTTCATCTTGATCCAACCACTGCGATGAACGTCTGGTATTGTCATGTAGGATCCATTTCTCATCACAAGTAACAATCCGATTCAAAAATGGATCGTTATTATACCGGCACGACAAAGAAGCTCAAGCTTCGAGACGTCGTTCTTTCTGTATGTCCCTCAACTCATGCGGTACCGACTTGTCCAGCTTCTTCACCTCACCAATTTCGGCCAAATGAGTCAATATTGTTTTTTTAGTTACACTAAACATTAACGAAAATTCTAACGCACTTTGACATGGATTCGCTTCCTCCACTGCTTTCAGATGATCGTTATCCACTTGAGTTTCAGGTCGTCCACGTGGTTCATTTGTTAGGTCAAAATTGCCAGAACGAAATTTCATGAACCAACGAGATACTGTTTGCTGTGAAGTGACTTCAGTACCAAACACATCATTAACGTTGCGAGCCGTCTGAGCTGTTGTGGTTCCACGGTGGAGCTCATACTTCATTAACACACGAATTTCACTATTTTGCATGGCCGCACAAAAATTTGTATAAAAATAAAAGTTTTCAATAATTTTTAACGCTTTAAACTCTGATCGAAAGAGGAAGAATGTGCCTTTTCCACATAAAAAAGTCAAGTCCAAATATAGATTTAGAGTGAAGTTATTCGCAGTTGAATGTAGCATTTCGAGAATCTACTCATTTCATACTACACGACCTAATAGAAATAAATTGTGCCGTCACTACAGCCACCAATGGGAACGGGTTCTGAGTACGAAAACTGTCCCTACAGATGCTTTTTAGTCCCATAAATTTCGGTGGTGCCAGAATTTGTGATAAAAATTTAGAGAAATAAATTATAGAATTCCAAAAAATCATCAGTTCCACCCGAACATTCGAGTAAAAGTAATTTATGCCGCCACTGAAACCGTCAACTGGAACTTATTCTGAATATGAAAAGTTGCCCTCTAAATCCCCCTTTTAGCCTCACAATTTCCAGCGGCGTGACCACGTTCAGTGTCTACGTAAGTGAAGAACTCACGTAACGCCCCTGAAATGCCCGGTACGTAACTCAGTGACGGGCGAAATCGTCAACTGAGATATGTTGTGAGAATGTAAGTTTGGTCTGAAATATCCCAGGGACGTGGTCAATTTCAATTAAATTCTATTTGATTGATTGAAACAAAAGTTTGCTTCTGAATTTGCGATGGGATTAGGCGCTCAATTTTGATGAAATTTAAAAACGGAATAGGATCGAAGCTTTGGAAGCCTTTAAAAGATAGATTAATACCCCTATTTGATAGATGATGAATTTGAGAAGGTGAAAATATTCGCAAATGTTTTTCCCTTGAATGAAAAGTGGAGTAGATAATTTTCGCGTCGAGGAGAAAATACCTTCGCATGGCCTTATTCTATTTTCGCTAGGACATCGTGTAAGTACCTTTTAATTGCAAAACACTTCAAATTTTTATTTCAATATACCGTGTGTAATTCGATATCAATTTAAAACTTGAGACTTCTATCGCTCGCGTGAAAAGTGATTTTTAAACGTATTTCCCGCAATATCATTTCGATGACTCGTGTGAAAAACGTATTTACGGACGTCTGTGAGACAAAAGTGTCATTTTTGCATACCGGCAAGACATACCTAAACATAAAATACCTGAATAATTACCCAAAATTCGGAGGCGGGTTTCCCTGTGCGGTGCAAGTTAAATGAATATCAGTCTCTTTATAGGCATCGAATGATGATGACGTAGGGTTTAAACGTGGAGGGACGTTTCTCGTCGACTCTACAATAGTACATTAAAACTTGACTTATATAGAGCAGTTCTGTGGCTCATATTCTGCAGACGTTCCGCTATTAACGTGAAGTAAACATTTCATTTTTCATCTTCTAGATAAAGGAACACATTTAAAAACGCCTCAAAAAGTTAACGAACAGGCTCTTGAAAATATTTTAGAAGGTTGCTCTTCTTTGTATTGTAACGAAAACAAGTCAGGCAGGGAAAATTTAGGAAGTGTTTTTTTGACGTTAAAGCTGAAAGTTTGAATATAATAAAGGAAACGATACTTGTGATTCAGTTTGAAATTTATTGTTTTAGAACTTACCAATGACAGTGAGTCTGGCGGCTTGAGATCTCTTCCTTTCCTGGGTTAAGGCGTGAATGGTCAGGCAAGAGTAAGTGGGTAAGCTATCGTCATGTCTAACAGACCTAATTAAAAGCTCGCCGGTCCCGTAAGTTACAACAATTCTACCACCTAAAAAACGAATCGAACTATACAGGATGGGCCGTTTTAACGAGCGGCGACTTAATCGTAGTTTGGTGAGACTCGTGGATTTTATTTCTTCATTAATACACAGTAGGTCGTGCAGGAAAACCTCAATAGAATTTGGAAATAAGTTTCCTTTTGGGAGGAAACGGATGGCTGCATTTTTATTTTCGAAGATCAATTAGGAAAATAAATGTTTTGGCGCCTCTCCTTTGGAGGACAAATGTCCTTTCAAGAGAGCGCTTTCGCAAAAAGTTGTAATATATTGGGTTGTTCGATAATTAACGTCGTTTTGTCCTCATAGATGGCTTAATTTATACATATGGAGTAATAGCGATCTCGTCGCTTATACAGGGTGTTTCCTAACTACGTGTAAAAAATTTAAAGGCGTAATCCTCGACTGATTTTGAGTAAAAAATGTCTAATAAACATATGTCCGCAAATGCCTGGTTGCCAAGATACAGGGTGTTGACTGAAAGACGTTGAAAAAGGTTTTAAAGGTTTCTAAAGGTTTGGTGGTATTTACTAACTTGTTTATGGTTAGTTTTTTTTTGCTACTTCCACTACTATAAACAAAATAGTCAGTGTTATTTTGGTGTTTTACTCCCTAAAGTGAAAGAATTCAGTTCTGTGTCCCAAAAATCAGATTATACCTCAGTTTTGAAAGTTTTCCAAATACCTAATTACACTAATCAAGAAATGGCCAATATGGTTTTTGTTTACGGCCTTGCTGATGGTGAGTGTTTGGCAGCGAGGCGCATTTACATGGAAAGGTTTCCAAACCACCAAGCTCCCAACCACCAAACCTTTAAAAACCTCTTTTAACGTCTTTGTGATACAGGATCTCTTATGAAAATTCCAGGAGGAGGAAAGCCAATAACACGTCGAACACCAGAAGTGGAGGAAGAAATCTTAAGACGTATTGAAGAAAACCCCGGAACCCCCGGAATTGTCTTTTCTAAAATTCAAACACCCAAATTGAGTAATTTTGGAAATAAAATCTCTTTTTCTTGTCACATTTTAACACCCTGTATCTTGGAAACAAGGCATTTGCGGACATATGTTTATTAGACATTTTTGACTCAAAATCAGTCGAGGATTACGCCTTTAAATTTTTTACACGTAGTTAGGAAACACCCTGTATTATTATACGCCATTTTAAAGGTTATGTTTTAGACTTTTTTCGATCGAAAATTGAACGCGATTAGCGAACAAGAAGTTGTTTAAAATTTAAGTTGAAGATGGACAATCAAAGTGAGCACTATCGACGCATTTTATTATTTTACTTTCGAAAGGGCAAAAATGCAGCACGAGCTCAGAAGAAATTGTGTGAAGTCCATGGTGAGAACTGCCTTACCGAACGCCAGTGCCAGCGTTGGTTTACTCGCTTTCGTCCCGGATATTTTAATGTCCAAGATGCACCACACGCTGGACGCCCAATCACCATTGATAACGATAAAATAAAGGCCTTAATCGAAGCTAATCGGCGTATGACAACTCGAAAGATGGCAGAAAAGTTGAACATATCGAATTCAACCGTTTCTCTGCATTTAAAAAAGCTCGGGTACGTTAGCAAATCGGATGTTTGGGTTCCTCACGAATTGAAGGAAATTCACTTCACCCAACGCACTCAGATATGAAATTTTTTGCTGTATCGTGACCAAAACGACCCACTTCTAAAACGAGTCATAACGGGTGATGAAAAATGGATTGACTACGATAACGTAGTCCGAACCAAACAAGATAAACCTGCACAATCGACGTCCCAAGCCGATATTCATCAAAAGAAGATTTTGATATCTGTGTGGTGGGACTACAAGGGTATTCCTTATTTGGAACTGCTTCCGAGAAACCAAACTATTGATTCGAATGTTTACTATTGTCAGCTATCGAAATTTAACGAAGAAATCAAAAGAAAACGTCCTGAACTCGCCAATCGCAAAGGGGTCCTGTTCCATCATGATAACGCTAGACCCCATACGTCGTTAATAACGCGTCGAAAATTATTGGAACTAAATTGGGAACTGATGCCTCATCCACCGTATAGCCCCGACTTGACGCCATCAGATTATTATTGGTTTGGTTCTCTTCAAAATCACTTGAATGGTAAAAATTTCGATTCTGATCGATCCGTTAAAAATGAGTTAAATCAATTTTTTACTTCTAAAAATCAAGGCTTTTTCGCACGCGGAATTTTCCAAGTTGCCGAAAGATGGCAGAAGGTCATCCGCCAAGATGGCCACTACATCATAAGTATATTCGCTTTGAAAAAACATAAAAAATACGACATTAATTATCGAACAGCCCAATAGTTCGCTTCCAAAATTCTACATGTAGACAAAAGGGAACTGGTAATTTCTAAAATACTTTGCATAACCTCTTAGAGCCCGAGCTTAAATTGGGACACATTTTTCCAGAAAATACATTTTATAGTAATAATTCAGGCGACAAAAATAAACTGGAATTGAAAAGCAACTAAAGCTTAAAAAAGAAAAGAACGCATCGTTGATGATACCTTGAGAGTTGCAAACCAGGTAATTTAACATTAAAATTTATTGATGAAGTAAAGCAAAACAGTTCCTTTCCACTGCACAATATAAGTAAATTTCGCAGGACGAAACATTTTTCAAAGGTAAGTTCTCCACACTCACTGCATCTACATCTTGACATTGATTTCCGCTCATGTCTCATAAAAGCTTGTATATAATTGCTTTGCCTGAAAAATCTGCTGTTTAGTAATGGTTGAACTCTTCCTTGTTCTCGAGGTGGTCCTTCTTCCTTTGAATTTTATAATTCCCGTTTATTTCCAAAAAAAAGCCAGCAGTTGAACCAGCCGCAATTTGAAATATAGATAGACCATTTTTTTGTTACAATACTGTATAAAATTTAAAAAAAAAATGGAAAATAGTCTTAATGGTGAATTTTTTGGTTCTTGCACGCATTTAATGTTTCCCCAGCATCTGGTTTGGGAGGTGTATTTTACCCATGTTGACGTTGTACGCGGCCACTAAAGTAGGTTATTGGACAGTGGTGAACTTTAGTATTCATCTTTCACCTCATGGCACATGTACTTTCGGCCTCACATCAAATTTTTAGCTTGTCAAATGCCCAGGCCTTGAGTCAAATAATTTTAATTGCGAGATGAGCTCCGTCCTAATTTCTTTACCTCATTTTCATTCAGCTGAACTGGGTTTTTTAAAATTCGGTTCGCCATCATTGTACCAACTAAGAAAATCGGTCTGACACATAGCGCATCAATTAAAGGAATTGACATAATATGTCACTACGTATGTGGCAATGGGAACTTCTATCGGCAACGTATTAGCACGGCCATTCGGCCGCTTAAATGTATTTTTTCAGGTGTCGGAACGAAATCTGATTCCTCCATTCCTTTCCGTTCAAAGGGGCCAGAAATTAAACGGAATGCCTCCTGGGATGGTAGTCACAAAGTTTATTAAATCCACTTGGTAAGGTTTGTCCCGAACATATTAGCTCGTGTGTAGTTTTCTTGAAAATAATAATTGGTACTCTGGTCTCTTGTGTCCAAAACGTCCGGATTCTCATTAGTCCGTACAAGCTCATCAATATGGAAACTCCAAAAAAGTTTTTATTTCCTTTGAAGAAATTTTAAGAGAGTAGATTCTCGTATAAATTCACGCATATTTATAAAAAGGCAAAATTTTCCAAGGTAATTTTTTAAATATACTTTCTAAAGTACACATCTGCTAACTTAAGCTTCCATAAAATTTAATTCGTCAGGTTCAAAGTTACATTCTATCGTCGTGAATACGTGGTTTCTTGTCTCATTATTTGGTAGATATTGCGCCTAATGGTTCGTCATCCGATGAAGAATGGTTACTGTTATCTTCAGATTCTCTCGTGGTATTTTGGTAAACAAAGAACGTAATCTGCATCACTAGCTTCAGAAAGTTGGGCATTGCCCGAAGCGTTCGGGTCCAAATTTAGCGTGGTTCCTCCTGCGTCAACTGTTCTGATAAGGAGGTTTTTTCCTATCTCAAAAATGCTGCGATCGCAAATATCTAACACGTCTCCGGAGATGTATTCGCAAATATCCCATTTCGGCCGAAGCTTCAGTTTTTTCAACAGAACCATAAGATGTGATTCGCAGTCCAACGATAATCCGTTACTTTTTAAGTCCAAAAAGCTTATTAATTAACAGTTTCCACTTTGATGGTATATCAAGGAGGGCTTGCTGCAGACGCTAAAACAGGCTTCAATGCGTAAAAATAAATTTGAATAACACGTGACATCCACAGCGCCTGGAGCCTAAATAGAAGGAAAAAATTGAACAAGAAAAAATCATGACAAAATGGCGAAGGACGAGTTTGTACGTTTAAATGCGACACTTTTAAAAAATTAACTATTGAATAAGAAGACGAGGAATTATGCATCCCTTGATGAAAATACGCAAAAAACGCTCCCTGAGATAATGGCATACAATGACCTTCAAATAAAGAGGTTCTTCAATAATTTATAACTTGCCGCACTGTTTCGCTTTCCTTTTACAATTCAAATCTTAAAATTCGGTTCACATTTTATGGAACGAGCAAGGAACACAATCCCTGGAGAAATGCATTCGGCAGATTTACCCGGAATATATTATATGAAGAAATATTTGTTTCCGCTTTTATCCGATGTATGAAATCTTTAATTTCGATATGGATCCAGGAGACTCTTTTCGTGATTTCCGACGAAAGCTTTGACTTATTTTAGGCAATCTTTCAGCGGTCGATTGCGAATATCTTCGAAATGCAGAGTTTAATGCAACTCAACCATAGAGAATAGCTGCACAATAAATTCTTCGGTAAACAACGGCTTTATTAATTGTTTCCCGTATTTGCCAAGTCTGTTTGACCTATTGTCATGCGAGATGGGCTCGTAACAATTGAAAATTAACTGAGCAACGATCGATTTGCATTTATTCCGACAAAAAAGGCTGTAAATCACTGGGTACTTTGTTATGATTATTACTGCTACTACGGTTAACTTTTTATCGTTTCACTGGAGGTTTGCATCAATTAAGATCGAACTTACCCATGTTGGGGCCGGGCAAAAGGATACTCTCGTCCCTTGACCACGACGTAACCGTAACATGGTCCTTGACTACAGGAGGAATGACGCAGGTTAATACTGCGGTATTCCCGGCTATCACGTGAGAGTGATAAACGTTTACCTCATATTGTTCGCTTACCACTGAAACAATACAGAGACATTAAAGAACCTATAGCGACGTAATAAACGTCACGTTCATGCCTGCCTTAAGTGTAAATAAATGAAGCGACAACAACTTTGAGACTCCTTTTGCTTTGATAAACCGAAGTGTCATAAGAGGTTTCGCCAGGCAATCTACTGGGAAAATACCGTGAGCACTATATGGCCCCTCATTTTTAATTGGTTCTAAATAGTTAATGAAGGAGAAATGAAGTATACAAGCCTGACGTGTTTATGAAGCCGAGGGATGAAGAAGTTTTGCCCATTTGGCATCGAGGCCGGGATTGGTCCACGGGAGTCTATGAAAGTCAACAATTTTAGCTATTTTGTTAGAATTATTGGCGATATTTTTTGTGCTTTGCGACCCACTGGCATCACCGAGGGAAATTAAAACAACAGAGCTTTATTATTATTCATTCGCAATTGCAGTTCCTAGTGGTTTCACTCGGATGCTTCGGCACGGAGCTTTTAATCGCATAAACAGGGTGCCTGTTATGTTCTAAAATTTAGAATACAATGTAATAAACGAATTAACGGAATTGAATCACGTTTTGATAAATTAGATTCTTAGCGACGAACCACTCTTCTTTCACAAACTTCCAATTTGAATTCAAATCACAGTTCTTTCGCCGACCTCATGTCACCAAATTAGGAATCGAACGATCAGCTGAAAGAAATCAAGGAAAAGGTTTTGCATGTTCTTTATTAATTCCACTTCCCGTAATCTCCAGGTATGTGTACAGAACTGACGGATGGTTAATGTCTTTTCATGTCGTTCCATTTTGGTGATGGAAAGCTAATTATTAGAAGTATGGAATCGATAGTGATGGTACACAGCACTATAGAATATGTAACGTCAATCAAAGCCCCCCATGTTTGGACAAACTATGAATTTTAGACAATACATTAAGGCACTACGTGAGCTTTGTTAATTCAGACACAATATGTAAACATGTAATCTCCATCAAGACAATTAGATGGTTTCGGATTGCCTTACGAGTGGAAAGCTTTTTGCCCTGTCATTCTATCACTACGACACACGCTCTAGGAAAACTAAGAAAGACTATTTTCTATAAAATGTCCTTTTAGCTGGCTTTTAGTGTGAAAAACCACCCTACAGGGTAGGTTTTTTAGTAATATGCAAGCCAATATCTTGAAAATTATGCCGTCAATGGAAAGATGATTGAAGATATGATGAACCACCACCCTCTGTTAAATATACCTCCAGCCACCCCAAGTCATTTTTTTTTAATATCACGGACATGGTTGCCATTTCGTCGGAAGGCACTTTCAATAAGTTCGTTAATGGGACCAAGGTTTCTGGAATCCCGCACACAAAGGTGTCCGATAATGCTTAAAATGGAAAATCCATAAAAATACATAATTGCGTGGAATGAACTGGTTTTCGATCAGGAACAAGTAATAGAACTGATAATCACTTCAAAGTTTTAATGTAATTAAATCAAAGCGTAAAATTTGCCGCTCGATATTAATAATTGTTTATAATAAGTGCTCGTTATTTTCCACGCAAACTTACTAACGATATTCACGTTATCCGCGCAGATTGTTATAAAAAAATTAATAATAAAGTTAAATGTAACATCACACACAGACATGTTTAGGGAGTCTTCGGATAATCGACCAAGTGAACCAACGGTACGAGAATTATTTTAACAACGGACATGAACTAATTACTGAACAAGAATACTATGAAGCATTGACTTTTTTGAAAAACGCAGAATCGGGAAAAGACAAAAAAAGCATGATTCTTGAACACTGAACACCAGAAACAAAGGAGACCACACTGAAGAGCATCAACAACTGCATTGTAACTGATAGAATCCCAGAGGCATGGAAGAGAGGCATAATAATATCTATGCCCAAAAATAGACTGGACAACATATTCATTAAAAATTATCGACTAATAAAATTACTCCCAGGGTTGAATAAAATTTTTGAAATCGTTATTAAAAAACTAATCGAAAAAATTATAGGAAAAAAGATTCCATACCATAAATTTTAAACACAAAATATCGACTATCCTTCCTCTCTTTGTGCTGAAAAACAATATACAGGTAGGGCACCTAACCATTAGATCGGCAAGCCCATTCATGAATATCAACTAGGCTTTCGATAGTGTTCAGCATAGAGGACTTCTATATAAACTACTCGAACTGCAAATGCTGAAATTTGGTTACTTCGCATCATCGAAAATCCACTCGAAAATAGGCGACTACAAGTAAGAACCGACAGTATTCTATCCTTTCCTTATGTCCCCCAACAAAGCTCACCCCAGGGATTGCCACTCTCACCGTTCCTATAAAATTGGTACTGCCATGATACATAAAGCTTAGAAGAGGACCGAACCGCCAGACGACCGAAAAGACAAAACTGCAAACGTATTACAATACGCCGACGACACAGTTCTTGTCGTACGTAACGAAAAGATCGAAAAAGCTGTGAAAAGACCTCAAGAGCTAACAGACGAAGCAATGTCATGGTTCGGTAAATGAAGATTAAAATCTAACGTTACTAAAAATCAACTTTTACTTTCAAATCATAAAATCAAAGCGGACTCTCCCGTAATAATACCTGATGGTCACATTACCAATATCATACTTCAAATACCTAAGAGCAACAATTGACTTCAAACTAAATTTTAAAAAGCATCTAAGAAATACCAGGACTGATCACTAAAGGAGCAAAACACTTTCCAGCACTGACATATAAAGAGAAGGCTATCAAATCAATAAAATATATACAGGGTGTTTCAGAATTATGGTCACAAATCGATAGAGGTAACAGATTATCGAAAAATAAATATAGTTTACTTAATAAAAGATTGCCTTAAGACCCGTCATTTCTGAGATACAGGGTGTTAAAATTCTACTTCTTTTTCGTTTATTTTAAAACTACTGGGACTATTGAAATGAAAATTGGCGTATGTTTGTTTCGTAATTCGATAAATTTGATGGGCATAATTAAAATTTTGTACATAATAGAGGGCGCTAGTAGTTATACGTGTATCATTACATATTTTCATCCAAAACTTTTTTTAATTTAGATTTATCGGTAAAAAAGTTCAAGAATATTAAGGAACTGCCAATTCTGCATAAACAAGTTATTCTTAGTAAAATACTCTAAAGTGAACGGTTGTCCAGAAAAATGACAATTATTGTCATATCGACTTTAAACTCCAGGTAACGCAAGAGAAGCCGAAATAATTTACCAAGAAAGATTTCCTACTCGACAACATTCTAGTAGGGCAAAATTTCCAGCAATTGTTAGGCATGATGCTGGTTCATCTAGAAGAGTCCCTTCTGGACAAGTAGAACGGGACATCCTCCAAAGAATTGAAAATCAACCATCTACGAGCACTTGGGCAATTGCTAATGAATTGGGAGTTTCAAATTCGATAATTGGGAGAACTTTGAATAAAAAACTCCTACGTCCATATTATCCACAAAGAGTGCATGCGCTGGTCCCTGATGATTACCCGAAGCGAATTAGTTTTTGCTATTGGTACATCCGGCGCATTGCAAGAAATCAGAATTTTGCCAAATTGATACTATTTAACGATGAAGCGCAATTTACTCGGGACAGATATTTCAACATCCACAATAGCCACTTTTGGGACGAAGAAAATCATCATTTGACACACACTGAAAACCACCAGCACCGCTTTTCAGTCAATATTTGTGCTGGATTAGTAGGTAACCATTTACTAGGTCCTATTGTACTACCACATCATTTAAATTCAAACAGATATTTGCAAATTTTATGTGATAATTTACCAGAACTTTTGGAGGATATGCCACTAGTAGTACGTAGCAAAATGTGGGATCAGCATGATGGTGCTCCAGTTTATTCTTCCAGAGCAGTAAGAGATCATCTTAATGAGGTTTATGGAAGACGCTGGATAGGTAGGTTTGGTCCAGTGGGATGGCCTCCTCGTTCCCCTGATTTGACCCTCCTGGATTTTTTTCTTTGGGGTCATGTGAAGGGTTTAGTGTAAACGAAACCAGTAATAAATGTTGAAGAATTAAGTGAAAAAATTTTTAATGCTTTTGATGTGATTCGGAAGACCCCGGGAATTTTCCAAAGGGTACAACAAAACTTGTTACGACGGTGCAATTTATGTATTGACCAATGCGGTCATCACTTTGAACATTTATTGTAGCATTAGTGTTTATTTCATTGTAATTAGATAGTATTAATAGCAATGATAGAAAAATCTCAGATTTTTTTTTGAAAAAGCGTTTAAAGTCGATATGACAATAATTATCATTTTTCTGGACAACCATTCACTTTAGAGTATTTTACTAAAAGTAACTTGTTTATGCAGAATTGACAGTTCCTTAATTTTTTTGAACTATTTTACCGATAAATCTAAATTAAAAAAAGTTTTGGATGAAAATATGTAATGATACACGTATAACTACTAGCGCCCTCTATTATGTACAAAATTTTAATTATGCCCATCAAATTTATCGAATTACGAAACAAACATACGCCAATTTTCATTTGAATAGTCTCAGTAGTTTTAAAATAAACGAAAAAAAGTAATATTTTAACACTCTGTATCTCAGAAATGACGGGTCTTAAGGCGATCTTTTATTAAGTAAACTATATTTATTTTTCGATGATCTGTTATCTCTATCGATTTGTCACGATAATTCTGAAACACCCTGTATAAAGCGATATGCAGACCTCTATTAAACTAAGGATACTGAGTATGCTGAGAACAAACACATAAGAAGAGACAAAACGATATGTTCAAATAAAAGAGTAAATCGCACTTAAACTAATATGCTACAAAAGTCTGATAAAAGAAATTAAAATATACTAATAAAAAAACAACCTTTTATACTATCCTTTCAACGAAATCATTCACGAACACATAAACATGACGAAGATAGTAGAGAAACTGATACAATTACAGGAAAAGTAGCAGAATAACGCCCACAACAGGATCGCTCTGGACCTTGGGGAAAACATTCCCGCTTCCTATTTCCTCCCCCACAACTCTTTTCATACATTTTCATCAATATCCAATTTTTTCTTCATAAATGTACTTATGAAATACCTCCAAGAGCAGAGACACCTAAAGGTCGATAGCTTGTCTCTACTTGTAGAAGCAAAAATTCAAATAAATAAATAAATATAAAGTAATGTTTAACGAAGAGGAAAAGTTCGAAGTTGTTCGTTTAGTTTACAAAAATAATAAAAATGTTAATGTAGCTCGGGCCGAGTACGCTCGTTTGCATCATGAGCTTCCTCTGCACTCCCGAGATTCATTTTATTATATTGGACAATGCTTTATAGAAAGAAAAACTCTTAAAAGACAAAAATGAAGAAACATTCCAAATGAAGAATTAGATATAATGATATTATATTCCCAAGTTAAGAAAATCTCTCCATCGTGTTGTTTCTTAAGCTGAAATAAGAATTTCATTTTTTTGTAGAAAGGCCCAGTTATTCTGCAGTAAATGCTTCAAGATATTTAAATATAAGTCCATTTTATGTTTGTTAAACATTGCCTACACAGAGACTAATATACAGGGTCATTCACAGTGAGAGTTCTATTAAAAGTTTACGGGGTTCTAATACAACTAGAGATCTGAAATTTTGAATACTGATGTAATGGAGTTTGATCTGTTGAATTAAAGTATTGGTATCATTGCGACGTTGACAGATCTATGTGTAACCGACAACAACTTTGCTATTTTAAATGGCACACCCTGTATTTTATTACATTTTCGAATTTCCCGGAAGATTTAAACCCCAGTTTATCCATCATATGCCATAGCCATGATGAACCGTTTTCGAGATAACTTTTTTTGACTGATTTGGCAACAAACAGCTCTAAATTGAAAAGCGCATATCTCTTCGGCTATCGCAGCTAGAGAGTTGAAATTTGAGCTACAGACTCTTATTAGTTATCTGTATTTTTTAATATTATACATTTTTTGGATTTACATACAGGGCGTGGAAAAATTAGTGCGACACCAGAAGGATATCAGTATGAGCATTAAATGAGAATCTTAAATAGAACATCCTATATTTTTGGATAGCATCTGAAAGATCAATAAATTCTCTATCGAAAAGTATTATACATTAATATAATTGTTTTCAGTTGTTTTCGAGATATTCGCAAATATTAGAATCTTTGAGAGTAAAAGGCACCACTTACTAGTTGATTCGGTTAGGAAGAGGCTATGGGTTACTATGAAAGCATTATAAATATGCAATTTTGATGAGAACTCAGGAAGATCCAAATTTTTTGAAAAAAATTATTTGGGCAGGTAAAGCCAAATTTTCCCGGGAAGGGATATTTAATAGACGCAATAATCACATTTGGTCTTCTCAAAATCCAAAAATCTTGCGAGAAAGAGAATTTCAATTTAAATTTAATTTTAACATGTTTTGTTTAAATATGGACAATTAACTAAAATATTTTTTTTACCGGGAGAAATTAAACAGTAGAAAATATTTGGACATTTTGAGGACGACAGTTACTGAATTTATAGACAATTTACCATTAAAGGACCTGTTGGTATCAATTATATGGTGCTCCTGCTCACTGCATCAATGAAGTGAGTGCCAAACTTACTTTGATATTCGGAGATCGATGGGTACGGCGTCTCGGTCCTTGGAATTGGCCACCCCGGTCACCAGATCTTACACCGGTTGATGCTTATTTATGGGGTGTCATAAATATAGAGTACACCGGGACGAGGTGCAAAATATTGACCAGTGACAGGAACGGGTGAGAAAAGCATTTGATCTGCTTGATCCAAATGAGTTCCAGAGAGCTACAAACATTCATGTTCTGAATTCAATCCAAGAATGTCTCAAAGCAAACGGTCGCCATTTTCAGCAAAATCTCTAATTTTATTTATATTACGTAGGTCTTGTTTATTATAAAAGATGTTACAATTTCGTTTATTTTACGTTGTTAACCCATAGCTTCCCCCTAACCGAATCAACTAATAAGTGGTGCCTTTCACTCTCAAAAATTCTAATATTTATTTCGAAAACGGTTCATCATGGCTATGGCATATGATGGATAAACTGGGGTTTAAATCTTCCGGGAAATTCGAAAATGTAATAAAATACAGGGTGTGCCATTTAAAATGATAAAGTTGTTGTCAGTTACACATGGATCTGTCAACGTCGGAACGATACCAATATTTTAATTCTACAGATCGAACTCCATTACATCACTATCCAAAATTTCAGATTTCTAGCTATATTAGAACCCCGTGAACTTTTAATAGAACACTCACCGTGAATGACCCTATACAGGGTTATTCACGCTATTTGGCACGGAATACTGTGGCCAAAATACGAGGCTTTCAAAAAGTTTTACTTTTGGACTATATGAGGGTCTATTACGACTATTTTTTAAAATTATTTTCATATCATACAGGGTGTCTCAAAAGCCCTAAAACTATCAAAGTTGTCTTTTTTTAAACGGAACATGTCGTATATTATTACATTTTTGAATTGTTTGGTCAAAATAAGTGTCTGTTTTAAAAAGATTTACAATACCTAACACTTAAGGTTTTTTAAATAATTGAAATTTAATCAAAATTTTACATAATTTTCATGTTTTAAACACTTAAGAAGTAATTAAGTTATGTAAGTGTAATTTCCAGTGTGGCGTAACAATAGATCATATTTTATATCCCAATCATGATAAATTTGCTATCTTATACAGGGTGTGCAAAAATGAAAACTAATCAAGTAAGAACTTTAAGTGGCTACAACTTCATTAATTTAAATGTAATGCCATATTATATGTTCAAAATGTCCATTTCTAGACACTTACAAATTCTTGTTTCAAAACTACTGCTAGCTCTGGACGACATTTGCAGGGTAACAGGTTCAAAAACATCTCTTATGCGTATTTTCATGTCGTGTGGAGTTGTCGGAGGCGTACTGTAGACAATGATGTTTCTAGATTTCCTTTTACACCGACTTCCAGTATTATTAGAAAAAGTCCTTTTAAATATTAGAGTCATCATGTAGCTTCGATTGGATGGAGCCCCGCCTCATTATCACCATGAGGTTCAGAAGTTTTTAAATGTTAACTTTAAAAAAAGATGGATTGGGAGAAATAAATTTCAAAATTGGCCTCCCAGATCCCTGGACTTAATTCCTCTAGATTTCTTTATGTGGGGATACATAAAACGAATTGTGAAAATGGTGCAAAGAACTATTTTTTAGTGTATTCTGTAAAAATGCGAAGACTTAGCTGTGAACATTCTAGTACCATTTGATAGGTAACTAAAAATGACATATTCTGGCAAGTTAGAAAAAATGGCATTGAATTAAAATTAATGAAGTTGTAGCCACTTAAAGTTCTTACTTGATTAGTTTTCATTTTTGCACGCCCTGTATAAGATAGCAAGTTGATCATGATTGGGAAATAAAATATGGTCTTTTGTTACACTACACTGCAAAGTACACTTACATAACTTAATTACTTCTTAAGTGTTTAAAACATGAAAATTATGTAAAATTTTGATTAAATTTTAATTATTTAAAAAAACTTAAGTGTTAGGTATTGTAAATATTGTTAAAACACGCACTTATTTTGACCGATTAATTCAAAAATGTAATAATATACGACGGGTTTCATTTGAAAAAGCACAACTTTGATAATTTTAGGGCTTTTGGGACACCCTGTATAATATTAAAATAATTTTTAAAAGTAGTGGTAATAGACCCTCATATAGTCCAAAGGTAAAACCTTTTGAAAGTCTCGTATTTTGGCCACCATATTCCGTGCCGTATAGCGTGAATAACCCTGTATAATAAAAAATAGGGTGTTTAGAATATTGACGAAAAATGGTGTGTTTAAAAAATGAACACTCGGGTACTATGGACCAACGAGGCATCGTTTACAAAAGCTGGCATTTATGGAAGAAACACTCATATTTGGGTAAATGAAAATTCGTTCAATTATGGGATTTCTATGTCGAGGTCGTACATCAATCAGTGTTTGGTGTGGTGTCCACAGAAACAAGCTCATTGGCCCAGTGTTTTATAAGGGTGTTTTGGCAAGGGCAATTTACTTACAATTCTTGCAAAATGGCAAAGAAAATAAGTTAGAAGCATATTCTCTGATAGAGTGCAACAACCTAATTTGTCACTAATACCGAGCATCTCCGCACAATACAGTAAAAGGGAGAAATTAATTAAATAATAGGTATGAAGTGTAAGTAGACAAACCAGTAACTATTCTGTGATCTATAAACAGCCCAGATTTCACCCCGACGGATAGTTTCTTTATGGAGCTACTTAAAACTGAATATTTTAACGATACAAACGCAGACTTAAATGAAATAAAAGATAAAATTGAAGAGTGTATACAATATTTAAATGAAGTAAATTCTAATTTTATTGCAAAAACAACTTTGAAACTTGATACTGATTATATGAACTCTCTGGACGTTGAATATTTATTTTATTATTTTTGTTTTTTTTTTTCAATCTGATTATTTTGAGAAAATATGTTTTATCATAAGTCGATATGGCGTTAAAGACGACAAGCTTTTGTTTTATTTTAAGAATTTAACAAATTTTAGCCCATCGCTCCGAGCTACCCCGGATCTGTCTCTCATTAGGCCGTAGAAGCACACCCCGTCTTCTCAATTAAAATGTATTGAAAACTACTTGAACAAACCTTGACACAGTATATATAATATATTTTTGAAACTGGGCGCCGAAAATAGGCGTAATTCAAATATGCATTAATATACAGGATGTTCCACCGGGCATCATCATTAGACGTTTTGAAGAAACTATGAATAGTAAAGTCACGAAAATTTAATAGTTTGATGAGAGTCTTGGGGAGACCTCATCTAAAATATTTTCAATGACGTCACATTACCGGCTGTATTGGAAATCGACGCTTGCTTGCTTGCTTTAAATGGAACGCCCTATTACACAAGGTGTCCCAGAATGACAAGGTCAACGCTTAACTACATATTCCTTGGTCAAAAATACATCAATTTACGGGGATATACTTATATACGAAATTGTCTCCTTCTGGAGATACAAGCCCTTAGGCCTCAATTTTTTTCAAGTTTTGCAGATAAGTTGTAAACGGCTAGATGGATTGCTACGAAATTTGGTGTATAATCTTTCTGCTTCTCGGGGCACATTCGACGGGGCTTATTATGGTAAAACCACCAGGGGTAGTGGTCAATTACTAGAAGGTCGAATGTTAAATACACCAGAACTTTTTCATTCGTTCATGCAGAGGGTTGTTTTTTTTTTTTAATGAAATTCCCGATCAGTTACGCAACTTTTTTTTTATCTCTTATTGAATTTTGATTTGGAACCACCATTAGACGAAAAAAAATTAACGGAGGAAATGATGCCCCTCTTCAATGGCCACCTATATCTCCAGATCTAACTCGCTGCGACTTTTCCATTTGGGGTACGCTAAAATCTCGTGTATACGCTGTTCCTATTCGAATTTAAGACCACCTAAGAAATAGAATTTTCCAAGCAGCTGATGGAATGCACAATGATCCAATGAAGTTGGGAAGATTAAAATTGAGTTTTCTTCGACGCGTCAATCTCTGTATTGGAGAACGGGGTGGCCACGTTGAGCACTTATTAAATTAATTGTTTATTGAAATGTATGCTTTTAATTCCTTCTGAAAGGTGTGTATTGACTGAAATTATCAACAATTTTAATTTTTTTTTCATCTAATGGTGGCTTCAAATCAAAATTAATATATAATATATAATAATAATAATAATTTATATATATATATATATATATATGTATATATACAGGGTGTCCCACAAGTGTTTCATTATATTTCAGTGGGTAATAGTACATTGAAAAATAATATGACTCCCTATATAAACCATATTCCAATAATGCTTTATTAAGAAGATACAGGGTGTTACACTTTACTTAAAAAATCTAACTTTTATTGATATATTCAAAACCGTTTGAGATATGTAAGTGAAATTTGGCATGTTTTGAGAGTTAATGTAGACGCATTTATTTATGCAAAAGGGCTATTTTTCGTTTCACCAGTGACGTGCGTACGGACACCTCTCAGCACATTTTTAAAGAAAAACATGGTGCGCCACTGCTTTTTATCAAAATAAAAATCATTTTTAGAAGTTTAATTTCATTTAGAAGAAAAATGCTCACTTGACTCTTTTTCGTCCGAGGTATCGTTTGCCAGTAAAAAATTGAATACCGTCTATATGCACGATATTCTCTAAATGGTTTTAATAATATTAAGTTTGTTTTAAATATTATTTATTTGCTATAACATTATAGAAATTATTCAAATTGGTGGCCATTTTGTTCAATACATAATTGAGCTCGCCTGTTCATTGATACTCTGATACGTTGAAATATTCCAGGTGTGTTTTAAGTTTAACACCCTGTATCTCCTTAATGAAGCATTATTGGAATATGGTTTATAAAGGGAGTCATATTATTTTTCAATGTACTATTACCCACTGAAATATAATGAAACACTTGTGGGACACCCTGTATATAAGTATATCGCCGTGAATCGATATATTTTTGACCAAGGAATATGTGGTTAAGCGTTGACCCCCTCATTCTAGGACACCCTATATATTATTGCATTTTTGGATTCTCCGTTTAATTTTAATACAAGCTTAGTAATGCGTAGGCTTTTTTAGAATTTAGATGTATTTCTATGCAGCACAATGATAAAAGTAACAGAAGCATATGTCTGCAGAATTGAAAAATGTTAAAAAAACGGAAAGATATTTTGTTTCTCTCTTTTCGCAATACTATAAAAGGTCATATTTTATTATGTTCTGAAGTTTTGCGCAATATTTTCTATAGGGTGTCCACAAAAATAAAGCCAAGTCAGATATCAAAAAATGCTCAAAAATTGAAAAATTTTAAATGGAACCCTACTATTACTCTCACCTACTATGACAGTACATTGAAAAAGAATCTATCTTCACATTTAATTACCTAAAACAAAGTTGCATAACTTTTGAATAACTTCTTTTTATAAATTGATGCAGGGATAGCGTCTCCTTAATTGTAAACTATAATGCTATATTCAGTTAATTTTATACAACCACGTTTATTATTTAAATTTGCATGGGATATATCACATAACAGTTGCATTGTGTTGGTATTTCCATTTTCTTTAGATACGTCTATCATATTCGCATTATAGCTTAAAATTAGTGAGGTCGTATCCCTGTATCAACTTATAAAAGGAAGTTACCCAAAAGTTATGCAACTTCATTTTAGATAATTAAACGTGAACATAGGCTCTTTTTCGACATAGTTTCATAATACATGAAGATGATAGTAGGGTTCCATTTAAAACTTTAAAGTTTTTGCCATTTTTTGACGGCCAAATTGGCTCTATTTTTGTGAACACCTTATAGAAAATATTACGCAAAGCTTAGCAGCATACTAAAATACGGACGTTTTTCAGTATTGTGGCAAAAAATAGTTAGAAAATACCCTTCTGTTTGTTGACAATTTTCAATCCTGCAGACATCTGCATGTGTCCTTTTTAACATTCAATTGCTGGTATCTTGAAAACTATTAATTCTAAGAAAGCCAATGTATTAAATAGGTTGTATTAAAATTGAACGTAAGGCCCAAAAATGAAGTAATATACAGGGTGTTTGGTTTACCGATGCACATCCGAAATAGGGTGGTAGGTAAGATGATTGTGAACGTATTTGACCATAAATACTATTATACAAAGCATCATGCATTTCCAGATATCGCCATTTTTCCGAATTTTACCAAATTCGCTGTTTACTTCCGTGTAAGTTGCAATAAAAATTTAATAGAACATTTGTTGTGACTCTATCGGTTTTCGCATAAACTTGAATACGTATTTTATCGATATCAAACATGTACTAGTGTCTGCATGTGAAAAAAAAAATGTGATTCTTTAAAATTCCAAAAATGAACTTCTCTAATATCAAATCTTGACTTTCTAAGTAGATAAAGATGAAGATGCAAATGGAAGAGTCGTTCAAATATCTTTAAAAACTTCTTTGACCATTGCTCTTTCGAATGATGTACTGAAAGGCGCAGACTTAATGCTCCATAAGGTATTTAATTAAAAAAGAAAAAAAATTCAGAAAAAGTGCAAAGGGCAATTTAACAAATTGAATAAAAACTTAATAAGTAATTATTATTTATGCAAATTGCACTATTTACTTATAACTAATTATTATTCTCAAAATGGGAACCACCGTTTCTGATACAACATCGATATCTTCGTCTCATCTCTGTGGTGGTCACTCCTAGCCTCATTTCAGCCTTCATTAATTTTGCTGCCCCATTAATTCTTCGAATGAGGTGGTCTCGATCATGAATTTCCTCATTGTATACCAGTTCTTTCATTCGTCCCCAGATGTGATAGTCAATTAGGGTGAGATCTGGAGATCTGGCAGGCCGTAATATCGGTCCATTTCATCCTATCTATCTTCCAGGAAATTGATTATTTAAAAACTCTCTTATTGTTCTCTGATAATGGGCCGGACATCCATCCTTTTGAAATATGATTTTCAACGGTCAAAGAAGTTTTTAAAGATATTTGAACGACTCTTCGATTTGCATTTTTCTCTTTATTTACTTAGAAAGTCAAGGTTTGATATTAGAGAAATTTATTTTTGGAATTTTAAAGCATCACATTTTTTTTTCATTTGCAGATGCTACTACATGTTTGATAACGATAAAATACGTATTCAAGATAATGTGAAAAGCGATAGAGTCACAACAAATGTTCTATTAAATTTTTATTGTAACTTACACGGAAGTAAACAACGAATTTGGCAAAATTCGGAAAAATGGCGATATCTGGAAATGCGTTACGCTTTGTATAATAGTATATATGGTCAAATACGTTCACAATCATCTTACCTACCACCCTATTTCGGATGTGCATCGGTAAACCAAACACCCTGTATAAGGAGTTATTTTTGTTACATTTAAAATAAGGAAGCAAGTATCAGCTTCCGGTACTACCGGAAGTGTGACGTTATCGAAAATATTCTAGATGATATCGTCTCAAGGCTCTTACCAATCCAATAAATTTTCGTAAATTTGTAATTCATGGTTTTCTTGCAACGTCTAAGACTGGTTCCCGATGAGACACCCTGTATAGGAAGTCTCATTAAAAAAAACTCAACTTTGATCGGTTTTTTCGGATTCTGATGTTAATTTGTTTTTTTTCTCTAATACTATATCATAAAATTATTCGCCAATATATCAAACTTTTATATAAACAACTTTTTCCTAACTTCAATAATAAACCCGCAATAACTCATCAAATTATAGAAATTAGCTCTATACCTTTTAATCATTATCTCTTCTCCTCACTGTCTCCTTATTATATCTTGGTTGGGGGTGCGGATTAAAAATGAATAAATTTTTTTAAATCGGATTTCAGTCGCGAATATAGAGATTTTGTAAAGTTAAAAAAATTCTTTTGTTATCAAATATTTAATAATAATAAATATTATTTAACTATAACTGAACACTTTTTATTAATTTTCGAAAGTTTTATTTGCAGCTTACAAAGTTTATAAAATGTTTTCAAATTTTATTACTTTAAAACACCTACTGCTGCTGCCCACAATAGTTCTTTCTTAGCGGTTACTGTTAGTGAATCTAAGGAATTTGAGAAAAGAAATACCGAATCTGAAACGAAATCTGAGCTTTCTATCATGATGAATTCAAGCGTGAGCAGGAGAAAAAATAATTAAGAAATAAAGGAAAAAAATGTTGAGTTTCGAAACATGGTACGATAGCCAAAGATCACATTTTTTTTGATGAAATGTTTGACATATAAAGCAAAGAGTATGAAACTACTAGAAAATCACCTAATTTAGTTGACTACTTAAAAATATTCTGTGGAATATTTTGTGTAATGAGGAAGATGAGGGTGCAGGTTAACCTTTTTCTACCCCTATTTCCAGCAGCGCACAAATCTTTGCAAAGTTAATTAATAGAGTCGTCGATCCATTGTTTAAGAGAACTAATAAATATTATACCCAGTCACAACAAAAGAATATTTTAAATCGTGTTCTTTATCGGGCTCTTATCTTTAATCTTGATTGTACTCGCGAATGATCATTAGTAAAGATTTGTAATCTTTTAATAATGTAAATGACAAAGGTTTCAGAAATTTAAATGCTTGATCATACACTTGACCTTCGATTTGTAATTTCAAGTAAGTTTACAATGCGCGAAATATTACTTTTCAATGTGCATGATTAGTGCTTTATCAAGCTGCGGGAAATACCAAAAAATGCAAGATAGATGGCAATAGCATGCGATAACAAAATGATAATATTTTGCCCCTCTGCAAGAAAAGCGTTGGATATTTTACAAGCAATACAACAGCTGCCGTCGTGTTCAATAAAGAACAACTTTTCATTCAGCGGAAAGAAATCAAGATCAAAGAAGTTGATTCGAGAAGTATCCACTGCATGGAATAGTTCTTATATATTATTGTACATGAACGAACAAGTGATGTTATACATCCTTAGAGAAAATGAAAAAAGCGCCTTCATATACTCTATCATGTACAATCATCCCTTACTATACATCAGTTTTACAGGGTGTCCCACAATAAGGGGGTTAACGCTTGACCACGTATTCCTTGGTCAAAAATACATCAATTCACGGGGATATACGAAATATTCTCCTTCTGAAGATACAAGTCCTTAAAGCCTCAATTTTTTTTTAAGTTTTGCAGATAAGTCGAAAACGGCTAGATGGATTGCTACGAAATTTGGGGTATAATCTTTCTGCTTCTCGGGGCACATTCGACGGGGCTTATTATGGTAAAACCACCAGGGGTAGTGGTCAATTGCTAGAAGGTCGAATGTTAAATACGCCAGAACTTTTTTATTCGTTCACGCAGACGGTTGGTTTTTTTTTATGAAATTCCCGGTCAGTTACGCAACTTTTTTTATCTCATGGTGAATTTTGATTTGGAGCCTCTGTTAGATGGAAAATGATTAAAATTGTTGATAATGTCAGTTAATACACACCCTTCAGAAGGAAATAAAAGCATACATTTCAACAAACAATTAATTTAATAAGTGCTCAACGGGGCCTCTCCGTTCTCCAATACAGAGATTGACGCATCGAAGAAAATTAAATTTGAATCTTCCCAACTTCATTGGATCATTGTGCATTCCATCAGCTGCTTGGAAAATTCTATTTCTTAGGTGGTCTTAAATTCGAATAGGAACAGCGTATACACGAGATTTTAGCGTACCCCAAATGGAAAAGTCGCAGGGAGTTAGATCTGGAGATATAGGTGGCCATTGAAGAGGGGCATCATTTTTTCCACTAATTTTTTTCGTCTAATGGAGACTCCAAATCAAAATTCAATAAGAGATAAAAAAAAAGTTGCGTAACTGACCGGGAATTTCATAAAAAAAACAATCGTCTGCAAGAATGAATAAAAAAGTTCTGGTGTATTTAACATTCGACCTTCTAGTAATTGACCACTACCCCTGGTGGTTTTACCATAATAAGCCCCGTCGAATGTGCCCCGAGAAGCAGAAAGATTATACACCAAATTTCTTAGCAATCCATCTAGCCGTTTTCGACTTATCTGCAAAACTTAAAAAAATTGAGGCTTTAAGGGCTCGTATCTCCAGAAGAAGAATATTTCGTATATCCCCGTGAGTTGATGTATTTTTGACCAAGGAATTTGTGATTAAGCGTTGACCCCCTCATTCTGGGACACCCTGTATATTCTAAAAGAGTTTGAACGTTTTTTGAATGGTTGGGAAGAAACAACCAAAAAAATTTCTAGCTCAATTTATATCGCTACATCTCTTACATTATCAATAGAAATATACACTGCATTGCAAGATGTCTTTCAGTGTCTGGTACAAGTCCAATGAGAGTATTCTGTAAGGTTTTAATTTAATTTAGCTGAGAGAAACTATTTCAGTGCAAGACGAGATCAATAACAAGAACCTCAACACTACTGGTTCCAAGACTTAAAAAAGGTGATTTTAGGATCATTAAAATTGCTGAGTAATTTTCACTTTTATTGGAAAGAGAAATGGTAAAGATGCAGAATTGTAACAATAGCCTAAACCTGGGATAATCTGACGAGAGTTTGCTATTCTGGTAGAGACAGAAAATACTTTTATAATGGTACATTTTTACTTATAAACATTTATAGACATTTTAAGTTAATGATAAGAACTCCGCCGATCCTAAAAATGAACTAAAAATATTTCTGTTATCCGCATCTTCTACCGAATCCGAAAGGAAATTTAATTCATCAGGTTTAATTATTAATGAACGAAGTTTTCATCTTAAGCCCCAAAATGAAAGCATGATTTTATTTCTTAATAAAAATGATAGATTTTTTAAATGTGAATAAGGAAAATTATTATTAACTTAACCCGCATTTGGAGTTTTAGAAAAAGATCAATAGTTAACGATAGTTACTATCAAAAGCCGCAACTATCGATAGTACCTCACCTCTACTTTCATCTCTCTCAACGTTGATTGACTGAAGAATTAACTGAAAACTTCAGAGTATTTATTTCTCTTTTTGTGGTGGGGGAAAAGTATCGGCATACATAGAGCGTGACGTAATACATAGTCCAGGTCCGAATTAAGCGCAGTGATTCCTTGTTGCCTGTTAAAGTATTAGTTGTATTTGAACATCTCTGTAGCTTCTAGTAAATCATGGATGGTAGCGTCGAACGAGGTTGTTGACAGTGTTAAGTGCTGAGAAAAATGTGATGACCGTGCCAGAAGAAAGCAGACGCTGAGCTAAAAATCAATATTTCTGTCAGTCTGAGTCAGCTACTGCTTTTATCCATCGTGATCCTCGGCTTAATATTATGTTTTGTTGTATTTATATAGAAATAATCACGGTACTAGGTGGATGGGAACATCGAGACTTTTAACAAGCGTCTGCACTAATATGTAGTCGAGGTTCGCCCAAATCTAAATGTAAGAAAATATTTCAAAAAGTTCAATACACCGAGGTACTTGTACCATTATTAAAGATTTTAGTAAACTGTAAGCCCAGACGATTCTGTGGATAAGCTAAATACATGTTATAGGATTCTGGAGATACATAATGTTGATGAAAGTTTCATTTGAGGTTCGATTTTCACAGATTTAGTTAGGCTTAAACGTGAAGACTTAATCAATTTTCTTAATAATCATAAGTAAGTTAATGAAAATTCTCACTTTATACATGAATAAAATTTTCAAAATGAGTTTTCCGTCAATGTATGGGCAAGCATTATACCAGACCACTTAGTCGAACCACCAAGGCTCAATAACTAAATACTCTTGGATATTTTTGTAACATTAATAGCCAATTCTTTTGAAAAATGTACAGTGGTGACCATAAGTATGAAATATTATTTTAATTTGATAAAATATTTATTAAAAAGTATTAAACAAAAATTGCACAAATGCTTGAAGGACTTTATTTAATTTCCTATAATTATAACATAAAATTAAAATTTCTAATTGAAAAACTTTTTAGAAAAATGAAAACGAAAGATTACACTTGGACAAAAGTATGGAATATCTTTTATATCATGGTATGGATCCAGCCATCTTAAGTAAAATCAATATTTTGTGGCATACCCCTTAGCATCTAGGACAGCCCGACTTCGACGCTGCATTGAACTAATTAGATTCTGGCACGTTAAGGAAGAAATGTTTTTCCATTCTTCTTGTATGATCCTCTACAATTCTTCACTATTTGACACGTGTCTTTGTCTAATTTTTCGTTTCAAATGGTCCCACGGATGTTCGATGGGATTTAAATCAGGAGATTGTGAAGGCCATTCTATAACATCTATCTGCTTTTCAATAAACCAATTTTTAATCAACCGCGAAGAATGTTTAGGATCATTATCCTGTTGGAACCGCCATACCAGTGGCATTTCTTCCTCGGCAAATGGAAGCATATACTGCTCTAGGATATTTTTGTATAAAAACCGATCCATTATTCCATCAATTTCGAGTAATAGCCCAACTCCAGATCTCGAAAAAGATCCCCACACCATTAAGCTCTAACCGCCATGTTTAATAGTGGGCTTTTGGTACTTAGGATCAAATCTCTTCCCTATTGGTCGCCGAAGATAAGTTTTTCCATCCGAATGAAACAGTTTGATTTTGGTTTCATCACTGAAAAGGACGGAATTCCATTTTTCGGGTGTCCAAAACAGATGTGAGCGTTCTTTTCTTCTTTCTATTCTGGCCTTCCGGTTTTTTTTGGAAATTAATGGTTTCTTCACTGCCAATCGTCCAAACAATCCAGTACATAGACGACGCCTCACAGTACGATCACTAATTTCAATACCACTATTAGTTGTAATTTCTTCCTTTATTAAGCACGATAATTTTTCGGGATCTTTGGAGGATATAATTTTAATACGTTGGTCTGTAGGGACTGTTGTTTTTCTGGGACGTCCTGTTTTCGGATGGTTTTTTCCGGCGTTGAATACCCAAAACTTCCTCAAAATTTCCGATACACACCCCTGGCCCACACTAAATATCTTTGCGATGTCCCTTTGATTGGCTCCGTTATTTGACATCTCCACTATTCGTGATCGAAGATCTTCCGAAAGATATTTTTTTTTACCATTTCGGCTTCAAATTCTATCGAACTGTAACACTCAATACTGAATACTAAATGCAAAATAAATTTAAATCTTTAATATTCCATGCTTTTGTCCATCTAAAAAAATTTGTTTACCGGGGAAATTTTTGATAGCAACATTCTATAAATACTATATGGTTTAAAATGTAAAATTGACCTTTCCCAATTTAAATATATCCGAATGGAAGAAAAAAGGTAAAGGCCCTTTAGCTAAATAAAATTTCAAAAAATATCCCATACTTATGGCCACCACTGTATCTCTCCAAGTTAGGAATTCCATGCAGCTATTTAACGATGAAGTTCAACCGCATTATGGTATCGGAATTCGAACACTTTTAACCGACACGTGTCCTGAAAGATGCAAAGGACGTAGTAGTACGGTGGACCCCAGGTTACCCAATTGAAATCCAATGGGTTTTTCGGTTGGAGATACGTTTTTTCTAGACTATTTCTTTCGAAGTGTCCAATGCGTTGCAATGCCGTGCATGAGGTCGGACAATTGAGAAACTGATTTATTAACGTGAGGAAATTAGAGAAAATAGAATTTTTTTTTGTAAGTCCGAAAATAGCTTTTTAGGAATAATTATTATAATTTATGTATAGAAGCGGAAGGACGGTATTTTGAAAATTTGTTATAAAATTAGTAACAAAATTTTGCATTTTTGGTGGTAAATAATAGCGGTAAAAGTAAAAATTATAGAAGTTAGTTTAAAGATTGTTCAAAAATTTTGTTTGTCTGGTCCACCTTTACCTGTAACTCTATGAACATAGAGCGACTTCAACAAAAGAAATGGCTCTCCCGAACCCGTGTATGTCGTTGAGGTTCCAGACAAATGCCGTTTATGGCGAGGCTAATGATTCGAATCTTACAGTGTTCTAAACTGAAACTTCAGATAGTGACCAGAACTCATTGGTTTTCGGCATACCGCGTGTCCTCTCTGTTCTATTTGATCTTCTAGACATCGACAGTATTTGTGAAAAGTAAGTGACCGTTTTCTCTGTTCTCTTGCTGAATCGAGTATAATGGAACTGGATAATAAACTGGTTGGTGACTATCATTGTAGCGACAAACCTTTGATACGCCATTTACTTTATCACAAAAACCATTCTGCCATTGAAATAGTTGCGTTAAAGAAATATCGGAACAACTTAGCTCTGTCTTCCGGTGTGTATTTCATCTCTAAGGCTATCTGTATTGCTAGGATTCCCGTTCAATGTATTTCATTGTACACTGACTTTCAAAAAAACCGCAACACCAAGAAGAACACATCGTACACGTTTGAAATTCTGGCATTACGTTGGGTCGGGTAATGGATAAAAACGATCAAAATATCAAAAGAAAGTTATTGTGAATAAGTGAAAAAATTTAATAATAATTTAATAATGGGTGGTATCTCCTCTTAAATTAATACATTCCTGTAAGCGACGTGGCGTGCTTAAAATTAAATTCTCAATATCTTCCTGTGGTATTGTATCTCAGGCAATCTGCACCTGCTCGCGGAGTTCATCTACGGTCTCTGGAGGGCGAGCTAAACGTTGAAGTCTCCGACCCATTATATCCCATACATGCTCTATTGGGGACAAATCTGGAGACCGAGCTGGCCAAGGCAAAGTATCCAAATTTTCAATTTCCAAATACCTCAAAGTATCGTTGGCTACATGTGGTCGCGCATTATGCTGTTGAAATGTGCTTCCAGGATGGTCGTGCATGTATGGTACAAGACTCGGTTCTAAGACACTATTAATGTACCTCTGAGCATTTAATCTATCATAAATGAAAACAAGAGGAGACCGACTACCATACTGGATGGCACCCCAAACCATGACACCTGGTGTTAAACCCGAATGACGCCTTTCCAGAAAGTCCAAATTTAACCGCTCTCCTCTGCGCCTTCTAACACGTAACCGTCCATCAGATCGCCATAAACAAAATCGGCTCTCATCACTGAACACGATTCTTCTCCACTCATCCACCCATTGCACTCTCAGACGACACCACTCCAGTCGGGCCACCCTGTGGTTGCGTGATAATGGAAGCCGACCCATAGGACGATATGAATTTAGTTCAAAACTTCGAATTCTGCGTTAGATCATACTAAGGGAGACCCTTCGATTTAGGGTGGCTGCCCAGTCAGCACCAAGAGACGGAATTGTTTCAAACAGGGCGCCTGTCGCTGAACGACGAAGTCGCCGGTCTTCGCGTCGGTTCGTCATTCTTGGACGGCCACTACCACAATGACGATTTACTGACCCTTCGTTAGACCAATCTCTCCAAGCTATTAGCACTGTCGATGCGTTTCGATCCAATCTACGTGCAATTTCGCGGAAAGGTAAACCTGCCTCGTGCATACCAACAATTCTTCCCCTTTCAAAGGGAGTTAGCTGCCGATAAACTGCATTTTGGCGTACACGAGGCATTTGGCACTACCACATATTCAATATGGTACTAACAATAGTACCTTTATCGCTATCCGCCTGTAAAAAAATTTGCAAAAAGAACGATCGTCACAGATAAAAAAGTAAAGAAAAACTTCATATCGCATTAAAATACGAACTTGAAATTTTTATCATTTTTTTCTCTTTACAAGTCTGAAATCATACCAAAATTTCAAATATATACAGTGCGTTCTTCTTGGTGTTGCGGTTTTTTTGAAAGTCAGTGTATATGTGAGCGGAACCATCTTAAATAACTGAATAAGTTAAAAACTAAGTCAAGCCGCCGGCGGGTCATAGGTTGCATCTCTTTCTACATACGTCTTATACAGGGTGTTTGCTAATGCGATAGAAAGTTTTCAAAGAAAAATAGATGGGGTCATTTTGAATCTATATAACAATATTTGTCCTTATACAAAGTCTCATCGTTTGTGAATTATCGGCCAAGGGAAAGAGCCGGAAGGGCGGAATAGAAGGAGCAAGTAAATGCGTTAGAAGTCGAGGGTCTCATTTTGAAAATTTAATTAATTAATAGTAGTATTGTTTAAGTTAAAACTAGCGGTAAAATTTTTAAAATAATTAATAATTAGTTAAATTTAATCTCGCTTATTTTCTTGCGAGTAATATTTCTTTTTTGTTAGTTTTGTAAACTTTAATTTTGTTATAATGTCATATATTATTTGAAAGAGTATAGACCAAATAATTTTTTAAGACTATTTAAATTAAAAATGCAAGAATAAACTGGAACCAAACTGTTTTAACACATCAATTTGTCTAAATAATGATTTTTAATAATCATTTTTACCTTATTTTCGTTTTACTTTATCATCATACATATTGAGAATATTTTTTAAAAATATCTCCGAAAGTGACAAGTATTTATTATAAAAAAATTGAACTTAATTGTATCACCCCAATCATTTCGTATAAAAACGTAAGGCAGATATTTCGAAAACGATGAGACCTTGCACAATGATAAATACGATTATATTGATTAAATATGGTTTCAACTACCTGCTATTAGAATCTTTCTCTCCCTCCACCAAACACCCTGTATATACTTACATAGGTACATACATTGATAATTTAATTAAAATGTTCCACCATTTTATACAGGGCGTCCTCGAATTACGTAGCCAAAATAATACCGCAGATTGTTTGAGTGAAAATAAGTCGATTTAACTAAACTTCCCTCAGTCCAAAAGTTGATAATTATGGAGCTACAGGGTGTTAAAGTTGAAAAAAAATCACATTTTCTTTAATATCTTTCGATTTCTTTGAGTTAATTTCACGAAATTTCATATTTGAGGGTGTTTTAGGATACGAAATTCAAATTTATTAACGATTTAGTTGTTTCTTCTAGGGGGCGCCACAAGCGACCATTAGGACACATTTAAATCTCTGTAACTTTTTTGTGCCACGGTGTATATTATTTTGGTATTTAAAAACCTTTTTCCCTACCTTTTATACTTAGAAAAGGTATACTTTATTGACGTCGCTAGAAGCAACGGTTTTGGAGAAAAATGCATCTAAGCCTGATGATGCATGCAAATTACCTTAAAATTATTTTCCGTTAAAAAAAATGAAGTTTTTCAAAAATAATTATTAGTAAAGGTATAACAATAAGTTTTCAAAATCAGATATTATTAAATAGAAATCAAACAACAGTGTTGCCGGTTTTATCAGAAAGTACTAGCATCCCCGATATTTTAAATGGAACACCCTGTATATTTTTTTCATTTTTGGGTTCTATATTTCATACCAATAACTTCTGCATTTAACTTCCTATACCTATCTCTAGCAGTTTTCGGAATATTATTTAATTTCCTTATTTTTTGCTCAAAGTCAGGCCTTTAATAAAACCTCTGTTATAACATGATTTGGATTCACAGAGGGACAAAATTTGGAATATAATTTGTGAAAGATTCATCAATTTGTTGCATGTAAATAAGAATGTTCTGTCTTGTACGGGGTGGCTCAAAATTAATGGTCTTACGGGTAGACAGTAAAAGTGTCTAAAGTGTGTTTTTTCAAATGAAACTCTCTGTATGTTACTAGTCATGCTGAAAGACAATTAAATTTCCTTTAAAATGATTTGGTATATCCCTATACCTGAACCATCACGTTTCGAAAATAAAAGCTGTTTTGTCTTTAAATTGAATTATTTAAAGATATTTGCCAAAGGTGGCTCTGGGACGCCATAATTGTTGAAAACTATGCAATTGTTTGAACAATTTGACAGGCGGCGTTGTTGTAATTTTTAATTTACGCATTTTTAAGAATAATCCCGGCAACACTGCATCACTGAAAATATTTTACGTCGATAGAGCAAGTTCATTTATCTACTTATGCAAATTTTCAGGAAGATCACGATATCAATCTTCCAGAAACGTCTAACCTACCATCGACCGTGAATCACCCGGTATACATTGAGCACTAAAAGTCCCTCGTAAATTAGTTATAAATTGAAGGAAATATTTTTCTCGAAAATGCCGGAACACATAACAAACATTTATACAGGGTTGCCTATGACGTAGATAAATGTGCTTTTTCAATTACTTTTCTTATAAAACCCCATGTATATTATGGAGGTTTTGAGTGTTTTGAACAATTCTGAACACGTTTCGTGTAACACACCCATGTTTAAATTCAAGAGGTTATGAAAAAAATTACAAAACAAGTTGCTTTAGCAAGTTGTAACAGCAGTAATAAGCAGTAGTGACATTTTCAGTTTGAAGCTTTGGTAGCATACGCGCCACATAGGAATGAAAAAATTCACAAGGCCTTAAAAGACTTTGCAAAAATCTTGAAATTGTGTCTACCTAAAAAGGCCATTTATACCTTGATTTCGTCAATACCTCGAGTAAGAAATCTTGGTTTAGTTAATTCCCGTAGGATGATGAACTAACACTGAAATTTAGAGCTTATGAAAGAGAAAAACTATGGCAGAATAGAGAACATGAAGTTATAAAAAACTAACGCATAAGAGCTTGACAGGCTATCTTGACCATGTCCACCATCTACATATGTCAAATTTAATCCAAGTAATCAGTCCAAGATGATGTAGTAACAGTAAAATGTGTATACAAGATCATTTTTTTTAAATGCTACGAAAAGAGCAGTTTGACTATTTAAAATGAAATTTCAGGGCATTAATGTGCTACAAGGGGGACGAATTTTGACGTCTTAATTGAAAATTTATGACATACAATTTTGTAAGGGGTGCATTTTTAATCAAACAATTAATCATTTTTGTAGGTAAAAGGAAGGCATTTTTAACGTTTATTGGAAGATAGAAGATGAGTAACCAAAACGAAACGGTAATACAGCGTACGGTATTTAAATTTTTCTTCCAACTTAATGCTAAACACGATTTGATCCTTGTCCATACTACGAGGATGATTCTAGAAGCAGTATATATGGCGATTTTTTTTATCAAAATTTGCCTATATTGTAGAGACCTAACCCTTAAAAACCTATGTATACAGTTTAAGGGACCTACGTTGATTTGTGCTTGTTTTAAACCCGTTTTTAATTACATAAAAAAAACATTAAAAAAATTGGTCACCGACACATGATTCAATCCCTGCATTGAAAGATCCTAATTCATCCAACATGAAAGAGGAGTAAGATTCTACTCGGGGGGGAGGGGGGGGGCTGGCCTTTCGTTAACACCTCTAAAATATTGGGCGGGAGAGTTTAAACGCGGTCGCACGAGCTGCCAAGACGAATTGCGCAGTGGTCGACCTAATGACATTCCAGATCTGAGCACTCCAGAAATTGTGACCAACATCCACAAAACTGGACTGGAAAACCATTGGCTGAAATTACGTAAGTTGGGAGAAATGTTGAGCAATTCAAAAAGTACTGGATACCGGATATTGACCGAATAAGTTGTTATGAGAAAATTGTAGACAAGATGGGTGCTGCAATTACTTAACAGTGAACAAAAACAGCACCGTAAGAACGTTTCAAAGGAAAGTCTAGCAGAGTTTTGCAGCAATAAAGTTGAGTTTTTGCGTCGATTCATAATCATGAATGAAATATGAGTCCATCATTTCACACCTAAGATGATAGAACGGTTAAAACAATGGACTCAGAGGGTAGAGTCGGCTTCAAAAGAGGCAAATACCGTTCGATCTGCAGGAAAAGCGATTACTTCAGATTTTTGGGATGCACGTGGGATAATTTTTATCGTCCGTTCACCTACAGGAAAAACAATAAATGGAGAGTATTATTTAAATTTATTGCAGCGTCGAAGCGAAGAAATTTTAAAAAAGCGACCGCATCTGGCCAAAAAGGAAAGTCTTGTTTCATAAAGACAACGCGTCAGTCCACACCTCCGTCATCGCGTTGGCCAAAATCAATCAACTTGTTTTCAAACTTTTTCCTCGCCCTCCCTATTCGCCAGATTTAGCCCCTTCAGATTATTTTCTATTTTCAAATTCGAAAAAATTGCTAAGCGGAAAGAGATTTGCGAACAATGAAGAGATGAAATCCGAGATTAGTGCCTATTTTGAAACATTCGAAGCTTCTCGCTAAAAATTAGATACAGACGCCACAGAACATCGGTGGGAATAGTGTGTCAATCTCAAAGGAGACTGTTGAGAAATAATGTAATATTTTCCAAAAATGTGTTTTCTCTCAACGTCAAGTCGGGTACTTCTGGGAGTATCCTCGTGGAAGACCTCCCCGTACACACGATTTAAAATCGATGTAACAGTTGTGTTTGACCTATTAAGGGTCGTTCATTAATCACGAGCCTCATACTATTGTTACAGGACGAGTAGCAAATTTTGAACTTAAAAAAGTTAATAATTTAACTGTAATGGCCCCAACAAATTTTAAAAACGTGACAGCTGGAAACGCCACGAATTGCAAAATCTGTTGTTTCACACTTCACATCATCTATAAATAATGAGCTAAATAGTTGATGCGGATAGAGAGATAGAATGGGAGAGAATCTATACGATGCATCTCATGAATATACATGAGGCCCTTTAAACTTTGCATTCGCACTCTTTTATACCCCGAATTCATCAATTTTTCAACATTTGTTTTAGCTAGGTTTGTTTTTCTTCGCCCTTAGGTGTTGATGTGTTTTGTGTTTAGAGGGAGGCACACATGACTACATGGCTTCCCTTATAATCACTCTTTCATTGTTTATTTAGAGTCTATAGACGGAGGGGTTATGGCTGGAGCTATTTATTGGGCTCCGAATTTTCCTCTTCCACGAACCTGTCAACATTTCAAATACGTATTTTCCTCTTTCGGTTCTTTTATTCCGCGTCCCAAATACCTCTTTAAAATTGTTTACTGAAAGTGATAAAGTGCTAGCTTCTGGTGACATAATAAATATCAGAGGTCTTGAAAGAA
Organism: Euwallacea fornicatus; assembly: GCF_040115645.1. Lineage (NCBI taxonomy): Eukaryota > Metazoa > Arthropoda > Insecta > Coleoptera > Curculionidae > Euwallacea > Euwallacea fornicatus. The sequence continues at coordinate 2,589,316 of NC_089573.1, forward strand.
TTCAGCCAGAATGTTTGCCTGGAAACCTAAAAGGAAGTCAATATTACACACTAGACAGTTTTCTCTTCAGTAAATCAGACATCTTGCGCGCTATTACGTGCCATAAAACACATATCTTCATTTGAAATTTCAATACAGGTGCCCATTTGAATAGCCTTGATTGACATGCGGGGGCTTTTTTGTACAGCTTATCGGTCTATTCGCAAGTAGAAATGTGGAAAATATTCTTGACACATTTTCGATTCATTTCTTATCTTTTCAATAGTTCGGTATTTCAATTTATACGACAAAAATACCCAAGTGTTATGGGGTTGCACCTACTTATTACAAGGATTACTTTAGTTGTCGTATTGTATTGCGGCAATGGAATAACAAGTATTATTGCATATTAATCAAGCACTTGAGTTTTGGGTAAATCCGGAATGTTGAAGATAGTAGATTAAAAAAATCTACTTAGCCCAGTAGATTTGACGAAGCAACGCGAGACCGAACCGTCGAAAAACATTTTTTAAACTTAGAGGTGGAGACTTTTTCATCATTAAGCCCATTTAAATTGTATGTAATCATTCGCTAATCCAAATATGACCTTCCGCAGTATAGAGACCGTCACGAGGGAAATCAGAATCGCTGAGGCTCCATTATTTACTTGGAATTGAATAGACAGGCTGTAGGTACAGGGTTTATGGTTATTTCAAGGAGGATATATTTCCTTTTTCGGTCTTAAGACCTTTGAGAAGAATACAGAGTTGCTGTTCGCTGCATTATGATCTTTTAAACGTGAATATCAACGTCTACAATAATTACCTTTACGTTCTCGTACGTCGAAGGGGATCCCGCTTGAAAAGCCCTCATCTAAATTATATTTACCTTGGGAAGATAAATAGAAAATCTAACCCGCAAATTTCCGAGATCGAATACAAATTTTCACACACTGGCGTCTTTGAAGGCGGAATTCCATTTTCCTTTTGGAGCGAATGCGAGACGGATTTGAAATCTTACTCGTTAAGTTCGTGTTATTTTGTTATATATATATATTTTTTTTTGTTCAAAGTATTCCTCGATATTCCCCGTCAGCCGAATTTCCCTTTATTTGGGAAACGGAAGTGCTGGAATTTAAAATACTCGCTTGCAGAGGAAAAACTTGGAATAATTGAATCGTTATAATCTAAGTTTGTACGAACACACTCCACAAAAGCTGCCTCGAAATTCACATAATACCTCTCGGTTTCATAGCGGGATGCATCGAAAGAACGTACAAGGTAGTGTTTGTAATTGTTCGCTGGATAACTTCAAAGAGCCACATCTGCAGATTTGTTTTCAGGTTTTTTCGCGTTGTCGTTCTTTGTCGATCGATTTTCCTTTCTCTCCTACATTCGCATTATCATGCAGTGTGTCAAAACGACATTCTTACCTGCTTGGACATGCACTTCCCTACTGAGAACAGTTCCGGCAATGTTGGATGCCCGACAACGATATATCGTCGAATGGACGTCAGCCCTGTAGTCCTCCGCCCGAAATGGTGGAAAATATAAGGTTCCATTGCCGAGTGATTGCCTGAAACAACATTCGAACAATAAATTAATTTTATTTCATTTCACGTGACCGCTTTTTGTCGATATATTTTTCGATATATTTTATTGCTCTCGAGAATGGACGCGGCTTATTCATACATTTGAACGTTTTCATTTAATTTTTAAAACGTGGCGATGACAATAACAAACATTCGGTGATTATTATTTGACCTGTAGCCTCCATCGAGTAGATATTTTAAAATCTGTCAAAGCCAGTACGTAAAATCGATTATTCCACCAAACGCATAATTGGATATACGGGGTGTTCCAGAAACGATGGCGCAAATATTAGGTGTATACCTATGACCCCGCGTTTTTATTTCTACTTCTATTTTCTTTGAAAAAATATTTTTTTATTAAAGGAATTTTATTTCATTTTTTGCTCCGTATTGCCAGCTTTCTATTTATACAGGGTGTCTCTCAAAGGTCTGTACAAAATTCTACCACAGATTTCTGAGATCAAAACATGACGATTTAACCCAATAGTCTTCAATTCTTATCCTTTTATTTAAATCTTCATGTTTTTATTCGCGCATACCAATTTTTTGTTACTTATTCTGCTTAAATGAAATTGGACCTACTCGTACCTATTATGAGTAGTATAGGTGTTGTGGATTATTAAAAGTGCTTCAAAGTTGTGTGTAAATTTTCAAATTTTGTCAACAGGACCCACGAAGATGGATAGGTAGAGGAAATGATGCTCCGGTACCATGGCCACCGCGCTCACCGGATTTAACTCCGATGGATTATTTTTTATGGGGGACTCTAAAGTCCATGGTATACTTCACGACCATAAATAGTGAAGAGGAACTATGGGGACGGATTCAAAATGCAGCAAACATTTTAAAGAACGACGAAGAGATTGATGAATAGAGTACATCTTAATTTCTTGCGTCGGATTAATCTTTGTATGCAAATCAATGGTGGTCATTTCGAACATCTACTAAAAGTATAATTTTTTCGTGTTTATGTTTGGTATCTATGTTTTCAAGTAATTTGTAACCTATTTTTAATAAGTTTAGATTTTTTTCGATCCAACTGTAAGAATAGGTATGTAGTGCATTAAAATTATTGTTCAAGACATGCAGCGAACTTTAAGTTTCAAATATCTCAAGAAGGAAGCCTCGTAGAGATTTTTAACAAGAGACCTTTTTTCCTTAAAAAATGTAGGAAAACACAAGTTTAGTCATAAATAAATTTTATACCGGGTGATGAAAAAGTTATGCCCTTTTAAAGAGGGTTCATCGAGCGCTGACAACGTCCTCTACATTGTGCATCGAAAATGTAAACGGATTCTGATTTCTTATCCCCAAAAACCGCCCGATACGACATTTTATGTAGATAGCAGCATTACCAACCAAGAAATTAATTTATTTGCTTTTTTTTGTTTTCACTTTGACGCCCTGTATTTCGAAAACCGTCCACTTTTGGACTAAGGTAAATTGGGTTAAATCGTCATGTTTTGACCTCAGAAATCTGTGGTAGAATTTTGTACAGACCTTTTAGAGACACCCTGTCTATGATAATTGCTATATGACTTTTTAAAATTTTTCAATTAAGGTATAAATATGTCCAATTTTGTGCCGAATAAACATCGTTTGCGGGAAGCTTTGCTTTTCCTTTTCCGTCTTAAGAAAAACGCCACTGCCGCTCACCAAATGCTCGTTGAGGCTTATGGCAATGATGCCGCATCTACAAGAACTTGCCAACAATGGTTTCAGCGCTTCAAATCAGGTGATTTCGACCTCAACGACAAGGAGCATGGTAAGCCATCGAAAAAATTTGAAGACGAAGAACTGCAGGCTTTGTTGGACGAAGACGCCGTGCAAACGCACGAACAGCTCGCATCTTCCCTTAACGTCACGCAGAAAACGCTTTCGGTTCGTCTTCACACTATGGGAAAAATTCAAAAGGAAGGAAAATGGATGCCTTATGAATTGACGGAAAGGAACAAAGAGCAACGAAAAACGACGTGTGAGATCTTGCTCGAACGTTTTCAAAGAAAGTTTTTTCCACATCGTATCGTGACTGGAGATGAAAAATGGCTTCACTTCGACAATCCAAAGAGGAAAAAATCGTGGGTGAGCTCGGGTGAGCCAACAACTTCGACCGCAAAGCCAAATATCCACGGGAAGAAGGTATTGCTCTGCATTTGGTGGGACCAGCGCAGCATACTGTATTACGAGCTTCTCCAACCTGGCGAAACAGTCACTACCAATCGTCACGTCCAACAACTAGTGCAGTTGCGTAATCAACTCGCAGTAAAGAGGCCAGAATGGGTGGATCGACACGGCAAAGTCATACTGCTTCATGACAACGCAAGGCCTCATGTCGCTCAACCAGTCAAGAACACCTTGAAGGATTTCAAATGGGAAGTCTTACCGCACCCGCCACACTCGCCAGATATCGCCCCGTCGGATTATCACCTTTTCCGTTCGATGGCTCGCGGTTTGGCAGAGCAGCGCTTCCAGAATCGCCAAGAAGTCCAAGAATGGCTTGATGAATGGTTCGCTTCAAAACCGACGAATTTTTTTTTACGATGGAATCCATAAACTGCCTAATCTCTGGGAAAATGTTGTCGTTAACGATAGAAATTATTTTTAATAAACGTTGTTATTAAATTTATACAGTTTTAAGCAGTTGAAAATGCGTAAAAGAACGCGGAGTCATAGCTATATACCTAATAATTATTGGATGCTAGAGAGTAAAATGCCAATCAGCTGAACTCCGAAAGTAACTTTTTGAAGTCCGTAAATCGGGAGTAAATCTCACAATTTTTATTTTGCAGATTTGAAATTGCTCCCTCCGGGACAGGGGATAAATGAAATGGAATAAGCAAAGTAGGTAGGATAAATTAATTCAAAACATCTGTCTCCGGCTTGCTGATAGGTGGTGTCACCTGCACTTTGCCGAAGTACAACAAATCGACTTAACTTTTTTATTAGAGCTCGTAACACCAATATTCTTGCGAATTCTGATACTCCCAACTTTTTTACGCCTAAAAGATGTTCTGCATAAAATCTCCCTTATCTATCCACTTTCGAACTATTTTCAATTAAGTTTGTGATTTACGAATATCATGAATTCATTAACTGCTCGCGTTATGATATATATGGAACTTTTAAGTGGGAAATGTGGTTCGTGCTTTAAACCATCTTAGAAGTCGTGGTACTGCTGAAAAGTGCCGGGGACTTTGTCTCAAAAATAGAGAATCAGATCGTGGAACTTTCGAAACGACTTCATGATAAACCAGTTAAGTCTGGTCGTTTGGTTCGAAGGCAAGTGACGGATGACCTGAAATTCTCGGTGTGGATGAAAGAGACGAAGTCTTCGTCGAAATACTGAAAAATCCGAAAACTAGCATCAGACGTACCTCTGAAGTGACGAGGGTCGGCTAATAATTAATTTCTACCCTTTCACGGAGAAAGAAGCTCTATCTATACCATTTGTTATTGCAAAAGCAACGTCGCGACTTTTTGACGCTCATCGGCAAGGCAACATTCACAAGGAGAGATATATTTAACTGAGAAAACGGCCATTTTTACAACACAGAAAATCCTCACTTAACAAAAGAACATCACTTACAACATGAATGAAACTAGCCTTAAGACTGGTTTTGGCATGTTCAAGATGGCGCTCCTCATTTTCAGGTAGATATAGGAGAGTTCTTGGAGATAAATTTTCCGCATTGACAGATTGATCGGGACACTGAACATCTGTGACTACCACGAAATCCCGACTTACACCTATTAGATTTTTATTTTAAGGTTTATTTGGAAATTGTAGTTTTATAAAATTGTACCTAAGAGCTGAGGAGGATTGCGAGATAATATTTAACAAATAAATTGGTATAGACAGCCGACTATTGAAAAATTTATTTTAATTAATTTTCTGTAATTTTCAAGTTAACCACATGTACCTGGATTGTTTTCTGATGTGCTATGAAGTAGATTAGTTCAAATAACAGGATTTGTTGCTGGACCAAACGAAAATTTGATTGATGAATGTTGGAAAAGCGCGAAATCACTAAATTGAAAGTATCTCGAAAATTATTAGAGACGCAAGTCTTTTTTTCTAACACCTTTTTGAGAGCGTATCAGGATTCGTAAAAATGTTTAAATTATCGGAACTGATAGAAAAACAAAGTATATTTTTGGACGAAGGTACAAAAACCGACTCGGCTATCAGTCAGCTTTATATTGATATTTGAAATAAATTTATCGCACCCAAAATCGATCCTCTGTAAATCAAAACCTCCGAGATTTTCGACTAATTCGCAAAATTAAAAAATCATGTTTCGTATAAAGCCAATCGAGTTGGATCGCTCTATTTTTTGAGCCAGTATTTCTGGGACATTCTGTAAAATGCAAAATCTGCTTCTGCTCTACATATTAGGTCATCTATCCATTTCAGTTAGAAGCTGCATTTAGGGCACTAAATATTTTATGCGGGCTATTTTCGGAGTTCAATCGATCTTCGTAGCATTAATTGTTTCAATTTCAAGCACCATACTGAATAGTTTTAATATACCAGGATGCCGGAGGCAATTTGGCAGCACAGTTTACGCAACAAATAACTTCGTTTGTAATACATATCTGTTTCTGTTGAGGATGGTGTTAGCATACACTCGTATCAAAAAGTGAACAAAACTTGCATGACATAAAGCCCTTAGTAAAACATGCAACGAGGAACGGTGTTTTCATTGAAAACAACACCAAGGGGGACGTCACCATCATTAAAATCAACACATAAAGACGTTAAAAGAGTCCCGTAAATTACTGGAGTTACAGTGTAACACATTATAACCCGGTTATATACGGTTCTCTGCTACAGCAGTGATCACATTTCTATGGCTTTGTACAGTTTTGTGCAAAAACTTTTATATAACCAGGAATAATGGATAAAAATAGGACGGGTGAATCATCAACAAAACTAAGCGAACAATAGGTTGCCGTAATAATAATGGAGAACGATGTGACTGCGATGTTTTAAGGTTTACAAAATATTTTAGGCGGTTAATGGACGCGTGAACTATTACAGAGGACTTGATTAGTCCTGAACTACTATTAAGGGATGAAATTGCGCCCCAACACTTAAATTTCTGTAAATACCGAATTCCCGTTATGGACTTTCAAAGTACACAGTTTGCGTATTTTCTTACTTTCACCTAACGATTGTAAGGACGGCCCCAGAAGTACCCGACACGGCACACAGATGGCGATTTTTTTGGTAAAAATTTGCCTATATTACAAAAACCTAACCTTAAAAGGCCTATGTATACAGTTTGAGGGTGCTCCGTTGATTTGTGTTTGTTTTCGAGCCGTTTTTCGCGGACGCTTTTAGAGGTTTTGCAAACATGGAAAAAATCGCTCATCGATACGTCACTCAGTACTTTAACTTGAAAGGTCTTAGTCCATCCAGCATCAAAACGGAATTAGATTCTATTTTGAGCGAGTCTGGTCCCTCATTAACAACTATAAAATGTTGATTCAGAGAGTTTAAACGGGATCCCAGGAGTTGCCAAGACGAAGTCTGCAGTGATCGATCCGATGATGCTCCAGATTTGACCACTACGGAAATTATGGTGAACATCGACAAAACTTTGCCGGAAAACCATCGGTCAAGATTGCGTGAGTTAACAGACGCGAGAGGCATTTGAAAAAGTACTGGACATCGCATTTTGACCGAGCGAGTTGGTATGAGAATGCTGTGCGCAAGGTGGGTGTATTCACAATTGAACAAAAACGGCGCCGTGAGGGTGTTTCAAAGGAGTATTTGACAGAGTTTCGCGGCAATAAACCCGAGTTTTTGCATCGATTCATAACCGTAGATGAAACATGGATCCATCACTTCACATCTGAGACGAAAGAGCAGTCAAAACAATGGACCCGAAGGGGAGAAAGGCTTCAAAGGAGGCGAAAACCGCTCCGTCTGCAGGAAGGGTGATGTCAATTTTTGGGATGCATTTGGGGATAATTTTTATTGAGCATTTTCCTGAAGGGACAACAATAAACGAAGAATACCAAAAAAATTTATTGCAGCGTTTGAGCGAAGAGATTAGGAAAAAGCCGCCGCATTTGACAAAAAAGAAGGTCTTGTTTCATCCAGATAATGCACTAGTCCACACTTCCGTGTTTGCAATTACTAAAATCAATAAACTTGGTTTCGAACTTCGTCCTCACCCACCCTATTCGCCAGATTTAGTCCCCTTAGATTATTTGCTATTTCCAAACTTGAATAAATGGCTCGGTGGAGGTTTGCCAATAATGAAGAGGTAGGGTCCGGGGCTGACGCCTATTTTGAATCATTCGAACCTCCTTACTTTAAACAGGATCTAAAAGCAATGGAACATCACTGGAAAAAGTGCATCCATCTCAGAGGAAGCTGCGTCGAAAAAAATAATGTAACATCTTCCAATTTTTTTCTCTTTAAGTGTTAAGTCAGGTACTTCTGGGACAATCCGTGTAATACGCCGGTTAGATGCTCAGATTCAGACGAGTCGTTCGCGCGCAATTTGATTTTAGGATTAAATTTAATCCCGCGATAGCAGTTAAGTCAGTGGCTTTTTTGTTCCCTGCTGTGCGAGAATGGCGCGTGAGGATGTAAGAATTAGCGGATTTTAAAAACCTCATAGTCCTTAAATGAAACCGTTAACATCGACACTAACAGTGATTATAATGAAGATATGTAAAAAAAAACTGGTTGCTTAATTCTGGAAAACCACACAGAGCAGCGACAGCAGAAATTAGGGCAAGCCCTACGAAACATGAAAGACGGTCGGTCCGAGACCTTCAAGCAACGGCGCCCATGTTCACGTGTATAGAAAAATTTAATTAAGAAGTCAAAAATTATGAGTTCCTGCAGGAGTTGGCGCGTCTAAACGATGATATTGAAGTAGAATTAGATTAAGCTGTATCAGATAAAATAAGTGCGATCGTAAGAAAACGATGCTGAAATGCATTCCAGGAAAATTGGATTCTTCAAACGACACCTGACGTTGCAAAGCGGTTCCAAATGTAACTTAAGTAGTTAACATGTAAATTTCGATTTGGTGAAAGCGTATTATTTACAGGTGTAGTGTAATAAAAGTTGATAAAATCGAAGTGATTGACACTTCTCATAAAGAATTGTGTCCAAAACACAGGGTGTTAATTAAGTACGCGCAGATATTTCAAGAAATGAATCTCTGACCGATTCCAATACAAAAAGTTCCTATTAACATATGGCCGCAACGGCTCCGTTTAAGATATACAGAGTGTTTAAATTTAAATTTCAATTTGGTTTTCTGTGAATATTTTTGGGCGCAGATGAGTCAATCGGATTAAATTTAATATTCGCGGGTTTTTTTATAATGCGAAACCCAAAGTTTTTTGATTACTGACAGAGGGCGCCACGTACAGGGTTTTATCACGTTTAAATTGTCCCTAACTTTTTTGCCCCGCACTGTAGGTCACTTTTGTATTAAGGGCGTTATTGTACATTTAGTTTTATTCAAAAAAGTACTCTTGGGGAGTATCTATCAAATTTGATCCGACTCATGTGTGTCCGGAAATATTCACAGGAAACCAAATTTAAATTTACACACTCTGCATCTCTTAAACGGAGCCGCTGCGGCCATATGTTAATAGGAACTTTTTGTATTGGAACCGGTCAGAGATTCATCTCTTGAAATATCTGCACGTACTTAATTACCCTGATTGTTCGCAACAACGACTTACCTATCGACCATGCAACCGTTTACCTATTTACCATCGTGTAATTTATAATGATGTATTATTTTTGGTTTGCGGCTTGTAAACAATTAGCCTTTTTTTATTTATTTTTTGTTTTAGACAATACATTTTTTTTTGTTTCCATAAAACCGCATTAATATGTATTTCCTTTGTGTAATTTAAATATATCTGAAATATTTTTTTTATACATGCATACGTTTATAGCAAATAAAATGCAATATCATAAAACACGTGTTTCCGTGATATTTGAGCAAAATATAAATTGACATTACATGTAACTCCACGGTGGTACCCATGAGAGGGAAACTGGGCCGTAATAGTTAAGGTTTAATACGTTTCGTCCTGCAAAAGCAATAGTCAGGCGCTGTACTAAAAGGAAAAAAATGTTACTGCCCTTGCTCAACTAATAACAAATTGTGTAAAGGAGAATACAATCCAAGTGATGAATGTTTTAACTCATCTCTCTTGTTCCCATTTAAAACAGTGTTTACGGAACAGCGACATGAAACAAAATGTACATCATCTAAATTAATGTTATGATAAACGACTCAGTCACTGTATATGGTAAATTTTTAAATTTTTCGTTTGTTCCTATGAAATATCAAATTTTGACCATCGATATCCGAAGAATTTGTGAGTCAAAATTGGCTCGACGAGTTATACAAGCCTGACGGTTGTAATATCTCTTCTAGTTCCTAAGATATGATGCCATTTTGATGTTTGCATTTTCGCAATTTTACAGTGCCTCAAAATGGAGTTGTCGATTTCTGGTACATTTAAAAACAATATTAATCGGTTCGAGCCAAAAATCCCATAAAAAAGAACAAAAAGACGAGTATTTCTTGTTAATTTTTATATTTTCACTGTCAATCTTTTGGAAATCTGTGGACCAGTTGAGGTCAAAAAGTAACTGAAATTACGTATTTCGACGAGCACTAACTTTACGCAAATAGAATTGTACCAATGCGGGATCATTTTGCTTCTTATTTTCACGATTTTGAGAGTGTTGCGAAGTTAAAATTTCTCCAACTGCATATTTAACTCTCCAGGATTTCAACTCAGGTATCTGGAATACCTACCTTTTCTGAATTTTCAAACTTTGAAAAGCTTAATAAATCTACACCACTCGGGTTGTAATTTTTCTCTTAGTTTCTGAGATACGAGGTAACTTCACTGACTCCTATTTTTACCATTTTACATTTTATTCTAAATGGGGATAATTTAAACTGGATTTCCCACACTTCTTACTGGCACTTGAGGCCTGTATAGTTCATAAAATTCATATCAGTCGATTTAACAATAAAAAAGTCGATGTGCTCTTTTCGAAATTTCAAAGTTTTCAAAGAGAGAATGGAACGTCCTAACTTTTTCTCAATTTTCTAAGTGGTTGCAGTATTTCAATCCATTTAGGGATGCCCCTGGATTTTGTTAAAGGGAAAATCAGCTCAATAAAGTGTGTCATTATGGTGTTTTGACTCTCTTAGAGACGCCCCTGAGATTTGTTATTTAAGTCAAATTGACTATGCGTATTATTAAGCGTAATTTTTTTCCCTTTTCAGATTTCCCCCTGAGGTCTTTAGTAGCATGCCAAGAAGTCAATTTCGGTTAGTTCAGGTTCGGATAAAACAAGGACAATTTCGAAAGAGGCGCAATGAAGTGCGTCATTGCAATGGACGACCGAAGACGTTCTTGGAGTCTTCGGTCTTCAGGCTTTTCAAACTGTATTTTTAAGATCCCGATTTTGAATAGAAGAGTCCACGGCAGGTATATGGATCATTTTTTTTTATCTCCATTAAATAGGAAATCGGGGAACAGTTTTTATTTTGCGAAAAAGCAGTGGTAAACTCATTTTTTTCTTTAGAAGCAACCAGGGGTACGTTGGTACTCACGCCACCACTGGAGCTAGAAATATTTGCACCAATTAATGCCTAGAAAACTGCGCTTAAGTATCCCAAGCAGTTGGGCAGAAATTCAAAAAATTACATTTTTTTGAGTAAAATTCTGACATATTGAATTTCCACAAATAAGCATTTTTGAAACGTGATTCAGGTAACAAACTGTAGCACCTTTTTCTAACGTAGAATATGTGGTTGTAGCATAAATTTTCACTCAATACACATTCTAGACACACTGTATATGATCCAAACATGTGGATTTAAGCACGTGAAAACAGTACATTAAAAATAAAACCCAGTTGGCCTTAATCATTCATTTTAACATTTTAATTTCAGATACTTTCTTCGTACCTCCTGAGAAAATACCTTTGCTGTGATACCAGAAGTCCTGAGCTTGAGAAACACTCACCTTAATCCTGGTACTGCAGTGACGGTATTTCCATCATGCAACAACCATTCTACTTGCGGGCTTGGAGATCCATGGGCGGAGCAGCTGACTTGAGATCCTGTGGTATTGGAAAAGGTAAGTTGAGCTGGAGGTTCTAAAAGATACACCGGGCCGTGGTTCTGAGCCTTCGCCCCTGAAAGAAATCAACAATATTTAATATATATTTCCCAGCAGTTAAATGCCAATCAGCGTCAGTTGTAAAAAATCAAACTGGGGCAAAAGGCGAAACAAGATTGGATGAAAAATGAAGAGAACAAGTCGAAAACGTAATTTACAGTTATTGAATTTCGGTTTAAAAGATTTTTAGGTGTCAGTTGATTCAAATAAGCGAAGCTCGTTTCAATGCAGTGGCAAATGCGGTAGCAAATGATTTTTTACTGACTGCATTTACTGACGATTCCATTCAACATCGACCAATACATCACATTTTTGGTTACTGTTTCGATGACTAGTTTCAATAGATGGATCAGAGAACAGCTGTAATACGTTTCAATGAAAGCCTACAGAATCGAACAAAACAGTGGCAATTATTGCTAAAATGTGTGGAGTCAGACCGCATTATTTTAATTGTGAATATGAATTCGACATTTCCATCTAAATACACCCACATGCTGAATATAAGCTCAGTCGTGATTATGAAATCTATTAACGCTATTGAATATGCATTAACGGCATTATCCAACGTTTCCTGCAGGTGCAAAGGAAATTGGAAGGTTCCTGATCGATTCAATGGGCACTAGCAAAAATAAGCTGGTTTGAATGGGGTGTTTGTTAGCAAGTTCGGTGTGTAAGGGCAAACTTGCTATGCATAGACCCCTATCTCATCAGTCGCTAATTTGCATGCAGTAATGCAGTTTGTTTATGTCCATGTCGCCGTGCCGACCATGCTAGATTAAACACGTTAATATGAAATTTACACATCGCGGTATACGCAATCGAAGTCTGTAATGGGTTATATTCACCACTACATATATCCCATATAGTTTAATTGGATTTTTATTGATTTATGCCATATGCTGGGTTAATTGAGTTACAGTTTACATTCTGTTTTCAATCAGAAAGTGTTTCCGATTATTCGCACAGTATACACACGAGGAGTACGAGGATAGCCCCAGAAGTACCCGGCCTAACACTTAAGGAAAAAAAATTATAATGAAAATTGGAATATATCACATAGATTGTCAATGTAGTCTTACTTTTCCCAGCGAAGGTCTACGGCTTCCATACCTTATTTACAGTAAGAAGCTTCGAATGTTTCGAAATACTCATCAACCTCGGAGTCCACCTCTTCATTATTTGCAAATCTCTTCCCAAGGAGCCATTACTTCAAGTTTGAAAATCGAATATAATCTGAGGGGGTTAAATCTGGCGAATCGCGGGGACGAGGAAGAAGTTCGAAACCAAGTTGATTGATTTCGGTCATCGCGATGACGGAAGTGTGGACTGGCTCGTTGTCTTTATGAAACAAGACTTTCCTTTTTGGCCAAATGCGGTCGCTTTTTTTTTCAATTTCTTCGCTTCAACGCTGCAATAAATGTGTATAATCTTCTCCGTTTATTGTTTTTCCTTTAGGTAAGTAAGTGCATCCAAAAAACTGATGCCTTCTCCCTTTCCAAAAATGGAACAGTTTTCACTTTCTTTGAAGCCGATTCTCCTGTTAAGTCTATTGTTTTGGCTGATCTTTCGTCTCAGGTGTGACGTATGGACCCATGGTTGTAAACTGACGCAAAATCGGCTGTACTGCTGCGAAACATTGCCCAAAAACTCCCTTAAAATATCGTGATGGCTCTGTTTTTGTTCAATTGTGAGTGATCACAGCAGCCATTTTGCGTAAAGCTTTCTCGTATCCAATTTTTCTGTAAAATCACGATATGCGACCATTTTAGAAATGCCTATCCTCCAATAGAGTCTTGTGGACTTACATAACAATTTCTGGAGTGATCAGATCTGGAGTGTCATTGGGTCGATCGCCGCGGATTTCGTCTTGGCAGCTCGTACAATCGCGTTTAAACTTTACAACCCGATATTTTACAGTTATTAACAGAGGACCACATTCTCCCAGAGTAGAATTTAATTCTCCTTTGATGTTAAATGGCTTAATGGTTTTCAAATTAAAGTATTGAATCAAGTATCGATGACCAATCTTTTTCATATTCTTAAAAGTCTCCAATAAAAATAGCCCAAAAAACAAACACAAATCAACGTAGGACCCTCAAACTTCAGACTTAAACTTTTTAACTTTAAGTTTTTCTAACAGAAGCAAATTAAAATTAAAAATCACCATGTATATATCAAGTTGGGTACTTCGGTGTTATCCTTGTAGGAATGTATAACAGACTATTCCGATTTGACATAATCTTGCAATACAATGCCTCTTAAAAACTAACGGTTTTTGAGGTAAAACGTCGCTTTCCTTGTTTTTCTTTTCATGAATAAAAGAATTCTAAGCAACCCAATGTAGGAATGAGGCAACGTTATACACAAGCTCAACGGTCAGGGTTTTAGTAACCATTGAAAATACCATACCGATTAAATTAGGCCAAAGTATGGAGTTTAAGAAAATACCGCTTCAAAATTTTGAAAATTCCAATGATTTAAAACTGAAATTTTGGAAAAACGTTTTTATTTTTCTTCAGCTCATGTATGGAGACAATTTAAAATGATTCAAACCTCTTCGTTGCGATTCTTCTCTTTTGATAGCGGGGTTCGCTCATATGTAGTATCAAAAATTTAGATTTTCAGCAACCATCACCACATTTGTTTTTTCTTATTGGCATTATCTCGGATTTTCATATTTTTCAATTCTCAAATTGAATTTAAAAAGTGAATTGAATGAAAATGTGGGTAGACTTGAAAAAAATTCATATCATCCAAGTCTTCGGTCCAGGAAATACTGATCGGAGGGTAGAATTTTATGGGAACATCACGACCCTGTTGAAGCAAAATCTCCGTTTTCATTCCAATTTGATATTCGTGGATGAATTCACGTTTACCAACTAAGACACGTTCAATGATTAGAATCAACATCTTTGGCCCACTAAAAATTCATACAAATACTAAGAACGGAGACTACGATCACGTGTCGGGCTAAATGTATGAATTGATGTTTTTTAATGATACGATGATTGGCTCGTACATTTCTGAAGACAATTTCACTATCAATCGGTATTTAAACTTCGTAAGGACCTATTTTATAGATTATGAACATCAATGAAAATACCTCGATAACTTGAATAACGTTTGGTTCTAACAAGATGGTGGTCCGCCACATAATGCTAAGGAAAATGGCTGGTATATACAGGGTGGTCCAATAAGAGCGCCTCGGACAATTACGGCTTTATTAATGGTTTTGACAAAAAATTGTTTTTACACTTATATGTACGACCTTATAAGGCACATTATAAAAATATTGTCATTTATACGGGGTGCGCAAAAAAAAAGATACAATGCAAACTTACGTTTTTTTAAATCTAACATTTTACATTTTTTTAATTATTTGAAATTAGAAGAAAAAAATAGTAGAAGTTTGTATAACGCTCAATAAGTCTGAAACAAATACTTCTTGAGCAAATTAAAGAAATGCAAAGATGCAAGGGTCACGAAAAATTCTTTTTTCTACATGGAATGAATGAATGAATTATCGTTTTTTGACCGGTACGTCTTAACAACAGATACTTCTTCAAGTTGAAAATAGTTATCTTGAAATTTTATATACAGGGTGAGCAAAAATATTGATTACATCTTACTCACTTAGGATTTAGAAGATCCGAAGCGCCCTTTTTGGACCACCCTGTATATATATATATATTTTTTTTTTTAAACCTGTACCCACCGATATTAATAAGCTGCGAAAACAGATCATCACAATTTTAAGGACCAAAATAAGAAGGAAACATGTTTTCAGATAAAAACAGAATTTAAGAAGACACATAAAGATGTGCGTGGATATGGAAGGCAAACCTGTCGGATACCTCTTATAATTTTCTTGATTTATTTGTCTTTTATTGAATTGTTTCGAAGACTCTTTTTGTCAAAACAGGATTTTCAATATTTTCTCTAAAGAATCTGTCTGAATCTTAACATGTAAGTAATCAGAGAAACAAGGTGAATTGAAAAGTATGCAAATTGAGGACGGCACCTACAGGAAATAACAAAGTTGATGATGAGTGTTAAAAATCAAAACGTCGAATTCCAAACGTCACATTGTCATGTTGTTGAAGAACAAGAACTCCAATGATGAGTTTGTCAATCATGTTGAATTACTCGGTCAAATAAACTGGGCAAAAGCTAAAAAAGCTTTTTTCGCATGCTGTCAGCAGTTATAGGAATCTTTCACTGTTTAAAACGGCGTATTCTAGAATAACACATTGGGCGACTTTATTCAAATTTAACTGTCCTCGTATGTTTTATGGTTATTGAGAGCCCCGTGATTGAACACCACGAACCGACACTATACCTCCAAATAGTGTCTTTTGGGTTTCCCAAAACATCAGGTACATAAATTGAATCAATTATAAAATGTATTTAAAATATTTTTCAGGCAAGCTATAGTTGAATCTTATTAAAAAAAAAAAAAGAAATCAATAATATCCCCTTAGAGTAGGTAACTTCTGATTTCCACTGGGGATTCAGGAGCCTGGTTGAACCACTCAGTGAGATTGTTTTCAACTGCGTTACCTGATTTAATAATAATTATTGCTGTTGCATCGATTTCCGTCCAAATCCCTTCTTTGGGCCAGATTAAATCCTGAAATAAATAATTTTCTCTCAACTATTCAAAAAACATATGTCCTGATTGGCACTTATAACGGGAGCGTTAGTTGCCTGCAAATTCCGATATTTAAGTTCATTAGCTTATTTATCCATTTAACTAAATTAACAATCGTTCTGCATTGTGTGGTGCAAATGAACCTTCACAGAGCTGTTAGGCCGGAGGTATTTCTTTGTATTTATTGAGTAGCATCAAAAAGCATTCAGGCGAAATTTAATAAAACCTTAGCTACAACGGTGAGCATCGCTCTTTGGAATATTCTCTATCAAAAATTTTACTCATCAATCACTTTAAATGGAAAAGGAAGAAAACAAACAGATAACAAGTGATCAATCATCTGCTCATTTTCAACGAATTAACGCCCATATTATTATTTTCTAATTTGGTGATGAATTTGTACAGGGAATTTTAGAAGGCAGAAAGATCAACTATCCAAGGCCAGCAGAAAACTTGCTTTTTTTTTAATCAAACAATCCCTTGTGGCCATCGCAAGAGCATCCTCATACTCGAGCGATTTTCTATCACGGCTCCTAAATATCCACTGAACTGTTTATTTTCCTTTAGCTCGTACGTAATGCGTCCTTTATACATAAAAGTTCCTCCTCAAGAAGAAGCACGAATTTCAATTTAAAGTCCTTATATTTATGTCCGAAAAGAATTAATTCTAAGAGAACATCAGAATAACATTTATCAACATAAATAATCAAAAGCTTTCAGTGAAAAACTCCCTACTTAACCAAGTAAATTCCTCTGATTTTAATTTAGCTTCAATTTGCCTTATTATTGTCCCGCGGAAACTTAAATTAGAAGTCGCTCATCGGCAAACAAGTGTTACGGTAATTTTAGGGAAATTAAATCGTATTTAGTTTTCTCACAGGGTAATCGGGTCTTATATTACCTGTCAGTATATTGGCCCTTGGCTACGTGCCTGTTTCTAATAGCTTAGAACATCAATTAAAGGCATCCTTAATAACGTGGGGATCATAATTTGGATATTGGATAATTTCCCTTAAGAGACTTTTCGTACTACTCTCAAATCCCGAAAAGTCTTCATATCAACAGCATTTAGAAACCGCCTATAACATTTTGTCCTCAATTCTTACTTTCCTTTTTATTCTAATCCTTCAAAATGCATTTCTAAAGCTAGACGACCTCAATCGAGGTATCCGAGTTCAATCTAGGGTCCATTATATCAGTCGATTTCGATTCGATATTTTCCTGAAAATTTCCAGTGAAAGCAGTTGAGCAGAGGAGTGGTTTAGGGGTGTGATTTTAGGGTGTAAGGACGGTTTCGAGGCAAATCGAAGAGTGCAAGACCAAACTAATGCTTTAAGAGCACTTTGAATACGGGGTGAGTCAGTTTGTACTAGCAGGATTTTGGCATTCGACAGAGTACCTTATTTCGAGTTCGGTAAGTCACGTAAATAGTCGTTGGCAAACGTTTCGTTTTTGAGATACTGATTATCAAAGTTTTGGACTTTTTTTCTTTTCCTCACGTAGCTGCTATAATTTTTGAAATAGTTTAGTCAAACTTGTATCCTTTGTTACCTATGATGATCCGCGTTTTGCCATGTCTAGACGGTTCAAAAACCCACAGGGTGATATTGTTCTGGCGGTCGGACTCCCTTTTACCGTTTAGAGCTTTGAGTGGTACGCCGCCGATTGCTTAAGCTCAAAAATTTGTGTCCCACGTTCGATTTATCAACTTTTTTTGTCTTTTCAAATTTTATCGCACCTGTAACCGTTTTCGAGTGATCTGAAAAAATCTCTGAAAGAATGTATCATTAATAAACATCTCATTCATGCGTAATTCAACAACTTAGAATACCTTGACGCCCTCCGACCCACCAGTAAAATAAAATAGTTCCGGGTTTCCTTGTAAAGTAATAATTCCCTAGCTTATTATTACAATACGCTTTCATACAAAAAAATTTAGGTCATTTGGATGCACATAATAAATATTGCTCCCGAAAACATTGTTTTAAGTAAAATGTTCTTTCAGACACTTTTTCAAATTACTCAAAAACTGTTATAGATAAGATAACACCACAAAAGATAAAAAAAAGTTCCTAACTTGAACGTAGAATTCCAATTTCTGAGATTAAGCAGTCAGTGTCGCAACACAAAAAAATTCTGGACGGTAAGAGGGGGTCTGGCCGTCGAAAAAAAATTACCCTGTAGGTTTTTAAACGCTCTAGACGTATCAAAAGTTGTCGACCATTATAGGTAAAAAATCGTAAGAATTCGAAAAAATAATCTCAAGAACTTAGGAGCTGTGTGGGAAATACAAAAAAAGATCCAAAACTTTAACACGCTGTATCTCAAAAACGAAGCGTTTGCCGACATATGTTTACATGACTTACTGAACTTAAAATACGATGGTCTGTTGAATTTGGCCAAAGTCGTGCCGATGTAAACTAACTCGCCCTGCACATTCTCTCGCGATTCTCCACAAAACTATAAGCTTTAAACTCCAAAAAAAGAAAATTTTGAAAAATTAGTAGTTTTATGCTGCGATGTTTTAGAATTTCGATTAAATAAGAAGAGTTGTGTTGGTTGTAAAACACTAGCGAGGTGTAAGAGAAATGTATTGGATAATGCGAAAATTAAGTTGAAATAATTCCGCAAAAAGAAAATTTGGGGAGCTTAAAGCACAAAACAAGGAACTTTTTATTTTATGCTTTTTGGCAGAAACGATCCTTTAAGTTTTGTAGATAAATTGCATTATGGCGACATAGGGAAAGTGCATTGGAAGAGATACAAGTCGAAACTGCAAATGATCCGTAACGGAAAAATTATGAACAAATGTTACCGCAAAAACGAGATATTTTCCGGTACATCTTTACAAGCAACAATAATTATCGAATTATTATGAATAAATATGAAAATCTTTATCTTAATTGTAGCAGAGCAGTGCCGTAGGGAGAAAGAGTGAACGCGAAACCGAAAATATTCCACCAATAGCAAATTTTGACAATTTATTACTTATTAGAATTATGAAAAGATTTTGCTAATAATTGTATATTTATTATGATAAAAGCATACTGACATTTTTTTTCTATCAAATTTTTAACTCTTATATCTCGGAAACCTAAATAGCAATTCCTTTAAAAAGTAATTTAAATTAATAATATTGGTGATCTTTATAGTCTAAATGGGTTACGCAAACCAAGTTGTACTATCTTATTTATCTTTTGATATACGGACTCATTTCGCTACCTATTTCCGCAATTCTCAAAATAACTAAAAAAATAAATCAGCTTCAAAATGTATTTCCCAGGCTTAATGACGTCAATTGCAAATCCGGACTCATTATACAGGGTGTAAAATTTAACCTGAAATATCGAAATATCTCGAATATTAGGCATCCTATGGAAAAATTTTAAATATCCAGCTTTAATCGTTCTGAGGGGAAAATGTATTGGAGCTAAAAGTGTTTTCCCTTCACCCTCCGTGTGAGCGGGGTAAGGGTTAACTTTTTAATTTCAAATGGCAACTCTAATTTTTTTACAGATTAGGATAATACGGCTAAAAATAAGAAGAATTCGTCTGAAATATTTTTTCGATTCATGCTAAGAAACATTATAATTAACGAAGTTCAGTTTCTTTTTCTGATCGTTAAAATTATCATTGAGAATTTCCCGTGTGTCTGAACTCAATTCAGATTTTTGGGAAAATTCCTAATTCTTTTAACAACAATGGCTGAAAGGCGTATCATAAATTCGGGTAAATTTCTCAACTTGATTCAAGGACCCGGGCTGTATGGGTTATTGCCCACACTTAAGGAACCCAGAATCTTCCCAAATACTCCAACTCCAATGGGTTATAAGTGAGAGCCAACATCTGGTGGTTGCAACCAATTAAAATAAATGACCAGATTTCAGCGACCAAGGGTCTACAAGGGCAAGGACCATTAAGTCATCAAACTTGGGTTATCTTTGCGTTACTTTAGGACGGGAAATTCTAAGCCCCGACTGAGGGCGAAACGGAAAAATACAGTTTTTTTGGGAAAAAAAAAGGAGAGACCGGTCAGTTCCTCAAGACCAACCAAACTTAGCAGTTCGCAAGATAACCTACTCACAAAACTTTCATACTTTTCAAATTCACAGCATCTTGACTTCTCAAAAAATTTGGGGTTGCAACCACCAGAAGGGAGATACTCGCAAAACGGTGATCATACTTGCACAGATTGCACAAATAAATTAATTTAAGACTACAGTTCTAAATAAATCGATTAAAGGTTACTTCTCAAGTCTGTCGAGTTCAGTTTCTATCGGTCTGACAAAAAACGAGAGTGGTCCTTCGAATACTTCAAAACACCAGGAACCAGCCGCGGAAGCAGAACCCACCAATCGGCATCAACGTCCAAGGGATTTCCATAATCTATTGTGACACCGTGCCACTGCAGAATAGTAAGCTAAACAACCGTCAGTTGAAGCCACATGTCCTGACGTCCTTCTTAGTTTAAGTCCCGGAGTAATATGGACAGTTCATTTTCCAAAATATTGCAGGACATTTCGCCACTCAAGCTGCTATCAGTTATGTGCCGACTGATAAGTTTGCTGCCAATGATTCTATATCGTACCTTGACAAAGCAAAGGCTTCGGTACTCGACTTATTGATGCCAATGCCGATTTTCAACACTCCATTAATCCACGTTATGCGTATTAACTATTCCATGATTTGTGAATGATGACTCGTCACAAAATATTGCACAACCGAGAACGTTGGGATTTCATTCCAACTGCTCAAATGGCCGCTCACAAAAGTCTAAATGATTTTACGCACGTAGAAATTGAACCTCATGGAGTTCTTGGTGTAAAGAAATATGATAGGGACCAAACCTGTTCATTGTCCACTCGCTCATACGAGGAATTCTTGATAGTCCCGATATTTCTCTTGTGCTCACTTAGAGAATAAGTCACAGCATCCGGGACTGTAATTTTATCGTTTTTTCCACACGCAGTAATTGGGCGAGTTCTTTTCTTCTAATTGACGCAGTCCCTTCATTAATAAATGTTTTAATCGCACAAGATAAAGAAGTCCAGGATCGTGATCTTTCAGGAAAACGCTGAGCGCAGAGGTTGACAGCATTGTCCTACCAATTTCTCCACAGACCAAAACCATTTCTATTTTTTTTCCGTGAGGTCAGATGCACCATCGTGAAGCAGCGTTAACAACGAAATGTTTATACGTAGATGTTTTATTGTTTAACGTTATTGTTCATTTGTTATATTTTACTGCTATAAATTTTTTTGTCCCATTGAAATTTATTTAAATTTGGTGGTCATTTAAAATATGAATTGAATTTCGTTAATTACAGCGTTTTCTACTCCGAATCGAAAAAAATGTTTCAGAATTTTTTTTATTATTTTTAGCCGCATTATTTGAATCTGTAAAACAAATGGGGGTCGCCGTTTCAAATTGAAAAATCGGCCCCCACCTCCTTCAGGAGGGGAGTCAAAGGCAATCAACTTTAGCACCAAAGTATATCCCCCTCGGAGTAATTAAAGCTTGATACCACACATTTCTTCGTAGTATGCCTAGCATTCGAGATATCTCGATATCCCGGGTTAAATGTTACACTCTGTAGAGTGCATATCAGACGAAAATTCCAAAGGGAGAAAGGTATCCACTTTGTACCACTTTTCCAAATTCGAGCGCCGATACCTCGAGAATCCAATTACTTTAAAACACAAACCGGGTTGTAATATCTCTTTTAGTTTCTCAGATATAAGGTTACTTTGATTCCTACGTTCTCAAACTGTATTTTCAAGGCCTTATGAGACATCATTTAAGACATCCGAGTCCCATATTGGTTCTTATCAGTGGATTCCACCGAATAACACGATATAATAAATTTAGAAGTTTTCCTCAATTTTAACTGTTTGCCTTTTTCGATCGACAGAACTATTGATTAGCTCCCACACAGAACGAGCTGCATCGGGGCTCAGTTTAGCGTCAATATAAATAAGCTCTTTAAGGTTCATTTTCACTATACATACCGTTTCCATCATATAGGACTGGCGGTATGTAAACGGAATGGATAAATGTCCACACGCACGCAACTGGATGCCCCATTCACAGGTACATATGGGTCAATTTATCTATACAATAAATTACGGAACGGATATAGGTTGGATGGAATGTATAGTAGTATGAATCAACTTTTATTTCAGTAAGCGTGAGACCTCTTTTTTTTGAAACGAAACGAGATGCTGAAAAGGAAATACAGACTGCTGAGAAGAGATGTGATGAAAAAGAATACTATATATTTTATAATAGATTATGCATGATCGTAGCATACCAATGTCTAAAACCGGCGGCTCTTTACTCCCATAGCTATAACAACGTCGTTGGGGAAAAAAAAATAAATTTTTGACCATGTGGTAGGTGGCTCCTGTCGCAAGTGTAACACAATAAGGTATTGAGGTAATGAGCCGGTCGTAGAAGACACAATGTCAATATGGTGGCACGAATAGCGTCCTTCTCCTAAGGGCAATAGAGATCATCCCCTTTGGACAACAACCTACAAGGGGATGAACTACTATATCTAGTGGTCAGTCGAAAAGGGATCGATCGTGGGTGGTGCAGATGACGTGTAGAATTGCCGGTTATAGTCGACGTCGGAGCTAATACAGGGTGGAGCACAAAAACCAAGCATCTTTAGAACCAGTAGTACTCGACCGTTTCTAATGGGAAGGTTGTGTTTCGAGAAGTGTTTCATTCTGTGGCTCATAGCATTTTACTATTATCTTTCAGTTGCCACCGTGGAGCTGTCGTGGACGATAGAACATTGAATATTCGTTTATGATTGTTTCGTTGAGCGTGGTGAGTTTCGTCGCAGATTCGACATTAATCGAAATTACTTCGTTTCTACGAGTAAAAAAATATTACGTTAGGTTAGCAATCTAAGAATGAGCGGTTAAATAATGACAAAAAAGCCTCCCGGCGCTCAATGTCCCGCGAGCACTCCAGAAAATATTGAAAATGGTAATGAGTGGTTAAGTCCATTTCCATCTTAACGCAGGTTATACACCGAGTTATCTGAAGGCGCGTGTCCACGAGGCCAAGCCCCACATATATGTTTAGAATTAAATAAGCAATCCAAATCCGATTCTAATCACCAAAATCAACGGAGACGTGCTGGAAAGGGTGGAAGCCAATTCTTTTTCAACGCCTTCAACATTGCGTCAACGAGAATAGACAGCACATGTCAAATGTAATTTTCTGTTCACGATCATGAAATACTATGTTTAGCATGTAACCATGTACTTATAATAAAAATCAAATTATATATCACAAACTAACGATCGTATAATCGACTCGATAAAACTCGATTTCCACGCCGCGCCCTGTATAACAGGGTGTGTAAAGCGTTATTCCTGACATACGAGAACACTCCCACACGTACGCATTGTACGCATCAGTGGGACTGCTGCTTGAGCTTCAATAAAAAACCATTATAGACAATCTGGTAGAAAGCCTTCTGGAAGTGCGTATAAATAATATCCACTTGAATTTGAGAATTTAGAAAGTCGCATATACAGGGTGTTTCCTAAGTACGGTACATAACTTCGGGAGCGTATTCTACAGCTAAAATAAAGGTAATTTTGTTATACAGGGTGTCCTCGAATTGCGTGGCCAAAATGATAGCGCAGATTATTTAAGTAAAAATAAGTCGATTTAACTAAATTTGCCTCAGTCCGAAAGTTGATAATCACAGTTACAGGGTGTTAAAGTTGAAAAAATAAGTAGCATTTTCTTTAATATCTTTCGATTCCTTTGAGCTAATTTCACGAAATTTCGTATCTGAGGGTGTTTTAGAATGTAAAATTCAAATTTATTTAATATTTAGTTGTAGTTTCTAGAGGGCACCACAAGCGACCATTAGGACACATTTAAACCTCTGTAACTTTTTTGTGCCATAGTGTATGTTATTTTGGCATAAAAAAATGTTTTTTCCTACCTTTTATACTTAGAAAAGGTGTACTTTATTGAAGTCGCTGGAAGCAACGGTTTCTGAGAAAAACGCATAATTCTAAAAATTGAAGGCAAGAATAATTCATGAAGCGGAATTATTGAATAGTACTCCTAAAATATTGTTAAGAGTACAATATAATTTCTTAAAAAGAATTAACTTGTGCATACAGGAAAATGGTGAACATTTTGAAAATTTACTGTGATAGCAAATTAAATTAAAAAAAAAATTAAATCAAAAACTTACATAAGTTAATTTAATTAATTAGTTAATTTTACTTCTTCTTGTTGTTGTTTCTTTGATAATTATTATTTATGTTTCATCTTTAGTAATAATTGTTTTTGAAAAACTTGACATTTTTTTTTTTTGAACGGGAAATAATTTTAAGTTAATTTACATGCATCAGCTTTACATGCGTTTTTCTCAGAAACTGTTGCTTCCAGCGACTTCAATGAAGTACACCTTTTCTAAGTATAAAAGGTAGGAAAAAAGATTTTTCAATGCCAAAATAACGTACACTATGGCACAAAAAAGTTACAGAGATTTAAATGTGTCCTAATGGTCGCTTGTGGTGCCCTCTAGAAACTACAACTAATTGTTAAATAAATTTGAATTTCGCATTCTAAAACACCCTGAGATGCGAAATTTCGTGAAATTAGCTCAAAGGAATCGAAAGATATTAAAGATAATGCGACTTATTTTTTCAACTTTAACACCCTGTAACTGTGATTATCAACTTTTGGACTGAGGCAAATTTAGTTAAATCGACTTATTTTTACTTAAATAATCTGCTCTATCATTTTGGCCACGCAATTCGAGGACACCCTGTATAACAAAATTACTTTTATTTTAGCTGTAGAATACGCTGCTGAAGTTATGTACCGTACTTAGGAAACACCCTGTATAATGAATGCAGCAACACAATATTTGTCGTACGCGATTTGCCGGGGACCAAACCATGCTTAAAGGGTATTGACAGATCTGTATAAGATCAGAAAAACAGCAACGAAACTCTTCGTACCTCTCATATGCAACAAACCTAGCAAACTCGTTAAAAAACCACTCGAATAAAAATTACTAATAATGTTAAGTTTCACACTTTTCCGACTTATTATACTGAAATCTTCAATCTACTGAAACTGTAATCTACCCTTCTCTGAAATTTAGTAATTTGTTCCTAGGAACTCACTCCATGGGCATTATTTATAAATTAATGTCCGGCGATCAACATCGAACACCTCAGGAGTTATTTTCCGAAAAGTTCCCGTTCGAAAGTTCGTATTTCTCTTTTACTGTCAGTTTAAGTTCTTCAACCCAGGAGTTCATGTATAAAATTTAAAATTTCATCCCTCACCTGCTGGTTGGAACACTTTGATATGCTACTTCCAGGGTAAAAAGCACTAGCCGTAAAATTAAGTGCTACTCTCACAATACTGCAATATCCTCACAGGTTTGACATACTCAATTAGATATAAATCCGTATATTGGATATATTATTGGACATTCAGAGAATTGTAGTTGCAGCATTGAATGTACTTACATAACAATAACGCTTAATGCCAAGCAAGTGCACGTAGAAAATGAAAAAGTGGCGGAAAAGGATAGAATTCAATTTCATTTTTCTGACCATAAATATGTATGAGTGGTGTCGTGTTCGATTCTGAACGAGGCTATACCCTGAAAGAAAATATTCAGGGACCAGTAAAAATTAATTTTTGCATCAGAAAAATGTAATGTCGGGGTACCTATTGGTCAGTAAGAGGACGAATGAGTTCTGCTAGAGTACTTAGAGATTCGAAGATGGTCCCAGAAGCACCTGGCCCAACACTTAAAGAAAAAGCAATTTTGGAAAGCATTACGTTATTTCTCAACGTAAGCTCCTAGAATTGCTTGAGATTGACACACTTTTCCCAGCGCTATTCTATGGCTCCTACACTGTGTTTATAGTAAGAAACTTCGAATGTTTTAAAATACTCACCAACCTCGGACTCCACCTTTTGATTACTGACAAATCATTTTCCACCAAGCCATTTTCTCCAGTGTCAAAATAGAAAATAATCTGAGGGGGCTAAATCTGGCGGGTAGGGTGGATGAAGAAAAAGTTCGAAACTAACTTGATTGATTTTGGCCATCGCAATGATGGAAGTGCGGCCTGGTGTATTGTCTTGTTGAAACAAGACATTTTTTCCGCCAAATGCAATTGCTTTTTCCTAATCTCTTTCCATAAACGCTGCAATAAATTTGCGTGATATTCTCAGTTTTTTGTTTTTCCTTTAGGGAGATAGTAAATGAAAATTATGCCACGTGCTTGCCACAAAACCGAAGTCATCGCCTTTTTTGCAGGTGGAACAGTTTTCGCCTTCTTTGGAACTAATTCTCCCCTTTGAGTTCCTTATTTTGAAACTTTTTTCGTATCTGGTGCGAAATGATGGATCCATGTTTCTTCCATGATTATGAATCGATGTAAAAACTCGGGTTTATTGCTGCACAATTTTGCTAAAGGCTTCTTTTAAACATTTATCAGGAGCAACGGTAAATGCTCATAAGCCTACATATTGGTGGACTTGGCCAATTCCCACCTGTTCTATGTCATATGCGTGAGTTGTCAACTTTCATCTAGTTTATGAGACTTGAGGGCTGTATGGACGCCACCGTGAAGGAACTGTAGGCAGATTTCGCACTCGGCCCCAGGGCGCGAGAAATATTTGCTACATTGGCCAGGCCCCACGAAAATCATTAATTTTAGATGATGATTGCAAAACCTTTCAAGGTTTTATATTTCCACCATTTTGTATAAAGCAGAAACATCGGGCCGTGGGAATCGGTCTACAGCAGTTCCGAATGGTGCATATGAAGACGGAGGGAGGCTGAAAATGGCGAATTTGGTCGCCACCACCGTCGCAACCCAAAAAAGTCTCAAAAGTTTTCCAGTCAGTTTTTCCCGAAGTCTCTTTTCAACTACACGCAAATAACCATACTCCATTCTTTCGTTATATTCATCAGTTTCATAAGCTAGCGCGGTTCTGAGCAATATCCAGTTATCTCAAAACAAAGGGTATATGTTAATCGAATGACAAGGCCTTTGTTTTGCGAACCTTTGCTTCAGGGTATAAACGGGTAGTTGTACTCCGTTTATACGTTTTTGTTCAATTGTGAATACACCCACCTTGCGCACAGCATTCACATACCAACTCGTTCGGTCAAAATGCGATGTCCAGTATTTTTTCAAATGCCTCTCGCGTCTGTTAACTCACGCAATCTTGACCGATGGTTTTCCGGCAAAGTTTTGTCGATGTTCACCAAAATTTCCGTAGTGGTCAAATCTGGAGCATCATCGGATCGATCACTGCAGACTTCGTCTTGGCAACTCCTGGGATCCCGTTTAAACTCTCTGAATCAACATTTTATAGTTGTTAATGAGGGACCAGGCTCGCTCAAAATAGAATCTAATTCCGCTTTGATGCTGGACGGACTGAGACCTTTCAAATGAAAATATTCAATCATGTACCGAGGGCCAATTTTTGCCATTTTCTCAAAATTCTAAGAGCGTTCACTAAAAACGACTCCAAAACAAAACAACTTAGCACCCTAAAGCTTTATACATAGAGTTTTTATGGTTTGGTCTTTATAATACAGGTAAATTTGCAACATAAAACGCGCCATCTTTATTTCAGATCGGGTACTTCTGGGACTATCCTCGTATTTAGATCAATTAAACACACGGGAAATCTCTCTAGGAATCCCATGATAGTTAATTTAACTAGACTGTTGAATGTGTCAATTACCAAAGCAACTTACCGAATTCCGAAATGAGACGAAATAGCACGTTTAGCAGTATTGTTGTTTTCCATCTTTCCATCACAAATCCGAACGCGACGAGATCTGAAAAGGAGAATCCTTCTTAATATGACTGTATCCATAAAATATAGGAGTGTGTGAAGCGTAAAGAGCTTAACACATGAAAAGAAAATCCTATGTCAATTGGGTAACGGAACCCAAAATGAACATTCAATAAATACCTCAATTTATATGTATACGTCGAATTTTCTGTATTCCTGTAGCCAAAATCGGAGCTCTAGAGATATCAGAAAATTACGTTTTATTATATTTATTTCCTTTTTCCATTATTCAGTTTGGTTGTTATTGAACAAGAGCCGTAATAGGGTGTGACAATTTATTTTTATACATTCCTTCGAAAATGGCCAAAATATTGAAGCTTCGAGGGTCCCCTCTTACGTGTTCGTTGGGCTGCTTTTTGTACAGGGCTTATTGATATGCGATGCAAATGCTGAAAGACCAATCGATACAGAGATATACTGATTGCTCCTTCCGTCGGTTTTGCATGACGGCAAATGTAGTTTCTATTTCTCGGTCCAGTGCATTTCGACCTCACTAGCCTTATAGCTTCAAACTCTGTGTTAAACTTATTTAATCATTACCATAGGTAATACATATTTGTGTCGGTTGCCACTTGTTGCTTTGCAAAGCGAGTTAGTTACATATGGATAAGAGACCATACGCTCCAAATCAGTGCGTTCACGATAAGGATGTATAATTAATATGAGAATTTCATAAACGGTAACGAATGTTGGTTTTGGTTAAATGAGAGGAAAGTTGGACATTCAAGTGAACAACACCGTGAAACAGATCTATTAATTTTTTTTATTTTTTTTTATTTTGAAAAAATTTAAATTTTGGGTTTCAGATTTTTTCCCCGAGTTGTCGTAAAAGATGAGTTGAAACTAAAATCAATTTTCCATTGCAGTTTTTTATCAATTTCATCGTGAGAGTGTGGACTTTATGTCCTTTGTCAAGAATAATCATACAGGGTGGGCCACGAGTAACGCCTCGGAATTTCATGACAAAGCCAAGAGATTTTTTAACTGTTTCTTTTTTGAGGTGTGCACAGACTAACTAGAGCTACACTTTAAAATTATTTTCAAAGTATGCAGAGCGTCCCAAACACATGTAATTGATCAAAGTTGCATTTTTTTAAACGGGATCCCCTGTATATAATATATATAATTTTTGAACTCAACCAGTAAAATAAAATTAAATTGTATTAAGGTTTATGGTATCTAAATCTAGCAGTTTTTGAAATAATTCAGTTTTTGTCAAGATGCAAGATAATTTTCAACGCCAATTTTCTTCAACTCGATGGTGCCCCGGCTCATTTTCAGCACTCGGTCAGAACATATCTGGACAAAAAATTTCCAAGTAAATGGATCGGCAGGAGTGGTCCATGCAATTGACCAGCTAGATCACCTGACCTTACCCCCATGGATTATTTTTTATGGGGGTATGTAAAAAATGAAATCTATAAAATTCCTCCTACTACGACTGCTGATATGAAAATAAGAATTAGAAATGTTTTTACCTCTATTACGCCACAAATGCTGGAAAATGTCAGAAAATCTTTTGAAGAAAGAATGAAAATATGCATAGAAGAAAATGGTGATCATGTAGAACACGTGATATAATTTTTTTAAATTATACTTAGTTTTCTGCTTTTTGTTAATATTGTTAAAATTGTAATATACAAATATACGCAAGTAAATAATTAAATTGCATGGATATCTTGGCAATTTCATATGGCATAATGCTAAAATTGGGGATTTAGATATTTTTATAAAAATGTATGTTTTTTGCGACAATGAGTAGAGCTAGGTTTAGGGAACCCTAATGATATTCGATAGATAAGTAAATTTGGCATCTAACAGTAACACAACATACCGGATGTCCCATTTAAATTTAAAAAAGTTATTAACAGTTAAAAGTTGAACGAATTTGGCGCTATTTTTAGAACACCCTGTATAATTCGCCGACTTTTTGAAACTTACAGTACAAAATTTCGTCCCTTGATGGCTTCTTATTAAAATTTTGTTTTAGAAACTTAAATATGGGATGAGAGATTGGGTGTCGAAAATTATCTTGCATCTTGACAAAAACTGAATTATTTCAAAAACTGCTAGATTTAGATACCATAAACCTTAATACAACTTAATTTTATTTTACTGGTTGAGTTCAAAAATTATAGAATGTACAGGGGATCCCATTTAAAAAAATGCAACTTTGATCAATTACATGTGTTTGGGACGCTCTGCATACTTTGAAAATAATTTTAAAATGTAGCTATAGTTAGTTTGTGTACACCTCAAAAAAGAAACAGTTAAAAAATTTCTTGGCTTTGTCATGAAATTCCGAGGCGTTACTCGTGGCCCACCCTGTATATATTTTTTTTAACTAAATACAGCCCTGATAAAATTTTGAGCGATGTTAAGATATCTTTTTGTTACGAATTTATTGACCGATCACAGCAATTTACGCGTTATTTTGGTTCTTGACCTTCACAAAAGGAATGGTGTCTAGGTGCCAATCCATCTTTCAAAAAATTCATGTGTTAAATGTTGTTCCTGCACAATTCTTGCATTAAATGGTAATATAATAACTACATGTTAAGGCCAATGAAAGATTTTTTAAGGCCGTAATGGTCATTAACTAAGGACCAATTATTCGAGTGCCAAACGTACCAATCCACATATGAATCTCAAAGCGATGATGATGGTGCGCACTTCTGTGGCGAGTTCTCCGTATAGTCGTAATGTGTATTTCTTCTACTCAAAATTCCTTTAGTCGTCACTTCACTCTCATCTGTCCAAATAAATGTAGGTGGAATGTTTTTATCATCTGATCGTTTCTCTGCACTATTTTCAAAATGTTCTTCGCCCTTCGTCACCACCGGGTCAAGACCTTAACAGATTTTAAATTTCAAGCGATGGTACCCAGCTGGGGAAAGTAGCAGGAACTCGGCTGTTCATTTTTGGATCTGTATTGAAATATTCAATTCGCCAGGCGATATTACAAACTCTTAAGCAACCCATAACTCTGCATGTTCTTCTCCTCCTTTGTCACATCTTCGCTATAGATTATTACCGATTTTTGAAATAGCTCGTATACCTTAAAACTTCTTGTAAGTAATGAAAAAGCTTTATAATTTAGCTGCATTCTTTCGAAGCGAACCCATTCATATACGCATTCTATTTCAACTGCATCATTATGACACGGGAAGTAACACTTTTCCAAATGAAATTTTTCTCCATAATAAAAGTTTTGCACCGTTTTATGGCACCAGAAGATATTAAATTGACAATAAAAATCTAATTAATGTGTGAAAAGAAATTTATTTAAAATTAAAGCAATTCACAAAATGTGATTAATGATTTGTGACAAAAAATTGTCGTAAAATTTACAAAAAATTTGTAAGGGTCGTATTTAGAGAAGAAATTTATGATTATTAATGATAAACAAAATATCATAGAATGAAATCTAGACTCTCATCTTGAAGCTTATAAAAAAGTACAATGCAAAAGCGATTTTAATTTTTATCTGTTTTTACTGTGACTCGAGAAAAAAATAAAAAATACACTAAAAAATTTTCTATTTTTTACATAAAATCTGAAAAAAGGAAAACAACTTTGTAGATCTATTTCCATCGTAAATTGTTTGGTCTCTTCTCCTCTAAACGCGCCACTTCTCCCCCATTTAACCAAGTCTGTGTCTATTACCATTTACGAAATCCTCATGCTAGAAATACTCATTTTACGCACTTTACGGCCGATATCTGCCATCAAATTTGCAAATAAAAATAACGATGGGTTATTTGGATGGGGTCATTGTAGCCATATTGGGAGCCGGTCTGCAATCTCTTACTGAGGCTCCGCAAGTATTGTTCTTGCAAGTTCTAGCAAAAAATATAATCATACCATCTCTAGTTCCTTTAGTTGTTTAATCTTCGCGTGGAGAACTTACTAGAGCTCTAGTTTTCAGCCTCGTCATCTGCAAATGCAATTTATTATTTAGAGACGTAGACGTTTTAGCTCTCCTCCTTTGTATATTCATCTTCATGTGTCATGGATTTGTTCACCTCACCGGTACAGTGCAGGCTTTTCTTAGAACCTCAAACTAAAGGCCACGTTGTCAGACATAAAGGGTGTTATTGAAAAAATGTCTCATATTTCACAGGGTGTTTTTTCAAGTAGTTTTAAAATGTAAAGCTCTCCTAAACGTGTATCGTAACTTGTTTAGTTTTCAAGATGTATGGTACCATAATTGAAAAAAATATTACGTTCTTCAGATCTCTTCTAGCAAATTTAAGAGATTTCGTATCCGATCATTTTCTAGGATGAGAAAGTCAAATTTATCAACGATTTACTTGTGTCTTCTGGAAAGAACCACGAGTGGCCATTAGGACTAGTTATTTTAGCACTTTTGGATAATTAGTATGCATGATCAGGTTTAGGTGCATTTTTGTCGGAAACCGTTGCTTCTAGCGACGGCAGTAAGGTATACTTTTTTAAAACACACAAGGAGGAAAAAAAGATTTTTCTACTCGAAAATTATATACGAGGTGAGGTAAAAAAGTTGCAGCTGTATAAAAGTGTCCTAATGATAGATTGTGGCTTCCTCTAAAGGATACAACTAAATCGTTAATAAATTTGGATTTTTTATTCCAAAAAACCTCCGGATACGAAATTGCGTAAAATTAGTTGGGGGAAATCGAAAGGTATCAAGAAAGATGTGATTTATTTTTTTAATTTATGTATCTCGTATCTTGAAAACTAAACAAGCTAGGACACATGTTTATAAAAACTTTCTATCTTAAATTTATTTAAAAAATCGCCCTGTAGAATATCGGCCATTTATTCAATAACACCTTATATACCTTCGGCAAATGTGTAAAACTTCTTTTTTTGCAGTTTTTATGAAATTCTTTATAAATTACTTCAGTACTTCAAATCGTACATATGAATTTTCGCTGGAATAACCAAACTGCCAAAATTACAAGACTGATAAAAAATGTAAAGACGGAATTACGGATCCAGTTCTATTTCCCGCAGTCTTCTTTCCTCTGATTAGGAGAAGGTCATACATAAAAAATTAGTGTCCTCAGGTTTCTTCTCTTGATAAAATTGAACTCAGAAGTCCAATTTGAGCATCGCAAATATGTTTCCTTGGTCTTGTAACTGAAAGCTGGCAAAGGTTTAACGATCTGCGCTTCTGCTATTGAAGGAGAATATACTGAATCGGCTGTAGAGGTCGTAAACGCAAAGCAATCACTGAAAGCAATCATGCATAATCCGAGAGTCAAAGGCTTTGCCGAAATTTTGGTGGTTAAGAACATCCCCGAAAGTTTGTACAATTTCTAACTTGCGTGTTCTTACTCTCCCGAACTATTACCATCACTTGGAAAAATGATTCTGAAAAAAGTGGAAAATTTTGTTTTTTTCGAAATATTTGAAAAATTAAAATTCGTTTTGTGGATTTGTTTGCACCGTGAAGCTAATTTCAATAAGAACGCAAGTTCTATCGCATTAAACCAAGTTCGCATCTTTTGCAGTTTACGAAATTCCCACGCTTGATTATTCTTATTTTCGAAACACTATATATGGAAGGTAAAACGAAAAAAACAGTAAATTATTTAGCTCAAACGAAAACTACTGAAAACGCAATTTCTTCCAGACTGCCCTTAAACTAAGTTTAAAAAGTATGGAAAAACTTCCAGTGCGCCAACGGTTTAATTTTAGGTTCATTTTACGTTCCGAGGTCGAAGCTTTCTTTTATAGATCTATTTATCGATGGCTTTACATCTGTCTATAAAAGGAAAGCTCCAACTCGAGCGCCCCATACATTCCATAACTTTTCACATTTCTGTATGCTCCGAGTTATTTATTTAATAGCTTTCCTTCAAGTCCTTTTACAAAATTCGTCATTAATTGATTCGTATCTCATTTAAGATGTTTAGGAACACACAAATATAGTAATGCCTCGGTGCTAAAACAGACCGTTAATTAAGCAATTATTCATTAAAAGTTATTTTGCGACTTTAAAGCGGAAGTGAGGCTCTAGTCAAAAGTTTATAGTTTCTTAGAGCAGAAACATTTTCGCAATAAAAATAAATTTAAATAAGTGATTATAAAAATGCTTATTTTAAATAAAACGTGAAGAGCCACTTGTAACAGAAAAATTTTTTCGTAAAATTTTTCTTTGAACAATACAGCATCAATCATAGCCAGATTGCTATGTGATAAGTGAGTATTAACAGATAGCAGATCAATCAAATTTTGGCTAATTTCAAGTTTCCATAGAAATCCGATATGTCACTCTTGCAATAAGAGATATAGTTTGAACACTTTACTAGCAGGTATGTACACATATTGGAAATACCGTGATTTTATGGAAATCTAGCCATAAAAACAGAGAAATCCAATACGAATCTGATTATTCTATTCGGAGTATACATAAGGTGGAAAGGTGAAACACGATGTAACCAATCGCCCCTGGCTGAGTACGTGAACATACGTAATTTGAAAGAAGTTAATCAAGTTAAGGCTTGCTATTAAGTGTTCATGACATAAGCTTAGAGTAATTAAAATAGCTTCAACGGGGCTCAAAAGAGATGAGAGAACCCCGGGAGATTTTGTTTTTCTGAAGTAACATTATACTTTTAGACATTAAGAAATTAACGTGTCTTTAACAGATTTTGTATTTGAAAGGGGAACCCTGTGTGGAACTGCAAATACACTGACTTTCAAAAAAACCGCAACACCAAGAAGAACGCACTGTATGTATTTGAAATTTTGGTATGATTTTAGACATGTAAAGAGAAAAAAATTATAAAAATTTCAAGTTCGTATTTTAATGCGATATGAAGTTTTTCTTTACTTTTTTATCTGTGACGATCGTTCTTTTTGCAAATTTTTTTACAGGCGAATAGCGATAAAGGGACTATTGTTAGTACCATATTGAATGTGCGGTAGTGCAAAATGCCTCGTGTATGTCAAAATGCAGTTTATCGGCAGTTAACTCCCTTTGAAGGGGGAAGAATTGTTCGTATGCATGAGGCAGGTATACCTTGCTGCGAAATTGCACGTAGATTGGATCGAAACGCATCAACACTGCTAAGAGTTTGGAGAGATTGGTCTAACGAAGGGTCAGTAAATCGTCATCGTGGTAGTGGCCGTCCAAGAATGACGAATCGACGCGAAGACCGGCGACTTCGTCGTTCAGCGACCGGCGCCACGTTTGAAACAATTCCGTCTCTTGGTGCTAACTGGGTAGCCACCCTAAATCGAAGGGTCTTCCTTAGTACGATGATCGCTGAATTTGAAGTTTTGGAATAAATTCATATAGTCTTATAGGTCGGTTTCCATTATCACGAAACCACAGGGTGCCCGACTGGAGTCTTGTCGTCTGAGAGTGCAATGGATGGATGAGAGGAGAAGAATCGTATTCAGTGATGAGAGCCGATTTTGTTCATGGCGATCTGATGGACGGTTACGTGTTAGAAGGCGCAGAGGAGAGCGGTTAAATTTGGACTTTCTGGAAAGGTGTCATTCGGGTTTAACACCAGGTGTCATGGTTTGGAGTGCCATCCAGTATGGTAGTCGGTCTCCTCTTGTTTTCATTTATGATAGATTAAATGCTCAGAGGTACATTAATAGTGTCTTAGAACCGATTCTTGTACCATACATGCACGACCATCCTGGAAGCACATTTCAACAGGATAATGCGCGACCACATGTAGCCAACGATACTTTGAGGTATTTGGAAGCTGAAAATTTGGATACTTTGCCTTGGCCAGCTCGGTCTCCAGATTTGTCCCCAATAGAGCATGTATTGGGTCAGAGACTTCAACGTTTAGCTCGCCTTCCAGAGACCGTAGATGAACTCCGCGAGCAGGTGCAGATTGCCTGGGATACAATACCACAGGAAGATATTGAGAATTTAATTTTAAGCATGCCATGTCGCCTACAGGAATGTATTAATTTAAGAGGAGATACCACCCATTATTAAATTATTATTAAATGTTTTCACTTATTCACAATAATTTTCTTTAGATATTTTGATCATTTTTATCTATTACCCAACGTAATGCCAGAATTTGAAACGCGTACGATGTGTTCTTCTTGTTGTTGCGGTTTTTTTGAAAGTCAGTGTATATTTGCAGTTATATTAGGTATTCTCGTAACACATATATAGATACAAATAAATATTGGGTGCTAGAGAGTAAGGAAATAGAATGATTCGACTAAACTTGCCTCATAGTTATGTTGCTTATTTTCAATCTACCAGATGCTTAAGGAAATATTTTTTATTTTACGAATTGAAAACAACTCTCATAGTTTTCGATTTAAAGAGTTTCAATAGCTTCTAGGAGAGGCATAGGTACGTTAAATTCGTTTAAAACATCTGATTTAAGCTGGTGGTAAGCTGGGTTAATTGGTAGCGCCAACTAACCCGGGCCGAGGTATAAAAACTGAGTTAATTTTCAAAAAAATGTGGATAACCGTAATATTTTTGAAAACTCGAATTCTCCGAATGCCTCCTAATTTACTCTAGGTTTTCCTTAAAAAAATATTCTGGAAAAAAGTAATTTCTTTAACGGTTTTAGAAATATTTTCAATCAAGCGATTGTGCGCATTTTCTACCGTTTGTTATTATGACTTTCTTGATACGCTCTGTCTGTTAGATAAAAAGTGAAAAAATAAAATGTTTATTCAGTTCATTAAATATTAAGAAACAATCCAATTACCTGTAGTTAACGTGTGAGTTATTTAACGAAATCAATAATATCCTCAGTTGAGCTAAGAGTTTTACCTATATTTTTTTATCTGCCCAAGTTTCAAACCACACTTTTATCGTATATTGAAAAGGATTTGGTTATTCTTGCTGATTTCGTTCACACCTTCTCGAACATTATCCCGTAATTTCCTTTTACCAGTAGGTGCGGCAAATGTCCCTCAAAAAAAGAAATCTAACGAATGTAAATCAAGACTGCGTGGTGGCCACATATTTTCATTGCCACAATCAGTGCATCGTTGTGGAAATTTCATATTTAAGGAATCATTTGCATATACTACAGTATAACGGGCAAGGACCTCATCTTGCATGAACCTAAAACATTGCCTGAAAGCCAGAGAAATATCCTACAAAGCTAGAGGTAAATCGTTTCTAAGGACTCTTAAGTACCGTTTCCTATTCAGTCTTGTCGAACGTTCATCTGATTCTAAATTGACATATCCTAAAATCCTATACAATATATTTATTGAAAATTCATGTTAAAAGTGACGTCCTCTCATTAAGTGAGGATTTTCTATGCTGTAAAAATGGCTGTTTTCCAATTTAATATGTCTGCCCTTGTATTGTACATACTGATTCGTTGGGGAACAATGTTTTATTAAAGAACAAGAGTCATGATGTTACTTCCGGAATAACAAATTGCAGGAATCAATTGTGGCTTTAAAATCCCTTGACAACACATCTTTCACAGGCGTAAAATGGCATGGAAACGGCTTCCCTTTCCGCAGATGTCTATATATGGATAATATGCTGGTCTTCGTCGCTCGAAAAATTCATCTGGTGCCAGTTTTTGGATCCTTCATCATCCGGACGAAGATTTCCTCTTTTTGGTCCATAGTAAGAATTTTCGGTACTCTATCGTCCGGTTTTGAACGAAACGACCGCTTTCGTCCAGTTTGTCATAAAGTCGCATGGAAATTCAATGATCCAATTGTACACGATTGGGATAAAATTCCACGTGCCCATCAGCAACGCAACGTCTTTTAAAATTTTGTTTACACATAAACACAAACCGTATTTGTCCTCTCAATAATATCGTGTTAACGAATTCGTAATATCAAAGCACTCGTGAAGGTACAGCACAATTTACTTATCGCAGCAATGAAACGAGCTCTTAATACAGTAATGATTAATTTTCGATACCGCCGAAGTGAGTGAAAAAGTCAAAAATGTTGAAAATACCTCGTAATGCAAGCAGTTCATCGAAGTCTTTGACTGCGCAGCGAAGAGTTTAGTTGAAATTCACTCTCTGTTTTTATTACATCCAGCAACAAAATACTCATTTGCACGTTTGTCTCTGGGACACCCTGAACGTCGCTAATTTACAACAACGATCAACTTAGAACGATATTAATTATTTCTTGCCTTTATGTTAATAAATACCTGGCGTAATATCTCCAATGGTTGTAAAAAAGCTTAGAAAAGTTAAAATAAGTTTTATTTGTGGAGTTTGAATTGGTGCCGCTGAGAGGCAGGAAAGGCAATTAAATTTACAAGTCAGTAAAAGTTTTCCAATAGACTCACCACGTAAACTTCCGAAGTTCGAGAAGTACACCGAGATCTCACAGACCAACGCGCATTAAATTTCTAACGCGACTGAACGCTGGAATTGAAGTCCCGAAACGATCAGCATCCCTTTTTCGGGAAACTGGAAGTCCAAAACGCGCTTGTCTATTTCCCTGTTCAAATAAATACAACGTAAAACGTTTTTCGATTTAAAATGTGATCAGGTTTTTCGGTTTTATTTGGTCAACACTGGAATCCATATCCGGCGTAATAGAAATTCTCAGCGAATCACAGCCGAGAATTTAATTTTGTTTTTCTTTTCTAAACCGTTTCCGCTATTGATGTTATGTTAATGAAACTTTTCGTTCTTATTCGGGGATTCACGTAAATCTATTCAGATTTTATTCCATCTTATTAATGGTAATCTGTTCTTCTTGTTCTTACATCATTGGCCGAAAGGGTTAAATGGACATTAAATACAAAAAAAAAAAAAATGAAAAAAACGGGGATATTTGATTGCAATGCCCTGCCATTGCCCCTACGGTTAATGTTCCGCGGATGGAGCATAAAAATAAATATCATAATTTTAAGACATTAATGATGAAAAATAAAAGTCAAAAGAATTCTCGTTCCTGCAGCAGGTGAACGTACTTTTGACGACTTTGAAAAGGTACGAAACAGCTTCAGTCATTCGCATTTGGAGAATACGAGTACTGAACAAAAACGTCACATTTTATGTAGTTTTAGGTCATCCGTATCGGGAGTTGTTTCGCCTCTTCTTCCACCTTTTCGCGTTAAAGTAAATACCTCCTACAGCTGTATGAAAATAAGATCATTATGAATCAATTTGGAAGTACTTACGAGGATAGCCCCACAAGTACCTGACCCAACACTTACAGATAAAACAATAGAAAATATTACATTATTCCTCAGCATACACTGACTTTCAAAAAAGCCGCAACACCAAGAAGAACACATCGTACACGTTTGAAATTCTGGCATTACGTTGGGTAATAGATAAAAACGATCAAAATATCTAAAGAAAATTATTGTGAATAAGTGAAAAAATTTAATAATAATTTAATAATGAGTGGCATCTCCTCTTAAATTAATACATTCCTGTAAGCGACGTGGCATGCTTAAAATTAAATTCTCAATATCTTCCTGTGGTATTGTATCCCAGGCAATCTGCACCTGCTCGCGGAGTTCATCTACGGTCTCTGGAGGGCGAGCTAAACGTTGAAGTCTCCGACCCATTATATCCCATACATGCTCTATTGGGGACAAATCTGGAGGCCGAGCTGGCCAAGGCAAAGTATCCAAATTTTCAGCTTCCAAATACCACAAAGTATCGTTGGCTACATGTGGTCGCGCATTATCCTGTTAAAATGTGCTTCCAGGATGGTCGTGCATGTATGGTACAAGAACCGGTTCTAAGACACTATTAATGTACCTCTGAGCATTTAATCTGTCGTAAATGAAAACAACAGGAGACCGACTACCATACTGGATGGCACCCCAAACCATGACACCTGGTGTTAAACCAGAATGGCGCCTTTCCAAAAAGTCCAAATTTAATCGCTCTCCTCTGCGCCTTCTTGGACGTTCACGTAACCGTCCAACAGATCGCCATAAACAAAATCGGCTCTCATCTCTGAACACGATTCTTCTCCACTCATCCACCCATTGCACTCTCAGACGACACCACTCCAGTCGGGCCACCCTGTGGTTTCGTGATAATGGAAGCCGACCCATAGGACGATATGAATTTAATCCAAAGCTCCGAATTCTGCGATACATCGTACTAAGGGAGACCCTTCGATTTAGGGTGGCTACCCAGTCAGCACCAAGAGACGGAATTGTTTCAAACGGGGCGCCGGTCGCTGAACGACGAAGTCGCCGGTCTTCGCGTCGGTTCGTCATTCTTGGACGGCCACTACCACGATGACGATTTACTGACTCTTCGTTAGACCAATCTCTCCAAGCTCTTAGCACTGTTGATGCGTTTCGATCCAATCTACGTGCAATTTCGCGGCAAGGTATACCTGCCTCGTGCATACCAACAATTCTTCCCCTTTCAAAGAGAATTACCTGCCGATAAACTGCATTTTGGCGTACACGAGGCATTTGGCACTACCACATATTCAATATGGTACTAACAATAGTACCTTTATCGCTATCCGCCTGTCAAAAAATTTGCAAAAAGAACGATCGTCACAGATAAAAAAGTGAAGAAAAACTTCATATCGCATTATGATACGAACTTGTAATTTTTATCATTTTTTTCTCTTTACAAGTCTAAAATCATACCAAAATTTCAAATACATACAATGCGTTCTTCCTGGTGTTGCGGTTTTTTTGAAAGTCAGTATAGTCTCTTTTGTAATTGATACATTTTTCTAAGGGATCTTCTGTTGCTTCTGTGCCCTGTTTGTGGCAAGAAACTTCGAATGCTTCAAAATAGGCATCAACTTCGAACTCCACCTTTTCATTACTGACAAATCTTTTTCCACCAAGCCATTTTCTCAAGTGTCAAAATAGAAAATAATCTGAGGGGGCTAAATCTGGCGAGTAGGGTGGGTGAGGAGAAAGTTCGAAACCTAGTGAATTGATTTTTGCCATCGCAATGGCGGAAGTGCGGACTGGTGCGTTGCCACGATGAATCAATTTTTTTTCGTGGAATGGGGTCGTTTTTTCTTCATTTCTTCGCTTCAACACTGCAATGAATTTGTATAATACCCTCTGTTTAGTGTTTTTGCTTTAGAAAGATAGTTAATCAAAATGATTCCACGTGCATCCAAAAAAACTGGCGTCATCATCTTTCCTGCGGTTGGAACGGTTTTCGCCTTCTTTGAAGTCGATTCCCCTTGGAGTCTATTGTTTTAACTGCTCTTTCGTCTCAGATGTGAAATGATGACCCGATATTTTATCCATGGTTATGGATCGACGCAAAAACTCGCTTTATTGCTGTGAAACTTTGCCAAAAACTTCTTTGAAACATCCTCACGGAGCAGTTTTTGTTCAATTGTGAGTAATTGCAGCACCCATCTTGCGTTCAGCTTTCGCTTATCTAATTGTCCGGTTAAAGTGTGATGTCCAGCACTTTTTGAAATGCTTATCGTGTGTAACAACCCGCGCGATTCTAATCGATGATCTTCCGGTAAAGTTTCGTTGATGTTTACCACGATTTCTAGAGTGGTCAGATCTGGACCGTCGATGGGCGGAGTTCGTCATGGCAACTCGTACGACCACTTTTAAACTTTGCCACCCTGTGTTTTACAGTTTTGAACGATGAATCAAACTCTCTCAGAGTAGATTCTAATTCTGCTTTGATGTTGAATGGACTAAGACCTTTGAAATGAAAATATTGAGTCACATATCGAGGGCCAACTTTTGCCATATTCACAAAATCTCTAAAAGTGTTCACTAAAAACGGATCGAAAGTAATCACAAATCAATGGAGCACCGTCAAACTTTAGACATAATCTTCTTAAGGTTTGGTTCTGAATATACGCAAATTAAAAAAAAATCACCATCCATATATCAGGTTAGGTACTTCTATGACTATCCTCGTAACAAGGCTTATCTTCCACTCTAAATGAAATACCGTCGACCGGAAATAATATGAAATAGATATTGATAAACATTGTCTGGAAACCCGTATTCTGAACTTCCGGGTGATTTCATTTTATATTGAAAAATCCGAAAATAATTACTAGTAAACGTTTTTCTGGGAATGTCCCCAATAGAGGGCTAGAGCCATAGAACCTTTCAAACATGGCACACGCTATATCTTGAAATTTTGATGGCGCAACGCAGCAGCAATCATACAAAGTCAACAATATTATATAATTTATTGTTACTTACTTAGTAACATAAGGCCGCGTCAGTTAGATGCGCTAGAGACAAGAATCAGACAAGGGAATCTCTAGAAAATTAAGAAGAGTGGATTTAATTGTAGCCTATTTGTCCATTCGAATCGGACATTAAGGCCCGATTGTATCACCGAAGGTTAAATTCGACATGAAATTGGACTCAAGGTTTCATGTATAAGCCCATCGATTACCGGTCATTATCTTGAATTTAACATTAGGTGTAGCTCAGACCAAAGGCATAAATTATAAATAAAAAGGGGTCCGTTTAAGAAAGAAGTTTAATTATTAGCATGCGGAACTTACGGATGTTATACCGTATATAATGTAGAATACGTTTTTTACACTCACGTAATAGGTATTATCCACTCAGGATAATCTGATCATCTTCACCTTTAAAACAAAAATTTAAGAAAACTTACAAAAATAGATTTATCTCAGAAAATATTTTCTTTTTTATCAATAAAACGTCATGCACTTTGTGAAACGAAATGTTTATTGGAACTTTATCTTGATATAGCAATTTAGATAATCACTTTTTGGATATATGTTTGCTTTGTCCAAATGTTTACTGAGTCATAGTTATAAACTAATACATTTGAAACTACAACGATATAATTCTTAAACAAATATTAATTTAAACAATATGCTACTAAAAAGACATGTATTTGCTTATTTTAGGAACCAAGACACCTCGGTACCATCGGGATAACATCACCTAAAATACTCATTAATTAGCACGTTGTCATTCCATGACTGGCCACGAGCCGTCTTGGTCTAATCATAAATAAAAAAATTTTGATATGGAGGAATACAACAGCAAAAATCTATTTACGTGAGAATTTTAGACTTAAATTCGTGTTGAAACTTCAGTTTTTCTTTTCGTTTGCGGCGATGTTGAAAGTCTGACTAAAATTAACGAGCCTCAAAATTCAATGATTAAAGTAATATCCAACGTAAGGTCCACATCGGTCGATGTGGGTGCACAATCAGCATCACAAAATTCCATGTTTTATTGAAAATTTCGGAAATGATAGCGCCTATTTTTTAGTGCAGTGAATAAGCACTTATTTTTAATTACTTTTGATGGAAGGAAACCGAGCTATAATATCTCTTTTCAATTTTTAAGGGGCCTCTAAAATGACAATCCCACGAATAACACCCTCAAGTCTCTGAGACCTCAATTAAAGAATTTACGTGTAATATTAAATCAATATCAACCGATTAGATCAAACACGATAGATTTTATTTTTATTTCAATAGTAGTAGTTTTAAGTATTTATTTTAGACTTTTTTGAAGAGTTTGAGTATCAATATCTTGGGAACCCGCGAACCAAATCTCTTTTTCTGCAAGAAGATCAATTAACGTTTTCAGTTCTAATATATCTTTCTGAGATAAAGACTTTCCACTAAACATTAAAATTCCGTTCAGGTGCTATGCACATTCGTAATGGGTTCTTCACAGAGCTTGAACTTTGTAATACGTTTCTCACTTGATATGAATAAGCATTCAGTCTTGTTCCGTATAGAACATGCTATGACTATTCTTCTCAGTACGTTTAGCTGCTTTGTTCTTTTGACATTCCTGTCATATGCTATTTCTTCTTATTCTGGTTTTAGTTATTATTTCGACGTCTCCTTTTTATTTTATTATCATTTAGTTTCCTATAATACTCATTGTTTGCAAATATTCACGACAGTATTTGTATTTATTAAATCTATAGTTAATTACTATTGATTCGTTTTCAAATGTGTTAAATAAGTTCATTTGCAAACAGTGCGGAGGGAAGTACATGGAAGCTTGCAGCTGTAATTGAAAATACTGTAAATATAATGATATTTAGAATGGCTGAAAATTAAAATTCAACTGTGTAGCTTTGAGTATGACTAAACGATTCGATGAGTCTGTACCAAAGGCGGAATTA
The DNA here is from genome assembly GCF_040115645.1 of Euwallacea fornicatus. Taxonomy (NCBI): domain Eukaryota; kingdom Metazoa; phylum Arthropoda; class Insecta; order Coleoptera; family Curculionidae; genus Euwallacea; species Euwallacea fornicatus. Next base: position 2,633,657 of record NC_089573.1, read on the forward strand.
TCAACCTTCCAATTTGCGTGACTCGGAACTGCCAACCGGGTTTGAGGAACTTGGGACCATGGCCCTTATGATACCAACACACGATGAGCTACGTTCTCTGCCAACCATAAACGACGTACTTCACAGCAATCGTAGTAAGATAGGTATTGTGAAAATATTTGGGCATGTATGATGACTTGGCTTTTGTGAACTAATTTCATTTTCAATAATATAGAATGTAAACAAATTAGAGTAGATAGTTTCGCAATCACGTGAATGCATATCTTCCAAAAGCCTTAGATGCATGTGGCAACAATACGTCTTATCTTATGTATACAGGGTGTTTCCTAACTACGTGTAAAAAATTTAAAGGCGTAATCCTCGACTGATTTTGAGTCAAAAATGTCTAATAAACATATGTCCGCAAATGCCTGGTGGCCAAGATACAGAGTGTTGACTGAAAGACGTTGAAAAAGATTTTAAAGGTTTCTAAAGGTTTGGTGGTATTTACTAACTTGTTTATTGTTAGTTTTTTTTGCTACTTCCACTACTATAAACAAGATAGTCAGTGTTATTTTGGTGTTTTAGCCTCTAAAGTGAAAGAATTTAGTTGTGTCCCAAAAATCAGATTATACCTCAGTTTTGAACATTTTTCAAATGCCCAATTACACTAATCAAGAAATGGCCAATATGGTCTTTGTTTACGGCCTTGCCGATGGTGAGTGTTTGGCAGCGAGGCGCATTTACATGGAAAGGTTTCCAAACCACCAAGCTCCCAACCACCAAACATTTAAAAACCTCTTTCAACGTCTTTGTGATACAGGATGTCTTATGAAAACTCCAGGAGGAGGAAAGCCAATAACACGTCGAACACCAGAAGTGGAGGAAGAAATCTTAAGACGTATTGAAGAAAACCCCGGAACCTCCGGAATTGTCTTTTCTAAAATTCAAACACCAAAATTGAGTATTTTGGAAATAAAATCTCTTTTTCTTGTCACATTTCAACACCCTGTATCTTGGAAACAAGGCATTTGCGGACATATGTTTATTAGACATTTTTGACTCAAAATCAGTCGAGGATTACGCCTTTAAATTTTTTACACGTAGTTAGGAAACACACTGTATACCGCATGTACATTAAAAATGGAATAAATTCATTTTCTCGGTCTAAGTTTAAAATAATAAAAAATACTTGGAGATGTTCGACTTTAGTTTGAAATTCAACATACTTTTGATGGATAATATTAACTGTGACGTCATCACTGTTTCAGATATGGTAGCAGTATGAAATTTTTTAGTAATGACCCTTATTTTGGATTATTATACGTGAAAGGGCGAATTTTTTTAAGTGCAGGACGTGAACTTTTTTAGTATGTTGCATTATAAATTTCTGATAAATTATTAAAAATACATTTTTTCTTCGCGGTACCTAACAATAGGAGATCGACATTCACTGAACGGATCAGGGTAGTCTTTTGTTGATTTATTTTGCAGGTTTGTTTATTTATTTCAATATAAAAAATATTTTGATTCGTTCAATACACAAGATTTCGACGATTTTTAAATTTCATATTTGTTAGTTTTGGTTTGACTTCAAAATGTAATTTCAAATAAAAGTTGTATTACAAAACGTTTCATCATAACACAAAGAAATCGTTACATAATATAGTGAAACAATTTGTCCTGTACTTAAAAAAAGTGCACCTTTTCACATGAAATTATCAAAAACGAAGGCTACCGTTAAAAAAATTGAATAATAACGCCACATCTGGAAGAATAATGATGTCACAGCTAATATTATTCAACTAAAAAAAAAGTAAAATTTTAAACTAAAGTCAATGCGTCCAAGCATTTTTTATTATTTTCATTTCAGACCAAGAAAATTAATTTATTCCGTACTTTAAGTACACACTGCATAAATTGGCAACATTTTCCAGTTTTGTCATTTTCACATTTTTCTCGTTATTACGGAACAAACTTAGAATATGGAGTGGCAGATTCGATATGTTCACATCTTACGCCGAATGTCTGAAAATGTTTACCGGGTTAAATCCAAAAGTTTTATAATACCTCCTCAGTTGCCCGAACTACGTTTTCAAAATTTCAGGGTCTCAATTGAAGTCTCCCCCCAAGTTTCAAGTAGCATTCATCGATTATTTAGCATCCACTTGAATAGATTGAAGAATAGCACCTCAAATATTTGAAAATTTTCCGGAAATTTTTCCTAAGAAAGACAGGTACCTACTTATTCTTTTTCCGCTTTCCAAACTTTGTACGCCAATATCTCAAGAATTTGTAGAGTAATTACAATAAAAACAAATTGCACATTAATGGTCTTTGTGCATTCACCGGCACAAACGAGGTTGTAATATATTCTTAAGTTTCCACGATACCGGATACTTAAAGCAAATTCAAATAAGATTTAGTCAAGATATTTAGCAAACCAAAGCATTAGCTGTTTTTGTATTTAACTTAGTAGATTATAATATACGCAAAAATAAATAAAATTTTTGCACGTCTCAGGTAAATATTTTTCGATTTTGTCTATTGATAAACGTTCGTACTGGACTTATCTGGCACTTATAAAGTCACAATTTTAATAATATAAGGTAATTCTAAATCTATTACACACCTTGAATATTGGAGATACAATAATACGTATTATAATACCCGTTATATAGAAAACAAAGAATTGCTCTTTGTTAGTTTCTCCTAACAGCCCGAGGTAATAAATAAGTACACACCTAATATCTTTGTCTAATAGTGTATTACCTTTCACCAATAGCAGTTTATAAAAAAATATATTTAGCTCAGAATTTTATACATATAATATCAAAAATATATCTAATTTAATAATTAATAATTTACTCAAAATATAATACAAAATAAATTATCACATATTGGAGGTTAAATACTTTCCATTGCACATACCCCGCATCATTCATGACCGTATGTTTCTCTTAAGATTGCCTTAGGCATGATGAAAATTGGCTGGGATCTATGCCTTGCCAATCGTAATCCCATTTATGTAAGACCGCAGAGCTTCCTCTTCGGACAGTAAAATAGTGGTAGAATCAAACTTCTTCCCTTTAACTTTTTGTTCGATATTCTCCCCAGCATACGATAATAACGGAGAAATTTCAACTTCAACACCTTCATTAATATGCCCCCCAACTTGTTCTATATAACTTTTATGTAAAGTTAATAGGTCTGCCCTAGCTGTAGAGGGACAGTCTTTTCCTGCAGCGTCTGCATTCTTGAGGGCACTGAACTCGGAAATGCGGGGTACTTCCCAGGTAACAAATTTATCAGTGAATTGAAACACGTCGAAGATGAATTTTTCTATTTTGATTCCGTTGGGTTTCGAAGGTTTTACTTTCTCCCCTTTGCCGTCGACATAAGGAATTTTCTTCTTGGCCACATGCAATTTCAACTCGGATTCGTACTGCTTTCCAACTTTCTGAAGAAAGCTAGTTGTAAAGAAATGGTTGCAGATATTCCCAGCGCTGAACACCAAATTCCCCGAAGAATCTCTGAGGTTTGCTGTTTGTTCCGTGATTTCACTGTACTCTACTACTTGGTACTTCCCATCAACCTTGCACACCACACCGACTGCCTCATTTGGACTGTTTTTGCTGACAACTTTGGCTCCGCATTCGGCTTCTTTCTTCACACAATAACCCAGGAACACCGGGTCCGCCACTTTGACTAAAATGTTGTCCACACTATGGGCGTGAATATATTTGATGCCTCTTTTTTCCATGTCGTCTAAAATATGATTCTCCATAAGAGCCCTGTAAATTCCTCCATTGCCATCAGGAGCCAAAGCAACCACGTTCTTTCCTTCCATAAGAATTTTGCCCTCAAAGTCGAAGCATGGCAGTAACCCTTGTTGGAATAATTTAACATTCTCTTTGTTTAGCCCAAAGTAGTTGTTGGTTTCCAAAAATTTCTTGGTAGTTGCGTTGGTCGGACCACTTGTCATGATGTACCAAACAACACTACCCTTTCTGCCAGTCTCCTGATGTGCGAGTTCCATAACCCTTCGAATTCGCTCTGCCTGGATTTGAAACAAGGTTTTTCCAGATGGTAAATCCACGGAATACATTCCTTTGGGATACGTAACACCGAGACGCGTTCCCTGTCCTCCCGCCAAAAGTAGTACCGCCACTTGACCTTGTGAAACCGCCTCCAATCCCAAACTTTTGTAAGTCAACACTTCTTCTGGGTCAGCATTCTTCTCCGATCCGAATTGATCAACAGGAATCGGCTGTATCCGCGAATCGACCTTCTCCACACCCTCGCTGTAGGCCTTCTGTGCCTTCTTGAAGAGTCCATTCACTTCTTTAAACTTAATTCTCTTCAATTGATTCAGAAAACTTTCCCGCTCGTCATTCTTCAATTCATCGTAAAACTTCAAAATATGCTCTTGCTGGCATTCTCTGACAACTTCTTTAATTTGATCTAGCGAAATCATGACGAAAACAAACACCCGCGAATTCAGTCATTCACTTTTCAAGAACCTTATGAGGACGATGGCATACCTTCGTTGGTACCTTCTATTATATGCCACGCTTGCCGACACCGTTCACCCAATCGGCTGGCTTCCTTTCTTATCTCTCGCATACACATAGCTCATTTTGCCGCGTTGCCGTTGTTTTTCTTATTTTATGTGAATTATTATTCAAATTTAACATTATTTTAAGACGAAGGCACGGAAAATTATATGAAAAAAACTATTCGAAGGAAATCTATCTTAGCTAATTTTTCGCTTCATATGCGCGAAGTGAATTATTATTATTAATTTTTACATACATAGCATTAGTGGCAACAACGATCAAACTTTTTGCCTAATCAGATCTTATTAGTTACCGATAGATAAATAATAATCATGGTCTATCATAAAACGAATAAATTACCTGATTAATTATTGCCGAAGTAAATGTGTTATTACGCTAATTTTATCTTTTCTAGATTTTTTCCCTTCGCCAATATGTCATCAAAATACATTGTTCGCAGGAATTACAAAACGAATTTCCCTTATTATACGCCACTGACCTAGTCCCAGCTTAGCAGGAAATTAAAACGAAAACATGTGAATAGTGAAAGTTCCTGGTTAGAAATGAATAAAGGTCTCCAACTGACATTAAATCTTACTAAACAGTAAACTTGTTCTTTCAATGCCTTTAACCTGGTGACCTCGGATTGTATCGAAAATCGAGCTTGTTGCTATTATACAATTATTATTACTGCATTTAATGATTCACATGCATTTTTCAAACGGAGTAAACAAAATTTTATCAAAACTTTATATCCAAGACTGATCGCCCACTTTCGCAAGAATATTACCGTCACGCTTTAAACATCTTCTATCTTGTATTTTATAGTTTCATCAAATTCTTATCATAATCCAAAAAAAAAACAGAAATTTCTATATCATTGAAAATCCCATATGATCTAGTTCAATCTTACAACTCAGCTGCAATTTCGATGAATGAGTTCACAAGCTCCTACTGCTCCTGAGATATTTAGTTGATTTTTGTATCGTCTCAGTGTAAAACGTTTCAAATCATTTTTATAATCAGCTACGTGATTTTATCTGAATTTAAAACCTTTTTAATACATAATTTTTTTTGTGTTACACCCCTTATTCTTCATTTTCATAATTTGAAATTGTATGTCCAACGTAAACCATTTTTTGTCGTTTAAGTTTTCCCGCATCTCTGACTATTTTCGAGATTTTAACATTATTTTCCCATACATACCTTTAATTTATAATCTTTTCAACAAGTACTTCCAAAATTATACGCGTTATAGAGGAATAATTATTATAATATCTTCAGCAAACTACAATTGGAAAACTCATAAAACTTTTATCGCTTGAATTCTAAAACATCTTGTATACCATTTTCTCATAAAGTTTCCATTTGGTATATAAAAAGAGTTGGAATATGTTATTAAAAAAAAATTGGTTCATTTTTTCAGGAGTTTCCAAGCATAACACTCAGCAAGATTGAACATCTAGAATCAAATATCTGTAATGTTTATAATTTTTTTATGTTGATGGTATATCTATGAGTGATGATCGCAGCTCAGATGCAACCGAGTCAAAAGCAATACACCATAAAAATCAAATTTACGACGAAACGGTAAAGTATCAAAAAATATCAAAGGACAAAGATTGGTGTACAAGTAAATGCTCCATTTCGTTGTTGCTATTTTTTTGTGAAATTGCTAGAACTCGGTACCCATATCTCCGCCATTGGTAACCTTCCTACATATTATTCATTCTTGTGACTCGTCATGGAACCATTCTGTGTATCAAATTTTAAATAACATTTGGATTAAACACTTCGGTAGTTCGGAAATAAAATAATTAAATAATATTTTACGTACGTCTATTATGATCACATATTTTTATATGTATAAGTAACTCACTCTAAAATGTGCTTTCCTAACCATTCCAAGAACATCCAACGCTCCATCGGCCATCATTTTTATTCTTTCTGAGTCCCCATTGGCAGTACATGAATAAATAGAGTTGTACTCAATACGAGACCATTTATTGGGCCATATGTTTCTATACTTCTTTGGATGTACATAATTGGCAATGGGGAAAAGTATAGGGCAATAGTTATTTGGTACATTAACGTCTCCTTTTCTGAAAATAGTCGTTACAATGGCCACCTTAAAATAGTCAAGAAAAACTAAGTCACTCATACTCTGATTATTAAGTCAACAATACCAAGGTGCCTTTTGTGGTGGTTTTTATTGCCTTCAGTCCATATATAGGACGATTCGGAGATAAATATACATATTCGTCCATAGAGTAGACTAGCTCCTCGTGGTTTGAAATCATATATTATACAAGAGGTCAATTCCGATTCGTTTTTAAGATACAGGAAGATTGATATTTTTGCCAATTTTTCTTTTGACTTTCGAATACTTTGTGTTAAGGGTGTTCCTTCGATAAATGAAACACGACAAAGACAATTTGTTTTATGTAAAAATGGACTGTATTAACTATGCACTTATCTCAAAAGAATGTAAGAATCTTGGTCTAAGTAAAGAAGAGGGAGAATGCTTATTGAGCGGGTTACACGATATGATTCGGATCACATCCCGACACCGACGCAGCTTTCACCCGACAAGACAAAATGAAGAACAGAAAAAGGAGCGAAAATTGCTCCGATTATCCCTTAAATACTAACCCCGAAGAATTCCAACCAAGGGCGCACCACCACCAAGAACCATTATAAGCTATGGCTACATCGAATCCCATAACTCGTGGCCATCTGGGGAATATCTATACTAGTCGCTTTTCTGGGAATATTGCGGGTCCAACAAATTGACCATCAAAGCAATAGTCCCTATAGAGAAAGCTTCCTTTGACTAGTAGCACATTCCCCAACCAAAGCGTACCCTTAGCTTTGGCCTGATGGGCCATGTGGTCTGGCACCCAGATGGTATTCTCCGAATAAGTATCGCAGTACATAGCGTAACTTAAGGGAATAAATGACAGTATACAATAAACCTAACATTAATAACAATAAAAATAAATAGAAACAAAAAACCAATAACTTAGAGTCTCTAACACTTTGTATATGATGATTTCAAATTTGGGTGATATAACTGGTAATGCAATGAACATTGGATGCCGGTTACTGTAGTTTGGGTCTGGGTTCAACTGAAAAATTGTTCAGAATAATTTTTGATTTAGACATTTTATACACATATCATTTTTTTGAAAACTGATGGGGTTTTATGAAATGCACGAAAGATAATGAGGGTAAAATTGGACTGTATCAACCAAGAGGAATACACACCATCCCATATCTTCGTAAATAATTGAGAATGGCCCATCTTATGTGAGAAATTTTAAATTGTGTAAAATTATTCTACTCCCTGGTAAAGTACGTACAGCGAACTCTCGAGTCACGCTGTATATCGTTAACAATTATTTATCTGGATATTATTTGCTAAAAATATAGTTTATCTATTACTGTTAGAATATCGTATTCTTAGACTCAAAATGCTATTCAAAGGTCCTTGTAAGGAAATAAGTTTATTTTCTATGTTTTCATACAAACATCCATGAGTTACAATAAAAATTATCAACAGCCCGACGGCAATTTTAGTAACAGTTGTACAGAGTCTTTAATTTTTAAGTAGAAATTCCCTTACATTTTTCATAAATTTTTGTAATGGAAAAAAGTATTGTATACAAATTACACAAAACGATCATGTCTTTCGAAAAAGTAGATGAATATCGATTTTTGTTCACTTACCATCATACACGGTTCTTACAACGTACGAAATATTCACACTTCTTGCATTTTGCAAAAAGATTTTGTAATTATTAAATTTAAAAAGTCGGAATTAGGACAACAAATTCCGCGAGGGGACAATGGACTGACACATGAAACCACTAATTGTCGCTTTTGAATAGTTTTTAATTTTTTTTTAGCGTCACTGGAAGACATCTCAGACAACACACTTCCACAACACGCTCTATATCTAGCTTAAACTAGGCTATACAATTACTCTTAAATGCAAGGAGTTGAGCAAAAGTATTAAAAAACCCACTGAATATCACATTTTTTTTTTTCACTTTTATGTGTTACATTTTCATCTATAATGATTTATTATTTCAAATTGCACCAAGCATCGATAAACCAATATGCTTTATACAAACGCAGCACACTTAACATAAGTTCTAATTAGATATTGGCAACCGCGTAATACGGCATTACAAAAATTTAACCAACTTTGATTTCAGCACAGGGTGAATTTTAAGTGTCCGTAAGCTAATTTAACTTTTTGAACAACGTAACTGATCATTTTTAGGTCCCTAAAATAAGTTGCAATATATGTGCAGGTAAAAGAAAAACAATTCGAATATATTTTGAAAGATACAAGATAAAATTTTTAAATTATAAACGTTTTGATAATTTGTTGTTGTGAAAATTAGTAGAATAAATGTGCTTATTTTATGTAACTAGATTTATTCAACTTTTACCCAAACATTTATATAGAACTATATACTCCCACCCATTATGAAAATGTGTCATAATATTTTAATTCAGATGTCCAAATATGTTATAGATTAATTTCCTAAAATTTAATTTGCTTTATATCTCTTTATAGCGCTTAAAAAACTCACCCTGTAAATATTTGACGGCTAAATAAATCAAAGAACCTAGTCGACTATGTTAGTAAACTTGTACAGAATATAGTAACAAACTAACTGCATTACTTTGCTAGTGAATTTGATGACATTCAAATGTCAAAAAAAGATCAAAAAGGTGTATCAATGAGTGCGGGTTACTAATAAATTACTTATCACATATTGTCCTGCTTATATACAAAACTTTAAAACTCCTTGCTATTTTCCATATGTAACTAAAACAAACCAATATAAAGAATCAAAAAAAGACGTAAACTTAAAAATCATGTATATTAACCCAAAGCAGCTCATAAGATGAAAGATGTGTAATAATATATATAAAACAAGGCGCCGCCCTTGTTTAGGTAGTTTGCCTAAGTTCCTAATTTTTCTACTTATATACCGACTAATTAGAGACTTTCTGAATACCTCTCCCTTCAAGCAGTGATTGCCAATTTGGAAATGAACTTTACTCCATTTAAATTTTTATAAAAATTGCAATATTATCACTCGACATAAGAATTATAACTATTTAAAAAAATATATCCATTAGAATTAGTTTCAAGTCTATGATATTATGTTACACATATAGACATTAAAAAACAAAAGAAACACATTTATTTTATTGAAAGTTTGCTGTAAATATTTAAAAAAATATGAAGAGTGACGACATTTCATGATGAGAGTTGTTTGAAAAATTCCAACGCAATAAATTTGTTGTTTATTAAGAATACCAAAAAGGTCTGGAAGCAAAGAAAGAGCCTCTTTAGAAAAGTAAACCCGCGAGTATTCCTATAGTGAGCCTTCATATTTACATTGATGTATTAATTTACCATAACAACAACAAAAATGGAATCTACAAGTTGCAATCGTAACTGGTAAAAATATGTATATCTAGGCGATTATAAACCAATATGGTCCATGGCTGACTTTGAAAAATATATCCGTGATTGTTACGTAATGCCTTCTGTAATGTTAAGTGTTAATCATCAACCAAAAATATGTCAAAACATTGTACTGGATCTAGTAAATGCTTCAATATAATCAGATACGGTATCTCAAGCAATGTAAGTACCTTTTACAGTTTCAAAGGAATCATTTTTAATTAATATATCCCGCAGTAATATGTAGCGACTGATATGGGAAAACTGTAATTATAACATATATAGGAACTTTCTTATTTACTCAAACACAACATAAAACAGGTAAGGTTTGAGAGATTTTTTCTATGCTATATTAAATTGTACCCAATATCCACTGACGAAAAAAAATGTGCGCCTAATGTGCTTTTCCCAATAATTGACTAGGACTGCTTCTACAGAATCCACTATGTAAAATAGGCCTGTCACCTACCAAAACAGGGACTAAAAAAAATTATTGTGACCTTATATTATCCACGGGGCAATGGCACCAAAAATTAAAACTAATTACAACTTTTTACATCATTTTCCCACTGGTGACGGCTATAGTGCCCTTTAAATGTAATTTTCAATATTCTTTAAAAAAAGTGTTTAAAACCAAACAGTTTAATTGCCCTCCGCTGCCTTTGGAAAATAGTGAAGTTCCAACTGCATTTCCCGTGGCTCAAAAATTACCCTGCGAGTTTTCTTTGCCTCTCCATGAATCATTGCGCGTGCGAGGTGCTTTCGTGTTACGACCAGAACCGAAAGATTGAGTACGTGACCTCGGCTGTTTAAACCCTGATCCTGCAGGTGCGCTCGTTCCAGGTTGAGGGCAGGTATGCCCCGATGTTTCCGATCTGCAAATGAAGGCGAATAGAGGAATATTTAAAATTCCCAATAACCATATGTAAGTATGTAGAATTTGCCTGTATGTTTTAATCTATAATTATCAAAGCTTATAGTTAAATGAATGATATTGGATAGGATTTGGAAAAATGAATTTAAATTCAAAAAATAAAAAAACATACTTTTCTTTTGAGGTAGACGATCTTCTGCTGCTATCACGAGACGTGCTGGGAAAGGCAGAAATTTGGCTTTCCGACAACGTCCTATTTCTCATTTTCTGGCGATAACCTTTACCATGAGGAGGCAATATTTCGTTAATCCTTGGCTGGCAAAAAAAGAAATCAGAATTAAGTATCGCAATAAATTTCCCGCATAAAAATTTTTACTTCAACTACCCGGAAATCTTCTATAGTCTTGAACCTAGACAGGTATTTGCTAAGCGTAGAGTTGACGGAGAGATGAGTTCCGTGTTTGTAATATTTCAAAAAAGCCCAAAACTTTTCGAGTCCATACAGTTGTCCGTTTTCGTAATCTCTTATAGTCTCCTCTTGAAAATCTTCGTAGAGATGCGGTCTAAACTTGACTTCAAGTCCGTAGGAGAAGAACCTAAAGAGACATTCCAAGCCGTAACGGTAGCCTTGATCAGCATCTTCAAGAGCAAGAGACTTGAATTCACTATACATGGTACGGTTGAAGTTCTCTCTAAGGAAAAATGACCAGAAGCGGAAGAGAGTGTTCACCTCGTTTGACTGACCAATGCCAAACCTCTTGCGTTCTAAAACACATTTTTTATTCATTCGCATATTCACATTATTAAACCATTAACCTTTAAGGCACTTCTGTCTAAATTTGGAGTAAGCTTGCTGCGTGAAGTTATTTTCTTTCAATAATGCATGAGAAGGATGTTGAAAGCTAGGTAAAGCTTGCGGAACACTTCCATAGCTAGTAGCTAAGTTGCCATCGTTGGGACTAGCCCCGTAGCTACTTCTGCAATGAAACAAGCATCAAATAGATAACCAACGTATGTGTGCGTATGTGCACGCTTAATTACCCAGTAGAAGTAGTCCTCAATCTATGCTCTCGAATATCCATAATCCAGCCGACATGTTGTTCCACCGGAGGATTGCTTGAATGTCTAGTTTTACGTTTTCTAGGTGTAGTAGGATCAGGCCTCTCGTCTTTCACCACAGCATAAAATCTGGGAACGTTTCTATGACCACGTGCTTTGACAGCTTTCTTGGAAGGCTGAGCTGTGCTTACATTAGATACGGGCTCGATCTAACGAAAAATGTTAATATAAATGCATAACAGAGAACAATCAGCAATCTTACTATGGGTGGTGGTGGCGGAGGCACTTCTGGATTTTGCACTTTCGGTGCGGGTGGTGCCAACTTTTGAAAGTCTTCTTGGCTTATCACAGTAACAGTTCTGTAACTTCCCACAGAATTGCGATCCTAAAAATGAAATTCCGGTAACTAAAGCATATCTAAAACCCTCGAGAATGCCTACGAAGTCGTCATGCCATAAGTCTTCTTCGTAATAGTACAACCCATCATTAATAGCTTGTTCCAAATCCTGGGTCATTTTAACCCTAGTCGTCCAATCTCCCGTTCTATCGTATCCTTCATGCTTAGGAGCTCTTGATGCTTGAGTTACTATTAAAAGTTTGTTCACTTCTCGATCGCTCAGTTCGTCAGAATCTTCTTCGTTATTCCTGAAAAGTTTCACTATTAAAACAGGGTTATAAATTTAAAATAACCGTTTACCATTCAGTACTAAAAGTATTCTGTCGTCCGATCGGCACATTCTCAAGCTCTTCGTCGAAGTGGAATTCAAGCTCTTCTCGTTCATACTCTAAATGTTTCGGTTTTTGCTCCTTTTTTCCTTTGTTTTCTTTATTTTTCCGTTTCACTTGTAACCAACTTTCTTCTTCATCATCTCGGTTTTTCTGTTTGCCTAAGTCTGATTCATTAACATTATTTGTGACATTGTTATCGCCGTTAACTTGGGGATTCTCATTTTCCTTATTATTTACAGAATCTAAATTTTCTGAAAAATAAAAACTAGACTCTTTGCTGTTGATTTGGTTGGGTTAAGCCAATAATACTATCAGAGGTGTGGCTATATACTATATAGCGTTCTCTAGAGGTTTATTCGATAGATTGCTTATATACATAGTTTTTATGTAAATTTTAAATATATTTTTAATCCTATAATCTATTTGGGACGATTTTTAATATTCTGGTTTTTGAATAGAACATTATCAATGATTTTGAAAAGATAACCGTTTTTTTCATCAATATATATTTAATCTTTTAAGGTTTTCTTTGTGGTACTCGTTGTGAGGCGCTATTTCAATGGTATTAGGTTCTGAAGGGAATGGATGTTCCGACTCATAATTGAAAAATCTCTCTGAAAACGTTGGTTTATGACACAAATTTATAATTATTTAATTGTATTATTATGTTTTATCTCTTTTTGTTTCTCTTTTCAATCCCCTTTGTATCCAGAAAAAGAATGGCGTCGATGACTTCTTTTTCTACGAATAAATTGTAATAGTGAATGATATCTGTTGAATGTCTTCAAAATACTATCTTAGAAGTATCTTTAACCGCCATATAAAAGATTTATCTTATGTTTGCACGTTTCAATGCTTTATTTGAAAAAATATCATTTTCAGGCGTTTTAAAGAAAGTTATGACTGGCGAAACAATAAATTTTCAAAGGTTTGTTTCTATTCGTTCAAATTTATGTTCAGAATATTGTTTTTGTGAATAATATGATGTATTGATATAATGTAACATAATTTTAAAGTCAAACTCAGATCAGAACTGAAATCTTCATAAAAATTAAATAATGGAATTTTTCAAATAAGACGTCTAAACATACAATCCTGTGATACATATTTCAATGTGACATGACAAGTACTTCTGAAAAACGACCAAACAATATCAGGTACTCACTCTTTAAAAAAGTTAAAAAAAGGCCTTTACCTCATAAAAGAGCTAAAAGAAAATTTATTAATATAACCGCGTAGGGCTTAAAAAACTAATAACATGTTGGTAAAGATATTTAAAAAGACATTTTTTTTTACAAATTTAATTTTTCATTACTATTTATTAAAAGAAATTAAATTCGGCAACACCATTTTCGATATATGAGTTTATCATTAAATTTACCATCTTTTGTCTTATATAATCTATCTTTTAATTCTGATGATTTAGGAGGTAAAAATAATGAACCATGACACTTTTACCACTTTGTGAATAAAAAAAAATTAAAGCCGACTTTCTATACCTATATTATAGTTTTTTTCTCTATAGGTATTATCAGTGAAATCACAATCCTCTTAATTGTACCCACCAATTACAATATCTTGATAATGACTCCATAAAGGTCGAAATGTCGGCGATATATATATTATATTTAAGACACGTCTAAGAGGAAAATTGGCTTAAATCATCCAAATAAGGCAATGTAAACTAGTGAGGTCATCAGCGAATTAAAAAAATCAACTAAAATTTTAATAGGTCTTGCAATATTAGACATATACCTTTATCAGTAGGGACAAATTCTGCAACATCGGGGTTCAAATCGTCGGAGAATTGAGGGGTTGGCTGTAATTTTTTTACGACAGGAGGAGGTGGCAAAAGTTTGGAAATAATTTCTTCTTTTTCTCCATTTTTATCTAGTATTGGCCACTTCGTCGGATCATGTTTGGCACGAACCTAAGTAATGTAATCACATTTTAATAAAATGAACTTCTCCAAAAATGAATTCACCTACTTTGAAACCGGCAGATAATTCGATTTTATCGGATGAACTAATTGCGTCAAGAATCAAAGAAATATTGCTTGTCAAAGCTTGCACTCTATGAAAAGAAGCTATAAGCGTAACAGGCAGATATCCTTCAGGATCCATTTTCCTTCTCAAAAAAAAATCTCGGTTGAGATTATCTTCGCTAAAGTAATACTCGCTACAAATAATGCAAAATGTAGAAGGACAAGATACTCATAAATTATATATTTTTACATTTGGTTTCGAATATACTCTTTGAGTGTAGGACCATCAAGGTTCAGGTAATTGTTACTATTAAAGTAGTAGGTACCCATGTAAGGTACAACGAAATTTTGGCCATCTAGAGATCCACTAAATTTTGACGAAAATTGTGAAAAATCTCCACCATTCTCAAAGTATTCAGCCTCATTGGGTCCTCGGTTGTTTCTGCTGAATTTACTGGTCACATGTCCTCCTCTATTTCTCCAACGACCTCGAGGAGCTGCAGACACTGGCCTCGGATGCCTGTTATTCTGATGATTCAGGCTTTCAGCCCTCCAGTCTCTATCTCCATCGCTTACAGTTGACTGTACGTCACCTAAAACCATTAGTCTTTCTCAGTGCAAATACCGAAACGTAAAAGTTTCTTAGTTATTACCCGGGCGGTGATCTACATTATTATGCACATTCCTGCGTTTATCGTTTTTATGAGCTTTGCTCAAATCTATCTCTAAGGGTACCCATTTGTGTTTTGAGGACTTCTTTTTATCTTCTAGTGTTGACGAGTGCAAGTCATTGGGGGGCTGTTGTTTGTCTTTTTGAGGTTGCACCACTGAGGGAGGACTTGCAGATCTTTTTTGCTGTTAAGAATTTTGACACATGAATCAAAATTTCAAAGACAAAAAAACTTATGTTTATATTACATACCTTTTTCCCTTCACCGGGCTTTAAAGTTGGTGGAGGTACCTAAATGTAAATTGCAAAAATGTAAAAAACTGTTACATAAAATTGATGAGGCAACTTTTGTTCAACTGAAGTAATGTAGTCTTAAATAGGTAAAGAATAATTATCCGTGTAATTTATTCAAGGGAGTTACCTACCAGACACAATACTTCACTTAAAACGATTGTGTTAATTATCCGCTGCATATTTTAAAGGATATTAAATTGGATTTAAAAACGTATAAACTAGCAAAAAGCTAACCTCATGTGAAGAGTCTCCAAGCGAGGGCCAGTCACAAATATCAGAAAAATCACTAGCCTGTAAAAAAAAGCGTCGTTAGTGACTCGAGATAAAGAAAAATAAATTTATTGCATATAATGCAGGCGGTGATTTTGGAACACGTACTCGAATAAGGGTTTTTGAAAATCAGATATAGACATCCTTCAAGGTTTTTTTTAACGGAGAATCCAAGAGTTTATTTCCTGTTTCAAATTTACACGAAATATTAGATACTATATCCAATGTTTTTGCAAAATTGGAACCTAAAAAATAGTTTCCACGTGAAATAATTGTAATAACGCATGATAAACAGACATCAAAAGAGTAAAGTGGTTTATATCAGGTGAAAAATGTACTTTGATTTGCTCCTATGCTTGGTGAGTGTTCAGTTTATTTGGAAAAAATGATATCTATTAATTATAATATATCATAATATAAATCATATCTAATTTTTGGTAGGCCCATACAGAGATTATTTCTTTTATTTCTTCTTTAAAAGATGCAGATGCGAAAATTAAGGGGCATCTATCCAAGCATTTTTTCCCAAAATCATTTCCTGAATTATGAATATGTTTCATGTTTTTATCGCGAACTGTATACGCCATTCTACTCGCTTGTATGTGACGACAATAATTAACAAAACTACAATTATCTATTTAACGCATCAAAGAACAACATACACAGCCCTTAAAATTATAGTGCCAGCATTGGACAGTGGGACATTAACAATATTTATATTAGCTATTCGAATGGAATTTCGCGTCAGCGAAAGAAAATGTTGTAATGCCGCATTCCAACAGTGGTATATATATTTTTTGTGAAACCCCCTTTATAAAATATCTACTGACTTTTACCTATCTACAATACATTTACACTTAAAGTGATCAATCTAATGTATTTTTCTATTTTTTTTATTCTTCTAATTATTGGTGTCAACACAATTACCAAATAATTTCTTTATCTTGCACTCTCTTTGACTCCTTTCAGAGGGTTCCTAATATAATATTTTACCTGAATAAACAAACTGCTAAAATCGGAGGCATAAATCACTATTATTTATCATATTGAAACAAAAAAATAAAACACTAGTAACACGTCATGTACCACATACCATAATTTTTTAATTTCTAAAAAATTGGTATTACGAACCGCTGAACAGTTGCAGCTTTGAAGGTCAGTGTGTTATTAAGGACTAAAATAGTGTTACGATGCAGTACCAGATATCAGTAAAATAGATGTACCCAGTTTAATGGACACTACAATAAACACAAACTTTACATTTTCTGTTTCTATATTACTGCTATGTTTATGACGTCTTAGAAATATCAATAATAAATTTGCGATAACGTTTTGTAATAATTTATAGCAACAACTGTCTACCTTTGTGTAAATGATCTCACTTGAATTGAATATCAATTATTCAGTAGGCACTCAGAATGAGTAGTATATTGAATGTACTGTTAAGGGGAATTTTATATGAAAGCATGTCTGTAATAAGCTAGCATTAATTTGCAGTTCATTACAAATGACTTGATCCACGGAAACCACTAACTGTAACTAGTATTGTTGTTCTTTTGAATCCATTGGTGCATACAAGACTACTGTACGGATTGGTTATTTTTCGTTGGTTTGATGGAATAGAAAAGAAAGTAAGAGACGTGTTACGAGTCGATTTGTGAACTTAGTCTATTGTTCCCAAGATAATTGTGCATCTTCATTTATTTCTGATACATAGGAGACTTAAAAAATGGCCTTTTTCCATTCTTCATTACTTTACAACTATTACATAAAATAATGAAAAACTGAAAATGATTGTTATAAATTTTTTCACATAAAGTTTTTTCGTTTCCCAGTTGTTAACTAACTTTTCTTTTTATGGGACAACCTATGTGTTTATGTCATTAAATTACATTTATTTACTTATCTCTTTTTACAATTTTTTTGCTATTTGATGTAGGTAAGTCACAAAAACTATATTAAACCGTTAAAAACAGTTTTCAATATTTTTTGAAATAAGTATGTTTTTATATAAATAACTTTAAAAAAATCGAATCATATTAAAATACAGTATCAAACAAAATTAGAGCAACTTCTGAAATTTTCTGTTAAAAAAACATATTTTGGTAAAAATGAAATCTATTTTTATGAATATTATTTCTGAGATTATTTAGAATCAATTTATGGGTAAAGAAAGTTGAATAATTATTCTAAAGAATCAAATAAAAAAACCTTTATTGATTCAAAATTGAGTGCGACAAAATTAAAACAACTTTTTAGTCATCTTGGTAAAAAAACATTTACAAAATTGTTTATTTTATAAAATTAACACTTAGTCCAATACCTCTTATTTGCAATTACTCGAACACATTTAACTGGTATGGAAAAAATTAGGTTGGTAATTATTTGGAGGATCCATGGAGTTCTATTAGTTTTTAATCTACTCAAATACCATGTCTTGATTTGTGATATTTTTTCCCAACAATCTCCCTAAAGTTCTCTATAGGATTTAAGTTCGGAGCCTGCAACAGCCATTTTAATACTTAAATTTTTTTTTCCACGAATCAGTTTTTGATCGACTTAGCTGCGTGCTTTGAATTATTATTCGGCTGGAAAAAAATTTAAAGGACATTTCCCATTCAGCATATGACAGAATGACTTGATCTAGTATGTAGGTTTGTATATTTTGACACTATTCATTTTACCTCTTATCCTATATATTGAACCCATTGCAATAGCAAAGATGCCATCACCTCTTCGTGTTTTATGGTGCTATTAATATATCTTGGGTTGAACCTTTGGCCTTGTGGTTAACGTATCTATTGAGCCTCATCACCTTCATAGATATAACACTTGGATTCGTCTGAGAATAAGACCTCCATTGGTGCCGACCTTATCTCGATAATAGGTGGCACACAGCATTCTAGCATATCTTTTTTTTTTTAGAGAGGACTGGTTTTTTGGCTAGTATTCTTTTTTAATTCATTCTCTATTAATCGACGTTGTATTGACCTTGAAGAAATATTTGTTTCTCCAACAGAGGCCAATATTTGGTGGGCTGACTTTCTTGGAATCTATTTACTCAACCTCTACAGACGCCTATCTAACTTTTTAGTCGTTTTTCTAGGCCGACCACTACGCTTTAAGTTAGTGTCAACCCTACTTTCTTGAATCTTTTAATTTTTTTGGAAACCACGTCTTCATTAACACTAAACGTTTCAGTAATAAAATTTTGTGATTTGCCACTATCAGAAGCACTAATTATTTGTCTTTTAAGATCAACTGAATAATGAACCCCTCCAGGCATGGCTATGAATGTCATTTCGATAAAGGATCAAAATAATATGAAAAATATAGCACTTTTAAAAATAAGTTGCTCTGACTTTGTTGCAAATATTTTTACTTCAATAATGTTTTTTTTTTATTTGACACCCTTGAAACAAATTCAACTTTCTTAATGTACAAATAAATTGTAAACAACTTCAAACATAATATTGGTAATAACAAATTTTATTTTCAGTGAAATATTTTTTATTTAATGTACTCTTTTAAGAGTTGCTCTAATTTTATCCAAAACTGTATATTAGGTGCCCCATATAAAAGAAAACAAATTGAATTTAATAACTGAAAACTACGAAGGAATTGAGTTCAGCACTGGATTCTTTACAAAAAAAACTATATAGAACAAATGCATAACGAAACCCACTTTAGACCAATCAACTAAGTTCAGAAAATTAAACTTGCAACACCCATCTTCCTTTTTTTCTATCAATCACAAGATAGAAACAAGAAAAATTGGGCTCACTGTAAAAATAAAATGCTTCAAATTGAAAAATTTAAGTGTATTTTTAAAAATCAAAATCAGGTAGCCCATATAATTCAAAATCAACTATATCTGTGCGGTGTTTACACAAGCGAATCAAAAATAGTCCCAGACATAACATTAATTTAAAAAAATTAAATACAACCTAAAACTTGCACTTTGGTGATGAACTACTAAAAAAAGCATGCAAGTGGCTTTTGTTTAATTATGTAAAATGCATGTTACTTTAAGTTAAAAAACACTCGTACATTTTATTGTAATTTTGATTCAATATACAATAAAATAAAATACCTAGAATTTGTGCTATACAATTTTTCCAATCATTCAGCCAAGAAGACTGAGTTACTCTTACTGTTCACTAAATTTACATTCTATCGAGTTTTTCCATCATTCTTAAGATTTTACATGGAATAAAATAAAATTTGTTTGACTGTTTTAAAAATATTTTTTATAGTTACCGAAATATGAATTAAACAACACAGTATTAAGCAGGACTTTGTGAAACAACATTAATGTTCACGCAGTGAAATAAATAACTTATGAAAAATAGTAATGAGAACCTACTTAGCACAACATTCATCTAGGCCCTATTAGTTCCCTCATACCTTTGTCAAAATATATGTCCTAGCCTAAATTGATATGTGCTATATATTTATTCAATTCAGCTCGTACAATTTTAGAATTCCTGTGTGTTCAGTGAACTTATGATCATCGGCAATCTGTTGTAGAACAGTGAGCAACAGTAATTTAAGCAATATCTATTGTGTTGTAAAGGGTAAAAACCAAAAACCTAGCTTGATATTTCCATGGCATCGCATGTCACGGTCGTGAACGTTGCCATATATGATATATTTACTTATGTTTTCCTTTACATACTTCAGACAAGGGTAAATATACAAAGCATGGTCAATAGCCCATGTTCTGTGAATATATCACATGTAGGATGGCAGCACTATTTCCATTTAGAATATGAATTATTTTACAACTAAATAGAAAAAAAGGTTATTAAGAAACTAGTGTCACTTGGCGAAAATTCAACGAACTACGACATTTAAAATTGAAGCAATAAGAATTCTTTTATCACTTTCCATCTATTTCTACATTTCAATATAGTTTTTCATTATGTTTTTTGCATGTAATGTACAACAATTATCGACGAGTATTTACCTAACCCTGCGAGGAATACAGGTCTTACTTTCAATTTTCCACATATTTTAATTGATGGACACACACTACTGAACAATTGGACAATGGAAGTACTATCTGTTAATTCGACAAATTGATTAATTTATTAAAATATATGTATAAAATAGAATAAATACAAATCCACAACATCACTTTGGTAATAAACCAGGAATATGAATATGTGTCAAAATATGAAATAGAAAAAAACATTAGAACTAATGTGGAAACAACACATAAAGTACCATAATGAATGTGAAAAACAAAAGCTTAAGCAGGAACAAAGTTTTTAGAACTATGTATTTTCTGAGTAGCATTTTCCTTCATAATTGGAAACTAGGTATATTAATTGGTAAATATCTCTAATCCATGCTCATGCACTTGGAAGAACTGATTCATGTTCAACACAGAAGCTGTAATTTACAACTGAACAACCATTCTGAGTGAAAACAATGATGACAGTTAAGACATATAGTTATGGAAAATCCAGCCAGGATGTCTATACAACAATATTAAAGATATTTTCTGAAAAATAAAGACTATGCGGGACTTGGAGCTCTCTTTCTAGAGATTTTATTACTGACTAGTCTCCTGGGTCTACGTATCTTGAGTTTATTTATAACTGGGAAGATTTGATTGGGGACATTCCTTGTTCCATTTTTAATTTGCAATTATTCAAGAAACCACAGTTTTCTTTTTAACACCTATTCAATTAAAAATTAGCCACAAATGATTAATCTTAAAAATATAATTAAATTTGTAAAATAAGAACTATTTGACTTGTTTAAATATACTTGGCTTCTGGTTTGAATAGCCTGTATTTAATCAAAACATATTAATCAAACTAATATATATTATTAATCTGATAAAAAAACTTTAGTCCACCAGGTATAACAAATAAATCAACATACTGAACAGATATACCTTATTTTAAATACATTTTAAAATACAGTATAGGACACTGTTCCTTGAAAATTGTAAAACACCACTCTTAGCCATGCAGAATAAAAACTCAATATTTCTCAGCTCATGAGTTTAGTCAAGAAGCCAGCAGGGAAAATAGTTTTTATACTTATTCAAGCCTCCCTGGATAGAACACATAGTTGCTACACAGATATTGGTTATGATCATATATAATCTGCTTGATAACAGACAAACTAGTGCTTGTGGCATAGTTAAAGTGAATAATAAGTAAATGGAAGACCTCCGTAAATAATTGAAAAAAGGTGACAAACTTTCATTCACTACCAATAATCTAAAGGAAATAAAGTAGCAGAACCAATGCAAAACCAAATTGCTGCTGTTATGTCATAGAAATGAGAAAGAACCAATGGGAAAAAAATTCTTCCATAGCCTGGCAAGACTATTTGCAAACCCCAAATGATTACATACAAACAATAATAAGATGACAATCTTTGAAATTTTATAAAATCTATAACAAAAGCATCAAATTGTATAAAAATATTCTAATTTTTTCAAGGTGAAATTAAAAAAATTGCAAAGCTAGACATTTCAAAGCTACTGATGGAAGTAATGCAAAATCCCAAATATCTTCATTTTTGACATGCTTATTGGCTTTGAGGCCTAAACATTTTTTATATTATTTCATAAATTCTAGAAACATGTGGGTCCATTAATTTCCACTAAAACATGCCCATAAATAAAAACCAACATAGAAAAACTTACATTTGAGTTACTTGGGTTTTGACGTTTCTTCTCATTTGGTTGTCCTCTGGATTGCCCATTAGTAGCAACTGGAGATTGTTTCTGAGTCTGTAGTACAGTGTCTGCAGCTGAGGGTAGAGGAAATGGTGGCACTCGCGGAGGGTCATCTTCTGTACCTACTTGAATATGTGCCAGCTGTACAACATTTGCTCTGTTCTGCCATGGATTAACTTTTGGTAAAGGTGCGGTGACAAATACTTTTTGTTTATTCTTATCATATGCTTGTTCTTCTGGAGGTTTTGCTTCATGTTCCTTATCATCTCGGTCTTCACGCTTTTCTCTTCCCTTTCTATCATTAGGCCTTTCATGGTGCTTTTCTCCCCCAATGCCGTTTTGGTGTCTTCGCTTCTTTTTCTCACTTTTGCGTTCTTTCCGACTGTGACTGGGAACTGGAGTAAAAGACCCATCATCATCCACTGTTTCAGCTTCTATTTGATTTGGTTTAACATTGGTAGGGTCAGTTTTTACAGAGACAGCTATTTGGGGCTCCTCTTTGGGTTTTATATTATCTTTACCACCTACTAGAGGTGGCAGTTGATTTTTGAAGTTTTGAACTGCATGTGCATAAGAGCCTCCTGCTTCAGTCTTGTCTTCCTTTAGTGAGGGTTTACGGCCCTCTCCCTTTTCCATTTTTTAATTATTCGAGCAAAATGTGACGACGAAATATCTTTAAGGGCAACGTTGAGTAAAATTGGCAATATGGATACAAACCATGTTGAGTTCAGGAACGCATGGCACCACTATTTTTGTTCTGCCCACTGCATAAAACTGTTAACTCTGCACAGAATAATAAGTTACGTAACGGACCACGCGGAATTTCCCAGTCGCACTTTTACTAAAAACTACTAAATACTACTTCGCTTTTTTTCAAAAACCATGCATTTTCCGGAATATTTTTAGTTGTTAAACTGTGCTTTTAGGGAATTGATTGTCCGATTGGTCCTTCGGCACACGAAATGACAGATGACAGAAAAAGGGAAAAATGGCGTTTACAAGTCAAAAGTCAATTGTCTTCATCTTTTTATAATAATAAGATTTTTTTTATATAATCTCATGTAAAGAAAGTAAAAAAGACTAGTAACCAATTGATATCATTCGTTATTAAGTTAAGTTTTCAAAAGGCACAAAAGAAGAACTAATAGTTTTTAATTTCTAAATTAGAAATTGTGCTAGAAAATCGATTAATTTCGGTCCTCCAGATAGTGCAAAGGTCTTGCGGCAAAATAGACATTTAATATTTTCTACATTTCTCAATATGCTATCACATGTCATAATGAAACAAGCCCAAATAAAGAAGTCGACAATATTGCGAGGTCTAGTGTGACTTTAAACTTGAATGCCGTGACAGGGGTCTGAGGTTTCAAAGCTAATCCAAACTAATTTGAACTAATCTGAAGTCTCAAGCCGCCGCACGTATAATCGAAAATAGTCAAAAGCAAAAAGTTGCGGCATGTCATACATGTACGCTTCTTTGGGTTAAAGGTTGTTTTTCGCTTTACGCGCTCTTTGTATTATATCATATATCCGTTCCGTACACATTACTTTTAATTTAAGGTAACCCTCAAAGGATGAGACTAGTAGTATGTAAACGAAATAGACAGATGTACAGATTAATGAAACTACATATATGCTGTTTTTCCAGGTTTATACAGGTCAATTTGTGTACACAATCTATCTTAAACTAGATTTTTAAATTATGTTTCGTTCTGTTTTTAGGTATTTTCTGTTGTTTGTGCAGGTGGCCTCAGAACCGTTTCCCTTTCAGGTATTTTTCGCTATATGTGACGACGCACTCAATAAATGTCACCGATGCTAGTGCCATCTCTATCTAATACTGAAGACCTCTAGAACTTCCTCTTCTGCTAAAGATATAGCTAGAGGCCGTTGACGCCATTATCCATTGTCATGGTCATGTTAAGTCAAGAATGAATGGTTAAATTAATTGTGTCATTGTGTTTTTTTCAAGTTTTGATAGTAAAATTAAAGTTTTATTAGCTATTAAATAATACAGAAGAAAGATAATTGGTCAACTATAGTTGCAATCATAACAGAGGGTCAGCCTTAACTTAATTAGTCCTTTATAGACTATACCAGGTCGAAACTAATTGCTAGTTTGCATGCTTAGAACTAGTTATGAATCCTTATAGTCTTCTAGTCAATTGAATCCAATAAATTGGGAGCTCATTGCTCATTAGTTTATTTCTTATTAAAGTAGAAACAATACTTTACACTGTCAAGAATTAAATTCAATTACTTTTCTGTAGGTGAGTCCAATTTCCCTTTAAATAATAAAGATAAAATACAAAGATTAAATATATTTCTCAATTCTTATCTTAACAGGCTTTAAAAATTTAGTCCTTTGTTAGAAGAGAAACAAACATTTCAATCAGATACTAAAAGAAGGCTATTAAGTAACAATTATAGTTTTTCCTATCATGCTAAAGATAAATCACACTTATGAATTAGTCAAATACTTGAAAGTAACTAAGTTCCAATTACAGCATTCAAATTGCACAGAAAAGGGCTCAGGATGACTTCAGACCACAGGCCTCTAGTCTTCTGTGGTCCTTCAGGTTCTGGTAAAAGCACCTTGGTAACAAGGATGATGAAGGAGTTCCCTGATAAATTTGGCTTCAGTGTCAGTCACACTACCAGAAAACCTCGACCTGGTGAAGTACATTCCCAACACTATCATTTTACCACTAAAGAAGACATGCAAAATGACATTGATAAAGGCAAATTCATTGAGACTGCCTGCTTTGGTGGAAACTTATATGGAACTAGTTGGGATGCTGTACAAGCAGTTGCCAAAGAGGGAAAGGTGATTGTTAGGGTACATTAGTGTCTAAATATTGGTTTAGGTGTGTGTGCTAGATATTGATGTACAAGGAGTGAAGCAGATTAAACAGACTTCTTTCAAACCATTTTATATCTTTGTGGAGCCCCCATCCCTAGAAGAACTGGAAATTCGCTTGCGTGCCAGAAAAACAGAGAGTGAGGAGAGTTTGAATCAGAGGTTGGCTATAGCCAAAGATGAGTTGGTGTATGGTAGGTTTCATTTTAAATATTTTCTCAAATTCTTTCTCTTCAAAATTTTAATTGTAAACATGCTATCTGCAATTTAATCTTCCAGGGCGAACTTCTGGCATATTTGATTTGCTGATTACCAATGACAATTTAGAACATGCATATTCCAAACTAAAAGAGTTCTTATTGAGCCATATTTTGATAGGGACTGCAAACACTAATGGGAAATAAATAAATTTTAAAGGCCAGATTTTAAAGAAGCTATTGTTAAAATGTGTCCTATAGGGAGATTTAAAACAGATTTAGCATTTTTTTTCGATGATGCTAAAATACCTGTCTAGAAATAATTGAACTTTTCCTTCAGTATTTCATTTAAAGTTGAGCTTTATCAATTATTTTAATTAAATATTGTTTATATAATTTTTTATACATATGCTATATATTGTAATCTATTGATGTTACACCACATTGTTAGAACAAAATAAAACATTTGAGCATTTGGGGATTTTTGCTTTGAACGCCAAAAACATATTTCAAATTATATTAAGAACAACTTTATTTATAAATGTATGAAAACGTCACAAACCTATAAATGAGAATTTGCACATATTAAGTCATAACTGAATTTTGAGCTATATTTCATAATAGCTCTAGATGATCTGATCACTGTAATTCAACAAAAATGAAAAATAAAAATTTGGAAAAGAAGGTTGAGGAAACAAATGTCTATCTCATGCATCTTTCAGCTCTGGGGGCATGTCATTTTTTGGATGCTTATTTTCAAAGTGTTGTTTGTAGGTTTTTGGGTCTGGCATTTGAGCCTGAAAACATTAAGACAACATATCATAAAACATATCTTATTATCCCAAATGCGTGACATACCTTACAGACAGCACAGGCATGCACAAGCGCTTTTTGGGCAGCTTTCTTCTGATCATTGGCGCTATGGCCTTGTTGCTTCTTCATCTTTGCGGCCTTTTCCGCCGCTTTTTGTTGGGACTGAACCTTTTGTTGCCCTCTCGCCATTTTCCTTTACTTATAGAACTCCAACTAGCTCTTTTTATTTGAACACATTCACCTGCAAATGTAATGATAGCCTAGAAACTGCATCCTCTTCAATAACTGTAATTTTAACGAGAATAGTTGGTAAAAGTAGAATTATAACCTATATGTTAGGAATCAATAAGCATATACGTACCTTAGTTTTGAAGGCGTCCGAAGCCTTATGGTAGTGTTAAAGTCCTAGTTAGGTTTAGTTTTCTTAGTTGGATGTTTTTGGAGTTACGAATATTAATGCTTATTTATATTTGAAAATTGAACTAATAAATTTCTATTTCTTGTCTAACAGCAATAAAAATATGAAAAGGGAAAAGGAATGCGAGCATGAGGTTAGCCAGGCCCTCAGCATTCTATACTCTACTAATGAGCCATGAATGAAGCATATGGCAACAATGTATATCTGTTAACCACTATGCTTGTTTTTATCTTACCATTGGCACTTACACTTACAAAAAAATTAATAAAAACATGAAGGATAATTATTTCGAATTTTTGATTATAAATAAAGTATTGTTTTCTACAGGGCTGGGTAAATGTAGTTGAATCATTTATTATATTTTCATGTTTGCGACATTGCCGTTTTCGGAAATATAGAATATCGTAAATCAGTTTCGTAAATGTTACATTTAAAAACATGGTAATTCAAGTAAGGTTAGGCACTTGTTTAAATTTTTCTTAGTATTTCTTTTATACTAGAATATATTTTGCAACTTTAAAGTGGAAACGAGTAGAAGATAAACTATTATACTAATCTCTTGAGTCAAGGTGAACTAACCCTCACATTTATTGAAAGACAGATGACAGGTGGTGTGAAGTCGATAAAACAGATATGTTGTTAACCGATATATGATTTTGTTGTTCTTTGATGAATGCGTGATGCTTTAGCGTTACTACAAATGTTGAATTTTTAAAGAAAATGTAAGCAGAAAATAAGTCTGAAATGGGACGAAGTAAATTTCCAGGGAGGCCTTCGAAACACTGCCATAAGAAACGGGTGAATGTGCTACCCCCGGTAGGGGAAACCACTCGGGAAGGCGAGAGCTCCGCGGTCACAATTATTGGAGCTTCCAAAGAGAATAAACAGGTAAACATTGAATGTTTTGTACATTTTTCTACGTTAAAGCTCTTCTAATTTGTGTCCTTCTTAAGTACCTTAATATGTTGTATCACTTATACTCAAAAATTTTGGTTTCAGGACGAAGATCTTTCTGAAAATGAAGGTGAAAGTACATCAGAAACACACAAGGCAAAGCCCCTTAGGAGAAGACTATCCCGGAAGATCAGTACTACTATGCGAAAAACTGGGCATCGGAGGAATTTTATTTCTAAAATTAGGGGCAAAACTGCCTTGAAAAATACCAGAGTTTCTAGAAATGGCCTTACTAAAGGCCATGTACGCAAGGATACTACAAATTTCACTGGAAAATTTGTACTTCCCACCAGGAGTGTGCATTCCTCCAGAGTCATTAAGCCTAACAAGAGATTTATAGATTTAAATGAAACCCTTAGTATTAAAAAGAAAGGACTGGCTAAAGGATCCTTAAAGCAGCTGGAAGACAAAGGTAGCGATTTGCCAGAATGTGATACAAAAGATAAGTTAGCATTTACAAATGGACACAGGGTGATTTTAAGACAGGCTCGTTTAAAACTGCCTAGCCAAGTAAGCACACAAGGACCATTCACATCAAATTTACATAATGGGCCTGGAACAATTATTTGTGGAGTTTGTGGTGTTGTGCGTTACTACCGTTTTGTTAAGCAAGCACGAAAATTTAACATATACAGCTGCGAATCTTGTAGAAAATTTATTTCTAAACAAATAAAACGGCAGAATATTGGCTCAGGTTCCCCAACAAATGTATTAATCTGTTTGACTGGCCAAGGCACCTGTTCAATAGAAAGAAATCAGCATTGGAAAATGTCTAAGTGTGCTTACAGATCACATTGCCCTGCCTGTTGGCTGAAAATGTGTCTTAAGGCCTATCATTTGCCTCAAAATTTAAAGGAGAATCTCACTCAGTTACTTCCAAAAAATATGAGGGGCATTGACTTTTCATTTGGCAACTCTGTGCCCCCAATTTTATGGCAGAGGACTGCAGAAAGTCCTTTAACAACCACAGAAGTTGTCCAGAAGCAAAGACCTGTTCGATTTAAGCCCTTACAGAAATCTCAGCCAAGTATTCCTCCCGTTGGTTCTGATGTTAAGAGACAGAAACTAGATCTGAAAGGTCCTAGAGTCAAGCATGTATGTAGAAGTGCCTCCATAGTATTGGGCCAACCACAGGCCACTTTTGGTGACAGTAGTAATGATAAGAAAACTAATGTCAGTGATTTAATAGAATTCAGTAGTGATACAGTTAAAACTAGTGACTTTAATAAAGTAGAGACCTCGAGTGTTACAGATGAAGATGTCAACTCAACAAATAGTAGTTCTAAAAGTTTTCCAGACAAAGTTCTGATGATGCCGAAGAAAGAAAAGATTAGAAGTCTTCCAATTCCAAGTAAAGAAGGGGTGAGTTAGAATTAGTTACTGCTTATTAAAAAAAAGAAAAAAAAAAACAAGTGCCAAACAGTGAAATTTACTTAATAGAACCTTTGATAAAACCTATCAATTTCTCTATTCATTTTCTATGTTGATCAAAATGTTTATAAGAAACTGACTAGCATGACAATATCTGTCATCCATCAACGTAAAGACTTTCTTCGACAAAGTCTTACAACTTGATATATTTAAAATTAATTAAAAAAAAATTTAGTTGTGTTCTAAGATCCTAATTTATTTAATTAAGCTTTTTGACAAGAAGCCAAAGAAGTCAAGGATAAAACATAATAAATTCGAAATAAATAGAAAGTATAAGAATTTAAAATACAATCAAAAAACAATAATTAAAATGTATAGAGTATATAGCACTTACTGAAAAAAGTATATTAGACTTACACCTTATAAGAGATAAATAACTCCAAACATATAAGAATTTAATCATAATTTTGAGTCATACATTCTTCAAAAGAATAATGACCCCTACCTCTTAGGTAGGACTTCAGCAGGCAGTTAAATGTCCTCCCAAAATGATACAAGATAAGAGTTCCATGCAAAAACACTCAAATCAATCAATCAATGCATTTTATTGCTTGAACAATATATTTTATACAGGGTGTTATTTAAGGGTGGGGCCAAATTTTAATTGGCAGTTCTTTTAGTCATTTTAATATGAAAAGTTTATATATAGGTACAGTAAAGATTCATTTTTAAGATACAGGGTGTCAAACTTTAAAAAAAAATTTTTTTGTTAAAGTCTTTATATTCAGGTAGCTGATTTTCTAGAAATTTGGTTGTGCTTGTTATAAAATGTTTTTTACTAAAAAAAATTGAGTATAATTTGTTTAAATGTAATTTTAATAATTTTTTTTTGTTTAATTTTTCTTAAATTTTCGGTATTCCTTAGTACATGTCCTTAGCAAAAAGAGACAATTTCTAGCTTGAAAGATTCTTTTGTATTACATTCAAAATTACCATCAAGTTCCAACGTCATATTAGCTTGTATGTTTTTGTTATGTAAAAGTCATTTCTGTATATGTAATGATAAAAGAAGTTTGACGTCCTATATTTTGAAAACGAAATATTACCAGACCAATATTTATATAAATTTTTTTCTTAGAAACGCTCAAAGAATCATTTGTTAAAGTTAGTCTACGTTCTTAAACAGCGTTCCGTATAATAATAATTGATAAAGCGAAAATATATACACATTTTGTTTGCAAAAATATTAGGATTTGACAAAATTTAGTTTATATGAAAGGTGATAGTTTTCAATATGCAAAATATCAAAATTTCAATTACCTGTACATGTCCTATGGGGTTTAAAAGGTATGTAAAATACTACAAAAATGGAAATATGTTATGTATTGCAATTTTAGTTTCCAAAAACTAAACTTTTAGCTTAGGTTAGCAGTTGACATGTATCTAATGTTGCAAGATTGTAACATTATAAAATAAGTAATCATTAAAGAACAGTTTTTAGTATACAATGAACTGTAAGCCTAGTGCTTTGACCGTTAAATATTTGACATTGCCCATACACAACAGTTGAATTGAGCTCCGACATGACTCTGAGATTTGAAGGCTATTTAAGATTATTTGGTAATGATAATCTTTAACTACTTTGATATTTTTAAATTTTGAACACATAAAATTTAGGTTATTTTTTGTTTGAGATTCACATTCTCAGGCAATGATTCCTTTATAAATTATTTCTATTTAGTGTACCTACTTCTCTTATATTTCCTTTTGTTTCTACATCAAACCTCCTTAGCAGCTTAGTTTGCCCCTTAAAATTTTTATATTTTCATAACAACCAATTATGTATTGAAATTCATACAAAATAAATATATCTTGATAAATAGATATGTAGTGGGGCAAACCAACGCTCGATCTGAAAAAAAAATTTTTAATTCATTTTGAGGAACACAAAATAAAAGAAATAAAATTAAAACATGTTTTTCCCCTTTTTCCTCACTAGTAGTAGCTGTATCTTGGACATTTAATTTTGGTTTTACAGACTTCCCCACCTCCATCAAAGGGCATTCTCTTGCACCATTCTGAAGACTTAAACTTTGAGAATCGTGACAAGTCAGGGTTTTCTATAATGGCTTCAAAAGAGGTCTCAATTAGTGCCATCTGTTTTCTATGTGGAAGTGCTGGACAAGACAATCTATTGATTTGCTGTATTTGTTGTGAACCATATCACACCTTTTGCTTAGAAGAGTATAAATCTCCAGTCAGTTTTGAGAATGATTGGGTTTGCTTAAGGTGTGCATCTTGTCATGACTGTAAGGCATATGACAGGAACAAAATTAGTTGTCCAAAATGTCTCAAAATCTATCACATTGAATGCTTTACCACAAAAGAGGACGTTAATGGGCCTCATCTGGTATGTAGACTACATTTTGTTTTTTAGAAAAACTAAATGCTTTTTTAATAGATTTGTAAGGAGTGTACAAAGTGTATGAATTGCGGAACCGCCACTGCGTACAATTTGTCAAGTTTCCCAGGGAATTTGCCTTTATGTCTCAATTGTTTGGACAAAAGAAAGATAGGAAAGCATTGTCCAATATGCCAGCATTCCTTTGAAGATAGCAGTAATATGTCCAAGGTTTTATTCGTAATTTTGTTAAATTTTCTATCATAATTAGTTAACTATTCCAGATGTTGGAGTGCTGTAAGTGCAAAAAATGGGTTCATGCCGACTGCGAGAAGCTTACCAGCGAGCAATACGACATTTTAAAACTTCTGCCAGTTTCCTCAAATTTCAACTGTAGTCAATGTATGTCAGGAGATTCAAGTTACTTTCGCCGATCTATTCATACGGAAATGTATAGGAGTTTCCTTAGAGTATTCAGGCTATTAATAAAAAACAAGTCCGCTCGACTTATCTTGAAAAAAGTTGGAGTTAAAGGGTTAATGCGGAAATATATGCTTACCAAGATTTTAGATATCGGCAACAATAATTGCAACAAAGATGTGGAGAAGATCTATTCATTTGAAGAGAGTGAGAGGCTTCAACAGGAGCCAAGCAGTTTGGAGACTGCGAATAATCTGCTAGATATTCGGCATAGGCTGTGGGAATATGATTCTGTGAAAAAATTTAACAACGACATGCAAGATGCATTAAAGTTGTACGACTCAGAGCAGCTGATGTTGATTTATAGAAATATATTTCAAAGTTTGTTTCCTTGGTTTGGGGAGGTACATGAAACTAGTGAAAACGACGCAACTTATCATCCACCTTTAGAACGTCTGGCACATCGCCCTAAGAATCTGCTTCTAGAAAAAAACAATTGTCATGATACAAGAACGTGCGGGCTTTGCCAAAAAGCTGGCGATGGGTTAAGTAATCAAGAATCGAGATTGTTGTACTGTGGAAACAACACTTGGGTTCATGCCAATTGCGCTTATTGGTCGGCAAATGTTTATGAACAAGTGGACAATCATCTGCAGAATGTTACAGCCACCATAACAAACTCACAAAGCATTCATTGTGCGTTTTGTGACAAATTCGGCGCCAGCATTCAGTGCCATCTATGTAGATATCCAAAATTCCACTTTATGTGTGCAAGAAAAGCCGAATTTTACTTCACCAGAACCAAAAAAGCATGTTTCTGCAAGAAACATTCTCCTCTTGAGTCTGAAGGTGTTTTAAGAAGAGAAGACGACTTTGAGGTAAATCGAAGTTTATTTATTGAACAGTCACAACAAAGCCAATGTGAGCCTGAAAAAGTGACTTGCATGATTGGATCTTTATGTGTAAAGAATTTAGGGAGGATAGACCCGGTGGTCTCTGATTCATCAGAAGCTATTGTACCTTCGGGGTTTGTGTGTTGCAAGATTTTTTGGTCAACTAAAGAACCTTGGAAGTTAGTGACCTACGTAGTAACCACATCAATTCAGAACCCTAACTGTACCACATTAACTGTGGACAGGAACTTCACTGTAAATCATTCTTTAGAACAACAATGCATTGAAAAAGCCATGAAGGAGCTTAACGACTGGCGGCACGTTTATGAGAAAAACACTGAGGAAGTCGACTCAGAAGACGAAGAAGAGAAAAATGGCACTCAACTTTTATCTCCAGAGCTAACAGACACAATATTGGAAGACTTGCCTCATGACATTCTAGATGGGATTTCCGTGCAGGACATTTTTCCCAATTTTAGCTACGATGATATGCTGAGCTTGGATAATAGTAGCAGTGAGAGTATCAATGAAAAAAAATCATCTGAAGATGAAGTTTCAATTGGTCGACCTAGTAAAGTGCCCCCTTTGAGTCTCACTGTCAGTTGTAAAGTGGATAGTAGCCTGCCTATACCCAAGAAACGCAAATCATCTAAGGAACCTATGCTATTGCTACAATTAGATGGAATGTTTGATGATAGTTCTAGTGAGTGTGGTTCTCCCACCAGAGACCAGAATTTTTGGGATATTTCTGAAGGATCAAAAAATGTGGTTGTTAGCAAGAAATTTAAAATTTGCGATGAACATGCAGTGTCATTACTTCAACTTGATGGAACGTTTGATGATAGTGCCAGTGAATGCAGTTCTCCAATTGGAGAACATCGGCTGACTTGGAGTATTTCTGAGGAGCCAGTGACATGCGAGAAATGCCAGAGCACCTATCGAACACAAGCTAGTTACAAAAGGCATTTAGACTCTTGCGAGGTACTATGCACTAGTGAAAGCGATTCAGAAAATATGCCAGAACATGAGCTTTGTGAGGAACCACTGGTTGCCTCTCATGAAGTAACTTCAATTCAAATAAGTGAAACTCAGTCACAGCCAGTATTGATCCAAGCCTTTGAGTCATATCAAAGCCAAGTGCATACATCTGTAGTTAATGTATTGCCTGAGGCTCCAACAGTTTCCGCCCCAACTCAACAGGTATCAATGCAACCACCTACAATAACAATTCAGGAACCTGCCCCTATATCTATTAGCGTTCCTCTGTGCGTAGGAACTTCTTTAGTGCAACCATCCATTGAGTTTCAGCAATCTCAACCCTTGCAAACCCTTCCTCAGGTTCTAGTACAACGACCTCAATCTCGCAGAGAGCAGGTGGTTATACAACAAATTCAGTCAGCTCCTACTCAGGGGTTTGTGCCATTTGTGGATGCATTCGGACAGACCCAGCAGTATGTGCAATTAGCTCCGCAAGTACAGCCTCAATTACTACAAATTCGACCCGATGGGAATGTAATAGGAATTCTTCCCAGTATACAACCAACTACTGTTATAGTTCAGCAACCTCAGCAACTCGTATTGGATAGCAGTGGTGCCTTCGGTTGGGCCCAACAACCTCAGCCGCATATCTATTATGGATTCGAGACTATTGTGCAGAATACTGTAATGCAAAGTCACCAGCAATTTTTACCGACGCCAGTCCCTGGAGTTCTTGCGGCTAATAGTAGTTACAGTACTACAACTCAAGTTTTTCAGACTAGTAAATTGGAACCAGTGCTCGATGTTACCTCGAATAGTTTTGTTTTGGTAAACTCCTCTAGCCATGTGGAAATGCCGCAACAATTTTGTCAGCCTCAGCCAACTCAAACTCCTGCGCTCATTTACTCATCTCAACCGTCCTCGACGCACAAAGCAATCGCCCAAAACTGTGTTACCCTTCCGAATAATACATCGTTCGTGCCTGACCAGAGGGTTCCCATGAACGTCGTACCTCCCCGCCCTAAAACGGTACATAGTCGGCCTATGAGCAGGGTCTTACCGATGCCTACCAACGCTGTGAGACCATCCAAGAAGATCGCAGATGCCACTAAGATATTCCCTGAGGCGGAGAAACCTCCTCAAATCAAACTTGATGATAAGTTGATGTTTCCCAAAGATCTGTTGAAAGTCATTGATAGCTCAAAAAGCAAAAATAGGAAATTTGAAATATTGGACTATAAAATTGTGAAGCCCAAAATGGCAGAAAAGCCGTTTAAGGAGTTTGAACCTGCGGAAAAAGTACCTAACTTATTGACTTATGAGCCATTAAAGGAAATTGAGAAAGTCAAAAGGGATTTATTTGAAAAGAGTCGAAAAGATCTGTTAGAGGAAAATAGTGCATTTGTCAAAAACATGCCTGTTTTGGAGACGTTTCATATGCGCACATGCTCTCCAAAACTGGATTTAGTTCATCGCAATGAAAAGCTGAAAGCAGATTTGAATCATCAAACTGACAATAGCTTGAGGAAGTTCAATAACAATTTTGGATTAAACATAGACAATAGCTTACCGGAACTAGAGAGTAATATACAGAAAACAAGTCCGAATTGCTCACCAAAAATGTCACAAAACTACGTCAGTTCTGAAAGTGAATTTCAAAGTATAAAAAGCGCCTCACCTGAGATGTCTTTCATTAATTCAGTCGCTGTTAATCAAGACAAGCCCCTAGATATGCCCCAATTGAATGTTATTATGAGCGAAGAAGAATCAAATAGAGACCCAGATTTTAATGCAAAATCTCCGGAGAAAAATTGCAAATTTGAGCCTCTAATTAACTACCCTAATCGACTAGTAGTCCCTCCGCTTTTGCCTGTGAAACCGCAACCCCAAATTCAGGAAAACGCCAAGGAATTGGTAGAAGAAAAGCGCCTAGACATTCCAGAACGTAAACAACCCACCAAAAAAGAACCAGAACTCAAATTATCCCCTTCTATAGTATACACAGTAGAAAACAAAGAAGAAGGCTTCAAGTGTTCTTCTACTTCAATCTCCGACTGTTGGAGTAAAGTTTTAGAAGCTGTGCAAGCGGCTAGAGCCGCCCACAATATGCCCCCTCTTCCGACAGATGGGAAACACATTAAATCCGTCCAAATAACCGGTTTGAAGTCCAGCCATATTAAGTATTTGGTAGAACAGCTGCCAGGAGCGTCCAAATGTGTGAAGTATAAGCCCCTGTATAAGTTTACTCCACATTCGCAAGATTTGGAAGTCTGTACGCATGGGTTCGGGGCCGTACGGTGTCAACCACATAAATCTAGGAACACAGACCCATTTGACGTTTTCAGTTGGTTATCGTCGAAGCACAGAGAGCCATTTGAAGCTTTGGAGTCACAGGCTGTACAGTCCAGGTAAGTGGAATTTTGTTGAGTTTAGGAATCGGCATTATGAGAAATATTGTATTGATGTATATTCCTAAAGGAGAAATAAAACGCGAAATGTGTTTTTGTTACATGTTACGTTAAATTGATGTTTATACAGGATGATCGGTTATGGGAAATGTATTATAAATGTCTAGACAAGTATTATCACGTGTGCGTATATAGCATCTAATGCAAATTTATTTATGTAAAAGTTATTTGTTTTGAAAATATTTTGCATTTAATTTTATTAAAAAATCAGATCATATAAGTGCTATATAAGAGATAACAGAACTTGTTAGAAATTCATACAGTGTGACCCATATAAGATACAAACACCAATGTAACTTTTACATTCATAACTTAATTTTAAAGAACCAAAGCTTAAAAGATACAGAACAAAAAGTTCTATTTACGTTGTGAAAATTGTTTTCAAACTCACCCGATCAAGCTCTCTACTATACCTTGACTTTTATGTCTAAAATTGGATAAAAGGATTAGGGTGCCTTTTTGGAAAAAAATAATCACGTTACTGAATCCAGCCTTCTTTAAAATGGTTTTGTACCAAGTTTCATAAAAAAATAACAATTATTAACCATTTCAGAGAAGTTTATTTTATGGTTAAATGACAAACGTGAAATTAACTGAAACTGTTTCTCAAAAGTAATGTTATTGGTGGTTTGGATAGAAATCCAAATGATCAAAATTTTCTACGATTTCTTCAGCAAAAAATGATGAACGCTTTAAACAATTTGCAACTCGCTTATTTGAGAAACCTCTATTTTCAATTAGATGGCAGTTTTGTTTGTAATTCCGCTTGTGTGAGACAATATTTAAATTTCCATTTCGGAAATAAACGGATAAGCTGTAATAATCTATTAACCGAATGGCCTTCTTGACCTCCCGATCTTACATCCTTAGATCTCTTTCTATGGGACATAATCGAAGATAAAGATTATAAATCGCGTCCTCACGACATCGAAGATCTTTGAATCCTCATACGCAACGTTTGTGAGGAAATAACTACAACAATTGAAAAATGTCCGAAGAAACGTTCTATAAAGATACAATAAATATATTGAATGAAAGGGTGGGCTAATGGAAGCTTCCAAGACTTAGTTTATTTATTTTATTTTCATTTGTTTTTATGGCAATCTTAATAAAATAATATTGTTTGCAACTATAAAATAAACTGCTCTGAAATGGTTAATAATTATAATTTTTTGATAAAATTTGTTAAATACTCATTTTAAAGAATGCTGAATTCAGTGGTGTGCTTATTTTTTTTCAAAAAACACTCGAATCCATTTTTCCGATTGTACTACTTGGTCGGGTGAGTTAGAAATCAATTTTTACATCGTAAGTAGGACTTTTCATATTTTATCTTTTATTCTATTTTGTATCATTCTTTGTTCTTTGAAATCGAGTTATAAATGCAAATGTGATAGGGATATTCCCATCTTAAATAGGCCACACTGTATATACTTTTTACGTGGTTTGAAAGCTAGTAAATTAATAATGATGTTAAACTTTCCTAAGTTGTTCCTACTTATACACGCCCATCATTCACGAAACAATAGAGTCCAGAAGTTTTGAGAAACCGTCCATGTCAATTATCCCAAAGAGACTCGAGGTTTCATCGGCTTACATGAATTCCACGCCAAAGCAATAAAGTCCATGAGAGCATAGTTTCATAACAAAGATCATCCATCTCCACATAATAATAATTACTTGCTTCAGCGGCAGATATATATTTTTCCATTATTAATTAGCTTCCAATTGTCCATCCTCGGAGACCAATGAACGTGACTTTATTTCTTCTCTAGAGGAAAGTTATCATCTAAAACATTAAGCTCTGAATCATCTACTCTATCCCGATAATAATAACAATAATCTTTATTTAAGAAATGAAGATATAGAATATTTGCATATATTTAAAGATTAACTAAATATTGTACTTAGGACATAAATAGTAAATCGAAATAAAATGAAGAAATAAGTCTCAAGATCGGGTTCAACCATATAGTGAACAATATGATCAATTTAAAAGTACATGTTTGGCTTTGTTTTAAAGTAATCAACCTCTTTTGTGACTTTAGGAGAGTGAACAGTTTCCCAATGGCCATGAAGTTCAAGAATTTAAAACTAACCTCTAAGTATTCCGTTGGAGTCTATAGATCAAGAATTCACGGTAAAGGACTGTTTTGTTTGAGAGATATTGAGCCTGGCGAAATGGTTATTGAGTATGCCGGAGAGGTAAAATTATCTAGATTTGAGAACAATTTTTAAGACTGATCATATTTGGTACAGGTTATAAGATCGATTCTTACTGACAAGAGGGAGAAATTCTATAACTCAAAAGGAATTGGCTGCTACATGTTTCGGGTCGACGACAATTTTGTAGTTGACGCAACCATGAAGGGAAATGCTGCTAGGTTTATCAATCATTCCTGTGATGTAAGTATATAAAAATTTCTAAATTAGACTTATCTTCATGAAACACATCTTACAGCCGAATTGTTATTCGAAAGTGGTGGAAATCGTGGGTCATAAGCATATAATAATCTTCGCGTTAAGGCGTATTTTAAGCGGAGAAGAGCTCACGTACGACTACAAGTTCCCCTTCGAAGAAGACAAAATACCGTGTACTTGCGGAGCAAGGCGATGCCGTAAATTCCTCAATTGAGTTTTTTTCTCGAATTTCGTTATAACTGTTGCAGCAATGACTCAGAAATCTTTTAGTTCCGATCATCCAAAAACAGTATCATATTTTGAGTTAAATGTAAATTGTTTCCTTAGGTATGTAAGAAAATGATAGTTGCCATGCCCTTACAGCCTCTAAGGGAGGTCTCTAAATTAGCTGTCTCGTGTGTAAAATATGTATTTTCTTGTACAGAGTATTTCGCTGTTTCAAGCACCTGCACGCTCTTTTAAAGCAAATCATCTTAAAAATAACGATAGATAGGTTTTGTAAAGTCAGTATTTGAAAATTCGTACATTCGGCTGTGAGTTTAAATGCATTTGTGCCATCGACCGTGTAGGTGCTTCGTTCGTTCTTCGATTCGTTATGGTAGTCGAAAAAGCCTGTGATACTAATCGTCACGCTTTAGGCATTTTTTTGGCTACTGTCTAAAATATCTGATGTGATATGTTATGTAGTTTTTTCGCGGAAAATCGCGTTTTGTATGCTTTCTTTCTATTAGAACATGCTTTCCGGATCTGCCCAGATAACTACTTACAGGAGTGTTTTATTTGGGATTTTTGGTTTTCTTAATTTGGTCGTTAATGAATAAGTGAATAAAACTTTTACTTCAATTTAAGGCTGGTTTGTAATAAGCCAAAAACATTTGTATGTAAGAAAAGTCTATACACCATAATTCATTGATAAGTGTACATACCTGCATATCTAAATCAATAGTGGTCGTATACAGCATTTTTATTAAACATACGGCAAAAATTCAAGAGGTTATTTCTTGAACTATTCTAAGAATACTTCATTCTTTATAAATTTTTGAAAAGCTTCCTTGTTCTGAAGATGCAGAGCGAGACGAATTTTCGACTATACCAACATTTTATCGCTAAATATTACATTTGAAGCTTCTTAATCTTTAACATCTGTTGAAAGTGACTCCCTTGTTAAGTTGCAAGAATCTAATTTTATTTCACTGACTGTCGAACTCTTTTAAATACACCATGGGCGTTTTTTATTTAGTTATGTCCAGAAATTATCTAATTCCTTAAATGTTTCTCGTGTTCTACTCAAGTAGTATCAACTAATGACTTTAAATGGTCCATTGAGAATATTTCAGGGGGTTTAAATCCGGGAATCGAGTACACTATAAATGAGGCCCATATCGATCAATCCAGCGACCTTCGTATATTATTATTAAAAACTGACAAGCAGTCACACTGACAGGCGCTGATGCACCATTACACAAAAACCTCAGTGCATTTTTTGGTGTTAACGGTACATCTTCCAGAAACTTAGGTAGCGTTTGATCTAAAAAGGTGCGATACCCCTCGTCGGTCAATCTATCTGATAGAAATGTCGATCCAATTAGCCCGTTACCCACAATTCCAATCCAAGCATCTCACAAGAATTGTCGTTGAAAATTATCTTCAAGTACTTCATGTAAATTTTTTTATCCATGTGCGGTTATTGTGAAAATTCTTTATTGCATTTGTTAAGAAATTAGTTCCATTGCTAAAAAAATCAATATCATTAGTTGAGGAATTTGAACCAATGTGTGCAAAAGTCATTGACAGAATGCAATATATGGGGCAAAATCGGCAGGAACACGTGCCTAAATGCATTGTACGTGAGTACAACAAATTATCCTATTATACTACTTACATTCAAAGTATTTTATTTGCAATTTTTGGAGTAGAAGTATTTGGATCTTCCACGATGATGTTCAGTACATTATGTTCCAGTCCTACCATTTTTACGGTCATTGGCCTTCCTGGCCCTCCACTTCGGTTCAATGTGCCTGCTTCATGAAGACCTTGATAAATATTTTGCAAGTTTTGGAGGTTTTCTAACAGGAATATTTCGGCCTGTTAGAAAACCGGCGGAAATCGTTCAATGTACAATCGTCTAGATTTTAATAAATTTCCGTCAAGTCCGTAAATGAACACCTGTCAGTTATCTCAACATTTGTATAACGATTCACGATAGAAAACTACATTAACGAAAGTATAATTTTATGTTTTTAAAGGAATATTGTGATCGGAATGTTGTTTAAAGAGAATAATATAGTAGCAGTAGTAAATAGTATTAATAATTTCAAATATATAAAAAATTGGTATAGTCGAAATTTTTTGTCGCCTTGTATTTTCGCAACAAAGAGACTTTTCAAAAATCGTCAAAGGACAAAATATTCTTAGAATAGTCGAGGAAATAACCTCTTGAATTTTTGTCTCATGTTAATATACACCCTGTATTACCTATTATGAATAAGTCAATACTCCCTACTTTGTAAAATAGAGGGTGTTTTACTGATTGCGAGTAACCTTGTTTTGGTCAATATTTTTGGAACTAGATCTCGTTAAGTAAGGATTATTAAGGTCGAATTGATTGATGATATGTGACTGTGTATATGACATATATGTAAGTAAAGTATGCACACCTACCATTGAACGATGTGTTCTTTCAAAATATGTTTACTGTTACGAGTTTTTTAATTTTTGGTTCTTCGTATAAGGTTCGCCTTAATTCCTCAGAATTATGTTTAATATTCTTAAGTTTGTGTTAATTTTGTTTGTCTGGGTAGTTGCGTTCTTTATTTTTGCATGTAGGGTTTATTGCCCAATGAAACCGTGCCTAGATTAACTGGTTTCGTCTTCACCTGCTTTTTTAGTTTGCGATGTGTATTAGCAAAAGGAAAAAAAATGAATTTTTGGAACTTTATAATGTAAATCTATATTTATTATTTATTTTTGTATAGAAGATAAATACATGTTTAGACAGAAGCTTTATATACATTTAATGACCTTATTTTTGTAAACGAAATAATACAAATTTCTTCGTTGTCTACGAAATAGATGTACAGTTTATAAGACGATTAACAATATTCCTCAGATAGATAGGACCTTTATATTGGATTAACGTATTTTTAACTTTGTCACTTTTAAGAAACGAACGCATCACGGATATTTATATGCAATAGGTAAATCTAACTCATACTCCCCCATTTTTTACCTAGCTTTAATCCGAAAATTCGATTTCCCACTTTCAGGAAATTAATAATTTTGCCCAGTTTTGCCATTTCTAGTATTTAATCACGAAAATCATACTGTGTTTTTATTGTTACATCACTGCATGAAACTTGATATACTTAGATGTAAAAGACTCATAGATTTTTAGCTTTAATATTTGAATGACAATATGAACATATCAATATGAATAATCCCATGGGTAGAGCAATCTACCGTGTGATATGAGGCCTTCATAGGTAGTCTATTGATTGGTTGTTGATGGGATGATTTAGTGTCTTAAAACCTGTAAATTATATTTTAATACGGCTAATCGTACCCATTTTGGTGCTTAACATTCGTTGTGTCGTTTTTCTTAAGCAGCTGTGCTATAAACATGTATTTACTATGTCAAATAAAAAGATATTACAAGCAATAATTCGATTTTTGTCTTTGTTCAGTGAAAATTAAATTGGATCTATTTGCAAACTACATATGTATATGCATGGAATATACCTGAGTTCGCTTTTTAAGGAGCATTATAAAAAGCATCCACAGATCTCAATAAGCAATATTGTGGATCTGCATATAAAACCAAATTGGTGTTGTTGCCTTGAAACTTAGGGAGCTAAGTCTGAGAGCCACAAAAGACTATTTGCAGAGACATAATAAGTTGCAACAACCTGGTTCAAGGCGCTATCTTCATGGCAGAATTTCCGAAACAGATGCAGGTTGTAATATACACTGATTTTCATATGAAACGCACTACTCAGTAACAACAATAATTAAGTTTTGTAATTTTAGCACAATAAAGGTTCACAATAGAATATTACATGATTAGAGTTTCAGTAAAAAATATAACATTTATTTAAAAAGTAAATAACAAGTATCATGGCATCGTCCATCAATGCAAGCATGTACGCCTCCTGGCATGATCAATATCCTTCTGGAGTATTTTATTCCACGCTATCTCAAGGTGGTGTCGTCCAAATTGTTTGGAGGCCTGAATAAATTTCGAAAATCACGACTAGTCATATCCCAAAAATGTTTGATAGGTAATAAGTTCGGTGACCGTGAAGGCCAAGACAGTATTTCTAATTATGCTTGTTCCAGGTACCTCCGAGCAATGTTCGCAGAATGCGGCCTTGCATTATCCTGTTGGAAAATACCAGTTGGTAAAGTATGTGTCGGAGATTTATTAATTCTTAAGTTTTAAATGTAAAATTTGAGTTAGCAATAAGGCTGAAGAGCAGGTTGACAGGTTTATCGTGGAGATAAAGCACTGTCGAACGAGGTCACTATTACCGACGCAATTAAGGGCCATGTGTGCAGTTTCGGTCCGTGGGAAAACCAGGACGAACAGGTGCCATCCCTTAAGTCAAGAGGACCACGGGGGATGGGAACTGTGAAGAAGGCAGGAATTGAAAAGAAGGGAAAGGTTGCGGTCGAGTAGTGGTGAATTCGTTAGCCTTGCCTTACTATCAATTTGCTTAATAAAACAATCAAAATTATCAATGATGGAGAATATTCCTAATGCTATCCCGACATCAGAAGTGGGATCGGACGCGCATCTAGTGATTTCTCAAGAACAGTGGCGTAGTTTATTAGACGCACAAAAAGAAAATACGTTGCAGTTAATCAACGCGATGAAAGCCGCGCAACCGGTGAAAAACAACGCGAATGTGACCCTACCTAAGTTTGACCCGGAAAAGTTTGGAGCCGAACCACTAGCCTGGTGTGCAGCAGTGGACATGTGTATGGGAGAAAATCCATTGGAGGGAAGTAATCTGATAATTACACTTAGTAAAGCCCTGGAAGGAAGTGCGTCTCAATGGCTCCCTGAAATTTGTTTTTCGGGCATCACTTGGTCACAATTTAAGGACCTATTCATTGAACGTTTTGAAGGCGCTGAAACACCGGCTGCCAAGTTGACAGCTATCCTGAATAGTAAACCGAAAGAAGGAGAATGTCTATCGATATATGGAACACGCTTGATGAATTCGTTAATGACTAGATGGAAATCCATGACGACTGAAGAAATCGCAATAGCCACAGTACTGACCCATATGGCAAAGTTTGATGGACGATTGCAACGTACACTATTTACTACAAAAATTACGACGAGAACACAGTTGCAACAAGAACTGAAGGCCTTTTCGTATGGAAAACGGAAAATACCCGAACTATCGACGGAAATAGATTCAAAAAAACCCAAAGTAATAAGCGTCAGGTGCCATCGTTGTGGAAAACTTGGCCACAAAATCGCCGACTGCCGTTTCAAAAGGCAAGAAAGAAATGGTTCGGATACAAGGATATCAACAAATCTCAATCACAAAGACTCAGTGACTTGCTTTAAATGCGGTGAGGTTGGACACATCTCGACAAGATGTACTAACCATGAAGCGAGGGCATCGACATCTTCTGGAAAGAAAGAGGCCAATGTGAAGCGGGTCAATATGTGTCATATTTCTGGACCAACTGGCACTTTGATTCATTCGGGTGAGATGTATCATTTTTATTTTGATTCTGGGGCAGATTGTTCATTGATGGTAGAAAAAGTAGCTAGTAAATTCCATGGTAAAAGATTTGATAAAGTAATAACGCTAAAGGGCATAGGTAATGCTACTGTAT
This sequence comes from Euwallacea fornicatus, assembly GCF_040115645.1. Taxonomy (NCBI): domain Eukaryota; kingdom Metazoa; phylum Arthropoda; class Insecta; order Coleoptera; family Curculionidae; genus Euwallacea; species Euwallacea fornicatus. The sequence goes on from NC_089573.1 coordinate 2,678,316, forward strand.
TTAGTACAATTCAGATTCGAGCCGAAGTAATTATAAATGGAATTTTAATTGAAATTTTGTTTCACGTAATACCAGACACATACTTGAATTGTAATATAATGATTGGTCGTGAAATTCTTAGCCAAGGTTTTAACGTTGTCATGACAAATGATAGGGTTGATCTTTTTACATCTTTATCCGTTAGTGCATGTGTAGCGAAAGTAAACAGTGACAAATTCGATTTGAACGAAATAGAAACCGATGTGACTGGCAAAGACAGATCCCTCTTAATAAGCGTATTATCAGAATTTTCTGATTATTTTATTAAGCAGATTCCGCGTACACGAGTGTCGACTGGAAAATTGAAAATTCGGCTAGTCGATTCTAATAAAACCGTGCAGAGAAGGGCGTACCGCCTCAGTCCAGACGAAAAACAGATAGTTAGGGATAGAATTGACGAACTGCTAGAAGCAGGTGTAATTCGGCCTAGTTGTTCCCCATTTTCGAGCCCAATGTTGCTTGTCAAAAAGAAAGACGGCTCGCACCGTCTATGTGTAGATTACCGCGAATTAAATGCGAATACGGTTTCTGACAAATTCCCATTACCGCTTATTTCTGAGCAGATCGCTAGGTTATCTGGCTCAAAATACTTTACATGTCTGGACATGGCGAGCGGGTTTCATCAGATTCCTGTGCACGAAGATTCAATTGAACGAACGGCTTTTGTTACTCCGGAGGGTCAGTATGAGTGGTTAGCTATGCCTTTTGGCTTAAAAAATGCTCTGGCTGTTTTTCAACGAGCTGTGATAAATGCGCTGGGAGATCTAGCATATTCATATGTCGTAGTGTACATGGATGATATCATGATTTTGGGAACAACAGTGGATGAATCAATCGCACGGATGAGAACAGTATTAGAAAGATTCACAAAAGCCGGATTTTCTTTCAATAAAAAAAAATGCTCTTTTCTCAAAAGTACTGTCCAATATTTGGGTTATGAAGTCAGTAATGGCGAAGTCCGGCCAAACGCGAGGAAAATTCAAGCTTTGACCTCCTTGCCACCGCCACAAACCGTCACCCAGTTAAGACAATTCATCGGATTATCTTCGTATTTCAGAAAATTTATCCCTAAATTCTCACAGATGATGAAATCTCTTTATCAAATGACTTCGTGTAAAAAGGACTTCCAGTGGAAGCCTGAACATGAATCTAGTCGCAAACAAGTGATTTCATTGTTGACTAACGAACCTGTTTTGATGATATTTGATCCACAATATCCTATTGAATTGTATACGGATGCAAGTGCAGATGGTTATGGGGCAATACTTATACAAAAAGTAGACAGTTTACCGCGAGTTGTAGAATATTTTAGTAAGGGGACCTCAAACACGGAATCTAAATATCATTCTTACGAATTAGAGACTTTGGCGGTAGTGAACGCTATTAAACATTTCAGGCACTATTTGCAAGGACGACGATTTACTGTATTTACCGATTGTAATTCACTAAAATCTTCGCGAAACAAGCTCGATTTGACACCTAGAGTACATCGATGGTGGGCATTCTTGCAAGCGTATGATTTTGATATCGAATATAGGGAAGGAAAACGAATGGCTCATGCTGATTTCTTTTCCCGAAACCAAGTTCCGATAAATCAGAATCGTCCGGAGAGATCTCATAGTAGGGTAGTAGAGAAACGGGTAAATCTTGCTAAAATTTCGAGTAACTGGTTGCTAGCGGAACAGCGTAAAGATGGAGAACTAGTAGCGTTAGTATCTAAGATTCAAAATAATGAATTACCTGAAACTATTGCAAAAACTTATGAAATAAGGACAGGAATAGTACATCGGAAAATTCAACGAAATGGAAGGAGTAGGTGTCTACCTATCATTCCTCGCGCTTTTAGATGGTCTGTGATCAACCAGGTACACGAATCGATTATGCATTTGGGCTGGGACAAAACTCTGGACAAAGTTTACGAGCATTATTGGTTCGAACACATGACAAAGTATGTGCATAAATTCGTCGATAACTGCATCACATGCAAATTATCGAAATCAAGTACAGGAAAAATTCAGTCAGAACTTCATCCTATCCCAAAAGTAGCAATTCCGTGGCATACTATACACATGGATATAACGGGAAAATTAAGTGGGAAGAGTGACCTGAAAGAATATGTAATAGTTGCAGTAGATGCGTTCACCAAATATACCCTTCTATACCACACCTTAAAAATTGATTCTAGTAGTTGTATCAAAGCTATAAAATTTGCTATTTCGCTGTTTGGTGTACCGGTGCGAATAATTGCTGATCAGGGAAGGTGTTTCTCGAGTAAGGAATTTCGTGAATTTTGTTCCTTGCAAAGTATAAAATTACACTTGGTAGCAACTGGTACTAGTAGGGCTAATGGGCAAGTAGAAAGGGTTATGAGTACGCTCAAAAATATGATGACGGCTATTGAAACTAGTGATAGGTCTTGGCAAGACGCGCTGGAAGACATCCAATTGGCTTTGAATTGCACGATCCATCGTTCTATAAAGGCTACTCCTTTGGAATTATTAGTTGGAAGGGTTGCTCGACCGTTAGGATTAGTAGTAGATAGTGTAGACAATGATAATTTAACCTGTAACATTGAGGAACTTAGGAATAGGGCAGTAAAAGCCATGCAGAATGTAGCCGATTATGATAAGCTAAGATTTGATCGGGCAAGGGCAAAAATAATTAGACATAAAGTTGGGGATTTTGTTTTACTCAAAAACGAGGAAAGACACCAGACAAAACTTGACCCAAAATTCAAAGGGCCTTTCTTAATAACTGAAGTATTAGAAGGCGATCGGTATACTTTAAAATCGTTAAGTAATAATCGAACATATAAATATGCACATGAGAGTTTACGAAAGATGCCCGAAAGTAATATTCCCATGGAGTTTGAAAACGTTGAAAGAGACGTTAGTGGAGAAAACGTTGAAAGAGACGTTAGTGGGGAAAACGTTGAAAGAGACGTTAGTGTGGAAAACGTTGAAAGAGACGTTAGTGAGGAAAACGTTGAAAGAGACGTTAGTGAGTAGAACGTTGAAAGAGACGTTGTATTAGCAGACACTGGGGTAGCTTTACATATGTCTTACTACAACTGCAAGTAACAACAGTCGAATGTTGTTTATTGCGTAGTGGGTAGGAGACAGCGTAGAGAAGTTGTTAAAAACGGAATTAGATTAGAAGAATATTTGAGCCTTTATTTTTAAGCTCATATCTAATCGCTATTTGGAGTGATTTATTCTTATTATTCCACGCTGATTCTGCTTAGAGTCAATTCTCTTAGGCGGCAAATAATAATCAGAATCAGCATTGCCGATTGCTTTCTTTTAATCATAAGATATTAGCGTTAGTCAGTTCATTTTTACCGCTTCATATAGCCAGAACTTAAATTAATAATAAACTCTTTTTCGGATCGACTTGTGTTTAATTTAACAGAAGTTATGTGTCAGAGAGAGAGAAAGAGAGAGAGTAGTTCAAGGGATATTACTAGGGGATCTGTATTCTCTTGTGTTGATGAAAAAAAAAGAAAAAAGAAAAGAAACAGTTGAATTTGGGAAATGTTTTGTCTAAACAAGTTAGGGAAATTATTCGAATTGAACTGATTGTCGTCTTTGAATTTTAGAATCACTCGAGGACGAGTGAAATGTCAGGTTGGCCGTGTCGGAGATTTATTAGTTCTTAAGTTTTAAATGTAAAATTTGAGTTAGCAATAAGGCTGAAGAGCAGGTTGACAGGTTTATCGTGGAGACAAAGCACTGTCGAACGAGGTCACTATTACCGACGCAATTAAGGGCCATGTGTGCAGTTTCGGTCCGTGGGAAAACCAGGACGAACAGGTACCATCCCTTAAGTCAAGAGGACCACGGGGGATGGGAACTGTGAAGAAGGCAGAAATTGAAAAGAAGGGAAAGGTTGCGGTCGAGTAGTGGTGAATTCGTTAGCCTTGCCTTACTATCAATTTGCTTAATAAAACAATCAAAATTATCAATGATGGAGAATATTCCTAATGCTACCCCGACATATGCATGAAGGGTACTAAAACCTCGGACTCGAGAGAGACTTGTTAAGATAGAAGGTTGATGACAAAAAAACATTGGCGTCCTTTATTTTTTATTGAAAATCTGACTATTTGATATTCTATTATAAGGGATTATTTTGCCAATATTACAAGACCTAATGATTATCATTACTGGGTGGTGCATTTCGTATAAGACTCAGTGTATGCTGCTTTCATCATCAGGTGCCATGTGAAGCGTTCTGCTCCTGGAAGAATGTCTATAACCCACAGGAAAAAATAATTCTGTTATCACACGTTAATGGGGATTGTTCGTGATTGTGCAACTAAAGTATTCCGGTCAGAAATTCTGGAATGCCATTCGTTGCATTCATCAATATATGCTCAGCAGTTTCTCTGCTTTTAAAATCAATGGTAACACACGAAGGACTGATGATTTTAAAGTGAAAATTGTATGCATCACCGATAACACATTTATTGCCTGTTCTGAAGAAAACCTTTTTGCCTTCGCTGTTCATTTAAGTGGTTGTTTATTGATCTAAATGTTTTTAAATCAAATTTAGGAGCTAATTTTTGGTAACATTTTGGACTGTTAGTAAACCTCGAACCCTCTGCAAATGAAGTACAGTATCTCTAGTATTTATACTATCCGCAAAACCTATATCGTTAAATATCTTGAACAAATTTACATATATCGCGAGACAATGAGTAATAAGCGAAACTCCAAAGCACCCCAGGTATATTCAACATCATCTTCTAATTGAAGGCGCAGTTATACCGCACAGGAAAAAGACTTAAAATCATAAAAAGATATTTGAATTTGTAGAATAAGGTATTTGCAGGTCTTGGGAAAGTTGATAGCACTTGATACCGACAAGCGGGTGAAGTTAATAAAATAAAAAAAAATAGAATAAATTGAAAGTGAATAATAATGTTTTAATTAAATTTGAATAATATATTTGTTGATGTTTGGGCTATCGAATGATCACCGGAGCAAAGTTGTAGGTTGAAGTGTTCACTTTTTTGGTAATGTGGTGAAGCACCATCCAACTGAAACCACATATTCGTTTAAAAGTCTGGGCAGGAATAGTTGACAATTTTCTCTTAGGTCCGGTCTTCATGCCTCCGCGATTAAATGATGAATAATTTATACTTTTTTTAAGAAATTCATTTAGAGATTTACTAGATGATTTGCCCTTGGGGGATGAGACGGTGGGTAGGGTCCGGAAGGTCGCCGAGGTCCGGGTTGGCATCAGCAGATGCCGACTCAGGAAGCTGAGGGACTCCGGGCGCTGCTACCGATGTTGGGGAGTTGGCAATAAGGCCAGTGCGTGCGAGGGCGTGGATAGGGCACGCCTGTGCGCCGGACGCGTCAAGGAGGGGCACAGGGCCGTGGAGTGTAAAAACTCCCGGTACTGCCCCCTCTGCGACGCGGAAGGCCACAGTGCGGGAGGTCCAAATTGTGGGGGAGGAGCTAAAAGGGCTCCTAAGTCCGTGCCCTTGCGGGCAACTAAAGAGAAGGGTGACCGCTCTCCCTCTCCGCCCAAAAAAGGAGCGGGAGAGAAGGTGCCCAAAAAAGGGGAAAAGTCCGACTCTCCCCCTTCAGGAGGAGGGCAGGACCAAACAAAAAAGGAAGCCGACTGTTCTTCCTCTTCGCCCATGTGTGGAGCGGGGAGAAGGTGCCAATAGGTGGTCAAAAGTCCGGCCCTCCCCCTTCAGGAGGAGGACAGGACCCAACCAAAACGGGGGGCAATCGCTCTCCCTCTCTGCCCAATGGTGGGGGGTGGGAGAAGGACCCTAAAAAAGGCGAGAAAAAAAAGCTTCCGACCTTCCCCCCTTGGGAGGAGGGAAGGAAAGTAAAAGTGGTGCGCGGAGTATCCGCTCTTCGTTTCCGCTAATGGGCAGGGAGGAAGAGAGGGGAACGGCGAGTGAGAGTGCGGATACGCGGTCTCTCCCTCCTCTGGGGAGAGGGAGGGATCGCAGTGCGGACCAGGAGAGCGACTCCCCATCCTCCACTGAGGAGAGGATGGAGACCGAGGAGTCGGACGGCGCCGGCCAACGAGGACCGGCCGGCGGAACGGAGAACTAATCAGGTGAGTGAACTGAGTGAGTGAATGAGATGTGTGGAGTCATGGCTTCACAAATCAGCGGCTCCGATGCCTCCAGATCAACCTAGACAGGAAGCGGCTGGCTACCACCCTACTGAGCCAGGTGATCAAAGAAAGAGGCATCGACGTTGTACTGGGGCAAGAGCCGAACAAAACGAAACGGAACGAAATCCGTGATTGGTGCGATGACGCCTTCATATGGCCAGCCGACCATGTGAGGGTAGAGTCAATCCACAAGGGGCGGGACTTCGTCGCGGTGGGGTTGGGATGGATCACCCTGATCTCGGCGTACTTTTCCCCGAACAGGAGGGCGGACGATTTTGTGGCCTTCCTCAGTATGTTGGAGGAGCCGAATGACGTGCCTCGAGTCACGACTGAGGAAATCCGTCAGGCCGTTGGGAGTCTCAAGAGCCGTAAGGCTCCGGGACTGGACGGGCTACCGAACGAGGTTTTGAAGCTATATCTTGGGGCAGCGCCCCAGGGTATGGCGAGTTGCGTAAATAGCATCTTGACCTCGGGCGAGTACCCTAAAGTTTGGAAGAGAACCCGACTGGTGCTGGTGGAAAAACCAAAGCGTGATCCGGGGGCGGATGTCTCGTACCGGCCCATATGCCTCGTGGACGGACTCGGGAAAGTGGCGGAAAAGGTGGTCAAGACCAGACTGCTGAACGATGCGAATGCTTTTGGAATGTTGAGCGCGAGCGGTCATGAGAATAGTGGAGGGGATTAGGGAGGAAAGTTGCAAACACGCGGACTTCTGCGTCATGGTAACGATAGATGTAAAGAACGCCTTCAAAACGGCGCCTTGGGACCTAATCATCGAAGTGATGAAAAGGGCCCAGGTGAGCGGGTACCTCTTGAACGTAGTTCAGTCGTACCAGCAAGATCGGGTTTTGGTGTTACCTGACGGGGGGGTTCGAGAGTTGTCTTGTGGCGTTCCTCAAGGGTCTGTCCTGGGCCCCGTCTTGTGGAACCTCTACTACGACGGGATACTGACGGTCGAGTACCCACGAGGGGTCACCCCGGTGGCTTACGCGGACGACTTGGCCTTGGTGGTCTCGGCGAAGGACGGGGTAACCCTAGAGGCGAGGACCAGATGGGCCATGGAACTGGTCGCCGACACGTTCGAACGCATGGGGTTAAGCATGGCTACGGATAAAACCGAACTGGTGCTGCTGGCCGGGCGAAGGAAAATAAGAAACACGAGTCTAAGAGTGGACGACGTCTCGTACGAGAAGAAGCAATGCGTGAAGTATCTCGGAGTGTGGATCGGCATAAATGCTCGCTTCGGCGAGCACGTACGGCGAACCTCCGAAAAGGTTGCTAAGGTGATTGAGAAGCTCGACGGCATTCTGCCTAGGGCGAGTGGTTTGGGGTATGAAAGAAGGAGGTTGATGGTGATGGCGGCATCCTCGGTCCTGCTGTACGCTGCTCCAGTCTGGGGAACCGAACTAGAGTATGGAAGGTTCACGGCCATACTGGAGAGGGCAAACCGTATGCTCGCACTCCGGGTGGCTAGTGCCTACAGGACGGCACCGACCGATGCGGTGTTGGCACTGGCAAAAATACCTCCGGTGAGAATTAGAGTGAAGGAGAGAAGGATGATGTGGGAAGGGAGAAGTGGGGTGAAGGAATGGGTAATGAAAGAGTGGGAGCGGGACTGGGAGAAGTATGAGGGTCGGGCAAAGACCTTCATACCCCGGATCCGTGAGTGGTACGAGTGCGAATGGACGAAAAGTGGGTATATGTTGGCTCAGGTGTTTACCGGACACGGCGTGTTTGGGAAATACCTGAAGCGGATACGAGAGGAAAGGAGTGCGGAATACTGGTTTTGTGACGAAAGGGAGGACACGCCGGAGCACACGCTGTGGACGTGTCCGGAGTGGGAGAGCTATCGCGCCGAGGCAAGGGCGGGGGGACTCGACCTGAACCGAAGCACGATAGGGAACGAGCTGGTGGAGAGCAAGAGCAAGTGGGTAGCGTTTGAGGACCTGATAGAGAAGATCTTGAGGGCCAAGATTGTAAGAGAGAACGAGAGGAAGAAGAGTGGGGTGCGGAACCTTGTCTGTACCTAGTCTGGAGGGGAAAAGGACGCCCTGATGTAATGCCGAGAGGCGGTTCCGGGGCAGAAGAGGGGAGGTGGGTTTAGTGGGTAGGCGGGCGACGTAATGGTCGGTCGAATCCCACACTACCCGGTCGTGGACCAGGCCGGGTGTCTTAAGAAGATTCCCCCTCCTCGAAAAAAAAAAAAAAAAGTATGTTGGAGGAGCATGTCCGGGGGATGGATGGTAGGAGGGTCCTCATCGCTGGGGACCTGAATGCCAAAAGTGGAAGTTTCGGTTCCGACGCGCGAAATGCCTACGGCCTGATCTTGGATGAGTTTCTGGACGCGGGAGAGTTCATCCCTCTCAACGTTGGGCGGGTGTGGACCTTCGGTACCAGGAACGGGGGATCGTTGATTGACGTCACCATGGCTGGTGTGACTGCGTCAGGCATGGTTGAGGAGTGGCGCGTGGAGAGCGAGTCGGAGAGTGGTAGTGGGCACCGGTACATCTCCATCTCCATTAGGAGAGGGGGAGACGCACAACGGGCAAGCGTGGAAAATGAAAGAATGAATAAGCATGGCTGGATTGTTAATGCATGTGGATTGGAACGTGTGCGACGGTACGTGGCAGAGAAAGAGTGCGTAGGCGCGGCTGACGATCCGGATCGAATAGTGAAGGAAATCAGTCGTGTCTGCGACGAATGTTTCAGAAAAAAGAATGCGGGTGGACGAGGTGCGCGAAAGGCTGCGTACTGGTGGAATGATGAGATAGCGAATCTGAGACGAACATGTGTGCGTGCCCGGCGACGGGTCCCGAGAGCGAGAGGAAGGAACGTTGCGATCGAGCGAGAGAGATGTGAGAATGAATTAGTTGAGACGCGAAAGGCCCTCAAGGTGTCCATACGGAATGCCAAGAGGGAGTCGTGGAAGGGGCTGTGTGCTGACCTGGAGACGGATGTCTGGGGTCTCCGCTACAAGATCGTAGCCGGGAAGCTTGGGCACCTCAAGCGAAGCCACCTCCCAGAAATAGAAATGCTTCGGAAGGTGGACGAACTATTTCTGACGAAGGAAAGGGTCAGATGGGTTACAGGGAGACCAGGAGGCGAGGACGTACCTCGGGTCACGACGGAGGAGATCTGCCAGGCGGTCGGAAGCCTCAAGAGCCGTAAGGGTCCAGGGCTGGACAGGATCCCGAACGAGATCTTGAAGCTGTACCTCGGGGCTGCGCCCCAGAGTATGGCGGATTGCGCTACGCGCATCTTGACCTCGGGAGAGTTCCCTAAGGCCTGGAAAAGGGCTCGACTAGTACTGGTGGAGAAGCCAAAGCGTGATCCGAATGCGGAGCCCGGCTACCGGCTCATCTGTCTTATTGACGGACTCGGAAAGGTGGTCGAGAAGGTGATCAAGGCCAGACTTCTGAAAGAAGCGACTGCGCGCGGCATGATATGCGAGCGGCAGTTTGGGTTTGTGAAGGGCAGGAGCACCATGGACGCCATGGGGGCGGTCATGCGGGTAGTGGAGGGGATCGGGAGGACGAGTTACACGCACCGGGGTTCTGCGTTATGATGACGATATATGTCCGAAACGCCTTTAATTTGGCGCCCTGGGACCTCATCATCCAAGTGATGAGGAGGTCACAGGTTAGCAGGTACTTGATTGACGTAGTGCAATCATACCTGCAAGATCGTTTTCTGGTATTGCCTAATGGGGAGGTCCGTAAGTTGTCGTGTGGGGTTCCTCAGGGGTCCGTTCTTGGTCCCGTCTTGTGGAACCTATAATACGACGAGTTGCTGACGGTGGGTTATCCAAAGGGCGTCACTTCGGTGGCGTACGCGGACGACTTGGCGTTGGTGGTGCAGGCAAAGAACGGGGAAATCCTGAAGACGAAAGTCAGGCGTGCCATGGAACTGGTCTCCGACACGTTCCGTAGGAAAGGCCTGACCATGGCGGCGGACAAGACGGAGATGGTGCTCCTAGCCGGACGGCGCAAGCTGACAAGCATGAGTCTGATGATGGAAGGGGTCAGGTATGAAACGAGCGAGTGCGTGAAGTACCTGGGGGTATGGTTCGGCTGGAATGTCCGTTTTGGCGAGCACGCCCGTCGGACAGCCGACAAGGTAGAGAGGATCGTCCAGAAAGGTGGAACCGTTCCCCCCTTAAAAAAAAAACCGTCTGCCATCCAAAACAATAAAAGGGGTAACACCCAGGGTTTTCCCTAATTTCTCGTAACGCTAGGTTAAGATTTTGTAAATATAGTTAGATATTATTTTAATAAAATAAGAAACAGAAAACGGTCGGGCAAAATACCCTCGTGGTACGCCCATGGGCTTCACAATCTGCACCATGATTTCCTACAAACCCTGGGTTTTTCCAGCCGTTATCCCCAGATGAGGACGGAACCAAATGTTGGAATTCCCAGCAATAGCCTTTGTCGGAACCAAAATCATAGTGCAACTACCCGTATCGACAATATGCACAAGGCCCAATCTAGCCATTAAAGCACTACACCTTAATACGGCAAAAACAGTGGAAAAAAGCGTAGAGTCGGGATACGCCAATGACTGTCCCTGAAGAGACAAGATTTAAGAACAGGCAAGATTTGATAAGACTTACTTATTCCTTTGCTGGTTCTGGCAAAGCTCGCTTGTTTTTTTTTTTGGTTCTTGAAAAAGGTCTCTTTCTTTGGTTTCTTTTACAAGTTTGCCACCCCGCGAATTAGAACGGGGCAAAGAGAGTACGACATCGCCGGCCGTGTAAAACCGAGAGAGTAAAGTGAGTTTAGGTAAGTGTCTGCGAGTTAACACCGATCGTGAAAAGTGTCTTACCGCGTATCTCCAGCCATCAGTACATCATTGGGGGGGATCATTAGATCTCATTTCCATCGCCGCGACCTCGAGGAAACATCAGGAAAGGAGCCTCACCCCGAGACCTACGCAAGGACTGTTTATAGGATAGAGTAAGGAATGTGAAATTAAGGACGTTTGTAGAAATAGTTTTAAGGTTCAGAAGCCTATCCAACTCTCACACTCTTGTAAATGGTCAAAAATTTTCCTAAGTTAAACTTTAGAAGTAATTATTAAGAACTCTTTTAGAAAAATTTAGGTGGTACCCCTTGGCAATTCAACCTGGCCGTTTAATTTTGTTTGACAATTAAACGTATGTATTGATCATTCCTGTGTTTGAAATGGCGTACGGGAATGCGATGGGAAGCAGGCTAGGACTCTTCCAATTATCATTAGAGGGGATTGATTCCCCTAGTACCACCCGTGAAGCAGAGGCGGAAAGGCCCCGGAAAGCACCGACGCCGCGCCCCCGACGGTCAAGTAATCTTGCAAATTTCGTTAGTACTAAGGCTTGCGGGAAAAACTCGGTTTTCCGACGATCATGAGGAATTTCTTCCCTAGTGGTGTAATTATTTGCGTGTGGACGTTGGACATTGTAAGCCTGCGGTGCTATGGTGTTGTGGGTTTTGCAGCTGGACCTTAAGGACCAGTGTTGTTATCCAGAAATTCCGGAATTTCCTTGTTGGGAAAAATTTGTGCATAAAGATCATTGAAAAAATTTTCTCTGATAAATCGTAAGTACTTAGTATATAAGGACATTCTTAATGTAACGGCAAATACCTGAGGGCTACAAATAGCCGGGTATTTGTATGGAGTATGGTAAAAAAAAGCGAATAAAAAACTAAATATAAACAAACAAGTGGTCGAGGGCGAACGAAGTAATAGGAACTTTGTGTATTGCGATCGACAAGGGCTGAGGAGCGCGGCAAGCATAGCGGAAAAAGGGGGGCAGAGGTCCCGCGTCCACCCCGTTTCGAAGAGTGAACATGGGTTAGGTGAGCTTTCCATCGTGGTCAAGTAAGGAGTCGGCCTAACTACAAGTCGAAGAATTTTCGAACAAGTAAACGGTGATCGATTTCTGCTGGGACAACGACGACGGCAAGTCGATCAAAAAAAGGAAAAGGATGGGAAGTCAGGCTTCCTCAAGCTGGTTGGTGCCCGAGGGAGAACTTTGGGAGAGTACTTACGAAGCAGACAAGGCAAAGATAAGGAAGATCGTTCGTATATGCGTTCCCATTCTAAAATTTATTTCTATAGTTACTTCCAAATATTGAACATATTCCACACTACATATCTCTTCATCTCCCAGCCTTATATCTCATACCTCTGATTTTTCTTCTGCCCACTAGCACCACCATCTCCGTTTTTCTTCTAGACACCTTCAGTATCATAGACTCTATCTTTCCGACTACTTCTTCCACTACATACTGCGTTTTTTATTCCAATCTCCTTTGATCCTTTGCTCTCACTATCATCGCCAAATCATCCGCATAAGCAATTAAGCTAACCCCCTTCTCCAATTTGATCCTTAATACCTCATCATAAAAGATATTCCATAGAATAGGCCCCAGGACCGACCCTTGCGGCACCCCACAGCAAATTTCTCGGAATTCTCCCCGCATTATTATTATTTTCCTATTAGTTTAACACGCCTTTACTATTTTCACCAGATATCTACTTATTCCTTTTTTTTCCATTGCTTTAATAATATTTTCCCATGACACACTATTAAATGCATTCTCTATATCTAATAACACCATAGTACAAAAGTCCCTATTTTTTACTGCTTTCCTTTTAATAGCCTCAGTGATTTCTTTAACTTTTCTTAAAGCATCTATAGTAGATTTTCCCTTTCTGAAACCAAATTGCTGTTCTGATATCACCGACTTTGCTTCAATCTCTTCCAATATCCTTTCTCCAATCAATCTTTCCAATAATTTCCCAGCTTTGCATCTAAAAGACACACCGACCTATACGTTACCTCTTCCACTGTTTTTTTTGGTTTTTCTAATAAAGCAAGACGAGCTATTTTCCATTTTTCAGGGAATTTCCCATTATTCAAACATTTATTGTACATATTTAAGAATACTCTTTTATGTTCCCTGACACATTTCACAATCACTTCCATAGGGATATTGTTGTGACACCAGCCGATTTTTATACGTGATCGACACCACGACGTTGATTTGTCAGGATTAAGACGACTTTGTTAACTCACTAACAACTCTTTATTTTTAATACTAAGGTTCTATGCTTTTGCTCTGAACTATTTTTAAGGAATTTGAAGAGCGTCTAACACTTATGCACTCTGTCTGAAGAAAAATTATAATGTTCCTTTTTGGGGCTGAAACTTACTTATATGTGTGTAGAACAACTTATCTAAATTATATTACTAAGGGCAAACACCCGGGGACTTGAGACTTTGGTCGCAGTTAATTGCTCGTATAGTCGAAAGGGCAGTCTGGTGAAAGTCCAATTGTTCTAAATTATTCTTATGATAACCCCATATTATTGGGAAAGGTTCGTGTCGTGTGGGATAATAAGTTATATGACAGATTTGAGGATAAGGAGGTATATAACAACGTCAGAAAAGGATCTTTTGATTTCACGTATTAAACGAGCATCTTTCCTACTTGTAGTTTCACGTTTCCGGCCTCGGGACTCTGGTTTTTGCTGCATATCTTTTTCTTTTAATACTTTTGCCACAAGAGAAGGAGATCTATTAAGAGTTTCACAAATAAATTTCTAAGTTTTTCCTCGTTCAGGCAACTGTAAAATTATCCGACGCTCTTCATTACTGCAATGTTGATTGCGACCCATTTTACTCAATATTACACACGATAAAATACTCTGCGTCTTTTATTTTCAAAGAATCTTAACTAACTAACTCTTAAAACATTCGGGTCAAGGGATTGCATCTGTTACGTCTATACCTGCCAAACAAAATTTCAACCCTCCAATTAGTACTAGAACTATTCGAAGACGAATGCAGCAGTTCGGTTATAACGGTAGAATTGCGAGAAAAGTGCCCTATTTGAATAAAATGCATCTTAAACGTCGCATTGAATTTGCAAAAAGTAATTTAAATCGTAAGCATTGAAAAAACATTCTTTTTTTGGGCGAAACCAAAATTAATTTGTTCGGAAATGATGGGAGAGTAACTGTGAGACGTCGGAGAAATGAACAACTAAACCCAAAAAATACAATTTGCACTATTAAACATGGTGGACGCAATAATAAAGTTTGGGGCTCGTTCTCGTATGAAGGAGTTGGTCAGATTTATTTAATAAAAAAAACATGACAAAAGAAATTTACTTGGATATTTTACAAAATTTTATGTTGTCTTATGCCGAAGAAAATCTGCCATTGAAATGGATCTTTTTTTTTTATGGAGGGGAAAAACCTTCTAAAGGTACCCGGTCTGATGGACTGGCGACCGAATTATGTGGGATTCACCCCCTGAAAGGGAGGCGCCTACCCACTAAAAACCTTCCTCTCTTCACCCTGAATCCCCCTGGAACCGCCGTTAGGCATTACTTCAGGAGGGGGAGGGGGGGTATTTATAGGCTAAGCTCCTCCGGTTTGCACCGGAGGTGGCGCAGCCGCACATCCCTTCACCTCTACCATCCTAGCTCTGCATAGGGTCTTCCGAAAGGCACCTTCTTGTTCCCATTCTATGTCCTTTGGTGACGCAAATTGCGCACCATTTCTCTCCCTTACACTCATCACTCCTATGTCCCTCCTTTTCACACACAAAACAACACCCCGTTCTGTCACGACCTGTGCAGTCCTTAGCCAAATGTTCCAACCCCCAACATTTGTAGCACCGCACTACATCCACCCTTCTCTTCATCCTACATCAGACAAATCCCACTCTGATATACTGCTTCACCATCAGTTTCTCCACCCATCTTTCACCGATGATCAGCGTTACCGCCTGCGTGTCTCCCATATTCGCTCTCATGTTTCCCAGCGTGAAATGTTCCTCGCCGAGACCTTTCACCCTATCCATGATAGACCTATTCACTTCTTCACTCGTCGTTGTAATCTCCATTCCCCTAATATTAATCAGTACCCTATTTTCATTTGGTCCCGTCACTATCACTCTAGTCACCACCCCTTTTTGTATTGCCTCTTTAATCTTCCTAACACTTTTTTCTTCTTTCCCCATAGTCACCAAGATTTTTCCTTATTTCGTTGTTCGTACATTGTTTATGTCTTTCACCCCCTCTTTTTTTTATCAATTGACCCCTTAATTTTGCCTACTGTTTCCTCGAGTTTTTCCTCCGGTATCCTATCAACTATCAAAGCATAAGTTTCCCTTTTATTTTTTACTTCACTTTTCTGTTTCATTTTGTCCATGTATATTTTAATCTTCGTTCCCTCCATCCAAAACACCGCTTGTAGAATTTTTCTAACCCTCTCAATGTCTGCCCATTCCACTCCGTGTATGGCCACATAATTCTTACCCTCCGTTTTCCTCCTGAGCGGAACCAAATTCCTCCATAGATCATCATCCCTTCTCGCACCGTTCATTCTTACTATTTTACAAATTTTCTGCTTCTGCCCAGTCCCATATTTAAATCTTACCGTTTGCTGGATTACCTCATATCCCTCTGCACTTTCATTTAATTCCGGATACCTCTGCTTGATCCTATTCTGTATTCCTCTTTCATTGTCACCTATTACCACTTTCACCCTTTCCTTATTTGTCTTCAAAAAGTCCCCCCCAGTTTCAATTTCAGTTTTTGAATATGCCGAATCATGCCATTCCCTTTGTTGTATTGCTTCAAATTCCGCATAATTTTTTAATTCCCATAACCTCCACTATGACCCCCTCCATTCCTGTCTATGTTCCCTGTTCTCTAGTTCCAATTTGTCCGTCTGTTTGTACGTCCGCGTGAAAAGTCATTTTTTCAGTCATCTCGTACCTATTTTTCACTAGCCATTTCTTTACTATATTCTTATTTAAAGCATCCCCTGTTTTCTTCAGTTTTTTTGTTATTTCTTTAATGTCCCTTTGTGTGTTACTTTCTATTTTTTCCACTAATTCTTTTATCAAACCCGTAATACCCTCAATTGCTTCAATCAATATAAAGGCTTCTGCACTTTCCCTTTTTTTGTATAGTTCTTCTTCGTAATTTTTCCCTGTAGATGTGTCTAAAACTTTGCTTTTTTTTATCCCACTTCTCTGTCATGTGTTGTCCTGTCTTGTCTTGTCATGTCTTTTGTTCGTTCGTCTGTTCCCTCCCATTGTATATCAGAGACCCCTATGGAGGGCTCCGAAACCCACCTCTCCATGTATTCCCCCTTAAACAGCCTTGAGTAACCTCGGCCCTCCCCAGGATCCGTGGGGCCAGCGCCGGCCACCGGGGCTCTCATCTGGTCGGAGCCGACGGCGGGAATATCACCCGCCTGGGGTCCACATTTTCCTAGTTTACTTATTGCATACCTTTTTTTGTGTCTCTCTCAATCGGTCTCCCCCTCCTCTGACCTTTCCAGCAGGAATCCTGCTGAAGAAGCCAGAAGAGTCGGAGACGTGAAGCCCCCCAACACGACAAGGTGGAGATATCGCGGGGGGATCAAATATACATTACGGGGGGGATGAAATGGATCTACCAACATGACAATGACACTAAACACACCGCCAAAGTTGTTAAAGCGCGGTTGAATCCCCAAAATATTGACATTTTACCTTGGCCATCTCAGTCTCGGGACATGAACCCGATTGAAAATTTGTGGAAAATGCTTAAGTCGTGTAGCTTTAATAAAAACAACGAACGTGAAACTTTTATGGAAAAATGTCCAAGAAATCTGGTATTCTATTCCAATAGAAGTCTGCTGCAAGTTGATAGACTCCATGCCTAAACGATGTGCTGCAGTATTATGCCAGAAAAGATATGCGACCAAATATTAGGTCGTATAATATGAAATGAGTAGAATTGAATTGAAACTTTAGTCATTTTTTTTTTCATATTAAATGTTTTTATTGTCAATCGAAATATGCACCGCCATTATCAATATACTTCTGCCATTTAACGGGAAGTTCATTGATTCCCCTGCTGTAAAAGCCTGCAGGCCGGGAGTCGATAAACTCGTGGAAGGCAGCTTTGACAGCCTCGTTGGAGTTGAATGTTTTCCCTACCAAGAAGTTATCAAAATTTTGAAAGAAGTGGTAATCAGTGGGTGCTAAGTCGGGTGAATACGGTGGATCACGAAGAGTTGCTGAAGGAATTGGAACTCATTATCTCGAAAACTCACCAAGATACAATGAAGCCTTAACAGTAATGTTAAAGAGCTCGTCGAGGTGATTTTATGATCAATTTTTGAAGGTATTTGGAGCTCATTTGTCGAAGTTACGGAAGTTCAAAGCTTGAAAAGTCACGAAAGATGTGTGTTTCAGCACATAAATTACTCGTTTTCTAGAAAACTCACCAAGATACAATGAAGCCTTATAAGTCATGTTCAAGAGCTCTTCGAGTTGATTCTGTGGTCAAATTTTGAAGGTATTTGGAGCCCATTTGCCGAAGTTACGGAGGTTCAAATCTTGAAAAGTCACGAAAGATGTGTGTTTCAGCATATAAATTACTCGTTTTCCAGAAAATTCACCAAGACAGAATGAAGCTTTATGAGTCATGATGAAGAGCTCCACGAGGTGA